>NC_080833.1:37861420-39111420 GCF_030435755.1 Ochotona princeps
CCTGTCTGGTAGACTGAATGCCTCCCCACTTCAGCCCCTGCCCAGTTTATCCATCCCTTCTATTCATGTTCTTGGCCATGAACTTTGTAGCTCTCAGTCACTGTGACTCTGGACTTGCTTCAGCATGGAATATACTTGATCATCGCAAACAAAGGTCTGGAAAGCACTTGAGTGCTGCTGCTGTTGCTGATGCTCCATGCACCTCCACCAGGACCCCAAGGACAGGTTAGCCTGCTGGAGGATGCTAACATGCAAGGCTGACTCTCTGAGCTAAGGCCTTGCTAGGTCAGTCCCCAGCCAACTGGCTCCCAGCCATGTGAATGAGCCCCGCCAAGATCAGCAGAGCATTCTTTCAAACAGACCCAGGGGTAACAGCAGTGAAGGCTACTGTTGTTGAAGCACAGCAACAGGCAAGTGACACCCTATGCTTCTTCCCACCAGGGGAAGGACATTCTGCTGTTTTTGCTGTTTAGCGACCGGCCTCCCTCAGTTGGCTAGGAGCTTCTGGAAAACAGAAATTGTGCCTTTGTCTCTGAATACACAGCACAGTGTCGTTTCATCCTTTCTTTGTTGCTATGACACCTGCCATGCTCATTTGACTCTTCAGGGATGCCTCAAAAGTCCTGAAGAGTCATGCCTGGAACTTCAGAGCGTGTGTGTGTGTATGTGTGTTTTGAGGCATGCCACTGTAACCCACTAGGGTCAAGAAACACACACTTTGAACCACAAAAGCTCAGGCAATAGACACACTCAGCCTAGACCAAAAACACCAACACAAGCAACACGGCCAAGCATGTATTCTGGGATCACTTCCTACATTTGTTAAGGCTGGCAGGAGAACTATGCTGTGCTGGAGACAACGCCCAGGCTGCTCCCCTTCCCCAGCTGGATGGAGATGGGGTCACACACACCCCCGTCCCACTTCCCTGCCTTCCCCAGGCCTCTCCACTGAAATCTGATCTGCAACCATCTGGTGCAGGGTGTCCATGGCAGCACTATGGCTGGGGATGGGACACAGGAGGCAAGGCCCTGTTGTTGTGGACATTACTAAGGCAACAGGCACTTCCTCCTGCCTAGCACATGCCTGGGATGAAAGTGTCTATATCGAGCTTATCCCCTCTCCATCCTCACACCCCTTCTAGGGGACCCAGGACAAACAAACTTCCCATGACCACACCTATGACAGCGCACATCTGGCCTCCTTCCTTGCTTCTCAGAGTCAGCTGGGTGAAGGCACCACCTCCTGACCCGTGGTGATTTCATTGATCTTAGGGCACCCAAAGATCTGGCTCCCTGGGAACCAGCGTGATTCCTGGAGTGGCTTCTGCTATTGTGTGATCCCCAGGGAGCCAGGAGGCGCTCTAGGAAGTGACTGTGTTCCAGTCTTGGCAGGTAGGAAGTGTGGGGTAACTATTCTGTAAATGTGGCTCACAGGAGAGCAGATCCATGTGTCTGAGGAGTCCCTGGAAGGGCTCTGAGAAGTCATGTACATGGGCGGTTTTCAAACCTTTTTTAGCCATGGAATCTTTTTGCTGTGTTTTCTTACTGTTTTCCAAAGGAACCTTGCTTGGAACTCAAATTGTGGAGCAGTAAAAATGGAAACTCCCCAGCTGACGTCAGGGAGGCAGGTTGGAGCCTGAAGTCCTGTAGGCTCAACCCCCTCGCTGGGCAGGAACTCCCAAGGCCTCTGTGCAGAACCCACAGATACCCAGAGCCCAGTTGGAGAACCACTCATCACATAAAAGAGAAGATACAGGGCCAGGAGCAGGCAGGATGGGGCTTGCCCATGATTATGCTGTGATCTGGGGACCGAGCTGGCTCAGCCTCAGCTCTTCTGGCTACCCTTTGCCTTTGGACCTCAAGGCCGAGGTTGGATTCCTGGATGGCCACCTGCACTCACACCCATGCTTGTTATGGAATGGTGGGAAACAGCAGACCTAGGTGGGGCAGATGTGTTCTTGAGAATGTTACTGTTGGGTCCTTTTCTTGCTCTTACAACTCTCTAAAGCTTGCACTAAAGCTTGGCATCTTCAGCAGCAGCAGCAAGGATGCTTGCTTAATGCCTCGGCACACCCCTGGCTTGGGAGCCACTCTTTGAGACTTACAAAGCAGTCTTCCTCTGTCTGTTTCTGGGAACATTGTTCATTGAGCACTCACTATGTGGCAGTACATTCTAAGCTCCTAGTGGTGTCTTTAGCTTTTATAGAAATTTTGAGGCAAGGATGTGATTAATTGCACTTAGGAGAGTTAAAAAAGCTGCAGGAAAGTGGTATGAGGTACCGTGCCAAGGTGACACTGTAGAGAGAGATGGAGGGGGTATTCAGTTCTGCTCTGAAACCTGTTGCCCTAGTTAACCACTGTCAACTGGGGCTTCCTCCTGCTCTTTCTGGAACCTAGCCAGCAGGGAAAATGTCTCTATTCACAGAACAGCAAGAGGAGGGATAGGCCCAAGGCCACATGGCTGGTAAAGACCAGAGCTGTGTGTGCAATGCTGTTTGGCTGTAACCAGCTCCTATCACCATGACTTGAATTCCACAAACGCTTCTTCCCAAGTGTTCTGGGTGCTTCTGACTAACAAGGCAGCCACACCAGTTCACCCGGGCAACAGACATCCACTTCCAGTTGCTTCTCTGTGGGGATCTGAGATGGTGGATGACTTGGGCGTGGTGTCCACCTGCACGGAGGCAGGGAGGCGAGTGTTGCAGCTTGTATGGCCAGCACATAGGCTGTCCCACCAGGGGAAGGCCCCAACTTCTGTGTCCTTCCCCTCCCCATTGTCTTGAATTCCCAGCCTGGGCACTGCTCAGACTCCCAGACTCTGAAGCTTTCTGCTCCCAGCCACCTTGGAATAACAAACCTTTCATGCGTGTCGCCATGGCAGCCTGTACTAAGATGATGTTTATGATGAGTCTCAGACATGGAATAACAAACACAGGGCAGGGACCAGAGCCACCTCCCTGCCTCTGAATGGCTGGATGGAGGCATGGCCACCAAGCCCTGGAGCAGCTCCAACAGCAGTGGCCCCAGGCAGCTGCTAAGTGTGGGTCCAGAAGTTAAACATGGCTTCCATGTTAGGTCTGGGATGGTACAAGGCAGGCGCCAGCAGTGGGGAAAAGGTAAGAGCAGGTTTATGGTTGCAGAACAGCTCAGGAAGCAGTGCTGGCTGGGATGGTACAGGAACCCTGAGGTCTGGCCCAGCACTGGCAGTGTGAAGGGAAGATATCAGAAGGAAGGAGAGTGGGAGCCAGGGCCCTTAGGGCTAAGCCTGACCTTCAGGAACCACAGCAAGTGCCCAGGCCACTGAGTCGGCCTCTCTCAGGTGGGCACTGTTATAGACATTGGGGAAAGACAGCCACAAAACCCTTCTCTCAGAACCTACCTGCTGGTGAGGTCACTAGAGACTCCTCAAAGCCTTGGCACAATACTAACATTGAGTGGCAACAAGGAGGTCCTGGAGGACCCCTCATGCCCTGAGTCAACACACGGAGTAGTTACTGTGAGGCTAGCAGCAGGACAGGCTGGAGTGCTGCTCTTCAAAAGACAGGAGGAAGAGTATGGAAGGCTGGAGATGCTCACAAGGCTCTTTGTGGTACTCTGCCCTATGATCAAGGCCAATGGAAAAGCCTGGCCCCAAGCCAGCAGGACCCTGAAAGCACAAAGTCTTCAAGGATCAAGGTTTGGGTCACCTATCAAGTTAGCAACTATGACCAGGGGCAGGCATCATGGTGTTGTAGGTTAAGTTGCTGCCTGCGATACAGGCATCCTGTATAGGTGCTGATTCATGTCCTGATTGTGCTTCTGACCCGGCTCCCTGCTAAGCAGTGGAAAGATGGCCCAAGTGCTAGGGCCCCTGTACCCATGTGGGAGACCTGAATGAAGCTCTTGGCTTCCCACTACAGCCTGGCCCAGTCTTGGGTGTGCTGGGTATTTAGGGAGTGAATCAGCAGTCAGAAGCCTGCTCTCTCTCTCTGTAACTTTGCCTTTCAAATAAATAAATAAATCCTTACACAGAGAGAAAGAGCAGCATGACTCACTGAGGAACATGCTGGAAGCAAAGGGAATGGTAGAAGGAAAAGGGTAGAAGAAGGTAGTTGCAAATGCCAGCTTGAACAGTGTGATCAGTTAGGTGTAAGCAAGGTGGTTGCTCATTAGGTTTGGGAGTACGTACGCATATCTGTCAAGTATCCTTGTTTTCTTCCTTCTCTTATTCACCATCATGTAATAGAGCATTTACTGACTTAAAAAAAATTACTTGAAAGCAGAGTGACAGAGAAAGAAAAAGGTGGGGAGGGAGAGACAGACAAAGTGAAAAAGAGAGTTTGAATTTTCATCTGCTGGCTCATTCCCCGAATGGCAACATTGGCTGGGACTAGCCGGCTGGGAAGTCTTGGGTTCTTTCTGGCTTCCCTGTGCCCAGGTTTGCAAGCCATGTTGTTTGTAGGAGGTACAGACATAAACGGACATGTGGAGGCATGTCTTTGGGACCAGGATGAGTGGTGAACTGGGACAGAGGAGGGATGTCAGGGCCTTAGCCATGGGGCGCCATCACAGCTGATGCAGAGGCAAGGGGAAAGGCCACTTTTGCCAGGTCACCATGCTTGTACACAGCCTCCCTGCTGCCTTCCACTCTGGGCCCAACTCGGCAGAGCCTTGTTCCCAGTCCCAGGAACCTCGCCTCTGCCTAGAAGCCTGCAGCATTCCCCCTGCCTGTTCATACCACCCCCTTTGCTACAGAGGTTCCTTTCATCAGAAGGGTTCACCTGAACTAGGGACAAGAAAGGTTCCTGGCCAGGTCCCCCAAAGCATGGGACACTGCCAGAGCAATGACCTGTGGGGGTTTTCCTGCTGCTCAATGCAGGTCCTTCCTGCTTGAGAGCTGAGTGCTCCCAGGGCAGCTACTGCTGTCTGGGGCTCAGTCACTCCCCCAGGCAGCACAGCGCTTGCCACTTGCAGAGTAGATGCTGGAGTGGCACGTATGGAAGGAATGGAGGGCAGAGAAGCTGCATGATGAGCTGCCCAGCCAGGGACCCTTATCCTGGGTGGATCCTCGCCAGGACCCAGCACATAGCTGAGCAGAGCAGAGACCCCCCGAGATGGATCTGTCGGCACCCGAGGGCTGGGGGGCCAGCAGTCGCCACACAGGCTGCCACCTCCGGGGGGAGAGATCCGTAGAGTTCAGAGCCTGCTAGGCTCCAGCTGAAATTTATTTATTTATTTTCCTCATCCCATCGACAGGCACCAAAGCACTGCCGACTGCTTCCCGGCTTCCTGTCCAGCACTCTGAGACTTCCAGGCTTCCGGCGCAGAATCCTGTCTCCAGGCCCTGGGCTCCTGGGCAGCAGGCATCCAAATAAACATGGGGTTTCCTGGAGCGGGGCCCGACTCCGTGTCTGTACTGCCTGACTCCTCACTAGGCAGCCCTGGACACAGTGTTGGCTTACCTATGGCTTACCTATCAGGGAAAGGGCAAGTTCCACTTTCAGCGAAAAACAAAACAAAACAAAAAAAACCCCAAAAAACAAAGAAACAAGGAGTCTCGGTTGAGTTCTTTTGTACCAGCTTCTGTTCAGGCCCTGGAGCTGCAGCAGTGAATGTAACACCTGGAGATCCCTGCCCTTATTGCAGTGGGGGAAAGCTGGCACCAAGCCGATATACACAACTGGTGTGTCAGAGAGAGCTGCTATGGGGAAAACAAGGCAAAGGAGTATGTAACTGTGTGTGTGTGTGGGGGGAGGAATGTGCATAATTTGACCTTTTATGTGGGACAATGTTCAGGAAGGGTCAGGATGAGAAGTGACAGTTGACAAAAGGTGAGGAGGGGGGCCATGCAGGTGTCTGAGAGAGCAGGCAGTGGGAATACAAACCGGCTCTGGGGTAGAAGCAACCCTGATGGGTTTGAGGAGCAAGGCAGGGAGCTGAAACAGTGGAGAGCAATGAGCAAGGGGGAGCTGGCAGCAAGGGCTGTGTTGGGTGAGATACCCGGAGAAAGCTGACGGCTCACTGCCAGTGAAGTGAGTTTCAGTGAAGTGACTCCAATGGAAAGAGTGACGGACGAGTGTTGAATGATCGGACTGTTTACGGAGGTGTGCATGGGATGGTGCATCAGTGAGGTGTAGCAGTAATGGAGCCTTCTCTGCTTCTAAACCTATAGAAGAAGGGAAGGGAAATGAAAGGAAGGCGAGGAAGCAGGGACTTGCATGTGACCCGAGCTGTGGACTTCACAGAGGAGCCTGGCTGCTGGCTGTGGGTCTGGGGCACTGCCAAGAACATAGCGGGGTGGGTGGAGGTGAGAGACACCATAGCATCCTCCCCGTCCAGCCTGCCCATCTCTTGCCATCTCAGCACAGGGCAGAGCAGGAGATGGGAGTGGGGAGTTTATAGCACAAGCTGAGAAGTTATGGAGAGGGTGTGGCAAGGCAAGTCCAAAGGGCCCACTGGGCTCAGAGCTTTGGCTCCCCTAAGGGAGAAAGACAGAGGGTGTCTGAGTGGAGGGCTGCTGGGGCAGCGGTGTGTTCCTGGGAAGGAGAAGGCAGGGCGGGGGGTGGGCAGAGGACAGGGCTGGGAGGTCAGACTGAAGATGCACCAGCTATACCCACCTTGCCTCCCCCTCTCCAGAGCCTCCGGCGCAACTGAAGAACCACAGACTCGGCCTCCAGCACAGCTGCTCATTGCTCTGTGCGGGGACAGCCACATCCTGCGTGGGTCCTGGGTGCGGCTGGCTGAGCCCCTGTGCTTCCCTGGGCGGGCATCGGGAGGCCTGACTCACCGGGTTTTCTGTCCTTCCTGTCTTTGAACGCGTTGTTCCTCCACCCAAAGACCACCCTTAGAGATCCCAGCGTTCCTCTCTGTCCTTCAAGTCGTGCCAGGAAATGCTCATAAATCCGGAGCCACCCACATGATGACAGCAGCCCTGGGCCTGCAGGGAGGCCGCTAGCTGGGACTGCTGGGCCGGGCTTGGAGCCCAGGGGTCTCTAGGAGAGGCGCTGAAGTGCAGTCTCTCCTATTGCTGGGCGTGCAGGTTCGGGCACACCTGAACCTGAGAGAAGCCAGAGGCTCAGGGTCTGGTGCTGTAGCCAGGGCAGTGAGAAAGGACAGCACGGTTTCCCAGTGCAGGGGCTTTGCGCTGGGGGCTATAGCTCTGTCCTGCACTTGATCCAACAATCTCTCCCTGCTCCTGCTCCTTCTGCTGGAAAGCTCTGTACCCACTTAGTGACCCCTGAATCTCCTGATTTAAATATACTTTGTGCATGGGGGAAAGGAACAACATGCACTTGCAAGTCCCAGGGAATCACCTGTCTGTAACCATTCTGGGTTAAAGAGCTTGGAGCAATTTCAAGGTGATGTAGCAGACGGGGACAAAGAGGTACTGATGATATCCAGTGGGGAGCTACTGGTAAAAGGAAGAGACAGGGCAGTTGGGGCCTGCATGCCAGGTGTGGATGAAGTTGGCACAGGCTTCAAGCTGGGCTGGGGAGGTTGAGCAGGTGCAGCGGGAGGTGTGCTCATGGCCCAGGTGACAGGGCCTGATGCCACTGACTCTGGACTGAGTCTTTCCTATACATATGACTCCTCTCTGCCTGGTTCTCCGAAAGGATGTACATCCCCTGGAGGTGGGAAGAATGGGTGGGGGAGCTAACAGCAAGCCAAGGGAGATCCAGGAAGCGACAATAGTCTCCGTGGGAGGTGATCAGTCAGCGGAGGCCTTGGTGACATCATCATCCTGGCTGTCACTTGATTGCTGCTGAGGTTGGCTGCACATACATCGCTTTTATTTTTCCTGCTGTCCCAAGGCCTGCCCTGCTGACACAGCTGCTTCGACTTCAAAAGGCAAGCCAATATTTTCATTTGCACAATCAGTATGAAATTCCTCAAGGGCCTAATTCCTCTGGTCTGACCACACAGCAATTACCCATCTGCAGAGGGGGCGTTGGGGTCTCATGGCACTTCAGTGGTGTGGAGACCTCCACAGTGTTTTGGGGCTGGACAGGGGCCAGAGAGAACTGGCTTGGACAGGCACCTCCAGGTGGTCCAGGGTGGGAGGAGAGCCCTTAGTGCAGATGGGAGAAATCCCAACACACCCAGCACTCCTCTGCTCAGCCATGACTCCTGCTCAGCATTTAAAACAGTTGCAGGAAAGGGCCGGGCTGTGAGCTGACTGAAGACCTGGAACCTGCAACAGGCAGGTGCGGAAAGTTCCTGGTCTGCTGCTTCAGTGACATGTTGTAAGAATGTAGGTCCTTGGGTTCAGTGTGGTAGCCTAGCTGCTAAAGTCCTCGCCTTAAACATGGCGGGATCCCATATGGGCGCTGGTTTGTGTCCCGGTGGTCCTGCTTCCCATCCAGCTTCCTGCTTGTGGCCTGGGAAGGCAGTTGAGGACAGCCCAAGTCCTTGGGACCCTGTATCCATTTGGGAGACCTGGAAGAAGCTCCAGGCTCCTGGCTTTGGATCAGCTCAGCACCGACTGTTGTGGCCATTTGGGAAATGAATAAGCAGGTGGAAGATTTTCCTCTCTGTCTCTCCTCCTCTCTGTATATCTGACTTTCCAATAAAATTAAATAAATCTTTAAAAAAGAAAAAGAAAAGTGTAGGTCCTCTCTAGGCCTCAACTTAACCATCTACCTAGAGGAGAGAATGTTCTGTCTGTTTTGTAGGGACCAGCATCCCACAAATCTTGTAAAGTATTACCACCCTTCCTTAGAACAGACACACACACCCACATGTACACAGACTAAGGAACATTTGTTCCCTAAGCGCTAGAGGAGGTCCTGGAAGGCTCTCCTGTAGGTGTTCTGGGGGAAGCCAGAGTGTATGAACTGAATCCCCACTCAGTCTTCAGGGTTCAGCAGGAACTAGTGCCAGGCCTTGCACTGGGCGCTGGAGGCGTGAGTCTAAATCAGTGCCATATCTGCTGGAGGCGTGAGTCTAAATCAGTGCCATATCTGCCGTTGAGAAGTTCACAGTTAGGTGTGGAGCCCAGTGGGAGGACTTGGCATGAGGTTAAGCAGCACTCATAAAAGCTCCAGCCATGGGAACGACAAGGTAGGATGGCAGCCCAGGAGAAGAGGGCATAATGGGACTCTTAAAAGAGGTGACTTTGCAGAGACACCTGCAGGCATAGTACCTGTCCTGCAGACGAGATAGAAAAGGACTTCCAGGTGGTGTTAACAACCCATGTAAAGCACAAGCGGCTGGAGAAGCTGTCAAGCTCAAGGACATGGCAGAAGCCATAAGAAGCAGCAAGAGCTGGGGGCAGAGGAGGGCTCTGGAGCTCAGCTTCACCCTGCGGATAATGCAGAGCCACTGAGGGTACCAAGCATGGTGACCAATCGGCCTTTTCAGTTAGAAACTGTCCTTGGGCTGCAGCATGGAGGAAGGATTAACATGGTACACACTCCAGGCAGGAAACAGCCTGGAGCCAGAAAATAGGGAGACCCTCCCTGGGCCCTAGGGACTTCAGGGACAGGGAAGAAGTGAGGGGAAGCCATCCTCCAGCTCAAATTGCCCATCCCATCCACCTCTCTCCTTCTTGGAGTTTCAAGGCTAGGCACTCACCCCTTGCTCCTCCATGTCAGGAATCAGGGAAGCTGCTGGAAAAGCAGGCCCAGAGTGGCAGAAAGGAAAGGAGGTTGCGTATAGGGCCACATACAGGTTCCTAGGCAGCGCTCAGTCTCCTGGAGGCCCTGATGCCCCAGGCTGCCACGCTGGCCAGCACTCTGCTTGCTGATTGCAGGGACTTACAAAAGGGAGGACCAGCACAAGCTGGGAGGTCCTCCCAGAGGAGGTGTGCTTTTGGGTGTGGGCTATGGACAAGTGTAGCCGGCAAGGACCCCCACCACTGACCTGGTAAAGCCAACAGCTGCGCCAGCAGGGCAGAGGATTGCCAGCAGGACCTGAGGCCCTGCCAGCAGATTCTTAGAGGGAGCTATGAGGCTGAAGCAGACTTCGCTCTGCCCAGTGTGGCTCCTTGAGGCAGAAAGACCCCCTGAGCCAGCTCTTTTGGGGGCTCTCCTCTGTTCCTGTTACCCTATCCAAGCCTCCTCTCCCAAGATAGAACTGCCCATCAGGAAAGCTGCGGGCACCACCAAGTCTTGCCCATCTGTGTGAGAGCCAGTCCTTGCTCTTCCAGAATGCGTCTGGCTTCTCTGTGTTCTTTTCCCAACACCAGGGCTCAGATTTCAGCTTTGCAGTCTTTTGCTTTGAGTTTAAAAATGTGTTCCTTTTCTGTGGTGGGGAAAGGAGGGGTTGGGGGGCACAAGAGACTGGGCAGTCCAAGTGAAGCAGACAGCCGTCTCCTTCCTGCTGCACACTGCATTCCCTGGCTCGCTGTGTGGTGCTGGGCACCTGCCTATGCTCTCTGGGGCCTACTGTGCTCCATGTACTACGAGGAGAACCATGTAGGACCTGAGGACTCCCTGTCACTCGAGCCTCCTGGCAGTGCCCAGTGCTGGCCTCCTGTTGCCAGGAAGGGTCTCCTGTGATTTCAAACAGGCAAAAAGCAAGAGAGAGTGCTTCTGCCTTATAGTGTTGTCTGTGAGGCAGCTCTGTCCTTGTATGTGCCCCAGGTAGGGCATCCTGTGCTGGACAGGCAGGACAGGCGTGTGGGCTGTGCTGTGTGCTCTCCCAGCCTGAGAGGTCTGAACACAGGTACATGTGTGTGCCTGTCCTCTGTCCAGCGCCACTGTACAGCATCCTGGGGAGGCTGGGATGCACGTCCAAGGGACCTGCTCCCTGACACCAAGGGGTCCTTTTGATCACTTTCCATGGTCCCTTTTGTGGCCTGGCCTATGCCATTTGTGTCTCTAACCTCACCCCTCCACTCCCTCCCTTGGTCTGTGTTTCTCCTGTGGCTGCTGGTGGTGGCAGGGACACCGTACACTGGGATCTGCACCGTAAAGTCTGGGTCCAGACTGCATTCCTGTGCTGGGCCACCCTGACCAGATTTGGGAACCATTCAATCTAACAAATTACAGTGAGACTGCAACATTGCCTGGCTGCACCCCTTCTCACTTCCTTCTGCCCTGGATCAGCAGCAGCCTCCCACGTGCTCTCCAGGCCACCTTCGGCAGGGCCTCACCCATCTCCCCAAGCTCCTCTTGCCCTCTCTGCTCCTTGCTCTGTGATTTTACTGCCCTCAAAGTTTTCCCAAATGTGCCATTTCTCCCACTAGAAGGGGCTAGGCCCGCACCAATGTGCTGTTCCCAGAAATCCCTCTCTAATCTCATGGTTGTCTAGTATCGCTTCAGACAGTGGCTGGAGCCTTACCTTCTGCAAACTCCCCTGCTCAAAGCTCTCCTACTCCTTGCATTACTTTGTCAAGGTATTCCTAACAATAGGTCTTCACATACTTTTGTGGTTGACTGTTGAACTTGAACCACCACTGGCCATTTTCTTCATGCGGGTCAGGAGAGACCATCACCAATGCCATCCCCCAGGGTCTACATTGGTGGGAAGGAGTCAGGGGCCAGAGCCAGGAATCAAATTCAGGTACTGATATGGGACACAGGTGTCTTTACCACTAGGCTCATACTGTTGATGTTCCCATTGCTAATCTCATTTTCCAGATGAATAAAGGAGACAGAGTGGGTGAGCTACTTGTCTGGAGTCACACAGCAAGTAAGGACAGTGTGATGACAGCAGTGGATGATGGTCACATGTCCCTTCCCACCACTCTGCAGCCACATGGAGAGGGGAGGCGACAGATCTGACCCAGTCACCCTCAGAGCCCAGTGGCAGTCCAGGACCTGCTAAAGGGAAGAAAGGAGTGGGCACGGAGATGGGATGCGGGGGACAGGCCTGCATGCCAGGTTGTGGTCCTGGGGCAGCCAGCAAGCTCTACAGGGGCAGCCCGAGGCCACATGTTTCTTACTCTGGACCTCCAGGAGGGCTGAGAACCAGCAATGCAGACAGAGTGGTGGTGCTTTGCCTGGCTCTGGGGAAAAGAACCTCAGGATGACAAGGCCTCGCTCAGGGCTTCTTAGCACGCACACCCTTTTCAGGCTCCTGAATGATGTCTGAGACAGACGGAGGCATTGGCTGTGCTGTAAGCCCCGCTGGTGCAAGGCATGGCTGGCCCCCAGGGTCCTGACATCCGCCCCTGGAGACCCACCCCATCCCTCCATGGTCCTGGCTGTCTACACCTTGGCTTACTCCAGCGCCCTGGGCCCGGGCCCAGCAGTGCTCAGCTTGGTGTGGGGTTTGCGCCCAGCAGCAGCCAGCCTGGGCGGTCAGTGAGCCCAGGAGGCTTCCTCCCCAGCTCCTCAGCCCCCGCCTTTGATGGGGATCAGGTTCCCCTACAAACATAATTGAACGAAAATATGAGAGAGAAAAGGTCTTTGTTCTCCCATTTACAGCGTCACAAAATATGTAACAAATTAGCCGTTTATGAGGGAAGAGAGGGACATGGGCTGGGTCTGCACAAGTGGGCCTTTCACGGAGGCACTTGGGGGGCGGCCCAGGAACTCCAGGTCTGCCACCCCCTACAGCCAGCACGTACAGTTTGTGGGGCAAGTCCAGGCCCTGGCTCACCCAGGTTGGGATCTGCAGGAGGCCTGTGGGGCAACCCATGGTGCCAAGCAGCTCAGGGCAAATCCTGTACCAGGAGTGTCTGGTGCCTGTACAGGGCACCCTGCACTCCGGACACCCCACTCTGGTGACATGACCTGTGACCGTTCCTCTGTGCCTGCTTCCAGCTTCCCTCTCTTCCTGGTGAAGGTCTCCCTACCTCTAACGGTCAGGGTTTTGGCAGTTATCTCTAAGGGGTTGTCCAAGGTACTCAGGATGCCATGTCTAACTGAAAGTGCGTGTGATTTGCTCTTCAGCCCTTTCCTTCTGCTTTCTGGCTGAAACGTCAGTGCGCAGGAATTGTGATGCGCACAGGAAGGTGGGGTGCTGGCCAGGCAGGAAGAGCCCTCAGCAGAGGTGGAAATGGCACATCTCTCTGGGTGCCCTGAATCATCAGAAGGCAGAATGGGGACAATCATGTGGGCACTCCCTGGGTTGCCCAGTTGTGTGACTTGACCCAGTGTCAGGATTGATGCCAGGGTGCTAAGGCCACAAGGGCCTCTTGCACTCTGTGGCTTATTATCTCCTGGTTTGGAGTTTCTGGTTCCCCAGGTCAAACCATGCGGCTCATGCCTTGTTCCCCGGTGTTTCATGCTGTGGCAGCTGGGCCCACAGCCCAGCAGTGAACGTGCTGCCCATTTGCTTTGCAGGGACCTATGCTCCCCTGCTTCTGGCCACAGGAACAGGGCTGGGTATTGCCCTGCAGTCCTTCAGGGTCAGGAGGCTCGGGCTGCAGGGGCAGGGACAAACAGGAGATGGAGAGCTCATGCCTGGCTAGGGTAAGGGGTCCCCTGAAATGCTGGGCTTCTGTGTGAATGTCTCACGTGTCTGGTGTGCAGTCACAAGCACATCGCCTCCCTAGAACTGAGTTTATTTATTTGGATTGTATCTTAACTGATCCTCACAAGGCTGAAACTGAAGTGGCATGGGTTCATGAACACTTGCTAAAACTTCGCCAGTTAAGCCAAGCAACTTCAAAGCTAATCAGCAGCAAAGGGCAATTGGCCTCATTGCTTCCAGTCCTGGAGTCTGGCAGCAGATGGAGGAGTGGTTCTGGTGTGGACGTGGCACACTGCAATAAACACGGCAGAGTGCCACAGTGTGTCTGTGCAGATGGGCTGATAATCCCTCCCAAAGTGGCTGATACCAGGAAGGATTTCCCATTTCCAGAAACGAAGGGGACATTCCACCCCTCCCCTCTCCATCCCAACGTCAAGGTCACTGCTCCAGACTTGGCGGGTCAATCCTTTCAAGGCAGGATTCTGAGCAGCTGGGTGACTAAGTCCTGCACTCACTGGGTCTGGGAGAGCAGAGGTGGAACTGGGCATAGCTGCTGCCCTCCAGCTTCCAGGCCAGGAGGAAGCAGCTGTGGTTGCGCCCTCTCCACCAAGCCTCAGAAGGCCAGCATGCCCCGCTGGCCTTTCCTTTCTCTCTGCGGTCCACTCCAAATGGTAGCCTCCTCCCTAGGCATGCCCCCTCTGCTCACTCTGCTGTGCTTCTCTACAGCCCGTATCCACCTGCTGCTATGCTACATCATTCGCTGGTTTACCCTGCTTATTGCACATCTCCCCACAGCCTGCTGGAAGGTAAGGCCTGCTCTGAGGATCGGATGCTGGCATTCCCTGCCTCCAGCCTTGGCCCGTAATATGGACTCAGTCACAGCAGTATGAATGAATAAATGAGCCTGTGGCATTTTACTGCCACTTTCCATTCCCGGGTCTTCCTATGCAAATTCAGTCCTCTATTCCTCCTTCCTTTCATCAGGGTACTGGTGGTTCCTGAGGGAAAGGGGAAGGAAGGCAGTGTTGGCACTACCAAGCCCACCACTCCCTGATAAGTGGAGCTCAGAGAGGGCCGAAACCTCTCCAGAGGAGACCAGGTTCAGGCAGACCTGGGGATGCGCTTGTGGACCTGTCGGACTCCTGGCCAGGTCAGGGAGGACCTGGCCCTCTGCAAGCCTGGTGGGAACATCGGGGGTCGGGGGGGACTTGGAGCTGGGCACAACCAGCAGCAGTAGGCAGGCCACTTTGTCACTCAGCTGTTTTCCCCAGCCGGCCTGGCTTTCTTCTCCCCACATCCTTCTACCGTCTAGCTTCATCCTTCTACCCACTTCTACCCTGCTGGAATCACTTCCCACATTCCTTCATCAGGTAAGAAGAACATCTGTGTTCAGTCAGCAGATGCCATTCATTAAATATTGAGACCTGCACAGACACACACACACACACACACTTAGGTGCTCTTTCCAGATCCTGTGAAGCAGCTATTTAATACATCCGTTTTTAAAATAACAGAATAATAGAACTAAGGCTCAGTGAAGTTGAACAACCTGCCAAGGTCATACAATAGTGGCAGGAAACCTGGACCCTCTAAGTTCTCTTCTGGATCTTGGGGCAGCCCAGTCCTCGGCTCCCCCAGGACAGGTACTGCTTGGCCTGGTGGTGCCACCTGGCATTTGGTGTCCTCCTTATTGCTTCTACCTTGCAGAGAGCCTCATGGTGAGCACAGGTTCTCATTCTCTGAGCCGAGAGGGGCTTCTGGGTGTGCCAGCAGCCTGGAGAAGCTCAAGGCATGGTTTCCATGCAGTGATGCTAAGCAGGTAGCCAGCCAGAGGGTGTCTATCCCCCAAGCTGCTCTGTGTAAGGCCTTGGGCTTTGCAGCCTGAGTGAGGTGTGCAGAATCCCGTTAACAGGTCCCTCCTCTGGCTCCAGCCTAGCTGAGCATGCTTTTGGCAGTTAGCTTACCCCTTCCAAGTCCTTACTTGAGACATGGAGAGCCAGAAATCCCAATGCTACCTGAGGGCTGCGTGTCTATGTGTGTGCATTTGTGTGTTCTGGTGGAGGTGCGGGACTGTTGGATCCTGACCCAGCTCCAGTCAGTCCCTGCTGTGGGAGCCAGGTGCAGCCCCAGGTCTGGGACCTAGAAGGAATCTTCTGGAATTTGTCAATACCCCTGCCAGGCCAGCACTCAGAGCTGGGCCACACTGCTCCCGGGAGGTCTGCCATGTCCCAGATCACTCCACCTTTTAGACTGTTCACACTGAGCTGGGGGGAGGGGAGGGGCCCTGACTCAGTGTGGCCCTCTGCTCCTCCTCCTCCCATCATGCAAGCACCTCGCAATCCTGGAAATGCTGGCAGAGATCTGGGGCAGAAACCACCTGTGTCACCTAGCTCTCCAGCTGGGCCACCCCTGAGCCCAGTTGCCATCTGGGCACCCCTCAGGCTGTCATCATTCCTCTTCAAAGCAGCGGATGCAGACATTCAGGGGAATGACTGTCTAAGGGGCTGGAACAAGGAGGCGCTGCTGATTAACTCTCAGCCAACCAGAAAATGTAATTAACCCTGCTGCCCGCCCCCGGAGCACTGAGTGATGGGTGTTCCTTTCTTCCTGCAAACATTTGCACACAGACGGACGTGCACGCACAAGCACATGCTCAGTCACATTCAGAACCAAAACTCACCCCTGAGCCCTACACATACCTCCCGCCTGGACACACACCCCTACGCACACAGACACCCCCTCCCCAGGCAGGCACATGCACAAATACACACACACACACACACACACGCCCCTCTAGGGGCAATCCTGTGACCCATCAACAGCTCCCCCTCTCCCTCACACCTTCAGGCCCATTTTCAGGGATACTTCTGCATCATACTACCGTGGGTATCTACGAACCCTGGAGCAAGGTAACTGCTGGTTGCTAGTTCTGGTGTGAAGGCAGGGAACAGGCCCATGATCTCCAAGCTGCCTCCTCAGCAGTAGGGTGGGGCATGCAGGCAGCTGGGCTGTGCCACTCAGTGCGCTTGGCTGTACACTTGACCTCCCTGGGGCAGGTACTCCTTTGTACAGTGGATATGGGTCTCTTGCAGGCTTGGGTCAGAGAGATATACATGATGTCCTTCCATTTTGAACTCCCCTCATCTTATTAAATAGGTACTATTAGCATCTATTCCCCTTTTAAACATCAGGGCCTGGAGGCACAAAGACATTAAACAGCAAGGCACAATACTCATTTGTGGCCTTATCCTTTCCCAAGGAACCTTTACAGGGGCTGGTGTTGTAGTATAGCAAGTTAAACCACCTGCAGTGATGCCAGCATCTCACATGGATGCCTGTTCAAGTCCTGGCTATATCACTACCAATCCAGCTTCCTGCTAATGCATGCGGAATGACAATGAAAGATGGCCCAAGCCCTGGGGCCCCTGCATCCATGTGGGGGACCCAGATGGAGTTCTGGGCATTTGGCTTTGGCCTGGCCCAGTCCTGGCTATTGTAGCCATTTGAGGAATGAGCCAGCAGGTAGAATATTTCTCTCTCTCTCTCTCTCTCTCTCTCTTTGTAACTCTGACTTTCAAATAATAAAATCTTACCTAATATCTTTACATCTTAATGCCAGCAGCCAAGGGCCAGGAGACCAGAGAGAAACACATAGTTGTGTGCATCACAGGTATCTGAGCTAAGTGGCATGCTGGAGGGACTGCGGCCTGCCCTCCTCACAGCAGATCATGCCAAGTCACCCAGGTCACCTTAGTTCAAGCAGTATCTAAGGATCCCCAGGACCATGTGTGGCCTGAAAACCCTGGTTCCCAGATATGACCTTCCCCTACCCGCCCTGATCTCCCAAGGCATGGGGGATGGGAGGAGCTGACACATCCATCAAGACCTGGCAGAACCACCAATGGGCTTTGCTACTGCTCACGTGTCCCTGGGCCCCCTCAGGCTCTCACCTGGAAACCTGGCAAGCAGAGGAGGAGGTCTGCCCACCTACTACAGTGTCAGCACATTCCTGTAGAGAGTGCTGTGCCAAACCTGACCTCCAACTTCACGTCCAAGTGAGAATGAGGGCCCTGCTTCCCGGCAGGATCAGGCCTGGGTCACTGCTTGGAGCTGTAGGCTTTGAGGGGGGGCAGGTGCGGGAAGGCTACGGAGCTCTGGCAGTGGCCATCCACTGAGGCAGGCTGTTCTCGCCACACCTAGCTTCCTGACCACAGCACCAGCCCCGCTTGCATGCAATGTCCTTAGAGATGGGTGCCCATTAGGACTTTGGGGCTTCAGGGGCACCTGCTTCTGGATCAGGTGGAGCAGGGAGAGCTGGTGGGCTGGGAGGAGAGACACAGCCTGAGAATGAGGTGTGGGAAACAGGTGTCCAGTCCTCACAGGGCAGTGTCTGGCCTCAGAGACCATCGGAGGTCTCCCTTGTCCAACCCCTGGTGCCTAAGCCTGCCAACTCTCAGCCCAGAACTCTGCTGGGGAGACTCAACTGGGGGGAGACTCCAGAGGGTTCCCTTGGAGCCTGACTGAAGGTGGGGGTTACTCCCTCTGATTTGGAGGGTGGCAGGATGTGGCTGCTCCAGGGTCCCCTCCCTGCCTCGCCAAGGCAATGGATGTGTCTGGGGTTGCAGTCCTGGCCCCTGCCATTGGTTCTCAGAGGGGTGCATCCAAAGCCTGGTTTCCCTCACCTGAGATGTAAGCGCTGTTCACAACAACCTCACAGGAACACTGGTGAGTGTGCAGCGCTCGGCTGTGCTGGAAGGGAGCCAGCCCTTGGAACCTGGGCCGCACACTCCACATCTGCTTCCCACACACCTTTTCTTTGCGGTGTCTGGGCAGGCCTGGGTTCCCACAGCCAACTCCCACCAACACTGCAGAGGCAGGACTGCAGGAGAACCCTTTGGCACCAAGGATCCTCAGCTTCTGTCAGCAGCAGAGCTCCTGGTGCCACCTGCTTTATCCCTCACTCTATGACCTCACTGCTCCATCACACAACTCCCACAGGTGGACAGAATCACCATGTCCATTTTGCAGATGAAGGAATTGAAGTCTGGAGCATTCCAGGGATGCATCTCACCTGGGCGTGGCTCTCATGCCATATCCACCTGTCTGACAAGCGCAGGCCCTGTCCAATCCCCACCTCAAGCTTGTTGGAAGCAGAGGACAGTGAAGGCAGCGGACAGGGAGTGGGAGGACAAGCCCACATCCAAGAGGCTGAGGACAGGTGCAGGGTGAAGCTTGAAGGTGATGGCAAGGCTCCTGCCCCTGTAATGGGCTCCTTCTTCCCGCCTCCTGCTGTTCCCTGGCCTGGAGCTGCCTGTGGAGCAGCTAATGGGGGCCAGTTACTGCATCATAAACAGACTGTAAAAGGCTGGGGTGGGGAGGCTGCCCACAGGAGGGCCAGCCTGGCTAATGCAGGCTACCTTGCTATGTGCTGTGTGTGCCATGTATGCCACGTATAGTATTTTCATCTTGTTCATCAGCTCCTCCCTGAAGTTGAGGCTACAGTCCCATAGTTTCTCCTTGCTCTGAAGTCCACTATGGCTTTCTACGGTTCCGGTACCTGACACGGTCCCCATCCCGCTTCCTTGCGATCTCCTCCCCTACCCACATCACTGTTCTAAGTGGACTGCCAGTTCATGAGTGCCCTGAATGCCAGCCCCCTCCCACCTTGACGCCTGTGCTGCAGCTGTGTCCTCTGCAGGGAAGGGTCTCTGGGCACACCTCCACCCCACTGATGCCTCCACCAGATGGAGTGGTGGTTGCTTGTGGGTTTGCTCATATGCATTTGTGGATCTCTGAGCTTGGATGTTGGGCTTGTATGAGTGGGGATACTCAGGTCCTGGACACAGCTGCCAATGCCCAACCTGTCCAGAAAGGCTCACTTCAGGGATTGCTGTCTATACCTGTAGGAAGCACCACCCTCCCAAGCCTTGTGGGTTCAGAAAATCCTTGGAGTGCACCTTAAGTTCCTATCATGTAGCCAGACACTCAGTTTAAGGGATGTGGTTGTCACAGTAGGGCCTTGGGCTGGGAGGCAGGAGCCTGAGGTTCTGTCTGCCTCGAATACTCATTTGTTGTGTGGCACTGGGTGAGTGTCATCCTCTCACTGAGTCTTGCGTCCTTCTCTGTTCAATAGGCATGGGCAAGAGGCTGCAGCAGCAGGATTACAGCATATGCTCCTAGTACCCAGCCAATGGCTGCCGCTCAACTGACAGTTCTCATGTGTCGGACTTTGACTGGGGGTTAGCTGCAGGGTCATGAATAGATAGGAAGCCAAACTGGCTTCAGGTGGCTGTGGTGGATCCATCCATCACACACAGATCAGGATGAAAGGGCTGGCTGGGAACTGATATCAGAGACTTTCCTGAGGTTGAAGGGGAAATATCTATCCTACTAGGTCAGGTGCAGGGAACCTTTTTCTGCCAAGGGCCCTTTGGATATTTATAACATCATTTGTGGGCCATGCAAAAGCATCAACTTATAAATATAGCCTGCAACTGAAGCACTGCATTGCAAGCCCCACCTGCGGTTGTCTTGGCAAGGCCGGATGCAATGCTTTTGCTGACCTGTTACGGCCTGCAGACCTCTGCTCTAAGTGAAGACAAGGCTACTTTCACTGCTGTGTTTGCCTGTGGCTTAACTCATGACATAATTTATTTAAGTGAAAATATATTAAAGTCATGATATATAATGCATTTTGTACAAGTGATATATTTTAAAACTATGTGTTTAGAATATACAAAAGGTGTTCCTACCGAGTCGGAAGGAATTATGATATAAAGACAAACACACGACCAGTGCTGTGATGCAGAGGGTTAAGCTGTGGCTTGCAACACAGCCGTCCATGTTTGGGCACTGGCTTGATTCCTGGTTGCTCTGCTTCTGAGTCAGCTCCTCACTAATGGGCCTGGGAAAGCATCTGGGCCCCTGGTGTCTACATAGGGAACCTGGCTGGAGTTCCAGGCTCCCAATGTTTAACTTGGCTTGGCTCAACCCCGGTCATCGTGACTACCTGAGCAATGAACCAACGGATAGATGATTCTGTCTTTAACTCTTTCTCTTTTGTCACTCTGCCTTTCCAATAAATAAATAAATAAAAGATTCATTTATTTTTATTGGGAAGGCAGATTTATAGACAGAAGTAGAGACAGAGAAAGATTTTTCCCTCTGCTGGATCACTCCCTGAATGGTCGCAATGGCTAGAACTGAGCCAATCTGAAGCCAGACGCCAAGAACTTCTTTCAGGCCTCCCACATGGCTGCAGGGTGCCAAGGCTTTGGGCTGTCCTCTACTGCCTTCCCAGGTCACAAGCAGGGAGCTGGGTGGGAAGTGGAGCAACCGGGACACTAATGGCTCCCATATCGGATGCTGGCACTTGAAGTGGGGGGATTAGCTAATTGAACCATTGCACCAGGCCATAAATAAAATAAATCTTAAAAACAAAAGGCATACAGTTGTGACTCATTGCAGAATGTGGTTAGTGGGCCCTGAGACCTGCTCTGTGCTGATCCTCATGTGTGGCAGGCAAGCCTGGGGGGGATCTCAGGGTCCTGCTCTGTCCCTGGGACCAGGACGGGAGGAGGAGGCTGCTCTAGAGGGCCTGTCCTCCTGGTCCTGCATCCTGCAGTTTCCACAGGCCAGTCTCTGCTTGGGTGGGGATGGTGGGGGGAATGAAGAGAAGGTAGCCAGGACGTTTCCCAGGCTAGGTCACTGGCTCAGCGCTCTGGAAACATGAATGTTTCAGGGAAACCTCTAGGCAGCTGGAGGAAGTGCTGGATTTCCGAAACCCAGAGGTGCATTCTCTGTGTGTATGTGAGCCATGGCTGGACCACCTGGTTTGACCGTCCGTGCTGGTCATCATCTCTGTCTGTGTGGCCCATGGCAAGCCCCTTGCTCTCCTTGCTCTGCTGCAAGATTATGACACATTCTGGGTGGGGACAGCTAAGGGAGCTCTGATAGGATTAGGGTTCTGGGAAGATTCTTCCAGAGTCTGCAAGAAGCATTTCCTCTTCTCAGCTCCCCAAGGTAACTGGCTTCTGCTTATGGTAAGATTATGGCCTGGGAGCCCTGAGAAAACAAAGGGCAGCCTGAGCAGGCATCTGTTAGCAAAATAATCCTCAGAACAGCCACTTGCCGTGGTTCTGGAAGCGGGGCTGTGCCCGAGCCAGGAGCATCCCCCTACACCTTTGCTCATGATGGGTCTCTCCTCCCCTGACAATGGGAGGGCTGTGAAGATTTGTAGAGGCAGGCTTATGGTGCAGAAGTAATGTGGTTGGGATGCCTGCATCCCATATCAGAGTTCCTGGTTCAAGTTCCAGCTGTGCTCTGATTTCAGCTTCCTGCTAATGTTTACCCTGGGAGGCAGCAGGCAATGGCTCAAGTGATTGTGTCCCTACCACCCACACGAGAGATCTGGATTTAGTTCCCAGCTCCTGACTATGGCCTGGCTTTTATGGGGCTCAGAGAAGACTGGGGCATTTCAAAGCCTTGTGGGACAGATGCAGCCAGGAGCGGTCTTCCAGCAAGGGACAGAGACAGAGCCAGGGCTCGCTGGTCCCTTGGCTACAGTAGGCTGCCCATCTGTCCCCTGCATGCTTACTGTGCATCTCCGTCACTGATGCACTGTGGGTCTCCTGACTGGGTGCCAGCTCTGCGCCTGTGAGGGAGGCAGGACAGGGAGAGTCCTGACAGCTGTGGGAACCACAGCTCGTGGGGCAAAGCTGTTGGCCCAAGGTAACCCAGAAAGATCTGGTGCCTGTCTTATCCCTTAGGTTGAGACATCAGGACTGGCAAATGTTTCCAAGAGGCTAATTTTAAATATCCCATGGGGGCAAGAGGCATGGAATGTGCTGGCTTCTCAGACTCGTGGCTGCCCACACAGCCCTATTTGGCTCCAAGGAGAAGCTACCAGCCGGTTTCTGGAAGAGTTTCACTCCTCTGCCTTCCCAGTGGGGAGAGGGACTCAGCGTGGGCTGACAGGGAGGGGCGCTATGGAGTTGGGGCGGCAGCTGAGGGGCAGCAGAGTCCTTGGCACATCACTTGCTGTGCCAGTGTCCTCATGGTCAGGAGGGCTGGTGATTCAGATCCACCTGCAGGGGCAGATGCCCCAGGGTGGATTTGCCTGGACTCAGCCCTGCCAGCCTCCACCCTGCACTGAATGCTGGTGTCTGATCGCTAGGTTCTACTGCACCCCTGCCTTCTGACAGCTCCTGCCCAGGCTGCTTCTCAGTCCTCCTTCCTCATCCCTGTTGCCTTCCTTTGGTTCCCCAGCAATCCTGAGAACCGCACCCTCACACAGCCCCCTCAGGGAGTCACCCACAAACACAAGCACACAGGACTCTTCGGATGCTCTGCAAGCCACGGCCACCCACAAAGTTCCTCCACTGTTGTCAGGGCAAAGCCGCCTTTGTCATCCCTTGTCACTGTTCATTCCATGGTTATGCTCTGGCTGTGTGAGCCTTCTCTTCCACCCCAGGCTCCTCCCAGCCTTAGTGAGCCCAGCTGCCTGTCACCCACAGGCCCTGCCTGCCTAGACATCTCCTATGTTCCGGACACTTGGGAACTTTCCTGATCCAGTGTGCACCCCCACAGATCCTCTGTTCAGCCTGGTGCCATTCCTCAATGCGTTTTAATGAGCAGATCACAGACATGTCACCTGTAACCACACTGTATCTCTGACCCCCAGATGGCTGGCACCCAAGGAGCTTCTGGCTTCACACACGGAGGGCATTTGTACTGGAGCAATGAAGAGACTCCACGGACTCCCCGGTGTGGGACAAGCCTGTTGTTGGGGTTGCCGTCATGATTATGCCTCAGAGCTGAGGCACAGGGCCTCGGTTTCTCTTTCTCACCAAAGAGGGGTGGCCTCTACTTGGCAGGCAAAGGTCCAGCTGGCTGTTCAGAGTGACCCACGTTATCCAGACACAAATCAAGGGTTCTCCATGGCCTGTTATCTCTCAAGGCAATGGCTCTGAGCAGCCGCCTGCATTATTGTTGGCACTGGGAGTCCCAACAAGGGGGAGGCAGACGGGGAGAAGGAATCTTTAAGAGATGCTCTCTGGGGGACACTGATATTTTTAATAGCTTGTGGGTTATGAAGTAAATCTCTGTTCTCTGCATTACAGCTTGGTCCCAAGCCCTGAGAGTGTTTCCAGTGTCTTTAATGAACCTGAGCTGCAACCCAGCAGAGCCAGAACAAGGAAGAAAGACCAGATTCATTCGCTGAGCCCCTTTGCTCAGAGAGGGGAGTAAGCGGCTGATATATACTGATATACACTCCCCCCCGAAACCCTGAATGTAGGTCCCTGGCTACTGATGGCCACCCAGCCTTACCTTTGAAACATCAGGCAGCTCTCACACAGCTGGGGATGGGGTGGGGTGCAGTGCTTTCCTTTCATCATATGGTCAGGGGATAGAATCCCTAGCATTTGAGTGGGGAGGAAGGGACTGTTAAAGGGTTTTCCCTAAGCTTCTAGAAGGGTGTAGGGCTGTGGGCAGTGGAAAAGGTCAGTGTGGGTAATGGAAACAGACTTTTGGGGGAGTCAGGGCAGGTCTGCAATACACTCAGAGGAGTCCGGCAGACAGCAGGAATGTCTGTGTGGGGTTCCAGGCAGGTGTGTGCCTCTTTGTGTCTGGAGACCTTGTGAGCAAAAAGGGGGCTTGCTGGAGATTTCGGTCTCAAAGCATGGCAGCACTGCCACACACCTGGGCCACCACTCTGCCTCTGTTTATGAGGCAAGGAAGTAGATCAGCCAGTCGTAAGGACACAGACTGTCAAAGCTGTGTCTTCCAGGCCTATGGGGACCCAGACCACCTCCCTCCGACCCTTTATGGCTGGTTACATCACTGACTGGGTGACTTTAGGTGAATTGGTGCATTGCTCTTGGCCTCAGTATAGAGGTCTCATCCCACAGGGCAGAAGTGGGAACCTGGGCAGCAGAGTCTCGGACAGGCCTGGCACTCTGAGCACATGGCCCAGCCCCTTCTGCCAAAGTCTGTTCTCATATCCCTTTCCCTGCTCTGAGAACATCACTTTGCCTGAGTAGGTGCCTTCTTACTGGGTATCCACTATGGCTAGGCACTCTTCTAGTAAGACGCACACATGCACACACCCCTACTCTCTAGAGGTCATGTTTTGACTGTAGTGTCTGGAGTCCTGGAGTCCAGTAGGTTGGACTCGTAAAGAAGAGGCTGGATATGGGAGGCAGGGATTGACGATGCCAGGTGCTAGATCCCTCACACTGACATGTATTAGGATGGCAGAGGAAGTATGTCAACTCTCAAAATCTTGGTTTTCTAATCCACAGAATGGGTCCATGGCAGTGTTCCTCTTTTTCTGGAATGATTCAATGCAAAGCACTCGTCGGTGCTTAATAAATACACCTCACATTTGTTTGTGAAGGGCTAACAGGTGTGAAAACATGTGTGACTGCACTTCCTCTTTCTCTCCCTTCCTTTTAAAGTCCTCTGCACAGATACTAAGCCTTCAAGTGCAAGAGTGGCAGTGGATTGTCAAGAAACTCCAGGAAAAGACCAAGAATTTTATAGTGGAGATAGACATTACTTGAGTATCTGCTGTATACAAGAACTGATGCTGGGAGCTAGGGGCATGGAGACAAACCTGGCGCTTTGTTCTTTTTACAGTCAGTGTTGTGGGGGAGTCAGATGGTGCAGCCCCAAATTATTTACGGTTATCATGGGACAGAGAGAGGCATAGGAGCTTATGGGATCCCAGAGAGGCATCCCATCAAGCTCTGCTTTGAGGAGTGGGAGGACTTCATAACTACTGAAAAGTGACCTTCACCACGTTGTAAACTGATGTCCAACCACTTCCTACTTTTGTCTTAATTTGTAAGGATTCTTGGACATGAAAGGTAAACTTGAGAATAGCGAAACACAGAAGGCAACACCCTGATGACTTACAAAGGGCCAAAGGCCTGGTTAAGGGTCACACAGTTCTCAGAAGGGCATGATCAAGGTAGAATGATGAGAAACTTCAACCTCTCTTCAAGGCTGCACATTTTGACCTGCCCAGCCAGGCAGAACCAGACTCCCTACCTTAAACCCACTATGATTTTGCCCTCATTTGTGATATATCCTTCTTTCTGCTGATGTGAGCTTGGTACCATATAAACCTGGATTCATATTTCCTTGGCAACTCAAAACTCAATGGCTGGAACCTTTCTGCCACCATTCCCCACAGTGCCTGCAATTCCATCATCATCACGAAAGCATTGCTTTGTGCAGGCATCTGCATTTAAATGAGTTCAGATTTCCCGAAGTGCAAGCTTCAAGGAGTGGAACTCAGAGCTTGCTTATGGCTAACAGCCTTTCTGCCAGGATTGCTTGCCAAAAACAATCAGGATAGTTGTTTAATATCACAGCAGCCTGAAGCAGTGGATAGCATTTGTTGCAAACAACAGGCTAACCACAAAGCTTAAAAGGAAAAGCTGATGAATGAGTTGTCCATAGGGGGCTTGGAAAAGCTCCAATATATTCCTGGAGATCTAGAAGGTAGTATGCATACGTGGGGCTGTGTGGATGCCCCCAGCTATGCCCATGCTCAGACCTCAGCTCTTACCTCTCGCTAATTTCAAGGCTCTTTAAAAAGGAATTAAAGGCTAAGAAAGGGTGGTAGAACGCGTGGGTGAGTGTTGAAGGTTTGCCTGCCTACACATAAAGATTCAAACTCCTAGCTCCACATCAAAGATTGGAGATTTATTAGTCCCAGTTTAAGAAAGTATTTGTGCAATCTTTGGCCTATCATTAATCTACTTGAGGAGAGACGACAATGGCCACAAATGACAAAGAATGACTTACTGATGTAGTTCAGAAAAGTCATGAATTAAGCAGAAACAGCAATAAACAGCAACACAGACAGGCAAACTTGAGGAGGAGACAGAACCTGATTCCCAGGATTGCCACATTACATTATTTTAAAGGTCATGTTTTTAAGCAAGAAATACTAGATATGTGTAGAAACAATGAAGTGTGGTCTATAAATAGAAATAAAGTAGTTAATTGCCTTGAGAAAGTCCAAAGAAAGTCATGTTTAAAGAACATGTAAGAATGATACTTCACAAATACAGAATTTCAATAGAGATAGCAACCACTTACACATATTAAAAATACAAATAAACACATGTTGTGTAGTTGAAATTTGCAATAGCTGGGCCCAGTGTGGTAGCCTAGTGGCTAAAATCCTCATCTTGCAAGTGCTGTGATCCCATATCCCATCCCAGTTCATATCCAGGCAGCCCCACATCCGGCTCCCTGCTTGTGTCCTGGGAAAGCAGATGAGGATGGCCCAAAGCCTTGGAATCCTGCACCTGTGTGAGAGACCCGGAAGAGTTCCTGGCTCCTAGCTTTGGACTGGCTCAGCTCTGACCATTGTAGCCGCTTGGGGAGTGAATCATCGGATGAAAGATCTTTCTCTGTCTCTTCTCTTCTCTGTAGGTCTGACTTTGTAATAAAAATAATACATCTTTAAAAATTTGCAGTAGATGAAATGAAAAACTCACTACAAGGGCTCAATAGATTCACCTAGGCAGAGGACCTGGCAAACCTGTAGATGGGACAACTGACACTAGAAGGATAAAGAATGAAGAAAATTAGGACAGCACCAAATGAACCAATACATTCAGGATGGGACTTCAAGAAGGAGAAGAGTAATAGAAAGACGTAAAGGATGAGCAAAGATTAATGGCTGAAAATTTCCCATATGTGATGAAAAATATCAATCAACTTAGATAAGAAGTTCCATGCACTCTAAGTAAGGGAAACTCAGAGCCACATGAAGGCTAATCATTATCCAACTGTCATAAGGCAAAGGCTGAGAGAAGCTTGCAAGTGACAAGAATGACCTGTCACATAGCTCAGTAAGATCAGCGTCTGATTTCCTATCCAAAATCATGAAGTCCAGGAGTCAAATGCTCAAAGTACACAAATGAAAAGAATGGCGATGAAGACTTCTATATCCAACAGAACGATCCTCCAAACGTGAAAAAAAGAATGAAGACTAGACACCATCAGAGAAACAAAAACGAGAGGGGTTGTGTTTAGAAGTCCTGTCCCTCAAGGAATACTTAAGAGGTAAGAATCCCTCCAGCTGAAATGGAAGGACACTAGCCTGTCACTTACACCCGTGAGAGGAAGGGAAGAGTGCTGCTAAGGGAATTCATACAGGTAGATAAAAAAGAGGGTATCTACTGAGTGTTTCACTTGGAACTCTTCTACTATTTGATTAAAAAGCCAACTGCACAAAAGGGGTTACAAATTGGTGTTGATGAGCTTCATAATGTTTAAGAACATGCTTTGCATAACACTGGCAGCACCAAGAGGAGCGAAAAAAAGAGGCTAAAGAGATCACCTTTTGATATGCTTTTATAATTAAACCGATATTAACACAAATGTATAATTCCCAAGGCAACCACTAAGAATGTAAGTCAAAATGCAAATAGTCATAGACCTGGCTTCTGTGACACAGGTAACCTTGGGCAGGTCACTTCCCTTACTTGTGTCACATGCTCAAATGTTTATAACTAGGTATAATCCACAGGTTTATCTGTGTTGCTGATAAGGTAATGAACTCACCGTGGGTGTTAAGCAGATTCATCTTCCATGGACTGTGAACCCTCCTCCTTGGCGTTCTTAGCCCCATGGCCTAGAGCAAATCCTCCTCAAAGCCTCAGTTCACTCCTCCTTACAAGATGGAAACAGCAGTCCCTAATCAGGAGGTTAAATGGGGTCATGTGTGTTGTCCTTCTTGTGCAATGTGCTTGGCATCTGATAGGTACCAAATGAACACTGGTGGCTTTCTGTCCTGCTGGGGATTGCAAAGACAACGAAGGCCTCTGCTTGTGTTCTGAATGCTCGTCTTCTTCCAAGTGATCTGCTGGGACCTAATCCCCTGGGTGTTGTTATCTGGAGGCGCGGCATGAGGAAGAGATGAGGTCTGGACACTGATGTCCCATGCATAAAAAAGAATAGCACTATTGTTGTGGTTTGGATATAACTTAATTGTGTCCCCAAAGGCTCATGTGCTGGGATCGTGGTCCTCAGTGTGGCAGAGTTTGGCTGTGGGGTGCAACCTTTAGGTGGGGCTTGGCAGGAAGTAATTAGATCACAGTGAGCACAGCCCTCGGAAAGAACTGATGGACTTCTGTGACACACCGGTTGGTCTTCATCAGCAGGCTGCTACAAGGAGCTAGGCCTGAGTTTCTCTCTCTGGCTTCCTGGCCTGCCCTGTGATCTCTCTGTTTAGCATATGCACCTGCCACTGTGATGCCATGTGTCAGGAGGGGCTCCTCAGAGCCAAGTCAGAGCAGATGCCATGCCCTCAAGCTTCTGAAGCCCTGAAATACATGAATGAGTCTCTACTTAAAAGAAAGGACTAAGCTTCAGGAGCTCTTAGAGCAATGGGCAATGGACCAATGCACTGATATAGGGAGCTCCCTTACCGCTTTAGTCGCAAAAGGACACAAGGAGTGAGAAGATGGCCGGCCAACTGAGACCTGGAAGCGTTGTGTCCCTACATGGCGTCCACTGCTGCCCTGATCCTGGACTCCCAGGGACTCTTAAATGCTGTTTAGAAGTCTCCCAATGGATGGTCCTCAATTGCAGCAGCCTGGACTAAGGCAGTGTCTGCATTGTCTCTGGGCCCTGGCAGCCTGGCCTGTAGGAGCTTCCTAGTACACGGCCTGCTTGTTCACGTGAATGGAATGAAATGTGCTGTTCCCTTGTCATCCAGACAGAAGCCTGAGATCCTGCGGAAGTCCACCCCTCAGTGGGAGGACAGGGCTGGGCTGAGGGGGTCGAGCCACTGGGGTGCCCATCTCTCTCCTGCTGGGCTCTGGGAGTCCACAGCCAGGCCCAGCAATGCAATGTGCTCCTTAGCAGGAAATGTCATAACTTCACTACCAAAAGCAAGCAGATTTGAGTTTTTCCCACATGAGGACATCTAACTCAGAACGGGTTCCTGGCCCTGAAAGATATGTGGAATTCATGAGTGGACAAGGCCCATTTGAAATCTCTTAAAGGGGCCATCACAGTCTCTCTGGATTCTGTACCATCCTCCTTGTCTTCGCATTAACTTTTCTGAAAGTCCCCACCACCTCCCTACTCCCCCGTGTGCCCACCCCCCCTTCCTCCCTCCGACTCTCACAGTCGCTGCTCTTGCCATGGTCCCCCAGAGCCTTCTCACGCTGACTGCAAGTTCAGAGCCATCTTTGGGCCTGTGCAAAGCTTGGAGAGTGACAAGCTGAGCTTTAGGGGCAGCTCAGTCACCCAAGTCCTCCTTCTTTGAGCTTCACTGAGGCCACAGAGGCAGATGTGCAACCCCCAGCTGACCGCACAAGGAAATGGAGGCAAGGAGAGGTGGCCTGCAGCCAGAGGTGGCATCCAAGGAACTACAGGGTAAAGTCCAGAGCCAAGACTGAACCTGGGCCCCTCTCAGGGGAGGCATTTGACTGGCACCTTAGGGCCAATCCACACAAACCAGAAAGAAGTCGGGGGATACAGGAGGAGGGACAGGTCACTGGCAATCACACTGTGCTACTGTCCACCTCGATCCACCTTCTGCCTGTCAGACACACCCACGGCTGGCCTTGGAGCCAGACTAACCTTTCTATAAGGTGTTTTCTCATGGCCCTGGAGTTATCCCAGCAAGAAAGAAAACATTAGCTACGCAGCTTGGCAGATGGGGTGAGGTGGGCTGAGGCCTTGAAAGGGTCAGAGTGGGCTTTCCACAGAGGAGAGGAGCAGCCCAGCAGTCTGCACCCCTAAGCAGAGAGGCCACAGGACATCTCTGAAGTTCCCAGTGACCCCAGGCAGTTCTAGTTCTATCTACAACCTTCTGGGTGTCTTTGGGCATGTCTCTGACCTCTCTGAACATGGGGAGTAGCCCAGGACAAGACCAGAGCCCCAGGTATATAGAACAGACAGTCTGAGGTACTGTCTGAGTCTCTTTCAGGTCATAAGAGCACATAGGAGCAAAAGGACACCAAATGGCAAGTTAATTTCACAGATGAGGAGAGGGAGGCACAGAGCAATTTTCTGACGGCTGTGGACTCTCTGCAGCAGCCTGACCCTCACGCCTGGCAGTAGCATTACATCTTTGCACACGGGCATCGTCAGGCGAGAGGCTGAGCAGCCCACTCCAGGGACCACCACTTCTGAGTCAGGAGGGAACATACATCGAGTCCTGGGCCAGACACTGTTTCTGAGGTCTGTATCTTCCTCTCCTTCTCACCTGCAGACTGAGGCTCTGTGAGCTTCAGGTACTTGTCCAAGGTCACACCAGTCAACCCTGTGATCACTGCAACTGCATCTCTGACCCACCCAGTACATGTCTGGCAATCTTCTCTCTGTTCACACAGACCTCTCAGCCCAGTTCCCTGCCCCTCTAAAGCAAGATGGGCGTGAAGTGGGCCATAGCCCTGGTCCCCAGCATTGCTCCATGCACTTGCATGAGAAACAGAATTTGGCAGACCCAGTGGGATTAATTCATGACAGGCCTATCTTCAGGGTGGCCCCGTCGGCTATTGAGGCCGCTGCATACCTGCTGATTGCATAATCCATAAATACATTTGACATCTTTAATTGGAATCAGGCCCCCCCCCCGCCCGGCCCTGCCCGCAGTTGAGTTATGAGCAACAAACTCCCTGTTGGCAGTGCTGAGCTTCTGCCTGAACCATGGTGCAAGAAGGAGGCATCAACTTGAGGGAGTGATGACACTTTTCGGGGATCAGAAAGTAGAGAAAAGGCTGCTGTTCGTGTATGGAGATGGGGCTGGTCCTCAGGCTCTGTGGCTGTGGTTACCTCCCAACTCCCCCCTCCAGAGAGTCCTCCAGGGCCTTCCGAACCTAGTGACAGCGGAAGTGTTCCCAGCACCCACCCTTGCTTTGATTTGTGGTTCTTTAGATTCTCTTGCTGGAATCCCACAACAGGTCTGCCTTCCCTGTCTTATTTCCCAAAGTAGGCTAAGCGCCTGGCCAACTCAGCACATACCATCAGATGCTCCAGCACAAGCCGAGACTCCTTGCACTCCTGAATACAGGCCTTCAAGTGTTCCTAAGCCCCTAGCACAGGCAGACCACAGCCTGAATCAGAACTGCCACACATCGCGTCTCCTTTCACTTACTCATTCATCAATTACCCCAGATTACTCACCCTTTGCCAGGCTCTCTGAGGGATGGGGAGCTAGACCTGCTAAGAGAAGTCATGATCCAGTAGGAAAAAGGGAGGCAGAGACCATGGGAGGCACCAGCCACAGAGCAATGAATGACCTCCATGTGGGGCCATGGGGTGGGTTGAGGGAGGTGTCCAGGGATCTTCCTTTGTTGGTTGATCCCAAGATCAAGCTGCCACTGTATAATGGTAAGCCAATGGCCTGGCTCAGTGCGGCTGGGTGATACAAGGTTCCCTTTCTAAGCATCTTCCCATGCAGTCCACATGGATAATGATGATCCTGGCATGGATAGAAAGCACAGGCTGTGCAGGGCTGCCCACGAGTTCTGACCTCCTCCTTCCTCACTTAACTGCTCTGCAGGCTCAGGTGGCCGCAGTTGGTGCACCTGCCTGACATGGAAAAGTTGCAACTTCCCAACCTCCTATGTGGCTTTTCTCACCCTATCTGGGAAGCAGATGAGTCCTCCAGACACCTCCTCCTCAGCACTGAATGCTAAGGTAAGTTTCCAGGTGATATGAGCTACAAGTTTCACATTCCAGGAGATACGACTTGCAAGCTCATACTGCAGGAGACAGGTTGGAAGCCAGGGCTGGATGGTGGCTGCAGTGGCCAGTGCCAGCTGTGCAACCTTGGTCAGGTGGATGGCTTCTCTGAGCTGTATTATCCTCCTCTACCATCTGTTCTGCACAGTTCATTGGTCTGTATGTGTCTGTTCCATTCAGAAATGTTTCTGGACTCTAGGGACATGGCAATGAACAAAGGAAACACTCTAACCTGTTGAGATGAAGAGGCAAGAAGTAATAAATGAGAACTACTACAGAGAAGCACCCATCTATGTGCAAGACACCAGGGGCTCCTGCTGCTGCTCCATGCTTCACTGAGAAGGGGACCCTGGAGCAGGAGCTCAGAACATTCTACCCAGAGGGGGAGCCCCGAGAAACAACCATCATGGACCTGTCTTTGGACTCAAAGAAAGCCAGTGGGACTGTGAGCAGGGAAAGGGGTGGCAGGGAGGTGTGAGATGAGCTCTGAGTGGCAGAGGCAGGGAGGGCACAGTGATCGCATCTGATGCTGGTATGGGAGCTCATGCCATCCTGAAGGCACATGCTTGTCTCTGGAGTAGGGATGGCACCTTTGGAGGTGAGACCTGACTGGCATTTTCAGAGCTACCTCTGAGTGCTCTGTGCAGGACAGCAGACCAGGGCCAGGATAGAAGCAGGGATCACAGGGAGGGAGTGGGGAGATGGCTGCCATGATCCCAGGAAAGAGGGTGGGTTTTGAGGGCAAGGTGGTGAGCCTGATATGCTGCATGCAGCTGGAAAGCAGAGCCAAGAGCCAATAGGATTTGCTGGACAACCAGCAGAGTGGGCAAGGAAGGGAGTCCACTGCAGCTGAGTTGAGCGCTGTGGTCTTGAGGGCGCCAGAAGCCGGGATGGAGAAGGCAGCAGGGAGAGGGTTGGGGCTGGGAAACAGGGAGAGTCGGCTCTTGAGGGCCTCACTGTGAGGCGGCTGCCGCACAAACATGTGGACTTGACCAGGAGGCCAGGGGCTCAGGCATGGGAGGAGATGTGCCTTGGGGAGGGTGGCTTCAAAGGTGAATAGAGATGCAGAAGAGAAAGGACAGAACCCAGGAGCAGTGCAAATTCAGACACCAGGGTTAGGGGTCTGGGATGCAAAGGGTACTAGCTGGGTGGAGCTGCACACGCAGCCAAGGTCCCTTTTAGAAGGCCCGGGTACATGGGGTTTGTGAATTTAAAGCTTCTACAGCAGGCCGACCTGGACCCAAGGGAATCAACCTCTCTCCCAGGAGACCAATTCTGGATCTTTCCAGAAAGCCAATGGCAGGGCTGTTCAATCCGTCAAGGTGAGCACCCAGACTCAGGCCCACCACTGGGGGAAGAAAGCCCCAATAGAAGCTGACTCTGGCCCTAACTTTTGGAATGTCTTTGAACCCCACATGGAAAAGCCAGAGCTGGGAAACTGGTAATTTCAGCCAAGTGCACTGTGTTTGCTTAGAGTTTGCGTGCAGCGACCAGTTAATTACCCAAGTAAATCATGTCACCATGCCCTGCAGCCCCAGAGTGACAACACCATGCTGACCACACTTTTAAGAGTGATATAAGCCTCTGAGTGCCAGCTAAGAGGTTTTATGGGCCACCTTTTGAATGGGCCTCTTTCTCCCAGAGCCCACAAGAATCTGTGAGTCCACGTCTGCTCAACGCTAAGGAGGGAGGTGGCTTTTGGGTGCACCTTCTCAGACAAGGTCCATACAGGTTGGGCTGGCTGGCAGCCCAGCTGGGAGGTGACAGAAGTCATCCCTTCTGGGTCCCCCTGATCACGTCATCGTGATATGTCTCTCCCACTGCTCAAATACTGGCCCCAGATCCATAGCTGTTCAACAATCATCAGCTGGCCAGGCAATGTGTGAGTTCCTGGGACTCAGGTGTGCTAGGGCACAGGGCTCCCCGTCTAGGCTAACACGGGAGCTGGGCAGAAGCTGCTTGCAGGTGAAGGCTGTGAGAACTGGGTGCTCTACACAAGACAGCCGCAAGACAGGGTGAGAATGAGGCAGAGTTAAGGATTCTGGAACACCCGCAGGACCCTCAGGGATGAGATGGCAACATACAAGATCCAAAGACGAGGCAACTCTGGGCGGTGGACGCAGCACAAATGAAGACCAGGGGCTTCCAATGTTCTCTCCACTCTGACATTCACATAAGCGTGGACCTCTCAACTAGGACATTCAGAATCAGGGACCCTTGTGCTGGGCCCAGAGTAGCAGGATGGTAGAAATCGAGAAGGGAAAGTCTTTGAGCAAGATAGAGATACAGCTGGTCAGCTTTCTCCCAAGCGCAGAAGATCCCTCCACCATCACCAACAGGCGGCACCTCCCAGGACTCATGGAGACCTGAGCAAGAACCCAAACCAGCACAGGTATCTGTGTCTCCAGCTAGCAGCATCCTCTGGGTTCCAGCCAAGTGTGTGCTCCTGACCATGACTGTGCCCTGCCCCTCCCACCCACAGAGCTCACCTTCTACCTTGGGCCAGCTTTCCCACTGTGCATCAGCGAAAGTGCATGTCCGTCAGTGTGGGAGTGATGGATAGCCAGCTAAAGCCTCAGACAGGAGATCCTGACATCTCTTACCTCCCGAACCCATCATTTCCTGTTATTTAATATGAGGCTAGGGATAGCAATAGTGAGCAATTATTCAGTAATCATTAAATGTCTGGCCCTCAGCTAAGAGCTTTGCAAGCACAAGCTCTGGTAATCCTCAAAACAACCTATGATAAGGCACCTGTAAGCTCATCTAACACAGTAGGTGACTGGGGTTCAAAGGGCTAATTTTCCCACAATCACCCAGTTCAAAGAAGGTGGATCTGGGATGTGGACCAAGGAAGTCTGAGTCCAGAGCCTGCTGGGAATGATACTAAGACCAATACTAATACCCTTTGCTTTCCCAGGCAGAAGCGCAACAAAATCACTCTCCGAGTAAGCGGGTGTTGAATGGCTGGCTTTGAAGGCTTTGGGTATAAGGCATGTAAGCAGATGGCTCGAGGCAATGTTATTTCTCCATAGGTAAGGAACATTATTTTTATCATCTGAGTAATTGCCTCCTAATCTGTTTTGTCTTCATTCTGCTGTGGGCTTCTGAAGGAACATGAATGCTTCTCATTCAACTTGAAGTTCCCAGAGCAAAGCCTGGCATGCAGTGCATGCTAAGTGAACACCTACTGAATGCATTGGGCTTCCTTCTGGACTCCCAGTGGCCTTCCTCTCACAGCGGTGAGTTGTGCACTGGGCATGGGTTGCAAATTCCCTGGGTTTCTGTGTTTGCAAGTGTTCTTGGGTCAGTGGCCAGGCCGGTGTAGGCCGGTGTCTGGCTTAATGGCAACACTATTACAGCTGCTGGGCTCCCAGAGCCCTCGATGCAGGAGCTAACAAAAGACAAATCAAAGAGGCAAGATACAGCTAGGATGTGGTAATACATTCAGTATGCACTCCCTCCAGCTAACTAGGAAACCTGAAAGTTGAAGAGGCTTTTCTTTCCAGGGGAAATCTATCAGTTCCTGAGGACGGGGGAAGGGGACACCAAAAGTGACTCCATGGCCACTTCTATCCTGCTTACCAATGCGGACCTCAACTACTCGTTCTGCTCATTTGTGAAATGGGCTTGGCCTGATACTGGATAGAGTGCAGGTGGAAGGACGTGTATTGGTCTAGGAACCACAAGACCCAAGTTCTGATCCTGCCCCTCCCACTGGCTGCACAGCCATAACTAGGACTGGGACTACCGGGGAGGGGGGCTTTGTAGTCTCCCCATGCGGAAGGGAATGACAGCTGTCCCCTGCTGTGGATCGCCTGTGAGACTGGGTAAAAGCGAGGGGCAGTGCAGGCAGCCTGAGCCTCAGGGGTGCTGACATATCCACTTGCTTCAGTGAATAAGAACAACAAAAACCAAAAATCTCTAGCAAGGGCTCATAGGTTCTTGTCAACTGAGCATCTGGGGGGCTCCCTGGGTTTTCAGGGCTTGAAACACAGAGGATGAGTGCATGAACACCTGGCGAGCAGCCCTGTGGGACTGCGCCGCCTGCCTGGAAACCATTGTGGCATAACACAGTGCAGACCAGGTTAAGTTAAAGTATACACACTCTTCCCATCCACCAAAGGAAGGGCCAGGCGCCCTTTGACCTCACTCAATAGCTACCTCCAGGCAGTGATCTGGGCAGACAGGACTGTCCAGATCAAAGCACCAGCGGGGGCAGATTTATGGGCCAGCAGGGGCTCTCCCAGGTGTTTCTGCTCCAGCCCCTCCCTGAGAAAGCATCTGGAGAGGAGGTGGTAACCCCGGGGAGGAGGACTGCTCTTGGAGCCGGCTCCTCCACGTGAGTCTGTTGGGGGCCCTGGAGTGGGCCCTGAATTCAGGAAGGCTGGGTCCACTGCCCAGCAGCTGTCCACAGAGGTCCTGCTGGGAGGGCAAAGGAGATTCATCCTTTGTAGTGCTCTCTTAGTGGTCACTGCTGAGCTCCTTTCACTGCCTGCTCCACTGGGCACAGTGCCTGGCACAGGTGGGCACACAGGGAAGTAGGGCGGCGCTGCAGTGAGGGGACAAGGTCTGCTCCCTGGGCAGTGTGGGAAGCCCCCGAGGAGGGGACCACAGGTGCTGGCAGCACAGGTGAGATGTGGCCCAGGGTCCCCTTGCATTCAGGCTCCTGCACATGGAGTTCCAGAAGAATCTCCCCTGCCCACCCTGCTGGAACTCGCTCTCGGGGCTGTACAGCAGCCTGGTCGACAGTGGGAAATGTCCATAGCATAAAAATCATACGAAAGAAATTATGGATGGAAAAATCATTACCTTATAAATTGGCTGAGCTGTTCAGAACTTGTAGGAAACAGGCTACATAAAATTCATATGGCACGTTGGGGCTTTGATAGCGCCTCGTTATAGCCCTCAAACTGCATGAGACCGTCTGCACCCGGAGAGGCCGCATTCACCTTTATTAATGTCACAGGGTGGGGCATAAACTTCAGACACCTGGGGCCTTTGGCGCTAAAGACGAATGTTTAAGAGGAATGCATCTCTCCAGGCTGCAGGGCCCCTCCTCTAGCTGAGCTCTGCCGCACCCAAAGGAAGCAAGACAAGGGAAGGTGGTCTCCTCCTACCTGACCTCCCAGCCTAGGGACCACAGAAACATAAGAGGGGCAGAGGAGCACAGAGGGCTAGCTTTTCTCCGCTGAGCCAGCCCTGCAAGGCCAAATCATCTGGCCCATTAATAAGGAGAGAATATTAGGGCAGACTTCTGGAACAGGAGTGCTTTATCTCACATCATCTGCATTCTTCACAGGCAGGCTGTGGCCAGCATCAGTAGTCTATAGCTGAGGTCAGTGGTCAGCCTGCGGTTGGGACTGAGGTTTTAGTCTGTGCCCAGCATCAGGGCTCAGCTGTGACCAGGAACACAGCTCAGACTACACCGAGTGGGCAGAACTGTGTCTTTGTCACAGGCCCACAGGGGATTCAAGAATGCAGAAACGCAGTCACAGCATCAGAGACCAGCCAGCAAGGCCTGGCCCCTGTTGACAAGCTCGGCTCTGGGCCCAGGCTTTTGTCTCAGCTGGAGCTGAGGGCAGCACCCGGGGTCATGCAGCTTACAGATCTTTTAGTTACAGCTCGCTCTTAGTGCATGAGAGAACTGAGCAAAGCCAGGTCCCACAAGTATCTGCTGAGTCTAGGAGATGACCTGCTGTTGGTAGGTAAGAGTTGTCTGTCCAGCGTACCTGACCTCAGTCCAATGTGATTCCCCTGCCACCTTCACTTCTTGCATGGCTTAACGAGGATGGCAAATCACGGCCTGTCACAGCCTAGTTTTAGAAGAGTCCTTGCTCCTGGCCCTCTCCACCAAGTGTCGCCGTTACAAGAGAGAAGGGAGGCTTTGTCTATCCTTGACTCTGTCCTATAGAGAGGACCTCCTCAAAAACAATAGTGGCCTCTGTACCTGTGGGATCTCCCACATGCAGTCCAATGGGAGATCTGAGCAGGTGGGTGATTGTCACATGTGGAACCGCATCCCCACCACAGGAACTAACAGGGGAAGCCCATCCCCAGTACCTGGAATGTGACTGCTGCCTTACAGATGGGATTATATTAAAATGCGGCTTTAGCATGGGCCCCATACAACCTGACTATTGTTTCTATGGGAAGAGGAGACTGGAGGGATACACAGGGACATCAGGGGTCTCTTAAGGGACAGTCACGTGAAGGCCAACAATGCAGGCCCCACAGAGGAGGTGACCCCTGACAGCACCTTGCCCTGGGACCCTGCCTGCAGGGTGGTGGGAAATTCAATGGCTGCTTCTGAAGCTTATCATTTGAGGCGCTCTGTAAGCATGTCCTGGCAGGCTGACACAGGGCAGGTGGTCACCCAAGGCCAACCAAGCTGGGACCTGAGCCTGAATCTCCTGCCCCCACCCCCTCCAGTCTCTGGCCTTGATGGGCTAGAAGGCTCCTCTCAAAGCCCCCACTGTACAGGGACACAGAGACTGCTTCATCCTTGGCACCCAGGTCATCCCCGAACACCAGCATTGCCAGTCTGCTGTGTTGTCGAACCCCTGGCGAGCCTGTGGGATTGACTTGCTGGGTTAGAGGGAGGGGGTGAACCAGGCAGCCCTGAGACTCAGGGATGGGAAAAGGAGGTCAGAGCAAGTCTGGCCCCTGAAGGCAAACACGGCTCCCACCCAGCCCCCTGTCTTTGTTCCGATTGTGGTCAGCACCCGGCATTACACAACCAGCTTCTTGTTTAGGGCCTAGCCCCTGCAGCCCAAAGAGGAATCCCCTGATGCGGCACTTGGCTCAACCTGGAGTTTCACAGACCATGTTCTTCCAGAAGGAGCTGCAGACACCGCCAGTGCTGGCCCACAGACTCACTGGAGAATTGCAAAACCCAGGCATTCTCCCAGATTAAATTCCGCCCCCCGCCCTCCCTGCCTTGGGTCTTGGAGCTACTTGTTTATACAAAAGAAACTTATTTCCCACCCTGGACTGGAAACAGCTGAACTGTGCACAGTTGTGTTACTGGGTAAGGGCATAGGAGGTGTAGCTTTTAGGAGAACCTCCCATTAGCCACAAGCCTTGGGGGTGCCACAGACTCCTTGGCAGGAACTGCCTGGCCCTTGGCATGTAGGCAGAGACAAAGACCTGGAAACTGAGGTGACAGATGAGGGGTGAGGTCAGCGCTGGCTTCTAATGGGAGGGGTCTATTCCTGCTGGTGCTGAGGATGCTGGCACCAATGGGATGCAAGGTGGGAAGTTGAGAAAAGGTCCTGAGCATCATGTGGAAAGTTGGCCAGGATGAATTCTGAGAAAGCACAGTTACAAACATCTGGACTCATTCATTCATCGAGCTTTCCCCAAGCACCTGTGAGGCCTGTGTCCTGGAGCAGTTGTTAGTGGGGATGGATGATCACAATCCAGAACACAGTGACAGATGCAAATGCTGGCTATGCCATCCCTGTTATGCCCATATATCCTCACCTGACACTCCCAGCCTGGCAGGCGTCTTTTTCTACCTGAGGCTTTCTGTAGCCATCAGATCTTACCCCGCCAGTGCAGGTCAGTGTTAAGGAATGAACACACCCCCTGGACCAACCGCTGTAGGAATCAGAGGAGGACACCTCATTGCCCGCCTCTCATTTGATCTGCTCGCTATGGTTTCCAGAGTACAAGGCAGATGGGGCTCCTCTGCCCAAGGGATAATCTGCTTGGCCATGCATGCTTCATGGCCATACAGCTCTACACCCCTGGGTTCCCCCTGCAAAAACTTGCCCTCACATCATGCCCTCAAGATCTGTTTCTGGGGCGCACACCCCAAGACAAATGGAGGCTGTTCAAATCTACACACACAGTGGGGTAGGAGGTGAGACCAGTGCTAGCTCCTTGGAAGAGACCCCTGTGCCAGCCGCTGCAAGAGAGAAGAGAGCTTCTGAGATGGACAAGTGCAGTGTGCGTGCAAGGACTAAGTATGCTGGGCATTGCAGAGCAGCAGAGGAAGCCAAGGCAGGCCCAGCATAGTCTCCTTACCAGTCAAACCCTGAGATGCACCTGCTTCAACACGGGGACCCAGCCTGGTAACTAGGAAAGCCTTCTGGAGTGACAGCTGCTGGTTAAGGAGATTGACAAGGAGAATTGACACATGGGGACAGAGTGGTGTGTGTAGAGCAGAGTGGTATGTGCAGTGCCGAGAGCTCTGGAGGGAGCTTGGGTGTGGGAGAGGGCACGGGACTGCTTTTTGGACATGCTCAGTAAGAATTTAGAATGTTTGAATTTTGCTTAAGCTGGAAAAGTGTCAGGACTCCAGAGTTAGAGGCTCCAACCAGGTCCTTCTCTATCACTTCCTTACACAAACAATACTCAGCGCCCCCTGCTGTAACGGGAGTGATGACTGCCACCTCCTGGGACCATGATGAGGTCTCAACGGGCTGACTGTGCGTCTACCTCGCCAATGCGGCCGGGCTGCGTCCCAGTCACGTGCAGACCCCATTCGTGCCTTCTTTTCTGATGCTCCCACTGAACCCTCAAGGCAGAGACTGCTGGGAACGTGATTGACTTGCTGTTAAGGAAGCTGAGTTCCCAGAGAAGTCATGACATAGCCTGAGACGACTCAGCTACCTTGTGCCAGGGGTGGGATTTGAACCCAGGCCACTTGGCTCTAGAATCAGTGCTCTTGGTCCATGTGATTCAGAGTAGGCCCTTGACAAGTGTCTCCTGAATGACAAAGGAACCATGAGAAGGCAGCACGAGCAAAAGCAGAGGAAGCTATCAGGAGTCATTTCAGAGCTTGACATGGGGAAAGCAAAACAACAAGATAGACACTGTTCAAAGAACAACCCTGAACCCAGGTCCTCACAAGCCACAGCCGTCCCTGGTGGCCTGGGCACCTAGGAAACCTTGGGGGCTCTTGAACTGGAGCTGTAGCCTGAGACAGATGAGACCAAGAGGGGCTTGGTGGAGCCTGAGGGGCTCCTGGCCCCCAGGAGTCCCACTCCACAGACTGTGAGCCTGCCTTTGTTGCTGCTCAGGACTTGAGTTCCCAGCCAAAGTAATCCAACTGGCCATGCACAGAATGTGGCTTAGGCTTCCCCTACCTCCCACCCACTCTGGGATTCATTTTCTCCATCGCCTTCCAATGGTGTGAGCTTGACTCAGAGAACTGAAATGGCCCCCCTGTGGCTGCCCAGCGCCAGGAATCTTAGCCTTCCCCGCAGCCCACCAGGGCCACTGCTGCTGGCTTGGTCATGTCTGGCCAGAACTCTTGTGCGCAGCGGGACTTGCAGATGCTCAGAGCAGCCGTGCCTGCCCTGAGCTCCCTGTGAGCCTATCCATTTCTGCTCTGCTTCAGGCACTGCTTATAAATCACAGCACTTCACTGGGCAGGGAGAGGTTCTAGCATTTCCTCCACCCTGCAGGTGACAGGATGGTGGGCTCTGATGGAGGGGGTGTGGAGACCCAGTCATGTGCCACTCACTTGCCCACCAAGTGTCTCAGATGTCAAAGCTCTCAGGACAAGAGCTGTTCCAAAATCAGGCTCTCGAGGTCATCTTTAAAACAGGGGTTGATGACAACGGATCTTTGAAGGTCCAGCTGAATTCTCATACTTTCTTTTTTTTTTTTAAGATTTATTTTATTTTTATTACAAAGTCAGATATACTGAGAGGAGGAGAGACAGAGAGGAAGTGGAGCTGCTGGGATTAGAACCAGCAGCCATATGGGATCAAGGCGAGGACCTTAGCCACTAGGCCACGCTGCCGAGCCCAGAATTCTCATACTTTCTTGCGTGATTAACAGTTTGGCTTTCCAAGGGCAGCCAGAGCTGTCAGGGCAGGTAGCAGGAATGGCTGGGAGAGCCTCCATCAGCCCCTGAAAGCATGCTGGGAACAGAGAAGCTTTTTTTTGATGAATGGTGGCTATGCAGAGTGGCCACTGTGCAAACACTCTGCCTGGGAGCTCAGGGACACTCATGGGAGGATGGTCACGCTAAGGAATGGCAAGCTGGAGGGCCTGAGCAAACAGTGAGCCCTGGGGGTCCACATTCCACAGCCTGGGCCCCTAACCTGTCAGCGGTCCTTTGTATTGTCTGGCAGTGGCCTGAGCTGGCCAAGGGGCACGATCAATATTTGCCCATATATATGGAGTCCCATCTCCTGCAGCATCTGTGTTTGGACAGCCCAGCCTCCTGTCATCCAGCACTTCCTTCCGAATCTACTTAGGCCTGGCGAGTCTCCGTAGAACAGGGCCCTTGGCCTTAGAGGCTGAGGGAAGGACCTAGCTCAAGTGGCATTCCCCATAGGATCTGACCTGAAGCCTTCCCACAGATTTCAGAGCCAGTAAATTCATGCAACAGAGTCCACAGGATCTCTGGAAGTCTTGCTCATAGCATGCTTGGAGACCATGTTGGGTAATGGAGATTATTCTGGGAGAAGTTACATTGGATTCCTTTTTTCTCCTTCTAAACTCACTTGTCAATTCATTCGCTCACTCACCTACTCTTTCCTTCCTTCCCTCCTTCCTTCCTTCCTTCCATCCACTATTCATCCTTCTGTTTACTCACTCACCCACCCTTCCATCTACAACCCACTCTTCCTTCCTTCCTTCCATTCATCCATCCTCCATCCACCACTCACCCTTCCATCTACCACCCACTGACATTTATTCCTTCTTTCTTTTCTTCCTTCCTTCCTGCTTTCCTTTCACCCATGCATCCATGTTTAACTTCCTTTCATCTACTCTCCCTCCCTCCCTTCCTCCCTCCCACTTTCCCTTCCTTACTCCTTTCATCCAACTATCCAATATTTACTATATTTCGAATAGCTTTTAAAATTTGTTTTTTCAACTATCACAGCATCTGACCAAACTCCTCTTGCTGGGCAACCACAGGCTCCTTCCTGGGCTTCCTGCCTCTCACTCTTCAAGCTGTCGCAGAATGGAGTTTTTAAATCACAACTCATGCCTTTCCTTGCTGAGGACCCACAAGGCTCCCACTGCCTGTGGCACCAGGTCTGTCCAGCCCTTTAGCCAATTTACAGAGACCTGGGAGCTTCCTCATGGCTTCCTGTTCCCTCTATCTCATTCTGACCTCGCTTGCCCTACACCTGACACAACAGAAACAAGTAGAGCTTTGCAGTCACAGGGACGTGGGCTTCAACTTTGTCGCTTTGCTGAGCTATGCTGTTTTGGGCAGTCTTAAATACCAGAGTCTTTGTGAACATGGGGATTGTTCTTGGGTGTGAAACTAGGAAAATGTAAATTCTTAGCACAGGACCTATGCAGAATCAGCCACACTGCAGTCAGACAGTGGGGAAGGGCCTGGATGCCTCACCTGTCCAGGGCGGCTTTCCCGAGACCTTCACAGACCGTTCTCCCACGTCCTCCAATCCCTCCACTCCCAGGGACTGTGGCTCTGTTTTAACCAGGGCCCGGAGTTATGTTGTGCACATCATCCTGTGGCTGTATAATCAGGTGAACAGGATTGCTTTGCTGGGTGCCTGGAGCAGGTCAGAGGCCTCTGAGATTGGGGGTTAAGAGTCTGTCAAGCCACTGTGGCACGCAGTAATGACACTGATCAAGTGCTCGAGGGAAGTCGGCTTGCAGTCTACATTTTTCAGTCTGGGCAAGAGAAGCTGGGGAGGAGAGGCTGAGGAGCAAGGCCACAGGCAGGTGCTGTAGAGGCAGAGTTCAAGATCAGGCCTGGCTGCTCGTCCTGAGCTCTGGGGCTTGTTTGAGTTTATAATATTTTATGAAGACATTTGACCGACATATGTGGGGAAGCTCGAATCTTCCACTTAAGAGCTGAGTGGTGCTGGGCAAGGCCTTAGCACATTCTGTCTGCTCATTTGTGAAAAGAGAGCACGAAACCTCTTTCTGGGGATGGTTGGATGAAAAATGTGAAAGGTTCAGAAAGCCTCGCACCAGGGCCCTCTGACTTGGCATTCACATGCGTTTTCAAGTCAGATTCCCCAGATTGTGTTTGAATATTTTTATTTAAAATGAAATATTCCAAGAAATTAGAAAGGCATCGGGGGGACCCTCTGCATTTGCCACTGAGCAGCAACTCACACTGGCGGTCCATCATACCTGCTTTTTAACAGAAGTGCAGACTGAAGCTCCTCCTCCATCCCAGGTCCCTCCCCTCCCCTTCCGAGGCCAAATCACTTCTAGGTTACAGGCATCCTTTGTGTCTGCAATTTTTGTTTTACTGCATGCATATGTGCACACAAACAACATAAAACATCACCCTGGTTCTAAATTTGCAAAAGCAGAAGGCTGCACCTGTGGTCCTGTGATTTGCCTTTTTTAACACGATATTAGCTACATGATATTTACCCATCTGGACACACATAGGTCATGCATTCTCACCACTATTTAATAGCACTCCATTCTAAGGCGATACCGTATGACTTGCTGCTCACTGCCCACTGCTCTGGCCTGTGTGGCTGTGTGCAGCTTGCAATCCTAATTCCAGTGTGAGGGGACTTGGGGAGTAATTAGAGCGAGAGGTGCCACCCTCATGAGAATATGAGTGCCCTTACAAGGAAAGACAAGGGAGAGGCTGGTGCCCTCTCCATTATGGGAGGCCACAGGGAGAAGACAACCACTCCACACACCAGGAAGAGGTCCCTGACACCTGACTGAGCTGGCTCCCTCAGCCCAGGAAATCAACAGCTGGGTGTTCTGTGACACTAGCCCACTGAAGAAGACACCCACAGGTGCACAAAGTTCGTGTACCTGCCTTTCTGCTGTCCTGAGAAGGAGAGAGCAAAGGACAGCCCACTTCCCCTGGGAGACTGAAGAAGCTGCTTTCCGAGTGGTGGGCTGGACTCAAAGGCCCTGAAACATCACCCAGCCTGCATGAATGACATGGGGCAGCACATCTGCCTTCTTTGTCCCCTTGCAAGCAGGGGTTGTGCTATTCTCTGGGAGGGGAGGGACACCATGAGACAGGACCCCACTGCTTCCAACCATGAACCCTGCTCCATCCTCCATCGCCCACTGTGGGCCCGATGCATAGCACATAGTAGGTGCTTAGGAAATTATGAGCAAGTAAATGCGTCTAAGAGTGATGCAAAATGAGTGTGGAGGTGAATCTTGAAACGGTGAGGTGGACAAAGGCAGTCAGTTCCTGGATGTAGAGTAAATCTGGGTCTAGAAAATCACCTCTGTCCACCTGGAGAAGGCTGTGAGGATCAGCAGCAAGCCCCAGTCCTCAGTGCCAGGCACAGCTCTGCCGCTGCAAGGCGCAAGAGGGCACTGAGAGACAGTCTGGCCCTTCCCGAGCGCAACGCCCCACCCCTGCGCCATGCACGCTGTCCACACACAGCCTCTCATTTTTCAAGCGCACAGTCTGGGACGGATTCCTTGCTCACCACCTACAGTAAAGGAGATTTATTTCTCCCACGAATTCCTTTTATCCTCCTCCTTCCCAGAGACTTTGGTGGATCTTATCTTGATAAATGATGAGGCTGGGTCCCTGCGGGCAGAGAGAAGTGGGTGGGGAAATGTAAGCCTGGAAAGGAGAGGGAGACACAAAAAGGGGAGGAGGCCCTGGGTCACTGAAACACCGGAGGGGGAGCCAGGGCCCCTCAGTGGCTGGAAGAGAGCATCAGCGGTGCAGTTTTTGTCAATTCCAGCAAAGTTCTAAAAGTTCTAACTATCTGCTAGGGAGCTGTGACGACGCTGCTTGTTTTTTTGGTTTGAGCTTGCTGGGAGGTGACCTTTGCAAGCTGTCACCTCCAGACAGCTGTGTGCTTTGCACTTGACTGTCATACAGGCATCGCTTGCATCCCAGTGGGCAGCCTGGGCACACGGCACGGGTTTCCTGCATCAGTCAGCCTCTTTCTCTCCAGCCCTGATATCCTGAGCCCAACTCCTTTCTGAAGCCTTGACTGGAGGTTGTTGACTGAGCTCTCATCTTCTCAGCCTGCAGAGTTGTCAGGTGCCCACTGTCCAGGCCCAATAAGCACAGGGCCAGGCCATGCTTGTGGATTCGGTCCTGCCTGCTACATGCAACTGATTTCTCCTCTGGTAGGTGCATGGCAAAAGACCCTTCCTTGGGATAGCCTTCCCTGATCCCCAATGATGATGGGATTAAAAATCCCCTCTCAGTACCTGCCTCTTGGGGACCCTGCAAATTGCTCTGGATTGCTCTGTGCTAGTTGTGGGTGTTTACCTGCCTGTGCCTTCAAACCAGTCTATGCTGTGTCAGCATTGCATGGCTCAGCAGAGGAATGATGTGGGAGTGAGGGAGCCAGCAAGCTGCCCACAGGTATCCTGTCAGGTCCCTACATGGGATGATCCCCCTCAGTTCTCACAACATCACTTGGGCACAAGGCAGATGCTTAAAAAATGGCGTCTACAGCTAACAACTGTGATTGACCAGTGCACACATTCATCACCTCTCATTTTGGACTCCGAGAACCTGCACCGTGGCAGCCTCAGCCATTGCCTTCCTAGAGGCAGGGGATGCCCCCAGCAAGGGGCAGCAGCTTCCAGCATGTACAGCAATAATCAGGGTGCAAACGTGGGCCGTGCGCCTCTCTCAGCCCCCAGCTCTGTGCGATGGGGGACAGCCAATGCTACAGCCTCTTCTGGAAGCCTGGCCTTTACTTTCCCTGGGGGCTGGGCCTATGGACACACCAGAGAAGGGCCTGTGGCTGGTGGCCTCCTCAGCGGCAGCTGGGGCATCTGAGGGCAGCAGGGAGTTCCTGTCTGGAGGTAGGGACTGTGGTGGTTTGGTCAGGTGGCGCCCTGACCAAATGTAGCACAATCACGTTCCTCCTGACACACACACAGAGTTATAGACAACCTCTCTCACACACAGTCTCAAGCACACTCAGCTGTTCACCCAAACCCGGTCATACACACATGTCACTCACAGTACACAGCTGCTCACATATATACTTACACTCTCACCTACTCACAAGTCTGTCACGCATAGCCTCTCACAAGTGCATTTGCACAAGTGCATCACGGACTTATATACAGCTACTTGTATCCTTACACGTGACCACTCATTTACACTTACAGCCACTCATACACACTTAGACAAATTTACACATGGTCACTCCTAGGCCTCTTACATACACAAGCTTCTCACTCAGATAAATCTCACACACACTTACACATATAGCTAATCACATACACACAGCTCCTCACACTCATGACCATTCACACACACACTTGCAGATGGCCACTCGCACTTATGGTCATACACACACTCACACAAGTCTCTCACAGGTTTATACACAGTCATGCGTAAACACAAGGGGCATACGGTCACTCACACACACTTAGACACAGAATTGCTCACACACTGACTCATGGCTGCTCATACACAGGTCTTTACACCTGCTGTGATGCATCTCCGTCATGGGCAGGGAAGGAGAGGGACCCCTGTAGGTGTCTGGGACCTCCTCCAGATGGGAAGCTGCCCTCCTGCGGTTGCTTCCTGCCAGCAGACACCTGCTTTGCAGGCTTGACTCTGCTTCTCTCACCTGCTTTTCTGTTTCCATCTTCAGCTCTCTCTAACCCCTGCTCCTCCCACCACTAGAGCAGTTACTCAGCAAAAGATGGGGTTAGCCAGGGGCCCTTCTGGCCCACTTGCGCATGAGTTGGACCCCAGCCTTGTCTCCCGAGTCAGCATCAACTTGCCCCATCTCCCTGTTTGCACACAGCTCCTGAAACATGGAGGCATGACCTGCCTCAGTTCTGACTTGTATAATTCTGGTCATGAAATGCAGAGGTCCTCCTGCAGGGGCCTCTTCCTCGCCTTGTCCTGGGCTGGGAAGGCTCCTGCATGCAGTAGCAGGCTCGTGTGTAGAGTTGGCCAGGAGGCCCATCTTAGCCATGGCCTGTCAGGAATCTCACCTGGATTCATATCAGTCCTCCAATGCCTGTCATCTCCACCTGCCCAGATGGGAGCAATATGACAAGGCTCTGCCCAGTGGTCCTTGAGGTTAGCAGCCTGGACACCTGGCAGCTCTGGGGCCACTCTTGCGGGGCTGATCTCATTCCACCAGGCATGATGGGGATCGCTCCTCATGCTGGCAACTCTTTGCAGTTAACCAAACCTTCATGTACCTGTGAACTCACTCAGACCTCTCCACAATTCTGCCAGCCCTGCCGACTGATGTGAAATAAACTTAGGAAGGTGAAGAATCTCATCGAAGGTCATGTGACTGAGGATGCAGTGGTGTCAAGAGAAGAGTCTGCCTGATCAGATGGTGCCTTGAGCACCTGCCACATGTTGGGTGCCAGACCTGGGGTCAGTTACTGGGGCTGGGTGGTGGAGTGGACAAACCTTGCTCCTTGATGCCCTCTGGCTTTCACTTTCCTGCACAGTTGAAGGCTTACTGACCAGAGCAGACGTGAATCACCACCGACCTCTTCACGGTTGCTGCTTCCTGTTCTTCAAACTCTTTTGCACACTCCCAAAGGCTCAGCTTGATCTGCTTCCTCCAGGAAGTCCTTTCTGCCCAATTAGTGTCAGTCATCTGCCTCCAAGCTACCTTAGCTTCAGAAGCTCATTCCATTTGAGTGAGCCAGGCCTTGAGAAGTCAGATCTACCTGAGCATCCCTGTCTCCTCCTTCCCCAGTCTCTTCATGAGTGCTCCCTGGCACAAGATGGGCACTCAGAAAATCCACAGAAGAGACGCACAAAGGCTGCGGTGTTTTGGGAAGTGGGCAAAGCTGCTGACTCTCTGTTACCAATGACCTGGGGACCTAGGTTTCTGAGTGTCAGCACATACCTCATTTTTCTTCTCTGGGCCCAGCACTTGTGATGGTCTTACAAACCAATGGAATGTTAGCCTTGGAGATCATCTCTTCCACCTCTCCTGTACTACAGAAGAGGAGGCTCAGACATGTTCACTGGCTCCTAGAAGAGCCAGGACCACACCTGGCCTAGGAGGTCTTAACACTGAGTCACCTAGAGCTGTGCTTTTCAACCTCAGGACAATGTCACTTCAACCTCCAAACCCAGGAGACATCCAGCAATGTCCAAAAAGCAGCTTCTGGTTGTCACAGCGGGGGCTGGAGTGGCTATGCAGTAGAGGGGGAGCAGAGGGCAGAGATATTGGGATGTATCCTATAGTGCCCCTCCCCACTATTATAACTTACAGAGACTAAAGTGTCAACAGTGAGAGCACACCAATGACCAATAGCAGAACCAAAGGAGGGCAGAGGCCTCAAGTGTTTGGCTTCTTGTCATGCATGTGAGACTTCTTTCTTTTCTTTCTTTCCTTTCCTTCTCTTCTTTCCTTTCCTTCTTTCCTCCTTCCTTTAAAAACATTTATGTATTTTCATTTGAAAGGCAGATTTACAGAGAAGGAGAGACAGAGAAACATCTTTCTTTTGCTGATTCACTCCTCAAGTGGCCACAATGGCCAGAGCTGAGCCAATCCGAAGCCAGGAGCTTCTTCAAGGTCTCCCATGCAAGTGCAGGGTCCCAAGCATGCCATTACTTTTCAACATGTACTACAAGTTCTGGTTAATGCACTTAGGACAAGACAAAGAAATACAAGGTATGCTAATTAGGAAAGAAGAAATGAAACTCTTTGCTTCCAGATGATATGATTGTCTATGTAAAAATCTGGGAGACTTGGCAAAAGTCCGCCTGGAACCAATAAACAATCATAGAAAGTTTGAATGATACATCATTGACATACAAAACTCAGTTGTTTTCCTCTATAACAGCAGTGAACAAGTGGATTTTGAAACTAAAAAGACAATGCCATTTGTATTAACATAAACAATTCAAGACTATACAAGATATGGAGAAGGAAAACTACAACATTCTTGCAAAATGAATCAAAGAAGAACTAAGTAAACTGAAAGGTACTTAAAGTTCAGCATAAGGCGGAACGATATCAGATCTCCCAAGTCGGATGTGCAGACTCAATGCAATACCAGTCAACAGCCCAGTAAACTCATCTGTGACTGCCAGCACACTGAGGCTAAAGCTCAAATGGAGAGGAGGCAAAAGACTTAGAACAAGTGAACACAGGTTAAAGAATAGAGTTGGAGTAATAGCGCTACCTCCCCTCAAGACTTGCCATAAAGCTACAATGTGGTACTGGTGGAAACAGATTACCAGGTCAAACAAACCCATGAGCTGGCCTAGAAACATATCCACATAAATATAGTCAACTGAGCTCTGACAGCAGGGTTAGAACAAGTGCTCACTCATGTGTTTCCAGCTAGTCCTAGGACCCTGCTCCCACACTGGGGGACCCAGAACTGCTGGTACCGGTGGCAGCAAGGTTAGCAGGGAGGGGGCACTGCAAAACCAAGGAGGAGCCCTGGATCTGTGTAGAGTCTTTAGTTTACCCACTTGGAGCTATGTGTTCTTGAGAAACACATCAACCACTCTGAGCCAGTTGGGGATGGCAACAGCTGCCTGCTGGGGTTGTTGTGAAGGTCAAATGAGGAACATTGCTGAGTGCAGAGTGCAGCATGCCGTGTACAGGGGGCACAGAAGTCAACCATCCCTAGCAATCCCACCTTCCTGGCCTCACCCACCTGTCTGGGTTTTCTATTGCTCACTGTGGTTTGGTCCTGAGGGAAAGGTAGGGACAGCTGTATCACCTTTACTCTCAGCCAGTCTGCAAGCTCTGAGGATATGCCCCTTTAAGCACTTCTTTTGCCCCATGGTTACTGTCCTGTCCAGGCCAGTGTCACTGCCCCCAGCTGTGAGTCTGCCCTCTCTGTCACCGCTCCTGTACAATAAGGCCATAGCCCGATAGCAGCCTGGTCTCACCACCATCCCAGTGCCCACGTTGCCCCAAAGCCATAGCTACCACCTGGTGAAGTCCATGTGCTCTGCTTGGATCAGTGGCTGTGCCTCTCTCGCTCTGGCCTCTAGAGCACACGGCACACTTGGGCACCTCTTCCTGCAGCCGCCCCGCCCAAGGCTGCTGTTCACCTAGCCGTGCCATGCTCCAGCATCACGATTGCTACCAGGCATCCCTGGCCATCCAGGCTGCCGGAGACCCTCTGTCACAATGCCTGCCTTATGTCCCAAAGTGCCTGGGTTGTGAACATCTCAGGGCAGTACTATCTTGAGTGTGTCCCACAACCATTAGGACATAGCCCAGAGTGGCCTTGACAGTCAGTTCCAGGCATGAATGAAGATACGACTTACAAGTCCTGGGCTTTGCAGTGCAGCAGAGGACCTTCTAGTCACTCCTTGGTGACTTTCATGAGACTCCAAAAGGGGTCTTTGCTACAAGAACCACACCAATGGGTGCCAGAAACAGCACTCATGCAGAGCCACCCAGGGGGGCACAGCAGTATCAAAACCTGGCGTCTTCCAGCAAGTACCATGAAGAGCCAGAGAGAGCCATGTCCTCCGAGCCAGGCACCCTGCCTCCTTTCCTGGGGCCTTATGGTGATCCCAGGAAGGGGAAATTGCTGTCTCCATTTCACAAATAAGGAAACTAATACCTAGAGAGTAAAGAGATGAGCCCAGGGTGGCACAGCAGGTGGAGCTGGGCTTCAAGGGAAGCTGCCCTCCCACCTTGCTGCCTTGCTTCCAGTGTGGTTGGTCTGCCAGCTCTGGGGACCAGGAAGTCACAGACTTGTCCCCAGGCAGCCTTGGCCAGTGGGAAGCACGTTCTTGCAGCAGGAGTGTGTCGGTGCCAGCTGCCTGAATCTCCATCTGCAGGGTGCACCGGCTCTTAGCAGTCCCCAGGTGTCCTATCACCCTGGGCCACACCTTGGCAGCCCCAAGACCCTCTGCCCTAGGCAGACCCCCTTACAGTAGACACCAGCGGTTCTCAGATCCCCAAGCCATTGGGCAGGCTCCCAGGGAACCAGGCAGGGCTCTGTACACAAGGCTGCACAGGTGTCCCCTAGATTGGGTGTGAAGCCTGGAATCTGTTCCTTCTCTATGCAGCACTTCCCAGGGAAAGGTCATTCACTACCCTGTTCTAACTTGGCATCCGGTTGGGCCCAGGCCTCGTCCCTGCAGCTTGAACCAGGAAGCCAGGAGCACAGATGAAGCTCAGTTTCCTTCTTGCTGGCTCTCTTTCCAGCCATTCTTGCTTTCTTCCTCTTGCTCCACAAGCTGATCCAGAGGCCTGTCTCCTCGGAGTACAGGGGTCGAGCTTCCGGCCGAGCACTGGGATGCTGGGCCTGCTGGTGGACTCCTGATCTACTAGGCCGACTTGTGCTCACACCCAGATTTGGCTGAGGCTTTCATGACTATATGACATTTTGTTAGACACCTGATGGTTCATCTTTATGGCAAAGAATCAGATCTCCTGTCAGAAGCAGTTGCCCAGAGAACCCCCAGGAAACTCACCAGAGAGACATTGGTTCTCTGCCCAGCTCTGCTCCCTTGTTCTCTCTCGGGCTCATGCTCTCATTTGAGAGCATGGCTCTGTAACTTGCTCATAGCACCAGATCTTGAACCCGTGGCGCTCATCACTTCCTTTCAATGGTGATGATAATTCTGACCAGACTACCACTCAAAGTTCAGCATACCGAGCAGGGAGAGACGTTCATTAAGGCTGAAGGATGGTACCATGCATGCTGCGTGCATGTATGCAATGAATCTGGCAACAGGTGGGCCCACACACATCCCTTCGGAGTGGTTCCAATGCAGGCTTCCCTGAGAGGAGAGATGCTAAGGTACCCCTGGAGGATCTGGGTAATGGGGTCTGAGCACTTTAGTGCTAATAATCCTGCAGGTCAGCCAGCCCCCCTGCCCTGACCCCTTGCCCCACCCTGGCCACCTGCATGGTTGCTGTCCCATGTTGGCCTCCGCAGAGAAAGCACCAGGAGCAAACAAGTCAGTGCTGCGCTCCTTCTAATGCCAGGCTCAGAGCTGCTTGTTGCGCAGGAAGCCACAATCCCGGGAGGCAGATGCAGGTCAGCCATCTTGCTTGTTTAGACTGTCAAAGGCAGACACTACCCATTCCCATGGAAGTTCCCAAGGGGAGCCTTTCGTTCCTAGCTAGCAAAAATGGCGCAAGGGACATAACTTTGGGTGTGTCTTGACAATGTCTCTGTACTCTTCCCTCCCATGGGGAGTTACTGCAAGGCCATGAGGATGCCATCCTACCTGCTTCCCAGACTGGAGGGTTCCTACTCTGGGAGGGACATTTCCTCGGTATTTCCAAGCCAGCAAGAGATCCCAGCCAGAATGCGCCAGCCCCACTGCCTCCCAAGCCCTTCCAACACAGGAGCACTGGAATGCTGGGAAGAGGCAGCCAGACAAGGAGGCCCCTCGGCGTTGCTCCCCTCCTGCCGCATAACTTGGCTACGCTCCCCTCTGCACCCCTCTCCTTCCTACCCACCCCGTCCAAGCTTGTTACTCCCTAACTTTCTAACAAGTGCCCAAATGAAGGCAGGCTGAGAGGCCTTGGGGGCCCCCATGTCCAGGAACGGGCTATTAGTGGATTTCAAAGGCTGGGGTTTGGCTGTAGAGCTGTAGCCAGCTAGACCCTCATTCTCAGGCCCTGTCACGGCCAATCTGCCCGAGGAGACTTCCCCCACCTGGCCATGCAGGCCTGCTGCAAAGCCACCTGCCCATCTCAGGCAAGACAGTGAAATGCAGCCTGACAAGAGCCTTACGCAGCCGCCCTGGCACACGCACCCAGATGCTATGAAATCGCTCTTGGTTGGGGTGTCTGTGGAGGAACCTCAGCTGGCAAATGAGAAAACACCACCTCCCGCCAACAGGGAGGGTGGCAACATCATGCTCTTTAGCTGTCACCAACATCCCGGCTTGCCTATCAGCATGCTTTCCTACAAAACAAGTGGGGGACCCAGTGGGGTGGCCCACACAGGCGCTGGTGGGGGCAAGAGGGGAGGAGAAGACGTAGGAGGCAGCAAGATGGAGCTGGCTCCTGCCACTGCCTCTTGGGGTCACATTCGCTTCTCTGAGCTTCAGGAGGGGCAGTGGTGAGGATTTAAAAAGGTAATGTTTGCGAAGAGCGTTGTCTTCCATATGTTGGCTTCCTTCCATGTTTCTGGAAGGAAGGGGAGAAGGACAGAGGAGTGAGGAAAGAATCTAGTGATACCTTCCAAGGACAGGCAAACATGCCCGGTGGACATCACAAGTGTAAAATTGTGTTTTTGCAGGCTCCAGAATAACTTTCCTGTGACATTTTGGGTTTTAATGGATTCCAGAAAGCTGAAGGTCTCTCTGCACTCAGAACAGGATGTTTAACTTTTGTCCTTTACAAAAAAAGAAAAAAAGAAGAAGTAATGCATTCACTAATCTCTTAATTCACTGGAAGTTTGTGGGAAACATGGAAAAATGGGCTCAGAAAAAGCAAACATGAAATGCGTTGTTTCAGAGTGTTGCAAAATGTGGCTGGAATCAATAACAACATTCCTGGAGAGGAAGCATGGAGAGGGACGCTTTATCAGGAGTCAAAGGCTGGGGAAGTTCCAAGTTTGCGGGGCAGGAGGGGAGTCTGGAGCCCTCCAATACCTCCAGAGCAGGAGGAGGAGGAGCTGCTTCAGTCCCAAGCGACAGGAGGTGAACCAGGTGACTGAGGAAACACCGTCCCCTTTGCCCCTTCTCCTGGATTCCTTCCTAAAGGAAAAATGAAGCTCTTGTTGCAGAAAACATCAGTGTGGTAAAACTCAGCAGCCCCAAGCACCACGGACAGATGGTGTCTAGCAGGACAAGGCCATTATTTTTGTAAATATTTAATGTATTTATTTGAAAGGCAAGGAGACGGAGAGAGAGGAGGAGACAGAGACAGAGAGACTGAGATCTTCTATCTCTTGGTTCACTCCCTGAATGGCCAGGGCTGGGCCACGTGGAAGCCAGAAGCCAGGAACTCCATCCTGATTTCCCAGGTGGGTGGCAGGGATCCAAGTACTTGAGCCACCTTTGCTTCTTTCCCAGGTACTTTAACAAGGAGCTGGATAGGAAGCAGGGCAGCTGGGACTTGAACTCGCATTAAATTATGGAATGCCAACATACCAGATTGTGGCTTAATCTGTTGTGCTACAAAGCCAGTCAACAGTGTTGTTATTTAATTTAAAATAATATGAACTCCAAGGGTAGATATTCAGTTTAGTGGCTAAAACTCTAGTGAAGACACCCACATACCATAAAGGAGTGCATGGTTCTGATGCCCAGCTGGGGCTCCAGTTTCCTGCCAATGTGGACGTTAGAAGGCAGTGGTGATGGCTCAAACAGCTGCTAGCCTCAGCTCTGCCCGGCTCTGGCCGCTGTAGGCATCTGGGGAGTAAACCATTGGATGGACGCTCTCTGTCTCTCAAATAAAATGAGCAAAACAAATAAAATACCATGAATCACTGAAGTAGAGGCTTTATGAGGGTAAGGCCCATGTCAGAGCCCGACACAGCACCTGATACACGGCTGGTGCTAAGTTATGAGGGAAGGGAGGGAGGGAGAAGGGAAAGGCCATGCGCAGGACCCCCAGCCGGGGTCGCAGCAGGACTGTCATAGGGAGGGCCACACTGGGGAGCTTGGCTCTGCATCTCTAGCCTAGAAGGAGACAGCGATGTTGACCTGGGAGACCTCACCTTGAATTTCGCAGATGTCCTCTCTCAGTTGAAAAACAGAGATGCTTGGTTCTTGTCCTCCATCACCCCTGCTTGCGGGGGCCTCACTCTCCACTCTGCCCATGTCAATGGTAAAGGTTTGATGCCCCTGGTGGGTTCTGTTTCCTCCCTGCCTTCTTGCCTCAGAGGAGCCAGGCTCCTCTTCGAGCTGGGCTTCTCCATGAGAACTCCATATCACAGAACACCCACGATTCCATTTTTCCCTCCTGCAGGGCTGGAACTGTCTAATATGTGTACATATACATTCATATAGTCTCTTGGACAGCTCTGTTCCATGAATGGGTTATGATGATGAGGAGAACGAAGTCTTCAGATTTATTGAATGTAAAATGCATTAGATATAGTCCGGCTTTGAGCAACAAGGTCATCACAGCCACCAGGTCAGCCAGCTATGGCAGAAGGTACTGTGGTGCTGGGCACCTGCACCAAGAGCACCTTGGCCTCCCTCTGGGGATGTCCATGGCCAACAGGAAGCAAAGAACGATTTTCTAAAACTTGGGCCTGCGGACTTGACCAGTTCTTGGCCAGAGCTGCTTCCTTTTTGTCAAGGTAGGGGGCGGGACAAAAAGTGTGAAGAACACACTTCCCGGGCTCCAGGGCCATTGGATACTATGGAGAATCACACTGCCTCTGAGCACAGGAGGGCTCAATCAGAAACACGTGGGGCACAGTCTCTTCCCATCACAGGCTGTTTGAGCAAACAAGGCAAAGCATAACCAAAGAACATGCTGAACCTGTGGCAGGAGCCAGGGTTGGGTTCTAGCAGCCACGCTAGGAAAGAGGTACAGGGCTGCTGTTAGAGGGAGGATGTTCTATGCAGTCAAGCAATACAGCAGGACCTCTGGCATCAGTCGGGGTCCAAAGACAAAGACTACACAGTTCCTGGATAGGGACAACTGGCAGGGCTTGTGTCCCCAGAGCCAGACTGAGACCACTGAGTAACGACTGCCTTTGCATGGTTGGCCAGGCAGCCTGAAGCTACACATGGCCTGTTCTATCCATCAGCATGCTGGCTGGGCTCTCTTGCATGCCCATCCCACCTGCAGCTAAGAGAAGTGGCTCTTCCTGCCTTGAGAATCAGCACCAGAGATGGGGGTGGCAGAGGGAGCTTGGGGAACAGTGGTCAGAGCTCTCCATCCTTGACGGGACTGGCGGAGCCAAGCCTGGATTTGAAGATCCCAAACATGGCCATCAGGGGGGATTTAGTTCCGACAGCACCTGAAGAGCATCTTTTAGCTGGAAAGCACTTCCACGAGGAGGTGGAAGCCCACAAGCCTCCTCCTGTCCCTGCCCCTCTCCCATCCCCTGGCCTCAGGGAGTGTGACTCACTCCCCTGGGTCCCCACCTCTGTCCACAGTCACCAGGCAGCAGCATTACTCCTGCACCTGTGCCCGTCTGGTTTTCCAGTTCTTGCACCGGCGTTGCTCACACCTCTGCTCCAGACTTGAGCTGATGCTACAGGTGCAGCTCCTGTCTCTAGCCATTCAGCGGCTGCCAGGCAAGGAGCTGCGTTACAGGGCTGCAGGGCACCCAGGTCAGCTTGAGAGAGAAGGACCAGCAGGGATCAAACACACAAGGGCAAGTGACCCAGAGAGCAGCAGCTGAGGAAGGTGCAGGTTCTGATCACTCAGAGTGACATTCTTTTTTTTAAAGAAATTATTTTTATTTGAAAGAGTTATAGAAACAGGAAAGAGAGAGAAAGAGAGAAATATGGGAGGAGAGAGAGAAGGAGAGGGAGGGAGAGGAAGGGAGGGAGAGGAAGGGAGGGAGAGAGGGAGGGAGAGAGAGAGAGAGAAAAAGATATCTTCCATGCACTAATTTGTTCCCCAAATGATCGCAATAGCTGCAGCAGGGCTTATCTGGAGCCAGAAGCCAGGAGTTTGTTCTAGGTCTCCCAAGGAGGTGCAGGGGCCCAAGGTAATTCCAATCATCCTCCAATGCTTTTCCAGGTGCATTGATAGGGAGCTGAATAGGAAGTGGAGCAGCTGGGACAGGAATCTGTGCCCAAATGAGATGTCAGCACTGCAGATTAAGGCTTAGCCTGCTACACCGTGGCTACAGCCCCAAAGAAAGATGTTCTTTAGGGTTAGGACATATGGCACAAGACACCACAGTTTCAGGAATGACAGCCACGTTTATTTATTTCCCAGCCTATTTTTGAGTGTCACATGACATACTAAGTGCTGTCCACCTATTATCTCTGCTGGATCTTCACAAACAAGCCTGTGAGGTGGGCACAACTATTCCCATTTCACAACTAAGGAAACCAAAGCACAGCCATTTGCCCAAGGACACACAGGTGTGAGGGGCTGGGAATTATCAGGACTGAAGCCAGAGAGGTGGGCTGGAACAGGATGTGGGGTTATGAGCATAAATCCCAGGAGGCCCAGGAAACCCCAGCACACCTGCGGACAGGGCCGCCCCTGCCCTCCATCCCTATGCTAAACAGCAGCAGACCCTCGCTGGGATTCTGAATCTGATAAGAGGCAGGCTGGCTCCCAGCCAACAAGAACTTCATTCACTTCCAAAAACATTATTCTGTTGCTTCAAACAAAAAAGCAAACACCACTGGTCACCCAACCCCCTTCAATCCCCCAACTGATCTCTGCTGAGGAGAACAGGGGCCCAGGACAATGGTAGAGCTGCCTGGTAAATGGGTCTGACACCCTCAGTGGGCTGCTCCCTGCAAGCCTTGCACCTGACATCCAGACACTTGGGGGTGGGAACAGGTCAACAGAGGCAGCTGGTCCTGCCCCCGCCGCATGGATGAGGACAGCAAGGCTGGGAGAATGGGAGAAGCACATGGCTTCTCCCCAACCACCTGCCAACTATAAGCACTTCAGAGGCAGAGCCTGCCTGAGGATCCTGTCCCCCAAGCTACACTTTGCTGCTCTTGGTTTAGCTTGCCTAGCCATGTGTTTCTGGCTCCCTGGAAGTCATTAACTCTCTGCACTAGCAAGTCCTTGATCTTGGCCTCGGTGGCTATCTGGGGCTTCTCTGAGGATGGGGAAGGACCAAGAAGGTAGACCGATGTCTGTGCCTCCTTGCATCACTGCGCTGCCAGGGATAGCTAGGGCATGAGGCATCCTGCCTCTGTCCCTGGGGAAGCAAGGGGATCCTCCAATCCCATGGGACTGTGGGTTCTGGGAAGGCAGGATGGTCAGCTCTGGACCAGGTATGTGAAGTGCCAAGCTGTGGTCCTGCTGGGAGAACGGCCTACAGCAGGTGAAGCAGTGCTATTCCAAACCCTTATGGGGTCCCTGGCTCCATTGGCTCATGTCTGCTTTGCCCTCTGCTGTCTAAATAGTTTCCAGTCCTCCTGGGCCTGCATCTGGCCTCCCACGTTGACTCCTTTCTCCCTTGCCTGGACATGGCTCAGGTTGGCTATCGAGCTGGTATGGGTTCAGATGATTTTGACCAGGCAGTTAGAAACTCTGGCCTCACAGACCCACTGGCTGCCATCCTCCTGCCAGGCCAGAGAGATGTTTTCAAAAAATGAAAAATAAAAGGAGGGAGCAATAGAGCAAGACTGGAGAGGACAGTGCCAGGTCCAGGTCCGAGGTCCTGAGGAGCGGGACAATAGCAAAGCTAAAATCAGGTGTCTGATGCCCAATCAAGTCCAGTCCAGCCCAGTCCAGCCCCTGCACTTATCCTGCCTTGCTCCCACACCCACCTGTGTTTTGGGAGGCAGGCAAGGGAGGTGGATGGGAGGCAGGTATGGATGAAGGAGGAGCGAGGCCAGGGGATAAGTAAAGCATGAATTCATGAGGATGGGCTCCCAGCAAAGTGCATCCCAGCCTAAGCCACATGCACCTGCTGCTGACATGTGACTTGGCAGTCTGACAGCCCAGGGTCATTCATCAGCTGAGGACCATCAAGTTCCCAGACTTCTCTGGGCTTCTGTTCCTTTAGCTCTAAGTTGGAGTTGATACTACCACCTGCTGTACGAGGCTTTCACGTGGATGGATTTTCAGATGCCTAAGATAGCCTGGCACATGGGGCCATAGACACAGTAGTGCTCTTGCCTTGAGTAACACAAAGCTGAGCACCAAACAGTGCCTCTGCCTTGCCATCCAGTGGGGATGCCCAGGTGTGCTCTTGGCCCAAGCCTGCATCCTCTGTGTTGGGCAGGGTTACTCCCAAATTCAGCCCTACTCTTTCTCAGCAGGTACCTACTGGCTTACTGTGCATCACTTCAGAGGACCCTGAGGTGCCTGAGATCCTGGGCTCACCCCATAATTTAGCTGCATTTACATGCAACACTCTACTCACTTCCTGGTGACTGCAAGATGGGCTGGACTTGAAGATACTTCCTGCAAGAAGGAATTGAGGCTCTGATAGGCAGACCCAAAGGTCCTGGGCCACCAGCAGAGCCTTTAGAGCTTGACGGGTGGTGAAGCGTCCTTAGGGCTTAAGGGGTCAGATCAGCCTCATAGATGCTGTCCAAGGTAAATGGAGCCTTTGATATCATTTACCATTTACTTCATCTCAAAGGAACAGGCTGTTTGGGGTGAGTCTGGTCCCCGTAAGAGAGAGAGAAAGCTCTAAGGAGCTTGAAGACTGGTGGAGGAGGTCCAGGGAGGGCTGGGGGCTGGGGGCCCCAGGTCTGATCTGAGAGTGGTTGCTGCTGTGAGGGGCTGTGGCGGGGAGTCTGAGGAGGCTAAACAAGGATACCTCCAATTCCAGTCCCTTTGGGCTGTGAGGACAAAACAGGCCTGGTCTGAAGGTAGAACCAGCAGAGTATCATCCCAATCAAGTAAAAAACCCAACATAATATTTACAACCATTTACAACATGATGGCATTAATTGACATGGTATTGATTAACCAATATGTTAATAGGAAAATGCAGGTTCTCAACCTCAACCTGTGACTTCCTCATAGACATTTCAATTTTGGTTTATATTCAACCATGTTCTATATACCTTAAAATGGCTATAGATTGCTATTCAGCTGTCTCATGTCTATTTCAATGTTAGTATTTAGCATTTTATAGCATTGAAGCATGATTTTGCTAAACCTGGTTGTTTTTCGGGTAGTCTAACTCTATAACTTTAACAGGACAAATGTCAACAGTTTAGGTGAACGTTTTTGGGAGGGGTGTGCATAGAAATCTTCAACACCCCAGAGAGGAGTAACTGATCTTTGTGTCCCACCCAGTGAGTTATAAGTGCATCCCGGTTGCCCGCTTCCTGTCTGTTTCTAAGCTTTCCTAGTTGTTCTCTGTCAATCTATTCTAGTTTGTTTGTTCATATGTTTGTTTGTTATGAGGGGTTTCTGGAGCAATCCTGATGGTCCTTACAAAAGAGGGTGGGGACCCAAAGTTGGAAGCAGGCAAGTGCCAGAGAAAGCTCCTCTCATCAAGGTGCTACAATTTGTTGTTGATGTTGTTACTGTTGTTATTCATGCTGTGATTGATGTGGCTGTTATGAAATGATGTCAATCCGAAAAATAGTTAAAAAAAATGTTCTAGATATGAGAAAAAAAATGTCTTTGGTATTTTGAGATTGCAATAAGCTTGTAAATTGCTTTAAGTACGATGGGTATTTTGATGATATTAATACTTTCAATATATAGGAATTTGATTTTAACAGATAATTTTGTACTATGAATGTTTACTATTAGTACCAGGTGTGAAATATGGCTTTTTGTTATTGTTATACTTTTGTTTTCAAAAGATTAATTTTTCTGGCCGAAAGTCTTAATTATTTTAGAGGTAATCTGTGACTACTTTGCCATGTGTGTGTTTTTTCTTTCTTCCTGCGTGTTCCATGAGGAAGATATTCTGACTTTGTAGATGAAACATGCTTATGCTTTATTGTACAAGAAGTCTTATGTTTTTAAAGCAAATAAAGGTGTTTAAAAAAAAAAAACAGGTCTGGGAGCACAGAAACAAGAGACGCTTCTTTCTCGGGGTGGGGAGTCCAAGATTTAGGTACTGGCTGACTTGGTGTTTGGGGAGGACCTATTTCCTGGTTCCCAGGAAGCACCTTCCTGCTGCATCCTCCCACACGGGTGGGTCTGGCTGGCTCCCCAGGGCATTAATCCCAAGTCACGAGGGCTCCAATCTTACGATGCGGCAGCTCCCAAAGGTCCCAGTGCTAATATCACCATCTTGGGGACTAGAATTTCAACATATGTATTTGGCATGGGCACACTTTCAGATCACAGCCCCCTGCTTAGATCTCAGGTTCTGGGACAAGCTGAGGCTGGCACATGGAGGCTACCGATGTGCCCACACGTGTGTGCTGGGTGCACGCTGATATCTGCCACTGGTTACCAGAGTTAGCAGGTGGATGGGTCTGTTTCAGGCTCAGCGTCTGAAGCAGCTGCAAACACACACTCTTCCCAACCACAAGGAGCAGAGCCATGAGCTTGTGGCTGGGGGAGGAGGCTGCACCTCCTGCAGCAGGCCCACGGGGTCAGAGCAATAGGGTGTGGACCTCTGGCCAGATCATCAACAGAGAAGGCCTGAATACACCTCAAACACTGCAGGGCCTCCATGGCCCCAGAGAGCCTGAGAGGGTGCCAGACCCAGCAGTTTCTGCTCTCCAGGCCCTAACACATGGACGAAAGGGTTGGGTGGACACCGCAGTGAGGCGGACAGATGGCAGGACACTTAAGAAAGGTTTTTGCTGCTTAAGACAGAACACAGAGGGGTCAGCATGGTGGCTAGAGAGTTAAGCTGTTGCCTGTGATGCCAGTACCACATCATGGCACACTGGTTCGAGTCCCAGATGCTCTGCTTAATATCCAGCTCCCTGCTAATGCAGGGAAAGCAGCACATGATGGTTCAAGTACTTGGATCCCTGTCACCCACATGGGAGACCTGGCTTGTGGCTTCAGCCTGGCCCAGTCCTGGTTGTTGCAGCCCTCTGGGGAGTGAACTAGTGCATGAAAGATTCTCTCCCCGCCCCCTCTCTGTCTCTCTGTTACTTTTCCTTTTCAAATAAATAATGTTCAAGAACAAAAAAAAACAATAATGATCCTGCACTATGAAAGGATGCTGATGCTAAGCAGTGACGGGTATGATCAAAGCTGACATCAGATGTCACCCTGGCCAGACCAGGAAAAACAGCCTGGTCAGAAAACAGGTGCACAGCTTGTAAACTGGGCGCTTGCTGGGAGAACCCTGGTGCAGTGGCGGGCAGGGGATAAGCAGGCTGTTTGAGCTAATGACCAAACAGTCCAGTAGCTCATCAGACCAAATGTCAGAGGAAGGGAGCTTTGGGCCTGGATTCTAGAAGACAACGGGAGTTGCCAACCCTCCCTCTTGTTCTCCCATTTCACAGTTGAGAAAACTGAGGTGCAGAAATGAGAAAAGGGCTGATTAGTCTTTCCTCCTCCCTCATGCTTAAGAACCAGGACCTTCTCTTAGACGTTTGCTCATTGTGGCCACCAGGACAGTTAGGATTCTTCTGACAGACTTGGTGCTGGACACTGAGAAACAGCAGTACTGTGGGCTCCCCTCAAGCGTGTCTCCAGGGCAGGCCACACTTACACTGTTGCAAGGAGAGGAGCCCCTGCCCTGGGGAAAACGTTTCTACTTCCTGGTGCTCAGAGCAGGTTGGCACCCATGCAGGAGACTGAGTGAGTCCTGCGGCCTTTCTGCTAGTCCCCCCGTCACACACAAACACACACACACACACACACCCTCAAAGGCCCTAGTCACCAACTAGCTTCTACCCCATCTAAGAAGGACAAACTCACTCACTCACTCCCTGGGAGTCATTTCAGGCTCTCCCTAGGCTGTGGGATCTTGACTCCTCCTGGGACCTGGCAGCAGATGAGGGACTGCCCCTGACCACAGCCCTGGCCTCTGGGTACCCCCACATCTATTTATCCTCGAGGTGCCCGCAGTGCCCTCCACAGACTCTTGTGCCACCCTGACAGTGTTTGTACAAATGGATCTGAGAAAGGAAGGTGTCACAAACACATCCAAGCAGAGGGTGTGTTTTTCCTTATCAAAGCCACGACAGCTAGGAAACAGAAAGGAGATGTGGGCCTCCCCAGCTCCCCAGAAGCCCGCTCAGTCCCCGCCATGTCAGCGGGAATGAGTCGACTCCAGGCAGACAAGTCCTGCTCGCTCCCCCACACTCCACCCACCCCTCTACGTCTCAGTGGGGAGAATAGCCTTGGGCCCACAGGGCAGCTGGGACAACTCAAACAAACTAACTCTCAGGAGTCATGGAAACCCCAACATGGAATACCATGATGTCATAGTTGCCATGATTAGGACAGGCCAGGGTCAAGGTCCAGGGAGGGGACAGCTGAACCCTGGCAACCCTGGAGCTGCCACTGTCTGCATGCTGGCCTGGGGCTCTGAGTTTGGTTCAGCCTGCTGCTAGCTGCTCCAGATCAGTCAGTCACTAGGTCACAGTGTCAAGAGGTCTCTGGGACAAGCACAGAAACAGCAAGAAGGCATATGTGGTCATGGGAAAGGCTGGAGAGGGCCTGGATCCTGAGCGTCAGAGCTGTGTGTAGCAGGAGTCACAGCCGTAGGCGGGGAGCCACAGACGCAGTCCCTAGCCAGAAACATTTCGGGAAGTACAGGCTCCTGGTATCCAGAAGAGCTAGGAAGGCCTCAGGATATCTCCCTACCCATTTTCCTACTTACTCATCATACACACAGAGGCAGACTAAGCACCAGCTGTGTGCAGGCACTGGCCTACAAGCACTGATCATTGCTCATTTGCTGTGACTCCTCATTTATTCAATAGCAAGTGGTTGCAAAATTCCTCCTGTGGGCCAGACCCTGCAGGTGCAGCTGTGGATGGTCACACACATGGCCCCCATTACATAAAGCTTATGGTCAGTTGCAAAAGAGCAACAGGGAAGTCACATGTCAAGGTCCCCAAGGTACCTGGTTGGGGCTGGGGAGTGATGCTGGGCCTGGCCTGATTCAGAAGAGCTGAGTTAGAAGGAGGCCACTGCAAAGCGTTAGAGATGGAGAGTGAATGCAGATGCAGTGCCCCATGTGTACACCATGCAGCCACTGAAGATGCATCATGAGATGCCTTCAGCAAGGAGGTTATGCTGAACACAGACAGCAGGAACCGCACGAGGTACGCATCCTGTAACCGTGGACCACACGGCCACACCAGCAAAGGTTTTCTGAGGTGAGAAGGTGAGTAAAATTAGAGTCCCAGGAGTATGTGGAGGACACACTTCTCTTCCAGGTTAGGGTTAGGGTTTTCAAGATACATGCAACATCCAACAGTAGACAGCTGTTTCCTTTTCAAAGATGAAGAAATAGCAGACACAAAAGTCAGCACTGAATCCTCTTCGGGGAAATGGGGCCAGCAGAAAAGGGAGCACTAGGTGGATGGGAGTTAACAGGAAGACTGAATTGAGCAGTGGCTCTATAGTTGTTATTTACAAATAAAAGAAGCAAATGAAGAAATAGAATAAGACTATGGGTAGGCCAGCGAGCAAGAAGCATTATGATAAAATTTAACAGTATAGCCATATTCAGCTTCAGGAAAAATCTGTGTTATAAGAAAAACTATGGGGCCCAGAGGCATGGCCTAGCGGCTAAAGTCCTCGCCTTGAACGCGCCAGGATCCCATATGGGTGCCGGTTCTAATCCTGGCAGCTCCACTTCCCATCCAGCTCCCTGCTTGTGGCCTGGGAAAGCAGTCGAGGACGGCCCAATGCATTGGGACCCTGCACCCGCGTGGGAGACCTGGAAGAGGTTCTTGGTTCCCGGCTTCGGATTGGAGCGCACACTGGCCATTGCGGCTCACTTGGGGAGTGAATCATCGGACGGAAGATCTTCCTCTCTGTCTCTCCTCCTCTCTGTATATCTGACTGTAATAAAATAGATAAATCTTTTAAAAAAATAAGAAAAACTATGCATGCATTTGCAAGTTTTTTTTGCACTGGAACAAATGTATTATTTCATCCCATTTTTCCACTAACTTTTTTTTCGGGGCCACTAACTTTTAACAGTATGCTCATATTGTAGCTTAGTCTCAATTTTACTTAATGATAATGTAGCCCTTCCATATCCGCAGCCACTGGAAAGCCGCAGCCAGGGCTTTGTGCTACCCTAAGGCCATGGGCTTCCACAAGGGCCACAGGTGACCAGGAATGTGAGTCAGCCAAGGTACAGCCACCGCTGCAGGCATCCGATCAAGCACATCAGTTCCTGCAGGACATGACCTGGGAGGCGTGCGGCTTCGCCCCCATGACCACTGCTCCATGGAGGTCTGTGCCATGGAGGTCTCCCAGGACAAGCAGGCCCTCAAGTTCATCAAGAAGACGGTGGGCATGCATATCTGGGCCAAGAGGAAGCACGAGGGGCTGAGGCATGTCCTGCCCACCATGAGGGAGGTGGCAGCCTAGAAGGGCTGAATGCCCTATCCTTCCCCCACTCCGCCCAGGCAGTAAACCTCTCTGGGTCCTCAAACAACTTACATTAATAAAATGTACATTCACAGAAAATATGTATCCACTGGAAATCAATAAACACTGAGATGGTTTCTTTATTGTAGAAAAACTCATGTTTTTTGTGCTTTCCTGTGTCCAGAATAAACTTAAGCTTATTACTTAATTGTCTTACAAAGAGATGGTGAACGCAAATGCCATTTATACATTGTTCCCTGGGGGTCAAAAAGGAATGGCTGGCAGGTTGCTGCAGGATGGAGCTGGTGTTGATGGGTGACATGAGCACCAGGACCCAGGAGGCCACCTGCTGCACCTGGAGCTCATCCACAGCACCTGCTTCAGGCGTCCTGTGAACCCTTTGTCCAGAACGACTGCTGTGGCGCCCCTTTCCCACCCCACAGCGGGGAGAGCAAGTAAGGAATGGAAGGGTCTGATGTGTTCATTGGGTGGAGCCTTTTGGTGGAAGCTTTTATTTCTGTGTCTTACACCAGGAAACATAACGACATGGGATGGTTAGCTGATTGCGGCTTGAAGCCACTAGCTTTGTGGTCACTGCTGCATGGCACAGGACACCCGCTCCAGGTCAAGCTAGGGGCTGTAGAAGACTAAGGGAGCAGCTGGTTTCTGGACCTCAAGGAGGGTATTCAGATGAAGGCATCCTGGGGAAGGGATGTGGAAGCCCAGCAGGTACATCCACCAGTTCTCCCTTGCCCCTGCATGCTGACCTAAGTCCTTTCTAGGGAGGAACACCATGTGGAAAACCTGCTGCTTTCGGTGCTGCCTGGAGCCTGGGATCAGGCCGTCCAGTTCAGACCATCTCCGCATGCAGTTCGCAGGCCGCCTCACCTCTCATAGGAAGCTCTGAGTGCAAACCTGAGCTTCCATGTGGTCCCACTGGCCATCATTTCCTTCTGTTTCTCAACTGTTCAGGACCCGAGAAGTGCTATGTGTGGAGCACCCCTGGGAGCAGCAAGGGAGTGGCTGAGGGCTGGCAGGGAGCAGGGAGCACCGCCTTGGGGGTCCATGAAGTCAGGTGGGAGTGGGGAGCACCGCCTTGGGGGTCCATGGAGTCAGACAGGGAGTGGAGAGCACAGGCTCCATGAAGTCAGGCTCCAGAGGCTGACCCTGGCCACTCAGCCTCGCTAATCAAGAAGGCCTTTGGCCTCTTGCTCCCTGCAGGATTTTTCAGTCCTACACCTGTAGCAACTTGGGCTGATGGTGGTACCCACCCTGGAGCAGGGAGCCTGTGGACAAGCATGGGCTACACAGGCGTGGGTCTACCTGGCAGCCTGTGGGTGGGCTCTGTGGTCTCTAGAGGTCCCTGTGTGCTCGGAGGCCCATGCGAGTCCTTGTCTACCTGCGTGTCGCAGGTTTCCACAGAAGCCCGTAGCCATGGAGGGTGTTCAGAGAGAAAACCATCAACTTGAGGCAGGTGCTGAATACACTCTGTGGGCTCCACTGAGAGGCTCATCTTTATCTATCTTTAGCCTCATGACATCAAGCAACTGTGCTGTTGCTACCTCACTTGACAGTCCCCGGTTCATTCTGTGCTCAGGATACCCCCTGGGCCCGTGCATGCTTGTGGCATCCTAGTAGCTGCACGTATGCATGCAGCTGTGCATCCGCTGGTGCCTGCCATGTGTCAGAATCAATGTGTCTGCCTGCACTCTCACCTGCGAAGGGTCACATCTGGCTCCGACAGGCTGCCTGTGCGGAGCGGGTGGCTGCCGCACACCCTGCTGTGGGAGCCGTGCCGTGTGTGCCTCCTGCCCTCCGAAGCAAGAGAAATCCGATGGATGCCTCGCCCCACAGCCAGCTAGCAGGCAGGCCGCACTGCTGGGGGCCTAGCTGGGTTTATTTTCAGCAACCGAGGACGCCCTGCGGCACTTAATTAATTCCACTCCCATGTAAACACCAGCAAATGCAGGGCTCTGAAGGCAGAAGCATGTCTGCCTATGCCCCCCACGCTGCCACCGCGTGGCAGTCACACATGTGTGCCTAAGCGCCTGCCGCAATGTTCTTGCTCATTCCCTGGGGGCCCCCTTCCCATGCTGTCCCCTCACCCCATCAGCTCCCTCTGTGGCGACAGCTCTGGCATGCACCCATCTGGGGTCCCCATTCTCAGCTGCCTCCACTGATGAGGTCTGTGATGAGCACAACACTGCAGAGACTTCACACTAGCTTCCCATTCTGGCTTGTGTAGACAACTATAGGTTGGCTGTTTGTAGGGGGGTAATGTTCTTCTGAGGAATGAGGATGGTAGGTGTGAGGAAGAGGCCCACACAGGGCACCTATCAGGAGGAGACCAGCAAGACTCCCTGGAAGAGGCAGCAACTGAAGGCTGCAGGGAGGAATCCGGCAGGTGTCTCTGTCCTGCTGTACTGCTTGCTCAGAAGACGGCCTTGGGCAAGTCATATAATAGCACAGCAATCTTTCTCCAAGCCCAGCTCACCCTTATAAACGTGTGCAGGTAATTATGGTAATTACAGTTATTAGGCATTGCTCTAGTGGCATGGTAATTTATGTCATTAGGCATAGGCATTGCTCTAGTAGTTGGCATCTCTGGACATAATGCTTACAGGTGGGTGTGTCACCAAGCTCTTCATGGTGGCATCCCCACAGCCTCCACACCCATGGGCTGCGGTCAGAGAAGCAGAGGTCCCAACAAGGCAAGTCCCTTGTCTGCAGTGGAACGGGGCAAAGCAGCTGAGCTGGGATTGGATCTCTAGCTGGCCTTCTTCCACAGCCTTGCTCTTGGCCTTGTCTCAGTGCTGTAGCTCAAAATAGTGGTATTCTAGGACGGATGTTCGAGTTTAGTTCCAGTCATCTTGAGGATTCTAGTCCCACTGAAAATCCACGGCCTTGGCAACACCAAGATGAAGCATTACAAGTGATGAGGAGTAGCATGGGAGGGCAGAAAAGGGAGGAGGTGGGAGACATGCCGTGGCCCAGGGTCTGTGTCTGCGAGCAGCTTCCCTGAGATGCTAGAGGCCCCAGAGCCTCACACCCTTGTTGTCTCACAAAGTGGAACATCTGGATGCTAACCAGTCCCAGAACACATGCCCCATGGCATCCTCAGCAGCAACACCACAGTGAAACACATTTGCCATCTTCTACCAGCTCCGGGGCGGAGGGGGTAGGGTGGCCAGACGCTCAGCGGGCTGGTAAGTGCCAAGTCCCACCCCCTGCCCTGTGCCGTCTCCATGATGTCTCACTCAGATGTGGCAATGCCACTGGCTGCATCTTTATTTAGCAAGTTGCTCTGCCGGCTCCCTTTAGTGAAAGTAAAAAGCTCGCACAGAGTGCGTGGGAGGCCCATTCCCACCCTGCATCCCCAGAAAAGATGAAGCTCCTGAACCATTCATTTTCTTTCCCTGGGATTTCCAGAAGCTGAGCAAGGTGGCTTGCAAAGAAGGACTGTACCTGGCCCCCAGGGACAAGGGGAGGATGAAATGGACCAGATGCAGGCAAAGGGACCCCCAAATCCCAGGACTAAAGCTGGCGTTGGTGGCGAAACATTAAAGCTGCATGGCCACCTGTCTCCCAGTGCTGGCTCTACGGGTGGTCCCTCAAGAGGCGGGGTTCTCCAATCTCCCGGAGCCCTGTAAGTAGCTCCTTCCCGCCCTCTTGGGGAATGCAAGTGGCCTAGTGATTTGCTTTAATCAATGACACATGAGTGAAAAGGCTCCCGTCACTTCTGGGCGAAGCTAGGAGAAGCAGTGTCATTCTCTCCTGGCCACGTGCTGGTGAATGCCTGCCCTGAGGCTCCAGCTGCTTTGTGCCATTCAGGTGCTAGAGGGGAGAGACCGACTTCTGTTATCTGAAAAAATGGTAAGTGCTGGGCTGCTCACTGCCCAGCACATCTAGGCTCTTGGAGGGCAACCCCACACATAGCCCACTTCCTGCTGGCAGCCCCAGGTGTTGGGGAAAGGTGGGGAGGCCCCTGTGGTGCCCAGCCTCGGCCCCTGTAGTCCATTCTATAAGGGCACAAACCCAATCATGGCAGCCCTTCCCTCTCTGCCATTCAAGACCAGGAAAAATAAGGGTCAAGGACTGAGTGGACCCAGCCTGGCTCCTCTCTAGCCTCAGCTCTCAGCATCTTTTGGTTCTCATTTGAACAAAGATGACTTCAGTCATTCAAGGATATCTGCTTTCTTTACCCTCTAGAACTGTGCACATGCTGGCCTTACATCTAAAATATTCTTCTCTTGGGATCAGCATTGTAGTGTTGCAAGGCAGGCTGCTATGGGTGTTGCTGGCATTCCATGCGAGTGCTGGAGTGAGACCTTACTGAACCAATAGGTATAAGATTTCTCTCTCTCTTTGTGTGTGTGTTCTTTCTCTTTCTGTTTGTCTTATAAATCAATGCATATATCCAAAGGAAAGAAAAAGACTCTTCTGGGGCTGGCACTGTGGTATAGTAGGTAAAGCCTCTGCCTGTGAAGTGGGTATTCCGCTTCCTATCCAGCTCCCTGCTAGTGCTCCTGGGAAAGCAGAGGAAGATGGCCCCCACACGGGAGGCCCAGAAGAGGCTCGAGGCTCCTGGCTTTGAGCTGACTCAGCCCTGGCCATTGTGGCCACTTGGAGAGTAAAAGAAAGATTTCTTTCTCTCTCTCTCTCTCTCTCTCTCTCTCTCTCTCTCTCTCTCTCTCTCACTTTGTCTTTCAAATAAATCTACAAGAAACAAAACAAAACTTCCCTGCCCTCCTCATCTAACCACCTTTGACATAGTCTTTGGACCTTAGTCTAGCTCCCTCTTCCAGGAAGCCCTTCCTGTCTCCCAGGCCATGAAAGAAGCCATTTGGTTGCCTTCTCTCTTATAATCCACATCTACTCCTTTCCTGGTGGTGCCCTCCAGCCCTGGGGCTGAGGGTTCCTTAAGGGCAGAGACTGTGTTCTGTCCCCTGTGGTCTATTGCCTGTCTCAGTGTCTGTCACGTGGTACCTGGCAAGCACCACTCCATGAGTGGATGCTGCGTCCCTCCATGCACAGGCCTTCTGATGGTGAACATGGCAGTCTCTGCGTGTGCCTTGGGAAGCAGGCAGGAGTCCACGGGATAAATGGCCTTTTGAGTGGCACTCAGGGACACTCAGAGGGCAGAGGCCTGGGGCCACTTGAGGAGCTAATGGTTTTCAGAAGCAGTTTGGAAAGGAGTCCCAGACACAGCCCAAACCAAACATGACCACCCGGGGCCCCGTGTCCTGAGCGCTCAGCCTAGATGGGGCTCAAAGAGCGCCATGCATTCTGGTGTCCGCATTTCTCGCTGACACATGACAGCCTCATGCTCCATTACCAAATGCTGCTTGTAATACTTCATCAAAGTCTAGTTTTACGCCTCGGTTGCTTTTGAAAATAATATTTATGGGTCTGGAATGCCTTCAGCCTTCAGGCATATGGCTGGAGGAAGGCTTTGGTTTGTGGCTACAGGACCAGTTTGTAGGAAGCAAGGGGGAAAAGCATCACCGTGACCAGCACAATGCCAGGTCCTCTTCTGGGCATCGGAGATGCCAGGATGGACTCCAGCCAGAACCTGTTCTCAGGTGCCTTCGCCCTAACCCACCTCCTCCAAGGAGCCCTCCATGACCAACCCAGGATCTCTTCTCCTCTAAGTGCACTCTGCTACCACGGGAGCCCCTTAGTTAGACTTGACCTCGGCAGACCTGACCAGGTGGGCTTCTCTGGGGTGAGCAGGGCTTGCCTCTTAGTTCTCTCCCCCGTCTCTGTGCCTGGACACCTTGCGATTGTGAGCAAAAGTCCATTTGCCTGGACAGAACTGAGCTTGTAGCTTCTGAACAAAAGATGCACAAAAGTCACCTGATTCTATTATAAATTGAACACGGTGCTTGTCCCTGTGCTCTGGGCCTCAGTGAGTATGCCAAGCAAGACACCTGCAAGCTGCCACGGACGATGCCCTCTGCGGCCCCTTGGACTGCTTGCTCATGTGCTCATTCCCTCAACTCTCACAGAAACAACAAAACAAAACGCACGAGGTGCTTAATCCATTGCCCGGCCCTGTTCTAGAGGCTGAGGGCAAAGAGTGGAGAACTTGCCAGAAACAGTCTTTCTCAACATTTGTGCTGATTGCTTTCCTCCTTTGCCTTCCCAGCACCACGGCTCCTCCTCCTCCCACCTGGGTCAGCAGCACAGCAACGGGAGGTGGCTCTCTGCTGCAGAAACACAGCTGAAGTGTAGAACCGGACCTGCACACCTGACTTCCTGCTCACGTCCTCAGCCTGCAGGGCTCCACTCAGCTCCTGCTAAAGGCTGTTCTCTGTGACACCACAGGGAGTGGGGCCTGGGAGCTGTGATTCAGTTTTCCCTAAGTAGGGGGCAAGAGAAGTCCTGCCTAGAGACACGACCTTGCCTCTCTCTGCCTTAGCATCAGTACTCTGAGCAGAGGACGTGAAAGCCCCTGTGGGGTGTGACTGCAGGATAAAGCCGGAAGTCCATAGCCTTCACCTGCACAAAGCATAAGGTGGTTTGTGGCCAGGGACCCGAGAGCAAGCAGCATTACTGCACAGGGGCTCCTGGGGCGGCGCGGGGACTGCTGTCCATCAGCCTGGTGAGTGGTGAGGTGAGGGTGTCCATTGGGGGCAGCCAGGGCCAGCAGCGCCCTTGGGCTCCTTGTCCAGGCTCCCTCTGCCCCCACCAGCGGTGGGTGCTCCCACCACTCACCCCCAACGGCTTCCTCTCTCATTAGGACCTCTCTGACAAGCCGAGGATTTACAACGTGAAATGTTTCCATTTCCCTGACATGATGTCTCTGCTTCAAAGCGCCCGCGCCTGCCCTCCGGAGCCCGGGATGAAGGTGACTTCGTGAGGAGACAAATGAATCAGGAGGCTGACACCCACCCCTTTCTTCCCCCCACAATACATCTGTTTGTGATTGAGCGGGAGCTGCACGGTCCTGTGATGAATCGCCTCCTCCTCCGCGGCCGTGTCCCCAGACGGCTGGGGGAGCTGAAGTGTCTTCCCGGAGCATCTGCTTTTGATCTCTGGGCCTTTTAAATCTTGGGTTAAAATCTCGAGCCTGACGGGCCTGAAAGGCAGCTTCCAGCAGCAAAGCGGTGTTAAAACCCTCGCCTGGGGTCACGGGGCCCTTTCAGGGGCCGCTGCCGGGATGCCCTGGGAGAGGCTGTGAGCAGAGCAGTCTCTGCATCCAGATGTGAGCCTTGGCGGGTGGGGGGCGGGGAAGGGGACCGGGCATTGGGCTCTCCCTTGCAGGTGCAGTGCCCCTGGCATGCACAGTGGAGACTTCGGCCGTTCATCTCATAGAGGTATGCCTGGACAGGGGCTGAGCCTGTGGCCCCATGGTCAAACAACTCATTGGCCATTCCTCCCTCCTGTTCCTTCTTCAGGTGTGAAATATCACTTCTCTAGGGAATCACCCTTAACAAACTCTGAAACAGGTGTAACAGTGACTGCCACCTGCTTTCCAAACCCGCATCCTTCTCTCTCTGGGCATGGCAACCTTTCCCAGCCTTCCTTGCAGACAGGCAGGATTGATACTGGCCTGACTGGCTGGGGGTCTGGCCCCTAAAGCCTCTATTTCATGACCCTCCATCCTCTTCTACAGATGCTGCCCATTGCAGAGCGACTGCCCACTGGATCCTGAGTCTTCCCTGGTCCAGTGAGAATTCCCCCAGGGGGAGCTGTGAGGCCACTGGAAGAGGGGAGCTTACTGTCCTCATGGCTAGTGTCACCCTGGGCTTGGCTCCCCAGGGCTGCACTTCCTGCCCATGCCCAGCCCCCTTCCTCAGATACTCTGCCCTCTGGAGTGGGGTGAGGCCAGGCTCACTGGACAGCAACCTGCCCGAGCTGAGATCATCTCTGTTCCTCACCCCTGGCCATGTGGCCGAACAGAGCACCTGCCACACATAGGAAGACTCCCAGCTCCAGTCACGGCTGGACTGGCTGGCCACGTGGCCATGATTCCTTCCAAAAAGGCCACAGTTCTCCTTAGGTTTGAGGCAGTTGTCCAGAACATGGAGTCAGGAGCCCAGCCTAGACTCCAGGCTGGCCACACCATGCAGGGCCCAGAACTCTCGGACACTTCACATCACTTCTCTAGGCCAAAGTCGTCCTTTTGTCAGCTGGGCCAGCATCTGCTCACCTCTCAGGGTTTGGCAGACATAGGATAGGCGTCCATGCTAGCAGGTACCTGACCTGAAAATGCCAGAGGCAGAGGGGACCTCAGAGCTGGCCCTGTCCAGTGCTGGTTCTCTGTGATAAGCTGTGAAGAAGGTAAGGCCGTTGGAATCAGAAGGTGGTCAAAATAAGGCTCAGAGGGGTCTAGCAACCAGCTATATAAACCTTAGCTGCTGAGACTCGATGGCCAAGGTCTCTGGAATCCTGGACGAGGGTTCTTGGGCCTCAGCACGTCTCCCTTTAGCCTTGAGGCACTGGTTATGCAGCCAGGCAGTAGTACCCAGTCACTGACCAGCTGGGCACCCCGGGCATGACTTTCCCCTCGCTCTGAGCCTTGGCTTCCCCAATAATAAACGTGGGAGAAAATATGTCAATCAGATGGATCCGAATTTGTGACTGTGCCTAGCAGAGGGGTTCCCCATTAGCTCAATGATTAGCTCCCACTGCTCCCCAGGCCTTTTGATACCTAGACAACACTCAGTCACTGAACGCCTCTGGCTGAGTCTCCTTTTGGTTGTCTGGCTAAGCGTCCTCCCTGCCTCAGCAGCCTGCTGTGACAGACACAGCAAGCCTGGGTGCACTGTGTGCAGCTGTTACTAATGAGCTGTTAGTATCATAATAAAATCAGTAGCTGTGGTTGGAAATGCAGAGGCAAATGTTACACTGTTGGGTCACAGGGTCAGAGTCAAGTGACAACAGCGGGAGGGGCTGTGATGGGGACATAATAGCAGTGGGGGGGATGAGTGGGCAGTTACTGCAGGGGTGACAGCAGTGACAGGCTGGTAGCAGAAGAGGCACAAGCCACAATGACCTCCCCTTGTTAGGGGCACCCCTGAAGATGATGATATTGCTGCAGCCATTGCTGATCATGCGTGCTCCACAGGTGGACATTCCTTCAGTATCTCACTGCTCAGGGAGGAGGGGAGCCAGGAGCTGCTGTTCACTGGTGACCAGGCAGTGACTGTGAGACAAAGGATTGGTGAGCAAACAGGCGATGTGGTGCAGTGGGTTCAGCCATGACCTAGGATGCCAGCATCCTACATGAGTGCCAGTCCCAGTCCCAGCTGTTCCACTTCCTGTCCTGCTGCTTGCTAATGCACCTGCAACTACAGCCAAAGATGATCCAAGAGCTTAGATGCCTGGATGGCAGGTCTCCAATACGGCTTCAGCCTGACCCAGCCCTGGCTGCTATAACCCCTCTCTCTGCACCTCTGCCTCTCAAATAATAAGTTAAATCTATAAGAAACAACAAAGGATCAATGCGCCTGAGCAACAACTGTGATCTGCCGGATGACTGCACAGAGGGGTCTTCCTAGGGGAGCCGTGGGGGGCCCTTGAGGGTGCCCTAAGCAGAGCAGTTTTCTCTCTCCTCCATGGGTCTGTAACAGTCAGTCAGCAGTCCCCAATGCCCCCCAAGGAAGTTCAAGAACAACATGATGCCCAACCCTGGAAAGGTCAAAGTTCAAGGCCTAGAGAGGAATTCTGTGGGCATCTCCTCTACAGGAGGTAGGCTGTGCTCCTGGGCACAAGGGCTGGTTTTCTCAACCTCTCTTGTCCAGATGGGAAACTAGTGATGTACAATGGGACCCAGTGTCTGGATCCTATCACCCAGTGCACATTTTGGAAGCAACCAGCCGCGGAGAGGGTCAGAGTGCATATGGAAAGAACTGCAGGGTCCAATCTCGGCTCCAGGGGACCACAGCTGCTCCACTTCCATCTCGGCTTCCTCAAGGGCAAAAAGCAGACAATCATAGCACCGACTGCTCAGGTTTGCCATGAGGATGCAGCAGAGGATGCTTACAGGTGAAGTGCTCAGGGCCCATGGCAGTGATGTCAAGTAGAAAAGGTGCTCTGAGCATCCCATCAGGGGGCAGAGACAGAGCAATGGGGGCCCCAAGGCAGGCCGGGTGGGCATCTTGGAGCCTGAGACGTGTGAACCAAATCACCTGCTGTGGGTCTGTCTCCGGGGACAAACTGAGCTCCTCCTTGAACCTGCTGATACTTTCTGCCTGTGTGTGTTCACTCACTCGTTTCCTGCCTTTTCTTCAATAATTCAAAGTGTATCCTTGGCTGTGGAATGTAGTAAATGGCATTGGTCCATATGCTGGCAATACAGTGACGAGCAGGATGGGGTGGAGGGGGCGGAGAATACTCAGGCTAGGACTGACGTTGTGGTGCAGCCAGTTAAGCCTCCGTCTGCATCCCATAGGAGGGCCAGTTTGAGTCTTGGCTGCTCCACTCCTGATGCAGCTCTCTGACAATGCACATGGGAAAGCAGCAAAAGATGGCCCAAGTGCTTGGGCCCCTGCACCCATGTGGAGCATCTGAATAGAGTCCCCGGCTCCTGGCTTCTGCCTGGCCCAGGATAGATCTCTTTTTCTCTGTGTGTCTCCTCTCTCTTAACTCTGACTGCTCAGCCTCTGTGATGGAGTCAGCTGCCTTCTGGCAGATGCCAGCTCTGAGAAGCTCTTGACCTTCCTGGGCCTCAGTGTCTCTGTCTTTAGAAGGAGGAGGTGATGATGCTTAGTCACCCAGTGTGGGAGAGCTGGATGATGGACTCACATGAAGTGCTCTGAACAGCAGAGCAGGGAAAGCAAGTGGCATGTGGCCAGGGTGTGTTATTCCCAGCACACCTTGTTCCCCCCATGTTTCCCTGGCCCCCCAACCCCGCCTTTACTCTTCAAATCCATGGGGTTCTTGCTTGGGACAGGGCAGAGAAGGTGGGGAGGAGTGGGGGCCCCAGCCCTGCTCAGCCCTGGTTCCCCTCACTGTCAGGCAAAGGGCTTGTGGCCTGGCAGCATGAGGACCCCTTGGTTCTGGCCCCCTGGTTGGTCCTGGAAGCACCGAGGAAGTCACCAGCAGTGTTAGCTCTGCCTGCCCCTTGCCTTCTGCAAAAGAGGAAGCAGTAGAAGGCAAGGCCCCCTCACCGTCCACATCGGGGGTCTCTGTCAAGTCTCCGGAGCAGAAGGCAGGACTCCAAAGTCACTCAGGGTGAGTGACAGGACTGACACCTCCCCTCTTTGGGCCTCAGTGTTTCCATATGAGAGATGGGCTGGATGATCATCCCTGTTCTTTCTACCTCAAGCACTGGCCAACTGATTAGTAATAATACAAGAGGTAGTGCCTTCCCACATCTGCCTCATGTATGACACCTCATGCCAACTTGGCAGGCCATCTGCAGAGGCCACCCACCACTGCATCAAACTCTGGATGCAGAGACCCCAGCTATAAATCCAGCCCTGTCATTGCAGGCTGTGCTTGCTTATCTCTGAAGCTAAAACTCAGCATTTACAAGTGTAATGTGGTCTTTGGGGCTGCTACATTGAGGAACAGCAGCACATGTGGGACTGGGCTTCTTGTGCCTGGCTGTTATTGTAGTAGTGGTGGCATTATCATCATCATCATCATCATCACTATTATTATGTAGGAGCATGTAATGGTAATTGACAACACCAAGGTTAAAGGGGCTCCTTTGTGGGATGCTGGGATCCCAAGGCTCTATCAACACAGCATGCAGTTGGTCCCCTTATTTAGGAACCAGGAAATGGCGGTGGGTGATGTTCCACATTGGGCTGGCTTTCCAGGGGATGTATGCCTCGCAGATGAGGGGCACCGTGTGCACATAGGAGAACATGGGGTATGCGAGTTGCCACTGTAGATAAGCAGCTCTGACAGGGAGGGAAGGCCTGGGAAAGGGGACCTGTTTCCTCCGATCACTGAGTTGTTCGTGGTATGCACTCAGAGGAGGACAACAGAGAACGATGGAGACCAGGCTGGTCATCTCGAACAAGGATTCAAACACTGAGATAAGGATTCAAGCTCCGGGAGCTAATGTGGGAGTTAATGACAGGAACACGAGAGAGGAACTGAGACGGCAAGGAGGAACTGATAAGCAGTCACTGTGAAGCCAGTTCCCCAGGTGGGCAGCAGCTTAGTCCTCCTGGGAACACACAGAGCAGTGAGTCTTACAGTCCCTCTATCGCTGCCCCTGTGGAGCCCAGCCACCCCGGCCTGCAGCAGTCCAGCCTGCAGCAGCCAGGCTTCAAAGCAAAACAGCTGAACTGCCTGACCTCTGGTTGGAAAAGGAGGGCAGTGCACCCACACGGGCACCCTGGGCCTGTGGGAAGCCATGCTTCCTCCTTGCTATCAAATTCCAGAAGCCAAGCCAGTGATGGGGAACTGCTGAGCTGCCACCACTCACATCACCACAGCTCAGATGTTGGCTTATCCTCTGGGGCCAGCACACTCAGATTCCGTTTCTTTGATTCTCTGTTTCTCTCTTAAATCTGTCAGTTATCAATGATGAATACATATGAGAAACAGACAGAAGCCTTAAACCACAGTTGGACAGTGACATCAAGAACGGGCCCACAGGGCCAGTGTAGTGGTATATAAGGTAAATCTACTGCCTGCAGGGCTGGCATCCCATATGGGCAACGTTTCGTGTCCTGGCTGCTCCACTTTCAAATCCTGCTCCCTGCTAATGTGCCTGGGAAAGCAGCAAAGGATTGCACAAACATTTGGGCCCCTGTACCTGAGTGGGACGCCCAGAAGAAGCACCTGGCTCCTGGCTTTGGCCATTGCGGCCCTGTGGAGAGTGAATCAGCAGATGAAGAGCTCTCTCTTTCTCTGTCTCCCCATCTCTCTCTGTAACCCTTTCTTTTTTTTTAAAGATGTATTTCTTTTTTACAAAGTCAGATATACAGAGAGGAGGAGAGACAGAGAGGAAGATCTTCCATCCGATGATTTACTCCCCAAGTGAGCACAACGGCCGGTGTGCGCCGATCCGAAGCCAGGAGCCAGGAACCTCCTCCAGGTCTCCCACGCGGGTGCAGGGTCCCAAGGCTTTGGGCCGTCCTCAACTGCTTTCCCAGGCCACAAGCAGGGAGCTGGATGGGAAGTGGAGCTGCTGGGATTAGAACCGGCGCCCATATGGGATCCTGGCGCGTTCAAGGCAAGGACTTTAGCTGCTAGGCCACCACACCAGGACCTAACCCTAACTTTCAAACAAACAAACTCAGTCTTAAAGAAAAGAACGTGCCCATGCCCAGTCCCCAGGGGCAGCTCCCCTTCCCTGCCTGACCTCAGCTTTCCCCATCTTTAGAACTGCATGAGAAAGGAGCTGCACTGTGTGTATTCCTTTGTATTTGGGGGTTTTTTTAGATTTATTTATTTTTATTGCAGAGTCAGAATTATACAGAGAGGAGGAGAGACAGAAAGGAAGATCTTCCGTCTGATGATTTACTCCATAAGTGACCACAACGGCCGGTGCTGCGCTGATCTGAAGCCAGGAGCCAGGAACCTCCTCCAGGTCTCCCACATGGGTACAGAGTCCCAAGGTTTTGAGTCACCCTCGACTGCTTTCCCAGGCCACAAGCAGGGAGCTGGATGGGAAGTGGAGCTGCCGGGATTAGAACTGGCGCCCATATGGGATCCCGGCATGGTCAAGGCAAGGACTTTAGTCGCTAGGCCATGCAGCTGGGCCCTGTATTTGGCTTTTTTTTTTTTTTTGGAAAAAGTTCAAAGCTTGATAGTCTGTGAGCAGTTCACTTACATTATTGCATGGAGCTGTGGTTTACACATCTTTGTTCCCATACTGCACTGCAAGATGAGACTAAGCTATGGCTTACTTATTCCCTCTCCTGTGGGCAGGCATGAAGGCAGTCCTCAGTTCCAGCTATCACAAACAGCAATGTTAAGCCCATTCTCGTCTCTTCTTTTTTGGTGAGAATATAAGCAAGTGTTTTTTTTTTTTCCCACCCAGGAGTGGAGATCTGGCTTACTTAAGGCTTGGTTTCTGTGGATCTGTCATGCCAACCTGCATCCCAGCAGCAATATGTGAGGGTTCTGGCTTTGATGGGGGCGGGTATAAGGCAAGGATGCAGCTGGGACTGTGGAAGTGGGCACAGCACATCCCTTAATCCACCAACAATCTGGACGCCTCACTAATGTGTGCGTGCCCCACCACATGTGCTAAGCACACAGATGCAGCTCCGATGACCCACATGTTTTCTCAGAAATGGCTGGATACGACCACAGAAATAGCCTCAGCTCAGGTGGGCAGAGCACAGGAGAAAGACTCAGCCTTCCACCTGCCTGCCTACCCACCTGCCCACCCATCACCCCTCTTGCAGCTTGGGGCTCTGGCATGACAAAGGAATCTCAAAGGTGTTCCTCCAAGATGACAGGAGGCCCTCAAAGAGCCCCCAGGCACAGTCAGCTCCTGAGGCTCCTGCAGCTCCTGACACACACCAGAGACTCGACATTTGTCCAAAGAAGTCCCAGGAGATGGCTGTGGGGACATACTTGAATCTCACAACTGAGCCCCCTCCCAGAGGAAAAGCCCAGTGGGTGCTGGTGCAGGCCTGCTTGCTCCTGTCCTCCAAAGTCCAGTCCCCTACTGGTTTCTCACAGGAGTCCACGACGAAGTACAGCCTGTACCTGCTCTCTTGGGTGAGCACTGAGCAAGCTGTGGGCTGCTCTGTTGAGCAGAGGAAAGCACGCACAGTTCCAAGTTCAACAACCTTGATGCCGGGCAGTGGGTGCTGTGGGACTGCCTGGCCCTGGCCCCCATGTCTCCCTCCTGCTCCAGCAGAGAAAGGCTCCTTGTTGAGGAGAGGAGCTGGCGAGGCCGCCCCCACGTCTCGCTGCCCTGAGGACCAGGTGTTTCGCTCGGCAGCAAACCAGAACTGTCCCCCAGCCAACCCTCCTCAGATTCTGTCACCCCGTCCATCACCCCAGCTCGGCTGCAGGGCCCATGGTGGCAGGAGACAGAGTTCACTCCTCATTTATTTTCGACTTGCCTCTCTGGGGAGGTTGCATGAAAAACCTCTGGGAGTGGCAGTGCCAGGCAGCCCTGGGGCAATGCTCTGGGATGCCCAGGGATTCTGCAGCAGAGATGTCCTTGGGACCCCGTGCTAGGAGGGGATGGATAAGGATGCAGACCCTGGCCCCAGAGTGTTCAGGCCTGCCTTGTGCCAATGCACGTGCCCAGCAGGGAAAGGCTGCAGAGCTCTTGTGTGCCCAGGCCCCCCGACGGCAGGCCTCACTGTGGCGACAGCTGCACAGGGGCACATTGTGATTGATCTACAGGCCCGAAACCGCAGACTGTCCCTGTGTCCATCCAGGCCCGATCTTACCCGGGCCCCTCCAAACAGGCTATCTTTATGAAACCAATGACTGCCCTTCATATATTAAAATAACACCTCCCCAGGAAGGACTTCACATCAGGGCCACTGCACAAAGGGACATTCAAAGCCTGGCAGGGGGAAGCCAGTAGGGGCTTGGCTTGGGGCCCAGAGGGAAGACAGCTCAGCGCTCTGGGGGTGTAGAGAGGAGGGTGGGTTCAGGCAGCCAGCACGAAGGGCTGTGGAGTCTCCAGGCTAACAAAGAGTGTCTGGTTCCAGGCTGCTGTGTGGCCCCTGAGGGTTGATGGGGCAGGTCAGGGCTCCCTGTGGGTGTGACCCTGGGCATAGTGGTCTACAGCCCAGTCTCTGGTGCCAGTGGCCTGCCTCACCCCACCCCCACCTCTGGAATGCAAATAGGGACACCCTGGCAGGGAGCCGGTACTGAACAGGGACTTAGGGTGCCAGGAGCTGCTTCCCAGGGATGTTGCAGCAAGTGTGGGCACAGAAGCCCAGCTTGAGGGTGCATGGGAATCGCGCAGGCATGGGAAATTTGCCCCTGGCAGCTTGGCAGAGTCCACTTCCCAGGACCCAGGGAAGGTGCTGTCGCTGAGTGGGTGACAGCTGCCTCAGCTGCAAAGCTTCATCTTGTAGACGAAGCAATGAGAGCAATGAGCCACGGTCGAAGCAGCTGCGCATGGAAGGGGCAAGAGCATCCCCCTGTCTGCACTGCAGCAGGTGCCAGCACTGTGGGATCCCAGTCCAGTCAGCAAGACTGAGGGGCAGTTTGGAGACACATAGACGCGTATACACACCTAGTCTTCAGAAAGTTCACAGGAAATGTGACACAGTGGGTTAAGCCTGTGACATCTGCCTTTCCCATGAGTGTCCTTCACTCGCAGTATACACACACACACACACACACACACACACACGCACCCAACATGCACAAACACAGACATGCACACACACATGTGCATACATACAGACTTTGGGCTTGCCTCGTACAATCACAATAGAAACATCACAGGCCACCTGCCGCAGCCAGTTTCCTCCTCCCTGGCACTCCCAACGCTTTTGAAATGGGACCAGCTATACCTTTTTCCACTGTGCTGCCTGCTGGCAAGGATTAAAATCTCACAGGCAGAAGCGTCTTGCGCGCTGTAGCCTCTAATACAAACAGGAGGGCAGTAGGGTCACACACTTAAGGGGACACAAAGCAAACACACCTCTGCTCACTTCCTTCCAGAGAGCTCTCCTGTAGGACCTGGACTGTCCTGTGCACAGAACCAATGGCTCCAGCATGCAGGACTGGCACATGGCCCACTCTCAGCACACTTTTATGGAATGAGGAAATGGTTGTGCCATCAATGAAAATGAAGAACTCACATGTAAATCTGTGGGGGTATTGCTTGGGAATGGGGAGTGTCTGCTGGTGGGTCAGAGGGGTGGAGACTGGCACCCAAGTGATGCCTCACCTACAGCGCCAACTAGAGCTCCTCAAGGGACAGCCCTCCACAGTCCTGCCTCCCTCCTTGAGCCCAGGCTGCTTTGACGCTCCTGGTAGTCACTGCCACTATCCATTCCCTGAGCTGCCATAGGACATGGATGCTGTGTGATGGGATGGATCTGAAACTCCCGGTTGACTGAGACCAGGACAGCAGAGCTTGCCCTGAGGCAGAGCAAGAAAATCAAGCAGAAAAGAGAGCTCCGTGAGGTAGAGATGCAGCTGGGGTCTGCAAGGGTCTAAACGGCAGGGTCGCACCTTTGGGAGGTGGGTCAGGCGCCGGCATCTTCAAGGGGACCTTCCTGAAGCAGAAAAAACCTGGCTCGCTATGCAGCCCTCACTCCCTTATCAGTAGTCCTGACACCAAGCAGCTCTTAAAGACCACCGGCCCTTGGAGCTGGACTCCAAGCTGCACCTGGCTATGCATAGTCCTGATCTGGTTATGTGGACTGGCGACGCCCGCCAGGGGCTGTGAGGTGTGACGCGTGGGCCAGTGACACCTGCCTTGCTGCCCCAAGCAAGCTCCAGGGCCCAGGGGGCTGTGAGGTGACATATGAGCAGGCTCCATATTCTACCCTTCAGCACCCAGAGCATCTGAATTCTGAAAAACACTTTTTAAAATTGCTTTTACCTTCCTTCACTCACCTATGTGTTTGCTCTCAACCAAGGCCCTGCCAAGGCGAGCTGGATGCTGCCAAGGTCCGTGCTTTACACACAGACCATCATGGCAACCTGCTGCCTGACAGGTAGCTCCTTCTGGAACTCTATCTGTGAATCCTTAGGGCAGGGAGAGACTTGGTTTGCTCTAATGGGGGCAGAGCAAAGAAGGGTTTCTAGAGGAGGGCATGTTAAAACATTTTCAATGAGGAAGAGGATTCAGGGCAGGCCAAGTGCATTTGCGTGGTGGTGTCTGTGATGGTATGAGTGTGGTGACGGTGTGATGACGGTATGGTGGTGACGATGACGACGTGTGTGGGTAATTGTGTGTGGTGGTGTGTATGTGATGGTACGTGGTGGTATGTGCATGTTGCTTGGGTTGTGCAGTTGTATGTGCATGTGGTAGTATGTATACATGGTATGTGGTGGTATGTGATGGTGTGTAGTTGTGCGTGCATGTGGTGGTGGTGTGTATGTGTGTGTGCAGTGTGTGATGGTATGTCTGTGGTGGTAATGGTAGGTGTGTAGTGTGTGTGTGTAGTTGTGTGTGTGCATGTGTGTTGCGGTTGTGGGGGGTGTGGTATGTGATGGTATCTCTGGCGGTGGTGTTTGTGTGTGTGGTGTGTGATGCTGTGTCTGTGCTGGTGATGGTGTGTGTGTGTGTGAGCGTGTGTGTATACAACATAAGAAGCACTCTGGTGCACCACGAGTTGTGGTTGTGACAGGCAGGGTGAGGAGGCACCCAGATCCAGGGTTGATGAGGATTTGTTACTCTATTTAGACCCTCCCGGAAGGGCCTCAGCTTCAGGGTGGCCTGACTCAAGGGCCCTCCTACTCTTTCTCTGCAGCCCACCCCCAGTGGCACCCATGGGCAGGGACAGATCAGGGCAGGTGTGCTGGCCCTGCTGGCCATTTCAGACCCAAGCCTCCCTGTGGGATGTGCTAGCAGGGAACTGTATCTCCTCAGTCTGATATGTTTTCTTACTTTTTTTAAAAAAAGACCTAGTTATGTTTCTTGCAAAGTAGATATACATAGAAAGGAAGAGAGATAGAGAAGAAGATCTTCGGTTTGATGATTCACTCCCCAAGGTGCCACAATGGCCAGAGCTGAGCAAATCCGAAGCCAGGAGCCAGGAACTTCCTCTAGGTCTCCCACCTGGGTGCAGGGTCTCAAGGTTTTGGGCCGTCCTGAACTGCTTTCACAGGCCACAAACAGGGAGCTGGATGGGAAGCAGGGCCGCCAGCATAAGAACCAGCACCCATATGGGATCCCAGGCATATTAAAGGCAAGGACTTTAGCCTCAAAGCTACCATGCTGGACCTACTTTTTTTTTTTTAAGATTTATTTCTTTTTATTGTAAAGGCAGATATACAGAGAGAAAAAGATGCAGAGAAAAAGATCTTCCATCCTCTGGTTCACTCCTCAAGTGGCTGCAATGGCAGGAGTTCAGCCGATCTGAAGCCAGGAGCCAGGAGCCTCTTCCACGTCTCCCAAGTGGGTGCAGAGTTCCAAAGCTTTGGGCTATCCTCTACTGCTTCCCAGGCCACAAGCAGAGAGCCAGAAGGGAAATGGAGCAGCTGGGACACAAAGAGGTGCCCATATGGGATTCTGGGCTTGCAAGGTGAGGATTTAGCCACTAGGCTAAGGTGCCAGGCCCTCTTACTTTTTCAAAAAAGAAAAAGATTTGTTGGGCCTGGCGCAAAAGCATAACAGCTAAAGTCCACACCCTGAATGTGCTGAGATCCCATATGGGTGCCAGTTCTAATCCTGGGGGCCCCACTTCCCATCCAGCTCCCTGCTTGTGGCCTAGGAAAGCAGATGAGGATGGCCCAAAGCCTTGGGACCCTATTCCTGCATGGAACACCTGGAAGAGGCTCCAGGCTCCTGGCTTCGGCCATTGCGGCTGCTTGGGGAGTTGAGCCAATGGACAGAAGATTTTCCTCTCCGTCTCTCCTCCTCTCTGTATATCTGCCCTTCTAATAAAAATAAATAAAATATTCTAAAAAAACAGATTCATTTATTGATCTGCTTTATTTATTGATCTGCTTCCATCACTCAGTGGCCTTCCTGGGAAGTTGCTCAGAGGATAATTTCCCAGGAACTCCCGTGAAACTAGGGAAACCTGGAAGTGGTTGCAGGAGGGACTGTTGGAGGCCAGGGCTGGAGAGGTGGGTGTGGCCTCCCTGAAAGGCCTGCCAGCCCACTGTGACCCTGTCTGCATGCAGGTGCCAATGTCCTAACCTGTGGCTGGCTGCTCTCACTGCCAGGCAAGGCAGGGTGATCATGCTGTGTCAGGGGCCGGGCACAGCAGGTGCACCTGCACCTTAGCAGGAACTGCTCAGGAGCTCACCCCGAGGGAGGGAACCTCCTCTTCTTCCTGAGTGCCCACTGAATCCAGGATAGGCTCAGTACCTGCCTATGTCTTGCAGCTCGAATGTGGCAATGCCTGGAACTGAAACTGAATTGGATCAAAATTCACAAGCCCTGGTTATTTCTCCCCAGGCAGCCTCCATCCCTCCAGAGAACAAAAGCCTGTGATCCCGCAGGGCTTGACCTGTGCAGACACCATGTGCCTAAAGGAAGGGCTAGAATACCAGTTTTCTTCTCTTGGTGCTAGTTCAGACCCTGGCCGGCATCAGGAACCCAGGTGTGAACCAGAGGTGAGGTTTAGTCTGAGACCACCAGATTCAGTAAAATTTACTTATTGGTGACCCCACTGGGCCTGTTGCTCTCTCCACCCCAACCCCAGCTTTTCAGGGAGAGAGAATGAATAAGTGGTGGGGGCAGGCAGCAGGAGTGAGGACACAGATTTGAAGGGGTCCTATTCAACCTTTTTATCCATCATCAAAACCCTCCGTTATTAGGGGAGCTGTGCCTGTCTGTCCCGAAACATTTACAGACAATCATGCAAGGGAGGGTAATGACTGCAATTACAACTGAAGAGCCGGCTTAATGAATATTAAACAGCTTTGAACATCAAAGTATTGACTGAAGTGGAAACCTAATACCCCTCCTCACAGCCCCTTCCGCCCTGAGAAAGGGCAAGGCAGACAGCGTGGCCTTCTGCAGGCTGTCAGCAGCAATCTGCGAGTCACCAAGTGGCACTTTGAACAAGTCCTTCGGCCTGGAGGCCGGCCCCAGAAATAAAGGGATCTGCCATTAACGTTTTTGCTGCAATTGGGAGCAAGGCATGCCTAGGAGGGGCAGTCAGGGTCTCCCTCCTGGAGGACTCGGCTCAGAAATGACCCCCAGGGGAGAGATCTTACTGGACCAGAAGAACTTGGCAGCAGATTCTCCGGGTGCTATCATGATCCTGGCTGCCCCTAGTATGGGCAGAACCACCCCAGCACACCCTCTCCTGACATATCACACACACACACTCTGATGTTCTAGACTCAGCCCCCGTGCTCACAGGGTGCACAGTCTAATGGCAGAAGCACACCACAGGTAAGGCCCTGCAAACATGGAGCAGCTGTGTGGCACACGCCCTGGGAAGGCAGTCGAGCCAGGGCCCAGGGTGATGGAAGAGCCCGACTCAGCAGGCAGGACTGCACTCACAAAGACCCAGTGGGTGGGACCAGTGTGCCACATGGAGGTCCAGAAAGAGGGTCCTTGAAGGCTCCCTGACCAATCAGAGAAGGCCACAGAGAGGAGGAAACATCAGTTAGGAAGAGGCAGAAACTCTGTCCCACTTCGTACGTTCTGGATCCTGTCCACGTCTGCAGCACCACCTTCTCCTGCCCAGTTGCCCACAATTGCCTTGGCAGTGGCTGTTAGTGAACTGTGAGATAATTTGAGGCAGCTTTCATCTCCCACCTTGACCCCAACAGGCAGAGGACAGTGCTGTACTCGCTGCTTCCTCCCACAGCCTGTGTGTCTCTTGCACTCCTTTCCCAGACACCAGGCTCTCAGGAGGGGGGTCTCTGCTCAAATGGGACCATGCAGCACAAGAGAAAGGAGTGGCCAGAAGCAGCAGCCTGCCTGTGGCTGGCTTCCAGGCACACGGAGGACCCTCTTCCCACCTTCCAGGGAGGGACACCAGAGGGCCTTGCAGGCTGATGTCGCCCCACTGCCCCACAGTCTAACCCAGGGCTCACCAACCCCACGCCCCGTGACATGGGCACTTCTGTGGGACATGGGTGCCCTGTGGCTGTTGAGCAGCTGGGTGCTAGCCAGGCCAAGGAAGAGAAGCCCAGTGTTGCTGACACTCACTAGCGCAGGTCTACTCACACCCCCATCCGGGTTCCTCCAGCCCTCAGAGGTCAAACTGCTGGGGCTCTGTCCCATGCCATTCCCTTGGTCCCTCTGCTGGTTGGATGCCCCAGGCTGGATGGGATGCTGCCTTCCATCTCCCACCCACCCTTGGCTATCCATTGGTCAAAGCGCCCACTGTGTGCACAATCCAGTGTGGCAATCCACCCTCCATGTCTATGCAAGGGTGCCCCCTCGCAGTGCAGGGTGGGGTGGCCCTTCTGTACACTGTCTATGCCTGGACACTCTAGTACATCCCCGAGTTCTGCTTCTCCAGAGGCCTAGTTGTTCCATTCCTCCTTCCTGGGTAAGCCTCAGGGTCTTGGTGACATTTCTCAATCTTGGGTTCCTAAGAGCCTGGAGCTGTGACTATTATGTTTGTGGCCCCAGCCCAGCCCAGAGCCAGGCAGAGATGGGGTAGAGAGTCTGTGGGGGAGGAGCTGGGAGCACTGGGAGCTGTCTGCATGAACTCCAGAGTTGGGGGAACTTAGCAGGAAGGCCAAGCTGAAGTCCCACCTCCACAGGACCTCAGGGGCATCCCTCAAGGGCAGAGAGAGCCCAGTGGGAATGGGGCTCCAAGGCCAGCAGGCGGGCAGGTGGACACAGTTCTCACTCTGAATCCCTCAGGTTGCACATGTCATTCATTCCCATAAATGGGAGTGGCTGCTAACTCCTGCATTGGGCTAAAAACCCAACACCCAGTAAACCTTTACGGATCGCACGGAACTCTGATTAACCCCTAGAGTACCAGAGGCTCCGCCAGGGTGGACTATGGATCCGCCTTCCTCCTCTGGTCAGACTTCCTCCTGCCTCTGCCTCCCTGCTCTGGGGGATCTCTTGCTCTGCCCACATTCCTTGAGCATCCTCTCTGTGGGAAGCCCTGTGTGATGAGCCCATAACCCCTTCATTCTGGAGAGGAGAAAAGGGCAGTTCCCTCCAAGCCCCAAATTCAACTTCAGCATAAAAACAGCAAGAGGTAACAGGGTACTGAAAGGGGTGATGCTCACAGTGAGGAAATGAGGAAGGCTCCACGGAGGAGGAGGGATCTGAACCTGACCTTGAAGAGTGGACAGGAAGGATGTGGCAATGAGGCAGGGTTTGGGAGACCTGGCACCCAGAGCTGGGCAACAAGGACAGAGCTATGAGGAATTTGGATTCTATTTTGCATGTGAAGACATGTGTACAGGGTACAACAAAGACTTCATGGGAAAAGAAATTAAAAATGAAATATATCTTGATGTAAAAGATTTTGGAATTCACTCATAGTTCTTTCAGTGTTCTTTAAGTGTTTAACCTAGCAATTAAGATGCTTGTATCCCACATCAAAGTACCTGTGCTGGATTCCCAGTTCCGTCTCCTGACTCCAGTCTCCTGCCAATGTAGACCCTGGGAGGCAGCAGTGATGGGTTGAGTAATTGAGTTCCCGCCTTTCTGGGGAGTCCTGGGTTGTACCCCCAGCTCCGAGTTGGGCCCTAGCTTTGACCTCAACCCAACCCCAGCTATTGCAAACAGTGGGTGGGCTTTACCCTACTCCATCACTTCCTTCACCACTGTTTCTATGATCCTGCTTTCTGCCTGGCCAAGCAAACAACTGTTTAACAAGTACCTCCCCAGCACATTTTCCACAGACCCTTTTTCCTTTCTGCTGTGATAAGTCCTTTTCCATTCAAGGTCACTTCTCATGGGCCAAATCCCCAACCCTGCCAGAAGCCCCGTTCCGGAGACACCTGAAACACCACGGCACACCGAGTCGTCTAAGCAGTGCCAAGGATCCCAGGCACTCACCCATCCCATGAGAGGGTGCCACTGTCCTAAGAGGGCTGCAGACTCCCAGGAGAGAGCCCACATATCTCCTCTGTCCCTCCAGCACACCCTGGCTCAGAAGAGGGGGGAGCAGGTCCCCAAAGGCCATGCTGACCCTTGACCAGGTGAGGACTCCCTTTCTATACTCCTGTCCTTCCCTCGGTCCCGGTGATCCCGAAATTCCTCCCATCACATCTGCCTCCATGCTGAAATCCACTGTCAGTGCTGTTCTTCCACTTGGGGCAGCCTTGCCTTCCATATTCTTTGATTTAAAATACCAGGGTGCTGGGGTCGGCATTGTGGTGTGTAGTGGGTAAAGTTGTTATCCCAAATAGACACCAATCTGAGTCTTGGTTGCTCTACTTCTTTTTTTTTTTAAAGATTTATTTATTTTTTATTACAAAGTCAGATATACAGAGAGGAGGAGAGACAGAGAGGAAGATCTTCCATCTGATGATTTACTCCCCAAGTAAGCACAACGGCCGGTTCTGTGCCGATCCGAAGCCAGGAGCCAGGAACCTCTTCCAGGTCTCCCACGCGGGTGCAGGGTCCCAAAGCTTTGGGCCATACTCGACTGCTTTCCCAGGCCACAAGCAGAAAGCAGGATGGGAAGTGGAGCTGCCGGGATTAGAACTACCGCCCACATGGGATCCTGGCGCATTTAAGGAGAGGACTTTTGCTGCTAGGCCACGCCGCTGGGCCCTTGGTTGCTCTACTTCTGATCCAGATTCCTTCTAATACGCTTTGGAAAGCAGCAAAGAAAAGCCCAAGTGCTTGAACTCCTGCCATCTGCATGTGTGACTTGAATGAAGCTCTTGGGTTTTGGCTTCAGCCTGGTTCAACCCTGGCTATTGCAGTCACTTGGGAATGAACCAGCAGATGAAAGATATTTCATTCTCTCTCTTTCTCTCAATCTCCCTTTAAAATAAATTTTAAAAATTTTAAGACAAAATACCAGGGTACCTCAAAAAGCTCATGTACAGTGTATATTATGAAGGAACAGTGCAGTTTTAGAAATTTCCCTGAAGAGGCCCAGCGCAGTAGCCTAGTGGCTAAATCCTCGCCTTGCATTCACTGGGATTCCATATGGGCGCTGATTTGTGTCCCGACTGCTCCACTTATCTTCCAACTCCCTGCTTGTGGCCTGGGAAAGCTGTAGAGGATAGCCCAAAGCCTCGGGACCCTGCACCAGCATTGGAGACCTGGAGGGGGCTCCTGGCTCCTGGCTTTGGATTGGCTCAGCTCTGGCTGTTGCTGCCACTTTGGGAGTGAATCAGTGGACAGAAGTTCTTTGTCTCTCTCTGTATATCTGCCTTTCTAATAATAATAATAATAATAATAATCTTAAAACAAAACTTTCTTGCACCCAAATAGGTTTACCTTGTAACTCCAATTCCCACACTTTTAGAGTCACCCTGTATCGGGAATACAGGTATTCCCAATGCTGCAAGTCAAAGGAGTAACTAATTCAATAGAAGTCATTCAACATGTGGCAACCCAGAGTCAGATGCTATCCAGTACACATGTGTAGCTATGTGGGTGAGTCTGTGCCCACGGAACTTGCAGAGGGGACACAGGGAGCAGGGACACCAAGAACTGGCACCAGGGAGAAAGCACGACGGAACTGCGACACAGGAGGCCGGGTGCTTGGCCAGACCACTTAGTGCAGTGGCAGGTGCTTCAGTGTCTGGCTGTGCCCGGAGAGCGGCAGCTTCCTGGCGGATGGATCCTCTGAAAGCAGTTGCGACTTGGACAAGTCTCCAGTGTTAGAAGCTCTGAGAGGCAAGTTCCCAGAGCATTGGCTGGAGTGGGGAGTGGCAGGGGGACAGGGAGGGCAAATCACTTTCCACTGGAGATAGGGAAGGGACAGGCAGCTAGATTTCTGCACAGGGAGGATTCTGAAGAGACACCCAATATCCCCTCTGCCTTGGGAGCTGTTTCCGGCTGGAGTTCTAAGGCAGGAAGCCTTACTTCAGGCAGCAGGCATGCAGGAGTACCTGCATTTGTTAGTCCCCTGCCCCAGCCTCCTAAGGCTGGACCTCCCCATGAGACCAGAACCCCACAGCTCGCTTACTCTCCCTCCTTCTCCATCCCCTTCCCCTCGACGCCTAGCCCTTGGTCTCCCCGGGTATGACACAGGGACAGATATGTATGTCTGGGAGATGGCATCCTGTGGGTGGCTACAGAGAGACGAGGAGGAAGGGCATGAGGAAGGTTTTCACTCTGGGGAGCAGCACAGGCTGGATGTCCGGTCCGACCTAAATTCCTTCCAGTTCCCACCTGCTGTCCATACTACTCAGACCTGAGTATGTCGCATTGGCTGGGGCAGAGATCCGCTCACACAGAGGCATCCCTCAGCTTTCCGAACCCAGAGACAGAGACCTCCAGGAGGGTCTTGGCTTTGCCCTGGGTCATGTCGCAGGCCTGTGCAGAGCTGCTGTCAGACACCAGGTATTCTGACCCCCGGTGCTGAGCGCTCCCGGAGCCCCATCTGCAGCTTGGACTAAGACCCCATGAGAGGACAGCAGGAGAGACATGTCACATGGTACAAGCACCCCCTCGCTGCTTCTTAGTGGGGTTCATTTCCCCTTGACATTAAGCAAATGAGGGAACCCAGGCCCAGCATGCCTAACTCAGGATCTTACGGGAAGTCAACAGGGAGTGTAAGCCGGAGCCAGGTTCAGCCCAAGCTGTGCAGCGCCATGTCATGTGCCCTTAGCTGCAGTGAGATCAGCCCAGGCTTTGGATCCTCAGCCTGCCCTTGCATTAATGCTAGGCCTGCTTAGCAGCACGTCTGAATGTGGCACAGCTTCCTCTGCCCAGCTCACCCTGGCCTGGCTGTGTGGTTGGGAGCTATCAGTCACTGTCTGCCACACGGCAGGAAAAGCTGGCCTTCCACACGGCTGTGCTGCCATTCAAAGGCTGGGGGCCCCAGACACTTGGCTAGGATGACATGGCCGTTCTAGGAATCTTAGGAGCGAAAGACAGCTCCATAACGCAGCCAAGAACACATGAGTCCCTCGACTCTCAGGGGCCACCAGACTGGGAAGACCCCCTCAGCCACCTATTTTGTAGCCCCTGGTAACAGGAACCAGGGGCTATAGGAAAACCCCGTGCCTGCGCCTGTTAGCCCCTTCCACAGACAACTGCAGCCAGCCCCTGCCCCCAGGAGAGGCTCGTGATGGGTAGCCAGTGGGAGTACCGGCAGGGCTCTGGCAGGCAGGAGCCCGGCTCTCAGGGCACATGTGTTCTGAGACACACACATGCCCAGCAGTTGGGGCCACGGGCTGGGCCGGGACGACCTAGGCACACACCCAGTCCTGCATATGACAAACACTTCTTGAATGGCATCTGTTCTTTTTCTGGGCTCAGCTGCTCACATGGCTGTTGACAGGAGTCAGTGATGGCTAGACTTGACTTTGTATATCTCCCTAAGCCACTGAGTAAAAGGGATACAATATCCAGTCAGCTGGGGCCCAGCTCTGTCAAGGAAAGCCTTCTGACAACAGAAACGCACGGTACCTCAGAAAAGTCCTGTTGAAGTGTGTCAGTCTGTGGAGGTACTAAGGTGGACTTTGTCAACCAACAGACCTTGAAAAGAATCTCTCAGCGCTGGAGCAATTGAATCGACAATGTCTCAGAACTATCAAATCCACTCAAGTCACACCCTCGGAACATTCTTCCTTACATCAGGTTCTCAAGGCATCATCAAATGACCATCCCCCATCTTCCTCACCTCTGGGTGCTGAGGTACTTTGACTGCAAGCAGTATTACTCTCTCCTTTCCATCCCCTATCCCAACCCCTGCAGATACAGGAGAAAAAAAATTGGCTAATCCTCCATGTGCAAGTGCCAGCATCCCATATGAGTGGCCTGTTTGTGTCCTGGTTGCTCCACTACCCACCCAGCTATCTGCCTGTGGCCTGGGAAAGCAGTAGAGGATGGCCCAAAGCCTTGAGACCCTGCATCCATGTGAGAGCCCTAGAGGAAGCTCCTGGCTCCTGGCTTCAGATTGACTCAGCTATGACCATTGTCGCCATTTGGGGAGTGAACCAGCAGATGGAAGATCTTTCTGTCTTCCCGCTCTCTGTAAATCTGCCTTTCTAAAAAAAAAAATCTTAAAAAAATTAAAACATTTGTCTCACCTACATTCCTCCATACCTCGATCCTCCGCACCCTAATCTGAGGCATCCTTTTCAACTATGTAGACAATATTAAAAATTAAAATAAAAAAAAAATCTTGCTGCCAGGCACCAAATCTGTGTCATACCTCCAGGGGGCACCTTTCACTTTTCTGCACTTGCTTCCATAGAGCAGCTGAGGCGATCCTGAAAAAGGCAAGATCCAGAGCGTTTGAAGAGGGGTGCCGGGACTCGAACCTGGTGCCAGTGACTTCCAGGCTTGGAGCTGTAGAACCCACCTCCCTGCATTCTCACCTCTGTTCTCCATTTTATTAAAAAGATGTACCTATTTATTTGAAAGTTAGAATTATAGCAAGAGAGAGAGATACTCTGTTTGCTGATTCACTCCCCAAATAACAGCAACCACCTGGGCTGACAGATTATTCCAGAAGCTGGAAATTCATGCTGGTTTCCCACATGAGTAGCAGCTGTCCAGGTACTCGGCCATCCTCTGCTGCTTGTCCCAGGCCATTAGCATGGAATGGGAACAGAAGTGGACCAGCCGCCACATAAGCCCCAGGGCCCATGTGGGATGTTGGCAGCACAGGTAGCAGCTGTATCTGATACGCTACAGCACCAGCCCTCTCATGTTCTCATGCTTTATCTGCTTACAGGACCACGTCCAGTCCCCTGGAGACCACAACAGCAGCAGAGAAAGAAGGCCTTGTTCCAGAAACCAAGTCCATGGGGGGTGGGGGGCTTGTAATATTTCATCTGACCTGCTTCTGTCTGTGTAACAACTGATGCAAGAACTAAGCTTGAAGGGCCCCCTGAGCACCCAAACACAACGCAGGCCTTGGCTCCCAGCTCCCACCCTGTGTGTGTAGGGAGGGGTGGGGAAGGGGGCAGGGAAAGGACACATTAAGAATCTTTGCCTCAATTCTTTGATGTAGATCATAAGCAATCTGACTCATATCGATTGTTGGTTCATTGGTTACTTCACAATATCTTATTGCATGAGATACAGTCTGTTTGGGGTTGAAATAATATTGCTGTTTTTCGGATTGACATCATTTCATAACAGCCACATCAATCACAACAACAACAACATCACCAACAAATTATAGCACCCTGATAAAATATTGCGCCACTGAGGCCCTATGATACTTGGAAATGGGGAGGGAGAGCAGAGAAATCTTACATCACCCTAGAAGGTGTGAGGAAGACGGGAAGTATAACCTATCAGGATCATAACTGGTAACTCATAGACAACAGACTCGAATCAGCATTTGACAATAGCAAAACTATAAAGGCATATGGGGGGAATCAGGAGTAATCCTAACAACCTCTTAACAGGAGGTCATATGCATAGAGCAAGGGGGGACCCCAGAGTGGAGTAGGCAGACAGGAGGAGGCTTGTATCCCAGCCCTGAAGACTCCCAGATCCTCACCAAGGACTATCAGTACGAGCACCGAGGACTACATCCCTACTGCCAAGGAGACCACGGGGAAATGGAGTGCCTTTGGAGGCCAAGAACTCTGAGGTCACCCACCCCCATCTGGATCTACCACATGGGATGGAAGAAGCCCAAGTCCTGCCTTGCAGGATCCAAGGTCATCGGAACGACAACCAGGAGCACTGAGCGGTCCGCAGAAACAGAAGAACAGTAAACTTCCTTTGGGACTAGGGAGAGGAACTTTCTCTGGTCCTTGCCTGCTCCCAACTTTGGGTCCCCACCCTCTCTCGTAATGACCATCAGGATCGCTCCAGAAACCCCTCAAAACAAACAAACAAACAAAACTAGAATAGATAGAGAACAACAAGGAAAGCTTAGAAACAGACAGGAAACAGTCAACGGGGATGCACTTTTAACTCACTGGGTGGGACACAAAGATTAGTTACTCCTCACTGGGGTATTGAAGATTTCTCTGCACACCTCTCCTAAAAATGTTCACCTAAACTGTTGACATATGTCCTGTTAGAATTATAGAGTTAGACTACCCGAAAAACAGCCAGGTTCAGCGAAATCATGCTTCAATGCTATAAACTGCTAAATGCTAAAATTAAAAATAGACATGAGACAGCTGAATAGCAATCTATAGCCATTTTAAAGTATATATAATATAAACCAAAATTGAAATGTCTATGAAGAAGCCACAGGTTGTGGTTGAGAACCTGCATTTTCCTATTAACATATTGGTTAATCAATACCATGTCAATTAATGCCATAATGTTATAAATTGTTGTAAATATTATGTTGGGGCTTTTAATTGATTGGGATGATACTCTGTCGGCTCTGCCTTCAGACCAGAGATGGTCTCACCAAGAAACCACTGAACTCACCAGGAAAATAAGATGCTGGACTGTATGCTTGGTAAATACCTCCAATGAAAGAATCTCAACTGAATTTGAACTATGGTTATGCAACAAGGTGGAGGAATCCACCATGGGGGGAGAGTTTGGGGAGGGGCGGGGGGAATCCCAGTGCATATAAAAATGTGTCACATAATGCAACGTAATTAATAAAAAAAAAAAGAAAAAAAGAGTCTTTGCCTAATTTCTCCTGAATTTTCTAGATTTCTTTTGTTTCCCATAAAAATACAGGAGTGCTGGGCCAATCCAAATCATAGGCAACATGTGGCGATGGCAGAGAAGTGCGAAGAACCCGAGTGCCCTGCAGCTCCCAGGAGCAGGGCACCAACTGCCCCCAGGTCTGGCTAGAGGGAAGCCGTGCACGTCCAATCCAGGGCCCTTCTCACCTTAGGTCCAATTTCCTTTTCCCCAGGTCTTTCTTGTGATAGAAACAGTAAGACATAAGCGAGAAAGGTGCAGGCACGAAGTGGCAAGTGTCTTCTCGGGGAAGGGACAGGCCAAAGAGTCATAGAGTCACAGAAGCCTCTGGATTCACTCGGGATGATTCCCAGTCTATTCCCTGGGCAAACATGAGTTCTGCAAACACTTCCTGCACACAGACAAGGCCCTGGACATGGATCGCAGACAGGGCCTGATCGGATGGGGGCTCATGGGTTCTCAGGAGCGCCCTGAGTCCCCAGAAAAGTCACAGCTTTCAAGTGTCTCCATTTCTGTCTCTGGGTTCTGGTCTATCTACCAGGACCAGTTATAATCACTTGCACACTGAAAACGAGCAAGCCCTTGTTCAGAAATGACAGAGAATCTAAAGACAGTGACAGCCAAGCACGGGGACCCAGTGCCTGTGGGTCTCATGCCCTGCTCCACTCTGCGCCCATAGCTCTGCACTGCACACAGTAGGGCAGTCACCAAGCCAAGATTTGGGACTTTTGGCTGCATCTTCAAAGCCCTGTGGCTGGATGTGGTTTTGTTTTTCTTTTTCCCAGTTCTAATCCCTTACCTCTCCTAGAGGAGAGGGTCAAGGCAGGCACTAGGGTCAGAAGCTAGAGGTCACACAGAAAGCAAACTTCCTCGAATGAGTGGGCAGAGCAAGCAACAGGCGGCTCTGAGCCGTTCTCCTTGTTCCTCGCCACAAGATATAAACTAATCTATTTAGTTAGAAAAACATGGTTTATTGCAATCTAAGTAATTTGTATTTCTCTTTCTACCACAAGATGTAAACTAATCTAGTTAGCTAGAGTAAGTTGGTTTAACCAAATTCAGGGTAATTACCCTCCAAAGCAAAGCGATGCGTGTGTGTTTTTGGTTTGCTGGGCTTCCCCCCTCCCCTTCCCATACTCAAGGATTGAGATGTATATGAACTTATGATTAAATAAAACCCAGCCGACTTGGGCTTTGCCGGGGCCTTGGCCTTTCTGGAGGGTCCCAGCCTCCATCAGCGCCACCTGGGATTTCCCGAAAATGTCCTGGAGGTGGCATGGAAAATGCAGCATGTGCTCCAGTGGAAAAACAACTTGTAACAACATTTCCTGGAGCAGGGGAGTTCCAACTCACTGGGAGGGCTTTGAGAGGGCAACCCAGGGCTCTTGGGGGAACCTGGGTCCATCTCAGTGACTTCAGGCTTGGGGGTGGGAGGCTGGGGCCACCCTTAGAGTGCCCAACCTTTCACCACTAGGGAAGCTCTCCTCACATCCAGGGGCTGACATAGAAACACTTGACTCCCCTTTGGCCATGACCATCCCACAGAAGGTTTAGGGAAGGCTGGGGCTCAGGGGAATAAGTGACTTGTCCATGACCATGTCTGAGCACAGGTCCTGCCTCCCACCTCCTCCCGCTCCCATAGCAACCCAAACTCAAGTATCTGCATGTCTTCCCAGCAGATACCAGGCCTATGTGCACAGCTTCTGTTGCAGGTGACGGGCCAGTTCCTGAGTGTCTGGAAAGCTACTGACCATGAGAAAGCTCTTTTTCCTTTCAGCAGCTGCTGGCACGCCAGGCCCAGCTGTGACTTCTGAGGCCCTGAGGAACAACCCCATGGGTATTTGGGGCACTGGCTTTGTCCTCTCCAGGTTTTTCAGTTCCAGGTCCTCTCCAGGCCTTATGATTCTTCTAATTCCCTTTCTTCCTGCCCAGTAACTTTCCCTGGAAGGGACCCATTCTCACTGAGCACACAGGAGCCCTGGGGTAAGGAATTCAGCTGCAGTGAGCCAGGGTAGTTCCCTAGGGAAGGGGGACAGTTAAGAGTGACTTAAATGTGTTTTGTAGTCACTAGAAAAATCAGAGTTTCTGGGACAGGTGTTTGGTACAGTGGCTAGGATGCTGCTTGGGATTCCCCATTCCATATCAAGGTGTGTAGGTTTAAATCCTGGCTCTTGTCTCAAGGCTCACTTCCTGCTAACGTGCAACTAAGGAGGCAGCAGATAACAGCTCAAGTTCTTAGGTCACTGCCACTTGCATGGGAGACCCAGTTTGAGTGCCTGATTGGCTTGGTCCAGGCCTGGTTGTTATAAGCATTTGAGGGAAGGAACCAACATACAGAAGAGCTCTTGATCTCGCTTTCTGCCTCTCATATAAATAAAAATAACTTAATAACTTTTTAAATGATCCTAGGTCTTATGGTAGCTCTCTACATGCAGCTGGTTCTGGCAAATCCAGCTGGGAGCTTCTCAAGGTCTCTTCTGCCCTTGATCCTTAGGTCCCTGTCTCACCTTCCCTCCTGATGGTTACAGATGTCACTCCGTACACCTGTCTCATTGTCCTGTAAGGCTCCAGGCCAGGCCCAGGACAGGAGCACACTGGATTGGTTTCCCCATAAGGTTGAACTCTTTTCCAAGCAGTTTTGGTTCCCCTTCTACCTCTCCTTTCTGCTTGGCCATCGGACCCCAGCAGGAAAGCAGCCATGCCCTTCCGACTGAAAACATCAGAAAAGGGGGATTTAAGAGGAAATCAGAGGACCTTGCGGAGAGAAAGCCTCTGGGTGCCCATGCTCCTCATGCTCACATCAACCCCACCATGTATACTACTGCTACTGCTTCTGACATGAGGGAACTGAGGCAGCATTCATTCATTTGCCCAAGTTCAACAACTGAGTAAACAGCAGAGGTGGCCATGGAGCCCAGCCCTACCTGCCTCCTGCCCTCTGTCTCCCACCCCCGAGGGCCCTGCCTGGGTGACAGACCTTGTCTATAGGGTCTTCCATGGCCTCTGACTCTGCAGACAGCTGCTGTTCAAACACTCATATGGCTGGGAACTGGAGGCAAATGACGTGACTTGAAACAAACGCCAGCACCTAGCAGGGGAGTGCTTGGACCCTGAGCCCCCGCTCCTGACTGTGAGGGTTTTCCTGATAGTGGTCTTGGTTAGATGACCCCTAGCTCGGTGCTCCCAAGGCCAGAACCAGCCCCAGCAAGGAGAGCACAAGATAGACCCCAGGACAGCAGCAGCATTTTCCTTTCCTTTCGGTTCCTACTGACCAGCAGGGACTCTGTTGAACTTACTGAAAGAGGAGAGCGGGGCTCAGTGGGGCAGCAGGGAGAGAGCTGGGTGTGACATGAGAGCTGTGTGTATGAAACTGGGGCTGGTAGTCCGGACAGTGTGTGCAAGGGGTAACTGGAATCAGGGATGAGTGCCGGAACGAGCTTCTATTCGCATAGAGACGCCTGCTCCAGCAGCATCCATGGGGCCTCCATTCCCATCTCCAGACCTGCAGGTGACAGCACTCCACCCCTCCACGAGAGGAAGAACTCACCCACTGGTACTGAGCAGGAGGCCTTTGTTAGCAGAGTCTGGACCAGACCTCAGTGGGAGCATGGAGGTCTGAGTCTGACCTCACCAGGCTGCAGGTTGGAAACTGGGGTGGGGGAATGGCAGTGGGTACGATGCTCTGAGGCCACTGCTGTGGGCAGGGTGCCTGTCCTCCTGGATCTCAACCATGGGGAAGACGGCTTGTTCCAGGTCAGTGAGATAAACATTGCCAGCAGACGGATGCAACAAGGTGCAGGGGCACCTAGGTATGTGGGAGATGCAGGTGGGTTGTCACAGGTGTACTCAGTTGCCTAGGACAGCTGCAGGCACACAGTAGGTGGGTGTACTTAGTTGCCTAGAACAGCTGCAGGCACACTGTAGATGCTTCATCAGCACACCTTGTTACTGCAGTGAGTGAGAAGACTGGGGCAAAGCAATTTAGGCAGACAAGCTGGGCACAACACACAAAAACTGGGGGCTGCAAAAAAGTGCATGACCTGTGTAAGAAGCCAGATGCAACTGTAGATAACTTGGCCTTGGAAGGTCGGGGATGGGGGTGGAGACTACAAATACGTTTTCAGGCCCTAAAAGCTGGAGATACACTGTTGGTGCTGGCTTCTGCAGCCAAGGCCAGCAGGCATGCTTTGAGTACACAGGGACCAGGCCTTGCACAGGGGCATGCCCACTTGAGTACATCAAGCTGCTCTCACAGGTCCCCTCAGCCTGCAGCAGGTGGAGGACATCTCCATAGACTCCTAAGATTCCCAGAGGGAAACTGAGGTGTCCAGACATGCCTCATTCCTAAGCAGCTAAGTAGTTAGGGCACGCACAGGTGTGCTTTCACATCCTAGGGCAGGGAAGGAGTTTGGGACCTTAGGGTGCGGCGCTGAGGCAACACGAACCAGATCTTGGTCTGTGCGGCTCCACAGACAGAACCAGGGCTGGTTTGGGTGAGGGGGCAGGTGCTGTCAGGCACTGCCGATGCACACTTCGGGAGCTAACCATGCAGGGTGACTTGTCAAGGCCTCAACCTGCCCCTTCCTGTCCTTAACGGTAACCCCAAGCTGCCACACAGCTGTGGCTGACAGGTCTCAGTGAGACACCTGCTTCTCATTGCAGGCTCTGTGACTCCCTGGTAGCAGCTGTGAATGCTTTGTGTGGGGGGGGTGGGAGGGGCAGGGAGGGGACGGGGAGCCCTTTCTACAGGGTGGCATGGCCCCAGGGTTGCTGGCTAGGCTGGAAACCACCCTGGAGGACAATGAGAGTGGGGCAGCTGCCATAGACTAGGTTCATTTCCCCTAAAAATGCACAGACAGCAGAGGGAGACAAAGACCCCTGAGGACTGACTGACCCTTCAAGAAATCTCCCTTGCCTTATGGTTTCCCCTGACAGCCATTCATTCATTCCTGGATAACTTGTATAAGGAAACTGCTACTGCTGGGAGCCCTGGAATCATAAACTCAATCAAATAGGCCCCAGTACCAAAGGAGCCTGGGGCTGGTGGGAGGAGGGGAGGCTCAGAGACCAGGGCAGATAGGGTGCTGAGCTCAAGCTCAGCTGCAGACCATCAGGAAGTGGGATGCACAGCATGAGAACTTGTCGGTTTTCAGGAGGAAAGGGCATTTGGTGGCGTCTTGGAGGTCAAGTACAGGTGAGAAAGGAAGAAATGGCACTTGGCACAGGGTGACGACAACATGGAAGCAGGAGGAAACTGCATGCGGATTGCAGAAGCAGACAGCAGGGCAAGGGGCTGGCAGGAGATGGGCTAGGCCAGCAGTCCTCCACACTAATGTCCTCCAACTGACCTCTTCCTGTTCCCTAGTCAAACCTGCCTCCTCTTTTTCTTCTCATGTCTTCCTTTCCTCCCACTTTTCCTGTTCAGCATACTCCACTATCACCGTAATCTCCAGAAGCACAATCGAATTAGGTCCCTGGTGCTAGGCAGAGCACCTCATGCAGTTGGATGGCCTCTGTGAGGTCGGCCTTCCTCTCCGTCTCACAGTGAGGCTTGTTCTGCAGATGCACCCCAAGAGCCAGAGATGACGCTCAGGTGTCACAACAAGGATCAGCCCCAGGGTGTCTTCGAAAGCCTAGGACACAGGCAGGTGGGCACCGTGCAGCGCAGAGGGGCTGCTGGCCCTCAGCCAGCTCCCCAGGCTTGAAGGGGTCAGAGCCCCAGTGCTGCTGCCCTCCTACCTGCTCCTGGGCAGCCGCCCCGCTTAAGGCCTGACACACATGTTGACCCACAGGCGTGTGCCAAAGCAGGAAGTGCTACAGGGTCGGCATGCCTGCGCACAGTTCCGTAACAAATTCCTCTTTCCCAGTACAAAGCCTGTTAACATGTCCCGAGCTGCCTCATTCTTGCAACAGCTATTCCATGGGGAACATACTGTATTGGAAATGCTCAGGACCAGGGATGCTTAGAATTTCAGAGTGTTTTCAGATAAGGGAAAGATCTGAACAGACTTAAAGGGGTATCTTGGTAAATGGACCCCGATCTAAACATGTATCATATCCATGTTTCCTATACAATGTCTTCGGTACACCTAAGTTTTGTCCATAACCCACTACACAAGGTGGAGGAGACTTTTCCACTTGCAGCCTCATGTCAGTGTAAGGAAAGTTTTGGATTTGGGAGTGTTTCAGATTTCAGGCTTCTCAATTAGGAACACTGCCTACATATTTGCGGGTTTCAAGAGGAAGCAGTGAGACTTAGAACAAAGCAACTTAACAGTCACAAGTGCTGCATGGGCTCAAAAATCACCTTTGTTTTACTTAGTTCCCAAGGCTGATTCAGAAGGTTAATTTCCTTCTAGAACCTTCTGTGGCTCCTCAGAGTGCCCCAGGCTGCAGGCCACTCATGGGAGGCATAGACCACCTGTGTCCGTGGCTGAGCGGCAAGTACTTCATTTACCATGACTCCCTGAATGGAAACAGACTCAGGGGTCCCTGTTCAAAGCCACCGAGCACAGTCAGAGTCAAGGTCAGTCCCTAGGCCACGCCCAGGGACCTTAGCTGATTCGCCTTCACTCCTCCACCTCCTCCCTCCTGCCTGCCCTCTGAGCCATGTAGAGAGGTACCCAAGGAAGGATCTCAGGCACAGGCCACACAGCATGGGGGTGGTTCTGCACTCCCAGCTGGACTTGCCCCCTCAGATATCCTTTGCAGACTGGGGAAAAGCAATGCCGAAGGTGACAGGTTCGGGGCCATTCCCATGGAGCCAGGGTCCCCTCCATCCAGGCTGACAAAGCACAAGGGGATGTGGGGAGCCCAGGTCTAAGAGGCTGCCATGCTCATCCCTGGTGGCTCTGTTGGGAGGCCACTCCGACGGGGAGTCTTCCTGGAGCCCATTCTGCCCTAGTCTGTCACTCCCCGGGGCTCCTTCAGGACGCCACCATGCTGCAGTTCCACGCTGCAGTCATCTGCTCTCTCCCAAGTCTCGGGACCAGCTCTGTATTTGCTTGTCTAAGGAATGGGTGCATTAGTGAATATGTCGGTGAGTGAAAGTATGAAGGAATACATGGACAAATAAGTAGGTGAATGGGAGGGTGAAAGAGTGGCTGAAAGGAGTAAGGGGCTGGCAGGCTGGCGGGGTGAGGAAGGAACAGCGTGCAACAAGCCCTGCGTGCACCGAGCCCTTCTTGCAGGCAGCCAAGTGAGCAGAAAGGAAAACCCATGCAAGGAGCTCCAGATTCCAGAGTTAGCCAAGCAGCAGAGGCTGCAGTCCAGCACAGCGGGAAAAGCAGCAGGCAGCGGGGGCGTTTCACCGTTAGGTCCCTCCAGGGAAGTCAGGGAAAGCAAGTCTGCCACTGGTTGGGCTCTGCCATTACCTGTCTCCGTGTCACACCTGTAAAATGGGAGGGCAAGGCTAACCTAGACTGCTGTTAAGGACCTTCCCACGGAACGACACACAAGACAAGGGGGTCCCAAGGAGTTCAGCACCCAGGGGCTATCCATACCCCTCCAATCAGTTCGCTCCAGCCCAATGCCCAGGGCTATGCACCAAGTGCCCAGAAGGAGGATCCAGGAGTGTTTCCTGGAGGAAGGGTGTGCAGGTGCTCCATCAGAAGGATGGGGAGAGATGATGCTGGGTCGGAGGGCTTCTGGCTTTGGCACCAAGGGGCAATGATGCCACCCTAGGGGAGCACAGTCCAAGAAATGGAAGGAATCTAGAATGCACACAGGTCTCAGCTTCCTCCCCAGCCTTTCCACAGCAAGCTCTGAGGACACAGGCTTATGGCTGTCTAGGTATATGGGAGAGACCTGGCATTTGTGCAATCAGATGGAATTTCTCGTGGTAACTGGGCATGAAAGCCTGGAATGGTACTTGTTGCCTGGCACAGAGGTGAAGTTCAATGTCCCAAGGAGTTGAGGAACATGCGCCATCAATCCTCTGGGACAATGTGAAAAGCAGGAAGGGGGTATGGGATGCCCAAGGCCTCAGTGCAAGCCAATGCGAGGTTCCTGGATTTCCTGCCTCCAGGCTGAATCCCCAGGAGATCTGAGGCCAAGGGTGCTACAAGTTTAAGGCACTGGCCTTCTTTGTCTTCACAGTAACTCAGACCTGGAGCATCTGGGCCTGAGTAAGAACACTTTCATACATAGGCCTGGGTTCTTATTCAGGGCAGCGCCTGGGGAAGCTGGTTGGGTCCCCAGGCGCTGCCCATGGGCTCTGCTCTGGCAGCTATGGGCTCTTCAGGAGCCACGCAGAGTTGAGAGGCATTCTCCAGGATGCTCTGAAATAGGCAAACGGTAGTCTTCTGAGTATGGTTCCTGGAAGCAGCCAGGACTCTTGCAGGCAAAGCTTAGGGAAAAACAGAACTTAGCCCAGTACAGAGGCCTCTGGCAATGTCCGCCCCCTGGCCAGGGATGTCACTTCCTCTCCTCCTTCTTTATGCTTCTGCAGTACTCAGTACACTGTTACATATAACAGATGCTTAGGAATAAATCAATGACCCCAGGTGATCTAGACGGTCCCATGGACAGCACTAAGCCAGCTGCTGGTGTTTACAGATGGCTCAACGAGGGCTTCCCCAAGGCCACAGTGTCAGTGATGCAGCCAGGCTACAATCTACCTAGATGGACTCCACACTCAGTACTCCCTGCCCTGGACAGCACACACCCATCATGCAGCCTGCTCATTCTGTTAAGGGAACCAGAAGCCCTTTGGAGGGCTGCACTCTGAGCACATAGCCCCACATCTGACCCAGGTTCACACTTGCTGTCCCTCACCTGGGGTAAGAATTCACGGGAGCCTTGCTCCACCATGGCTGTCCTGGCCTTCAGTGATCTGTATTCCCACTTCCAGACTCGCCAGGGAAGACATGTCAGGGTGGCCCAATTGTTAACATTGGGACTGCCTGTGAACTCCTGGAAGTGGGGCCAGGATACTTCAAGGCTGGAGGTTGGGGCTCTACAGCGGCCCAAATACGTGTGTTCCTCTGTCAGCGGGGCCGGCAGCTTAAAGGGACAAGATTCACCGTGGGGCTGATGGGTCAACCAGAAGCATCACTAGTCCTGCCTGGCCTGCCCAGCACTTCTCAGGCTCCAAAGGCGCCCTGGGAGCAACACAGGGCAGCCACAACAAAGGGAGAGACAAAGTCACTCCCTCCCTCCCTCCAGTAGGAAGTAATACATTGAGTAGAGTAGATTAGGCTCCACCATGTGGTGGGCCTGGCCCACAGGCAGTATCTCCGGTTCAAGACAGGGAGGGTGGCACATGGGTGCGGCTTTGTGCTTGAGGGGCCTTAATTCTGGCCCAGAAAGAGCTTAGCACTGTGGAAATGCACCCCTGAGAGCTGTCTCTGCAGATGGCTGCAGAGCTCTCGGTCCCATGTCTGGCTCCTGCTGGTGGCTCTCCCTCCAAGCATCGCTGGCCATTTCTGGCCTTAGAACACTATCTCCCAAGGAAGAGGTTGGAAATGGTTTATCAGAACCACTTATCTTTTACAAACGGAGATGAGTTACCCAGAAAGCCAGAAGGGGAAGAGCCAGAATTTGCACGAGGGATTTTTGTATTTCACATTGTGATAATCACTCTAGCGACATTCCCTTCGGGAGAGTCCCTTGCGTGGGGAAAAGCCCTGGACCAGCAGAGCAGCAGCAAGCGCCCCTCGTGGAGCCAGCAAGCTGGGGCTTTCCTTCCTTTGTTGCACAGCCCCCAGGAGGCCACTTCCGTGCTCTCCACGCAGCCTGCTCCCCAGGTTTGACTGAGAAGCATTTTCAGGGTCACAGCATCATCAAGCACCATCCGTGTTGCCGTCTTTTCTGCAGGTTCCAGAGACACAGCTCATCTTTGAGTGCCGATGGCATGTGCTAGACCACGTCCCAAGACGATCACATCTGTCAGGATGAGCAGCAGAAGCCTTTCTGGAATCCGAGCCCACCGTGGTGCAGGAGGACAGGGTCCCCATGCCTTCTTTTTACCTACATCATTACTTCCTTTCCATGTGTTTGATAGTTTTAGGCTGGAAGTGCACACCTGTTCCTATAAAGTGCAGTGTTGTAAATGCTATGATCACTTAAATTCCTTTTGTTGCTGGTCCACAGAAACTTAACTTACTGGCTTATATGTGTGTTTCTGCTAAGGTAACTTTGTTTATTATTTGCCTCTATACTGTTTTGGGTCTTTCAGGGATTCATATCTGTGAATAATCAAGCTGAACCGCATGATCAGAGAGAAGGGCCCCCAGGCCCCATAGGCACTGCACCACAGGATAGCCTTAAGGTGCACCTGCCCTCCCTCTTTGCAACACAGTCCCTGGGCCATGTCACAGCTCTCTGGGGCTCCTGAGAGCCAGAGGAGGGCTTCCCAATATCTGGAGGGGGCGAGGCTGCCGCCTGAAGGCTCAGGTTTCCAGCAAGGAGTGACCGGGCCTCAACCCTCCTTGCTCTGCCAGCGCCCATGCTTAGCAGGGCTGTTGGTCCTGGCAACCCCAGGCCAGGCCTGTCCTTCTATAACCCTTGTCCTGGCAAACCAACCACACTGTCCCCGATTCTGCCTGTCAGAGGCAGGCAAGGTGAAGGCGCCAGTTCCCTTTCAATGGGAGGTGCAGCGGGCTGGAGGTGTGGAGGGGATGGGGAGGGTAAAGGAGGAAGGGTGAGGCACAGCCTGCAAACATTTTTATAGAGGAAGGAGGCCTCGGGCAGGCAATACCAGAGCCGGTGCCAGCTCAGCCTCAGCTCCAGGTTGCTCCAGAGAGCTCACCCATCAACCTTTACTGAGTACTGGCTGTGTGCTCGGCCGTGGGAGGCAAACATTGTGTACATCCTCTGTCAAGGTTCTAGAAGTGGATGGAAAACAAGCTCCATGCACAAACAAGTCTGTACAGCGTACACACAGCTTACAAGCCTGGTGGTCGGCAAGTGCTGTCCTGTGTGACTTGGGTGGAGTTCACAGAAAGGACTCAGGGAGTGGGACATGGGGAGCTCCCTTGAAGGGTCTGTAAGGACTAAAATGGACAGCAGCGAGACAGGAGGGCATTCTCAGCAGACCGGGGTAGGAATGACTACTGGATAAAGGGGAGAACAGACGCTGGGTTGGCTTCTGGAGAAGGTCAGGCACACATGAATTGTGTCCCCAAGGGCCGGTGGGCTGAGACCACCAGAGGCGCCAGGTGCAGCCTTGCAGTCTGAGTGACTCAGTCCCCCAGTCCTGTTGCCCTGACAATATGGTAAACACGAGGCCTGTAAATCCATCTGCAAACATCCACTCTTCCGGCACCTTCTCTCTTTCAAGCCAGCAAGCCCAAAGCCATCCAATGGAGCGTCAGGATGGCAGTGCCAGGCACCATGGAGCTGGCTGCAGGCAGGCCTTCCTGGGGGGATGCAGGCTGGTCCTCCTGAGCACCTCTGTGAAGGAGCCCAGCCCCGCTGGGTCTACACAGGCTGCAGCAGATGGGGCAGACAGATGCCCCAGTTGCCACCTGTGTTGGAAACCATCGAGGCCACGGTACAATGTGTGGTCTTTATCAGGAGGACAAAGGTGGGCACTACCTGTGATGGGAGGTACCACTCCCTAAGGTGCCAAAGTAAGAATGGTGCTAGGGAGGGTTGGGCAGTGGCAGGGATGGGGAGAACACTGCACCGGGCACCTCTAGGACTTGGCAAGCCAGCTCCCTCCCTGAACTATTGCTGATCCTTCATCTACAAGGTGGGGGCGATGTCCTCACCCCAACTCTGCATAGGCGGCGACCAGCATGGGAAGGAGCAGCAAGGAGGGTCCTGTTCTGAGCAAGTCTCCACTCCTCTCCCAGCAGGAGTCAGGCTTCATGCACGGATGCACGCTTGGAGGAGGCCCAGCTCTCAGCACTTACAGTGTGCTCTGGCGACCAGAGGCAGATGCATCACCTGCGAGCTTGAGAGAAATGCCCCACCTGGACCCTCTGAATTGGAATCCGCATCTGAACAGGATCCCTTGGTGACTCATGGGAAGGATTGTTCTAGTTCATTGCGTCCACCCCTCCCAGCTCCTAGGGAGGGCCCTGCAGGAACCTGGCACAGCAGGAGGACACACACTCACTGAATAGCAGACAAGTATAGCAGTGCAGTGCAAAGGAAGGATCATGGGCTTTGACACGGGCACATCCTGGGTTCAAATCCTGCCTCTGCCTTAACGTGTTCAGGGACCTGGCGAGAAGGCTGGCCAAGGCTGCTGTGCTTTTGCATCTGCCTTTTAGAATGATGACAAGGATGGAAGGGAGTGGACACGCCGTTGTGCGCATGGCACATCCTGCCTACTTTGTGTTCACCAGTTCTGCCTCCCATAGCACCTACAGCATCTAAGTTCCATACCCCACGAGTAATGGACCAAGACTACTTTGCTGTTTGCAATCATGCAGACATAGTCGCTGTGCTGAGGGGAAGGGACAGAAAGCCCTGGAAGTCCAAGTTCTCCTCTCTCCTGAACTCTGAAGCATTCCCTATCAAATCTTCCACCAAAAAGTCTGTGTGCGAATGTCCAGGGCCTCGGTACAGCACACAGCCCAATCAAGCAAGTCAGGCCCTCACACTGAGTCCCTGCTGTCTCATGGTCCCTTCCTCTTTTCCTCTCTCTGGCTTCTGGTCACCCTTCAAAGCCAAACCCAAACCCTGACTCCTCCAGAAAGCCCATCACTGATGCTCCTGTTGGAGCTGATCTCCCAGGTCAAACCCCAGGGCTCTATCAGAACTTACAAGGCTGTCTACCTCCCAGTGTCCCATCTTGACCCTCTGTCTACACCACATGACTTGCTGGTCTCTGGGCACAGATGTCTCCTGGCTCAAGGCCTTTGCACATGCTTTTCCCTTTGCCTGGAACGTTCTTTCCACAAAGGCTCCTCTTCATCTGATTTTTGCTCAGCCTTTATCTCAGTCTCTGCTTTTTTCTGAGGTGGTTAAGACAAGGACACACCCAGACTCCCAAACTTTAGGCAGCCCTGGCTCTCAGTTGCCAGGCCCTGAACTTGCAAAACCTGGAGTAAACTTAAAGTTTGAGTCTTGAGCACTTCCTTTTGCCTCATCTTGGTCCCTTGCTTTGGAGCACCTGCTCTGTGCTGCCCCTCATCACGCCCTTGTTGGAGGAGCTGTGATTGCCTGGATGACTGTCAGTCCCTACTTCCAGACTGCCGACTCCATGGCCAAGCCCACTTCCATCTTATCCTCATCTCATCCCTGGAACCTGGCAGAGGACAGACACTGCATGCACACAGATGACCTGTCTGCCACAGCAGCTCCTGGCACCTGCCTCTTCTGCCTCTCCACAGAGGTGTGCTCACCTCGCCGGTCTATAGTCCCTGGGAACCAACTCCACCTCCATACATCCAGTACCTACAATAGGGTCTGGTAAACAGCAGGCATCACACATGTTTGCTGGACAGGCTTAGGTCATCAGAAGGATGCTGGACTGGAGCTCCAGTTCTGAAGAACTGCCTTCAGTGAGCTGGGTGTTCCACCACTCGAGTCCTAGTCCTCAGGCGACGTGTCCAATGCTCCGGGAGATACACACCGGTCCAGACTCAGCTCTGCTTCCTCCTGCCAGCTGCTACCACGTTTGCCAACTCTCACCTACTTGCTTTTTCTGCTTCCCGCAGACCTCCTCTCACACACATATACGTACAACTGTGCAAACCCCTCTGGCAAGGACATCCTCTCCCCACACCTCCTTCTGAGCCTCCTTGGAGGTACCTTTTCACCCAGGCTGTCTTCTTTCTTTTATTTCTGGGGTATGTGCATGCTGTTCTTTCTACTTGTACACTCCTCCCAACACTCTCTAATTGCTTCTCATCCTTTGGCTGCCCTGAATCAAATGTGCTCTCCCAGGATCCACTGCACTGCTCCAATGTGAAAGCAGCTGCTGACTGTACAGACCTGGGCCTTCCAACCCTGACTCTCTTATTCTGTGACACACCACAGACAGACCCACCCTCACCCTAGGTCCCCAGCACCTAGCCAGGCAGGCACTCAGGTGCACAGTGGAGATAGGGAAGAACCAAACACCTTCCTGATGTCCTGAAATTCCCAACATGACTGTCCCCTCCTCCCTCCTCAAAGGTGGATCCCAAGCCACAGTCAGCCAAGGTTTAGGGTCTAATTTCCTGAATGCCTTTTAGTGTCTGACAGAAGACGCCAAAGAAGAGAAAGACCAGGAGGCCAGGTGATTTATGAGGGAAGTCTTGGCTCTGACAAAGTCTTATCCCCAGAGATTAGAGCGTGCAGGAGCAAAGAGCGCAGCTTCATCCTGGGGGGGTTGGACTTTGCCGAGCATCTGTACCTTGATCCCTTCGGATCAGTGCTTAGCTCCTGGCTGGCTCCAGCAACAGCCAGCTCTGCAGTCCAGGCCGGCTCAAGGCCGCTGGCAGCGTGGGAGGTGGGGAGAGGAGCCTGGGCCTCAGTGAGGAAGGGTTTGGGACATGGGAGACTGGGAAGCAGCTGTGTGACAGGAGATACGCACAACCGCAAAGTTGGTCAGTCTGCTCTTCTTCACTATAACAAAGCGCTGGAGAGGAGCCACTTAGGAAGGAAAGAGGATCGCCATGGCTCAGAGACCAGGTTCAGGGATCCCATCAGCTGGGCCACCTGGTGGGGAAGCATGGTTCAGTCAAAAGCCAGGATGGAGAGAGAGAGAGAGGGCCCACTCAGCATTTACAGCACACCCTCAGCCACCTGAAGTCATCCTCTAGACATAATCTGATTTAGTGTCTGCCCTCTAAGGACCATCAACTCATGACTGGAGTTTAACCATCTGCATAACTGCCGCAGTCTTCCTTTATTCAAACCATAGCAGTTGACACGGTCTACCCACACTGTGGTCCAGGGAATTAAGTAAGCTTCCTCTTGTGATGCTGGAATCCGTATCAGAGCACTGGTTCCAGTTCAGCTATTCCATCTTGGATCCAGTTTCCTGCTAATGTGCCTGGGAGGGCAGCATAGGATGACACAAGTTTGTGGGTCCCCACCACTCACATGGGAGATGTAGATGCAGTTCCTGACTCTTGGTCTGGCCCAGTCCAGCTATTGTGGCCATTTGAAGGAGCAAACAGTAGATACAAAACCATCTCTTTCTTTTCCCCTCTCTCCCTTCTCTCTCTCTCCTTGCCTCTCAAATAATTCTTTAAAAAATAAAAAATAAAAAACACAACAGTTAGCAACAGACACAGGCTAATTCCCCACTCCTCCCCTGACCTTGCCTCCTACTCCGCAAGCATCCTCTAGCCTGAGAAAGAACATGTCACTTCTGCAAGTCACCTTCAGAGTCCCAGCAGATAGAAGGCAATCATGTTCTCACTCTACACACAGGAAAACTGAGGCCCAGAGAGGTAAAGGCATCTGTCCAGGTCCACCAGCAGCTGTTGATGGGCAGGGCTGGGATCAGGCCCACACCTGTTGACTCCACTGGCTGCTCCCACAGTCTTCTCAGCTCACCTGTCCAGGTAGAAGAAACAGAAGGGAAGGCAAAGAGAAAACCTTCTTGGGGTCTGGTTAAGGCTCTGCAGAGTTCTTCCTGGTCTGGAACATTCTGTAAGTCCATCACAGAAGGCAAAGCCAGAATAGCTTCTCCATTTTCTTTCAACTAAGAGAAGAAAAGGCTGCACAAGACAGCTGGCTCTTCTGCAGGCAGCCACTCATCCACCCACTGATTTGCTCTCAGTCAGCCTGTACGCCTGGCCCTGTGTTAGATGCTAAGGATGGAGCGATGAGTAAGACACAAGCAGGCACTCTGGTGAGTGTCAGGAGACACAAATGAGCAAGAGGCCACTTGCTTGCATGCCACAGAAGCAGCGCAAAGGTGGCCATGCTCTTGGAGCAGGTCTCCTGCTGAGGATCAGGCTGTGAGTCTCTGCTCTTGAATGATGGGCTCTGACCATGCTGAGATGGGAGGCAGCTCCCATTTCCTGTCCCTCGGAGCACTCCTCCCTGTTAGGTTCCAGGCAGCCACGGGGAACAGCTGACCAGGCTTCTGGAGATACCATGTGGAGAGTCCCAGAGACTACATAGAGAGGGTCGTGCCCCAGCTGTCCCTGTGCCTACAGAGAGGGCTTCTAGAATTTTCTATGCCAGTCATGCTGCCTGGTGATTGCAAAGGATGCTACACAGAGCAGAAGAGTCCAGCTGCTGCCTACCTGAACCCTTGGCCCATAATAAGCAGGCTGCTGAGCCTGCAGGTCTGGACAGCTTGTAATGGGGTGACAGATAACCCCAATGGCCAAATGGCAGCTAGTTCCACGAGAAGAGAGAAAGCAGAGTAAAGGAACATGGATTGATGGGGAGTTCCCCTCTGGGAGTGGGATCTTAGATGAGGGGTCCTAATGATGGCAAGGGGCCAGCCAGGGGGTGACCCTGGGATGAGCATGCCGTCCGTGGCACAGAGCACAGACGCAGGCAAAGAGAGCATCTGTAGGAAGATGGAGAGTGGGCGGGGTGTGCTGAGATCCAGGGGGGACTGCAATGTCCCTGACTCAGGGCTGCTGGCAGGACGGCATGAGCCGCCAGCTGTCAGGTGGTATGCTCAGGGCCAGGAGACTCTGGCAGCCATGAACACTGGGGTCCCTCACCCCAGAATGCCATCGTGGGTCACAGGATCTGCCTGTGGTGTGGCTCCACCCAACACCAGGGGCAGATGGGGTGGAAGTGGGAGGGGCGGCAATTAGCAGGTCATGCCCTGCCTCCTGTCACCACCCCCGCATTTGATACATCATGCTTTAAGAGAGGGGAACTGCTGACAGGCTCCCACGCGTGTGCACACACACAGCAGAATCCAGCCCTCCAGCTTCAGAGATGTGGGGCCTCCCTGCTGCTGCTGTCCTGGGAATGTCACTCCCATCTTCTGCCTTAAAACACCACAGGACTCGCACAGACTCCCTCCAGCCCCAGCCGGCTCGCCCACAAGCCCTCTCTGTGCATGGCAGGCCCCTGGAGGGCTGGAGCAGGGTTCCAAGCATTGCAGTCGGCCCAGGGCGGCCTCAGTGGCCGTCTGCCGGCCCAGATGATCCCAGGGCAGCCCATGAGTCAGAGGGAGGCCAGGGGCAAGACAGCACCCCTTCATGGGCCTTTGTGAGGACAAAATGTCTGGGTCTGTGCCATCCTGGACGGTGACACTCAGTACAGGCATGTGGTGACTGAGCTCTTACAGTGTGCTGGTACAATTGAAAAGTGAAATTTAAGTTGGTTTAAATTAATTTTCAAAGGTCACAAGTGGTTGACACTTGCTATATCATTGGGCAGCACAAGCAGAAAGAAAAGGCCGGGGAAGGACAAATGCTAGCAATCTTTTGGTATGTGCCAAGCTTTCAATCCTGCTAACGACGGCTCTGTGAGACAGGAGATGTTACTCTCCTATTTTATAGAGAAGAAAATGGAGTCTTGTATGAAGGCTCTGACACATTGTGGCCCCTCAACCTGAAGACGCCATGACGGACCTCTGGTTCTTCCCACCACCCTCTGCTGAGGCCACATCACACCTGACCCTGGGGGTGCCCTTGTAGAGGACGTCTCCGCACAGCATGCCCCTCCAGCTCCCTCGGCTTGGGCCTGTAGGGCCGGCCCAACTGGGAGGACACGTCCCTTGGCTGGCTGGCTGGCTTACTTGCTCATCTACAGACGTCTGGGGCACAGCCCGAGTGTGGTGGGGCCCACAGAGGGGCGGGGGCCAGGGCCTGTGAGCATTCTGCACCTCGGATCTCCCCTCGCGTGAGCAGCGCTGGGGAGTTCTTAGTGCTGTTGTAATTTATTGTTTCTGCTCTAATGATTGCTCCATGTCTGATTATAAATGCCTTCTGGCTAGGGGCCCAGACTCTGAAAATTCCCATGATCTGCTTCCAAAGGGGATGGAGCCACACACAGGACTCTTGTCTCTGTGTCGTCATCGGCCACACTTCCAAGAGAGGAGGGGCCGGGAGCAGAAGCAGACGTCAGCAAGGAATTTGGCGGCCTGGGATTCCAGACCAGTACCCGTAAGGGCCACTGGCATGAGCCTACTCCCAGCTCTCAAGGCACTGGGCCGACTTGGGCTCAGCAACTGTGGGGGCTACAGCTCTGTGTGAAGGGGCCACCAAGAACACAGCCGAGCACTGCCACCGCTTCTCTTCATCCATGGGCAGCTTTATGCTCGGGACAGGCAGTCTCAATGACATCCGCGGCAAGAAACCTGCTCATACACCCTGCAGACGGCTAGGGGCTGCCTGCCCAACACACAGCACCAGAACCATTCCTCCGGAGGGTCTCATGGGGGTCCATCTTCACCAGGCACCAAGGACCTTAGCTCATCTCACCTTTGCCCCTAACCTGGGTGGGAGGCACTAACACAATCTCACATTTCACAGGTAAGATAGCAAAAGCTCAGAGAGGTTAAGACATTTGCCCAAGGTCAAACTGTTGTGGAATGATAGAGCTGGACACCAATGCAGAAGCGACCAAAGTAACCTGAAGCCTCACAGCACATGTGTGTGCACCTGTCATCACTGGATGGCAATGGGTCAGTTCCGTTTCTGGATTGACCAGAGCACAGCTTCAGAGGGCAGAAGCCGAGCAGGGCTGACTCCAACAGGGTGAGTGCTCCGGAAATGACTGCTGAGCAAAACCCACTATCTAAGGTAAGCAATGAAACCAGGGCAGCCTCTTTCAAGCGGCCTGATATTTAAACGAACTCAAAAAAGCAGGGGTCAAATTCTTTAATGAGGAAGCCATACAAGACTGCCGAGACAAATGCCACATCCGCATAGGGACTGAGAGACCTGAGTTTTCTAGGTTAGTCCTAGTTTTAAATATCACACCTTATTAGCCTTTCATGTCACAGGAGTGACTTAGAAATCCGAATGTGTAGATGTCTAAACACTATCTCCTAAATGATACTTCACACAGGGAAGAGGCATCCCAAAGATCCCACTGTGCTTCCTGAGTTGGAATCCAGGAAACAAAGCCACGGCAGGAAAGAACATCAGCTTTAGAGACAGGAAGACACACATTCAAATTCCATTTTTGCCACCCATGAGCAGTGCAATCTAGGATGATTTGTTTCCCTTCTCTGAGCTTAAACATAAAAGTGAGGCTAAGAGCTGCCACCTGGCAGGGCTGTTGAGTGACCAACAGAAGGACTCAAGGGAAAGGTCTGGGAATGGCATCTGCACACAGAGGGGCTCAGGAGCCCCGATGCCTCCCTCCCTCTTGGACAAGGTCAGAGATGGTCATGCTTAGCAGCCTACTCGGTGTCACCCAGAGGACGATCGCTTCGCAGGCCAGTGAGCATAGATAAGGCTGGCTGAGATCATGGCTTGGGTGTTCAGCATTTATAGACTCATAAAGAGTGTGGGTGAAATAATGGGAGACTTGAGAAACAGCCCTTATGGGGGCAGAGAGAGAGAAGAGAGAGGAGAGAGGAGAGAGAGAAGGAGGGAGGGAGGGAAGGAGAGAGAGAATGTGTGAAAGAGAAAGGTGAGGGAGAGAGCTCCTCCACCAGCTGGTGCACTGCGGTGGAAAAGCAATAGCAGGAGCATGGAGATCCAGCAGGAAGGAGGGTGAAGGACAGACAGTGGGAGAGCCCTCCCAGAACTGGAAAAGGCAGGGGTAGGCCTGGACAGAAGGCCTTAGAGTCCAGGGACAGCCTGTGCAGAAGGCTACCCAGGGGCACCCCATGGGGAAAGCAGAAGGCATGAAAATAGCAAGAAGTTTTCAAAATTAGATTTCCATCATATCTTAGACTTGAGAGAGAGAGCTCAAGATTCTTGGAAGATATGGGGCTTGCCCTAGTTACAACGCCATCGTTCTGTGCTTTGGTTTTCTCACCTGTAGAATGAGTGACCACAAGCTCTACCACACTCCCTAGCTGGAAGGAGTAATTGGAAACCACTGATAACATCCTGATCAACAAATAGCGATCGTTATTGCTAGAGCCCTGTGTGGTAGTCCAGTGGCTAAAGTCCTCCCTTGCTTTGAACGTGTCAGGATCCCATATGGGCTCTGGTTCTAATCCCAGCAGCCCTGCTTCCCTTCCAGTTCCCTGCTTGTGGCCTGGGAAAGCAGTTGAGGACGGCCCAAAGCCTTGGAACCTGTACCTGCATGGGAGACCCGGAAGAGGCTTCAGGCTCCAGCTTTTGCAGCCGCTTGGAGAGTGAATCATTGGACGAAGATCTTCCTCTTTGTCTGTCTTCCTCTCTGTATAGCTGACTTTATAATAAAAATAAAATAAATCTAAAAAGAAAAGATTGTTATCACGTCACCATCACCACCAACCTCAATACACAGATGAGAGAAGAGGGAAGGCACTTATTCAGGATAACATGGAGTTAGAGGCAGAGTCCAACACCTGCTTCTTGTCAAAAGGGCCCAGATATTCCTAGCAAGAAAACAGGTGTCACAGACATGGCCACCCAGTAAACACACCAAGGTGCCTTATCTCAAGGACCCCTTCTGCCCCCTGTCCCTCTAGGCTCTCATTTTCTGTGGCTGACGATAGAGGGCAAGACTCCAAACCCAGTGAAGACAGGCAGGGCAGAGGGATCGATGCTACGAGCCTGGTGAAAGGGTGAGGGGTTGCTGGGCCGGGGGGAGGGGTGGTGTGCCATCCAGTGTGATTTCCTTCTTCCAAAAGGAAACAGGAAAACCCCATCTCCCCAACCGGATCCCACAGTGGCCTTCAACACTATTATCATTCTCCAGTTCTTCTGCTCTTCTGTATTTTGCCAGCCGCAAATGGGGCCTAAATTATAGATCGCAGCCACCAGACCTCAGGCACAGGCCCACAGAACAAGGCTGGAGGGAAATTAGAGGAGGCCAAAGGGATTCCAGGCCTGGGCAAGACCAGCAAACAGGCAGAGAAGGATGGACACAGCATTCACAGGGCCCTCTTCTCCTTGGGGTGCTGTATGTGCACATGTGTGAGATGAAAGGATGCAGCTATGGACAGAGCAGGGCAGGTGGACAAGGCAGCAAAGGGGCTATAGAATGAGGCCTATCACAAACTTCTCCACCTGCCCATCTCTTTTCTCTGCAACCCCGGGCTAAGCGCAATGGTGGGCATGGGGGTGTGGTTGGGACACTGACAAGAGACTCCTGTCTCTCCTGCCTTGAGAAGAGGGTGTATTCTGTGAGGTCAGCCGATGACCAGGCATTCTGTTCTGTGCCACCATGGCTAGGGATGAAAAGCAGCAGCCCAGCCCACCTGCCTTTCACTGGAACTTGGTACTGCTAGTTGTGCAACAATGCAGACAGACTGGACCTGGCTCCTCTCCAGCAGGAAGCATCTGAGAAGCTGTGGGGGCAGAGCCGAATGTGGATGGGGACATGTTCCTTATGAAAGCAGGGATCTGAGATGGCTCTTGGAAGAGGTGAAAGGAGGGCTGTAGTGGGTTCTGATTCTGCCGACAGCAGTGTTTGTATGTGTGTGTGCATGCACCATGCACTTGGGGGAGGCAGTAGCTTAGAAAGAGATGATGGCAGAAAAAGGCCTTGATCACAAGAGCCTGGGTTCAGGAGAGCACCACATCCGGATGCCCCAGCACGGTCCTCTCACCACTTACTTGTCAGTTCTACCGCAGGTTGCACTGGCATCAGAAGACAGAATTGCGAGGACTGAGTTTTCGGAGCTGAGTTCAATAAAAGGGAACCTGACAATGGAACACACTTGAAGTACAGCCCGGCACACGAGGAGATGGACAGAAGCAGTGTGGACTTGGATTCCGAGGGCTCCCCCTTAGAAATACCATGGGCATGGAATGATGAGAGCAGGTGTGGGCAACACCAGGGAACAGCATATGGCAGGCGCATGAAGACCCAGGGAGCTACTGCTCCCTTGAAATGGGCTGTGTTTGTATATATCCTCTCCTGTGATCCTCTTGGCATTCCTCTGCCACTGCCAACCCCTTCTCAAAGCCACCCATCAGTGAGAAGCTGGGTGGGGAGTCTCACAGTGACATCAGCTAAGATAACACAGTAGGGCCATTGCTGCAGACTAACGAGGGACTTACTCTAGGTCACACACAGTCTGTTCAAGGCACTCAGTGCAACCCCTACTCAGAGCTTTTCCAGCACCACGCCTTGCCCCAGCTCACGCCCCGGTCCTGCCTTCTGGACTACTCCACAGTCTCTCCATTGACCTCTCTCCTCTCTAGTTTACTCCCACACGACACTTACAGAGGCCCTTCTGAGTCCCAAGCAAAGGCCAACACCTTGTAGGACTCCTGATGGTCCAGAAAACTGTTTTCACAGGCCCACCACAAAACAGCTCCAACCTTATCTTCCAGTCTCTTGTCTCACCTGCTGTGATAAAGCAGGAGGCTTCCCTGTGGGCCCTGCTGTCTACACTGCCTGTTGCTCTGCTCAGACACCTGTCAGCCTCCTCTTTGCCCTATCACCCTTCCCTTCCTTCAGCAGTAAAGTCCCTGTGGGATTCTGCTGCTGCAGGACCACACTCTCCTGTCCAGTGGAAAGGCAGGGCGACACCTGTCCGTATCACCTGACGGTGAGCATCACAACAAGCACCTGTGTTCTGTGAGGATGAGGCCCAAAAGGAAGATGGCATGAGTAGGAAGCACAGGGCACACAGGATGATTCCAGCTCATTTGATACTTGAGGAAACTGTGGCACACAGAGATGGAGGAGTTGGCCCAGGTTCCCACACCTCAGGAAGATTCATGCTGGGGCTGGTACAGAGGGCCTGTGCCTGTTCCAGCATGCTTTGCTGGTGGCAGCTGATCAGTGCCCGTTATCTTTAGGACAACCATCAAGTGCAGCAGCAGTGCCAGATCCCCTCCTCCGCCTCTGGCCTCCTGGCCCTGTTTCAGTGCCCTGTTGCCATCTGCCAGGCTGGTTCCTCACACAGGACCCTGCCACCCAGCCACAGAAGGAGTCGCATCTGCCAGGGCCCAACCCTGACAGTGAGAATGGGGCCTGGTTGTTTTGTGCACATTTCAGTGGCAGAGGAGGGGTGCAGGGATAAAAATAGGCTTCAGTGGGGAGAGAATAAAGTGAGCAGTGTGGGAGGGGGAGCTGGTTGGAGGGGGGTATGGCAGTCCAGGAATCTGGAGGGGAAAAATGCCCATAATGGCATATTTTCCAGCAGTGAAAAACATTAAGACCCACTTTAAAAATGTGGTTCTCACCACAGCTATTCCTGGAACCAAGCCCAGAGGAGCAGTCGGGGTGGATGAATGACATGCTCTGCCTACACTCACCCACACGGGCTCGCTGGCTGGCTCTGCCCCAACCCTCGTGTGCTCGCACACCTCCTCTGCATGGAGGATGCCCAAGATGCTCCCTCTGCCCACCGCTCATCCCAACTCAGAGGAGAGGGGACCTGCTCAAGGTCCCTGAACCACGGTGGCCAGATCCAATGCCTAGGTCCTTGGCTAGATGTCTCTCAAAGCTTCTTCACTGCACTAGGTGAAACACACATCCGTGGACATACATGCGCAAATATACAAACACATGTGAACACAAAGCAAATGACATACTCACAGATACGCCAAGACATATGTGCACATAAAACACACGAAACACACACAGCCATACATGCATGTGTAAATATTTATATGCAAATATACAAACAGGTGTGCACACATATAAATGCAGCCTAACAGGGAAAATCAAAGTACACCAGGAGCTTCATTGGGTGAACGTGGCCATCTCAATTTCCAGCTCTACTTCTCTCAGTCACAATCCAGCTAATAAGCCTTGCCCGCCCTCCCCCCACCCGGGCCATTGTGAGGAGGCTCAGGAAGAGAAGAAAGAAGGAGGAGCTGAGGAGCTAGGCTGACCAGAGAGGTGGTGCAGCATGGGGGCTCAGTAAGGGTCCAATCCATCAACAAATACTATGCGATCCAATGGACTCACATCCTGCTTCTAGGGAACTGCTCTGAAATGACAGTGTCCCTTATCGTTCTCAGACTCCACACTTGACTAGGGATGCCAAGAACTCCTGGCATGTCACTGAGGTTGTCATGACATCCACCTACAGGTGAGCCAAAGTCTCGTGCTCTGCCTGGAGACTGGCCAGGGTGGTTCCTAGCTCATCAGCCTAAAGCACTTGAGCAGGGCCAGGACTGGGTGGTGGTGGAGTGGACCGGAGAGGAATCTCCCGAGCTGCAGTGCTCTGCTCCCACAATCAGCAAGCCCTATTGTAGGAAACCATTGCCTTACCGGGCAAGCGAGGCTCAGGCTCTGTGCTATCTTCCACGTGGATCCAGCAGGCCGGGGTTGCAGCCCAGCAGCTGTGATGGCTCCCTAGAAGGTCAGCCCCTGCCACCCACTTAGTGCCCCATGTCCTAGGCTTGGATGGGAATAACAGCAAGGCAACAACACTCCTGTTCGCGGGTATGACTGTTAACATGAGCTACATGTTCCTAGTATGAGGCAGCCACCGCTTTAAGGTCTGTCTGTAGGTTATCTTACTGGGTGCTTCTAACCATCCAGGAGGCAGGCACCATGCCCAGGAGTCTTCAGAAAGTTTGCAGAAAATGTATATTGTATGAAAAAATGATTTATGGGTTTCAAAATACTTTACACATGAAAATGAACTTATCTTTTAAAGGCAGTTAAGGGAGGTAGAGAGGAATTATCCATTTTGTGGTTCACTCCTCAAATGGCTACAAGAGCTAGGTCTAGGCCAGGCAGAAGCCAGGAGGTGAGCATTCCATCTCTCACATGGATGACAGGAGCCCAAATACTTGGTCCATCTTCTACTGCTTTTCCAGTCTTTAGTAGAAAGCCGGCTTGGAAGCAGAGCATCCAGAATTAGGACAACATTCCAATATGGGATTACACTGTGGCAAGGAGCTGCTTAAACCACTACACTGCAAGGCTGGCTCTTCTACCTATTTCGCAGATGGAAAAATAAAAGAGGTGGAGGAACTAGCTCAATACCACAAAGCAAGCAGTGGGTAGAGCTGGGATTTGAGTGAGGCTCCTAAATTCAAGAGTTCACTCACTTGGCACTGTCAAATGTTTTAGAGTTGTTCCTGGAGTTTTGTTTTCTTTTTTGAAAGCCCGAATCCAAAAGCATTTGACCCTAAATGAAGATCACGGTCTTTGGAGCCACAGAGAAACAGGTTCCAAATCCAAACATTGGGCCTGGTGTGATAGCCTAGTGGCTAAAGTCCTTGCTTAGCAAGCACCCGGGTTCCCATGTGGGTGCTGGTTTGTATCCCGGCTGCTCCTCTTCTCCTTCCAGGCCCCTTCCTGTGGCCTGGGAAAGCAGTTGAGGACAGCCCAAAACCTTTGAAACCTGCACCCATGTCAGAGACTCAGAAGAAGCTCCTGACTTCTGGCTTTGGATCAGCTCAGCTCCAGTCACTGTGGCCATTTTGGGAGTGAATCAGTAGATGGAAGATTTTCGTCTTTGTCTCTCCTCTCTGTATATCTGCCTTTCCAATTAAAAGTAAAATAAAAAAATTTTTAAAGATTTATTTATTTTATTGCAAAGTCAGAATCATACAGAGAGGAGGAGAGACAGAGAGGAAGATCTTCCACCCGTTGTTTCACTCCCCAAGTGAGCCGCAACGGCCGGTGTGCGTCGATCCGATGCCGGGAACCAGGAACCTCTTCCGGGTCTCCCACACGGGTGCAGGGTCCCAAAGCCTTCGGCCGTCCTCAACTGCTTTCCCAGGCCACAAGCAGGGAGCTGGATGGGAAGTGGAGCTACCGGGATTAGAACCGGCGCCCATATGGGATCCTGGGGCTTTCAAGGCGAAGACTTTAGCCACTAGGCCACGCTGCTGAGCCCAAAAAAATAAATCTTAAAAAAAAATCCAAACATGTGGTTGCTTGTTGCCTTTAGGAAACTCTTCCTCTCTCTCAGCCTTGGTTTCTCAATCTGAAGATTTAATCAGACAAGGCACACACCGCCCTACACAATTCACCACACAGAGAGGCGACCTGTACAATCCCACACTGAAACGTGGTCCATGAGTCACAGCTGATGGATGCTAGTTCCTTCCCCAACTCTGGCAAGAAACATCACAGGTAGGTAACACACATTTCTGTTTCCCATCATATTATAAAATGTAATAGATATCAAGCTCACTGAACTGCTACTCCTTGATAGTAGAAATTACTGTGATGAATTCAACCTTCATGGGGAAGGAGGAAGGAAAGAAAAGAAAGAAAGGGAGAGAGGGTAAGGGAGGGGAGGAAAGGAAAGGGGAGGGGAGGAGAGGAGAGGGGAGGAGAGGAGAGGACAGGGAAGGAGAGGGGAGGAGAGGAGAGGGGAGGGGAGGAGAGGAGAGGACAGGGAAGGGGAGGGGAGGGGAGGAGAGGGGAGGGGAAAAGGGGGGAGGAGAGGAGAGGGGAGGGGAGGAGAGGGGAGGAGAGGAGAGGGGAGGAGAGGAGAGGGGAGGGGAGGAGAGAAGAGAGGAGAGGAGAGGAGAGGAGAGGAGAGGAGAGGAGAGGAGAGGAGAGGAGAGGGGAGGGGAGGAGAAGGGAGGAGAGGAGAGGGGAGGAGAGGAGAGGAGAGGACAGGGAAGGGGAGGGGAGGGGAGGAGAGGGGAGGGGAAGAGGGGGGAGGAGAGGAGAGGGGAGGGGAGGAGAGAAGAGAGGAGAGGAGAGGAGAGGAGAGGAGAGGGGAGGGGAGGAGAAGGGAGGAGAGGAGAGGGGAGGGGAGGAGAGGGGAGGGGAGGAGAGGGGAGGAGAGGAGAGGACAGGGAAGGGGAGGGGAGGGGAGGAGAGGGGAGGGGAGGAGGGGAGGAGAGGGGAGGAGAGGAGAGGACAGGGAAGGGGAGGGGAGGAGAGGAGAGGGGAGGGGAGGAGAGGGGAGGGGAGGAGAGGAGAGGGGAGGAGAGGAGAGGGGAGGAGAGGAGAGGACAAGGAAGGGGAGGGGAGGAGAGGAGAGGGGAGGGGAGGAGAGGGGAGGGGAGGGGAGGAGAGGAGGGGGAGGAGGGGGGAGGAGAGGAGAGGAGAGGAGAGGAGAGGAGAGGAGAGGAGAGGGGAGGAGAGGAGAGGAGAGGAGAGGAGAGGAGAGGAGAGGAGAGGAGAGGAGAGGAGAGGAGAGGAGAGGGATCTCAGTGCTGTAAACATCATAGAAATCAGTGCTCGTCTGTAGGCCTCAGTCAGCTGTCCTGTCCCCCTGTGTTCTGGGCATGCTGTCCACTGCACAGGTTTCAGCAGCTGAGGAGGCCCAGTCTGACACATGTACTGCACACTCAGACCACAGATCCTATGATTTCCACTCCATGGCTAGAGTTCTACGTCTAGTACCATGGCAGAGGATGGAAGACAGAACAAATTGGACAACTCTTCTGGCCAAGCTTTGACAGCAAGTATCTGGGCGAGTGGAGACTCTAAGGTGGACTATGTCAGCCAATGGAACTTGGAAGGATTTCTTCAATCATGGAGCAACAAAATCGACAGCATCTGAGAATTATCAAAAACACTTCAGCAGTACTCTCAGAACATGCTCCACATCAGGGACCCTGGGATGACATGAGGTAACCATTCCCCATCCCCGGGGACTGATGTGACTGGGATGCTGGGAGCGGCCCTCTCCCCTTCTCTCCCACCTCCCCCCAGATTTGAGAAGAAAAGAAAATTGGAAACAATTGTCTCATTCTCTTTTCCCCACTCTTTGACCCTTCCCATCCTAATCAGCAGTCCTATTTAAAAAGAAAGAAGAAAAGAAGAGGAAAAGGAAAAGAACAGAAGAGAAAATAAAAATGAAATCAGTGCTTGTCGTTATTGCTGAGAGGGGAAGTTAGGCCCAGAGGACAAGGTCACACATCAAGCTGCTGGCACCGCTGAGGCTCCCAGCCTCCAGGCTGGTGAGCTGTGGCCCCAGCCAGCAAGCACGTAACATCCTCCAGCTCAAGAAAGCAAGCCTGGTGTGGAAGGCTTCCTTGCCTCTCTGTCTCCACCTCCACAGGAAACTCATCCAGGAGGAGTAGTTCCTGCTGAGCAGCTGTGCCAGCAAACGGCACTCACCAGAATCAAGCCGTGAGCACCTGCACACACTGCCAGCCAGGTGCCCTGACCGTGGACCAGACAACAGTCAAAGGGGAACTTCCATAATCTGGAGACAGTGCCGCACTGCCAGAAGCAGTGATGCCCACTGAGGCAGCTTCTGCACCCCGAAACCAGAGAGGGTCTTCATAGCAGAAGCACTGGCTGTACAGATCCCAGGTGTGTTGGGGGGAGGAGACAGATCAGTCAAAACCAGCAGGGTCCTCTGATACTGCACTGTGAACAATAGATCTTCTGGCTGGTGGTCCTCCCATTTGTTGAATGAGTGAATCAGTGAATGCAAGAAGAACCAGGAGAGGAAGGAGGGAGAAGTGATGGGAGGTGAAGGGGGTGTTAGTGGAGGTAAAAGGCGAGGAAGGTGAGAAACACCTTCAGACTAAGTGGCACAGGCAAGATGCCATGGAGGGGCAGGGTGAGGGACAGACAGCAGAACGGCCATCAGCAAGAGCCATGGGCAGCCTCAGGTGGTCCCTGGATTTGCCCCAGGCAGAGCTGGCTGCACAGTTCCCACGTGCCTGGGAACTGCCCACTGTGTGTAGCCTTGGCTTGGGAGCAGCAGGACTCTCCCAAGGGAGTGGAAAGCAGCAGGCGATCACAGATGTATTGGCGTGGAAGATGCGATGCATTAGTTGATTCAGGGACACCCAAGAGGGTGCCTAGCAGGTAGAGAAGCATCCTGGCAGCTCGCAAATGGCACTAGAATGCCTGGCCTAAGGCATGCTCCTACCCACAGGTCTGTCCCTGCTGTGAGACTGGAGCTGAAGGGTGCAGCAGTACAAAGTGGCCCAGTGTTTCTTGAAGCAGGGGTAGGTCTCAGAGGGCCATGTGGGCTTTGGGATGGATTCAAACTTCACAGTGCAGGCAGCCAGGAGCCCTGGGATGGAGGGACTGCGTGTGCCTTTCTGTTTCGCTCCCTGTGGCAGCTCACTGAGGTGAGCAGGAGGGCAGACAGAGCAGGGAGACGGTAGTGGCCACATTCCTGGCAGAAGAGAAGCTGCCAGGGTGCATCCTGGGTTACACGGGGACTCAGCGGTAGTTCTGGCCCTGGTATGCGAGAAACAAGTTTCTGGAAGGGTTCCATGAGGTTCGACAAACAACTGCACACCCTACGCCTGTGGTACAGACCTTGACTCCATACTGAGTGCTTCCATTGCTTTTTTTTTTTTTTACGTTATTAAGAGATGAATCACTAACGGCAAATGCACCCTTTTTAGAGTAGAGTTTTGCAAGTTTTGACAAAAGCATATATCCATGTAACCACCCACGTTGAGATATGAAATAGTTTCAACACCCAAAGAATCCTATGTCCCTTTGTAGCAACCCCTACCCCCATCATACCCCTTGGCAGCCACCAGTGTTTTCTGTCTCTCTCTAGTCTAGCTTGTCCCAGAATGTCATACAAATGAATCATACAGGATGTAGCCTTTTCCTGGAGCATGACACATGCAGACTCCGCGGGCATGCTGTTCCTGCCTCAGGGGGATTTGCTTTTATCTTGTTGTGCATCCCGGGACCCAGATGTGCCACAAGTTAGTCTTTGCTCAGTGGAATGACATTCGAGCTGTTCCCACGTGCGCACACACTTCTGTAAGAAAACAGGCTTTGACTGCACGTGGGTGCACAGTGGAGAAGTGGGACTTCTGGGCAGGTAAGTGAATGGCTCATGCTATTGGAAACTGGAAGACCAGCTGTGTCTGCACATATCCCAGCGGCAGTGCATGGGGCATATGGCTGCTCTGGAATCTCCCAGCTGTGTCTGCACATATCCCAGCGGCAGTGCATGGGGCATATGGCTGCTCTGGAACCTCCCAGCTGTGTCTGCACATATCCCAGCGGCAGTGCATGGGGCATATGGCTGCTCTGGAACCTCCCAGCTGTGTCTGCACATATCCCAGCGGCAGTGCATGGGGCATATGGCTGCTCTGGAACCTCCCAGCTGTGTCTGCACATATCCCAGCGGCAGTGCATGGGGCATATGGCTGCTCTGGAACCTCCCAGCTGTGTCTGCACATATCCCAGCGGCAGTGCATGGGGCATATGGCTGCTCTGGAACCTCCCAGCTGTGTCTGCACATATCCCAGCGGCAGTGCATGGGGCATATGGCTGCTCTGGAACCTCCCAGCTGTGTCTGCACATATCCCAGCGGCAGTGCATGGGGCATATGGCTGCTCTGGAACCTCCCAGCTGTGTCTGCACATATCCCAGCGGCAGTGCATGGGGCATATGGCTGCTCTGGAACCTCCCAGCTGTGTCTGCACATATCCCAGCGGCAGTGCATGGGGCATATGGCTGCTCTGGAACCTCCCAGCTGTGTCTGCACATATCCCAGCGGCAGTGCATGGGGCATATGGCTGCTCTGGAACCTCCCAGCTGTGTCTGCACATATCCCAGCGGCAGTGCATGGGGCATATGGCTGCTCTGGAACCTCCCAGCTGTGTCTGCACATATCCCAGCGGCAGTGCATGGGGCATATGGCTGCTCTGGAACCTCCCAGCTGTGTCTGCACATATCCCAGCGGCAGTGCATGGGGCATATGGCTGCTCTGGAACCTCCCAGCTGTGTCTGCACATATCCCAGCGGCAGTGCATGGGGCATATGGCTGCTCTGGAACCTCCCAGCTGTGTCTGCACATATCCCAGCGGCAGTGCATGGGGCATATGGCTGCTCTGGAACCTCCCAGCTGTGTCTGCACATATCCCAGCAGCAGTGCATGGGGCATATGGCTGCTCTGGAACCTCCCAGCTGTGTCTGCACATATCCCAGCAGCAGTGCATGGGGCAAATGGCTGCTCTGGAACCTCGTTAACACGTGCGGCTGCCAGTTTTAACTGCAGCCATTCTCTAAGGGGGCAGTAGCGTCCGAGCACCACTTTCATTTATGTTTTTCTAATGACTCCAGGCAGGCAGCTGCTTTTAAGGCACTAGCTACCTACATATCTCCTTCTGAGAAGAGTTCACATTTTCCTGGATTTTTAACTGTTTTTCTTTGTATTTAGTTGAAAATGTCCATTATATATTCTGCATATCAGCTCTTTATCAGATATCTAATTTGTTCTGCTCCTTGTCTAGGGAGAAGTAGTTACGGAGCATGTGAATTGTAGGTATTTTGCAAATGTCTCTTATGAAATCAACAAGTTTCTCTTCCAGCCCTAGTTTAGGAGAGGATTTTCTTTTTAAAATCATAATTCAGTGTTGAATGTGTCAAAGGCTTTTAAGGACGCATGGAGATGATCACACATTTTTCTTCTTCACTCTGTTGGTCCAGTGAGTCACAGTGACTCTTGACCCGCCATGTACCCACAGGAGAGCTGCTTTGTGAAGATGTGGTGCCCTCCGTACATTCTGCTGGATTTGACTGAATAATCTTTTGTTAAGAATCTCTGCATCCATGCTTGTGACCCAAGGGTTATGGGTCTCTAGTCTGCCCCCTGGAACGTGTGTGCCTCGTTTCAGTATCAGGGCAGTGCTGTCCTCACCAGGCTGGGAGGTGAGTGGGGAAGTGCTCCATTCTCTCCTCCCACAAAGCTCTTTGTTTTCTCCTTTCCCCACTCTCACAGCTGGGTCAGCAGGTTTGCAAACACAGTCCACTTCAGAGACTGTGGCCAGATGGGTGCAAAAAGATGGCAGTTGATCCTCCCCACAAGGAGGTCAAGAGAAGCAACCACAACAGGAACCATCTATCAAGCGACTGGTCCCCCGCCTGCATTTTCCCAACATCCACGCCAATCCTCACTGACACCCAGGCAGACCAGTCTGAAGGACAGCTGTGGACTGAACATGTTCCCCCAAAGTTGACAGGTTGGCAGTATAATGCTCAGGTTCACACAGTCGTGGTGTCTGCAGATCTGGCCTTGGGCAGGAAAACAGCTGGGGCTGAGATGGTGAGGGGCCCCGTGACAGGACAGGTGGCACTGTGACAAGAAGGCACACCTGAGGTGGCATCCTGGCTCTGTGTCCCTCCCCGCAGCAGGAACGGCACCAAGGAGACTCCCACCAGATCCTGAGCAGCTGCTAGCGCCATGCTCGGACCCTGACTCCAGAACCAAGACCCAACAAACGCCGAATTGTTCTGAACTGCCTGGTCTCGGGTGTTGCAAACAGCAGCATGAGATGGACTGAGATGAGAATTTTCAGGAGGAGATGTTAGCCACTGCTGAGAGTTCAGTAGCCTCTCGACGTTCATGCAGCTCTCAAGGTCCGGCCTGCGTCCTGAAGCTAGCATCAACGTTTGAGTGCGTCCTACTGTTATGTCACCTCTTCTGATACGTGTGAGCACCTACTGCATACATTGCAGCTATTTTACATACTTTGTCCCTTATCTATGATGTTAGGAGGCACTTCACTTTCCCCATGCTAACAGTGAGGGAAATAAGATTTGCAAAGGCCAAGGGCCTTAGCCAAGGTCAGTCAATGCTGTTAGACACCGAAGAAATATCCAACAAGGATGAGGCAGGCGGTAACTAGCATAACAACATAATTAACACATATGAGGCTGGAGCTTGTAGGCAGAGCAGCTTTGCACAGCACTGGAACTGAGATGCAAACAAAGGTGGCAGGCAGGAGCGAGTCACTGCCATCCAGGCACTCTGGGAAGGCACCCAGAGACCACTGAGGGCCAGGGGACATGCAAGTCGGCTGAGCCAAAAAAATCTTGGTAAACAGCAAAGGGCGGACACGGCTCATGGAGCAAGCAGGGCACAGAGCTGGATTTTCCAGCGTCATGACGCAGATGCCGAGCAGGGCTGGCAGGCGTTCTGACGGGGAACAGCCTGCGCTTGCAGAGAGCACTTCTGCCCGACGCACACTTTCTCTCGCCTTGCCCCACTCTGTCTTCACTGGACAAATGAGGAAGCTGAGGCTCAGCTGCGTGAACCACCTGCTGATGATGATTATGTACAACTTGCCAGAAGTAGTTCTTGGCCAGAAAGGCTGGTGGCATCACAGATCAGCTAGCATGGGTGTGAAGTCAGACAGACAACCCAAAAATCTCTGAGGTTGTAGCCAGCATTGTGGCATAGTGGGTGAGGCTCCTATCCACAGTGCCAGCATCCTACTTGGGTGCCAGTTCATATTTAGGCTGTTTCATTTCTGATCCAGCTCTCTGCTAATGTGTCTGGAAAAGTAGCTGAGATTGGCTCAAGTGCTTGGGTCTCTGTATCCAGAGGAAGAGACCTGGATAAAACTCTGGCTCCTGGTTTCAATTTGCCATGTCTTGGGATATCTGTTAGGGGCAGCAGATGGAATAACTAATGGCCAGTATGCTAAAAGGCTCTGTAAGGGCTAACAGCATCAGGTGAAACATTAAACTTTCCAGGCAAGGCTGGAGAGCTCACCCCAGCTAGCCTGGGTACCTGGTGTACCTGATGCTAAAAACACCTCTCTTGGGCCATTAATTTCATGCCTCCCAATGCTGCTGGCCAAAAGCTGCATGAGTCCAGGGTGGGGAAACAGATTTCCATCCCTGCCTCTCTCCACCCCTCGAAGTTAAAAATCAAAATCGGCTTTTCATTTAGCCAGAGAATGAGGGCAAGGAAACCTCTGCTCTGAGACCTCATCTGAAATTCTTTTCTTTATGCTTGGAAGATGGAATGCAAACTTCCAAGACCCTCCCCGGGGACAGATGATCTCTGATTTCCTCCCTCAAAATTCCAAGAAGTCTCCTCTCTTCCAGGAGACTTCTACTGCCCCTGTTCTGCCTCCTGGACACCTCCTTGGCCCCAGAATCCCCCTCCCCCGTCACCTGTCCCTGGCACTTTGCCTAGCACCAGCACTGTTTTCCCACTACACCTCAAGACACATCTAGGAGACGAGGTGCTACTTCCAACTTTGTTTTATAAGTGAGACAGCCGAGGCTCAGGCAGTTCCATGATAGACCTTAGGACACACGATGGCCACTGTCGGAGCTGGGTGTGAACACAGCTAAGAGCAAAAATGACAAACCCATGGTCATAAGAGTGACTATAAATGATGCCAGTATATGCTTGTAATCTAAGTGCTTTCTGTAGTCCACGACTACGGAGCCTTTAAAACCATCCCTGGAGGTGGTGCTGTGTGTCGTTGGTTCCCTCTCTGGATGAGGACACTGCAGCCCAGGGAGCTAAATCAAGCACCCATTGGCCTGCCCGATTCAGTTGCCTCCCAGTCCTGCCCAACTCCACTGGCCTCTCCCCACCAACCTCCTCTGCAGCGGCGCCTTCTAGGTCATCTATTCTCTGTCCCTAACGACATAAAATTTTCTCGAAAATGTCCAAGAAAACTTCCCTGGAACCCAAGACACACCATTTTATTCATCCATCCATTCATTCATTCATCACCTATATTTACCAAGGTCCTAGAATGAGCCAGGTATGAAGCCTACCATCTAGTGGGGGAGACAGAAATGTAAAAAGCAAGCAAATAAGTACCAGGACTACAGAAAGGAACCATGAAAGAAAGAAAGGGGAGAAAAGCAAGGAGTTAAGGACTACGGGTATTGGGAGATCATTTAAGTCAGAAGAATCTCTTGGTGTACTGTGTAGGCATGGGAAGAAGAGAGCCCTGGAAAGATGAGCTCACATGCAAAGACCCAGGGGCAGTGGGAGTCTGATGAGCTCAAGAAATAGCCAAGATGGAATGTGGTCAGAGCAGGGAATGTACAGGAAGAAGCGCTTGCTGGAGCTGGGAAGGCGGGTGCAGGGCAGCTCTCACAGGGGCCAGGCAATGGCTTTGCATTCTGTTCTGTGTGTGGTGAGGTAAGGGAGGAGGGACAGCTGTAGACAAGTGATCAGGGGATGTCCACCTGCAAAATGACCACAGCAGCTCAACTGACAGTGGTGGGAAGCAGCTGGGGTTCACCTGAGCCCTTATCCCTTGGTGCTTGCTCCATAGTACCCAGCACATAGCAGGCCTTTGTATGTTCTTTCATGCTGCTGGGCTCCAATCACAGAGGTCTGGGCGTCCCAGAGATGTGGTGTTCCCCAGGTACTACAGGGGCTGGGAGGCCAGGCAGGACGAGTGGCCCAGGGCCACAGGCATCTTCTCCCTTCATTTGCAGCAGCCAACCCAAACCAAGTGGGAGCAGCAAGGCCACTGGACCGAAGGCAGTCAGGCGGCTGGGCGGGGATGGGTGGTGAGCACAGGGAGAAAGGAGGGCACTGTCTGTTGAAACCCAACCAAGGGGCCAGGGCCACGATGCAGGGGGGTTTTGTGGGAGAAACAGACAAGCCTTTCTTTACACCCACTGCTGCCACAACAGCCCGTCATATTTGATTCTCTCCCATTTCACTCTAAACAAATGATGAATAAATGAACCTTCGTGAGCCCAGAGCCCTGAAGCCAGGACCTCAGGGTGGGTCAACCCAGACGCTACCCTCCCAGGGCGAAGGAGCTCATGTGCCAGGTGGGCTGGCTGAGTGTACAGAGGGTAGGACCTGCGGCCAACAGCCTGAGGAGGTCCCTCTGGATGCAGGGCAGGACTATCCTCAAATACTAGGACGTCAGTGGTGGAGCCCCGAGGGCAGCAGCAGCCAGGTGATGGGGCATGGCAGTGGGCTGGCAGCTCCTACTCTGCTGTCTTGCCTGACTATTCAACCCTCTGCCCGAGGTCCAGCTACAGTTCTTCCTCCTGGAAGCCTGCCTGCTCCTTCCTGCCTCACCTTATCTGTCCCTCCTTAAGGCCACTGTTGCCAGTCCGGATAGCTAGGCTCCCCTGAGATCCCAGAAAAACTGGTAGTAGGGCAGCAACAGGGTACAGAGGGCAGCCACACTCTGACCAAGCCCACTCAGGCTTAGGAGCTGCTGGCTGCTCCACATCTTAGGCCTGTGATAGCCACTGTTGCGATCCCTGCATCTAAGATTCTCCTCCTCTCATCCCCCTCAAGGATCCTTCCTGACACCCCAGGGCATTGAATGTACCCATCTTAACCCTCATGACCTGCTCCGGCACTCACAGGGCAGCATGCTCCAGGCACACAGCAGACGCAGGGCAGAGCCTGGGCAACCCCTGCCTCCCACTGCAAAATTGGTGCTTGCTGAGCACCAAATGTTTAGGACATAGCCCCCACATTCATGCAAAGCCTCTCCCACTGCACCTGGCTCCTACAACCTTGTCAAGGTCAGGTCCATTGCCTCTCTCTTCCCAGTCTTCTCAACTGCTAGCTACCCCAAGAAGTTCTCAACAGTCAGTCTGTGTCACAGAGGTAGGGTTTGAGTGGCCAGTGCCTATGTCCTGGCACCCAGCTGTGACCAGGGGTTAGAGAAATATCTACTTTGAGCTCCTTTGCTTAGCTCCCGGCAGTACCCGACTGGAAAATGCCATGAAGCACTGCTCTGCCAGCAAGAAGAGCAGGAGGGGCCAGGCCAGCAGGACATGTCCCAGCCCAGATGAGGCTCCTAGGGACCTGGAGCGACTCCGAGGAAGAACTCACAACTTTTTTGGAGGAAATCAGGACAGATGAAAATTGAACACATACGTACGTGCAAAAGCCTAATTCCCTCCTTGGAGCTGTGGAGACACTTTCATAGCTTTTCATGACATCATGTCAAATACTTCCAGGCATCCAAGACGGAGTTTGGCCCTACACACTGTGTATTCAAGTCACATGGGCCTCTGTTTCTAGAATCACAGGCCTTAGCTGGCACCAGCAGCTCCCCTGGTTATTCTGTCCCCAAGGCTCATCCCCAACCCTTTGGAGGAAGAAGCAAACCTCTCCTGAGCAGAGGTGTCCAGGGTGGTGGGGATGAGTGGGCACAGAGGGGCAGCGAGGCTCTGGACTTCCACAAGAGGCAATCTGGGTGACACAGGACACACACAGTCTGGCAATCTGGTCTTGGGCTGTCAGCTCATCACGTCACCTCTTCCAGGCTATTTTATTCTATTTTATTTTATTTCCAAATCTGATATACAGAGCAATAGAGACAGGTAGACAGACACAGCAAGTTCTCATTGACCGGTTCTCATCGACCTTACATGCAAATGGCTCAGGGCCGGAGGCTGATGAAGCCAGGAGCCAAGAACTCAATCCAGACCTCCTGCATGGGGAGCAAGGACTCAAGGATGTGAACTATCACCCACGCCTCTTAAGTGAGGGAAGCTGGAACCAGGAGCAAAAACAGGAATCCAAGCCAGGCACTTGCACAGCAGAAGCAGGCATCCCAAGCAGTGTTTTAATTGCTACACCAACACTTACCCCTTGCTAGTGTTCTTAAGCACAATGAAGGACCAGCACCAAGGCTGGCAAGTGGATTAACCAAATGAAGCAAGTGTTGAGCTGGGGACTGTGAGTGGCAGAGTGGCAGCGGATCCACCCAGGCTCCTGCCTCACTCCAGGGTTCCTGCCAGTACATGGCTTGGCCTCCCTCTTTCACATTCAAATGACTTCCAGGACAATATGTGAGGCGGGCAGTTTCTCCTTTTTCAATAGTTCTCATTTTACAAATGGACACAAATTCATGCAAGCAGGCATTTTCCAAGAGTCCTCTAAGTGCCAATTAGAAAAGATGCTTTCAAGTCACAGCTCCAAAGAATCACAGAGAAAAGACAGGCCAAAGACTATGGGAAGGGGATGAGGATCAAATCATGGCGGAGCTGAAGAAGGTGGCAGCGACTTGAAGGCAAAGGAGGGATTCCTGGAGACTAGAACCTTGCACGGGATGTATTCTCTGATCAGACTTCTACCACCTTCCACTCTTGCTGCAGTCCCCAAGGCCACAGCACCCATTGTCCAGTGCTATTTTCCAGGCTCCCTCCTCCTGTGAATTCTCTCCTCAATTAGCGGACACCTGCACACCAGCCCTCGCCAGGGCTATGTGCAGAGCTCATGGTCTGCTGCTGAGACCTTTGGCAAAGCAGGCAGGCGTAGCAGCGTAAGTGCAGCAGGGTTGCAGGCACCCAGAGCAGGGAATGACAAACAACAATGTCTTTGGGGCAGGGAGCAGCTGAGGACTTCCCAGGGAGGATGCAGCTTGAGTTAACACAGGGGCCAGCCTGGGCTAAGCAGGTGCCACACTTGGAGGCCTGGCATGGCAGGAAGCTACCTCTGTGTGTGCGTCCTATTCCCGCGGCCACCCTCACTCCCATTTGCTGAAGCTGCTGCACCTGTTCTCCATCCTCCAAAGCCAAGGGTGGCTGTTGTCCCAGCTTCTGGCATTAGTCTCCTCTCGCACTTTCCCACCCCTGCATGCTCATGGCTTCAGTTTTGCCCAGAGGCCTCTCCTGTCTATCTCCAGTCCAGACCCCACTCCTTAGGGCCTACCAGCCATCTGACAGCCTGTCTGTGTGGAGCTGTCACATCCACCTCCAATCAGGCAGGGTGGCGGGGGAATTCACATGTGCCTGCAGTTGCCCTCGCCTCCTCAGCTGCACCACCCAAAGCCCTGGTCTGCTGCCACTCACTAGCTCCCAGGGTGCTTCCTGCCCTATATTCCTCCTAGCTCTCCTCTCCTGCTTCTGCCTAGGCCCCTGCACTTCCAGGCTATGGGGCCCAATGGCGAAGAAACCACTCCAAGTGCTCTCAGCTCCTTTCCCAGTCACTTTCTCCCCTTCTACCTCTACACCGGAGTCCCACTGCTTCCCTACAGTGCTAACACAGAGAGCAGTGCAACTTGCTCAGCCCTTACACGCACCGCCAAGAGCTGCCTGCCTGAGGCTCTGCACACCTGGCCCCTCCTACAAGGCCCCACTGCTGTCCTGGTCTCGTCCTTGCCAGGCCCCAGCCATTACCTTAGCCCACACCCACAGCTTTAGTCATAGTTCATCTTACTGTGTCCAAGCCCACCTGTGACTTCATTGGGTTCCGTCCTCTCTGGTCACCCAAGGCCTAACTCCATCCCCTCCCCAGGCCTCATGGAACTCTAAGGCCTTCACAGAGTCCTTCTCATAGACTCCAATGTCTCCAGGCCCCCACCTTCTTTTTATTCCAGATGTAGTCACTGCAGAGTGTATTCACATAGTTCTGAAGTCAAGATTCCCCCCAGGCCGAGTGTCCAGTGGGCAGCAATCGCAGCAGCAGGGACTGGTGGTCTGGCTCCCTGAAACCCCTCATTTTAGTCATACCTGCAAGGCACTATGGGTGATATGTAGCCACGGGGCCAGTTTTCCTGGTAGGTACTTCAATGGAGCCCCAAACCCTGCCTGCCCAGTTAGCTCTGATTGCCCTGTCTGATCTTGCTGGTTTCCTAGATACTGTTTCATAAGATCCCAGCAGTGTGTGTGTGTGTGTGTGTGTGTGTGTGTGTGTTGGGGTCACAGGTGCTGGTGCTCCCACTCAGAAGCAGAAGGAAGTTTCTGGCCACTCAGTTCCACCCACGGCCTCTATCATTATAGAAACCCAGTCAGCAGATAAGAGCTAAGGGCTATAGAGAACTATTGCCTCGGATGCCCAGCTCCTATCTGGCACAGCTCCCCTTACCCAACACTGTTTACCCACCCAATTTGCCAGCTGCCTGACAGTTGCCTTGTCCCTTCCCTTCCTGAATAAGAGTGAACAGTTACTCTTCCCCACATGTCAGGAATGCTGTAACACAGATCAATGAACTCATTAAGGTACCCTCAGCGTAGGTACAATTGCACACCTATTTTATAGATGAGAAAACTGAAGTATTGGAACAATGTGATAATGACTAGCACCAGAACAAAAGTAGCCCAGTGCCGCACTTTTGGCCTCTATGGTTGCCCTCAGACCCCATCCCACCCAGAGGGATCATACATGGGCCAGAGTCCTGCCCATGTGCTCCAGGTAAGAACAAGCCACACGTCTGCTGACAGGGATCTCCTCCCAGGGCTGACCATGACAGCATGTAGGTGCACAAGGTTCATGTTGGAACAGAACCTAAATCATTGTGCTGTCCGTTCACCAGGGATGGAGTGCAAGCTTGCCTCTGATGATATGAACTGTGCTTATCCCAGGGCACGACCTGAGCACACAGGTGTGTTTACCTGAAGGGTCACCTACGGTACAGGAATCAACAGGCTCCTGATAGCAGAGATCACTTCACAACTTGAGTCCTGCAAAATGCATCCACTGGGTGCTCAGCAGCTTAGTGCAGACTTTGACAGGTGGTAGGTGACACTGCACGAGGCTCGAGTATTCCCCACCATCCCAGCTCCCACCCTGGAGTGCAGGGAGAGCACAGAAAGCTCGAGAAGGCAGGAGATCAGAACCCATCTCTTCCACCTCACAGTTCCACTGCCTGGGACTCCTTCCTAGTTCGATCAGGGCTGACTGTGGAACAGGAAAGGTAAAGCAGGACGAGTGCTTGCCAGCAGCTAGCAGGGAAGACAGACAGGGCTGAGGTACGACCCAGGAACACGTGGCTGTTTGTTTGCTTCCTGCTCTTGCCGGGATGGATTCCAGCTAACGTTCCCCAGGGCCTTGCTCACATGTGTGGCACATCACGTACCCATCTGGCGGCAAGGCTGACACCTCCCCTGGCAAGTGCCCTGGAAGCTCCCAGCGCACTTCCATGTTGTCTCCCAACAACAGCAGCACATAAAGGAAACAGTGGAAGCAGCCCCCGGAGCAGACTGCCCCTCTCCGGCAGGACCGCGAGTCCACAACACCTGGTCTGCTCTGGGAGCCCACAGACACGCGAGGGCGTGAACTTGGAGCTGGCCCAAAGGCTGGGCTCACGAAGACACATGGCCAAGCCAGAGACAGGAGTGGGTTTTGGTAAGCAGAAGGTTGCAATCTGAGGTCCCCTCTGCAAAAGTGAAGATCATTTGGCCTGGGGATTTTTTTTTTTTAATTCAACATTCCCTCTGCTTAAACAAACACCGGCAAAAAGAAGTTCTGCTCTGATTGTCCGTGGAAGGGTTCCCTGGAATGTTGGACGGAGTCTCTGGAATGTATAGATTTAACGAGACAATTTGGAAATTAACAGAGATGAAAAGAAAGCATTTCTGGTCATATTACACACAGAATCACTACCTGAGTCAGGGACTCTGGGGAAGGTCCCAGAGTGGGTTTAGCACGCTGAAGACCCCAAACCTTGACCAATCTGCACGTTTAACGGTGAAAGGATCCACAAAACCACCCATAAACATGTGAGGAAAGGACACGACCTTCACCAAGAAACGCTGAAAGCACCGTTTTTAAGCTTTCAACTGAAAAAAAGACCTCCCTATCCTAAGTCTGTTGCATGCCACGTCTTGAAATGCTTTCCCTGCTGCTACATAAACTGCGTCCCCAGCCTGAATGGCTCTGTCACAAAGCCAGTCGAAGCTTTGGAGCAGGAAGAAGATAACAGAGTTTAGGCCCTGGATATTGACACATTTGGGGGATGAGAAAGGAAATGCAAGTAATTTTATGTTTTGGTTCTAACAGTTGCTGTTGATTTAAAAAAAAAAAAAAAAAGGCAAAACAACACTGAACAGCCTTGGGAGTTCAGCTATTACCTTCCTCCATGGCTAGGGAGCTGTGGGGCCCAGGCTGGGATCAGCCGCCTCATCCAGCGTCTCTCATGTTTCAGCTGGGCCAGCGGAAGCCAGGGAGGGGGGAAAGGCGGCCACTGGGACCCCCCCTCCAGTCAGCCGGCTCCAGGAAGCCCTGCCTGGGGAGGTTGCTGCCCTCACCCCGGACGGGCGCCCCTCTCCTACTCGTTAGGGCATGGAGCCATCCGACTCCTTCTTCAAAGAGTAGGGACTTTTTGGTTTTGGTTTCTAAGTGTATTTGGGGATTTTAGGCACTGCACATGATTCTTCCTCAATAGCCTTTGATTTTTCTTCCAGGATTTGATCAAGTAGGTTCAACTGAAGCATCAAGAGCAGGTTGTGCTTTCAATCCCAAGTTCCTGGAGAAAACCAAAGCACTCAGCAAATGAGAGCGTGAGAGGGACAGTGACAACAGTCGAAGCCCGACTTTCCGGGGAACGGCGGGCTGCTGCCCCACAAGTCAGAGCAATGGGGTGTCTGGCAAGGTCCAGGTCTGTGTTGCTGTCCTGAGGAGCTGGTAAGCATCTTCCATCCTGCAAAAGTCGCCTTTGGAGCCACATGTACTGATGGAGACCCGTAGGGGAAGTGGGCGCAGAGAGAGGGCAGCACCTGCCTGCCCTCCTTCCCCTTGTCCTGAGGGTGGCTGCCCCCCACTGACTGGGGCCTCTTCCACAACCAACCCTGGGTCATCTGTCTCTGTGGATGCTTGGACAAGATGCCCATATTTGAACGTGCATCAAACCTCGCTCCCTGCTTTAGCACGTGGGGAAATGGGGCTACATCTCCTCTCCTGACAACAGGGATCTGGGCTTCTTCCTCTCACCTCCAGCGGTCAAAGGGTCAAGGTCATGAAAGACAAGGGAACTCCTGAAAGGTTTCTGGAAACTTGAGAGGCTGCCTCTGGCCAAGAAAGAAGGAAGCCCCTCTCTTGCCATGCCCATCCCCCATCCAGAAGGCCAGGGAGCAGCAGACGCTTCTCTCAGGGTTTATAAAAACCCAAACAAACAAAGAGCCCCAGCAGTGCTTGCTCGGCGGCGTGGCCACGCGAAGCCCCACGTGCCACTGGATGAATTGTTTGGGGCTGTTTATAGAGAAGCCTATTAATTCTTTTGAATGTCAACACAGGGCCAAGGGTGTGAGTCCTGTGTCATGACTACAGTATGAAAGAGAGGAGAGGTAGCAGGGCCGCAAGTCAGCACATCTGGAAACAGCAGGACAGAGGGGCCCTGATCAGGCCAGGGCAACGCAGCGACTGATACTCAGCCTTGAACCTCACAGTCCAGAGACATCACTGCTCTTGCTGGAGAGCAGCTGGGCAGTGTGTAAGACCTCGCTGCTGGCGCCAGACTTGGGGAGACAAGTCTCACCCTGGCTGGCAAGGAAGGATGCTCCTTCCAAGTGTTCAATGAGCTGGACCAGAGCTGGCACTACCCAGCCCTCCTGGTGACTGTCCACACGACCTGGCCTTTCAAATCCCCCTAAAGAGCGTGTCTGATCTGAGTGGCAATATAGCCCGGTGTGAGTGCACATTTCTATTGGATTGCACTGCCTCATCCCAGCACCAGGGCAATTCAGAAAATTAGGTCAGAGCTGACACACTAAGCCAGGCAGGTAAAGCTACCACCAGGGACAAAGGCATCTCACATGATTGCCAGTTCCTGTCCAGGCTGCTCTACTTCCCATCCAGTTCCCAGATAATGGCCTGGAAAAAGCAACAGAAGATATTCCAAGTGTTTGGCCCCCTATACCCACATGGGAGACCTGGAGATAGTTCCTGGCTCCTGGCTTCAGCCTGGCTGTTGCAGTACTTTGGAGAGTGAACCAGCAGATGGAATCAATCTCTCTCACTCTCTCTCTTTAAAAAGCTAAGTTAACCTTTAAAATACATGCTTTAGGGTCACTTAATTCTACTTCAGTAAAGTTGAAAAAAAAAAAAAAAGTAGAAACTAAGGCAGTGGGACAATCACTTGTGCATGTCTAGCAACACCATGCCAGACCCTGTGACAACCTGCTTTCCTGATGGCGTGAATGTGTATGTGTCTTTCCTTGCTCTGTAAATCTGCTTTTCAAATAAAGTAGAAATAAAAATCATACAAAAAGACACATGGCCTGGGGATACCTTGACAGCCCTCGGCACTGTTCTGAATCCAGGTTTCACACAGGCACTGGCAGCAGCTCCTCACTCACACCAGGAAGAGCTCTCAGGTGATCTTGGCCCAGCCTGCTCTCACTGAGGCCCTCAGGGTGCATGTGCTTCCTTGTTTGCCTTTACTTTCCCAAGCACAGCCACGTGTGGGGAATGACGCCTCCGGACCTGGACATCCACTCACAGAAGCTGTATTCTAGGCTACAGCCCACACCAGAGCCCTGTCTTCATCCCGGCCAGGCTGCGTGCTTGCTACAAAGCTGCTGCTCTCCCGGAGTTCACACTCGGCTTCTCCCCTAAAGACCTTCAACCCGATCTTTACATCCTGCAGCAGGAGCCTTTGGGCACCTTTCACAGGGGCTGCACAGGGATGGGACGTGCTTAAGCTCACACAGCTAAAGTGGGGATGCTGGGATCTGAACTCACGCCTTCCACTGAGTGAACTGGCTCTTGGAGGCCGCCCAGTGCAGGACCTCATGTCTTCTCTGCCCTTCTCTCATACTCCAGCCTTACTCCTCACTAGCCTCATCCCTGTGCCAATACCACGAGCAAGGACCCCAGGAACCCATGGAGCTCCCCTAGGTCCTGCCACCCCAACTCCAGGCCATTGACTCACTTTCAGGGCTCAGCAGCCCTGAAAGTAGGCAAACAGCCAAGGTATTCAAGACCTCTATTGTCAATGTCCTCATTAACAAGTACACAGATAATTTTAATATACATATTTGTATCCAGTTGTCCTAATATTTATGAAATATGTACTCTACCAGGGGCTGGGTGCTAGATCTTGGTGCTGGGAGCTTTCCAACAGTCACTTATCCTTAGTCACGTGTCCAGTGTAACCATTCAATATCTGGACTTGGACTTAGAATTCCTCCCATACTCAACAACTTGCAATGCTTCCCACTGCCTGTTGGAAAACACCCAAACTGCAAGCTGCTCAGTAAAACTTCCCATGGTCTAATGAAAATCCCAACCCCAGCTTCACCTGCTCAGTCTCGTGCCAGCCTCCCTTCCATTCCATAGTTTATGTTCTAGCCCCTGCCTGAGGTGCCCTTCTCATGCAAGCTGGCCAGCTGTCATTGGGTAACAAAGCACCCCACGATTGTGTGGCTTAAAGCCAGCGTGGCGCCTTCTTGCTTACACATGTCTGGGTCAGCCGCGTGTCCGTCTGGGCGTGGCTCTTTGCTGTGAACTGGGCTCCAGTCTGCCTGTGTTCTCTCTGGGACAGCAGCCACATGGGGGTGTCTCAGGGCGATGGCAGAGGCACAAGGGGAGGAGCCCCAATAGACAAACACACCTAAAGCTCAGGTACTTCCCACCTGCTGTTGTCTCATTAGCCAAAGCAAGTCACATGACAGAGGGCAGAGTCAAGGAGAAGAAACTAGACTGCCCAACATGAAGCCACAGCAAGCCACGTGGTCAAACACTACATAACCAGGAGTGAGGGGAAGGCAGTGGCAGGGACTGCACAGTTTTGAATAACAGCCCAATCTGGCACACCATCTCTGCCTAATGAAATTGAGTATGATGGTCAAAGAAGTCAGGCTTGGAGATGAAGGGTCTGGGTTTGAATCAAAGCCATGCAGCCTACTCTCTGAGAGGCCCAGGAATAGCACACACCCCTGCCCAACACCTCATTCATTCAAGACAGACGTACTAACAACCCACAGTGCGTAGGAACACCATGCCAGGCTCTGTGACAGCCTGCTTTCCTGACGGAGTGAATGAAGATTCCAGCCCTCGAGAGGTCAGCTCTCTCATCTGCTGAGTGGACAGATAACCTGGGAATCCATGAAGAACCCAGGAAACTGGCCCTGGGTGCAGTTCTAGTGTCTCCCCAGAATTGATCTCTCACTAACCTGGATCCTGAAAACAATCCATGGCTATGCAGCTAAGGGTCCATTCAATCACTGGGAATTCCTGGGTATGTCTACCTTCTGCCAGGTAGGCCTGCCCAGCCCAAACCCACAGCACAGCAGGCAGACAGCTACACTCTTCCAGACGTGCCCAGCCTCATGCCCACAATGAGCACTCTGTGCAGGTACCGAGCAGGACTCGAGAACCTCCTCAAGTGGCTTTTCTCACTCTTTCCTGGAAACAGCCTCAAACGCTGAGGTTTCCACCAAAGCCTTCCCATTCACCCAGAAAGAAAAATGCAGTTAATCAAAGCAATCTGGACTTCTCTTTCCATTCCCACCACCCTCCCACCCCCCACCCCTGAGCAAAACCTCCCTAAGTGATTCAATGTTATAATAAGGATTTGGCATATTTACCTTGCCAGAGATTGTGTTTTCGTGGTATCTCATAGAGCACAACCAAATTAAAGAGCCAACAGTGAGATGGACCAATGAGGAAAAAAATAAACAAAAACCTCAAGATCAGTCAATAACCTCTAATCACACACAGGGCCAAGCGCACTACTCACAGTCCTTTCCGGCAAAAAGAACGCTAATTAAGTAGTTATAAAAATTATTGCTATTATTAGCAGTACCATTATTATTATTATAAATTAAATACTCGCCAGAAATTCAAAAGCCTTTCTTAGGGGTCTGGTTTCCTCCAGTTCTCTCGTGGTTCCCGTGGCTTCTGTACCCATAAGAGTCACTGCACTCCGATCGTGGTGCTGGGAAGCTTCCAGGCAGAGGGCAAAACTGCTCTGCAGTCACTGCCCAGTTCAGCAACACGGCTGCGGACCAACTGCCTGGAGCCCCTCCAAGTTGCACGTGTGATAACACCCAGTGCAATGGCGTTTGCAGGTGAGTGAGGGTAGGGATGACAGTGGAGTCCTCCCATGGGGGATCACAGTCCTCAGAGAGATGACCCATCCTCTTTTGGCATGTGGAGACATGGTGAGGAGACAGTCGCCTGGCGCCTGGGAGTAGGCCTTCACCAGAACCCCACCGTGCCGGCACACTTAATGTCTCAGACCCTTGTAGACTGACATCTGACATCTCAGACTTTGAGCCTTGTGAACTGAGAGATGCAGGTTTGCTGTGTATACAGCTCTGGGTCACGGTGCTCTGCTGTAGCAGCCTGCACTGGAGCACCTTTTCTGACCACAGGAGGCTCTGTGAACACATCCTACCTCTCCAGCTTTCTTTCTCTAGTGCCCTAGCAGACAGCCTGGCCACATGGCTCAGTCTTCTTCATGCCCTTCACATTTGCAGTTCCATTTCCATCAGAGATGCCCTCCCCGGGCCTCTGCCTGTGTCCTCCCTCCTGTGGCTGACTCTTGTTCTACTCCTCCTTTCACCTTGCTCCGGCCTTACCTGAGACAGCATTGTGCAAGAGCTGATGTTCAGCAAACACCTGCCTACAAATGTCACTGGGACAGGATGTAATCCATTCCTGGGGGCTGGACCCCTGCTGGGAAGGCCTCCTGCTGGGATCCCAGCGTGGGATCTGAGTCCAGAGGGGGCAGGCCCCCTGGTGGCTGGCAGGCTCTTGACACCAGGCAGTCACAGTCCTGTCTGCATCTGGAGCTCCAGAAAGACAGCATTTGAGTCAGCAACAGAGCGCTCTCCTGATCCCTCCAGCTATGGGCTGTAACTCGCAGGACCTCCCAGGGATGCTGCCCACAAATAGGGTTCTGGGGAAGCTTGTCTGCCAGGTATGTGGGATTGGTGTTTTCCCCTTCCACATTTGCATCCTCCCAACCTCCCCTTGTTTCAGTCAATGGCACCACACTGGGTCAAAACATGCAAGCATCACTCTAGTTTCCCGGTTTCTCTATGTGCAACCCATTAGATGCAATGCCCGTTCCACTCCCAAAATAGGACCAAGCCTACCTCACCAGCCCTTTCCTGGACTGTTCCAACCTTTGCACAAGGTTTCTCAGCTTCTTCCAATCCGGCCCCCCAGGACCCAAGCAACGGTTCACATGTAACACAAAGACATTAGTGCTCCCTCTTCTTCAAAGCCAACAGCCAGAGGAAATGAGACCCAGCACCTTCCTGCAGACCCAGTGGTACACTGGTACCTCCCTCTTGCTCCATCCCCACAGGGACCTGTGCACACATGGCTCCAGGTACATCCTTCCTCTTATGTAAATGGGCCTCAGGGCCTTGGTACTGGTGGTTCTTCCTGCCTACTTGGTGCCTTCCCCAAGGTGAGCATGGCCAGCTCCTCCTCACCCCTCTGAAGCCCAAAGGGCTCCCAGAAGCATAAGGAAATAAAGCAGCTGCTCCCCTGCTTTCCCCTGGTTCCCCAACTGCTCTCCATTCTCTGCTCCCATTTCTCTGTATACTCCATCTTCACACCCTCAAATGCTCATCCTGCATTGTTAAGCCCTCATGAGAATGAAAATTCCATGCAGGAAACAATTTTTTTCTTGTTGTGTTCACTACTTTATTTCGACACCTGGCACATGGTCAGTGTTCACAGCACAGCTGCCCACTGTGTGGCTGGGCCACCCGCAGTTACTTGTTTCCCAAGTGGACATTGTGCAAAGCCAGGAGAGGAAAAGAGTAACTTCCCAGCGGAGAGCCTGACAAACACTGCCTGAGCCAGGAGCAAAGTTAATGTCAACACCAATAGCCATGCTGACCAACAGCATGGACACTGGCTAGAATGTGACGGGAACAACATTTGACCTCCGGGGTCTCCATCCCTAAAACAATAGTAATTATAGTCTGATGATATTAAAAACACCCAGTTAATCCCAATGAAGGAACAAGTATCGTACTAGTGCTCCTCAAAACCATCAAGGCCATCTCACACGTTCAACGGAGGTCTGAGCAACTGCTGTAGCCAGGAGGAGGCTTAGAGAGGTGGCCATTAGACGTGACCAGAATCCTTGCAGATGTAACAGAAAAGAGTATTAAGAAAAAAAAACAAGGAAACCCGAATAAAGCGTGTACTTGAGTTCATGTATCAATGTGGGCTCCTTAACGGTGGCAAGTACATCAAATCAGCATAAGATGTTAACACTATGGAGGAGTGTGTCTCAATAACTCTAAAACTCACCAGCCAAGAGCATGGTCCAGCAGATGGGATGCCACCTGGGCATCCCCGCATCCCACTGCAGAGTCTGTCGATTTGAGTTCCCACTCTGCTTCTGCCTCCAGCTTCCTGCTAGTGTGCAGGCTGCAAGGCAGCAGGGGATGGCTGGAGTGCTTGAGTCCATGTCATACCCGTGGGAGGCCAAGGAGTACACCTGGTCCCCAACGTCTGCTTGGCCCAGCCTCGGCCGTTGTGGGCATCTGGGGAGTGAACCAGCAGGTGGGAGCTATCTAACCTCCTCTTCTGGTCTCGCTGCTCTTCATCCAACCCACCCCGCTCATAACATCAATTTAAAATATTTGTGAAAATCCCATCCTAAAATGGGTTTTATTTTAAACACAACACGTGAGGTGAATGGATATCACCAATAAATGCTACGCAGATAGTGCCACATCATTCTAGGGTTCCCTGAATCCAGACTCCAGAAGGACAATGATGCTGGGAACAATCTGCTAAGCAATGATGGGGTTACATCACTCTGTTGGTGGCACACCTGAAATACCACAAGGCCAGAGGCCAGCCCTCGCCTCACTGTAGCACCAAGCACCTGCACCAGTGACAACAACTTCTACCAAATCACACCGTGGCTGGGTCACGGCTGTTTACTACTCCCAGGACCCGCCAGCCACAAGCAGTGTCGAGAACGTCCTGTGTGCCGAGCCTGGAGTCTGTCCACAAACAGCCAACATGAGCCGTTCCAACACAAGATGCACCCACAGCAGAGATGTCCAGAGAAGCCCAGTGGCGGGAGGTGAGGCAGGCAGGGAAGCCTTCCCGCAGGCAGGGCCAGCTGGACTCTGAATGGAGCACAAGATCTGGGAGAGGCAGGAGGAAACGCAAATGACACCCAGGTGTCTGGCACCACGGATAGGAAGTGGTCTGATTAGAGAGACAGGGCCACCTATTAAAGCCTTGACTTTTAAAGACTTGAAAAAACACCTCCTCTGGGGAGCCTTCCTTAGGCACCTTAGCTCCTCCTCCGAGCCCCTCCCCTGCTCTCTGACTACACACAGACCCCTGGGCTCTGCGCCCCCCTGTCCTCCCAGTGGGAAGCCTCCTGAGAGCCTGTCTCCGCCTGCTCTCTAGGTCCTGCAGAGTCACAGCTCCAGGAAGCATGTGGGGAGTAAATGAAAAAGGGAGGGAAAGTGTCGATTACACTCAAGGAGCCCGAGGTTGGGACTTCATCCTTTACACACGGGGAGGAGCAAGGTTTGCAGAGAAACTCAGTCAAAAACCCTCCCATTCCCTCCCAGCCCCTTCCTCTGTTGTGTTTTCCTCCCCCATTTGCCCTTCCCCAACTCCTTGAGAATCATTTGTGAACCTGTTGCCCTGTCTGTCACCTCCTGGTGAAGCCACAAACAGACCTGCAAGTGGCAGGTGCTGAGAACTCACACAAACATCCCTGCTCCTGGGGAGCTGGCCTCTAAGGAGGCGATGCAGGCATCAAGTTAGTGAATTATACAGAATGTCCATGGTAGCAGCTGGGGGGAAAGTCAAAGGGAGGAGGAAGGACTGGCGACTTTTTTTGAAGGTTTACTTAGTTTTATTGTAAAAGCAGATTTAAAGAGAGAAAGAGAGACAAAGATTTTCTGTTTGCTGGCTCACTCCTGAAATGGCCACAATAGCTGGAGCTGAGTCAATCCAAAGCCAGGAGTCTGGCACTTCTTCCAGGTCTCCCATGCAGGTGCATGGTCCCAAGGCTTTGGGCTGTCCTCTGCTGTGTTCCCAGGGCACAAACAGGGAGGTAGATGGAAAGTGGAGCAGCTGGGACACAAACCAGCACCCATATGGGATCCTGACACACGCAAGGTGAGGATTTAGCTATTCGGCCATCGTGCCAGGCCCAGGGCTTGCGATTTTAAACAAGGTGAGCAGGACAACCACTTCAGAGCATCTCATTTGGGCGGGGGGGGAGGAGAACATTTTTCGGGGGAGAGGACAGGACATTTTTTCTTTCTGAAAATTGTATTTTGTTTATTTCAAATGCAGAGAGATAAAAAGAGAGACTTCCCATCTAGCGGTGCACAGCCCCAGGTGCCCACAACAACCAGAGCTGTTGCCAAGAACTGACAGGAGCTCAGAATGCAATGACGATCTCATCCACGGATGTCAGGGACCCATGTGTCGGGCCATGGCCTGCTGTATGCCCGAAGTGCTCTCGCAGGAAGCTGAGTCCAGAACTCAAATCCAGGCACTGATACGAGCTGCAGGCAAGCATCCCCCACTCTGCCAAACACTGCCCCAGGAATGTCTGTCTTTTGTCATTGCAATTCATGCCTAGGACCTGCAGCAGCACAAGGCATGCAGCAGACACAGCAGAATGTATAAGTGAGTGGGTGTCTACGGTTTTTATGACGCGTCTCATCTGGAGATCACTGTAGATTCACCTATGTGCAGTTATAACAAATATCACATATTCTTCACTCAGTCCTTTCCTGCCTCCCCACCCCTGTGGTAACATCTTACATAATGACAGCACACTATCAAAACCAGGACACCCTGGGGGACACAGTGCTCCCCTGGGATTCCAGTTTCCGCAGCTGTACATATTCTCATGTATGCATGTGTGTGCATGTGCAGGCTGGAGTGGAGACCCCTTGGAGCCCAGGACTGAAGGAGAAATGGTGAGTGAACCCAGGACAAGGAGCAGGCTGGGTGAGCTGCGTGAGCTGCACACATGCTGGCCACTAGCCCCACAAGGCAGGGCTGCCTGTCCCCATTCTACACCCGTGAAAACTAAGCAATGCAGAGAGAAGCATGGGGGCAATACGCATGGTCACCAGAGAAACCAGAACTTCAACAGACAGTCTAGTTCCTTCCCCCTAAATAAGAATGACCTGGAGAGCGAAGCAGAGGAATCAGAGACCCAGAGGCAGGAAAAGACCCCAGGAGATGAGGAAGGAGTTGATGAGAATGCCTCTGGGGTTGCTCTCTAGGTATATCAGGCCTGGGAGAAGGAAACATGGGAAGGGAGACGTCCTGGCCCAGCCCTGACATCAGATGTCATCACGGCAGCCACTCCCATCTCTGGGTTTCATGCTGGTAGGCATGGCCACCCCATCCCCCTGTGCTACTGCTGTATCTCCCAAAACCCATATGTCAAAACTTAATCCTCCATACTGCCAGGAGATGGGCCTCGGTTCGGGACACAAGAGCCCTAACGAATGAGATCAGTGTCCTGATAATGGACAGACAAGACCAGGGGTTACAGTGAATAGGGGCCAGCCCAGGAACAGAGGCAGGTGCTCATCAACACGGAGTTGACCAGGGCCTCGTCTTGGCTTCCCAGGATGCTGAACTGTAAAAAGTTGGTTTCTCTAGTTTATAAGCCACTTGGGTTATGGTGTTTTGTTGTAGGGGCTTGCTTACCCTAGGATAACCACCCAGGATTGCAGTAAGGCCGAGGGGGGATGGAGAGGCAGCTTCTTTACAAAACAAAAGTGCTATGTGCACTGCCAAACCCAGATATAAGGCAACCCAACAGCCAGCCGGCCTGCGGTCGTCCCCCGAGAATGGCTGGCTGGCTTTCCCAGAGACGAAAATGCAGAATTGAGGTCAGCACACCCAGAGCCTCTGGCTTTGTTTACATGAGACAGAGAGTGTGTGTTCCTATTAAATGCCTTTGAATTCTGGCGCTGATGAGAGACCCAGGGCTGTTTATGGCTTTGGAGACTGACTTTGCTCGTATCCAAGTCAGCTTGGGCACTGTCAGAGCTGACGCCACCTCACGCGGCGGCTCTCACCCATCCAGGCTCCTCCCCAATGCCCCACACATGGTTTGAATTTATTGGTTTTAGCAGCTTTCATTGATATTGTGTTAGGATCAGGGAATGACCAGCAAACAGAAGCTCTGATCCATGCCCTGGAAAAACACAGAAGCGCAAGGAAGGATGCTACAGGGAGGCCCAGGAAGGCCACTGTGATCTCAACAGTGGAAGCAGCTCCCACCCGCTCGGGGACCCAGCAAAAGCCTTAGAGAGGCCCTTCGAGAAGGAGCCGTCAGCTGAATGCCACAGCTCTGCCATGAGTGACGAGGGCAGAGGGATGAGAGCACAGGTCACAGCTTCCCAGGACCATTACCCTGGGTGTTACAGGGGGACAGGCAGGCGGCAGTCACATCCTGGAACCAAACACTGGGACAATCAGAACAGGAACTCAGAGTTTCTACCCCCAACATCCTGGTCAGGTTGTGCAGATGTGGCTGCTAAGGGAATCCCTACCCCAGAGTGGGAGAATGGACCCAAGGCAGTGCTCCCACCTGCTCGGGAGCAGCCTCACCCTGAATAGGGGCAATGCCACAGACAGCTCACATGAGATAATGTTATCAGAACCCACAGCAGCTGGGACAGAAATGCTACCCAGAGCTCAGGCACCCTCCCTCCTGAAAGGCATGGAAACATCTGACCATGGCTGCTCTCCTGTAGCCCCCGGACTGCTGTGCAGCTTCCAAAGAGCAAACCCCTCCAGCTGCCTCATGCAGGATCTAGGAAGCTGTCTCCCCTGCAGCACCCTGAAACCAATGGACAAGGGACAGGATCCTCGGAGGGGCAGCTCCTTTCCCAAGTGCAAGGGCTTGAGAACATCTAGGGGAGTCTGGGTGTAGTATTCCCATGTGACAATGAGTGACACTGATCAATGAGTGATCCATCTGAGCAATGGGTGATCCAGTGTGACCAAGTGCGTGGTCCTAGGTGACCAATGAATGTCCCCGTGTGACCATAGGGTGAATGAGTGTGCAGCAGGAGAAATTCTGAAGTGTTGAACACAGAAACAGGAGGCCTGGAGCTTAAAAACGCCCAGAATTGAGTGGATGCCATGGTCACCTGTATGCAGGGCCACTCAGAGTCACATCACCTGGCACTCCGAGTGACCAGAACAAACCAAGCCCTTTCTGAACTCAGTGATCACTTTGGCAAGAACAGCAGGGGCCAGAAAACAGGTCAGCCTTCGAGGTGCCCTCCTCCTGGGAGACAGGAGGCAACCTGCTGGCCCGAGCCACGGGCCTTTGGAAATTATCAACGATAATGCAGATGGTTGGAATGATCGTTGCCAACTACGCTTTGCTATCTGTTCAGACTCAAGGCCAAACAGCTCTGGAAAGGGAGACCCTGTGAACCAGGCTGCACAGATGAGCAGCAGAGATGTGTCAAAAGGCTTTCTCCCTCAGTATCTTGCTTTTTAAAATGGGACTCTCAAATGGGACCCAGGGCTTAAATTACCAGCAGCCTTGGAGGCGCATTAAGTCCCTTGGAGATAAAACTGGCCAGGAAACTTAAAATCATCTAAAGACGGAAGGAGGTAAATCCTTTAAACAGAGGATAGTGGAGGGCAAAAAAGCTGCCTGGAGCCTTTTATCTTTGTGCCCCTGCTTCCTGGGACGGGGCTGGCAGGGATCCCAGCGGCTGTTCCCTCACGGCTCACTCTGAGGTGCCCGCTCCTTGTAGGAGCCTCTTTGGTCACAACCTGCACTGCTTCTGCAGGAAACAAGCTTTTGCATGGATGGTGGCCAGGTCAGACCAGGGACACATGTGCATGCTGTCTCCCGGTGGTCGCCCTCAGTCCTTTCCAAACACAGTGCTAACAGCCAGTCCCGTGGCTGCTCCTGCACTCCCAGCAAGAGGTGATGATCTGGCAGCAGCAACCCACGGGAAACAATGCAATCTGTGACTGTGGACATCAAGTGGCCTTTGTGGAAAGAGGCCCTCGGAGGCCATTACCAGTTCTGAGCAATGAGACAGCCCGACAGTGAAGAAAGAACCAACAGGGCTCTCAGGCACAAGGAACAGCATGAGCCGATGCTCAGAGGCGCAACCAGGGAGTGGCTGGGAGAGGAAGAGGGGGAAATCCTGCAGCCCAGCACCACTAGAGACAGGAGGCCCAGAGAGGAAGTGAAGGCTCAGACAGTTCACAATGAAGACACACAGTGGATGGCAGGAGCCCAGGGACCGAGGGGGACGCATCCAACAGGTCCCCTGAGTGTTACGAAGCCCTGGCCAATGGGCCCACGGCAACCTTGGGTGGAAAGTCTGAGGCTCCGACATGCTCCCTTTGAGCATCCACAGCTGCCAGCACCCCAACCACAGGCTACACCACAAAGCCCCAACTTCAGGGCTGCAGCACACTCAGGCTAATTTTGTAATCAATTGTGAGCACATTCCGAAGCTGGGTTAGAACCAAGAACGAAAAGCTGCCTAAGTAATGATTATAAAGCAAAACATCTAAGTGCTGAAAGAACGCCATAAAATGCCATAAAGAATTCCACGAGGGGGAAAATTGTGTGGCAAGGCCGAACCATGTCTTCTTGAGCAGGTTAGACCTGGGAGCCTTCTAAGAAGACTTCCTGGAGGAAGGTAGGGCTTTGAGATGATTCCCTAAGGTCTCCAGAATTCAGAAGTAGGAAAGGAGGAAATTCCTGGAGAGGGAAAGGCCCAGCACCAGCAGTGGCATTTCCAAGCTTGGGGCAACAGAGTGGTGTTCCAGATACACTGCACAGGTTTACAATTCTGTGGATCCTGGAGAAGCAAGTGGAGTGAGTGGCTCAGCGAGACAGCTTGGCAGTCACTGAGAAACTCGGGGCTAGGTCATCGGCTGCCTATGGATTAGGTGGGGGAGATAACAGGCGATAGAGTGGATACAAAGTGGAAGGGGAATGAGCATCAGTGGTGGGGCTGGGAGGAGAGCAGAGCCATGGTCATCTTGCGTTTCTTCCCTTGGAAAGCCCGCATTACCAGCAACCTCCTCTTGGCTTGGAGAAATGTCCAGATGGGAATCCCAAAGGCATGCTCCCATTCTTATCTCCATCCAAAAGTGCTCCACCAGTCAGGCTTGCTGCCGTTGGCCAGGCCAAGAGAGTGAACTGGATTCCTGAGAAAGGGCAGTGCAGCACTCCCTGCCTAGGAGTTGAAAATTCTTCAAAGCTCAGGGGCTCGGGTTTACGATGTGAAATTCTTGGCATGATGAATGTCTCTGGACCTAAGGCTCTACGATCCCTCCCCCAACCTCTTCCCTGGACCAGAGGTGGGTCCTGGAGGGAGGGTCTCTGAGCCCCAAGTCTTCCCATGGGAGACTGGAAGAGGACATGGCTTCTTGGTCACTTCCATCTTTAGGGACCTTTCGTCGGACCAAGGTCTTGGGCCACCCTGTATGTCTGTTTCTGTGTGTCTGCCTCCTGCACTGAGAAAGCATGCTCTGTGTTCAGATGTGCTCTGAGCAGGTGACAGAAGGCAGTGAACAGAGCCTGCCAGGAAGCCGGGCCTCCTTGTAAATGATATTCTAGAAGCTCACCTGAGGGACTTCCACAGCCAACGGTGCTGCGGCACTGGGCGGGGGGAGGGTGGTGTGGAGGGGAGGGACAGCATGGTCTGAGGCCCTCCAGGGTGGACTGCTGGCTCCCTGTCCTCTAAGCAGGGGCACACAGATCTGGCAGGAGGCAACAGGCTTGGGGCTGATGCTGTGGGTACCAGGGCAGCCACCAAGGATTTTGGAGGACAGAAAATCAGAGCATGATGCTGACAGCACGGGAAGGTGCAGGTGGACAGGAAAGGAGGGAGGGTGGAGAACCAGGATGCAGAAGCTCTGTGCCCAGCACCCACTGCTATACCACCCTGCTCTGGGTACAGAGGCCACCCTGGTACATGCTCAGGTAGTGAACCCTGCAGGCCCTGCCCAGGGAACAGCTCAAGAAGGTGTTTTGGTGGACACAGCAAGAAAGAGAGAGTACAGGAGAAGGCTCATCAGGAAGGGGAGGATCCCAGCTGGGCAGGTGTCCAGCAGACGGCATCACCCCAGGCTGACACTGTGCAGCCTGGCACTGCAGTAGGATCTCCTTGGGCGCCAACAGGATTCCGGACGAGGCGAGCCCTCACAGGCATGAATAGCTCAGGCTCCACTCAAGATGTGGGGGCCATAGAGGAGCATCACAGACACTAGGACCCACCTGACACTGGCCAACGCCCAGCCCAACAACATTGGCCCAGGAGGAGTAGGGCTGGGCCAAAGTCACAGGCAAGGTAGTGACGGGGTGACACTTGCTTTGAATTTGACCTACCCAAGCTGTCGCAGGAACCCAGGACTCCTGGGAGGTGATGAGGTGGCGCCCTCACTGGAGGGTTAGGAGGGAGCTTGTTGGCCTTGTTCCTTGCCTGCCACATGTGGTCACACAGAAGCAACAGGCCTTCACCAGACTTCACACCCACTGGCGCCCTGACCCTGAACTCCCCAGTCTTCAGGACTGTGAGCAACACACATCTGCTGCTTACAAGTCACCTACTGTGAGGTGCCGGGGGATAGTTGGGGAATGGACTCAGACATCCTACAGGATGATTCCAACACTGTACATCCTCAGAGCAGTTTGTGTCCAATAAGGGGGCTCCCTCTGTGGCTCCATGCACTCACGCATTCACTGACTAGTGCTCCAGAGGGAAACGGGACATTCCATGATTTCTGACCACTCAGCCATTCCTGCATTCATCCACCCATTCAGGCTGTTCTCACACCCGGAGGGCCCTCAGGGTGTGGATACAAGAGATCCTTCCGTAAGCCAAGCAGACCCTTCTTGATTCAGTTGTGCAGTCTGACTCTATGGGGAGAGGCCCACCATCACAGCAGGGAGCTGTTTCCAGAACCCACTGTGGTCTCTCCTGTTTTAGAATCACCTTCAGATCTGATTTGGAAGCCAGCAAGAACATCAATATCAGCACTTTCCCATGATGCCTCTTTTCATATCTGTGTCTTACATCTTAACGCCAAGAAAGGATCCCTTTGGACACACTTCACCCGATAATGCCATCTGGCTGTTAAAAACAAAAGCCAAGGTACATCTCAGACACCCACATGGGCTTTAGCAAGGAACCCTCTGGGCTTGCATCCCAAAGTCTACTTGGTTCATCTGTGTCATCCCAACACAGTGGCTGAAGTCTCAGGGGATGGCCTCTAAAATAGTTATGACGGTCAGCCTCTTAGCACCCCTGGGATCCCCGCAGAGCAGCTACTCCCAAGGTCTAGAGCAGCACCAGGAAAGGTTATACGGCTTCCTGTCGCTAGGGAAGGGCTTCCAGAGTTCACTGGCAATGAAACACTTCTAGCAGGCAGTCCAGTGTTCAGCCCCCACATGCCCTTGAAGTGTCCATGCAGCTGGTCCGTCAAGCACAGCCAACACTGAATGACAGGGTCCTTGTGGTCAGACCCTGGATATCCGTAGGACTTGCAGCTCTTCCCCACCATGGCCCTGGCCACACAGGGGCATGGCAAAAGGCAGAGAACTCAGGGCCCCTAGAGAGAGAAGTAGAGGCAGCCGGGACCAGTACCAGGGGGCAGCAGGTGGAGCTGACGGAGATCTGCTGGTGCCAGGAGGGCCCCAAGATCTAGACTCTGGGCTCAGGCAGCCTCAGGTCCCCAAGAGCGAGGGTCAGCCCATATCCTAACACCCCAGCTGTACTTTGTTCAGCAAGATGCTGGACAGCAGATACGGCTGCCACAGGAAAGGCAGCTGCTTTTCCTACAGCCCTCCGCTCCGTCTGCCCTGCAGCTAGCCCAGAGCTGACACCCAGGTGGTCCTTTCACATTCCCACCACCCCAACCACCTGCTTCTGGTGTTATCCTCTCACAGTCTCAAACACCCAGCTCAGCCTGGACAGGTGGCTGACTACCGCCCCACTGGACAGATGTGAACACTGAGTCTTGCCCAAGCTTGTATGCGAGTCTGTGGTTTTGGTGTTGGGGCCAGAACTGAAATTCTCCTGCCGTTCTCCTACCTCTGGTCAACGGAGCTGTGGTGTCTACAACACATCAGGAAAACTGCCAGGATGGACCTCCCACTCCCTTTGGCAGTGGTTCTCTGCAAATATCACATCTCTAAGAAGCAACATGTAAGCTCGCAAGTCCCAAATGGGACACAGAAAAGCAAGAAAGAAGTACAGGAAGAACGACAGGCAGACGGCAACTGTCTAGACAGATGAGAGGTGGTGCGGGGCTACAGCAAGAACACGCGCAGCTTTCCTTCCAGTCAGGCGAGGGGCTCCCGCCTCTCGGAGCCACGTGACCTTGGGTAAGTCATGCAGCCTTTCTGGATGCCCAGCCTAGAAAGCCAGAGGGGTTACTGTGAGAATTCACCGAAAAGGAAAAGCACGCGGAGCCTCCTGGAGGGAGCTGGGCACGTGGAACTGATTAGAATCATCCTATGGAATGTCAGGGCTGGAAGGGGCTGGAAAGATGACCTCATCCCAGAGTCTCATTTCACAGAGAAACCAGGACCCTGGTAAAAGAACGGACTTGTCCAAGGTCACATAGCAGAGTCGTGCACCCTCAGGTCCAGCGCTTTCGGCTTATATCTCTGCTTTCTTCTGAAACCAAAGACCCAAACCTATCAGTAAACCTGATCTTCCCAGGCACACAAAGGGTACGGGCAGTTTTCTTCCACGACTTTTCCGACCCACAGAGTCCTCAGACTTCAGTTTTCTTTCTTCACTTAGCAAGCAAAAAAAAAAAAAAAATGCAGAATTTCCATTCAAGGAGACAAAAAGTCTATAAATTTTGAAAACACCAAAATTAACACCAAAAGGCACTCCCTTTAGCCTTCTTTTGCTCACCTTCCTCTCTCACGGTGCCATTTCCCCACAAATATTTTGCAATAACAGTAATGCTACAAGGGAAGAAAAAATAAAAATCTGATGCACTTAACAGATATTTTGGTACAATAATGCGTCACAGATGTTCATATCAAACCATGCACGCACACATGCAATCTTACTGAGAAGGCTGCTGTTGCGTTTCTGGCTATGGATTGGGGGATCCTGAACACCCCATCTCCCAGGCCTCCATAATTCTGGCCCTCCCGGGTCATTCGAGGCTGCCCAGGGCAAAAGAGAAGAGATTTCATCACCTCCCTCCGCAATGATAACAGGACAAATTGGCGCCGCTGGATGCTCTGGCAGGTGTGAAGCGTGTGCAGATTAAGGGAACCCAAAAGAGTCCCACTTGCTTTTGCTCCAGGCTTGCCCTCCACAGGCCTTTCCAAAAGCTGGACTCAGGGACAACCTGAGAAGTGGGCCTGAGCCGCTGAGGAGGTGGGCACATTTCTCACACCGAGATGGGCATCTGTCTGATCTGCCGGGGGGGCCCTAACCACCCCAGCAACAACAGTGGTTCATGGGAACTTGTCCTGAAACGCGGCCTCACTCGCTTTCCCACAAATGCTCTCCAGTCCCCAGAGCTGCCACTGGGTCCACCAGCCATGTCTCCAGATCCCAGGGAAAGAGACTTGTCCTGAGAGGGGCCTATGAGAGCCAGGGGCTGCTGCTAAAGCACGCAGGTCCCCAGCTGCCTTTCGGCCTTGGGGGAGTCCTCAGAGTGATGGTGGTTCTCCCCAGGCTCCCCCAACTAAAGGTCTTGAAGCCCAGACAGCAGGGCTCTGGAGAGCAGGGCTGCTCACACACCTGCCTCTGAAATGAGATGGGCGGTGAGCATGGACCAGGGCGGGGGCGGCGGGGGAGGCTTACACAGATGATATCAGAGCTTGAGGCTGGCAAGAGAGAAGTCACTTCAGAGGGAGGCGCCGCTGTGTTCAGAGGAATCCGCACTGGGCCACAGAAAGCACAGGATTCTTCCCCGTGGAGAAGGAGTCAGGCGCAGTCAGAACCCTGCGGGGCGTGACTAACTGCCCCAATATCCCCGCCACCAGGGCCCTCTGGGTAAGGACTCTACAATTATGGGAGCGCCAGCAGGAGAACCGACAAGCACGCCTTTCATTTGGCCCGCAAATCAATCTGCCTTCTTACCTCCCTGGGGACCATATTGCATTTCCCCTAGAAAAACAAAGGCCACAGACCTCAGGAGGGGGATCGCTTTCTGCCGCTGTTTCCCTGGTGAACAGCTTGCAACATTTCAGGAGCAGTGGGCAGCTCTCACTCCAGGGGGGCAGCCGTGAGCTGGGCCAGCCCACGGGGCTGCCTCCTCCATGGGCAGTGCTGGCACCAGCACAGGTTTGGGAGCCTCTGTCTGAGGGAGCAGCGGGGACCAACAGGCCTGTTCTCAAGGCACAGGAGTGAATACACTTTTCTCAGAGCCTCTCAGCTGAGTTTGGGGGCTGGTGAGCTGTGAGTAACCTCTGTCCACAGGGACATTGGGTTGGCTCTGGTCTCCGGCGCACAAAGACTTTAACCGTTTTAAGATCCGCCCTTTCCTTGGTCCTTACGCTTGGGGTTCAGAACTCAGAATCCAGAACCTTAAGCAAACTCACATCTCCAAATCCGTGAATCCCCAAACTGCACCTGCTGGCTTGCAGCCGTGCTCTCAACCACCTCCAGCAGCTGGGCGCCAGCAGGTCCACGCCTTCCTCACACTTCTCACACACGGACACACAGGCTGCCCATGGCACCCAAGCAACAACAGCCTCAGGACCAACTCCTGTCCTGAAAACACCAGGCCTTGCAAAAGCTTGAAGCCAATCAGCATCTCTCTCTTTGTGTTTGCGATCGCTCAGATGCTCCCAGGGAGATTCTGCCTAAGTTAGCACAGCAGGTGCACAGTGCACATTCCCGACAGATAGGTGTGTACCGGGCAAACTGCTCCAACTCCAAGCACACCCTCACAGCACTGCAGGAGCTAGAGCGCTGCCCCCACAGCCCTAGGGACTATCAGCAGTCAGGGGCTACCTGAACGGGGCCCCGGCAGCTCATGCCCGCCTACCTGGGAGAAGTTGAGCCCGTTGAGCGGATGGCACTGCTCCTCCACCCTCTCCACCGCTCCAGTGCTCTTCTTCATCTTCTCCGCCTGCTGGGCCAGGTAGAGGTCGAGCACAGGCACCCCACGGGAGCGCACGTCCGTCTCCGTGAGTGAGTTCACCATAAGCATCACCCACACCGGCCTCTTGCGCTCCCAGTTGCCCGCGATGGCGTTGAACAGGTAGTCAGCATAGAGGCCCTTGCCCCGCTGCGCAGGCGTCATCCAGGAGGGCATCATGAGCTTCACGTAGTCCAGGTGGCGCTTCAGGCGCCAGTAGAGCTCGCGCGGCAGCACGTCCTGCAGGTTTTCCCCATGCGGCAGCAGCTGGCAGCTGGCCAGAGCCGAGATGGTGTAGGGGTCAGTCAGGTCCAGCTCGAAGTAGACGTGGGCACTGGCCTGGAAGGCCGCCTTGGAGTTGTCGGGAATGAAATCCCAGACCCGGGTGTAAGGGACATGGATGGTACCGAACAGGTAGGCCGGGGGGTCCCGCCGGATCGTCCACAGGAAGGAGTTCAGGTCCCTCTGCTACGAGACAAGAGCAGAAACACAGCCGTGAGACTGAGGGCTGGGGCACGGAGCCAGGGCTGCGGCAGAGTGGCAGTGGCAGGGGGACGCAGGGTGGACAACACTGATTCAGGGTTAAATCTTGGCTTTGCTGTGTCTAGACTGTCCCATCACACAAACATCATTCCATCTCCCTCCTCCCCGAGACCTTGGGGTGACAGCAACCACCTGGGGGTCCATGCCTGGGAGACGCCAGACCTTCTGGGCAGTGCCAGGCACAGCGGAAGCGGGCAGAGAAAGGCCTGCCCGGCTGGGACCAGCCCTCGTGCAGTGCCAAGGACTGCCACACCACCTGAGAAGATTCATGCTTGGCCAAGCCAAACCTACACCAGGGTGTTTCCTGGGGAGGAGGGAAGAGGCGGGCTGCGAGTCGTGCTCTGGCAAGGACAGAGGAAGTCATATAACTTTTAATTTCAACCATCAGAAAATACATGCCAAGAGCACTCTGAAGGCAGAACACCTACTGAAAGTAGCACACCTACTTAAACAGCCACTTGCTATTCCTTGGGGTGGACAGATCTCGCTTCGAAGCACAGTCTGAGTGTTGGCTGCCTTGCTCCAGCAACTGAGACCCAGCAAGGAGAAGCACTTTCAGACCCTGCAGCGGCAGGTCTCGGCCTCCAGGCTGGGAGGAGAGGGTTCCGGGGCCCAAGGCCCACACAGTGTATACATTCTGCATGCTTTCTGAGCTCCGCCCAGAAGGGACACCTGGGCTGCAACCGCAATTCCCTGTCACTTCCTGTTGCTGACCATTGGTGTGAGTGTGTGCACGTATGTGAGTGTGTGCACGTGTGTGTACGCACAGGGTTACAGGAAGGGCTCCTGAGTCATTTCTCCAGATCCCGACTAAGGCCCACAGGGAAGAGGCAAGAAGGAGGCACTGCCATTTCTCTCTGGCAACTCCTTTTTCTCTACCATTTATCATCCAGAAAAAATCCCTAGAATGTCCACTGGCTCCTAGAAAGATTCTGATCAACTAATTTAGTTCTTCTAATTCTGCCTTCTCTGAAAAGTGTGGGTCGGAGTGGATACTTGTAGGGGAACCTGACTTGACTTTACTGAATACTAAACACCCAGGAATCCCAGCTTCCTGGACCCAGCCAGAGCTGCCCCCGCCCCCCGGCCCCCCCCATGCTACTACAGGGCAGGTTGCACCTTGCCCAAGGTCAGCCACCTCCCTGGTACAGGGCAGCAGGCCAGGCCCCTGTGTGCATGGCCATAGGCTCAGGGGTCCTGTCAGCGCACTCACTCACACAGGGAGGGAAGGACAGGGACGTGAGGGAAGGAGGTAACTGGTTCCTAGTTTGAGGAGGAACATGAGGATACGCCCGGGTGGCCCCCCCAAAAAACAGTGGGTCAGCCAGGTTTTCTTCCCGCAGCCGCTCGACCCTGCCTCCTTTTCACAAAAGACAGACACCTGGGCAGTTGGTGCTAAGTCCGGGCTGCAGTGGGAGAGAGGGCAGAGGGAAGCGACACCGGAGACAACGTTTGCCCGGGTCAGGGTGGAAAGACCCGGGCCCGGGAGACAGAGGGAAGTCCCGGCGGAGTAGAGATGAAGAGGATGACGGGCTGGGCGGGAGTCAGGGCAAGAGCAGTGGACAGATACAGCGGTCGAAGTGGGCAGCGAGGAGCCCACGGTCAGAGCAGGGCAGAGTCAGCAAGAAGACAGTCCAAAAGGGACACCCGGAGAGCAAGCCCAAGCAGGAGCCAGAGCGTCAGCGCACGACCGAGCCGGAGCGAGGGAGCGCCCCGTCTCAGCTCTGGCTCCGGCACTGGGGCCAGAGTCCCCATACCAGGGAGGTGGAGCGGGCAGGCAGGAGCGGGTGATGGGCTCCCGGCGCCGACCAGAGGTGCGTGAGGAAGGCTGGACCCACACCGCCGTCCCCACGGGCTGGAGCGCCCGGGCGGACGGGCGGGAGACTGGCGGGGCAGGCGCTCGCTCACCGATCCGGGCGGCCGGCACTGTCCTCCGTCGGGGGGCTGCGGGCGGGCGCGGGCTGTGGCGAGGAGCGCGGCGAGCAGCGGCCCCGCCACGGCGGCGTGCATCCTGCCGGGACCGGCCGGGCGCGGGGACCCTCCCGAGCGGCGCCCCCTCAGCAGGGCGGGGAGCCCCCCAACACCCCAGTTGGGCACGGAGCTTCCTCTAGAGCGCGGGGCCCCAGCCGCGGGATGCTGGGAGCCCTTTGGGGCGTGGCTGACTGTCCCTGCCCGACCTGGGGGTCTCTCTGGGGCGGGGCCCCTCACCAAGGCGCGCGCGGCCCCGTTGGCCAAGCCCCGGGGCTCTGAGAGTGCGCGGGAGTTCTGGGGCGCGCAGCGGTCCCCAAGCCACGTCGGGGTCCAGGGGCACGCCGGCTTCCTCAGGCAGTACCGAGGTCTCGAGGTTATGCAGGGTACCCGGGGCGCGCAAGGGTCCCAGGGGTGCGCGGCGCTCCAGGGGGCGCGCAGCGGGACAAGTGCGGCGGAGGGCTCGGCGGGGCGGGGGTCGGGTCCAGGGCGCCCGGTTGCCCCCGAGCCCGGCTCAGAGGGGCGGCGGGCGGCCGCGCGGCCGCTGCCCGGGCTCCGCCATGCTGCTCCGCGGCCGGGAGGGAGGGAGAGAAGAGGGCGGGAGAGCGGCGAGGAGCCGGGCCGGGCGGGGGGCTGGGGCCGCCGGGGCGGGGGGAGGGGAAGACCCGGCGCGGAGGGCGGGGGGCCGCGCCGGGCCGGGCCGGGGGCCGCAGGGAGTCGGGGCGAGCTCCGTGCCCGGGCGCGGCGAGGCGGGGTCTGATGGGCATGGCAGGCGCTCGCTCGCTCCTCGCTCGCTCCCTGGCTCGCTCCCTCACACACGCGCGGAGGGAGGCGAAGCCCGCAGCAGCCACTTCCCAACTTTCCAAACTTCCCAGCGCAACTTTTTCCTCTCCTCCCCTGCCCGCGCCTCCTCCTCCTCCTGCTTGCCTCCCTCCCCCTTTCCCTCGCCCGCTGCCGCCGGGCCGTCGGTTCCGCGCGCGGCCCCCAGAGGGCGCCAAGGCAGAGGCCCCCCTGCCCAGCCAGCCCAGCGTCCACGGGAAGGCGGCGACACGTGCGGGGGACATGGGCTAACGTCGCCCCGCGCGTCTACCCGGCCTGGCGATGGGCAGTAAGGATGAGGTGGAAGTGGGCAGGCGCTCCTAGGTTAGCAGGAGAGGAAGTGGTCGCAGGGAAGTCGATGACTGCTCAGTTTCTCACATCCCAGTGGGCATGCTGTCAGTCACCTTTGCAAACACCTGCTGCATCAGAGAAAGATTGAGCTGTGGTTATGCATCAAGGTGAAGGAATTCATGATGGGGGAAGGGTTTGGGGTGAAGGGGGGGAATCCCAGTACCTATGAAATTGTGAATAAATGAATATTAAAAAAAAAAAGAAAAAAAAAAGAAAGACAAGAATCCTAACCAGTACGCATCCCACTCTGGCGGTTTCCCTCAATCCACGCAGGATCGAGACTGCAGGGCAAGGGGTTCCTGTGCAGTGTCTTAGACCACAGAGACTGAGCTTAGCTTAAAGCAGCCTCCTCCATTTGTTCCTAATTGGAGAATGAGACCTGGAGAAGGCCTAGGGGCTGGACACAAGTCTCTGGGCCTTCTCCGGTAAATAGGGAAACTGAGTCACGGGCACCAGCATGGGAATTTTCTGAATCTCCCTCATCTGGCAGCAGAGGCCAGTAGACAGGTTAGGTGATATTGTCAGAAGCGCATAGCTTGGAAATGGAGGCTGTTAGGGCTGGGGCCGCAGAGGCTGTGAAGACCCAAAGTGGTAGGCAGCAAAGGGGAACAGACAGGACAGACTCCTGTGAGGCAGGCTTCAAAGTCAAGTCAGGGATCCCTGTGTGGACAGAGACGAGTGCTCACAGGAAGTGCAGGTGCCGAGGCTCAGAGAGCACAAGTGCCTGCAAGAGTGCCAGAAGCCAGGGCTGCGTCTGTCTGGGCAGAGGACTCAGGTTCCTTGTGTATCCCAGGGGATGGACATGATGGAAAGGCTTGAGTCCAGGGGGAGGCAGGGGCGCAGGCAGTGGGGCAGGGGAGCCAAGACCCAGCCTATATCCCTGACTCGCAGCACCGGAGCAGCGGGGGCATGGCCCCATTGGGAGGTGAGCAAGGAGGACGGACTGAGCACCGGGGAGGTAGGAATGCACCAGGGCATGGGGTCTGGGCCACTTGAGGGACAGAAGGAAGGCAAGGGGGACTCCAGAAATGAGCAGGTTGCATCATGAGCCACTGGGGGTGGCAGAGCTGAAGGAGTGATGAACATATTCTAAAATGTGGATGATTGTTGAGCTCTGTGGATGTAGTATAAAGCACTTTGAGTGGGTGAATTGTGTGACATGCAAATTGTATCTGCAGGAAGATGTTTCTACAGAAAGGGAAGAAGGAGAAAGAATAGCCTTGGCATTGCAGGCATGTCTGTCTCCACCCTGGTGTAGTGAGGCAGTCCTGAGCCTCAGAGAGGAAGCTGCTCCCCACCTCTCCCTAGGTATCTGGGGGGCATGAGCCGAGCTCTGCTTCACTGGGGGATTCTCCCGGGGCACATAACCTTTCTTGTCTCCAAATCCCACAGGATGCAAGATGATGTGCAAGGGGCTCCCAGAAGAGGTGGTGGAGTCCTCCTCTCCCCCCAGGGCACGTACTGCCCACTTGCCTTTTAGTGTACTTTAATGAAGTTGTTCAATCAGATTGGTACCAGGAATCTCTAGGCTGGAACGGCTGGGGCAGGAGCAGACGCCTTGTAGCGGAACTAAACCAACAAAGTCTGCCTCTTGAGCAGTGCCGGAGCTGGGGCACTGCCGAAAGGCGTCTGTCTTGGGGTGGGTTGGGATGGGGAGATGAGGGGCTCCCCAGCTCAGGCCTACCAACAGATCCAGCTCTGCTCAGGGCTGTCCTCAGGGCAGGTTATCACCTGGCCATTGGCCGAAGTCAGTGTGCCTGGCCTGGCCCCTCGGCCCCATCTTCTCTGCCCCCAGACTAGATTGGAAGTTCACTGTAGGTGATTGAAGGCCGTGACTGCGTCTGGGGTACGGGAGAAGAAGAGCAGACTCCTGGACCATATCTCACAGGGGCTGATGGGTGCTGGGCCAAGATGCAGATGTGGAGGTACTCGGAAAAGGGCCCTGTCCCTGACCCCAGGGCAGGGTTGGGGAAAGAAGTACAAGGCCCTGCAGTGCAGTGAAAGGTTGGAGTGGCTGTGTAGCATTCATTCAAATACAGAAACAGAGACTAAAAAGAAAGTGGGGAGACAGAATGTAGAACCCAGGGGAGCGCACCCAGGGTTTTGACCTCAGGGGACTTTCAGTCTGGTGAGGAGGTAAAAGGTACGTAGGCAGGTGACTTTGGGATGCAGAGGAGGAAAGGGGCCAACCAAAGGAGGTGAGCAAAGGTCTTAGCCAAGAAGGTGAGGGGTGAGCTGACCTTTAAGCGTGAGCAGGTGTTGGAGAAGGCCGATGAGGAGAGGAAGTTCAGGAGGGAAGAACATCAGGTGCCAGCTCCTGAGACTGCCAAGTGTCTGGCCCTTTCAGGGAACTGTGACCAATGATGCTGGACCACGGCAGAACACCTGTGGAGGAGCCGGGACAGGACTTCCCTGGGACTTGGCCTTGTCTGGAAAGCCCATCCTTCTCCTCTCCAGAGATGGTGTGAGCTCACTCTGCATCGTGGTGCCGGCGGAGGGTGGCTGCGATGTCCAGGCGAGCAGGGGGACCACAGGGACAGAACAGCACTGGTAGGCTCTGCCTCCTTCCAGTCCAGCATTGCTTGGGTTCCTAGATGCACTGCAGCATGTCAGGCAGGAAGAACTACGAGTCCTGCCCTCCAATTACTTGTAACTTTTCCACAAGACGACAACATGCACATGGTAGATTCAGGCGCATGAAGTTAGTAGGGCTGCCCCGAGCAGTGGTGTACAGGTGACTTGTTGAGATCCTGGTTCCATTTCTTTTGGATATTTCCATAAATGGGGCTGCTGGATCCTACAGTAGTTGCTTTCGTATTTTTTTTTAAGGAACTTCGAACTGGTTATCACAATGACTATACTAATTTATGTTTGCATCAATAGCAAGCTATAGTTCCAAAGCACAAAAGCTCAGCCGTTGTGTGAAAAAGTTCTGAGGATCTGATGCACAATTTGGGATAACTCTGTTAATTAGTTTGATTGTAATAACCGTTACACAATATATGAGGTTATTTCAAAGAGTTCATAGAAAAAAGGTTTGAAAAGATAAGCCTATCCTGGTGCAAAAAAGTTGAAATATATGCATAACTTTCTCCGTGAATGTTTTGAAAACCTCTTATGTGTCAGGATTTCCAAATTATTTCTGTACCAGAATAAACCATTTTTTAAAATTTTTACTGGAAAATCATATATACAGAGAGGAGGAGAGACAGAGAGGAAGATCTTCCATCCGTTGATTCACTCCCCAAGTGGTCACAATGGCCAGAGCTACACTAATCTGAAGCTAGGAGTCAGGAGCTTCTTCTAGGTCTCTCATGTGGATGCAGGGTCCCAAGGTTTTGGGCTGTCCTTGACTGCTTTTCCAGGCCACAAGCAGGGAGCTGGATGGGAAGCAGGGCTGCTAGGATTAAAACTGGCACCCATATGGGATCCTAGCATGTTCAAGGTGAGGGCTTTAGCCGCACCAGGCTCAGAATAAACCATTTTTAAAAAGAATTTCTTTATTATTTTTGGAAAGCCAGGTTTACAGAGAGGAGGAGAGACAGAAAGATCTTCCATCTGTTGGTTCACTCCCTAAGTGGCCACAACAGCCGAAGCTGAGCTGATCCAAAGCTAGGAGCTTTGGACCATCCTCTACTGCTTTCCCAGGCCACATGCAGGGAGCTGGATGAGAAGTTGAGCAGCCAGGACATGAACCAGTGTCCATATAGGATCCTGGTGCATGCAGGGCTAGGATCAACCAACTGAGCTATTGTGCTAGACCCTAAACCAGTCTTTAATTGCATTTTCCATGAACGTTATTCTGTAGTACCCTCATGTGTGCATGTTAAATCATTTTGTATTTATTTCTTTACCTTCACTTTCAATGCAGAGCAACAGAAGGGAAAGGAGAGGGAGAGAGAGCGGGGGTGAGGAGGGGAAGAGAGAGAGAGAGCTCTTCCATCTACTGCTTCACTCCCTAAATGACCCGGGTCTGCACCAGCCTGAAGAAGGATCCTGGTGCTCTGGGCCATCTGCTTGGTTGACAGGGGACCAAGTGCCTGAGTGCTCATCTGCTGCCTCTCTGGTTGCACAGCAGGGAGCTGCATCTGGAGTGGAGAGGCCAGAACTTGAGCTGGTGCTTTGCTATGGTAAGCAGCATCCCACACAACACTTTTCCCACTGTGTGATTTCATCACATACAATCTGTATGTGTCAGTTGGCACATGAGGCGTGGGTGGGAGATGTGGTGCTACTGCAGAAGGCGAGCACAGTTCCCGGGAGGCAAAGGGGCGGGAGCGCTGGCCTCCAGGAGGGAGGCCCTGCTTGAGGCCATGAGCACAGAGAAGAATTTGGATTAACGGAGAGGGCCTTGCTGGCATCCAAAGTCAGGAGAACAATGAGAGCCAAGAATGTGATGGGAACTCAGGAAGAAGGGATGGCACTGAGAGCGGTTGCGGGTGTAGGGGACAGCGTTTGGCAAGCCACACAGAAAAAGCAGTGGGGGCTACTACGGAGCAGTCTGGTGCCAGAGCCTTTATCCAGAGGGACTTGGTGACAGGATGAGGTAGGGAACTCTATCTCCATTACGCAGATGAGGAAATTGAGGCTCAGAGGGGAGGTAGGACATGGGGAAATCACAGAGCTGATGTGTAAAACATCTGCACCTTCCAGTTCTCTCCATGAAAGCATGAATGGGCAGGGAGCATGGATCAGACTGAGTGCGCAGCTGAGAGCTCACGCGCGTGTACACACACACACAGAGGCGTGGGGAGCATCTCCGTGCCTCGGATGGCAGCTGTGTCGCCTGTCTAATTAGGCAGGTGGAATGATCGTCACGGAAGAGACTCTTGCCTTTCGCTTTGGCCCTGGCTGTGAGAGGCTCCATTCCTCTGTATAAGATGCAGTGCAACTATGGGAAGGGAAAAAAAGACATGTGCTGCTTGAAACAGAATCCCCCACCGAGCTGACCGCTAACTAGCACTTAGACCCCACGTACACACACAGCTGCTTTAGGTAATGAAGGCTGTGGCCCATGTTCCTGGGGATAAAATAACAAACCACATATAAAGGTTTACGTTGCTGTGTAATTAGCACGGATCTGTGAGTGTACCAGGCAAGCAGGGTGAGGGCAGGGGGGCTAGGGCCTTGAGTGCAGCCAGCTGGGGAGGAGGGAAAGCGCATACCCTGTGGAGCCCAGAAGACAGGAGCTGGCACCCTGCTCACCACTGTGACCCTGAGCAAGGCATTGAGACTCTATAAACTTGAAATATCCCATCTGCCAAATGGGGGGAATGGTACACATCTTGTGACAGTGTTTTTTTTTTTTTTAATTTTTATTGGACAGGCAAGATTTACCAGAGAGAAGGAGATGTATAGAGAAAGATCTTCTGTCATTTGGTTCACTTCCCAAGTGGCCACAATGGCCGGAGCCAAACCGATATGAAGCCAGGAGCCAGGAGCTTCTTCTAGGTCTCCTCATGTGGGTGCAGGGCCATCCACGACTGCTTTCTCAGGCCACAAGCAGAGAGCTGGAGGGGAAGTGGGCTGCTGGGGTTAGAACCAGTGCCCACATGGGATCCTGGCACATGCAAGGTAAGGACTTCAGCAGCTAGGCTGTTGCGCCGGGCCCGTGGCAGTGGTTTTGCTCTCCTCCTTGTTCCCAGGGCGTTTTGGCAAAACGTCTAATGGCATTTTTGATTGTCATAATTGGGGCTGTGCTGCTGGCATCAAGTAGCTGGAAGTTAGGACACTGTGAAAGAACCTACAGCACAGCCTCCCTGCCTATCAGGAACTGTTCCACCCCAAGTGCCAGCTGGGTCAAGGCTGAGAACTACTTTATAGGCTTGCTAAGTCATGTTATGTGATCATGACTCTTTCCTCCTCATTCTAGTTGAAGAACAGAAAGGCTTCTGTCCACCGCTCCACTCTTCAAATGCCCGCAACAATCAAGGCCAGGCCAGGCCGAAGCCAGGAGTCAGAAACTCAATTTAGGTCTCTCCGTGGGTGACAGAGACTTAAGCACTTTATTTGATTTATTTATTTATTTTTGGAAGGAGAGAGGAAGATCTTCCATCTGCTGGTTCAATCCCCAAATGGCCACAATGGCCAGAGCTCACTGATCCAGAGACAGGAGCCAGTATCTCTTTGGTCTCCCACATAGGTGCAGGGTCTCAAGGCCTCCACTGTCTTCCCAGGCCAATATCAGGAAGCTGGATGGGACATAGAGCAGCTGAGACATGAGCTGGTGCCCTTATGGGATACCAGTACTTACAGGTGGAAGATTAACTCTGCTGGCCACAAAGAGACTGAAGCACTTGGGCCACAACCTGCCACCTCCCAGTGTGTACACAGCAGAAAGCTGGATTAGTAGTGGAGTAGCAGGGACTCAGAGCAGGCATGTCCACATGGTACAAAGCCTTCCAAGCAGTGTGATTCAGTGCTGCACTAAATGCCCATTCCTGATACTGGTTTTTAGTGAGCATTTACTATGAATGAGGTATTCCTTTATCATTGCATTGGAATGCACTGACTCTTGCTTGTTCATAGTTAAACCTATGAGGGAGTTCCAACATTATCCTCACTCTGTGGTTGAAGAAACTCAGGCAGAGGGAGGAAAGTTCCCTCAAGTCACATCCTAGAGGGCAAAGCTAGGAGTCAGTGTGGTGTGCTCAGGAATCAGAGAGCAGTCCAGTGAACCTATCCTGGGTCCTAGGGAGCAAATTCCAAGAGGTAACACTAGAGAGGCAGGAAGAGCTGGTGAAGTGGGACTGTGCAGGTTCAAGCCAGGAGTTTGAATTCCCACCTTACTGGGAAGCTACAGAGTACTGTCAAGATCAATGTGACTTTATCCCCACTTTTCAAGGCCCTTCAGGATTTCGTATGGGAGATGGGGTGGCAAGTGGGGCCAGGGAGGACAGTGTGGCAACAGACAGATGAGGATGGTGGCGTCTAAGCCCAGCATAGCTGTGGTGCAACTAGAGTGAGTTTGGGGGACAAGGAGGAAGTGCGTGAGCAGACTTGGTTCATGCAGAGTCAGAACCAGCAGTTACTGTCATGAAAAATTCATGATGTGGAGTGAGCGGGGAAAGGCAGCAGTGAAGAAGAGGAGGTTTTTGCCTTGAGCAACTGGTTCCACTAACTGAGATGGTAACTGCTGAGGAAAAAGCAGACTTTGGAGGGAGTGGCAGCGAGGCAGCCAGAGTCCAGCTACAGGTGATGAGAAGTGTGAAAGTCCCTGAGGATCTAGGCAGAGGTGTTAGTAAGCAGCTTAGAAGTGAACTTGGGGCTCTCTGGAGCAAGTAGGGCTGGAAGGCTTGGATGGACGAATGTAGCATTCATTACACAGAGATGGTATGTAAAGCCAAGGGCTACCAAGCATGAGGCAGACATGCAGACAAGACCACTTGCTCGAGTCCAGAGAGTCAGGCAGGGGAGAAAGACCAGGAGAGGGAGGTGCCAAGGTGTCCAATAAAATAAAACAGCCAAGTAACCACTGGATCTAACCACAGGGAAGCTGGCTCAAGACACTCCAGTGCACTGCTGGGGCTGGAAGCTCCAGGGAAACAGGGAAATGGGTTGAGCATAAGCAGAGAAGTGAGAAAGTGGAGACAATCTCAACTCCTTTGGAAGTTTTGTGGTAAAGGGTAAAGAAATGGGATGATGTAAGAACATGGATCTGCAGACAGATTCTAAAAAAATGAGTCTGAATGTGTTTGTCACTACTGACAAAGATCTTGTCGAGAGTGAGGACCTTCTGACCCCAGACAGAGGTGAGGTCAGAGAAGCAGAACAAGTCTCGACACCTAGAGGCAACAGAGGTGGTACTCCTTGTTGGCGGACTTCATCCGTCCTTCCCCAAGAGGGGCAGCGGGCTAAGTGGTGGTGCTGGGAATCACACAGGAAGATAAAGCTGCTCTGAAATGACTCAGTGGAATCTTCTTGCTTTCTCATGGAGAGGTCTAAGCCCTGAGCTGGGCCATTGGTTGGCCATCAGCCCTGACTACTGACCCCGACTGAGCCTTAAGTCCCAGCCCTGGCATGAGCTTGAGCTCTGCCCTGTGAGTCGACTGGCTCTGTCAACAAGGGAGACCCTGGGAAAGCAAATCAATGACTCAGCATCTGCCTTCTGGATTCTTCACAGCTGGTTGGATCCACAGCTGATGGCTGCATTGGGACAGGGTCAGGAAGGGGAGTTCCCTGGACTTGTCAGGGGAGGGTGTGGCAGAAGTAGAACCATTTGTAATGAGGGTCATGAAGGGAGAGAGTCAAGAACAGGAGTCTCAGAGAGGGCTCCAAAGATTAGACTCATTAGAATGAAAGACCCAGGCAGAAGTAAGATTGGGGAAGTTGTTGAGACCAGCAGTGAGGACACGCAGGCAGAGCTGAATGGAGGGAAAGTGGGTTGAATGGGACCAAGCAGGGCGGATGTGTGTCTCAGTATTTTCCTCCTTCATGGACGCTTGCAGGGTCATAGACACGCATGTACATGGTAAATCAGCACTTGTAGCTGGAAAATAGATGTGCTATGAAAAAAGGTCTCACAGCTTCCTAACTTGATCACTCCAGGTCACAGTTTGCACCTCCATGAAGTTAAAACAGCAGTACTGGTCAGCTCCGGGGTTTGTCATGAGGCTCTAGGAGAACAATGGAGGGAGAAGCACTCTATGGCCTGTAAGAGGACTGTGAGTCCTGCCTCTGCGATCCTCAAGCATGCTCCTTTCCGAGGGTGAACAGGCCCATACTATTCCAAAGGGTCATGAGAGGCATATGTCACCTGCTGCTGGGTGCCTTAAGGAAGATGCCATGGGGGTTCCATGCCATATAGGTCTCCTGGATTTCTACATGGAATGGTAGGTAGCTTGGGCCTTGTATAGCATGTTCTGCTGGGTGCCCTGGAAGGTGACTGGGTCTACATCGGACTGCCCCAGGCTCCGTACGTGCTAGTTAAGTTGGCTCTGATGGCATCCACCAGTGTACTTCTTCACATATTTAGGCTTCCTGGACTCTTACTTAGTCAAGGAAAGGGAAATTGGCTGGCTCTCACCTTTAGGTATTTTCCTGGTGACTTTCCATCCCTATTTCCAGTCTGGCCTCTCCTCTGTTTGAATATTCTTTTTTTCCCTTTAAACTCATTATGTACATCACTGTTTTCTCAATTTAGAATTTGGGCTGCATTCTCTTCCTCTCATTTGGTGCTTGAAGTCCCTTTCCATCAGTCATACTAAGTAGCTGTCCATATGCTGCTCTGGCTTAGCCAGTTTCACTTGTAAGCAACATTCAGCATTCAGAAACGTTCATGCTGGTTCTCTGTGTTGGCCAAGGTAGCTCAAGCACCCCTGGGACCACCTGGAGCAAATCTTGATTTTCTTCATGATGAATATGCATAGATTTGAATATGGTAGCCCAGTACCTTATCTTATTTCTCCCCCATTTCTTCTTTTTCTTTTTTTTTTAAGATTTATTTATTTTTATTGCAAAGTCAGATATGTATAGAGAGAGGAGAGAGACAGAGAGAAAGATCTTCTGTCCGATGATTCACTCCCCAAGTGACCACAACAGCCGGTGCTGCGCCAATCTGAAGCCAGGAGCCCAGATCCTCTTCCAGGTCTCCCATGCAGGTGCAGGGTCCCAAGGATTTGGGCTGTCCTTGACTGCTTTTCCAGGCCACAAACAAGGAGCTGGATGGGAAGTGGAGCTGCTGGAATTAGAACCAGCGCCCATATGGGATCCTGATGCATTCAAGGCAAGGACTTTAGTCGTTAGGCCACGGCGCCGGGCCCTCTCCCCCATTTCTTACCTAAAAGGTTTTGATTCTTCTTTTAATCCCTTGTGTCTGGAAGTGGTACCAACATTTCATGGGGTTTTTTTCCATTGGTTTACTAATTCATTCAGCCAACATCTATAAACCCAAGGATCTGAGGTGAAGATGAGTTGAATCGTCCCAGGTCTTCACATTTCTTCACCTTTCTTTACCCATGTTGTTTCACCATCCTGCAGCTGTCTCAATGAGGAAGCAATGGCCTTGGAATCCATGCAGCCTCTGAAGTGGCAGAAGTTGCCTTGACTTCCCAATGTACTTAAATTGATTCGTTTAACTCTTTCTTGGCCTTTCCATAATATCTAGCATTTCTTTTTTTTCTTCTCAAATCAACAGTTCTTGGTCTAACTCATTCAATTTTTAGTATTTTCTTCATAGTTTCAGATTTTTTCCCAAGACTTTCCAATAATGCTCTGTGTAGCTGGAATAATTATTTCTAATTTCACCACACAGTCTAAGCTCAGAAAAAAGGGAATGTGACACCCTAGGAGAGCGGGTTCCAAGGAGTATCTTATACACAGGGAAAGGGTGTGCGTACAGAGAAGCTTCAGGGTTCTCCATTTTGTATTGTGCACAGTTTATGTTCATAATAGTTACCACCGCCATCTGTTCTGACTAATCAATGACCTATTGGAGCATTTAACTTTGTATCAGGCATTTAATAATATTTGAGACTTGAAGATATTCATACCTTACCCACACTTGATCTGACCACTTTTTGAAGTTAATCATCTTGAGTGTGAAGTGCTATCTCATTTTGGTTTTAATTTGCATTTCTGGAATGACTAATGAGGCTGAACATATTTTAATATGCTTATTTCTCATTTTCTGTGGTTTTTGTCAATCAAGCCTTTGTTAACATTGACTTGTTTGGTTTCTGCTATTGAGTTGTGGTAGATTTTAATATGTATTTTATATCTGAATGCTTTGCAAATGTAGTTTTATAAATACTTTGTCCCAATATATGGCTTGTATTTTCAGTTCCCACCAGTGTCTTTTCAGTAGCAAATGCCTTAATTTTGAAGAAACCCAATTTATCAACAGCGTTTCTTTTATAATTTGTGTCCTATGGAAGCAATCTTGGCTTACCAAGTTCAATAAGATATTCTGTCCCTTGTTTTATTCTTTTACAGTTTCAGATTTTACACTTAGAGCAATGACCCAGTTTAAGTTAAAATTTGTGTGAGGGAAGAGAAGAGGACCAAAGATTGGCAGACGGCGTCACTGCTGCTTCTCCAGATTATAGAACCAACTTGGCTATTTCTGCAGGAAATCTGCAAAAATTTCAAATTTGTTTGAAGTTATAATAAATCCCTGAGTCAAACATGGAAAATTTATGTGTTAGTGATATTGAGTCTTTTTTTTTTTTTAAGATTTATTTTATTCTTATTACAAAGTCAGATATACTGAGAGGAGGAGAGACAGAGAGGAAGTGGAGCTGCTGGGACTAGAACCAGCAGCCATATGGGATCAAGGCAAGGACCTTAGCCACTAGGCCACGCCGCCAAGCCCCAGTGATATTGAGTCTTACAATCCACTGGCATGGTTTCTCTCTCCTAAGATTGTCTTTTACTTCTCTAACATATTGCCATGTACGTATCTGTACATCCTCTATAAAAGATGTCCTGAAATATGTCATGATTTTTTATGCTAGTGTAAATAGCTTTCGGAGCAGACATTTACCCTAGTAGTGAAGCAGCCATGTCCCACATTAGAATGCATGTATTTGATTCCCAGCTCTGACTCCTACCTCCAGTGTTCTGCTAATGCAGACCATGGGAGGCAACAGTGATGGCTCAAGGAATATGGTTCTTGCTACCCATGTGGAAGACTTGGCTTGGACTCTAAGTTCCTGGTTCCAGGCGCAGCCCAGACCTGGAACCAGCAGTAGTAGGAGCTCATGGTCTCTGTCAGTCTCTCGCTCTTCTGTCTCTCTTGCTCTCACTCCCATTCTTGTTCTCACTCTCGCTCTTTTTCTCTCTTCTCCCCTCCTTCCCATTTTCAAAAGTATCACTAAAAAATATTCAGTGTTTGGCCATTGCTAATGAGTACATGGAATAGAATTGACGGTTGTATATTGTTCTTGTTTCCTACAGCCTTGCCTTTTCTCCGTGTCCAGAGATGACCAGATGGCTCTGTGGTGCTCTTCTTGCCCTTGGTCTTGTTACCAATAATTGGAGCCTTTCCAATTAGGGATTTATCAATTTATCTAATTTTGTCAGAAAATTCAGCTTCCAATTTTGTTATTTTCCATTATTTCCCTATTTTCCATTTCCTGGATTTCTAAGCTTACTTTTTTGCTTCCCTTTCTTTCCTGCTGACACTGGTTTTGGTTTTCCCTTTTCTTATTCTCATTTCTTAAGATAAAAATTTAGGCCATTCATTTTAAACCCTTCTTTATGTCTGATATATGCTTGGAATTCTGTATATTTTTGTTTTATCTGCATTTCAAAAATTTTGGTATGTTTTCATCTTCATTTACTTAAAAGTTTATTTTAGTTCCAGTTGTGATGTCTTTGTTGATCCATGGGTTCTTGAGAAGTATGCTATTTGATTCCAAGCTATTGGGTATTTTCCAGATATCTTTCTGCTGCTACTTTCTAATTTAAGTGTCTTGCAGCCAGAGAACATATTTTGTGTGATTTCATTCCTTTCAAATTGATTAAACATTGTGTTACAAAATAAGATTATCCTATCAAATCGTCTGTTGGACATTTTAACATAGTGTTCCTCTGTTCACTTTTACTGGTTTCTTTTTCACCATTATTTCTATCAGCAATTGAAAGAGGACTGTTGAAATCTCCAGGTGTAATTTTGATTGTCAACTTTTTCTTTCCTCCTGTCATTTTTTTTCTGCCTGTACTTAGTAACTACTTTAAGGCACATACAGTTTGGTTGTGATTTTCTGCTTATTTGATCAAATTTATCATTATGAAATAATCTTTTTCAATCTATGATAGTATTTCTTGCTCTTAAATTTACTTAGTCTGATAGTAAGAAGTCCATCCCTACTTTATTTATTTGAAAGACAGAGTGGCTAGAAAGAGATGGATGCAAGCAGAATGAGAGCTTCCATCTACTGGTTCACTCCCTAAATGACTACAACAGCTGGGACTAGGCTGGATTGAAATCAGGGTCTGGGATTTCCATACAGGCCTCCCTTGCGGATGGCAGGAACCCAACCATTGGCCATCACATGTTGCCTCCCAGGCAAATGAACAGGAAGTTGGGTAAGAAGCAGAGTCAGGACTGAACCCCAAGCATTTTGATATGGGATGTGGGCACCCCAAACAGCTCACTGTGCCTCAAGGCTCACTGCCACCCTTACTTTCTGCAGATCTGTGTTATCATCTTAGTATGTGATATCAAGTAAGGATCCATTTCCCCTCTACCCCTAAGAAGCTGGTTTTCCCAGTGTTGCATATTGGCAGTCAGTCTGTTGTGAATTGTCACATCCCTTCTGTTGTATACTAAGATTATTATTCTATGTGCATCTGTGTGAGGGTCCTTCAGGAACCAGAATACAGCCAAAATGGAGTAATTGAGGAAAGCCAGTGATGTTAGAAAATGAACAAGGAAAGGTGGTGTAATCTGTAGAAATTCTGCTCTCCTTTCCCCACTGGTCAGCCAAGCACTGGCAAGGGAGGCATGAGCTCTCATGACCTTCTGTTTTGATCCACAGACTGGGTCTTGTTGCAGTCTTGCAGTGGGAAATCTGAGGCGTCATTACCCCCTGCCTCCCTTGCCCTCTGACATCCCTCCACTGACTCACTGGCCAACTCAATGTGATATCACGAGGCAAGTGAGTGTATGGTCAGTGCAACCTAAGGTGGCCAATCTGCGAGAAAGAGCAGAGAAGGGTTGAGCCAGGAGCTGAAGGAGCAAATAGAAAATGTCCAACCCATATGAGAATGTGAAGGCGTGTGCCTTTCCCCATCTGTTTTGTAACAGTGGCATCTGTCTGTTCTCATGCCAGAGTTACTATGTTACCATGGTTTTGTGACACGACAGTGTCTGGAAGAACGCGTTCTCCCATCCTTTTCTAAAGTTAAAAATTTTTGTTTTGGTTACATTTGCATTCCTCCATGTATGTTTTAGTGAAGTGTATTGAGTTCTTAAAAAAAAATCACTGGAATTTTGATTGACTTTGCCTTAAATATTTATATTGATTTCAAAGAAGGGATGTGTTTTTAATATTAAATCAGACTTTTCACAAGCAAGAATGTCTGTCTACTTAATCACATCATCTTCTATGTGCTGCAGTAGTGTTATATTCTTCTGTATAAAGGTCCATTGTATTCTTGGCTCCATTAATTTCTAGATCCTTTCTGTGTTGTGGCTACTATGAATGGTGCAAATGTTACTGCCTGCGTTCTCTGAGGGTGCCTTTGTGTTGAGTAAACATGAAATGGTCCCTGTCTGATGGAGCTGATGCTGCAAAGCTGGACATCACACATGACAAACACACACCCACACACTGGGATAAGTGCTCTGCAGTGAAGGTCAGCTTCCCACCCAGGCCCTCCGCCTGCCCTGTGTCATTCCTCAGTGATCAGTGTTGCTGCTCTTCGGAGATCCCAACCAGATGTCAGGAGACCTTCTCAGTCCCAGAACTGGGTCCAGCCAGTTAGAAAGAAGGCTGAGAGGAGACATCCTTTGAGGGCACCCTCCAGCTTCCTCCAACTCTTCCTTCCTCTCTCTCTCTTTCCTTTTCCCTCTTCCTCTTCTCTTCCTCCCATATCCTCACCCCTTCCTTTCTTCTTTCTTTCTGTTTTCACCTCTCTTTCTCTCCTTCCCTCCCTTCATTCATGATTAGTCTGAAATAAAAGTATTGAATAGGAAAGGGAAATGGCTGTGTTTAGTTGTAAGGGCTACTAGGATTCTCAAGCTGAAACGCTCACAGTAGAACATGTGGATGCAGCCCTTTGGAGAACAATCCCTGCTGGAGATAACCACGTGAAGTCATTGTGTGAGTAAGACCACTTACAAGGAAGCCATAGAACAAGAAAAGAGAAGGACCAAGCCTAGGACCTGAGGAATTAAGTCATTCAGAGTAAAATGACAGAGTGGGAGAAGTCTTTCAGAGGAAACCTGCCTCGGACACAGTGTTACAGGGTAAAGGCTTTCAGTCTTCTCTGAAGGCACTTTGGGGGTTTAGTTAATGACTCATAGTCAACCTTTTAGAATGCTTTTCATCCTCATACATCCTCATTCTGGAAAAAAACTGGCCAAACTGATGACCTTCTGTGGTTTCAAAAGCATAGCACTAAGCACAAATATCCTCAAGGGGCCAAAGCAACCCCAAACAGAAAGATCAAAGTTGCAGCCTCGATAATAGCTGGTTTCAGAACTTACTACCAAGCTATTGTGGCCAAGCAACATGGCACTGACAAACACACAGAACAATTGAACAGAATAGAGATTCCAGAAATGAATCCGCACTTGGAAAGCCAACGGATATTTGTTGAAGGCATCAACATTCTATACTGGAGAAAGGACAGTCTACAGTAAATTACACCGAGAAAACTGGATATTATATGCAGAGGATTGAATCAGGAGCCCCTATGTCTCTATAAAATCAATTCAAAATGGATTGAGTTCCAAAGGAAGACCCTAAACTAAAATTATTAGCAGAAAGTGGGGAAAATACTTTAAGACATCACTTTAGGCTATAGTTTTGGGGTTTTTTTGATAGAACTCCAAAAGCAAAGACAGCAAAACTGAAATACAGGATTATATCAAACTAAGAACTTTCCATGCAGCAAAGGAAACATCAGAGTGACTGGACATCTGACACAATGGAGAAAATGCTTGCAAATGTTTCATTTGACAGAAGATTAACATTAGGAATACATATGGTACTAAGAAAACTCAGCAACAGAGAAACAATCAAGTTATGAAGCGGACAAAGGATCTGAGCAGTTCTCAAAAGAATAATTATAAATGGCTAACAAATGAATGCAGAAAACACCCAGTATCATCCGCCATTAGGAAGGTTTAAATAGAAACCACAATAAGGGATTGTCTCACTTTAGTTAGATGGCTACTATCAAAAGGACAAAAGATAACAAATGTTGGTGAAATGTGAAAAAAGGGAACACAGGTAATGGGAATGCAAACTAGTATAAGCATTATGGAAAACAGTATGGAGATTGCTCAATAAACTAAAAGTAGATGTGCGAGCTGAGCCAAGGTTGCTACCTCATGGTCTGTTTCCAAAGGAAACGGGATAAGCATAAGAAGGAGAAACACACACTGCACATTTATCACAGCAATATTCACTATAGTCAAGATAGAAAATCAACTTAAGTGTCTGTTGACAGATGAAGGGATAAAAAATGGATAAGATATATAGGTAGCTAGATACCACAGAATATTATTCAGCCATAAAAAATAATGGATTCTTGATCTTTGCAGCTACATTGATGGAACTTTGGAAACAAGCCAAACAAAGACAAAGAACATCCTCTCTCACGTGTAGAAGTTAAAAAAAAAAAAACCAGTTCATCTAATCTTAGAGTAGTGGTTACTACTGAATGGGGGCTGGACGTGGAAGGAGACAGGGAAGGGCTGGAGAACAGAAACTGGCACACAATCAGTCGGAAGTAGTAACTTTTGCACAGTGCAGAGGGGCAACTATACTTCCCCATAGTGTATCACAGAGAGCAGAAGGAACTGGAGGAGAGAAGCTGCTGGCCTGCAAACCTAAGGGGACGATAAGGAGGTGGGAAGGCAGCTTGCCTGGCTTGGTTGGTTTCAGCTGTGTACACATATTAAATGTTGCACTTGCCCTAGAAAGCACACATGTCTTGCAGGTCAAAAATCTGAAATGATAAATTATTAGAAAGACTTTTTTTAGTAAGACTCTGAAATAAGCCACTTTGTTGATAGCTGCCTCAGTTTGACCTGATAGGGGCATGGTGAAGGTACAACAGAAGAAATTTCTATAGAATGAGAAAATCCTGGTGTTTTTCTTCATGTAACACCAAAAGTTAAATTTAATTTCTGTGTTTGACATGACACCACCCCCTCCTTCAGTGACTAAGTTTGTGTAAACTAGTGTTCATTCCATTCTCACATCTTTCTGTCCTGCTTTCTCAAGGTTCCCCACACCCAGCAGCTGAGACATTAGCGAGATCTCATCTGCTGATTAGTAAGCAGACATGGCTTCGCTTATCAGCTGATTGCATGGATGTCCTTATCTGAATGCTCCAATGTTCTGTGCAGCCTCTCTCATCTAAGGTCACAGCCCGCTGGGCTGGAGCTGGATGATTGCTTCTGATCTGTCTTCTCTGGAGCCCGTAAGTTACATGTGCGTGCGTGAGTTTAACTGAAGTGGACACCTGCCATCTACTCCCACAGGGTTAGCTCCTGAGTGTGGCAGAGTTTACTTGGGGGCCCTACCCAGGGCATGCTAACGATCAGAGAGAGGTGCTCCATGCAGTGCCCTTCCAGGCTCAGGATTTTGGAGAAGAGGTCATAGGGAGATCAAAGTAAATCACAGATAGCCTCCCACATCCTCAGAAGGAATGAGGGTAGTGGAAGATTCCAGATTAAAAAAAAAAAAAAAAACTAAGGCAGATATTTGAATCTTTAGATTTGGGCTCTGATAACCCAGATGAATTAACATGGTGTGTTAAAGATCCAAACACCATCTCTCAAGTTCCTTTGAGCTTGCTGACTTCCGCTGGCTCCCCTCTCACTCTGAAGCTTGTTTATTTCTCTGGGACTTACAGGCTCTCATGTTCACAGGGCTCGGCGCAGGCCTGGGTCTGCCCTCCTCCCCGGGAAGACACAGAGCTGTGGCTTGATGTGGGCTCCGGAGCATCCTTCGTGCATTCTCTTTCCCCTGGGTGTTCCACTGTCATCAGAAGATTAAGATGGGGATTGTTTGTTTTTGCTTTTTCTTTGGTTTAAGAGGCGCTGCAGAAATAGAAGAAAACATGCAGCAATAGGCATCAGTCATCCCATGGCTCCAAAGTTTATAGGAGCCAAAACGTTTGTGAGAAGGCTGCCCATGGCACTTCCATTTTCCGGCAGATACAGGCAGGCCCAGGGAGCTGAAAGTGCTTCCCAGACTATTGCAGAGAGTCAGTAACAGCACTGGGACTGAAATAACTTGTGCTGCTTCTCCCAGTCTGAGCCTCACCTGGCACAGCTAGGGAGAAGCAGGGACAGATGAGCGACAAAGCTGTGTGGCCCAGTAGGGGTTGCCATGCACCTGATAGGTCTGGCCAACACTGGAAATCTATGGCCATTTTTCCGGGACCTGCACATGGTTTCCTGGGGGGCTCAGGACAGTCCTTTCTCACTTTGTGTTTTATCTCTTCTCCTAAAAGTTTTTTTTTTCCCCCAGAAGTGCTACCTTCAATGTAATGAGATAGGACACTTAATGCAAAGGCAGGACCCAATCTCTTGTCTGTTTCTCTTATACCAAGGTGCCCTTGCCTGTCGTTTGTCAAAAGAAACTCACGAAATTGAGACAGTTTTATAGCTGGACCTACAAGGTTCTCTTCTCTGGACTTAAGAATTGTCATTTGTCTTTCTGATGGATAAAATCTCACTAGCCAGTATTGTCCAGAGGGTTTTGTTTAGGGAAAGTCCCGATCCATGCAGAAGGCAATCATTTCTTACATGTAGCTTTGCCAGATCAACTGAAATCGACCTGGCTGTCGCAAGCACCAACTGGCCAGCTAGGAACTTGGACACAAGTTGACAATGCACCTCTCAGCCCCAATTTCAATATGTAAGGACCTTCACCCTGTACTCCTCAGGGATCCAGAATTAAGCAACAACTGCCCAGCTCCTTGCTCTGGATTTTGCAATAATTTGCCTAATTTCTTCCATCACCCTGAAGTCAATGATTGGCTTTCTATGCAATGGACAAGAAAAACCAGGTTTTGGGGTTCTATAACAACATCTCCAATTTATTTGGGGAGGCAGTTGAGGGCGGGTTCTGTGGCTCTATATGGCCCCACTGGGATAATTCTGGGTGGCACACCCACCATCCAAAGCAAGGTCTGAAAGTGGGCAGTAGGTAGGTGCTTTTATAATAGTGCCTGGACTTCAAGCTCAGACATTCTAAAGTAAAATGCACCAATTTGTAGTTGTTCCCATGTATATAAATTACTTACTGAGCCTCAGTTTCCAAATTTGATTTTCAAGTCCTAGCTCCACCATGCCGCCAAAACCTTGCAGCAGGACGAGTCTGGGAGGGTTCCGGGCCTTGGAGTTGGGAAGCGGATGGCAGCTCCCCACAGTGTGGCGGTTGTGGGGGGTGCCCCTGCTGGGCCGGCTCCAAGGCTGGGGATTCAGGCCAAAGCCATTGCCGGAAGGCAGTGACTGAGTCCTTGGCTTTGGGTGGCCAGTGCACCAAACAGTGCCAGGCTCTGCCTGCTGACCACCCAGAAGCGAGTTCTGTGGTTTTTAGGATATGAAATTGATGCTTAGGGACACCCATGAATAAGGCCAGCTTTAGTGTAGGTGAGAGATGAATTCTGGGTGATTCCCAATAGCAGGGTTATGTAACTTTCAGGCAAGCATGGGGACTGAGACCTGAAGGTTTGGAAGGGAGTGTCCATAAGATCTATTTGGGCCAGACTGATTCACCAGTCAAATTAGGAATCCTGAGATGGGTTGTTAGCATAGAGCATCACTGACTGCATATACCAATCCACACCACAGCTATGGATGGGGGCCTGTCTGGCAGGGCTAGGTACCATTACTTGACTGGGTGGTGGAATAGTGGACTGGTCACATTTGGCGGGGTCAAGACACTAACCAGCACGTGAGTGAACTTGGTCTGGGGGTAAATTCTGTGGGGGAAGTGTGGGCACAACCCTGTGGAAATATAAGTTTATAAGTTCCCCAAGTTAGTTCGTGAGCTGGGGTGGTGATGGGCTTAGCTAGGAGTGACCATGGCACTCGCCATCACTTATGGGTAAAGGAACCAATGGCTTTCTGGGCAGGTCAAGGTAGCACCACCCGAAGGTGCATCCTAAAATAGTATATGGGGTGGGCTGAGCTGCAACTGGAAGGGGGTGGACCGGGCAGGGCCAAGCAAACTTCAACTCACAAAAAAGAATAGAAATCAGGATGGAGCACATGTCATTCCGATCTAGGCTCTTACACCAACTGGTCTGCATGAGGCAGGGATACTATGCCACAGCATCGAAGGCAAAGACTGAGACAGGTGAGGAGCTAAGCCAACTGTGTCAGAGCACCCAGTGGCAATTGCACTATCTAGGGTTGGAAATAGACTCAGTTGGGGAGCTGTGAGAGAGCACCCTTGCTGGGTTGGGATTCCCACAGGATGGTGCTGGGGCTGGAGTGGCGGCTGCGTTCTGGTCTAGATATGGCTGCAATCTCCCTAGGCACAATTGTGGACTGGGGCTGGGCACACCAAGCTGGGCTAGGTGCCAGCATCATCTGGCGCTCTGGAGAACCTGGGTTGGATGGATTAGGCTGGGTCTCTGCCCCTACTGAGCCATGTGTGAGCAGTGTCTGGGTATGGACAAGCCTTTCCGGGGTGAAACAGCCAACACCAAGAACTGGAATGGATTGAAGGCCAGCAATGAAGGCTGGCCCATGGACCCACCAGTACACGCAAGACCTGGCACAGGGAGAGGTTCTGAAGGAGGAGCTTGGGAAACTCCTCTGCCGGAACACAGCCCTATAGGTGAGCGCAAGAACCATGATACGGAGCAAACGGCAGCAGGCCGGAGGAAGATACCCACCATCATACATATGGCATAGGTGGGGGGGGGGCAGAACAGGCTGAACCCGTTCACATCAACTGCTGGTGAATCCGAGCACCAACATAGAGTGTGGGTCAGGCCAGTTTCGATCGCAACACATACCAGTGCACATGAAGGAATGCCAAGGTGAGGTGAGCCATACCAGATGTGGTTGCAACGCCCAAACAGCACACGTGAGAATTGGGGGGGAGAAGGCAAAGCCAACAGGGGAATGTGGGCTCCCCTGCTGAACAACCACTCCCACTGGAGAGCATGAGTTGGGATGGGGGCAGACCAGACCAGGCAGGGCTACAACACCTGAGGGCCTCATGTGAGCTAGAGTAGGGAAGGGCCAGATTGGGCTGACTGTTCTGACAGGTACAAGCAAAAATTAGAGTGGGTGAGGGTTGCTTGGGCTTTGCCACATCATCAGCTGGCAGAGGCTGGCACTGGGGGCTAATTCTGTTAAGTTAAATGCTAGAACCACCTGGAGAGTGCACAATCCAGAAATTGAAGTGGCCTAGTAGGGAGATAGTGGGCACCTCCCTCATGGGTAACCACTCCCACTGGAAAGCATGAAAACCAGGACAGGGGTGGGGTGGCTAGACAAAAAGGCACCTGCCAGTATGTGTGTGGGCTGGATAGTAGGTTGGTTGGGTTGAACTAGGCTTCAATGCCCATTGACAAGTACCAGAGTTAAAGGGGGTGTGAGAGAGACTGAACAAGCCTGAGGTACATGCTGGCATGCATGGGAACCAGGGTAGGGAGCAGGCCTGGTGGGGGCTTATGGGGAGTCACCCCAACTAGGCTGCAGCTCCCACTGGTTTATGTGAGGACCGAGTATGAAGTGGGTAGGATCAAGCTGGACTACAACACCCATTGGTTCAGGTGGATAACGGGGCTGGAAGCAGAACGGACCCAGCAATTGCAATGACCATCATGTGCGCAAGCTGATTGGGGCAACCCTGTATGGCAAATTCACACAAGAATCAGGTTTGGGATCATCTCAGATGAAGTTTCTTTGGAGATCCCTCCACTGAACTGCTGATCTCAGACCCCCAACCATGAAGAGACTATGTCAGCCAGTGGATTCTGAATAGGTTTCATTGCTATTGGAATGGCGAGATTGGCAGCAATTCAGAATGTTGAACTATCAAAACTTCTTGAGCAGGACCCTCGGAGCATGCCTCACATCGGTGACCTGGGATGGGTGGGAGGCTGGGTGGGGCTTTTCTCTTTGTTTCTCCCCTGACCCCAGACACAGGGGAAAAAATGATGTTAGTGTGGAAACAATGGTCTTATCCACTTTCCTATAGCCCTTGACCCTTTGTACCCAAATCAACTAAGTAAGATCATTTAAAAAATAAAAATAATTAATTAATTAAAAAAAACAAATTTCATTTTCAGACCAACCCCTATGGAGACTCAGGGAGGTGGGATGGCTGCGCACATGTAACTGTGGTCCTGTTGATGGACGGCAATGGTTGAGGTAGCCCCGTTCCGGGCCACGCACTCACAGCTCTAGGAGGAAAATGCCATGGTTGGCCATTTTATGGATGAGGAAGCTGAGGCTTTAAGAGAGTAGGCCCCTTTCAGATCTCTCATGCATTCCCTTAGGCAGGCAAGGAAACCCTTCCCACTTTACAGATGAGAAGTTACAATGCAGGCAGGAAGACAAGACTGGCCCAGGGTCACCCAACAAGGAGTCAGTGCTGGAGCTGTGTTTGAGTTCCCATCTCCTGGTTCCTGGTGCTAGGTTCTCTCTCTGCTCGTACTAGCTGGGCCAGCCAAGCCTGGAGAGGACAGCTTGCCCCAGGGTTATGCTCTGCTGGACCAGCCTCACCCCGCTTGCCAAGGAAGCACTGCCCCATCCACTGCCAAACAGCCTTGTTGCCCAATGCATGGATAGGAGCCAAGCCTGGCAGCATTTGGTGGGCATCCAAATCAAGCTGCTCTTTCTTGGGCTGACTTTAACACGCAGCATGGCTTCATCATCCAAATATGTCCTGCCAGACAGGCTTCAGCTGCTGGCCGACAGGGCACTTGGCGGCCCTGGAGAGCTTGGCGCTGAATGGGCCCAGCCAACATAAACCACGGTCCTTGTTCAGAGGAAGTGCAGCCGTTCCCTGGCAGGCAAGGGATGAGAGGTGGGGAAGGGGCAGCCTCGCGCTGAACGGAGCTGACCCCTCAAAGGCCTGGTGACTTTATGTGAGTATACTGATGGTTGCAGACTTCTCTGGTCATCTGCAGAGGGAGGAGGCCACACCCAGCAGCCTATGATGGTCCGAGCCAAATATGAGTATGCTGTCCGGTCACTTCTCTCTCTCTTTCTCTCTCTCTGTGTATATGTAGAGGGGGGCCTTTCCTTTCTACTCAAGCAGGGGCAGGTTGCATTGCATTCCACGGTGCAGTGAGGCTGAGTCACCTGGTGTAAGGAACATAACAGAATGTCTTTTCCATGAACAAAAATACTATTCAAGGATCACTGGCACATCAGGAACCTGTATGGCAGGAGATTTGGGGTCCCATTGAAGCAAGGGAAGGCCTCTGGGGAGAGCAGGGCTCCTCAGCTAGGCAGGGTCACATCCAGTGATGGATGGGTAGGAGGGAGCTTCATGGTCTCATGCGTCCTAAGAGCAGGTATGAGCTGGTAATGAAGATAGGCTGCACTTAGATGAAACCACACCATGAGAGTTTAGTTTGAAGACCAAGTCTACCAGTCTTCCAACTCCTGTCTTTGCTGAGCATGCATCCACCTCACTACTCACATATTCGTCAATGTGTCCACTTACATACTCATGTTAAAGAAACAATGGCCATGAGCCAGGTACTGCCTGGACCTGGGCACTGGGAGTGCCCGTTCATTCTGTTCCATTGGTGTCTCAGGTAGAGTTGTGGTTGGCTGCGAAGGACAAGTCTCTGGAGGATTGATTCTAACAAAAGGGTAGTGAGCCCTGTACCGAAGGTCTGTGCCAGATCCTGCCAGGAGGAGGGAGTTAGGGACTCAGACACAGGCAGGGCACAAAAGAGGAACAGATAGGCCTCCTTAAGATAGTGATGTCACCACAGAGCCCTGGAGAGTGAGTTGAGATCCTGGGGAGGCCACTGAGACACACTGACAGTGTGAGCCAAAGCTGGGCAGTAATCCAAAATGGATTCTGTTTGGGGAGTGCAGCGGACAGTTCCATTTAGTGCCAGAAAGCACGGGCAGGTGGGGGAGGGTTGAGGACAGGATTTGGTTGATGGAAGTATCTTGGTTTCTTTTATTTCCAATCTTGTTTGTGCTGTAGAATTGCCAAGAGGGTGTTTATCAAATACAAATGGAAAGTGTCCCATGTCCACTGCTGGGATCTGGATTTATGTGGGGCAGTGAGGGCCAGGAATCTGTATTTTATAATAAACTCCTCAGATAATTCTGACGTAACCTCAGATGTTGATAAATGCCACAGAAAGAAAGAAAGCAGAAGAAGGGAATGGAGAATGCTGGGTGAGAGAGGGAGAAGTTTTTGTTTGTTTTGTTTTGTCTTTAAGTAATGTGGTCAGGAAAGGAAGATATCAAAGAGTGAAGCAAGGAGCCATGAGAAGACCTGGGGAAAGATCATTTCAGGTGGAGAAAGCAGCAGCTGCAAAGGTCCTGTGGCAGGGCTAATTAGTGTCCTGAAGGAAGTACAAGAGCCCAATGTTGCTGGAACATAGGTCAGAGGGGTAGTAAGGGCAGCTGGTTGTCTAAGACTTAAGCCCAGCCGTTTGGAAGCACTGATCAAGTCTGCTTCTCTCACCCAGCTCGGCAACAGCCTGAAGAAGGGACACATGGATGTTGCATCTTCTCTATGTCTCTCTTGTGCACATGGCTCTGACCTGAGCTGTGTGGCTGGGTGGTGTATAGGAGTTCGGAGATGAGTGCAGCAAGGTTCAATCTTCCCAGGGTTCCCAGTTTGGAAGGAGAAGGACAGGTTCTTGCAGTTCTTTCCAATAGAAGGCAGGCTGCAGTCCGTGCTTCTCTGCTAATTGCAACTATAACAGAAGGAACAGCTCTTGGATGAGGTGGTCCTGGGGAGGGATGGGCATGTGCTTGCTGAGTAGCTCTTGGAAGGGTGGGTAGGATACTGGCAGGCACAGCAGCAAGGATATGGCAAAGAAAGGGCACGTATTCACAGCTGCGATGGAGCTGGGGTGTCTATAACTAGGGCAGGTAGCATGAATGGGAAGGGTCAGGGAGCCGAGGGTTTCAAGCCTGGCTCAGCCTTGGCCACTGAGACCACCAGGGAGCACCTGACTGCAGCTCTTCGAGTCTTCTTGGCCTCAGTTTCCCCATCTCTTTCATGGGGTTACTCCCTACTCTGATTTTGGACTGTGAACATTGATGAAGTCACACATGGTACGGGGTCTGCCACCAAGTGTGTGCTGGGGAAGTGGGTTTCGCATCCCCCAGGGTGATGCAGTTTTTCTTTCCAAAGATGTCACCACTTCCAGTTTTTATGGTAGTGTGCTACACAACAGTATCCTGGAGAACCTCAAACCTTGAACCTTCTCATTGCATGTCCCAATAATCCTGGTGGTATTACTGTCCCATTCCATGGGTTGCATGTATTTGGAGGAAGCAGTAAGGTCAATGAAAGAGCCAAGGCCTCTTGGTTCATTCTCCTTTTCATCATGTTGACCTTCATTGCCAGGCCACCAAGGATACATAGTCTCCTGAGGAACCTTAAAAACCCAAGGCAGCTATATGCATCTGAGTAGGCCCTTGAACTGGCCAACCTCCCCCAATCCAAACTATGTGGAGGGCACTTAGGTGGCAATGGTCATTTGGCGCTTTCTGCTCGGCCTAACAGGACTCTCAGCTGGGTTAGACCCAGCCCTACCCATGGCCTTGTGAGCAAAAAAATCATCAGTGATTCCCTTCTAATTTGGTTTAAGTTCTGGAGGGGAAGGGACTGAGCGGGCTGGGAAAGGCCAAAACAAATAGGTTAACTCTCTGCCAAGGAAGGTATATTCCTGAGACTGGGTGCAAGTTCCTGGCTCTTGTGAGTATTCCTTGCATTGGGAAGCCCTTCCATGAGTTCCTTTGACACTGTTCCACCCATCGCCTGCTCACCACCCCTGGGAAGGAGGAGTTGAGAACCACAGGCACTGGCTTTGCTTTGGAGAGTACAGAGAGCGATTTTCTGGATCAGAATGCCCATCCATGCATTCATTCACTCAACCAACATTCAGTGATTATTGCTGGGCCCTGCAGCACTTGGCTCTGGGGAGGCAGAGGTGACATCAAACATTTTTTGAGACTCACTACTGGCACACCCGTGGAGCTTGCATATGAATGTGTATTAATCAACTTTTTTTTACAACACAATATCCAAGACAAACTCCGAATTGTGGAAAGAGAGGTTTATTTGGCCCACAAGTTTAGCGGCTGTAAGTCCAAATGCATGAGGTGTGCTCTGGTGAAGGTTCCACAACAGATAGCAGAGTGCATGCTGGGAAAGATCACTGGGTGAGCCAGGAGTCAGGGAGAGGATGTGGCATCCAGGCTACTGCGAGTACTTCAGGAAAGGTGATTGATCAATTAGCAGGGGTCGTTAGAGCACTGAAGGGGAGCCACAGTGGGTTTGACCTTTGGGACCAGAGCCCTGACAGTCCCTGAGAGCCTATTAACACCTGGACTGTCGCCTATCCCTCTTTCCCCATTAATGGTTCACGCCCACCTGAACAGGTACAAACAGGGGCTGGAAAGCAAAATGCTCAAAAAATCACAGTCACAATACAAATGAAGGTGATGGCCTGCCTGGGACTGCCACTGTGGGCATCCCAACCTGTTCTCTTCATCCCCTGTTCCCCTCTTCCCCTCCCCCTGCACCGCCTCCCAGGCCAGCAGCACCTCTTTGGCTAACCTGATTCAGAACTGACCTGGAGCTCTGCTTCCAGCCTGGGGATTCTGTGCCTTTAAAAAGCCTTTTCTTCTCTTCATTCCTTAGGCTCTATCCATTACCCCAGAATGGAAATTGAAGCTTAATTTTTCTTGCTTGAGCCATTAACACTCTGGGTCCCTGACAGGAAACACAGCTCAGCTCTAATTAGCCACAGCAAGCCCCCCTGCAGGAGCTTCTAGCACAGCCCAGGGACTTCAAAGATCAAGGCTTCTCCATTCTTGCTAATCACAGCTATTAATGAGCCAATTAAGACCATCTTGGGGCTAAGTAGGCAGCTCTCGCAGTCTCCAGAGCAGACAGCTCTGTCTTGCCCTGGGGAAGCTACTCCCCCTAGGGAGCAGGAATCCTGGAGTCCTAGGGGAGCGGTTTGCTTGGGCTGTGGAGGCCCAGCTTTGGAGCTTGTGGGCCGAGAGGAGAGTCCTGGGACCGAACACTTGTCCTGGCTGAGATACTTGCCACTCCTCGGGTAAGCACATCTCTTTCTCCAGAGAAGCAAGTGTTAGCGCAGACTGATGGGTTGGTGATTCTCACACTATAGTGTGCTTCAGCATCACCGCAGGGAAACGGGCTTGCCACACAGCATTTAAGACACTTGGGATGCTGTTGGACTGCCTGGCTCTGATCCCAGCTGCTCCTCTTTCAATCCAGCTTCTTGCTTAAGCACACCCTGGCAAACAGCAGGTGGTGGCTCAAGTACGTAGGTCCCTGCTACCCATATGGGAGACCCAGACTGAGCTACTGTCTTTGGCTTGGCCTAGCTTGGTCTGGTTGCTGCAGGAAGATGGGGCATGAACCAATGGATAGATCTATCTCTTTACCTTTCAAGTAAAGTGAAAAGAAAAATAAATACAAATATGTGGAAAAGAATCACCACAAGGTTGAATTCAAGTCTTGACTGGGTTCCATGCTGAGTGACTGGACTGGGAAAAGTGATGCGGCAGAGTTTGAATTCTGAACTTGTTCCCAAGTGGTGGTGCTGCTGCTGCTTTGAGAAGCAGAGCTCCAGGCTAACCTAAGGGATTGCACAGAAGGGAACTGTCCCTTGAGAACTATGATCGGGTTCTTATCTGTGAAAGTCCTCTGCTGGGCTCCTTCGCCTCCAGCAGCTTTCTGGCTGGGCTCTCCAGTGTGGGGCCCTTATGGCACAGACTCTTCTGGTGCACACGCGCACCTGAGCAGAGTATGTCAGGACCACACCCTTGCCCATCTTTATACAAAAATTCTGAGTCCTGATGTCAGCAGCATCAGGTTTCCAGACTCTTCCATGGAGGGAAGCTGGATTGGGACTCCCGAATTCCCAGGATAGCAGAGAGAATGGAGTCTTAAGAGGACTTCCTGACACACGAGCTATACAGTGGAGGCTGGGAGGATGGAGCTGTGCAGAATGGACAGTGTTTCTGTTGGCAGAGGGAAGGTGGTAGGATACGTGTATGGCCGGCCTAAAGGGCTAGCTCCTCCCCTGATGGCCTAACCCAGGTGTAACTACTTCTCAGAGCCCTGAATATGCTACCATGGACATGGAGGAGAGAGGGATGTCTGATAAGCAGCATTTCCCATACTTACCACACTGCAGGCACAGAGGGCAATCTTCTTCCCCATGGAGGACCTTGTATGCTACAGAGAAGCTGGGCCTGGAAGGAAAGCTGACTTTTAGAAAAGCTTAGAGCAGAGTCTGGTGCTGTGGCTCATCCAGTAGAGCAAACCTGGTGATGCATACATCCATTCCAGAATGCCAGGCTGCTCTGCTTCTGGTGCAGCTTCTTGCTAATGTGCCTGGGAAGGCAGCAGATAATGTGTTAGCAGAAGCACTTGGCCACTACCATCCACCTAGGAGACCAGGATGAAGTGCCTGGATTCTGTTTTGGGGATCGTTTGGGAAATCAATCAGTGGATAGAATATCTCTCTCTCTCTCTCTCATGCATACTTCATCTGTTGAATAAATAAATATTTTTAAAAGAAAGGAAAACACAATGGATTTGGGTTCCAGTAACAAAACGTTTACATATTTGGGCCTGTCTCAAGGGCCTATGAGTGGTCCTTGCCTTGGAGCGCTACTACACAATTGGAGGCCAGGTATACAGGAGGAGCTCAATAAATGTGTACTCCTCTCCTCCTTCTTTGTGCCTTTCCTGGTGGAGACATATAATCTGAATAAAAGCAAGCGTGTACAAACCAGGGTGTGTTGTAAGTATTTGGCATGAGGGCAAAGTCATGCCTGAGCACGCAGAGTTGGGGGAGTGAGAACTCGTGAGGCAATGGTGTCATTCCTGTAGGCTTCCTGGAGGAGGTGTCTCTGCTGGGCCAGACGCTTACGCTCAGTTGTCCAGCAAAGAACTTGGAGGAACACAGAAAAACTTACTATTTATTTTTAAATACTGATTTATTTATTGTTTTTACTTGAAAGCTAGAAACAGAGAGAGACCTTCCATTGATTAGTTCACTTTCTAAGTGCCTTCAACAGCCAAGACTGGGCCAGGCTGAAGCCTAGAGCCTAGAACTTAATCAGTGTGTCCTGTCTAAGGGACAGAGACTTAGGTATGAGCCATCCCCTGCTGCCTTCCAAGGTGTGCCATAGCAGGAAGCTTGAACTGGAAGCAGAGCTGAGACTTGAACCAGTCACTCCAGCATGGGATCCCAGGATACCCCAGAGGAGGTGTCTCCTATGAGCAAGCCCCTCTGGAGGGCCGTTACTGCAGGACAACCAGCTGACCAGCACTCCCCTGCTCTTGCTGCAGCCTAAACTTGGCCAGTGCCTCAGATTCCAGAGGTGTGAGCGCCAGAGTCAGGTCGCCTGGCTCGTGCAAATTCACTGGCCTTGCTGCTCAGGCTGCCTTGGAAGCATGCTGTACAGATGCGCTTAGGAAGCCCTGGGCCAACTGGCCACCAGGAGCCAACCAATCTTGGGTGCAGGTCTGGGCCCCACCTACCCAACCATGGCTCTAGGGGCTGAGGGAAGAGGCAGAGCTGCTGATTCTATCTTTCTGCCCACCTCCTATCCCACACCCCTCACCAGCCAACTATTTCAGGAGGCCCTGCTTTGAGCCAGGCACATTTTGTCCTTGGCTTACTTACCCTCTATAACACCCCTAAAAATAGCATTGTGTGTCCCATTTTGCTGATGATGAGACAAAGACTCGTAGAGTCACCTTGCAGCCAGGTGACAGGTGCATGGTGGTTCCTGCAATGTTCAGAGCATGTGGGTTGGTCATTCAGGTATGGCTGGTGTTTTCCAGATCACCCAAGGCACAGCAGATCCTGGCGGAAAACATCTCAAGTTCCCAAGTCCATTTGTTTTACTTTTTAGAAAAGGAAGCTGAGGCCCAGTGCAAACTTTTAGCCTTGAGTCAAAAGTCTGGGAGATGGGCCCTGCGGCGTGGCCTAGCGGCTAAAGTCCTCGCCTTGAAAGCCCCAGGATCTATGGGCACCGGTTCTAATCCCGGCAGCTCCACTTCCCATCCAGCTCCCTGCTTGTGGCCTGGGAAAGCAGTAGAGGACGGCCCAAAGCTTTGGGACCCTGCACCCGTGTGGGAGACCCGGAAGAGGTTCCAGGTTCCCGGCATCGGATAGGGACAGCATCGGCCCGTTGCGGCTCACCTGGGGAGTGAATCATCGGACGGAAGATCTTCCTCTCTGTGTCTCTTCCTTTGTGTATATCTGGCTGTAATAAAATGAATAAATCTTTAAAAAAAAAAAAAAAGTCTGGGAGATGGGGCCATGGCAGGAGTGAGCACAAAAAGGCCAGAAAAGTCTGAGCAACTGATGTCCGTGTGCAATTGTGCCAGAAACCACTTCCCATAGTTACTGGGGAAAGTGCCTTGGGCACATGGCTTGGGTTTATCTTATCAGAGAACATGGCTGAGCATGGGTTGGTGAGGTATACTAGGCAGTGAAGGCTGGACTGGGACTCATGATCAGACCCTTATCCTCAGGTGTCTGGATGTCCAAGGAACTTGCAGGCAGAACACATTCCAGAAAAGAACTCACCCGGGAAATCCAGTTGTCTTTGGCACAGGAACAGGAGAATCTATAGTTGCCAAACATCAGGAAACTTTTACAGAAACACCATCGAGTACTTGTGGAAGTATCTTCACACCTCAATATTAGGGCTCCAGGGAGTGGTCCTAATGTAAACATACTGAGAAACTTGGTCATGCTAGCATCGTCTCTGGCTCCCTATCACCCTAAGAATTAAAAAGCAAGCTTTTCCCTTGCATGCCCTAAGTACTCGCTGTCCTACCTCTCACTGGTCATTCCTCAAAACTCACAGACATTCATAGCTGCCATGCCCACCCAAAGCACCATTGACTTCCTTGCTTCTGAGTCATTATGAAACATGGCCTGGAAAATCCTTTTCCTGTGTTTGGGGGAGGACTCCTTCTCCACAACTCAGTAACCCAGAGGGGTGCTGTTTGCTCCACCAGGTCTCTCCCAATCCCCAAGATGTCATTTCTTCAAAGTCCATTCTAGATGGGACTCTTCTCACCATCCTCACTTCTGCATTGCAGGCCCACATCGCTGTCTTCTCTTTCCTGCTCAGTTGTATTTGACTCCTGATGAATGTCCATATTCCCACCTTTTCCCACCAAAGGCCCTTCCATTTGAAGCAGCCTGACCAGTGATTTTGGACATCATAAGTCAGATCCTTCAATGAGGAACACCCTGAAATGACTTCCCAAATCAGTCCCCAACCATGGTCCTCTGCTTGTCTCCCCATCATCCACATACCCCTTGCACTCCATGTACCAGCCGTAATAGCCACCTTCTTGCTTGTTTAACCGAACAAACGTGCCCAGGGACATTTGCCTTCACAGTTGCCTGGAAATGTCTCCCAGATCCTCTCACTATTTAGGTCTTGGATCAAATATTGCTTCTCAGTGAGGGCCTCCCTGGCCATTCTACAGAGAGGCCACTGTTGTATCCTGCTTGATTATTTTCATAGCAATCATCCGCATAGCAAGTGCTTTTATGTATTTATTTGTTTCTCTGTGTATTTTGATGTCTCTGGCTACAATATGAGCTCAATGGTAGCTAAGATGTTGCCGGTGTTTATTGATGTATCCCCAGTGCCTAGAACAGTCTCAGGGCTGACTGTGTCCTTGGTAAATAAATATCTATGAATGACTGCATTAAGCAGGATCCCAGGGTATGAGGTTTATGGAAGAAGGAGATCTTTGTGGAATTTCTGGATGCTCTATAAGAGGTAGGTAGGTAGGGTTTGTATCTGTGTAGGTGGGGAGAATCAGAGCAGGTATCCCAGGAAATGTGCAGGACCAGGAGCAGAGTTCAGTGGTCGGAAAGAGAGAAGAGCTCAGGAGAGGGAATGGACTCAGCAGGGGGCTGAATTCCAAAAGGCAAGGCCTGGAGCTAAGGTTTGCTCTGTGGCCCAGCAGCTAGGACTAGGACAAGGGCAGGAGTGGGGTGTGTGACTCCTCTGAGAGCCCTTCAAGTCCAAACTAGAGAGTTCCTTCCCCCACCTTTGCACTGTTTCCCAAATGCATTCCCTGCAGCTCTCCTTTGCACAAACAGGGTATCATTTCCAATGGAAAAAGTAGATAGGAGCCATGTGAGCTTAGAGTCACAGAGACCCCTTGTCACTAAACGGCAGTGTCTGTGCCAGTTTGGGTTTCAAAGAAGCAGGAACAGAATGTGTCTGGATGTGGCCATTCTTGTTGAGCAAGCTGTAGAATCTCTGCCTTCAAATGTGTATAAGGGGGATCCAACCACCAGTCTGTAAGTCATAGATTTTGCTCTATGGGCTCAAAGGGGTCATTGAGTCTGCTTTCCTATACCCTGGAACTTCCCACCCAGTCCTTCTTTGCACAACTCCAGCGAAAGTCTTCTGACTGCGCACATGGAGTAAACCCAGTCTTTCTCCCTGGACTTGCATCTGATTCTGGGAATTCCCACCTGCCCTACTGCCCCAGCACATGGAAGAGCAGCAATTACATCCACCAGAGCACCCTGTCACATCCTTGTTACCTTCCCGGGGCCTCCTAGATGCCTTTCTGTATGCACACCTTTCTTCCCGTGAGAATCTTGAGCCCCTACCACACTGAGCATCTCAAGAGGTGGGAGGCTTGCCCCAGGTCATCTCCACTCTGCTTTTATTGTTTTAGGGAATGTCTCCCCAGGAAGGGGCTAGGGACCATCAGAGTACACTGCACACTCTTCTTCCAATCCCATTTTAAGGTCTCAAGAACGCATTTCCCCCAGTATGAATGGAACATAGTGCAGCTGCCAGAGAAGACACGATGGAGCCTGCTCAGAAAATGAGATGTTGATCCAGCCATGCCACTTTTCCAGATGCACTCCAAAGGACTGAAAGTAGCGACATGGACAATGCCACAGTAATGCTCAATGCAACAGCCATTACAATAGTCAAAAGCAGCAGGTCCAACCTCCATGAGTAGGTAAATGTATAAATAAAATGTGCTAAACACATGCAACAGAGTATTATCCAGACTTTTCAAAAGAGGGCCTTGTGCTCTTCCTTATTTATTTATTTAGCCAGTGCTAAATTGGCTGTAACTCCCCCTTGCAAGCACCAGAATCTTATATGGGTTGCTGATTTGTGTCCTTGCTACTCTGCTTCCCATCTAGCTCCCTGTTTCTGGCAGGGCAAAGCAACAGAGAGTGGTCCAAAGTCTTGGAACCCTATACCCACGTGGAAGACCAGAAAGAAGTTCCTGGCTCCTGGCTTCAAATTGGCTCAGTTCTGGCCATTGTGGCCATTTGGGGAATGAACCAGTGGATGGAAGATTTTTTTTTCTCTGTCTCTCCTTCTCTCTGTAAATCTGCCTTTCTTTTTTTTTTTTTTAAAAGCTTTTGTTATTTTTATTTCTTTTTAAAATCTGCCTTTATAATAAAAATAAATAAATCTTTTTTTTCAGAAAAAGAAGAGAATTCAGATGCTTGCTACAGTGTGTATGAAGTTTGAAAACAGTGTACTAATGGAAGCAAACCAGTTGCAAAAGAACAACAGAAGTCCCCTCATACTAGAGGCTATGATAGACAAATATGTAGAGATTGAAAAAATAGAAGAGTGGTTACTAGGGGCTGGCTAGGGGAGGAGCAGGACGAGCATGGAGTTAATTTAATGTGCAGGGTTTCTGTCTGGGGTGATGGAAAGGGTCCGGTGATGCACGGTCGTGACTGTACCACTTTGTGAGGCTACTCACTGCCACTGACTGGTGCACTTAGATATAGGCCAAATGATAAACTAAAAGAGATCATTTATTTTAAAAGGTAGATAGACATAGAGATGTTCCACCCACTGGTTCACTCTTCAAGCACAATGGCCATGGTGGGTCAAGATGATGCCAAGAGAATGGAATTGCATCCAGGTCTCCCAGGTGCATGTCAGGGACCCAAGGGCTTTCACAGTTATTGATTGCCCCTGGGGTGCAGCTTAGTGAAAAGGTGGATCTGAAGTGGAAGAGTCAGGGTTGTCTGCTGGGGATGAGAGCATCTCAAGCGGTGTTAACTACCACCCCAAATGCTAGCTGAGCCAAATGAAAAGTTATGTTACATGCATTTTACTACAATTAAAATGATAAATTTTATGAGACACACACACGCACACATATATAACCTCACCAATAAAAATTAAAAGAATAAACAATGACACACACCTACCCTCCACCCCTTGCCATAATGTCACTGGAGCATCAGGCATCTCTTTCTTTTTTTTTTTTTAAAGATTTATTTATTTTTATTGGAAAATCAGATATACAGAGTGGAGGAGAGACGGAGAGGAAGATATTCCGTCCGATGATTCACTCCCCAGGTGAGCGCAATGGCCTGTGCTGCGCCGAAGTCGGGAACCAGGAACCTCTTCCAGGTCTCCCACATGGGTGCAGGGTCCCAAGGCTTTGGGCCATCCTCGACTGCTTTCCCAGGCCACAAGCAGGGAGCTGGATGGGAAGTGGAGCTGCTGGGATTAGAACCGGCACCCATATGGGATCCCAGCGAGGACATTCAAGGCGAGGACTTTAGCTGCTAGGCACGCCTCCGGGCCCCGACATCAGGCATTTCTGAAGTGTCTACTTCAAGCAGGGATTCTTACCCACGGTGGACCATAGCGAGCAACGGTAGATGTTGCCTTCATTCATGGTAACACTAACAGTCCAACGCTGGGCCAAGTGATCAGTGTGGATCAGTTGATTGAACCCATGCAGCCTCCTTGAGTAACTGTTGTTGTGCCAGTAAGATAAATGGAACTGGATCAAGATTACACAGGGCTCAAATGTGAATGTCCGAGTCCAGAGACTGTTCTTATTCATTATCCCTGGCTACTTAAAAGAAATGTGGGAAATAAAGAGCAGGAGAACATACACACACACACACACACACACACACACACACGAGGAGTCATCATGGAAAAAGTATGTTATGAAAAAAATTGTGCACAACTTTCAAATATTTTTTGCGCTGAAATAATCTTATCTTTTATTTCTGTTTTTCCATAAATTTTTGAAGTACCCATGTGCATTCTTACACACACACACACACACACACCCACACACCCTGCGTGTTATTTTATGAGTGAAACAAGTGCAGAATCTTATAGGAGAAAAAGCCAGGAGCTGCTTCTCTCTCTGGTTTGCTGTTCTACTTCCACTGACAGGGGATGACGGGTGACTGGCCATCCTGTGTCCTGAGGGAGTCCTGTTTCCTGAAAGAGGTAGCCCTTTACCTGGGCTCTGCCATGTAGAAAAGGCAGTGCTTTGTCTAGAGCCTTGTCTATGTCTATGAGGGGATCTGGGTAGCCTGGGGCCAAGCTACCCAATCACCGACCCCTATGACGTCATGCCCTGAGTGTGCCCATTCACTTCTCAATTAGATAGGCACTGCTGCAGGGTAAGGCCCAAGTCTATGCCTTTCTGTGCACAGTGCCCGACTGGGCACTGGCACTTGGTTGTTGCTTCAGGGTTGCTCATTGAAGAGTTGAATGAGAGGGGGCGTGTTCCAGAAACCCTATGAAAGAGCTCAGCCTTGAGGAGCTCTTGTTCAATTCCTCTTACTTTCCAGTAATTAGAGTGAATTCCCTGCTAGTTCAGTTTCCATTCCCGAAGGTGGGAGGAATTCAGGAAACGTCTCCCAAGATGCCGAGCCCCATTTTCAGTCTGACTGTCTAGACACATGACCCACGGGCTGCCCTTGGCGTGATCTCGTGCAGAAGTGGTGGGGGCTGCTGTAGCAGCTGGGGCGCATTACCTCTGGGGCTGGCAAGGCTTCGGAGTTGCAGTCCTCTTCCTGGAAAATAGCGGCCCTACCTAAATGGCTGAGACACACACCTGGCTGGCAGTCGCTTTCACAGGTGAGGATTGGGTGGCTGCTGCAATGACTAACTCCGGGGCAGGGTTGGAGTAAAGTGTACCCAGTTCCCTGGAGTTGACCTTGGCTGGCTGCCATGTTGTGGCAGAGCTAAGACTGCCATGGGGACTGTTTCTTAGCTGTTTATCAACATTGACACCTTTGGAGGCCAGTGTCTTACCAGGACCAATTCTTTGTGATGTGCCTTAAATTTCTCACTGTCTCCACAGCCTGTTACCTATTCTCTGGCCTCCAACTGAACAATGCTGAGTAGATACAGGGAGGCCAGTTCTGGGTCCAAACCAAACAGAGATACTACTTTGCTGCTGGTCCTGGAAAAGTTACTTCATCTCTTGAAGTTTCAACCTCCTCGTTTGTGAATAGTGGTAGAACCTACCTTGAGAGCTCATAGAAGGATTAAGTGAGGTGATATTTATGAAGTGTTTAGAATAGTACTAGACACATAATAAATGTTATGCTTTAGAGAGAACACAGATTAGTATGACTGTGGAACATGTCAGCCTTAAAACTTGCAAGATGATTTTGAAAAATTGTAGGATGCATGGATCATGAAAATTTTCATCTGAGTCCTCATCTCACCCTACATGTGCGATGTTTGGGTACGTCTGCTGTCTATCTGAGCCTCACTTTCTTACTGGTATGGCAGAGACCTGCAGCTCCCTCCTGGTGTGACTCTGCTAGGACTTGCAGGTTTGTGGCCCTAGATTCATCACCCATGCTGATAACTCTAGTTTTGGCTGGGGCCATCCCCATCTACCCTCTGAGGCAGGGTCCTACAGTTTTGATGACCTGGAGTTAGTGCACTGCGGATCTCTGGCCCCGGAGATGACTGAGACAGGAGCTCAGAGTGGGAAACCAAAGGACCAGCTGTGTCCCAGAGAGCTGCTGACTCAGCCTGGCCACCTAGGAGCTGGGTGGAGCATTGCACATAGTCAGGAGCAGCCACAGGGGAGAATTTAGATAAAAGGGCAATGGAAAGCTGGTGATGGAGGTATCTTAATCTGGGATGCTGGGGGGGCGGGATTTGGAGCCCTGCGAAGTGACTCTTGGGTAGGGATTTGCTTCCCCTAAGGCTGGAGAGACTGCTTCTGCAGAGGGCAGAGGTTTTAAATAGCAAAGGTGACTTGGCTTGATTTGGCCAAGCTTGCAATTGGAGTCATTTCTCTTTTGGTTCCCAGGATTCAGAAATAGTCTGGTTGTAGTCAGGAGGGAGGAGGCAGCCGAGGTTTCCGCAGGTGTCGCCGAGGGTGTCCTGTGGAGGAGGCCTGCTTGAACATCATGAGTTTAACAGCAAGCAGAGTGGTCCTGTGAGGTCCTTTTAGAAGGAGAAACTTAGTCCTATGGAGGTTAAAAAGACTAAATCAAGGTCTCTTTGGAGCAAAACAAGACAATGATGGGACCAAGGAGAAGACCTGAATGTCCTAACCCTCAAGTTGTCTGGCCCAAGCTCTTTAGACACAGCTTCTACTGCAGTCACAGTCACGCAAACTGTGCTGATGTGGGTTCAGTTCTCATTTACCAAGCCTTTTCTGTATGCAGGTCATGTGCCAGGACAGGGAGGCATGGGTTCAGGCCAGTGAGGAGCTAGGCCCCACGCTTGACTGTCAGGCACTGGAACAGTTGGAGAATAGATGCTTTAATGAGGAGGGTCAGAGAAGGGGAGCAGGAAAGAAGACTGGGTGTTGGAAAGTTGATCTTGTTTGCTGTTTTCGGTTTTGCCTTGGTCTTAGCCCAAGAGGGATTAAGACACCCTCATTAGCTTGGAAACACTTCACCACCTTTCAACGCTCCCACTGCTGGCCTTCAGGGTCATCTTCTCCTAATGGCCAACATGTCCTCCTACTGGGTCTCAGCATTGAATGTGATCTCTCTTTGAATCTCCTGCATGATGTCTCATTGAAGGGTTCACTGGCTTGCTCTTGTCAGGCTCCTGCCCTAATCAAGCCACATTATCTCTCCTTACCTGGCTCCTTGTCTGCAACCCCCACCTGTTTCTTATCTCCTGGTCACGACTGCAAATGAGGCCTTTGTGAAGCAAAGCATTCTTTCTTTCAAGTACCAAGTGTTTAAGAAACCTAACATTGAGTCCAATGCTAGTTCTGAATGCTCTGGGGACAGGTGGAGCCTGAGAGTCCATTTGCACCCCAGAGGTAAGTCTTGGGGCCAGTGAGAGAGCACAGGGAGCAGGCCCCAGCCCTGAGGGAGGCAGCCCAGTCTGCTGGCTGGAATCCCAGGGTTGCAACAGACTGTTGTGGGGGCATAGTTGGGAGATGGTGCGGTTTCTCACCTTTTGGATGATGTGTGAGCAGAAGCTAGAGACCCCTTTGCTTGCTTGGGTATGGTAGAGGGTGTTTAGACGTCAGATTCAGGCATTTGACTCCAAGGCAGAATCTAAGACGATAACCTTGGCATTCTACCATTCCCATCGCTTCTTGGGTAGGGAGCAATTTGGGAGCTTCTGTAACTACCAGTGAGCACACACATCTGAGTTCACCCAGCATTTGCTAAGTTCAGTAGGTGCTTGCTGAGAGAATAAATGACTCATGAGCTTCTGAAACTGCAGAATTGCTCCTGGACTGTGCCTGGTATCACCAGCAAACGCTGGTGGTGAGCTGGGTGTGGAGAAAAAACTCCCCTGTGGCTGCCAATCTCTGAAAGCTCTCCCACTTCAAAGGACCTGTAGATAAGGAGGGCTTTCAGGGCTAAGTGAGATCCTTCCCCCACCCCCATCTTCACTTCCCCACCTCACCAAATGTGCACAAGTAAATCTAGCTTCCTTATCTGCCTGGGCTCAGACTTGGCACCCTGGGACTTGAAAGACTGAGAAAGGGAACTGATGGTGCATATAGATGTTCTTAAAGACCCCCAACTGTGGGCCACAGGACCCTGTTCCTGCTGAGGCCCCAGCTCCAACCTGTGTGGAAAGTGTGAGGTTCTGCTTGGAGGGGGATTCGAGAGGTTGCCCAGAAACAGGGAACACTGAGAATCCTAGACTGGTAGACTTGGCTGCAAGGATCCCAGGTAAAGAAAGAAGCCAAACTGACAAATAAGGGAGAGGTTCCCACCTCGGAGACAAATTCAGCATGATGGACACAGAGACCTTAACTCACACATGAGGAGTGGACGACAGGCTGGATGGAAGGAAGGATGGGTGCCCATTCAAGGACTTATTCGGTGCTTCCTGACACTGCAATCCCAGATGTAACTTCTGTCCTCACAGTAAACAGATGAGGACATCACAGCTGTCATTCAACTTGGGAGAGGACTTTGAAAAACAGAAAGGAGGTGCTACAGGCAGAAGATAAGATTGAGCTGAATACTCAAAAAGGGGTTCAGAGTCACTTCTCTGGGCTTCAAGATGTTCTGAACATTTTATGGACTGCTTTGAAATGAGACTAAGATGACCGAGTACCGGGGCTAGTATTGAGCTTGTGTCTTACATTGCATTTCAGCGTGACTAACATATATTAGACATAAAACCTCACGAAAAGCTTATGGAAAAAGGATGGGCTCTAGCGCGATAGCATAGTGGTTAAAGTCCTCGCCTTGAACACGCCGGGATCCCATATGGTCACTGGTTCTAATCCCGGCAGCCCCGCTTCCCATCCAGTTCCCTGCCTGTGGCCTGGGAAAGCAGGCGAGGACGGCCCAAAGCCTTGGAGCCCTGCACCCGCATGGGAGACCAGGAAGAAGCTCCTGGCTCCTAGCTTCTGGTTTTGGATCGGCTCAACTCCCGCTGTTACGGCCATTTGGGGAGTGAACCATCAGATGGAAGATCTTCCTCTCTGTCTCTCCTCCTCTCTGTATATCTGACTCTGCAATAAAAATAAATAAATCTTAAAAAAAAAAAAGAAAAAGGATAAAAATTGGAAAAAAGCAACAACCAAACAATCCATAACTGTTAAGTGTGACTTGTCTGGGCGCATTGGAATCGTGAGTGGAAGTGTATGCTCAGCTGTCTGCGCAGGACACAGTCCTCTGCTCTACCAGCTGAGCTATGGGAGGGGGCACGGGGAGTGTATTCTCTGTGTAGTCTTTGATTTAATGCAATCCATGTGAGAACTGCTATACACACTTTTCATATAAGAATGCTTGGGTTCAAGGAGGTTAAAGAATTCCTTCAGGGTCACACGGCTAAAGTGGCAGAGCCAGGATTTGGTGCCAGAGCTCTTTGAAAACCAGCTGATCTTTATTATATCATACAGATCTCGAGATGTACCTCAGCAGAAAGAGCCCTGGGTACAACGCCTGGAATTCCAGGGCCCCCAGAAACAGACATGGAGAGCCTGGAGTCTGAACCAAGAGCCGGATGGAGAGGTAGTTACAGCTCATCACAACTCCGGAGAATTTTTGCTTAAGGGAGGAGAGGAAGACAGAATGATTGTGTAATAAAAGACATGGAGTGAGCTGGACTCAACAGACCAAACCAAAATGGAGCCACCCAAGCTGAAGTTCCACATCACTAGGCTGAAACAAAGTTGTTTATCTGGGCTTCTGAGAAATCAGGAGAGTGGGCGATAATAGCCGAATTCCCACACAAACCAGTTTTAGCTGGAAAATCCAGCAAAAGCCGAGAGGGAAATCCCCTCTGCTTTAACCTTTATGGGGAAAGTAACTGAATTGGCCAGTCGCTTTTTGTGCTCTTTTGGCTTTACTTGATGCTTTTCTATAAAATCAGTCCCTTTTCTTGACTCATGAAAATAGTCACACTATTTTATAGAATGTGGGAATGTTTGGTTCTAGAATCACAAATCAAGACCAATGGAGACCTTTTGATTTGTTGTGATTTTGACACCAGGGAGGGAGAGCAGGCCTGTTTAAAAGGGCCTTTGCCCATCAGGCTAAGAGCTGTCACACTTCCGGATGAAGTTGGCACCCGTACCTCTTTTCTTTTTTATCTTTTTTTTAATATTACTAAGTCAACAAAATGCAAAAGAAGCTTGGTTTTAGGAGGGAAAAGTGGCACTTTACTTATCTGAACTCAGCTTCTGCTTTCTGTATGAACAAAATTTATGATGAGGGCTTTGTACCAGGCTCCTTTTTACTAACTGTGTAAGCATTAGCTCATCCTCAGAATAACCTTGTGAGACAGAGACTGCTGTGAGCCCATTTTACATATAAGCAAGTGGAGGCAGTGATTGCGCATCTTGGACAAATGACATACTGGCTCCCTGTTTTTCATGTGTAACAGAGAACTGAACCACTAAAACATGTTAAAGGGCTAACCCGCCGCTAGTGTGCAAGAAATGCTTACTGACTGCTAGTCTGACATGAGTAACAATGTGCCAAGGCCAACAGATAGTCTTTTGATTATCAATTTTGGTTCCTTGGCCAAACCCTTTCCCCGGTCCCTAGGGTCTTACACATTGTAAGGGTGGGGCACATGGCATAAGTGCTGGGTGAAATTGTGACTCCTAGGGTGTGTTTGGGCCTGTTTGCCTCCCTGCATTCTATGCACTGGAGGCATGGGGTGGGTTTGTCTGCACTGGGAAGTCCCAGCCTGCTGACAGAATGACTCACATGTGGGAAGTTTGTAGGTGGCCTCTGGGGAGAGGCAGCAGGCACCCTCCGACATAGTTATGCTTTCTTTTCTACTAGATGTCAGCCCATGGGAAGGGGGCATCCCTGGCTCTCTGGGTGGTATGTGCAGAACGGTGCCGGCTTGTCTGAGAGCCACCTGCTCGTGAGGCTCGTGTGTGCCTCTCATGGCCAGCTAACCTGTGCTTGTGTGGATCAATAGGATTTCATGTTCATCTTCTGGACGGAGATTATCTGGTCCTTCAGGAAAACAAGCAAATAAACCCAAAAGCCTCAATTTCAGGATACCCAGGCTGGGGGATTTCTTTTTTAAGTTTTATTTATTTGAAAGGCAGAGTGACAGAGAGGAATAAAGAGAAAGTGAGACAGAGATCCACTGATTCACTCTTCAAATGGATGCAACAGCCAGGTCTGAGACAGGCCAAAGCCTGGAACCAGGACTGCATCCTAGTCTCCCACAGGGGTGGAAGAGACCCAAGTACTTGGGCCGTTTTCCGTTGCTTTTCTTGATACAGTAGTAGGAAGATGGATTGGAAATACAGTGACTGGTATGCAAGTTGGCACTCTGATAAAGGATACTAGTGTCACAGGCAGAGGCTTAACACACTATGACATAATACTGACACCCCATCTCCTTAAAAGATTTATGTATGTAACATAAAGACAGAGTGACAGAGAGAGAATGTGGGGACACTCTAACCTTGCAGTCAGGCTGTGAGTATCCTGCACAAGAGCTTTGCCACACCACCTGCCTGGGATTTCTGCAAAGCTGATAACAGGCCCTGGGAGCAACATGGTCTACAGAGGCTTTGGCCTCGTGTAGGCCTTGCGGGGCAGAAAGGGGCACTGGAGCAGATGCTGAAGGAGACTGACTCGGAAGGTCAGGCAGAGACAGCTGCTGGTGGCACCTGGGGCGTGATGGTGTGCAGTGGGGCAAACGGACTCTGGGGGGCGTGCAGCCAGACCTGTGGAGGTGTGTGGAGTCTGGCTGCTGCTGAGCTGGCCAGGCGGGGCTCTGTGCCACTGAGAGCCTGGGGAGAAGATGGGAATGGAGTGGGTGGAGCTACTACTAGAGCCAGACTGGGCCTACATTCACATCCAGTCCCTCTCCCGGGGATGAATCCCAGGCCACCTTGGGGTGGGAGCTGCTCTCGGGACAGCCCAGCTCGCTGTGACCTGGCCGACCCCCGTGGAGCCACCCAGCTGCAGCGTGTTTGCACAGCTGGGCGGGGGTAGTGGAGTGGGTGGGGAGGGCTGCCCTCTGGGTCCTGAGGCCTTAGCCAACTGGAAGGGGCCCAGAATGATGAGAAGGGCCTTGCAGATCCACAAGCAGGACATGGAGTGCTAGGGCTGTTGTTTGCTGGCTGCCAATTGCTGACATGTGCTGGAGCCTCTGTGTCCTTATCTGTGAAATGGACAGAAGAGCAGCCAGAACAGGGTTGGAGTTGGGGTAGCTAAACCCGATCGTGGACCATAAGCAACAGCCTGTGCCACATGGAGGGGGCTCTCCACACGAGCTTCCTTCTGTTTCTTCTGTTTATCCGTTTCAGCCAGTTCACGCCCTGCAGAACCACGGGCTCATCTTTCCTGTGTATATTCATTGAGTGCCATTGGCAGTGGGGCAGATGACATGGGCCCCAGGTCTGTGGGGAGAGACAGGCAGATAATGGCATCCTGCCTGGCAGATGCCGGAGTCTTTTCTGCTGATATTCCGGAGTGGACGCATGCCTGCCTCGACTCCTATCCTACCTTCTGTGGGGAAGCCATTTAGGAATCCATCTCCCTCCCCACAGGTCATCGCACTAAACACCGTGCTGCAGCACTTGGCGCCGAGCTGTGGGCAGGGTAAAAGAGAAGGAGGGTTTGGCGAAGCATGGCAAGGAGAGCTGGGAGGCAGCTCTCTCTGGAGAGTGAGTGTCAGGTTGTCCCAGCTGTGTTCTCCACAGAGCTGACGAACCTCTTTCCTCGGCTTGCCTTCCTTCCTGGCCTTCCTGCTCCCCTGGTTTGTGATTATCTGTTGACTGAGTTTCTGTCTCTGCTGCTCAGAAACCCCATTCCAGGCCTGGTATGGAGCCTGATTCTTGTCTGCGACAGGGGCCCACCAGGCAGTCAACCTTCTCTCTGAACTTGACTTCAGCAGCCCGACCCCTTTCCTGTTGGCCCGGGTCCCTTCCTGCCTTCGTTCTTCTGGGTTTCCATGCTCTTGGGCCAACAGGATGTGACAGGGCAGGATATGTGGTGGCCAAGCAGGCCAGCAGGCAAGGCCATGAGCTCCTGACTCAACATGGAGGTGAGGATGAAGGCCAAGAGAGGGAGAAATGCCTGCCCAGAAATCACATCTTATAAGCCCGGTAAAGCCCAGTAAGGCTTTGCAAAGGAGCTTAAGGAATTTAGGGTTGGGACAAAGTGCAAAGGAAAGCAGTTGACTTAAATCGACTTAAAACGCAAGAGGCAGATTTGGCCACTTCCTACGGCTCAGAAGTGGGGCGGCCTGGGGTGCCTCTCAGGGACTCCTGCTAGTCTTTGTTGGTCAGAACCTGTCTCAGCACTGGCCTGGGGACTGGGCGCAGCAGACCTCAAGGCCAGGGGAGCTGGGAAGCAGCTCTCCCTGGAGAGCAAGTGGCAGGCTGTCAGGTAGGATGGACTTCGGATGGGAACTCAGATTCTGGGCAGCTAAGTCGGCAGCCGAGACCCCAGGCGGAGCTGGCCCTGGCGATAGACGGTCTGAACCATATCATCTGTCTCTGCTTCTATCCCAGCTTCTCATCTTCTCCTTGGTCCCTGGTCAGTGGGGCAGGGAGTGGAAGAGCCAGCCAATTCATCAGGCAGAGGGGTGCAGGGAGGCCTGTGCTGTCAGCTCATCCATCAGCTCAGTTCTGGCGCTCCTGTCAGTCAGATACAACACATGACACCTGGAGCCTGTACCCAGGGGGCAAGGGTGTGTGGAGGGCCAGGGGAGGCTGCCGGGACCAGACAGACCTGTGCTCGAATCCTGGCGCCGCCACACCCTGGCTCCATGGCACTCAGTGAGCCTTCTGACTTCTCTGAGCCTCACCGGCCTCCCTGTCAAAAGGAGATAAAAAAGCTGCCTCCTGAAGTCATGGCTTGCTAAGAGGTCCCAGGGAGCGAAAGGGGCCCTGCACTACTGGCTGCTGCTCCGGAAGGGACCTGGGTGAGAGACAGAGGAGGAAACAGATAAAAGGTCCAGCTCTCAAGGCATCTGCGAACTCCTGAGCCAGTGGGTTGCCATTTAAGAGAGATGAGCTAAAAATAGCTGGCAGACCAGCCCAGATGTCCAGTGTGGTCTGTTCATGACAGTGCCCCCAGTGCCTAATGCATGTGGCCAGTGCTCACTGGGTGGTGGTACAGGAGGCAGTGAGATGAGTGACAGGCCCAGCCCATCTTGGTAGTTAAACCCCTGCATCTCCTGGGTAATCCTTGGTCTGCTCCGAGGCAGGGAGGACAATGACAAAGACGGGTTTGTAGTTATCCTCCACAGTGCTTTGTTCTGCCTCTCCTTGCTTGGAGGTCCACATCTGCTCCATTTTCTCTCCCTGCTTGGAGGTCCACATCTCCTCCATTTCATGTTGCTCACCAGATTTAGACACAAAACTTTGTTCTTTCTCCACAAATACACAATTGTACTTGGAGCTTGGTCGCGCTTCATCACTTTCCTGGCGATGTGGGATGGGCAATAGGGGAGGTGTCATGGGACAGGATCACCAGCACTGCCTGCCTCAAAGGCTGCCCCACTTCCCCAGCACTCTACTTCCCTGACCGCTGGCCTCTTTCACTGCCTTCTAAAGGACCCCATCCAGGGCACCCCATCCCACAGTTCCTCTAGTGGGGAACCAGCTGCCCTGCCTTTCCCAGGCCAGAGAGCACTAAGGAGTGTGATATTCTCTGAGCTTTTCTTCCACATGAATCTTTGCAGCAGGGGTCCTCAGCATGGTGAGCTCCTGGGCCAGGTTGCAGACCACTTGAAGCAGAGAGCTGTTGCCAGGCACTGTGAGAACTCTGCAGCCTGCCTGCAGGTCCTGGGCTGCCTGTCATTGGAGGTGTGCAAGCAGAGCAGGGGTGCAGGCAGGATTCTTGGGGAATCCTTCAGCAAAGCATATGCAGCCAGGAATAGGGGATCTGAGCTTTGGACTGCAGCTCTCTGGCCTTGTCAATTCCTAATTGTCTCTGCGAGTCAGTTTCCCCTGGCAAGTGGGTAGGAGCAGGGGCTAGGCAGGTCTGTCCAGGTCTCTCTGACACACTGAGACTTCTTGGTATCTGAAGAGTGGAAGGTAATTTGTTTTTGTTGCCACAGGAACTGGGTGTCAAGAGCAAGGGGAATTGAAAGTGAGTGCTGGATCTTCTTATCTCTCTGGCTCCAGGCCTGGCTGGGGCTTTGTCTGCCCGCAGCAGCTGGGGAGGGGGTGTTGGGATGGGAGAAGCTCGTGTGCAGAGGGAGGGAAGCATGCTGGAGAGAGGATGGCGGCACAGAGTGTGGTGCATCTCTGTGCTGCTGCGGGTCAGGGAGAACCCATGTTTGTTGGGATGGGACTGGGGTGTAAGTGGAACCACACTCCTGCCACATAGACTTCCTGGAAGCAAAACTGTCAATGGCAGGGACCCACAGAGGGATGTGGGGGTCCTGCCCAAGGGGCCAGATGGGCATTACCAAGGAGTTGGGGTTGGAGGCAAGGATTGGGCCATCCCAGGGAGAAGGAGCAAGGTTTTCAGGGGAGGGAGAGCAGTGCTCATTCTGGGGTCTCAGATGTGCTTTAATGAGCATGGAAGACTGATGGAGAGTGGGGGGCAGGGAGATGGGCGGAGGCCTGGAGAGCAGCACCAGGACCCTGAGCCTGGGAAGCAGGCTGAGCACTGCATTAAAGGCCACAGGAGCCAGCCACGGGTTTCAGTATCAGTGACAGGGCCTACTGGTACTCAGAGCAGATGGCCATGCACTCGTGAACGATGGAGTGGGGAGAGAGCCTGAGGACGGGTAAAGCAGCTTGGGGAGTCAGATGGGATGATGCTGGAAGGTCTGGGATGGTGGAAGCGGCCTATTGCAGAGAAATAGATGGATTTGTGGGATTCTGAGCAAGTCAGCCCTATGGGATCTCTGTGAACCCTGGATTCTAAATGGTTTTGCTTTCTCTAATCTGTTGTATCTTTGAAGTAATCACATTACAAAATTCACTAAAATATTGACCATAAAGGGACTAGTGTGGAATAGGATGGGCCCACTTGTGACTGTGGCTTTGAAAACTGGCTCCATCTGCCTGCTGCCCCATCCTGTCATCGTAGCTGTCAGAACATGAGTCCTCACAAGCTACTTTGTCACTGTAATCAACAGCCTAAAGCAGAAAAAACTTGATGTTTGAGCTATCTGAAGGCTGTAGTTGCTGGCCAGGCCTGTCTCACTGGTGTCTCCCATCTCACCCTGTCCATACAGAAGTTAGAAAGCAGTTTCTAAGATGACAATGCCAGCATGCCTTACATTGCTTGGCAATGCCAGGATTCCGTAATCTCCTCTCTCATCACCCGTCTCCACAGGCTTACTGTTGTGTAATGGCATCTCGAAGGCATCTCACGGTGTCCATGCCATCCTGACCTTCTCGACAGCATGGTTGAATGCCTCGCTGGTGCTGAAGACTCAACCTGTCTATCTCTTGGTGTTCCATCCAGTCTTCTAGCCACTGCCACTTATTGTGGCTCCTTGCTCTCATATCTCACCCATTACCCAATCCCCCAACTTCCTTTCTTCTTGGCAACTCTACTGCCAGTTCTTGCCACCCTAAACTGCTGGCTGTCATTGGGTGGGGGCGGGGACTCTTCAGGAGCCTCTGTTTCCACTCCTGTCTAAACCATTTCCACACAGCAGCCACAGGGGCTTTTAGAATATAAAGTGAATGCTGTCATCCCCTAAGCCTGCTTAAAATCAAGAAGCCTTTCCACAGCTCTTAAAATAACATCCACACTTTACAAGGGCCAGTGTGGTCCGGCCTGTGCCTGTCCAGGGTGGATTTGCAGTGGGACGAACAGCTCTGTTGGCACTGTTTCCTAGAGGGCCCGTCTCTACATGGTTCCAGGCACACAGGGAGCACAGGAGTCAACCTGCAAGAGATCAGGAAGGAGCAGGTGGAATGGCGGTGCATTCTTCCATATGCACAAGGGTAGGGCGAGGACTCCCAGCAGGCATGGATACAGTCACACAGGTTGTCACAGGGCAAGCGGCAGGCCTGCAGGTGCCTACCCCCTGCCATATTTGCCTTTGGACTCTTCTCCTCTTGGCCCAGGTGTGTTAGCTCTATGACTATCTTGGAACTTTGGTTCAGGAAGCCCGTCTTTTTTTTTTTTTTTTTTCATTTGTTTTTTTTTAATTTTTAAAAATTTTTTTTAATTCATTAATTACATTGTATTATGTGACACAATTTCATAGGTACTTGGATTCTCCCCACCCCCTCCCCAAACCCTCCCACCATGGTGGATTCCTCCACCTTATTGCATAACCACATTTCAAGTTCAGTTGAGATTCCCCATTGCAAGCATATACCAAACATAGAGTCCAGCATCTTATTGTCCAGTCAAGTTCAACGGCTTCTTAGGTATACCCTCTCTGGTCTGAAGACAGAGCCAGCAGAGTATCATCCCGATCAATTAAAAGCTCCAACATACCATCAGCAAAAATTTACATCATTATGGAACTAATTGACATAGTAATTAATTGACCACCTCATTGACATTTCAATTTTAGTTTATACACAACATATAACATACATAATATAACATGTTATACATAACATCATATCATCTTAAATTAAGACAAACATGTGGTATTTAACCTTTTGGGATTGGCTCATTTCCCTTAGCATTATGGTTCCCTGTTGGGCCCATTTGGCCACAAAGAACTGCATTTTGTTTTTTTTAATAGCTAAGTAGTATTCCATGGAGTAGATGAACCATAGCTTTCTTATCCAATCCTCTGTTGATGGGCATTTTGGCTGCTTCCATGTTTTTGCAATTACTGATTATGCTGCTATGAACATAGGAGTGCATGTTGGTTTCTCATAAAACAAGTGTTCTGGATATATTCCTAGGAGTGCTATTGCTGGATCATACGTTATGTTGATTTTGAGTTGTCTGAATGTTCTCCATGCTGATTTCCATAGAGGCTGTACCGGCTGGTACAGCCCCACCAGCAGTGGAGTAGGGTCAGGAAGCCCATCTTCATGGCCCCCTTTCCTCTCTGCCTTCTGTGCCATGGTGACTTAGAACCGACAGCAGACCTGGGGACAACAGCCATGGCCACAGCCTGGTGATACAACCTAGCTATTCCACTTACCTGCTGGAGCCCTGCCCTGTTGTTGCTTGCCTGCTTGGAATCTTCTTTTTGTGTTGGTGGCTCACTGCGTGCTGGCTGCCTGGGCCTTCCATTATGTTTGTGGGTTGGTTTTCTTGTACACATGAAGCCTCCTGAACGCTTCTCCTGGAATACCATTCTGTGTGTTTTGCGTCAGGTTGGCCGTGCACCTCCTGGCCGTGGCAGAGCCGTCTTCTCACAGTACTCTCTGGTCTCGAGTCTTTGGGAGACTTCACAAGCATGTGCAGTGTGCGTGCCAGTGGGTCTACTGATCAACTGTTCCCAGGTGGGGACCATATCTGATTTGCTCAGCAGTTCCTAGCACCCTGACTGGGAGGGTGCCAGACTCCTAGAAGTTATTTAGCCATGATTTATTTAATCATCGAATGAGAGAAAGAAAGCACATAAAAGGAAAGGAGAAAAGAAAGGATGAAATCAAGAAAGAGGAAGGAAGGAAGGGAGAGGGGGAGGGGAGGCCCTTCTCACAGTCCTGCCCTGGGGACTATGTGCCCTGGAGGCAGAAGCAGGGTCCAGCCCTGATTCTCCACTCTGCTGTGGTACAAGTTCTCAAGCCAGATCCGAGTGTCTCTCACTTCCCTCTTCCCTCAGCTGGACTGAACCTCTCAGAGACACAGACTGAGCCCGGTTTCTAGCAGGAGGGCAGTGGATGACTAGCAGATTTTGTAGTGTATGTGTGTGTGTGTGTCTGATAGCCCCAGTCTTTTACCACCAGCCTTCACCCAAGAGCTCTCCTCTCCCCCTTCCTGCCTCCTCCCTGTCACCTGCAGACACCCTCACGACCCCTGTTGGGTAGGCTGTTGGTCTCTTTCCTCCTGCTTTGGAGAGCCTTCACACTTATGCATCTGATAAAGTCCAGGCTGCTTCCCAACCCAGAGTGAGGAATGGGCATCCTTGGGTTGGCGGGAGGGAGGCAATGCCAGGGCTATTATACAGGCTCATGGGGACTGAAGTGCTGACTTTTTCTGGGGATTCCCTTCCTCCCAAATTCATCCTTTGTGATTCAAGTGTATTCTAGAAGTTTGAATGGTCAGGGGCCCCAAACAGAAGTGAGACAGGAGACCGGGGTGTACACAGCAGGTTGTGGGGCCACCACTTCCTTTGACTGCTGATTCCTCAGCTTTGCCCTGTCTGGGCTCTAACTAACTCATGCCCTTGCTCTGACTTCCTCTACCCTCCCATCTAGGAGCAGCAGAGTCTCTGCCTGGGATCTGGAGTCCCAGTCCAACACTTCATTCATTCTGTCATCATTTCAGGTCCTGGGGTAGACACTAGGGATACAGGGCTAACAGTCTCTGACATAATGACCTTGGTATAGGAGGGCCAATGGGATCACAGTGAGAGTTCCATGTGAAGGGCTGGGTGCTGCAGGCAGAGGGCAGCAAGGAAGGTCTGCAAGCACTGGGCAGACCCAGTCCCATACTCCTGGACCCAAGTCAGTGTGAGCCAGGAGGCAGCACCGGGAGATGTGGGCTGGGGCTGCATCAAAAGGGGACTTGGAGAAACTGGGAAAACCAAGTGGAACTTCACCCAGAGGACAGTGTTGGCTACGTGGATCCCAGCCCATTCCTGGTGCCTCCGCAGCTACCATCTTATTACGTGACCTTGGCCTGTCTTCTACACCTGCACCCCAAGTCCCAGCCTGTTCCTTAAGGATCTTCTGAAGCCTTTGAGATGCCCCAATTCTAGGATATTCTGTTTGATTAATTAACTGGTGAAACATCATTTACCAATCCTATGCCAGGTGTTTTATAAGATCCTTGCCCCTGAGGAACGCACAGTGTGCTGTGGAGGCAGCTAACAGAGCCACACCCACTGCTCAAGGCCAGGTAGTTGAGGCGGGGGGTTGTGGAGAGAGTACAGTGGAGCCAGTGACTCATTCTCTTTCAGATGCCTGGAGGTGACTGCACAAGGGAGGTAGGGGTGATCTGGGCCTTGAAGACTGCACTGGGGGTTCAGGATAGGGTTTGCTTTGTTCTAGGGGAGTGAGTCACTGTTGGGGCTGAAGCAAGAGGAAGCATGGCCACATGTCCCCAGCAGCCCTGAATGCTCAGGATGGGGGACACACAGCAGCGTGGGCTGGGGCTCTTTGACTGTCTTGGGGAGACTGGAGGGGAGTTGTCTCATCCTCTGGGGTGGATTTGTGTGACACCTACAGGATAAGAGAGGTCCTTTCAGAGTCTCAGTTATAGGCCAGACTAAGTCGGGTGTCAAAACACCTGATCGTGCTTGTTTAACCCAGGTGCAACTCCCCAAGGTGGGAAAAAACTGTGCTTCTCCTGGGAGGGAACTGAGACTGAGGGGGTGAGTCTCCATGTCTGAGCTCCCATGGTTAAAAGGTGGTGGAACCAGGATAGCTACCTTCCTCCTACCCCATCGCCCAACTCCCAAGCCGTGACCTTGCCCACAGCTACTCTGACCGCTCAAGGCCCACCCTCAGGACATTTTCTACTTGGACCCAGTTACCGTGTCCCAGGACTCCATCTAAGATGTTTCCTGGGGCCTCTGGTGATGGTGGGGTGTGGAGAGGAGCGTGTGTTGGAGGGGAAGGAGAGGAAGTGTTCCTCATCTGTCCTGTCACTGTACACCCTCCAAGAATGGGCACCAGGACCTCTGCAGCTCTGGGTAGGAATAAACTCTTGAACTCTTCGCAGAGATAAAATGTGCGATCTTCTCCCAGTCATGAGTGTCAACAGATGGGGCCTCTCTGGCCACCCATGGGCTGCCTCCACCTGCACGGGTGGGGTGGAGGGTGCATGACTGGGACGCAGGGATTCTGGCCCAGCACAGATGACACTACACAGGCGACATTCTCTCTGCCTCCCACACCGTTTGCTCAGTGCTGGCCAATGGATGGTTCTTCTGATCCTACAGACAGAATGTAGCAAGAATGATTCATGCCCTCAGGATCTGGGGGCATCCTGCCTGTGCCATTCCCTGCCTTTTTGTTACTCCACACCCCAGTAGAAGGTACCAGACCTTGATGGAAGCTTTAGGGCACCCAGGCTAGGGCAAGTTTCCCCTGGGATGGGGATAAGGCCCAGAGACCACCAGGTCTGGGGATAAGCTTGGCGTCCCTCCCTCCTGGGAGCAGGCTCTGGGCCTTGGCTGGATGCAGGGATGTTTTGATAACCCCTCTCTGCTCCTCCCCCCAGCCTGCAAAGCCCCACCTGATCACCCCACACTCTGGGCCCCCTGTTATCTCCTCGCTCTAAGCTCCCCATCCATTACCATGGCTGGCAACAGGATTTTATCTGAGCCTCGCTGGGGTGAAGTCGGTGTGTATGAATAACTGGAATAGCTAGCTGGCTGGGGACCCAGTATCACTGCCACCCGAGGGGCTGGGGCTTCCAAGCTCACATCTAGCTCCTCCTCTCCCTGTTCCCATGGCTCTTGTTTGGTCCAGACCACTGAAATCTTCTTCCTGGGTCAGGGCTACAGCTTTCAAACTGTGACCCTCCCAGACATACTTGCCCCTTCCCCACTGCCCCTGCCGTGCAGTGCAACTCCCTGTCCTCTACCCAGCAGCTAAACTGACCTTTTGAAGCTCAACCCTTCCCAGAGAACAATCCTTCTTTCCTCTGGCCTGTCCCATTAAACTCCAACTTAATTTCCAAGTCTTGTAATAAAAATTGACTTTCATGTTCCCCTAAGCACCAAAGGAGGCAGCAGCCCAAGCCACTGCCTGGCATGTGCTCATTTGATGAGGCCCTACCTTGTCTAGACCCTCTGTGGGGCACAGAGAATACATTCAGGGATCAGGCCAGACCTTGACCCCAGGGAGGCACCAGCAGTTAAGAAGGTGTTCAAGAGAAATAGGGAGCTGGGAAGGTTGGGGAGTAGGCTGTGAGAACTCAGAGGGTCCCAGCTCAGTCTCAGGGTCCCTGGGCTTGGTAGGGAAGAATTTCCAAATATAAAAACACCAGCCCAGTCGACACAGAGACTTCACTGTTAACCGGTGTTGATCTCTACCATACCAATTTGAAGGCTGCTTTCCTCAAGAATTCTGACATGACTCTTACTGCCCTGTCTCCAGGGCCAGTGTCATAGGTGTGCAGCTCCTGCAGGTGCGCAGCGTCCCATCCTTGGTTGTTGCTGTCTTTGACTTTGTTGTTGCTGACTTAGTAACTTTTCAAACAGCCCTCCCCTTTTTTCATTTTTCACTAGGCTCCTCCCAGTGAGGCAGCTGCTGGTACCTCCCTCAGCCTTTGTCACTTTTCACCTTGTCTTCAGTGGGACACATGTCTTCCTTGGGAAGCACCTACAGTTCCAGGGAGTACTGCCTCATCTCATGAGGGTCCAACACAGAGAGGACATCAGGGAGATGACTGTGATGATGCTGATGAAGACACCGAGACCCCCCTTGGACCGCAGCTTTTGAGCCACAACCAGGAGAGCATCCTGTGGGAAGGAGCTGGCTCAGCCTGCACAGGCTCCAGGAATGTGGGGAGAGAGGGTCCTGGCTGCGGGAAGTGCTTCCCCAGGAATCCCTGCTGCTCTTCCAGAGTCAAATGGCTCCACGGGCTCAGAGCCCTTTCCATTCTTCTTGCTGTAGGATACCCAACTCCATGCCCCACCCCCGCTATCCCTGGGTCCCTCCCTGGCCCCTGGGCAGAGTTGAGAGAAGCTGGGAGGTAGGATGACAGCATCTTAATTTCCCTGCTAATTACAAGTGCTGGGAAGAGGGGTGCTAAATGCCAGGTAATTACCCAGGGGGAGACACGTGCCAGATTCCTGGCTGCTCCCAGCCCTGGGAATTTCACTTCAGTGTTTTTTTTTTCTTCTTCCCTACTTTCCTCTTTGTAAAAAGATAAAGAGTTAAAGCTGGTGGCCTTCCCTCTCCTTAGCCCCTAGGAGGTAGAAAGAGCAACCTCTTTCTGACCCCCTTTTCTGCTGTCTCCTGTGAGAGTCCTGGCTCCAGACCAGTTTAGGGAGGGAGTGTGAAGGGAGCAGACTCCATTGTCTCTGAGTCAGACTGAGGGGGTGGAATGGGTGGAGGTGAGCAGGAGGAGGAGCCCCCAGCCCTAATCGGCTCCCTATGCTGGGCGCAGGTGTACATGCCTGCGCGTACAGACATGCACCCACAACACCAGCTACCCATTGATCAACTTGACGAGGGTCCAGTGGGCTTGCATGAGGAGGCAGGGAAGGATCCCATCCAGTCCCTTGTGTGAGCCCCACCTCAAGGACCTGGGACCAAGGTAGGGGTGCTGTCACCAGTTGCTTGGCCTGCCTCTTGTACCCCGAGCCTGCCAGCTTCAGAAGTGGTTTGAAGAGCTCCCAACAGGAAGCTATTAAGTTGATGAGCATTCTTGCGGTCCTGGATTGATACAGCGTCACTCTTCTTTGTGAAGCTCTTGTAATTTCCATAATAACATTTTCCTCTTTAAATAATCTTGGACTGCAGCCCGAAGCACGTGGCTGGCTTTGCCTGGAGAATTCAGGACCTGAGACTGGAGGCAACACCCTTGCAAAGGCAGGTAGGGAAAGGAGAGTCCCAGATCTCACAGCCTGAGAGGGCTGGGACTCAGGCCAGGGAGGCTGGCTGAGCAAGGGCCTCTGGGGGTCCTTAGGCAGCCCTGGCCAGGTCAGGGCACTGCCCCCCTCCCCCAGGGAGGCTGCCCAGGTCCATCAGGCACCAGGTGCTACTTCTGTGATCTCAGCTACGTGAGTTGCTTCATCTCTCTGGACCTCAGTTTCCTCATTAAAAAAGCAGGGACAATATTGGGACTCTGTGAGGGTTAGATGAGAGCATATTTTAAAAAAGATTTATTTATTATTTATCTGAAAGTCAGAATTGGGGAGAGAGAGAGAGAGAGAGAGCGAGCGAGCTAGCTCACTCTTGCATCCACTGGTTGACTCTCCAAATAGCCTCAAGGGCCAGAACTGGGCTAGTCTAAAACTGGGAGGCAGGAGCTTCCTCCAGGTCTCCCATGTGCTTCAAGGGCCCAAGGCCTTGGGTCATCTTGCGCCGCTTTTCTAGGAGCATCATCCGGGAGCTGGATTGAAAATGGAGCAGCCAGATCTCGTACTGGTACATGTATGGGATGCCAGCTTCTCAGGCGGTGGGACATTGGACCCCAACTCAACACATCTTTTAAAGAAATACAAAGATAACAGGGTCTTGGATGTGAAACAGTTCTATGTAACTCAAATTCCTTAGTCAAGGAAATGAGAAAATGTTAGTATTTTTTAATTACTATGTTAAAAATTTCTAGGCCTGGTGCAGTGGCCTAGTGGCTAAAGTCCTCACCTTGAACTCACTGGGATCCCATAGGGGCGCCGGTTCTAATCCCAGCAGCTCCACTTCCCATCCTGCTCCCTGCTTGTGGCCTGGGAAAACAGTCGAGGACAGCCCAAAACCTTGGGATCCTGTGCCTGCATGGGAGACCTGGAGAAAGTTCCTGGCTCCTGGCTTCGGATCAGTGCAGCTCCAGCCATTGCAGCCACTTGGGGAGTGAATCAGCAGACACAAGATCTTCCTCTCTGTCTCTCCTCCTCTCTGTATACCTGACTTTGCAATAAAAATAAATAAATCTTTTTAAACATTTTCTAGCAATCATGGAGTAATGGAACCAAATGATTGGCAGTGTGGAATCTGATAGCCCTAGAATTCAAGGCTGTGGAGTGAAATGACATTCACACCTTAGGCCTTAAAGCTCAGCATGATATTGGCCAGCCAGTGTCTACTCCCACACCTCCTTGACCAAGAGTCTGCTGCCTTTGAGCCCACACCTGCCTCCGTTGGTCAGCCCCTGTTGGACCCACTTCTCTCTGGCCACCAGAGCACATCTGGTTCCTCCTCCTGCAAGAGCCCAGGGAGTAGTGTGGACAGCATTGTGTCTTCAAACTGGCTCTGTTCTCAGAACAAGGCTTCCCTGAGCTGGCTGTGCCCTAACATTCCAGATTGTATGCCTCAGCAGGGCTCAGCCAATTGGGGAGTAGACCCTATCTTCACCTTGGCCCAAGACCTTGTTCTTGATGGCAGCTCAGCTCCCAAAGCCTATTGCTGCAAATAGTTTCAGGAGTGAGCGAGCATACCTGCAAATTATGTGTGTATGTGTGTCTGTGCGTGTCTGTGAGCACACACACTTGAAAAGGAAGTTCTAGGCTATCATCACAACTCTGAGCTGTGAGGGAGCTTGGGAAGAGTGCAGTGTGGGGACCTCTGCGGGGTCAGGAAGGCAGAGTTGCTGGAGCAGCTGGGGACCTGCAGTAGGCAGAGGCACCCAGCTAGGTTGTGGCCCCTTCACCTGTAGGAGCTCACCCTGCAGGTCGGAAGCAGCAGCTGGAGCCTCTGCCAGGCTAGACATTAGCTTGGAATGCAGGAGCCAAGTTGCCCCTCTGTGGTTGTGGATTCCAACCCCCACCTCCTGCGCTGGGAACTTCCTCTGGGAAAGGAACATCACACCTCTTGGATTCTGTTCTGGAAGGGGAGGTGGAGGTGACTGGGGAGGCCGCCGGGAGCAGAGCTGGTGGGCACTGGTGGAGTGAGGAATGTCCCAGTCTAGGTGAAGAGAATGATCTGTGAGATCAAGCTTTGCTATCTGACTAGGGCCAGGTTTCCACCCCAACCTTGTCCAAACTAGGAGATCTCAGAGCATCCATGCTAGAAGGGGACACAGTGTTCTGGTGGGTGGCTTGCAGTTCAGGTCTGCCTGGAAAAGAATTGTCTGAAGCCTCTGGAGTGTAGGTGTGCACCATGAGGGAGGAGGGGACCCTTATGGAACAGAAGCTGAGCATCTATCTGTTCTGTCCTCATATTCCTTGCAGTCCGTGTGAATCCTTACCGTGTATCTGTGCTGAATCCCGTGTCCATAGCTCCTGCTGGAGCTGGAGCTGTCTCGCCCCTGTTCGCCTCCACCTAGACTCTGGCCCCTTGCTCTTCTCCAAGCAGTCCCCTCCGTGTTTGCCTCCACCAGATTAACTGTCTTGTCTGCTCCTCCAGCTCATGTGCCTGTGCCTCTGCCTCTTGGCAACCTTGTCCTCCTGCCTTAACTCCCAGCCTACAGCTATGTCTCTTAGAACTACTTTTAGAGAATCTTGTTGCACCTGCGATCTAATTCTTTCTTTCCATATAGTTGGAGTCTGAGAACTTGGTTTGAAGTGCTGTTCTTTTTATTTTTTTTAAGACTTATTTATTTTATTGGAAAGCCAGATTTATTTTTATTGGAAAGCCAGAGAGAAAGAGAGAGAGAGAAAGAGAGACAGAGAGAAAGATCTTCCATCTGCTGATTCACTCCCCAAGTGGCCATAACAGCCGGAGCTGAGCTAATCTGAAACCAAGAGCCCAAAATCACCTCCAAGTCTCCCATGTGGGTACAGGGTCCCAAGGCTTTGTACCATCCTTGACTGCTTTTCCAGGCCACAAGCAGACAGCTGGATATGAAGCAGGGCTGCCTGGATTAGAACCGGCACCCGTATGGGCTCACAGCATATTCAAGGTGAGGACTCTAGCCACTAGGCTACCGTACCAGGGCAGATGCACTGTTCTTAAGAATGGTGTCATTGGGAGTGTGGCCCTTCACACTGACAAACCCACGGAGTTTCTGCGTAAATTGAAGGTCCAAGCCACTACATGATCTTAATCCAGGCAGCCACATGGACAGAGATCTTCTATGAAGTTCTCTCTGCCAGGGGCTGGTGTTGTGGCACAGCTTGTGCTTCAGGCATCCAATCTGGGAGCCCTGGTTTCAGTGCCAGCTGCTCCTCTCCCAAAACAGCTCCCTGATAATGTTTCTGGGAAATCAACAGAGAACAGCCCAAGTGTCTGGACCCCTGCCTATCCCCATAGGAGATATGGATGGAGTTCCAGCCTTTTGACTTTGGCTTGACCCAGCCATTAGGACCACTTGGGCTGTTAACTAGTGGATGGAAGAGCTCTTTCTCTCTGTGCAGCTCCCTATCTTTATTGCTTTACCTTTCAAACAATTTTTTTTATAAAGAGATCTTTTTGACAATGTATAGGTGTATGAATTAGTGAGGGATATGAGGTCAGATGGGAAAGGACTACAGTGGGGGACAATGAAAGCTGACCAAGGAGTTATGTCAGGTAGTGGTTCTTGTAGTTTAGCACAAGGTCTGACACACACTTGTTGTTTCCACTGATTATTAATGCTACTCATTGTACAACGATAATAATACCCATTCACGGACCAACATGACTGTGGTGCCAAAGTACTTTTCCCACAGTGCCTCATTCAGTCTCTACCATTATTCTACCAGGTGTATGTTGTTGCCAGATGAGGAAACTGACACCCAGAAAAATCAAGTGTTATGGCCAAGCTAGGAAGAGAGACTTTCAAGGCACAAACAGTGGAAGGCTGCACTTTAATCAGAGAACCAAGCTAACTGCTGGGCACAAGTTCTTACCATCCTGGGCATCGAGGAGAGGCCCAGAAAGAGAAGGCTTGTCTGGCTGGCACTGGCAGTGGGCGGGAGGGTGGGAGACTGTCACTCAGAGCTGCCATGGAATTCCCAGAGCAGTCTCTGTCCCCAGAACTCCACTCTCATCGATGGAAGCCAGGGCTGAGTCAGGGGACAGAGAAGTACCTACTTTGCTTTGGCTCCCTGGTGCTCCTGGGATCCCACATTTGGGTCGCTGTTTCTTCCAGAGACCACCATCTCTCTTCTAATTGGTGGAAAATTGGTTGCTAACTGTCAGGAAATCACCGATTTTCCATCCATTACTGGGACGGTGGGGGGACAAGGGCCGTGTAGCTGTGGGGGACTCGGGTGGGAAGCGGATGCTGATTAGGCCTCGCAGTTAACCATTGGGTTCGTGGACCTCCTCAGGCAGTCCTCCCAGACTGCTTATTAACTCCCTGCGAAGACCGAAGACCCGTTGGGTAGGAGATATTGGTTAAACGGAACGCAGAGCCACACAACAGTTACCTCTCATTAGGTCTCGGTGTTGGGGCGGAGAAGACTGAGGAAAAATCGTGGCCTCACTCCAGGAATGTTAAACAGCCCCATAAGTTGGCAGAGAACTTTATAATTGCTGCTATTAAAATATATGTATTTATATAGGTGATTTGTTGGAGGAAAGAATTTCAGCATCAGGGGGAGATCCCTGCCATGATTTCACCCAGGATTAAGTTGTTAGGGGCCAGATATTAATTAAGGCCAAGGGCCCCAATCCTTTCCTAATTAGCACATAGGGTAATTTGTCTGCAAATGCTACTGTTATAATTACCCTGAATTTGTCCCGAGCTCTTTTCCAGCTGGATAGGGTGGGCAGTGTGGGAGGGTGGGGGTGGTGAAGGGGAAAGGAGGCCCGGGTTCCACTTCCCTCCTGCTTCCCACTTCTTAGTATGCCCACCTGCAATGAAGAGGGTAGTTAAGGCAAAGAGATGGAGCTTGATGAGAGCTGGAGGAGACTCGACACTTACCAGGGAGCGGCATCTGCAGAGGCCCAAGCTCTTTGGCCTTTGATACAACTGGAGAAACCAAAGCCAGGCTGGGGAATTGAGAGGCTGCATTCACGGGGCCAAAGCTTCTGTTGTCAGCAGGGCTCTTTTCCGAGAAGCAAGGAGCGAGGGCATAAGCCCGTCTCCATGACAGAGCTGTGCACCCCGTAGTGCTTGCCTGCTGGTGCTGACCACGAGTGGACAGGCAGCTTGGTCCCCAGGTGGGCCCATCCATCCTCTAGCCAGTCCTCAGTTCCTGACCACCCTGGCCACCAGCGTCTGTTCATGCTCCACCTGCTTAAGAAATCCTCCCCTGCTATTTACTAACTCTTCCTTGTAGAAAACTCCTATCCATTCTTCAGCACCTGATTGAGAAGTCCCCTCATTATTCAACCTTTACAGATTATCCCAGGCAGGGCTAGTTAAGCACTTTGGTAAACTTCTCTTCATGAGTCTTTTGCTCAAGGGTTTAGCCAGCTGTGCCCAGGACAACAGGTTTTTTGTTTGTTTGTTTTGTTTTTTTTTTAGTTTACCTATCAGATCACTAGTGGACTTTTCCAAAACAGTGATCATACTATGACCATGCTATACCATGTCTGATTCAACTTGGAGTCTGTACAGCCTAGCCCAAGCAGGTCAGAGCTGGCTGAGCTAGGCTTGTTTTTGACTTGGGCTGTGTCTTGGAGACATGGCTCTTGTTTCTTTGCTCCTGGTGTGAAGCGGAAAATAAGCTTTGCAAACAGAGGGTGCCCCGTCCCTTGGTGTTCTCTGGGGCTGTGGGACCTGGGCACTGCCTTGTCTCAGCTATAGTACAGCTGATCAGGAGAACTCTCATGATCCCACCCCACTCTGGTCTTTGGGGGCTTAGGGTATGAGTTAGTAGGTAAGGCCTGTATCTTCTCCATTTTTCTGAGGTCCCCAACACAAATGGGGTTTCCAGGGGAGAGGGAGGCTGTGTCACGGTGAATTTAATTGGTCATGGTGGAGCCCACAAAGCAGACTCATAAAGGCCATTCAGACCCAGGCCTTCAGGCCTAGGAATTTGCCCCAAGATCCCAGGGCTGGCGGCTGGGGATCAAAGACTAGAGAGGTGCTGTTGACTGGTAGTATAAACAGGTTCAAGAAGGGCTTAAAGAAATTCCTAGATGACAGATTCCTAGCAGGTAACAGTTCATTAATAACCATGAAAGATGATGACAATAACAATAATAATAATTACTAATACTTCCAAGTGAGCTCTTACACTTTTAAAAGCCCCTTCCCAGCTAGTGTCTCATTAGGCACTCACCACTTCACCTGGGGGAGGTGTGGATGCTCAGAAAGGTGAAGGGACCTACCCAAGGCCACAGCTTGCTCAGGGCAGCACTGGCACTGAATCCAGAGGCCACCCTCTCAGAAGGGGCTTTCTTACAGGGGGAGTATGCTGTTCAAAGGAGCTGCTGCGTGTGAGCCTACGATCTCATCTCTGTCCTCTCCGCATTGCCACTGCCCCAGTCCTGGGAGGGCTTATTGTCTGTCAGCTCTTCATGCTTAAGCACATGCAGAACACAGCGGAGGACAGGGTCTGAGATCTGCTCTTCCAGAGATTTGCCACTTGATATGGAGCTGGACTCTTCTCTTCACCCAATGCAAGATGACTGCCACCTCTTTTGGACCTCCTGGGCCCACTGTTCTGTTTTGGCACAGTGAGGTGGCAGGAGTGCCTGTTGTAAGGAGCGCTTGACACAGGCCTTGATGAGCTTTGTAACCTACCTCCACAAAGACCAAGCCCTCAACAAATGCAAGTCCTAGGTCATGTCGGAGAACAGTAGACCCACTCTCCCCGCAGGGAGACATGGCAGGCGGTTGCAGGACAGGCTAGAGATGTTTGCTGCCTTCCCGTTAGCTGGTTGTTCTGCTCAAAGGTGTCATACCTGGGTTCTGGGACTCCTGCTGGATTTCTGGGGAGTCCTTGAGTGCAGTGGGCCCTTCACAATACCCCCTTAGAGAGCATCCCTCTGGAATTCTGGAGGGGCTATTTTACAAGTAGGATGAGGCTATGGAAATCATTTGAATTTGCTGGATGTGTCACATCTTGAATGTTTTTTTCTGATGCTAATTTATCACTTGTTCTCTAGTGAAAATTAAGGTCTCCCTTGGGGCTGGTGCTGCCACCTACAGACAGAAACGCGATCCGATTTATTGCATAAGAGGCTGAGTAAGGAACAACAGGAGTGGATTTAGCAGCAAATCCCAAATGCCTCCCTTACCTGATTATCTTACTATTAAAAAAAACTATCATTACTCATCTTTTTTGTATTTAGACACCCACCTTAAGCGAAATTGCTAACTAGAAGCCAGGGTGCAAATGGGGTCACTTCCATTTGGGGTGCAAACTGGAGACATGCCACTGTCACAGTATATGGAGCAAGATGATTTGGTTTCCTTTTGCTAATTGGTTCATTACATTATTGTGCCATTGCTTTGGCACTGGATCGAGGTTTGTGATAGTCCTGTATCTTCATAGAGTTTGTAACATTTTGTTTGAATGGGTTCCACTGGGATGAAGTGATCCAAAGGGAGGTCCAGAAAGTGATCAGCTGGGGGATTTTTATTCTTGTAGATTCATGAGGTCTGATGGACCTCCTTCAGATGTGTCTTAGGCCAGTGCCCAGAGAACAAGAAAGACATGTTCTGTGGTCAAGATGCCACCTGTCTAGCATGGGACAGGGTATGTGTTGCTACATTCTCAGTCTCATTAGAGGTGTGGTTGACAGCCAGCTTCCTTGGCTGCAAATATGGTCATCAATAAAGAAGCCAGGCTCTGGCCAACCTGTGGCGGGGGGCGGTCAGTTACTGTTGATGGAGAAAGAGCAGCCTGCATGGACTGTTCTTTGGGCAAGGTTTGCTGGAGCGTCAGAGCAAATCCAGTGGCATCTTTTCTGTTCCTAAAAGGAGGAAATGGGGACCTGGAATGGGGACTTGCCCTGTTGTGGGTCTCGCAGAAGGTCATGAAGGCCAGACTAGCACCCGGGCCTCTTGACTTCTCTCCACTGGCTCTCTGGGAAGACGTTGGCAATAGCTGACCTCCTTTGGCTGGCTCCCCATCCATAGCTCCTGTTCCCCGAGGGCCGTGGAGATGGAGCTTAATCTTTAATGAACTGGCTTTTAGTTTAACTGCTCCCTTGGCAATGATTAATACCTGGTGACCTACTCTGGCACCTGCTGATTTTGACCAGGACTGACCCATGGGAGTGTTGATGGCCTCTAGACCCAGGGGTGGGCTCCAGACTCAGGTTGAGGCTTCAGAAGACTTACCAGAGTCTTCTGTCCTGAGCCTGGAATTCAGTCATTAGACTCTTTACAAGTCGGACCTCACCAATGCCCCTGGTCAAGGGAACTGGTAGCATCAGTTCTGTTTTAAAATATTCCTTTGGCTCTTGATTAGACAGTTGTAGAGTCTTCCACCCAGGAGAATAACGGGATTCATGGTTTTTGTTCTCAGGCTGGCAAACTAAGATGGCACTGCTGGATGAACAGCACACCCAGGCTGTGAGCTTTGTGTGGGCAGGACAAAGGTGTGTGTGTGGCAGGGACCCGTGGGGAGAAATCCCAGCATGGGGTAGCTCTGGCAATCTCTGTGAGGACAGAGCTGAGATTCCACGGGCCTCAGTCTCTTTGTCTATCACATGGAGCAAGACAGACTTCTCTGGAGACCCTTGAGGGTGAAATGAAAGTGTGCCTGCACAGTATCTGATCTTTTCTGGGCGGGACTTAGAGGGGCTTTCTTCCTCCCTTTGCTCTCTCTCTGAACTTGGCCTTCTCTGACCTTTGTACTTGTAAAAAGGTAGAGAAGATGCCTGCTTTATCTGGGGAGGAAATGTTTCTCATACACTCTGGGATTCTTACCAGGATGAGTTCCAGCCCGTGAGACTGGATGGCGAGCCCGGCATCAGGGAACCATTCTCCTGCCCAGGGAGGCAGCTGGACCCCTGGGGCAGGGCTGAAATCACCTCCCTGGGAGGCTTCCTGCCTCTTCCGAGTATGGCAAACACCAGGAGCTCTGAAAGGGCCTTGGTCTGAGCTTGTCACCGACTCCTGCCTCTGTTTAGTGTCTCAGCTCCAGCTGGCACCAGCCAGGGCTCTGGCAGCCGCTCGCTGCCACTGTTGCCTGCTGGATGCTCTTGAGCGTTGTGGCCTTTCAGGCCCCTGTCTTGGCTACTGCTGTCCATCACGCTCACTTCATGCTGAGGGTTTGGCCAGGAAGGACCCTACAGCTTCTGTGCAGTAGCTGCATGGGACCGTCCTTAGCTGTCATTCCTGTTTCCACGTTTTCCACTTGCTGGAATACCATTCCCAGAAGCTCTGCATGGAAGTGCCTCTCAGGGCTGCTTTTCTGGATCCCTGGACCCAGAGGGCCCTGTCCCAGCTCTTGTTGCTCTGCCTGTTGTACATTTACCTGTGTCTCTCACACACACCAGGGGCTCCCTGAAGAGTCCTCACGGCTTGGGGTTGAGTGCCCAGGGCTGTCTGCCTGGGCGTGCCGGGCTGAAGCTGGCTGTAAGGGCAGGCGAGTGGCCTGGGTGACCTCCCTTGCGTTGACAGATGTGGAGGCCTGGACTGGGGGTCAGGCAGGCTGAAGCAGAGGGCTGTGAAGCTCCCAACGGAAGCCAAGGCTCCCTCTCTATTTTGGTTTTGCTTTTGTGGGCTTTTCATTTCAGAAGTTAATCTAGTTAATGCCAATAATGTCATTTTGGCAAGCCAGCAATTTCCTTTTACCCTTTATTTAACGAGCCCCTACCTCCACCCCGATCTTTATAATAAAAGGCATGCAGGTGGGTAATTACAGAGGTGTGAAATAGGGGTGCTGGGCCAGAGCCAGCTGAGCATTCTGAAGCATCCGTTAGGGAGGGTCCTGGGGAACTACCTAGGGAAATGGAATCTTGGAGAACGTGAGGAACTGGCATACGGCTACCCAGAAAGGAGAACACAGAGCCAGAGAGGAATTCGGTCCTTAGTGCCCAGTTGAGGCCCTTCCAATGACTTACCCTATCCCCTATGTGTGTCCACAGGGCATCCCATAGGAGTGCCTCTCATCCATCCATTCTTCCTTTCATCTGTCCATCCATGCAACTCTGTATCCATCTGTCTTGCCACCCTATCCATTAATTCACCGTGGCAAGGTACTTGTTGAGAGCCTACTGCATTCCAGCCATCATGAACATGGCAAGGACTAAGACACTTGCAGCCCTGTCCTTACAGACATTGCCATTTCAGATTGCTCTCTGACAATCAAACAGAAACACAACATGTAAACTGTGGCTTTCAGTAGAGTGACAGTTCTTTGCTAGATGTTGGTATTGTGACTCTGTGGGAGGACAGAGAACTTCACAGAGGGGGGAATGCAGCACTGTGACAGGCATCAAAGCACAGGTAAGAAGTTGTAAAGAGTCTTGGAGGATAATCACTCTTATTTGTAAAGCTGCATTTATTTATTGGAAAGAGCAATGTCCATCTGCTGGTTCACTCCCTAAACAGGTACAATGGCCAAGTCTGGGCTCAGCTGAAGCTAGGAGCCTGGGACCCCATCTGGGTGTCCTACATCAGTGACAGAGGCCAAGTGATTGTGTCATTTTCCACTGCCTTCCTATGTATATTGACAGGGAGTTGCATTGGAAGTCAGTTTGAAAAACTGGCACTCATATGGGGTACTAATATCTCAGGCAGCAGCTTAACTCACTGAGCCACAATGGCAAACCCTTTTTACTAAAATATTAATTATGCTTATCTTTGGGGAATGGGATTTGCAGGTGGACAGCAGCAAAGAATGGTGGGACAAATTTAGCTGTTTGAATTATAATGGGTACATGTTAACATTTTAATAAAGAGATGCTTCCCAATATAGGACATTTAGGGAGGAATAAATGTCTCCGTGTGATGAGCACACAGAGTCGCAACAAACTGTGAAGGTTGTTGGCAGGATACCTGCCTCAGGAGGTTCTGATACGCTGGGCTGTGAGCTTGGACTTTAACCTCAGGGCTAATGGAAACATGGCCGGGGCCATGCCTGCATTCTTGCTTGGCATGCAGTAGATGCTCAGTGAATTCACACCCAGTGCCGAATGCGAGGTGGCAGCCACATACCGAGGACTCCTTCAAGACCTGAAGCAGGGGGTGTGGAGGTGTGTGGCTCTGCCAACATGTGTGGGTGGCCGTGGGGAGCAGAAGTGGGGAAAGTGGAATGGAGGATTCTAGAAGGTGAAGGGGAGAACACCCATCTCTTCTCAAGCCAGAGGAGTGTGGACAGGTCTAGACTCAAGGACGCTGGGCGACACTGACAACCACAGGGTGTGTGTTTTTGTAAAAGGAAAATTCCCAGACCACGGACTTGTCAAGACCAGAGGAGTTTTGGGTGTTTTTGGTGACTAAAAAACTGAGCAGGGCAGGGCATCAGCATGTCCTCCTCCCTGAAGATGTTCACCTTGTCTCTTCCTCCTGCAGTGCATTTTCAACTCTGCTGAGCAGGGGAGTCGCCCAAGTCAAAGTTCCCGTCAGGCCCAGTCGGGCCCCTCTGCTCAGGAGGCCATTTTGTTCTGTTGCTCATTTATTTCCCCAGCTGTCTCCCTTACAGTCTCCTTTACAGATCCTGCTCTGCGGCCAACTGCCCATCAGCTCAGCAGCTTCCTGCTGAGGTTCATCTCTCCTCTCTTGTTCCTTCACTTACTCTTTGCCTAGGTCAACTCATTCCTGTTCTTTGGAATAATCCCACCCCCTATAATCTGTCTCCCCTTTATCCCAGAACTCCAATCCCTCCTTTAAGGTTCCATTGTTGGGTTTCCTTTCCTCAAAAACCTCTTCTGACCCTGTCCTCGTGAGGCTTCTCATGAGGTCAAGGTTTCTTTTTTGGGTTCTCAGACATGTGCAGTGTCCCAAGGACCCGGCTGTCCTCTGCTGCCTCCTCAGGCAGTGAGCAGAGAGCTGGTTTGGAGGTGGAGCAGTGTCAACACAAACCAGAGCCCTCATGGGATGCTGGCACCCCAGGGTGGAGGATTAGCTTGCTGTACCACTGTGTTGACTCCAACCCTAACCCTAATTCTAACCCAACACAGGGTTGGGTATACTACATACAGTATTTTCTTTTAAAAGTATTTACTTATTTATTTGAAAGGCAGAGTGACACAGAGAGAGAGAGAGTGAGGTAGAGAGAGACAGATTTTATCTGCTGGTTTTCTCCCCAGATGTCCACAGTGAAGCCAGGAGCCTGGAGCTCTGTCTGGGTCTTCACAGTGGTGGCAGGCATCCAAGAATTTGGGCGGTCTTCTGTTACCTCTCCAGGTGCCTTAGCAGGGAGCTCGGCTGGAAATGGAGCAGCCAGAGCTGAACCAGCTGACCCTACGTTGCTGGCATTGCAGGCCTTGGCTTAATCCACTATAACACAATGCCAGCCATGCCACCATCTTCTAAACCATCGTGGGCATGAACAACTATGTATCTTTGTAGTGATTTCTCTTATGTAACAGAAACTCCTACCTCTTACAACAGGTTATCAGCAGAGTCTAAAACTTCCTGGAAATGAGAACCTCCTGCACTGGACAGATACCAAATAGGCACACAGGAGACCTGAGTTCTAATCCCCATCTCTGCCCTTGGGGTATGTCCTATGCCCTTCTCTTCACCTCAGTTTCCTGTGCTGTGTGTTAAACTACTCTAGTGTCGCTTCCCCACAGGAGGTTGGGCAAGTCACAGGTGAGAGAGACCATTACCATTGCAGGCTCAGAGTGGGAGCCCAGTCCCAGCACCAGTGGGGTCCAGCCTGGGGATTCGCTTCCCTCCTCCAGCTCACTCAGGTGGGACTTAGAGATTGTTAATTATTAGGACCCCGCCCACTTGCAGAGCCTCAGATGAAAGCAAGCTCTGAGTGTAAAGTCTAATCGATGCCTGCGCCTGCCGGCAGGGCCTTGGCCAACTCTGCCTGGAGATGGATCATTAATCCAGATACTCTGGCCTGGAACACTGGGCCCAGGAAGTCCTGAGACATTCCTGACCACCCACGGCCCAGACCCTCAGCCCCAGGAGGCAGCCAACCCTGCTGCTGAGTCGCCAAGTTTTACAATCTTAGAGTCAAATGAGACCCAGGGAGCATCAGGGCCAGACTCGCACCCACGGTGGAAATCCAGGCTGTGTGTGTACACTCGATGCTGGCAGGGGGTGTGTTACCCAGAGTGGTGTGCCCAACTGACAACCCTGAACTTGGAGTGGTCGGAGCTGCCTGACTTTGCACCTTGCTTCTCCCGTCTCTGACAGTGCGATAAGAACTGATGTTAGGGATAAATGGATTTGCTTGGAAGATTTTCACTTGGAGATTTATAAAAAGGATATTTACACGTGAGAGCTGTTATTTTCATTCCTGACATTATCGGCGCCCGTCCTAGGGATGTATTAATGTCTGTATCTGCAAAGTCAGCTTTGGCTCATGATAAGATTTTGATTCCGAAAGAGCTCCCTGTTTGTGTCTCTCCACTGCCTCTCTTTCTCCCTCTGTTTTTATTTATTTTGTACTTACTTGCTTTCTCATTTTAAAAAAAAAGATTTATTTATTTTTATTGGAAAGTCGGATATACAGAGAGGAGATCTTCTGTCTGCTGGTTCACTCCCAAAGTGGCCACAATAGCCGGAGTTCAGCCAGGAGCCAGGAGCTTCCTCCAGGTCTCCCATGTGGGTAAGGGTCCCAAGGCTTTGGGCCATCCTTAACTGTCTTCCCAGGCTACAAGCAGGGAGCTGGATGGGAAGTGGGGCAGCCCATATGGGATCCCATATGGGATCCAAGCATGTGTGCAAGGCGAGGACTTTAGCAGCTAGGCTATGGCACCAGGCCTGCTTTCTTATTTTTTAAAAATATAAAGATTTTTTTTATTTTGAAAATCAGAGTATGGGTGTCCCATGTGGGTGGCAGGGTCCCAAACACTTGGAACACTGGCTGTTGGTTTTCCCCAGGCCATTGGTAAGGAGATTGACTGCAGGAGGAGCAGCTGAAACACCAGCTGGTGCCCATAGAGGATGCTGGTGTTACAGGAAGTGACTTTACCTGCTACACCACAACACTGGCTCGACTTTCTTATTTACCATGTGTTTGAATTGTAGAAAGACTGACAGAGACAGATCTTGCTGGGTCACTCCCCAAATGTCCGCTGCAGTCAAGGCTGGGCCAAAGGCAGCAGAGCAGAACTCAATCCAGATCTCCCTCCGAGGTGGCTTGATGAACCACCTGCTGCCTCCCAGAGTGCACATGATTAGTGGATATCTAGCATTTGAAGTGGAACCCAGGCTCACTGACATGGGACACAGGTGTCCCCAGCGAGCAGCTTAATCACTGTGCCAAATGCCTGCCATGTCTTTCTGCCTTTCAGATAAAAACCGAAAATTCAAGAGCTGGGATCTCCATGTAAGATGAGGATCCCCTTCTTAGGACCGAGGCCCCGTAGCCTGACTTTCCCCGACAGGGCAAACCGGCCTTTGCCAACCCCAGCGCTGGGTCCGTTGGCGCTCCCTCTCTGTTCCCGGGGTGAGTGGGGCTCACCTTTCAAGGCCCTGCTCGGGTGGCCCTCCATCACTGATGAAGTTGCTTGCTGCTTTCCCTGGCTTCTCCTGGCTTGTTGTAGTTTTTACTGCCAAGGTGCTGAAGTATATTCTCTGGGCTTAGCTATTTTCTTCTTGAATGGATAAAGATGATTATAATGCAACTTCTCTTGGAGGACTGGCATTGCTATCATGGCTAATTATAGCAACATGATATCGGTCATGGGTTCCTTGGCACGGTTTGTTAAAAAAATGGACAAATACCTGGATTCTAGACAAAATGACTCTGGAATCCAACAGGTCTGGGTATGAATTTACACTTGACCACTTCAAAGCTGTGTGAAACTGGATGTTATTTCATCTTTCTCAGCCTATTTCCTTTTCTGAACAACGGGAGTTTAAGCAAAGCCTATCTTTGAGTTTCTGTGAGATTATGAGAGATGCCTACGTTCAGTGGTAAAACACCTTTCCCGAAGCTGTGAGGACTACCAGTCTTTCTCACTGGGTCCCAGTACTGCGTCCCTGGCTGTCCCTTCCTCCATTATGAAATCACATGGTTTCATGGTCCGAGTTTCCCATGTGGTGATTCTTGGTCCTGTGGTCCTCTCATCCAGAGTGCAGCCTTCCAGGTGGAGGTCCCTGGCTACCTGCATCACGTGGATCCATCCTCATTCACTTAGACCTTCCACCTTGGATGGCCTATAATGCCAGGGTTTTCTGGGAGAGGCATGTGAGTATGTGAAAGTGGTGATGTGGAAACAAGGTTTCCAGAGGCTCAGAACCAAGTGTGGCCATGTCCTCAGCCAGGGTCTGAGGGTCCCACGCAAGGGGTGGGGATAGAGCAGGCAGGCTTCTCTGCCTTTGCCTATGGAGTCACTCATGCCTCGTGCAGCATTTGTCAACGAGTAGATGCTCGAGGAGTGTTTGAATGGAGAAAAAGAGCATTCACCAAATAGTTTTTCAGGAGAAGTAAATCGAGGTGATGTCCAGACCCAACCTTCCTGACTGCTTTCTTGGGGGAAATACTCACTGAACTCACTCAATCAGCAGCCATGTTTCTCAGTGGTCAATGCACCCACCAAATCTCACTTTCGGATTGAGATGGAGAAACTTCTTGGCTGGGGGAGCACCCAACTCGGGGAAACTGCAGAAGGCAGGGGTCCTGAGTTGACACCGAGATTCCTAGAGAAGGTGCCAGGAGCCCTGGAGAAGAGATGGATGCTTGGAGAACTCCATGAGCGCTGGAGTCCCTGCCTTTACCTTTACCTTTTACTGTGCAGATGGACTTTCAGAGGGACTGGCTCTAGACTCTGAGGGGGACAAGGGCTTGTGAGGTGAAGTTGTCCACAGAGACAGGGGTGCTGAAAAAGTCATGCCAGAGATGGGTCCAGGATGATTGAGGACAAGCACAAAATTTCAGAGCCGAGCAGTGAAGCAGGCTGAGGTCCAGGGGTTTCCAGTAAGAAGAAAACACAGAGAGCCATTTGGGAATAAGATGAACCACCCTCACCACCGTCTCCTTATGGTCTGTTAGAGGTCAAGACCAGGTCTCAGTGTGGCTTAGGAGATGGCAGCCTGGCACTACCCCTGTGGACTCAGCATCGAACTTTGAGTGCAGGATAAACCCTGCTTGAACTCCGTTTCTCTTCTTCCATTTCACCCTTTCATTTTGAGCTCAAGTTTTCCTCCTCCAGATGGAGTTCTCTCATCTGGTTACAGAAATGGGATCAGTGGAAAGAGAAATTCTAGGTTGCTGGAATCTCAGGAACGTTTCTAGGATGCCAAGAAAAATAGCTCTGTGATGAACCAGTGGCATCATGATGGCAGATCTGGAAAACTCATTTGCCTCTTTCTGAGTCACAGTCTCCCAGGATCACAGAGACCTTGAGGTCATCTGATCTACTGCATGGTGTCCCAGATGGAGGCCCTGAGGCCCAGGGCAGGGGACAACTCGCTGGTAGCAGAGACAGCATCGGGACTGAGGGCTGCAGGCTTTTACCTCCCTCTTATCAGATGCTCAGCTCTTCTAAGAGCTGTCTGACATGTGTAGCTTTGCCTTATCAGCAGGAAGAAAAGATGACAGCAGGCAGTCTTTCCTGGCCAAACCTCTATCAGAACCCACATAAATATTTTCCCAGCGTCTGCACAGCCAATATCCAGTTGGCTAAATTCCAGGGACAGTAAATTATCCCGACGACTGGTTGCTTCCTGACCACTTTCTTGGGTGTGTGTTCTGACAGCTGTGGTTTTGGGCTTGGGAGATCTTGATGAGGACGGCAAACCACGCCCTCACTGGACTCTCATGGTGGCGTCTGGCCAGGAAGGAAGCATCCATGGGGTCTTGGTGTCAATACACTAGCGGCAGAAGATTGCTTTCACTCAATCTGAGAGACCTTCCAAGGAGGGCCAGGAATTAGTTTCAGGGATTGGGGTGGGGTAAGGTTAAAGGTTCTGGCAGCAAAAAGTGAGAAGCCAGGGCAAGTGTGGTAAGCTGAGTAAGCTCTACCAGAGGGTATTTGGTTTGTTGGAAGGTTAACTGGTGGGTAAGAGGAGTTTGGGGCCTGACTATGAATGGCCAGTCTTGGAGTTCAAAGATCAGAATGTGGGTAGGGCACTTGAGACCTACCTGTTCTGATCTTTTCCCAAGGCATGGGGCTCGCGGTGGGAAGCTTGGGTGAATCTGGCAGTCTTAGAAGTCAGGCTCTGGGTGTCCTGTCTGGTTAAGAGTTCGGCTTCCGGCAACAATTCAATGAAACAGAAATGCAGCAGAGGGCAGGCAACATCTAGAAAAATTAGTAGGACTGGAGAGTGTCAGTGCAGGTGAACTTGTTATGAGCCTTTTTTTAAGCAAGAAACATTTTACATCATGCCCTCTGGTGGGAGAGCCCTTTCTGGCCTCGGTGTTAGATGCCAGAAGCTCAGGAGCCAATAGAGTGGGTCTGAATGTGTAGTGGGAAGGACTTCTATGTCTGCAGGTGTTTGGGGTGACAGGAACCAGGTGAGCACTGGGGCAAAGGCCCAGGCTTCTGTTACCAAAGAAAAGGTGCAGGGAGTCTCTGATGGGTACAGGGAGCAGGGAGCCGGGAAGACCCAGAGAGGCAGGGTCTCCGTGAGCCTCTCAGTGACTTTGTTAGGACCTCGGGTCCTGTGTGTCTTGTTGTCCAGCCCTGTGTAGTTGTTCTTGAGAACCAAGTAGAGAGCATGGTTGCTCTGTCCCTGAAGGAAGCATACGCTGTTTTAGGAGGCCTAGTCTGACTTTCTGGTATGTGTTTTGGGTGACTAGAAGCTAAGCTCTTTATTTCCCAACATGACTTGTCACCCTGGCTTCTGACAGCCCTTTTTGGAGCATAAACTCCACCCTCTCTAGAGATATGATGTCCTAAATTCTTGTCATCCTAAGCTGCACTGCAAGTGTATCTGCTGATTCTGGAAGGAAATGGGTAGTTACTGAAAGGGCAGGGACTTTGGAATCCGGGAACTTGGGTTCAGGTACAGGTGGACCCAGATGTGCACCTCTGACCAAATTACTCCACACCTGTGAATCTCATTTTCCTCATCTGAAAAATGCAGAAATGGGCATGGCAAGGCTGAAATGCAGTTGTGTGCCCAGCACTGAGCATGGGCTCTGGCACAGAGCAGATGCTTTCCTCAGTGGCTAGGGACTTACCCAGATTGAAGCGTAAGGGAAGAATCCGGTTTCAGACCTGCTGTGTGACTTTGGGCAGTGACCCCCCACTCTGAGCCACAATTGTCTTGTTAATAATGTGAGGAAAATGATGCCCAATGCACAGGGCTGTTGTGAGGTTTAATGAGATGCTTGTAAAAATTCCCAGGTTTCTATAGGTTTGGGGGAAACTTGCATCATCATAGAAACAATTTTTCAAGAAAAAAAGTTGCGCTTTCTCTCTTCCTTCTGATGGGTGTGAGAGTTTCTGATTCCAGGCTAGGAGCAGGCAGAAGAATGTCCATTCCCTCCTTGCTTCTCACCCTCTGATTTAAACCTCATCCCCTCTCACCTGCACTGCTACACCTGCCATCCCAAGGATCTTTCCTTTCGAGTGTCTCAGCATGGCAGAAGGATATACACAAAGCAGATGCCTGATCACCCTATTTCTCTGCCCAGCTCCTCTTGCTGTCACAACGTTCAGGACTTCCATGTGCCTGCCAGGCCATCCTGCCTATTCCATCTCCCACGCCCCTTCCTACAGCCCATTCATTCCTTTACATTTGCATTTTCACACATGATCATTAGGAAAAGATCCCTGGGCTCGGACGCAACTGTCGATGATCCAATATGCTGGCCCTGGTTTGACTGTTGGCTCACCTTCTACATGCTGTTTCCTTTCTTTGGCCTTAGGTTACCTGCTGGGATGTCAAAGATTGGACTAGATGATACCTCAGGGTCTACTATGTTTGGAATGATGGTCTCTGCTTTCTAATTCATGATGAACCTCTATCCTCAATGCAGGTGTGTTTAGAGGTATTACCTTGGGGGCGGTGATTGGGTCATGAGTCTCTGTCAGCAGGGTTAGCACTCTGAGCTTGTGTCCTCCACCAGATGAGAACACAACCTGGGCATCCTGGATGCAGAGAGCAGTCCTCACCAGGTGTCAGTGCTGTGGCCTTGACCCTGATCTGTCCAGCCCCTAAGCCTGAAAGAGATACATTTCTATTCTTTATGAATTATTTAGTCTGTGGTGTTTTATTTTAGCAGCATAAATGGATTAAGACAGAATTCTTCAGCTTTAAAACAAAAGCATGGTGTTCTCAAGGGAGATCAGGAATTTATTCTCTTTTTGCCTGTCCCCATCCGTGCAACCATACATGTACATGGACACACAGATGCACACTTACCTGCAAGCTGTTACACAAGCACACAGTTCTTCATGCATTTTTTCGCCCCCCCCCCACTCCATTACACACTGAAGAACCCATGCCTTTTGGAAGGTTCTTACACATGTTAGTGCTGGTCTGTCTTGTTCACCACCAAGTCCCCAGAATCTGGAGGATAGAATAAATGCCTCATTTATGCAGTGGATGAATACGTAGCTGCCCGGCTTGTACACACGTGAAGCCCAAATGCTTGCTCATGTATGCTAGATGCGTACAGCACACTCCCACTCCTATTCCTACATTTTAGATCTCTTTTCTGGTCCCTTCCAGAAAATGAGTTAGGGTAGATCTTTGTTCAGAGGCGTCCCAAAAGATTCCTCAGAGTCAAATTTAGTCCAAATGTCAGGGATAACCCCCGAGGCCTGGTGTTTGGACAGTGCTTTGTAAAAGTGAAGTCACTTTATTAGATGTTATCCCCCTGGTTTCTCTCAGCAGGGCTGGGCGGGGGCCCTGAGTAGGAGTCACCCTCTCAATGTCACTGGCAGAGCTCCGGAAAGGTCACTCCATCTACCCCAGGTCAGGATGCTGGCCAGACGGTGAATCACCCGCCAAAACACACTCAGCCCCCGTCCTGGACCATCTAGTGCCTCTCCCAGTGACTGTTTTAAGAGGATTATTTATTCTTCTGTTGTTTTCTCCCCCTAATTTATTTCTCTCTTTATCTTACTTTTTGATCCCCTGTTTCCGCCTGCAAAGAATAGGGTTTCAGCAGGGAGTGAGGGAAGCCAAGTTCACCGTCAGAAGAAAAGTCTAAAAGTCAGGTTTCCTTGTACACCCTAGCAAGGTTCCTGCCAAGTGAAATCAGAACTTGCTACATGCATGCACACCCACCTTCACAAAGAACTTGCAATGGAGGGGGGAGAGTTAATAAAGTTAATATCTGCTTCAGAGAACAGCCCCTCTGGTCATATAATTTGCCAAGTAATTAAAACATTATTCAAAGTGTTTTGTGACTTTTAAAGGTTGCGTCACTTTTTGTTCCCTGGAAGGAACTGGTAAGGGGCAGGCACATTGCAGTGCTTTGGCTGTGGAACGGCTGGTGAGTGTGCCTGGGGCCAGTCTGCACTGCTTTTTCTCCACAAAGATGGCACTGTGAGAAGGCTAGGATTCCCTCCAGGGCTTTGGGCCAGGGCTGAGCACAGCCCCACTGGTTCCTGTCTGTTCTGACTGCAGCAGCTCCCAGGAGAGAAGATAAAAGGGTGTGATAGGATCACTGCTTTGGAGTTAAGACTGGCTAGTTTGAATCCCACCTTTGCCCTTAATGGCCTTCTGACTATGGACAAGTCACTTAACCGCATGGATCTTAGGTTTTTCATTTGAGAAAAAGCTACTGAATGACCCACATTGGCAGAAAGAGGACCACCAACTTTAAGAAATCTGGCACATCACAGTGACAGGCCATCAGACCAGCTCATCTGGCACTAGCTGAGCCGTATATTAGATTTCATGAAGCAGGCAGTATGAGGTGAGACAGAAATGAAAGATGAGAAGAAAAGAGATAGGTACCTTAACTGGTCCTACAGTGGATTTGAGAACTTGTTCTGTTATCTAGATATCTCTAAGGGGCTTTCCTATCCTGGGAACTGTGTTTTGGCCAAGGGCTAAGACTGGGTCTCCTATTTGAGCCTCTGTCCCTGGAATGGACCATAGCATAGTCATGCAGTAGCTTGTCAATGATGTCTTAGCTGTCTGGCCTTGCTCACTTCTGGTCAAGTAGATCCAGAGAAAGGGCAAAAATAAACTTTGTGTGACACATGTTATCCCACGTACCTGTTAATGCTGAAGATGTGGGACACAACTTTCAGCAGTCATTCTGCTGGATTGAGTGTCTTCAGTCCCAATTAATGAAAACTGGGAATTGTTTCATGATTCCTCTGTCTCCTCTCCCAAACTGACTAAATCTTAACAAAACATTGCTTCTGCTCCGTAATTGATATGTCTTGCCAGGACATTGTATCATTATACAACTTATAAAGAATGGAAATTGGTAACAGCTTAAGCTGCTACCTGCAATGGCAGCAGGCAATAGGAGTACCGGTTCAAGTTCTAGCTGCTCCACTTCCCAACTAATCTGCCAGGGAAAGCAGAATCAGATGACATAAGTTCTTGGGTCCTAGCGAACATGTGGGAGACCTGGAAGAAGTTCCTGGCTCCTGGCTTCAGCCTGGTCCAGCCCTGGCCATTCATACCTTTTTGGGGAGGAAAAATTTGGATGATAGATCTCTCTTTCCCTCTTTCTCTAATCTCCCCTTCTCTCTGTAACTTTGCTTTCAAATAACTAAAAGGAATATTAAAAAAAGAACAAAAATTAATTTCTTTTTTAAAAAAGATTTATTTATTTTTATTGGAAAGGCAGATCATATTTACAGAGAAAAGGAGACATAGAGAGAAAGATCTTCCATCCACTGGTTCACTCCACAAATGGCTACAACAGCCAGAGCTGAGCTGATCCGAAACCAGGAGCCAGGAGCTTCTTCCAGCTCTCCCATGCAGGTGCAGGGTCCCAAGGCTTTGGGCCATTCTGCACTGCTTTCCCAGGCCACAAGCAGGGAGCTGGGTGGGAAGTGAAGCAGCTGAGACATGAGCTGGCATCCATATGGGATCCTGGTGCTTGCCGTTCAGCAATGAGGATTTAGCCATTGAGCCATCACCTTGGGCCCCCCAAATTAATTTCTTATGGTTGTACAGGCTGGTAAGTTCAAAATCGGTAGGTGTGTGTGCATGTGTGGAAGCAGCATTTGGTAAGCACCTTCTTTCTGTGTCATTTCATGATAGAAGGGCAAAGAGAGGGCCGGGAGGGCGTCATGCCCTTTGATAATAAGCCTTCATTCCCCACCCTGCACCTCCGTGCCGGCCTAATCACCTCTCATTAGGCCCCACCTCCCAATGCTGTTGCATTGTAGATTAAGTTTCCAAGACCCCGTTTTAGGCAGGCACATCCAAACCATAGTACTGCTATTAGCGATAATAGTGGCAATCAGCTTCAGACTCTGTTTAAAAGCCATGTTTTTCCTCACTCTCCACTTGTGTTTGAACGCTGTTGGCCAGTCTCCTTCAGTAAAGCAGGGCTCAGTTTCTGCTTTCTCTGTTTCCTGAGAGCATCTGCTTCTCCTATCTCTTGCTGACTGATTTGGATTCTTGATCTCTCCTTGGTCAACATTGAGAGAAGAGAGAGAGAGAAGGAAAGGAAACAGGAGCGTTCTTACTTGACCAGCATAGTCTGGAAGATGCAGGGTCTGAGAGTGGCAGGCATTTAACCTTGTGGTTTGAGAGAAAGTTTGTGAGTTCTTTGGAGAACAGCTCCACATCCCCATCCAGGTAACCCTGTCATGTGGGTACATGCATTTCTATCCCAGCGGACTGCTTTGGACTTTCCCCAGTGCCTTGGCATCTGACCACACCACTAGCCTCTTCCCGCTGAGCTGTTTGGTCCCAGCAGTCAGTCTCCTCATGGCTCTAGGATGACTCAGACCATCTTCCCCTCATATGTACCAAAGCTGGCTTTCAGAAACTGCTTGTGTGTTTGCTGCCTTGATGAACTCTGAGAATGCAGGTTGTCCCCAGTGCAGCAACCTCACTGAGTCTTTCTTTTTGCAGTGGGAGTTAGATTCCAGTCCACCATATTCCCCTGATAATGGGAAAACAGCATACTCTCCAACTCCCATTAAAGACATTTTTCCCACACTTGAGTTAAGGGAGGGAGTGGATAAAGATGCACAATGTGCTTACAACTCGATCCAGAAACCCCCACCTAACCCCTCTACTCCCACCTCTGTTACAACACAGAGGTGGGTGGTCAGCAAAGAACTACAAAAGCACTTTTCAACACCACCTTTTGCAGTCTTTACATGGTGGTCCCTCAATGCACTTGGGGATGTGTTATCCCTTATCTTGGGACCTCACATGAAATCCGGACTAATGCAGTTAAATTTTAAGATTCCCTGTGTGTTTTTCCAAGGCAAAACTTTGAGGCAGCTATTTCTATCTTGAATCTAAACATGTTTAGAGAGTCTAAAAAAACTAACTCTAAGCATACAGCTATCTGGGGTTAAAACCAGATTAAGCATTCTGGAAAATTCAAGTTATTTTCATCTAAGAAGAAAAAGACATTACCAATGTAGCTGTTGGAGGATGGCATAATTTTTAAAGGCCCAACACAAAGACCTCTTGAACAGTATCAAAATGCAGGGTGAACGTCAGAAACGCCATCATCACAGCAGGTTCCTACCTGTGAACTCATTTTGTGGAACATCACCCAAGACAAGAGCCTTCTTAATGCTTAGTGAATCACTTTGAAAGAATGGAGCTGTTGCACCTGATACCAGCATTTATTCTCCTTTCCAATTTTCCTCTAAAGTTTTTAACTGCCTCTGCCCTCCTGCTGTGTTGGTTCTGCTGATTATTACACTGGAGAGAGACTCTGCGTTAACATGGCTGATCTTATCATCAACAACATATGCTTAGAAAGTGTTGTTTCTAGTAGCTGCCTTTATCTTATTTATCTCTCTGTTTGCAATGGTTCTTAGTAAACATGGCTACCCTATAGAGGTTCATTGAATTAATCCGATGGTCAAGCAAGGTTAATTGAAGATAGGTTAGGAATTGAGGAAGGGGAGAGAGAAGAAAGGAATGTACATCTGTGGGAACAGTAGACCAGAACTACTAGGAAATTCTGAATGAGTTCCCCACTGTCCCCGTCCTTTCATCTTCACCTGGGGTGAAGGTGCGCCTCTGACATGATCATAGATGTAGGGATGAATGAAGAAGTCTTACATGTGTGAGTTTGGATTGGGAAAGCAGGCCTTCTGATCAACTCACAGGGTTCCTCAGAATGTTCTCTGGGAGGACCCAGAGAACTATCCTGGCCCATGAGAATTGCAAACAGAGGCCTCTCTTTTCTGGGATAAATTATCCACAAGGCGAAGGCGTCAGGGCTGTCTGCTCCCTGTCTGGCCTCCTTGGCCATCTCACTTCATGAGACATAAATCCCCAAGCCTCCCCAGTCATTTCTAATCTTCATTGGTGTTTATTTTTTGGTTTTGTTTCCCCGCCCCTTTTTCCTGCTTGCTATTTTATAGGGCTGTGGGCCAGGAGGGCAGAATCCAGCTACAAATCTCACCACTCTCCCTGCTGAGACAGTGGGACAGAGAGAATGAGCTGCAGTGACCTGAAGCTTTGGTGCCCTCAGAAGCCTGAGCAAGGCTGGAGTGGTTGAGTTGAAGGCTTATCCTGAGCAAATATGGTTCTGGGACTTTCTTTGTTGGTGTGCCCAAGCCTCTGGGTTGAATCACAAAGGAAAAAGGAGTGTGCTCATGGGATGAGGACCCCAGGTTGTGACTGGAGTAATCTCCATCACCCATAACTGATTCACATCGGCCAGGTTACTGATTATCTCACAGCTGGATTTTCCTCTTCTCTAATAGGAATGATAATAACTACTTCCCTGAGTGATTGTACAAATCAACTGACATGACCCTGGTTAATGGTTTGGCTCATGTGAGGGTTTCAATACATGCTGCTGACTCTTAAGCTATCTATTATTGGGAAGTGATGAATCTATCATCCGAACTTTCTCAAGAAAATCTTGAATTCTAGTTATTTGAGTGTGGGGGCTTTGTCTAGCTTGCTTGTCTCTAGTACCTGCTATGTTGCCTGCCAATGCTCTGTGCTTAGCAGCTATTGAGTGAATGAAGAATGAGACCAGATTCCCTCTCTGTGTGATTTCTACGGGGTACAGAGATCTTCACATAAGAGAACATTGCCACAGGGATGTCTTCACTGTCAAGGGGAAGACACCTGGATCCAGGGAGGGGAAGGGAGTTGGCCAGGACCACTTGAGAAGTTACATCAGAAAGAGCTAGGGCTGGACTCAGACCTTCTTACTCACCACATGATGTTTTTTACACTGGGATGTCTTTAAGATACAAGAGAGAGGTGAGAGTTAAGACACAGACAAATGGAAAGAAAGGAAAGTTAAGGGAACTAAACTTTTCTTCTCAAGTCCAGGGAGGAAATGAGGGTCAGGGGAGAGAAGGAGAGAGAAAAGTATAGACAGATATACACAGGAAGAGACAGAGAGACTGAGGGCTGGGACCCATAAAATATTAAATCCAAAAGACCATGTAATATGGAAGACAACTTTTGCAAACCGAGAACTCTACTCTCACTGGGTGTCAGCAATGTATTTGAATCTTGTCCATGTAGGCCACAGAATGGAGTTATACTGTAGAGTGATAATTCTATTAGCAGCCAAATGATAAGAGCTATTCAAAATGTTCATGAAAATGGATATTATCTTTCAAATTTTCTTCATCCAGATATACTTCTATTAACTTACACACTCCTATTAGCAATATATTTTAACGGGATATAATCTGAAGCTTCAAGGATGAGACATCAGTTTGAAAAGAGCTGCTGTCACAGCAACGTAAATCCTACTAAATTTAAAGCTAAAACAAATATCCCATTGATGGTGTAGACAGGATAGAAAGATTGGTGAAATCATTGTTGAGTACAAAAGTGTATGGGAAAATCCTACTGGGAAACCAGCAGTTCACAGATGGATGACTTATTTTAAGAAGGGATGAGATGATGCAGATGAAGCCTGAAGCTACAGATCATCCACATCCATTGGAGAGAATAATCAATCTTATTCATGCCCTAATTGAAGAGGATGATAATTGACAACAGAAACAATAGCCAACACGATAGACATCTCGGTTCAGTTTGCACAAAGCTTTCCGAAAAATTAAAGTTGGATAAACTTTCTGCTCAATGGATGCCAAAACTGCCATGCCCAGATGAGTCACAGACAACAGCAGAGTCTCAATGGAAACTTGAAGCAAGTGGGATCAAGATCCTGACAGATTTCTTTGAAGAAGTATCACAGGAATAAAACATGGTTTTCCCAGTAGGTTCCTCAGGACAAAGCAAGAACAAAACAGTGGCTACAAAGAGGTGACAATGGCCGCCAAACCAAAAGTGGACAGACAGGTCAAGAGCAGAGTTATGATGACGGCATTGTGTAATACTTAATAGTAGATTGCTTATTGACTTTCTGGAGAGTGTTTTGAGGGTGTTAGCCAAAGAAGAGGCAGAAGAATGCCCAGGAAAATCCTGCTCATTCCTCTCATCAAGCAAGGGCATTTTCATGGAAAATAAGTATGTATCTTTGTAGTTCTGAGTTGGCTTATTTGAATTCTCTTTGAAAACCTTAAAAAAATTTAAAAGGCATCCTTGAGTTAACAATGTAAAGAAAAAAAACCTGCAATGACATGGTTCAGTTCTCAGGAACGTCAGACCTTTAGGGATGGATTAAATGACTGCAATCACGACTTACACAAGTGTCTTGAGCATGATGAGCATCAGCTTTTAAATTTTTGCCTCCATTTCCTCAAGTTTTTTGGAAGTTCTCTTGTCTATTACTGCTTCAATGTGATTAGCATGACTTTGTTTTCCTCATAACAAATACGATGCTGCTACAAACACTACGATATTATCTAATATTTCTTTTTTAAAGATTAATTTATTTTTATTGCAAAGTCAGATATACAGAGAGGAGGAGACAGAGAGGAAGATCTTCTATCTGCTGATTCACTCCCCAAGTGGCTGCAATGGCTGGAGCTGCACTGATCCAAAGCCAGGAGCCTGGAGCCTGTTCCAGGTCTCCCATGTGGGTGTAGGGTCCCAAAGTTTTTGGCTGTCCTTGACTGCTTTCCCAGGCTACAAGCAGGGAGCAGGATGGGAAGTGGGGCTGCTGGGATTAGAACCAATGCCTGTATGGGATCATGGTGTGTTAAAGTGAGGACTTTAGGTGCTAGACTATTGTGCCAGGCACAATCTATTATTTCTAATACTGCTACAGAAAGTAATGTCTTGAATTGCATGCCTGGCACTGTCATAATCATTTTACAGATGAAGAAAATGAGGTTAAGTAATTTGTCTGTGATCATCCCACTAGTAAAGGGAGGACCTAGTGGGGCAAAGCCGAGCCACTTCTCCCAGGTTGGAATCCAGCATTGCATATTCTTACAACTCATTTTAGTCTTTCCTCTCCTGTTCTTGTTTTCACTGGATTGGAGCAGATTCTTCCACTTTAATCAGACATTTGTCCATGTCTGTAATTGTACTAAGTAAAGTACCACCCAGATACTGTGCTAGGTGGAGTCTAGTTAGAGAGACTAATATCTAACTAGACCAGCATTAGATGATGTTTAAGAACTAAAGGGAAGTGCAACCCAATCTTAGTCTCTGGGAGGTAGAGCAGGATTGCCGGAGAAGGATAAGGCAGAGCTTGAACCGAAGGGAGTTGAATGTGAGGGGATCCAAAATGGGAGAATCATTGCTGCTGAAGGAACAGGGAGTACAGACTAAGATATGCAGGTCTGATATTTGGGATATTAGGGAAGTTACCAGAACTCCAATGAAGAGGGTCAAGATGTGAGATGGAAAATGCTGTTGGAATCAGATTGTCAAAGATTTGAAGACCAACTGATGATTGGCTTTATGTTACGACCTTCACCAACAAAACCAGGTTATCTTCCTTGTTGATGGCACAGTGCTTAGTATGGCCACTTGATGGGCTGAGAAAGGCATTCAACAAACTTTTCCAAGGCACCTGCAAGCTTTTGGTAATCATTTCTATTGAAGGCCCAGACCTGCTGCAATGATGAAAAAAATTCCTTCTGCCCTTAATTTTCTTGATGCTAGAACTTTGCTACTTCTGGCTGCAGATGGTGCCCCTGGCTCCTGGATGTGTTGGGCCAAGAATTTCTGCCAGCCCTCCTGGTCTCCGTATGAAATCTGAGATCTGGGCTGGGCCCCAGTTTCCCAAAACATGCCTTAATCACTTCCACTGCTCTGAAGCCTACTCCACCTTCCACCAGAGCCAGAGGGGTCTGGAGCCAAGTTGGGAAGGATCAACACTGCAAGTGCTGGGAGGTGTGGCGTTGGGACCAGGCCCATGCGAGGTCCACTCTCAATCCTGGGAGCAGCTTTAATAATTTGGGGATCTCCTTGGAGATGTAAACCCTCAGTTTTATTTTGCTATTTATAGTCACTTATAAAATAAATAACACCCTTGATTGGAGGTTGTTAAATTGGTCGTCAACACTTGCCAAAGGTTTGGGAAGCCTGCTTGGTGTTATTGCTCTGGGCATTCTACAGGGAGATTTGATCGCCCCTCCTTCCATCCTGGGTACCACACTCTTTCCATACAGTTGTGCTCACATCTGATGCCTAGCACTCCCTTCTTCAGCCCTGACTTTCAGTCAGTCTCCCTGACTTTCTTCATTTCAGAGCATCTATGAGAGGACAGAAGACACAATAAAATTCATCACTGTATTAACATCATGCTATCTCAGAATCTAAAACTCTTTTGAGCCTAGGTTATTAATGTCTCAAAGTATCTAGATGATACCTTGCAAGACACTTGGAAATCTAACCTATCTGTAGCTTAGAAATAAAGGAATAATAAGAATGAGGAGCTCAGCTTGAGTCTGGGCCTTTGCTACCCTTGAGCTTAGAAAAGTTAGAAAAGGCTGGACATGCCTGCCTAATGTGTATGTGTGTGTGTGTGTGTGTGTGTGTGTGTGTGTGTGTAACTGGGGAGTAGGGAATGGGGAACAGTGGAGTGATACTTGCAGTGGAAAGGAAAACCTGACAAGGGCATTAGGAGAGGGCTGCTACAGTGCTGAGAAGAGACATGATGCCATCTAGCTGACTGTGTTCACAAAGATGTGAGAGAAACCTACAGGGACTCTAGAGGCAGGAGCCATTGAAAACCTGCATTATTGCTTCTTAGCAGTCTTACTCAATTCCAGTTATTCTTAGAATTTTGGACTTCATGGCATTAGAATTTAAGATTGAGGCATCTTAGAAATTCAGGCTACCAGATATTTAGGCCAGAATTGAAAATCTTTTTTTTTTAATTAAATTTATTCATTAATTACATTGTGTTGTAATTACATAGAATCTGGGATTCTCCCCTCACCCTCCCCCCATGGTGGGTTCCTCCACCTTGTTGCATAACCATAGTTCAAGTTCAGTTGAAATTCCCTCTTTGCAAGTATATGAATTGAAAATCTTAAAGATATATATTACCAGAATCATAGATTCGTTAAATTCCAGGATATCTCAGTTTAAGAGGTCCAAGATGGTATTTACTTCACACTCTTTCCTGATGAGACAGGTTGGGGTTTGTGGAGTGTCTGGGCTTAAGAAGATACACAGAAGCTACTGCAATTTTCATGAAGTTTCACCACATCCAAAGGATGTGCCAGACATACCAAGAGATGGAGTGAGGAGCAGCAGCACCTGGTTACCATTGCCAGGAACTGTGTAAACAGGATCTTGCCTTAATGCGTCTCAGTGCAGTTAACATAAAATTTAAAGAGATGTTTAATATAGTGTCTGTATTTGTCTTGGTCTGTTTTCTGCTGCAATAACAGAAAACTCAACGCTGGGTAATTTATCAGAAACAGAAATTAATTTGGTTCATGTTTCTTGAGATTGAGAAGTCTAAGAACATGGTGCTGACATTTGACAGGGCCCTCCCAGCTGCATTGTCCTATCGCGGAGGACAGAGGACAAGAGAAAGAAGCAGAGGGATAGGAAGAAAACCAGGGGTAAGAGAGCTCTGAATGGCTTGTACAGCAAATTCATCTTGGTAGGAACTAACCTACTCCTTCAATAACGACACTGATCCTTTTTCTAGGACACAGTTCTTATGAACCATTCACTTCTGCTTGGGACCCATCTCCAACACCGCTGCACTGGTGATTACGTTTCTAACACATGGACTTTGTAGGGTGCATTCAAACCTTAGTACTGCTTTGTGCTGCAGCCATGGAAGTCTGCAGAAGAAAAGCGATTTGTCCAATTTAAAATAATCAGCGACAGATCAGATCCATGCTGCTTGACTTCCTGCCAGTTATTTCCCTTCCACTCCGAGTCTGCCTCTCCTGCACTGAGGACTCTCTCTCGCTTCATCCCCCTGACAGTTTTATGGGAAGCAGTCCGTATATCACTGGCTTATTTGGTAAATGGAAATACAAAGGACAATGAAGAAAAGAAGTGGATTGTGTCATGGGAGTTCTCAGCACAATTTACAAGTTAATCTAGGGTGAGGCTATGTCTCACTTTCCTGTAGCTCAGTTCCAACCCTTGACCTTGGCCAAAGGCTCAGCCTTGACTTCAGTAAGCATTTAATGAGAAAAGGTGTGTTCTCTGTTGAGCAAAACAGAGTCCCTTTGCTGCACAGAGCCAGGCCTCTTCGCGTTGAGCAGTCTGTGGACTCTGGAGTCCCCAGTTTCATGAGGAGGGCACTTTTAAGAAGAAAACTCTTCCATCAAACATGTTTGACATTCTTTTGCCCCAGTGGGTAATGACAGGCTTTACTGACTGGTAAAATTTCTGAACACCAAGCTCAGTTCTGCTGCTTTTAGCTTAAGAACTCTCAGCCCACAGGAAGCTCCTAGGTCTGTCTGTCCTTGTAGGCAAACTTGGCCCAGGACTGCTCTGCCTGGGTGGGCATGCCCATCTGCTCCTGGGGATGATTTAGACACTGAGCCATAGATGGAGAGGGAAGAAAGAGCTGCTGAAGCCAAGCTGTAGCGCAAGTTCACATGCTGCTCCTGTCACTGGCCGTTGAGGAAGGACGTTCTGCCTCATGCAATCATTCCAGCCCCGAGTTCCTTTCGTTGCTGGGCCCTGCTGTTTTCCAGAGCAGTGATTCTCAAGCAAGTTCTGTTTTTTTCCATAGATAATTGAAATGTTCAGAGACATTTTTTGTTGTTGTCAGAAACAGGAAATGGGGATGCTACTGGCACCCAGTACATAGACACCAGAGATTTGGCCAGATATCCTACCATGTAAAGGGCAGCTTCCAACAAAGCATTAGGTGTCTTCCAATGCTGATAATTCTGAGGTGGAAAAATCCTGTTCTAAGGTGTTTTGGGATCCTTCAGTCAGGAGATAGAGAAAAAGAAGATGAGGCAATTATATGTGGAAAGAGTTTACAGGAATTTCTGAGAAATGGTATACCACGATGCCTGAACTCACATCTAGATCTAGAACCAAGTCACAGCCCGCAGGAGGTAATGGAGGCCTAGAAGAAGAGGAGCATCTAACAGTCTCTGTGATAAGATGCGTTTATTTGTCTGCAGTTCTAACCTATTAATGTAGTACTTTGGCCTCCATCTATATTTGCCTTCATTTATTAAATCATTCAGGTTTATTCAGCCATGGATTCAGTTATTGTCTAGGAGAAGCTGTTGAACTCTTTGGTCTGGGAGTTAATCAGTTTGGCCCAAGTGAACTAAATGTGCAGCAAAGACGCAGTACAATTGACCTCACAGGATTATTGGGGGTTTTTCTCCTGTTCTTTGCCACCCATTCTGATAAGCGGTTCCTTGCCACCAGCATCAGACTCTGATTTGCCCCGTTGCAGAGAAGAGCATTCATCCTGCACACAGGGCTCAGCTCTTTCAGAGAAGGCAGGGAAGAACTTCTCAAAAACATGTTTCCACATCCAGGCTTATTAAAAGCAAAATAATGAGAAATCACTCAATTCCTTAGAAATTTTCTCTGACAACATGAAATAGCTGGAGGCAAAGACCCTGGGCTGGGAGGTGGACACTTGATATCCCCTGAACACATTCCCTTTCTGGACTGCAGGGCCATTGTTATGCAGTGGATAAGATGGCCGTCCTTTGAATTCTAACATTTAAGGGACAGCTGTCTACCGCTTATACGCCTTTCTCCTGGTTCTCCTCCCACCAACTAAGCTAACCCCTGAAAGAATTGGGATCTTGTTTGTCAACAAAGAGCGTAAGGGGCCCATTGTAGTGGCCTAGCAACTAAAGTCCTCGCCTTGAATGTCCTTGCTGGGATCCCATATGGGCACCGGTTCTAATCCTGGCGGCCCCACTTCCCATCCAGCTCCCTGCTTGTGGCCTTGGAAAGCAGTTGAGGACGGTCCAGAGCCTTGGGACTCTGTTCCTGCATGGGAGACCCAGAAAGAAGTTCCTGGCTCCTGGCTTCGGATCGGCTTAGCACCGGCCGTTGCAGTCACTTAGGGAGTGAATCAATGGAAGGAAGATCTTCCTCTCTGTCTCTCCTCCTCTCTAACTTTCCAATAAAAATAAACCTCAAAAAAAATAATAATAAAAGAAAGCGCAAGAGGGCTAGGTGGTTTAATGATCATCTCCCCTCCTGGCATGCCTGCCGGCAGAGGGAAGTCCTTAGGAGGTTGTCATAAATAATTAGCTTTTGTCCTAGCTCCTTCAGAAAGAACTTTAGTGGTAACTGACGTAGTTCATTTGGGCAGAGTTAGGAGCCTGGAAGAATTATCTCTGGAAGATCTGCTTGTAAAGATTCATGTAACCTTAGCCTGTCTGGGAGTCAGGGTCTTGGATATTCTTGCATGGCTTGCTCAAATCCCAAAGATGAGGCACAGAGTTTCATGCCAGGCGACAAATGAGAGGTTGGCCTTTAGGGATAGAGAGTCAGGATGGGCTGTAGATGATGACACAGAGGGAACCCCTAGAGTATCTGATGGGATCCTTACGAAAACGTTTTTCTCTTTCTCCTTTCTCTCGTGGAACTTCCAAAACAAGACACAGCGTACAGCAGTCACCAAAACTGACTTTAATGAGCACACTATGCACAGAATTTGGCTATTTAAATTGTTTTTGGTTAAGACGAAGCAACTGTGTGTTGAAAGTCGTATTCACAGTGGAAAAAAAATCATACATAAAAGATTGTCTGTGTCTCCTTGGTCAGCAATCCTGAGAGGGGGAGCAGAGGAGGGCGGAAGAATGTGGGGGAAGAGCCCAAGACAAAACTCTGCTGACTTCAAGATCTGGCTGACCCAACTCTAAGTCCCCTAAGAGAGAAGTCATTAATGATTTGTTGACTTAGCTCGATGTGCAGCTTGAAGCTTTCTGGGCCCGCAGCTGCCCCTACCCACTGCTCACTGACAAAGCCTCTGCCTCTCGCTGGGCCTCAGCTGATCAGAAGGACGAGCACCCTCCCATTGGGCAAGACGCTATCCTGCTGCTGCTGATGGTAGAGGGCAGATGCGTGGTCTGGAAGTAAACATCTGGTGATAATGTCACCGCAGCTTTGAAGCACGCCCAGCCTGTACAGGAAGACAGTTCAGGAGAGAAGGGGAAATTGTCATAGTCACCAAGGGAATGCGGTGTTTATAGAGAAGAATCCCCTCCCCATTTGTCTCCCCCAGCTTAGGCTAAAGGAGAGAGGGGGTTCTGAGAGAGACACCTCTGGAGATTGGGACCATCTACAGCAAAAGGGGGCAGGGAGAAGTGGATTTGTTGGTTGAATACTTACGGATGTCTGCATCTGCAGATCCAGATATATAAGGAGCATAAGAACTGGGCTGCTGTTCACTGGGATTTGAGGGCACATTTAAGACAGATTAGCACTTGATACTGATTCTTTTTTTGAAAAAGGACTTTGTTGGAGACATCTTTGGGGTGCATTGGCTGAAAGCGCATGCCCCTGTGACACTGGCATCCCATGTCAGAATGCTGGTTGGCATCTCAGATCTTCTTCTTCTCATCCAGCTTCCTGCTGACATGCCTGAGAAGGCAGCAGGAGGTGGCCCAAATACTTGGGCTCCTGCCCCCCATGTGGGAGACCAAGTTGGAGTCGGGGCTCTGGCTTGTGCCCCCACTCTGCCCACTGAGGCCTTTTGATGAGTGAACTGGTGATGCAAGGTTTCTATCTCTCTCTATGTCACTCTGCTTTTTCAAATAAGTAAATAAATCTAAAAAAGGAAAGAAAGAAAGATAACTTGGGGCTAGCACTGTGCAGCCTGATGTTGTATCCATGTAGGTGCTGATTCTCGTCCTGGCTGCTTTGATTCGAATTTATCTCCCTGTTAATGAAGCTGTGAGAGCCGTGGAAGGTGGCCTGCATCCTTGGGTTGCTGTACCCACATGCGGAACCAGGTGGAGCTCCAGGCTAACTGGCTTGGGCCTGGCTTCGCCACAGCCATTGTGGTCATGGAAGGAGCAATTCAGAGAGTGGAAGATCCCTTTCATTTTCTGTCTCTCCTCTTTCTGTAAGTCTCCCTTTCCATGATTAAATGTCTTTAAAAAATGATCACAGCATAACTGAAAATTGTAACTAACATGTACATAGTATATAGTCACAATTTTTCATTTTTTTTTGTTACAGGGCAGCATTTCACAGTGTGTAAGCACACACACTTGGCACATTTCACTTCTTGATAGGCCTGTGGCTTTTTCCTAGTTTGGGATTATTACAAACAAAACTGCTATGGTCATTCGTATGCATCTGTATAGACATGTGTGCTTATTCTTCTTCCATGGAATGGTTAGGACATCCTGTAGCTTTCCATTCTAAGAAACTGCCAAGCTGCTGCAGGGGACCCCCCCATTTTATAATTCCATCAGTGGTGTACAGAATTTTAATTCATTCATCTGTTTGCCAATACCTGGCATAGATTTTTTAATTATAGTCATTTGTATAGGTGTGCATGGTTTCCCACTATTGGCTTCAAAATTATTAATAACTACGATAACTATCATACATGTGTATTCTTAGGAGAAATATCTGCTTATGTGTTTTATCTCTTTTTTATTGGATTACTTATCTTTTATTGAGTTCTTTATAGATTCTGGATGCAACACTTTTTACTCAGCCTTGATATCAGGTAAAATTATCCAGGAAATAAAGTGTCTTTTCACTGTTGTGCTTATTTTTGGTCCTTTACACTGGTATGCAAATTTTAGTACTAACTTCTCTCTCTCTCTCTCTGTTTCTCTTTCTCTTTTTGGGTTTATCTGTTCAAAGACTGGTCAATGGTATTGATCTTAAGGAACTGGTTCTTGATTTCACTGATTTTTTTTTCCTATTGTTAAACCATTTTCTGCTTTTTTGATTTCTACTATAATCTTTATTATTTTATTTTCTTAGCTTATGCTTAATTTTCTGTTTTTAAAATTAAATCTTCAAGGGGCTAGCACAATGGCATATCAGGCTAACCCTCTGCCTGCTGTGCTGGAACCCCACATGGGTGCTAGTTCATGGTGCAATGATTCCATATGTGGTCCAGATTCCTGCCAATGGCCTGGAAAAGCAGCTGTAGATAGCTCAAGTCCTTGAGTTCCTACGCCCATGTGGGAGAGCCAGAGGAAGCTTCTGGCTTCCAGCTTTGGACTGGCCTACCTCTGGTTGTAGCAGCCATTCGAGGAGTGAACCCATGGATAAGAAGATCTCTCTCCTTGCTCACTGCGTCTGTAATTCTGATTTTCAAATGAAGTAAATAGATCTTACTAAAAAAGTAAAAAATATGTCTTCAAGTTATATAATCTTTTCTTCTGAATATGTAATATAACCAGAATATTTTTTATCTAGGAGATCATGGTTTTCATCTTTAGGCTTTTTTTGGAGTTGTTTTTCTTTTTTTAAAAATTCACTTCCATGTTTCAACTTTTTTTTTTCAACCTTAATATCAATGATAAGGAATTGAGTTGCAACAGTTATTTGGATATTTTAGGCTTGATGTTCGTAAGCCTGCCTCAGGCCTTGGACTTCTTTGGTAGGTTGATCATTTTGCCTGTTTTCTAGCTTCCTAGCCTACTTGGTGATATGTGGTTAGATGCTAGACAAAATGTTTTGTTCTGGGATGTATTGAATTATTTGGAAGCTGTTTTATCTGTGGGACAATTTTTTACAATTTCTGGGGGACATTTCTGACCTAGCTAGGGTTAATTGTTTCTCACTGCCCAGCAAGAGTCACCGGAGGACTTAATCAATGCCCATGAATTATGACTTCTTCCAGCCTGGCTGAGAGGAAGACACAATGGTATCAGCCATTGTGAGCATCTGTCCTCTTGTTTTCAAGCCATTTCCCCATTCTTGGGTATTTCTGTTTGTGCACATGCTAGTTAGTACTTGGCTGAATATATGAGAGGAATCCTCTGTGGATCTTTCTCTGTACATCTCTGCCCTCTTAACACTTTGCCCTGTGAACTTAAGACCAGTGATCTCCCAGCTCTCCTTGGCTCTAGGAGGCCACTGGATTCTGCTCAGTTTTGCTTTCCTGGCCCTACTGCCTGGAGCCTCTCTGAATGCAGCAGGCTCAATGATAGGGTTGACTGTCTCATGTTATCCTACATCTAGCAAGCTACTTTCTAACATTTTGTCTGTCTACTGTTTGTCTCAAGCCAGATAGATGGCAAATCCAGCTCTTGTAATTTCACTGTGGACAAAGATGCCAATCTTCTAACTTGTTTCTGTAGGTTTTATTGTTTGGCAGCTCAGTGGAGCAGCCCACTTCTCAAGGGAGTATGGAGTCCTAGGGAAGATTTCTGAGGAAGAAGATGCTCCATTTCTGTATCCACCTCCCCAACTTTGGGTCAGCCCTCTGAATATGAAGGAGACCTCTGTGTTTGCTGGGGCTCAGTTATAAGGTGAGAAGAGAAGGGAGGAGGAAGCAGAAGCTCTGATTCCCAGGGGCTCTTGATACCCAGCAAGAGAACAAGCTGGAGGCCTAGCTAGCCAATGGCTACTCCTGTCTGTATCCTTACTGATGGAAGGGTCAGGTATAAAGGTGAATATCTGGCTCGAACACCATCTCTAAGGGTGGGATAATGGAATCAGAAGATTCAAGTAGCTTGCTGCAAAGTTTTAAAATGCATGAATTTCTCATAATATACATTTCAAAGAACTTTGAAGACTCCCTCGTAATTCTGTATGTCATATCTACTGAGGGACCAGCTTGTTGGCAGAGGCCACCAGCAGCTGAGGAGAATGGATCAAACCAGTGTGAAGCAAAGACTCCTTTCTACCTCTGACAAGCGGCCCCTTGTTGAAGATGACCTCTGCTGTCCCTCTTATTTTCCTTCTTCCCTCAGCGGGAGAGGCACCAGACCTGGGAAAGGAAGAAACGACAAGGCCATACTCCCTTCCTATTATTGTAACTCGAGGTTCAAGTTCACAAACTTTAAATAGGGGAGAGGAAATGCTATTGAAATTGATATGGGATTAGGGTTGTGAACTGGAAAGACCCTCTACTGTTTGTTATTAATTGGAAGGCAATGGCATCTGCCTTGGAAATTTTAGGAGCTGGAGTGAGACATTGAACAGCTATTAGAGCGGCTGGGAAAAAAGAACTGGACTACGGTCAGGCATCACTCAACTTTTAATGCCAGACTGCATGTATGATGGCAGTCCCATTACAGTGACACTAAAAAGTTCATATTGCCCAGTGATGTTAGTACATCATTGCCCATCGTTCATGTGTTTGTGAAGATGAGAGTGTAAATACACTGTGCCGACAACCATGTATAGTACTTGATTCCTGGTAGACAGACAACTATGTTACCAGCTTGTGTGTTTTCTATTCATGCTTTGTCATTATTGTAGAGTGCATTTATTATAAGATGTGCAATGTAGAACAGTGTGCTGTGTTATGCTGGCAACAGCCTCATACCCCTCGCATTCACTGTTTTCTTTGATTGCATCAGGAAGCCACGTGGAGGAACATCTCCTTCCCATCTAGGTGTATGTAAGTACTTTTCACGATCGTTGCATGAGGCCACAGCCATCTAACCACCATTTCTTAGCATGCATCTCTATTACTAGGCGATGCAGGACTGTATCTGTCCTACTAGGAAAGGAAACTTCACCTGTGATCTGCTGGCAACAGCCCAGAGTGAAGGTGAGCAGGTATGCGCCATGTTCTGAGGCCTGTGCATAGGCACTGTGGTGAGCGCTGCACACAGTCGGTCTCAACTGCTCTGTACCACCCGGGAGATAGTATCAGATCCATCCACCCTATTTTACAGAGGAGAAGATGAAGGCATAGGTAACCTGCCTACATAAAGATAAGACAATTCACACATGTCTAATCTACAGTGAACTCCATTCTTCTCAGACTTTCTCCACATTCTTTCAAAGCTGTGAAGCTGGATCCTGGTTTCAGAGGCCCGGGGCCTCAGGTTCCACCTCTGCAGAGGGGAAGGTGAGCCCAGAAAGCACAGTGATTCCCCAGGGAAGGTGAGGATGGAGGCCTCCTCACTGCCAGCTGGTCCTGCCCAAGCTTGTCTCCTAGCTCTTCAGCAAGCCCTTGCTTTATTAGTCTGTGTTCTAATGGTGTTAGATGGATGTCCGGTGGTGATTCATTTATTCGCAGTTTTACCAATAAGCATGTGTTTTGGGCCAAACTGATCTCCAAGAAACTGTGAGGAACCAAGAAAAGCAAACAGTGCTGTGATCCAGAGTGCACCCAGGGAGCTGGAAGAGAGAGTGTGTATATGTATGTGGGAGGTGGTCCACAGCAGCCAGCCAGCCTTTGGGGGCTGGGGAGGGAAGATACTACTCACAGCAAGCTGCTGGGTGCACTTTGGGAGCGGGGCAGTCATGGTTTGGGCTTAGGAAGCTGAGAAAGCAGACCTTGCCTGGTGCTTCTGTTTCTGTGCACCCCGCGACTGTGCGTTCTCAGAGCCTCTTGGCTCCTGGCTGCTGTGTGGCAGGTGTCTCTGGCCTTGTCCTCTTACTCTGTGTGGTCGTCCTGCTGTGTGTTCCATTTCCCTGCTTCAATTGTCATCTACTTCTTGCTGCCATCTAAATCTGAATCTGAAGATGAAGATGTTTCTGTGATTTTTAGACCTTCATATCTTGATCTGAGAGCTCAAGTGCTATTTATCCATCACTGAGCTCATTCCTCCCACCTGCGTCTTGCCTTGGGCTCCTTGCTCCTCTGCCTTTATGGCTCCGACACCCCAGGAACACTGTGCTCTTCAAATCACAGAACTGGGCAACTCTTAGGCATCCCTGCCACAGATTCCTTTCTCTCCCCTGACTGCTTCTGAAGTTTCAGGTAGAATCAAGGCTCACCTGGATTCTGACACCAACTTTTTTCTCACTGGTCTTCCTCTGGACTACGCTTGCCATTCTGAGACCCCTAGTAGACAGCTCTCCAGTGCTTCCCTCTGTTTGCAGGGATAACTTCCTTCTCCTGAATGTGGTTCCTGAAACCTCTGTGTCCCTAGAACAGATGCCGGAGGATGTGATCTTATTTGGGAATTGAGCTGTTGAAATGTAATAATTAAGATGAAGTTACCCTGGGGTACGATTAAGTCTTCTTTCTTACTATTTGAAAATCAGATTTACAGAGAGAAGTAGAAGCAGAGATGGAGAGGTCTTCCATCCACTGATTCATTTCTCCAAATGGCCACAATGGCTGGAGCTGAGCTGATCCACAGTCAGGAGCCAGAAATTTCTTCTGGGTCTGCCATGTAAGAACAGGGGCCCAAGGACTTGAGGCATCCTCCTTTATTGCCTTCCCAAGGCTGTAAGCAGTGAGTTGGATCAGAAATGGAAACATGGGACACAAGCTGGCTCCCATATGGGATGCTGACACTGTAGGCAAAGGATTAGCTGCTAGGGTGCCATGCTGGCTCCTGGAGTAGGTCAAGTTTTAATCCCATACAACTGGTATCCACATAGGTAGAGGAAACTGTGGACACAAACATGGTCCCAGAAGGAGGATGGCTATGTCGAGTGAAGGCAGAGAAGGCAGTTGAGTTGCCACAGGGGATCAAAGCCTGCAGGAACTCTCAGAGGCTGGAGCAGGCAAGGAAGGAAACCCTGTGGAAGAAGCACCCCTGGAGGAAGCACTCCTGCAGACTTTGGGCTCCAGCACATTTTCAATGTCCTCAGGCACCCAGTTTATGGTAGTTTAGAACAATGGCAGTCATGGCAAACCAATACAACTGGTCTGGATCCAGATACCATCTACCTTTCCAGCCTCATCTGCCGTCACACTCTTCAACTCATCCTGCTCCTCAGATCAGCCCCCTGAGCTGATGATGGGCCGTGTGCAGCCCTGAGGGTACAGCACAGCACACACCTGTTCACCTTTGCTCTGGGCTCAGCCGTTAGGACACAGCACACACCTTCCTACCCTCGCTCCTGTGGACTCCTCTCCATTCTCCACTTGCCCACCTCTTCTCTGTGGCGTCTGTACTCCCCTCCTGCAGCATGGCACGTGGGAATGGCCGTTACCTATCTCCTCCACTTGTCCAAGGCCTCCTGGAGAACAAGGACTCTGTCTCTCTCTTCTCTATCCATAGTGCCTTAGCATAGAGTTGGCCTGCATGCTCTCCCACAGGTTACAATATTGGGGGTGTAGCAAATGCTAAGCCCGCGAACAGGCATGAGAGTTGCTGAAGCAGGCACGTACAGGGACAGAGGGAGTTCAACTTCCCATGCTTGGAGTTAGTCCACTGAGACGCAAGAATTCACTCAACTCCCATGAGAAGTAACATGAAGACGAGGGGACCCGGGACAGGATCACTGGGGCTCACGGATGGTGAGCTGGTGAATCCCTTGCAATGCAGAGTATCATAGAACCCCAATGCTTAGAACGACCACACTCCTCGCTACACAATTGGGTTGCCAGAGAGCGTGCCACCTGATTGCCCCAGCAACAAATCAACCACAGGGCACAGAATCCTCAGGGAAACTGTGTCCCAACTGCCCTGTGCTGTTGTTGCCCGTGTTCTGGTGCCGGCGTGAGAGAGGTGCCCCCAGTGCCACAGTTTGGCATGTTCCTTTGAGGCTGACACCTCATCGCTGTCCCTCTTTGCATGAAAAATGGGGAAAACACTGGCTAATCGTTGTTTAGTGACCCCACCCCCCACCCCTGTAAAATAAACACTCTTTTCAATTAGGAAGATTTGTCACCGGGGACAGTAATTCTGTGTCCTACCAAAACAAACACAGTTGTAATTAGTTTTATCCAGGAAGAAAATTAACTCTGTTTATCTTAGCATAATTAATCATTGACCTCTTTCTGTCCATGCAGCTTGGGGGAGGGCACAGGAGTGGAGGGGGCGGGGGTTGTGATCTACAGCAAGGGGGATTCCAGGACCCATCTATCTCTCCCCCTTGGTTACACAGCTGTCTGCGTGAGTTATTGGAGATGATATTTCTAGCCAAGGGTTGTGGAGCTGCCCCACAGCTGGACGCCAAGCAGCACTCAGGAAGGCTGTGGTTGGATGGCTTCAGTCTGCAAGCAGTGCGGATGAGTGCACAGCCTCAGAAGGGCATTGAGGCGCAGCGTTGCCTCTGCGGTGACTGTCACCAGGGCTCACACAGCCCTGTGAGCGGGGAGAGGAGCCAGGCAAAGGAGCTGGCTCTCCTTCACGAACAGAGGCTGTTGCCACTCGGAGAAGGGCTGGCCTGGGTGACAGGAGTTTGGGTTCTGATCCTGACATTTTTAACATCAGTTTACCTCCTAATTAAAAAAAAAAAAAAGGAAAAACAAATCAAAGTAAAACAACTATAATAAAAATCAGGGCATAGAAGCTGGGGTCACCAATCTGTATCCACAGGGCTGAAGTCAGGGTTAGAAGTATAGGACCTGGTGCAGTTTGTTCAGCCAACACTGGGAGGTTTTACTCTACTCCTGTGAGCTGACCATGACCCTGGCAGAAGGACACACTGAATATCTCTTGTTGCTTTGGTGTATCTGTGGAGCCTCAGTGAGTGCTAGGTCCAGCTGTTGGCTCTAGAAGAAAAAACAGCCTGTGATGAGAGAGAAACCTCCCCAGGTAGCCTTCAGGGGTGCAGCAAATGCTAAGCCCGCGAACAGGCATGAGAGCCGCTGAAGGAGGCACGTACAGGGACAAAGGGAGTTCAACTTCCCATGCTTGGAGACATTCCACTGAGACGCAAGAACTCACTCAACCCCCATGACAAGTAACATGAAGACGAGGGGACCCAGGACAGGATCACTGGGGCTCATGGATGGTGAGCTGGTAAATCCCTTGCATGGCTGAGCTGGGAACCAGGGTCACCAGACGTAGAAGCCTGTGTTTCATCCTCTTCTCCTCAGGGGTCCTGGATGAGCTATCATAGCTGGGGTCCCACTCAAAGACCCCAAGAGTCCTAAGAATGGACCTGGAGATGGCTACTCCAGGACTAATGCCTGGGCTGGGAAGGTAGAGCGTGTTCTCTAGACACAAGGTAAAGAAAACCATGAAGCCCGGGGTGCCCCTATCCTGAGCTGAGAGTTGAGGTGGGCCAGGGCCCTTCAGCATGGCCTGAAGAGCTCCACTGGGTTTTGCCAGTGGCTGTCAGAGGCAGGAAACAGCTTTTGGAGTGCAAGGAGGTCCTGCACACAGACCCATATGAACAGGGTTCTGCAGCAGGAGAGAGCTGCCAGGTCATTTCTCAAAATGAGAGAAGGCTTCCGGCTGGGGCAGTACCTGTGCTCTCTGCAGACAGAAGGAGGGCAGTCTTTGCTGATGCACTTGTTACTGGATGCGGGGCTTTTATTCCCTAGAAACAGAGCCAGAAGTTAGCCAAGGGAACCATCACAGCCCCCCGGGACACTGACACTGACTTTGTGGGCCGTGGTGATGCCAGTTTCTGTAAGAGTGGATATCCACATGGCAGGGAGCCCCATGCAACCTGGGCAGCAGGCGAGGTGTCCTGTTGTGCAAACTCGAGAAGCTCCTCATCTGTAAGCTGGGGATTCGAGTACTCACCTGTAAGCATTCAGAGAGAACCACGTTGTATGCAGCACCTGAGTTAGTCTTCACAACACTCTTTAAATGAGGGATTAGAAATATTATTCAAATTTACTTTCAGGAGAAAGGTGGCTTTCCTAGCCTGTTCCAGCTTTTCGGTGGAGTCAAAGTCAAGATACAGTTCTGTTGACTTGGCAGCCCCTGCTTGGATCATACACAGTAATTCTTCTTTTCTAGGGATGAGCGAATGAATGCCCCGATTTCAAAAAGTTGGTGGAAAATAAAATAAAAAGATAAGTTTATTTGGTTTCAAAGTCTTGAAATCCATGCCTAGTTTATTCGTGCCATGCATTTTTCATGTTTCCATGAGTTTTTTTCCCCATCAAGCCTCTGCAATGTGTCTACAGCTTTCATTGCCCTTCTGGAAACCGGGCTTATTTCCCCTTGGTTCTGCCCGCAGCAGTACATGCACCTGCCATCTTGGCCAGGGAGCACGATTCCCACCCATTCAGGACACCTGTCATTGCTGGCAGTGCTAAGGCAGGGAGCACAGACCCAGAGTCAGGCAGATGTGGGGTCCACCACTGCTCAGAGAGCCCCGGGATAGACGCCTGCTCAGTGAGCCAGGTGCTGTCTGCTGACAGCCTCCCCACAAACTCCAGGCACACAAAGGACCTGGAAACCTGTCGAAGTGTTGTCTGACTGAGGCTGCAGCCGCTGAGGCTTGGGACAGAGTCTCAACTTTGTGGGGGAAATGGGGGAGCAGGTCCTCTGAGATGTTTTTCACGAGGCACGATCCTCCAGTTAGAATGTACTGAGCAGGAAGTCCAGACAGGCTTTGGTTCTCTTGCTGCCACTCTGAGCGGCTGCCCAGACAGGCTTCCCTGGAATTCTGGTTGGCTCACGTTTATTTACTGAGCAGGTGCCTGGTGCTCCACGGAGGGTGCAGGGATGAAATAGGGATGATGCCTGTGCCCAGGGGAGTGTCGGTTTTCTGCAGCTGGAGGATAAGGCAGCCTGTGTGTGCGCTCGCTCTGTGTGTGTGTGTGTGTGTGTGTGTGTGTGTAGCTGTGGGTCCTGTGGATGTGTCCTCTATGTGTACCTGTGTGTGTGTGTGTGTGTGTGTGTGTGTAGCTGTGGGTCCTGTGGATGTGTCCTCTGTGTGTACCTGTGTGTGTGTGTGTGTAGCTGTGGGTCCTGTGGATGTGTCCTCTGTGTGTACCTGTGTGTGTGTGTGTGTGTGTAGCTGTGGGTCCTGTGGATGTGTCCTCTGTGTGTATCTGTGTGTGTACCTGTGTGTGTGTGTGTGTGTGTGTGTGTAGCTGTAGGTCCTGTGGATGTGTCCTCTGTGTGTACCTGTGTGTGTACCTGTGTGTGTGTGTGTGTGTGTGTAGGGAGGAAGAGAGAACGGGAGGCAGGGCAGGAACGCGAGTTAGTCTCATTCACAGACTTACAGGGAGCAAGCTCGCCACCTACTGGTGCAGATTGACTAGTGGCTGGGCTTTCAGTGTGGGAACCTGGCTTTTTCTTTTGGAACCGATTTTTATTTCCCAGGAAAAGAATGTAGGAGTTGAATCTTCCCAGGTGATTTTGATGAGGGACAAGGCCAAAATCTGTGGCTGCTGGTTGAGACAGGCACCAACCTGCGCGTGTGGGAGAGGCACAGGGAAGAGGCAGAGGGAGCAGGACATGGAGGGTGAGCAGGTGGCGATGAACTGGCTCGTACCCCCAACATGAAGCATTCTGTCTCAGGAAGCCGTCTCCTGCACTGTTCACCTGGAAACTGTGGTGGCACCAGGTGCACAGGAAGGAGCAGGCCGACCTGTTGCCCCCAGGCTTACACAGGCTGGACCCTAGCAGCAAGTATAGGGCATTCTGACCATGGCCCAGGAAAGATCATGGTCACCACTGTGAGCCAGGCATTTTCAGGCATGTAACCAGAGGAAAGGGGTAGACATGCCCAAAGGGGATCGGGCAAGGGGGAGGGTTAACAGGACTGGGGGCCCTGTCTGCTTCAGAAGGGTCCAAAGCAGGCACCTTGCAGAGAGCTATGCTCAGCTCGAAGCAGGATCAGCCTTGTGGGGCAGGCAGAGGGCTCAAGAATAGGCCAGGCAGTCAGGGCTGCCTGGGGAGGGATCTGGCCCAGAGCTGGGGATGACAGGGCCATTTGGGGCAGTTTTCAGCACAGGTAGAGGTAGTTGCTGGGGTGGGTTCTGGGTTAGGGCAGGCAACGTGGTGAGCCCTATCCAGATGGAATCCATAAGGCCATGCCTCCATGCATGACCTGGCTTTTGAGGACAATGGAAGGGCACAGGATAAGGATGCCAGAGAGCTGGGGTAGGGGTACGCCACACAAGGGAGTCTCTAGCCCGGCCATAGCTGAACCTCACATTCCCTCGGGATGGTTTAAGGTCACATGTGCCAGCATACTGTGGACATCATGGCCTTCCTTCTGCAGGCAGGCTCAGGCTGATGGATCTCCACCCCTCCATAGGACCTCCATGGTTTGTCCAAGACCCAGGTTTATGTTGAAGAGTCTGGGGCTCCCTCTTGTGGTCAGATTACCCTCAAGGTATTGCTTGGAGGAAGCAACTGGACATAGTTACGGGTCACAGAGTGATGACTTGATACACACACACCTTGCGCACGGATCAAGCCTTGTACTGGGATCACTTCCAGTTATTCTGAAAGATGCAGTGTGGTATTGTTGACCATTGTCTCCCGACAGCCACAGGGCACTTGTACGTCCATCTACTCCCAATGTCTTTTAGGAATGCAGAGCAAACATGTGATGGAAAGGGCGTGGCAGACAGAAGAGGAGATGAGATGTCCCAGGAATGTGTTTCCAGGCATGCAGCAGATGCTCCACACAGGATGACAAACCTGTGAGTGGAGTGGGGATCAGGAGGCAGGGGTGAGCTATTGGGGGGAGAAGGAATTGAGGTGAAGAATTGCTAAGGGTGTCAGCCAGGAGGAAAGGGACCAGCAGTGGTACAACCCTGGGTCTGGGCCCAGCACTTCCAGCTCCCTCCTGGAAACCCTGGGAACCTGGCTCCAGGGTTCTCTGGGGTGGAGCTCCCAGCCTCTGCTTGGTAATCATGAGTCTGACTTAGACCAGCAGTGCTCATTCCTGGCTGGACGACTCATCACTGAGGCAGCTTAAAACAGTGCTACCAAGTGGACCCTGTCTCCAGCGACCCTGACTCAAGAGGCCCAGATGGGGCTTATGCATTGCACATTTTGAAAGCTCCCAGGGGTTTGTGTCAGAGGGAAAGAAAGGCTGTACTACGTTCTTGGCTCCTAGCAGTTCCCATTGCCTGTAACTCAGGGCTCATTTTTAAGGTATTTCTATCAATTTAATTTCTAGCTTGTGGCAGTAGATGACATGATTGTACCCTTAGGACAATGGGCTGATGTTTGTTACCAGTAAACCCAAAGATAGGTCTGGATGTTTGCGTCTGCAAGGTGACTCCCAGTGACATGCAGGGGAGGTGTGATTTACTCTCCCTGCCTCCAAGGTAATTAAGTGTGCATTATAGAGAAAGCTACTCTATGGAGATGCAAATTAGCAATGACACTTTGCCTTTCCATGGCCATTTGGTGAAGGTCATGGTGGTGTTGTTTCAGCCCTTAAGAGTGCATTATTCTCAGGGCCAGCACAGGAAGTGCACTGGGACAGAGTGCAGCACACACAGAGAAGACTCAAGGCCTCTGGACTTCGTCACAGCCTCAAAAACTATGACTTCAATCCTTTTCTGTTCTCCCTGTACACCAGGTTAACAAGTTGCGCGTTGGTCGGGTGGGGAGTGGGGAAAGCAAAAGCAGAAGTTGTCTGTGGCTCGGGGAGCACTCCTGCAGATGTGCTGTGTAGATAGAGCATCTTGGTCCAGGTCCAAATGGCAGGTGTTGGGTTTCGAGACCCTTCTTCAGTGGCTTCCTGCCAGGGAGGCAGGTAAAGAACATGCTATCTCCGGGGCAGCCTGGGCTCTCTAGTAGAACAGGGACATAGGCGTCAGCCCGTTTAGCTTCTTAGCCATTGTAACACCCTGTCTGAAGGCAGCTCTGATCCCCCATGGACTCTTGCTCCTGTGTTCCAAAAACCAGCTCAAAGCTATGCCCTGAATTGTTCCTTTTCCACCCTCATGTGCCTTTCCTACCACCATTCCCCCAGAGAGGATGGCCCAGGGAGCAGAGAAGACCTGGCCTGGTGGAAGACAGGGCCTCTGTCTCTTGCCTGCTCCATATGCACACCTCTGTGAATCTATTTCTCTTTAATAAACTCGTTCTGGTTATGGGTTTGTACCTTGTCTTCTCTCTGCTCTGTGCCTCTTTCCTAACACTCCTGCCCTGCTGCCTCTCCATCCTGCTGATGGAGTTCTGGCCTGAGTTCACAGACAGGCTGCTTACCCAGGGCCCAGATGAATCTGCTGCCAGGTGGCCTGGGCTCTGGATGGGATCTGGAATCCAAGTGGAACCATGAGACAAGCACAAGGAGTCACTGCCAACGGAGTGCCATTCCCCAGCAGACGCCCTGCTGCGTGTGTCCATGCTGCATGCCCAGCTCAGGTGCCCCTTCCACCAGTGCCAGGCACAAGGCTGGGTTGCATCACTTTACTTCCCATCTCATGGTCTTGGCCCACCTTTCTTGGATTTTCCAAGGGGTCTGTGTGGTAGAGAGGGTGAAGTGGTGTTTTTAAATGGACTCAGTCTATCAGAGCTGCCAATGTCCATGGTTGTCAGAGGGACGAAATTGGTGCAACCCTGTGCAAATTAACCCCTACTCTGAAGCACAGAAATCGGGGGAATCTTTACAAAGAGCAGTTTTCGTAAGCATTAAAGATCCCTAAGAGTTTTTCCACATCTTGGTATTTGCCTTGTGGCATTTTGTTTGCAGTAACTCAGAAGCATAACTTAAGTGTTCAGTGAAAAACCAAAGATCTATTTCAAGGTGATAAGATTTACACTGTCAGTTGGAGCTACTGGTACATGCTATTAATAGAAAAGTTTCAATTCTGTCTTGGCTGGCAGCATATTACATATATGTATGGAATTTAGTCCTCGCCACCATTTTGCAAAAATAGATGAATTAAACCTATACTTAGAATTGCTGTTCTTATCATAATGACAGTAAAAGCCAACATTTTCTTTCTTTAAGATGATGAATTTATTTGAAAGAGTGACAGAGAGAAGAGATGATAGATAGATAGATAGATGATAGATAGAAAAGAGTGAGATAAATTTCTTTCCCTGGTTTATTCCCACTTGTCTGCCATGGTCCTGAGCTGGACCAGGCTGAAGCCAGAAGCCTGGAACTGCATCTGGGTCTGTCCCATGCAGAACAGAGGCTTATGTAGTTGGACCATATTCTGTGGTCTCCCCAGGCAGGCAGCTGGATTAGAAGCAGAGCATCCAGGACTCAAATCATTGCTCATAAGGGATGCTGATGCTAGCGGTGGTGGTTTAACCCACTGCACTGTATAATGCAGGCCCTAGAAGCTGACACTTTCTTAGGATGCCATTTGTTTAAGGAGTTGCACTCGCTTGCTCTGTTAGCCAGCATTTTATTTTACTGTAAAGTGTCTGAGAAAACTAACTTCATAAAGAGATAAGGCTTGTTTTGGCTCATGGTTCTGGAGGGCCGCAGTACATGGCGGGGGTGGACGGTGAAGGACCTGCTGAAGGACGAGGCATGTGCTGAGCACAGAGGCAGAGAGAATGGCTGGGCTGGACTCTGGTTTCCGCAGCCACCCTTCTGTCACAGCTGCCTTCTGAGAGCAGGCACACTGACCTAAGGACCTCCAGCTGCACCTCACCTCCAGTTAGGGGTATTGCTTCCCCCTTACTGCCATTAACTAAGTGACTTTAGGATTCAATGCCTGTATGGGGCAGGGAGTCCTATCCTGGTCACCCCATAGCAATTACACAGATAACAAATACATTGCTAATCCTTACCCTGAAGTAGGTATCATTCGGATTAGCCAACTCAGAGGACTCAAACCCCTCATTTCCAGCAGCTCGCACACATTTACGAATGACAGAGCTGGGACTCAACAGCACAGCGGCTGGCTTCGAATCTACGCTTCCCACTGCGCAGAGTCATGGCTGGCAGATATCATCTTAGGCTTGGCAATGCGTGCTCACCCAGAGTGTCCAACAATGCCAAGGGCAGGGGACGCATCTCAGAGATGCTGTGCAGGCTGCTCCTGCAATGAACAAGGAGGAGGTGGGCGATGTCCCTTCCTGACCAGGGACTAACTCACGAGTCCTCAGAATCTCACTGAGTCTGGCACACAGACTATGGCAAGACGCAGATGTGCTGAAATGCTTGGCTTTAGGGTCCCGTGGAGGGGGGGGGGGAGATGCTGTGCTTGGCAGCGGCAGAAGGCGGAGTCAGATTGTGACGCGGATGCGGAAAACTTGCTTACTGTCCATCGGGGTCCCATCACTTTTGATTTTTGGAGTACATTTCTGCTCTTAAATGAGCAACTTTAAAAAGTTGCAATACAGATTTGACCTTTAGGTGGCACCCGTGTACCTTTGTAGTTCCTCATGCTTGGCTTTCAAATGAGCACAGCTGGTGGCCCTGTCCAACCTTTGTTCAACCTCATTGTGTTTCTCCAGGCTGTGTGTCCATCCATGGTTAAGCGAACACTGCAGGGCAAACGCAGTACTATTTTGTTTAGTATTAACCCGTTCACATAATCTTCTCAGCCTAAAAGGGATTTCAGGTTGCACTAAGCAGTCTTGGCATCCTAGATGCAAATTATGGGCAAACAAAACACAGATGCCCTCAGGCATATGTGAGGCTGGGGGTGCTGCTATCCTTGAACAAAACAGGCCAGGACAAAAAGAGGGAGTGTAAGACAACTGCGTCCCATGCACAGTGCCCAAATTGTATCTCTGCTTCCAGCTGCAGACCCCAGTTTCCTGCTAGTGCAGAGGCTGGGAGAAGTGGTGATGGCTCAAGCCAGTGGGATCCTGCCAGGCATGTGGGAGACCAGGATTGGGCTTAGCACAGCTCTGGCCATGACTGTGGGAACTGTGTGCATGCTTTGCAAATCAGTAAAAATAAATAAATAAAAACAAACATGTATATACATATACATACATACATACATATATACACACATTTAAAATAAAGATAGAAAACAAATATATACATTTGAGAGTAAGAATTCAAAATCTCTGTTCTAGGCATGTAGGCATTCCATGGATGAAGTAACAGTACAGTATATTTAGCATGTTGTGAACATGAATATGGCAAATTGGCAGTTTCCGTCAGTTGCTGGCAATAGTTTAGAGTGATGACAAATATTATTTTGATTTTTTTGTGTGTTATTTAGTTATGAGGAAAGTGTATGGTAAGCAGTCCATTTGATGGCTTACTAATTTCCTCGTTGTTGAGAAGTCCGCGTTGATTATGTATTTAATATGATAACCATTTGTGTGCTGTGAATTGCATTAAGAGTTATGTAGGGCAGAGTTGATGCTTACTAAATGTACAAAATGGATTGATGAGATTAGCCAGTTAAATCTTTTCACCAGTAAGGCACTCAACAGCCCATGAGATATTTATTAAAAATGTCAAGTAAATCCTCTTATTTTTGTATCATAGTGTCAAATAGCAGTAAAACAAACATGTTAAGATCCTTAATCTACTGCTATGTTTCACTGTAAAATTTACCTTTGTTAAAATTTGCTTCTGTTCAGATTTGTTGAGACTGCACGTAAAAGTATCCTAATATTACTTTGGCTGGTATTTTCTAATTACTGTATAATATTTTGGGAATGCAAATTTCATTTGAATGTCAACTACAGTTAAGCATGTGCTGTTTGTTTTTCTTACTCAGGTTTTGTAATTTGATGGAATGTTTTTATCACAATTTAATAAATGTTTGCTTTATTTAATAAAAAATATGAACTAGGCTTTGAGGACTTGGTATAGGAAATGAAATGTGAAATATCTCACAACTGATTTTTAATATTATAGATTGAAGTGATATTTGGACTGTAATGGGTTAAATAAAATGCTTAACAAGAATAAAAAAAAAGAATTCAAAATCAGATAAAAACAAGCACAAAATAATCCTCCCCTCTTTCTGCCAATACCAGGCCATACAATGGTAACTATTAAAGGATTAGGACAAATGACTGATTATGTAGATTGGGATTTTAAGAGCTTTGTTTTAAATTAGGAAGATAGAATAGAAGCTTCTGCACATGGAAAGAAGGCAGTTTTGTGGACACCAGGGAGAGAGCCTGTCCCAGGACCCTGGGACTGACATGCCGATCTCAGACAGCTGTGGGAAGGAGGCTTTGTGTGTCCCAGCCACAGACTCCACGGTGTTATGCCTGGGTGAAGCCCTGGTGGGCAGCCTGGGTGAAGACAGTGCAGTAGGGGTGCGATTCAGCCCAGAAGCAGAATTTGTGAGAAGAGCTAATCGGGGGAGCAATATGTGAGCTTAGCAGCTGGCTGAGTGCATCGGAAGTGCAGAAAGATGGGGGTGATGGAGCACTCTCAAACTGAAGCACAAACTTGTAAGAATGCAGAACGTGTTGCAGAAGGGGGGAAAAATCAGTGTGTGCCATTTCTATCCCAGAGGAGCAGGACTGAGAGGGTGCGGGAGAAACTGTGTCGAGGCAATGTCTGGGAATTTCCAAGTTAGGTGAATGAAATGATACAGCTTGCATTGCACTTTGCTCCGTGTTTTTCTTTTGGGCTTGGCTGCTTTCACTTGACATGATTATTCTGGTATTCATCCATGCTGTCTGTACCCATAGTTCATTCTTTTGGTCTCCAATCAGTCTGCCATTACATTTGTATGCTGCAGTCTGTGTGTTCATTCACCTGGTGGATTTTGGGTTATTTCCACCTTACAGTGCCTACAAATGAAACTGATACACAGTTATCCATATAAGTGTTTGTATAAATCTGCCCTTTCTTTTCCCAGGGTTAAAACTCCGATTTATGAGGAAGGTGTATCATTTTACGTGCTCATTAGCAGTGTGGGGATCCCCCATTTTTTATTGAATTTTCATTTAATCAGTCTTCTTAAGTTTAACAATTTCAGTAGATTTTTAGCAGTATTTCATTGTGATTTTAATCGATGTTTCTATTAATTGCTTATTTGGTAAGATGCCGGTTTAAATATTTGATATACATTTTAATTAGATTTTATTACTGAGTATCAAGAATTCCTTACATGCTTAGTATTTTGCAAATATTTCTCCCAGGCTCAATTTGCTTTTCCATTTCTTAAACAATCTTTTGCAGAGACATTCTCAGTTTTTGAAAATAAAAGGTTTATTTACTTGAAAAGTGGAGATATATATGTTATATATGCTATATATATGTTGTATATATATATGTTATGTGTATATATATACACAACACACATATATATGGAGAGAGAGAAAGGGACGAGGGGTGCTTTTTTAGGTCTCTCCATGTGGGTACAGGGGCCCAAGCATTTGGGCCATCTTTGTTGCCTTCCCAGGTACAGTAGCAAGGAGCTGGAGTGGAACTGTAGCGGCTGGGAGTTGAGTCAATCCCTGTATGGGGCTGATGTTACAGGCAGTGGCTTAACTTGCTATGTCACAATATCAGGCCTGGAAACTTTCAATTTTGACTAGCCTAACTTATTAGTTTGTTTATGGGTTGTGCTTTTGGACTTCAGATCTAAGAAATTTTTGTCTAGGCCAGGCCCATGAAGATTTCTCCTAGGTTTCCTTCAAGAAATTTTATTTTGAGTTTTTTTTTGCAGCAAAAATTATATGACATGAAATCAATGAAAGCCTCACTAAGTATAAACATGATATTATACAGCAGATCTACAGAACATATTGTTTCATGAAAATTTTATTTATTTTCATTTTATTTGAAAGGGAGAGACAGAGAGAGGAAGAGGGAAGATCCTCCACCTGCTGGTTTATGCTCAAAATGCCTGAAACAGATGAGGCTGGGCCAGCCTGAAGGCAGGAACTGGGTTGGCGAGCTGTCACTGCTCCCTCTCCAAGGTGAAATGGAGCAAGTCTTAGCCTAGGACTCCAGTGTGGGATGGAGGCGTCCCCCTGAGGTCTTAAAGGGGCTCAGTGCCTGCCCCTAGACCTCTCTGTCTTGTATAACTGAAACTCAATACCCATCAAACAGACTCCCCGATTTCCCCTCCTCCAGCCCTGGAAACACCCTTCGACTTTCTCCTATGAGTTTGATTAGATTGGATGCCTTTTTTCAGTGACTGTATTGTCCTCAAATCCATCCATATGTCACACATGAAAGGATCTCCTTCATTAAAAAATTTTTTGAAAAAAGTTTATTTTTGTTGGAAAGGCAGATGGACAGAGAGAAGGAAAGACAGAGAGAAAGACCTTCCATCGCTGGTTCATTTCCCAAGTGGCTGCAATGCCTGGAGCCGCACTGATCCTCTAAGCCTTCCATTCCGGTGCAGGGTCCTAAGGCTTTGGGCCATTCGCTCCCACTTTTCCAGGCCACAAGCAGAGAGCTGGATGAGAAGTGGAGCAGCTGGGACATGAACAGGCATCCATATGGGATCCTGAAGCATGCAAGGTGAGGATTTGGCCACTAAACTAGTGCGCAGGGCCCAGATTTCCTTCCTTTTTAACGATGAGTAATATCCTGCTATAGGCACTGCCCGCTCATCTGTTAGGGGGCATTTAGGATATTTTCTCATCTTGGCTTTTGTGGTTAATGCTGCAGTGAACATGAAAATACAAAAATCTCCTCAAACTCCTTTCTTCATTTTTCGAGGTTAATATTCATGGGCGGAGTTGTTGGTGCATATATATGGTACCTCAATGTGTAATTTTGTGAGGAACTTTCTTCCAACTTTCCACTGTGGCTGTGCCATCTGGCATTCTTACCAAGTGTCCCGACCTGCAGGACACGACGCTCAAACCCTGAGGGTGGACTGGGAATGCCGGGCTGCTAGCCCCGGGCTGCTGGCCCAAGAAACACACGGACACTTGTACTTGGTGGAAAAGAGTGCCTCTCTCTTTATTTTTACTACTCATATATATACCTTCTTCTCTAGGGGAGGGGGAGAAAGGGAGGGGTTTCCTGGGAGTAATTATCTTCACTGAAGCAGGGAAGGAACTAATCAGCTATATTGAAACAGGGGAGGAACTAATTATTTCAACAGGAGCAAGGGTGGAGGTTCTATTCTGCTTGCTCTACAGAGGATGTTTTGGCCTAATATCCTGCTTGCTGTAGCCCTGCCTGCAGGCTTTTGCAATGCAACAGGCTGTCAGGTAGGCCAAGTCTAAGGCCCGTAAGTCTCTGGCTCCTAACAACCAAGAGTATAAAAGAGTTTCAATTCTTGGGGCTGGCACTGTGGCGTAGTGGGTAAAGCTACCGCCTGCAGCATTGGCATCCCATATGGGTGCCAGTTTAAGTCCTGGCTGCTCCACTTCCAGTCCAGTTATTTGCTAACGCACGTGCCTTGGAAAGCAGTGGAACATGGTCCGAGTGCTTGGACCTCTGACACCCATGAGGGAGACCTGGAAGAAGTGCCACACTCCTTGCGTTAGACCAGCCCAGCTCTGGTCAAATATTCATTGAGAATATTTGGGGAGCAAACCAACAAAGACCTCTCTCTCTTTTTCAGTAACTCATCTTTTAAAGAAAAGTAAATCTTTCAAAAATAATAGAAGGATTCCGATTTCCTTCACCTTTACCAAACACTTGTTATTCACTGCTTTTTGGTAATGTGGTTGCAACAGGAGTGAGATAACATCCAAGTGTGGAACTTCCATTTCCAGATTACTGGTGTTGTTGAACACTTTTTCATACAACTGCTAGCTAGTCATGTGCCCTCTTTTGGGGAAATATTCATTCAAATTCTTTGCCCACTTTTTAAATCAAATTATTTGCTTTTTGCTATTGAACTATAGTAGTTTTTAACATAGATGCATAAGTTTATACAACCACTATATGCATTTTGGCTGAATAATTTAGCCAATTGCATTTAGTGTATTATTGATAGGTAAGGACATACTATCTTCATTTTGTTAATTATTCTGTTTTACAATTCCTTTGCTCTCTTTTTTGACCTTTATAATTTGAAGACTTTGTGCAGTTGTATATTTTTATTTCTCTTAATCTTGTATATCTAATGCAAATTTTTCCTTTTGGTTACTGTCAGGCTCGTAGAAAATATGATGCAGTTAAATTTTTTTATCTTAAGTAGACGTCAACTTTGATTACATACAAAAAACTGTGATGTAATTTTCCAATACTTCATATTTTAAGTTACTAATTTTACAATTTGCATCTTTATATACTTTGGACCCATAAACACACAACTGTAGTTATTTTTTAATTCATCAATTTTCTAAAGTTTTTATTGGAGTTGAAAGTCATTTGTGTATCACCATTTTAACATGAAAGAATTCTGGCTTTGACTATATGTTTACCTTGAGAAGTGGACTTTATTTGTTCACCGGGTCACTTCCCCAGTGCAGCAATGGCTGGATCTGGGCTGACCTGAAGCCAGGAGTCAGGATCCTCTTCCCGGTCTTTCACATGGGTGCAGGGGCCCAAACACATAACCTCCGCTAAGTTCCCAGGTCATTCATTAGCAAGGAGATGAATCAGAAGTGGAACAGTGGGACCTTCATGCGATGCTGGCACCACATGTAGAGGCTTAGCCTGAAGACCCATTTTATAGCAGTTTCTTTTTCTTAGAACCGTTCTTAATTTACAGAAATATTTCAAATACATTAAATGTTCTCATATCCTCTACACTCACTATTGTTTATCATTAACATTTTTACTTTAGCATGTTACATTGCCTTAAGTCCATATTTTTTTCAAATTTGTTGCTTTTATTTAATGCATTTTTTATGTTTGAGAATTCAGTGTAGGGGAGTACACTGCATTTAGCATCATGTTCGTGGAGGCATCTCTATGTGGGGACAGGATGTCAGAGCTTTTGTGGTTTTGATGATCTTACCAGTTATGAGAAATATGGTGCGATGATTTACAGAATGTTCCTTGAGTGTGATTTCATGATTGCTTTGGGATAACGGGTCTTGGAGTAATGACCATTCAGGTGCATCATCGTATCAAAGGTATGCATGACCTGTCACTGTTGATATTGGTCTTTGCCATCCATCACTTCATGGACTTCTACGTATCTATTTTATTCCTTGGGTTACATGATTCCAAGAAAAGTAAGTGCTCAAAAATTAAGTGCTCTACCTTGAGAAAGAGGGTCAGAGAGAGATAGAACTACTCTGACCCTCTTTCTCAAGGTAGAGCTCTTAATTTTTGAGCGCTTACTTTTCTTAGCACTACAAAATGCTTTGGAATCATGAAGCATATGTCCTGTTAAGATCAGACCACCAATTCTTTCTACAGAATGACATTAGAAACTAGGATGTGGGAGGACTAATGCAACTAAAGAAGAAATGGGTAATTTCATGGATTTAGGATAACAGAACTCCTTTTCTCAATAGTTGGTTGAATAAGAAATCCGGAAATCAGGGAGACATTTTGACAACACTGTGACTTCATCCAGCCTGGTTGGCATTTATCTGCCCCTCCACCTAGCTATGCCTGAGAAACTCTGGCAATAGCACACTACTTTACAAAGCAGTTCTGAGGGTCCATTACATCTTTCAACCCTGGGAAACTTCTGCAGAACATCTGGATACTTGCTGTATTCTCAGAACTCCTGGGCCACTTATACAGATTACGGCTGGCTGGTGTCCCCTGCCTCGGTTGCTTCTGGTAGAATATGTGTGTCTTGTGGCAGCCATGCTCTTTTCCATGAGGTCTGAATCTCAGCCTTAGGACAGGACAATTTCTTACTCCTTGGCTCCTCATGTTTTACCATTATTTCTTGGCTTGAGATGAAAAGCTGTTAGCCTGCATCTACTACTTCCAGAGCCCTGGATAATCAATCACCCTCTGTTTAGAAATAATACTTTTATGTAAAGACTTCCCTATCTGAACATCTGGGCTGTTTTTTTTTTTACCTTCTGACCTGACCCTGCTTGATATCCCCAAACATACTGAGAGTGGCCATGTACTCAGCTAAAATACTATCATCCACAGTATCTTTTGCAGAAAATTGGTGGTAAATGGACATTGAGTGGCCTTCGAACAAGCCTTTTAGAGAGATTCAAGCTGTCAAGTGCCATTTAACTCTCTCCTACTTTTGATGTCTGAACAGAGAAAATAATGGCTCAAGCTCCAGAAGTCATCATACGATCATGAGGTGACCTTGAGGATAAAAGCCAAATGCTTCCAGGATAGCAAAGTAAAAATATTAAAAGGTCTTTACTGCTCTCGACTTAATGGGGGCTCCCATACAACATCTGAATTATGTGACTCTCAATGCCATTTTCATAAGAAAAGTAATCCCCTGTATTAGTGAGATACTTGTAACATAAGAATGCTTTGAAAGCATCTTGGGTTGTTTCTCTAATCAGATCAATTATTAAGGATTGAGCAGAATTTGGCTCCCCAAATTTCTACAAATACTTAAATCTTCAAATCTTATGCTAACAGTTATTGGATTAATGCTGACAATCTGATGGTTTAAGATGCAGACTATATCTGATCATGGTGGTTGTTGTATAGCATTGGTAAGTGATTGAATTGGATCAGACTGTTAAGATGGAGCACTGTTCAAATCATTTAGGTCTTTGATCCATCTTGAGTTATTTTTTGTACGTGGTGAATGGTAGGGATCTATTTTCATTTTCTACATCTACATAGGGTTTTGCCCACACCATTTGTTGAAGATTTTGTGGTGGCTTTATGAAGACACAGATGAATGAGGGTGACCATGCTCAGATGTCTCTCTCTTTTCTAACTCACTGTGGTATCATCTTTCCACAAGCTTCTGTCACCAGATGACACACTAAGGCAGCCACTTAGTCTTGGAATCTGGACCTCCAGGCTTTAAGTCAAAATAAATCTTTTCTCTAGAGAAATTTTTCTGAAGTATTAACCTAGGTCTTGTCTTCAGACGTGATTCATATTCTAAAAGGAAATTAGGAGTCAAAAAATAAATATTTTGAAGCTTTGTTATATATTATTTGATAAATTGCCACTTATCTTTTACCATTTATTTTCTTTTCTATTCAGGCATATTTCTTATTGATTTTTAAGGATTTTCTTTATGCTGTGTGCATTATTTTCTTGCTACAGAACAGATGATTGCATCCTTAGAAACTTAAGACTGGCATTGTATTTATTACTCAATAGTTACCCTGGTGTGGCTTGTGTGAGTACTGTGTTTTGGATTCTCTGGCAAGGTTTTAGTCAAAATATCAACCAGGGTGGAGTCTTATCTAAAGGGCTGATAGAGGAAAATTTGCTTCCAAAACCACCTGCATGGTTGTTGACAGCATTTAGCTCCTTTTGGGATGTTTGACTAGGGCTCTGAGTTCCGAGCTATTGGTTAGAGGACACTGTCAGCTCCTTAAAAGCTTTCCATGCGAGCAAAGGGGGGAGTACATTAAATAGATGGATGCTAGAATCTTTCATAACTAGTTATAGAATTGAAATCTCTTCAACACTGAAGTACTCCATTAGTTAGAAGCAAGTTGGTAAACTAGCTCATGTAAGGGAATGGATTAAACAAGGGAGTGAGTACCAAGCACTGGGATCTCCATAGATTTCATCTCACCACACTGAAGAAAAGCACAGTTGACAGATTTATTTAGTTAATAATCCCGTGTATATCAGTATATTGACTGGTAATCTTTCCTCTTAGAATGTCAGGTACAAATTGCGCTGAAATATTTGTTTTGTTAGGACAGAGGCGAGGTTTCTGTATGACACCAAGACTGCTAGGAAGCCTACATAACCTGAACACTCTTCCTCCCAATGATTAAACAATGGATTTCTCCTGGGGAGATAATTATGGAATTTTTAAATATAGTTCTTTGGAATCTGTCTTTGGAAATGGTCCTGGGGCAGATGACAGAACATTTGGTGTAGACTGACTAGGTGGATTGTGGAGCTGCAGGTCACCATTTGTCACCTTCCTGTCCTGGCCATCCTCTCACATCAGCTTATGATGAAATGAGATTGGCCCAAAGAGTACAGGTCCCTTGTCTGACCCGGAACCACGGAAGTTAAAAGAGTAATTATCACTGAATTTACCTAAAGTCCACCTACTACACTCTGGGAAGTTCCACCATGGAGACTATGAATAGTCAAGGCGTGCTATTTGTATCTTGTTGTTCATCGAGAAAGGAGATTTTCTGATGTATATAGCCTAATTTGAGATAGTCTATTTTTAAGTTATTGTGTCCTGGAGTTTCCTGATTTCACAAAAGTGATTTATTACCAGGTCATTTTGCTCTTTTGGGTGTTCCAGGTCCTGCAGGAGGCCACGGGCATAAAACAAGATAAATGATGGCAAATAATTTAAACTGTCAACTCACATTAGGTGCTAAAGAATTGAATGAATTGAAAGCATTTCAACATGTTACCATAGAATCCACAGTTGCTTTCTTTACTACCTCATTTCCCTGAAATGGTGTCTTGAAAAAGACACTGAAATACAAACAGCAGCAAAAACAACACACATTTTTGATAATGTGGCCTATTTCTGTCAATAATGAGGTTTACTATGCTAATGTTAATACTAGTGCATAGATGCAAACATGAAATTGGCAATTTCAGGCTCAGAAAGATCTGAAATTATAATTCATGATGATGTGCTTTCTATGAGAGATGAGTGATTAGTTTATTGTCTAAACCTGGAGAAATTGCTGTGCTTGCCAAAAATTTTAGAAATTTAAATATGGAATGAAAGGAGAATAACAAAAGGAAGGTAAAAAAACATTTAAATGAACTTTAACTGGTAGAATAAACATAATCTTGCAAATATATTCACTGAGGCTACATTCATCATGTGACTTAGTAGATGATATTATTGTTCCATGCAAATACCCCTGGACTGTTCTGGATTCTCTGCTTGACCCCAGAGTCTACTTATCCTACAGGGAACACAGTCAGACTTGCCAAAGAGTTCAAACTCCAGGAGTGTTGTTCAATATTACTTGTTACTTTCAATTAGATAGGATAAAATAAGTACAATTTTAATATGTCAGCTAAAAATTATGTGTGGCAAGCAAAATTTATCTGTTATGTGTGAAATAATGTGTGCATAGATTTTATTTAATAGTACTGTTTAAGATCCTGAAAAACTGAAGCAAAGGAATTATCCAGTAATAAGAAGTTAGCTGAGAAAATTAGGGCATACAATACGTGGCTAAGATAATTCTACCTCCATCAATCTAATTCTATGTTTCATAGGCCATTCAGCTCATATTATACTTCCATCAGGATGTATCCATTATTGTTTATTGTCATTCCAAGCTTTGATTATTCCTTACACATGGACTTCTATCATGTGTGTCAGTTTGTTTCTTCTAGTTTTCAGATAGAATCAATATTTTTTTACTGTCTACTTTCCCAGTTCCTTACTCAGTAGTTATTCAGGATCCTTCCCTATGCCAAGAAGCTGGAGCAGGTGAGAGATGGGACTTGAAATGGACAACGAGAAGGACTTACTGTTTACATGGATTACAGACTTCTTTCCAGAAAAAAAAACACAACTTAGCGATAGCAACTAATAACCATGTGAGCAATGCTTACGGAAAGTGGTGACATTTTTAGGAGAACATTGCAATGAAATAACTCAAGAACAAAGGGGGTCTGCCCTCCATCTGACTTGGAATAGAGTCGGGCAGGTTGATTCCACAGACAAATATGGCTCCAAATCATTCCTAAGAACCTAAGGTCCTAATTTGCAGAAAATAACTCTCTTAATCAGAACCACATTATGATGGCCACCCATAAATCCTGGCTCCAGATAGCAAAGGTCACAAAGGAAGAGAGGCAAGTCAGAAAACAAAACTACTACAGGTTTACATTTCCTGTTATCTATGAGAAAAGGGAATTTTACTTCTCCCATTGCCGTCTGCATGACAGTTTTTGCCTTCTTGCATAGGCTAGAGTCTCTAGCAAAACAGAAAAAGTGGGAGGTTTTTCTGGTTCCAGTCTTAGGAGGGTTCAGGAGGTGTCTCAATGCATTTTGCATGAAAAAATTGCGCAAACTGGGTAATTCATAAAAGAAATATGTTTCTCACAGTTTTTGAAGCTTGGGAAGTAAAAGATCAAAGTGTTAGTGTCTTCCTGATCTATCAGGCCGTGACAGAACGCAAGAGAGTGCAAGCAAGTAAGAAGACATCGGGCTCTTATTTCAAGCCTGCTTTTGTGATCACTATTCTATTCCTGTGGAAACAACATTCATGAGGGCAGAGCCTCAGTTCTAAAAAGGGCTAACCTCCCAACGATTATTTTTTTCATTGGGGGTTACATTTCCCAAACATTAACTTTTATGACGCATTTAAACCAAAGGAGTTGCTATAGCAAAATACCACACACGGGATATCTTAAAGAACATTTATTTTCCATAGTTCTGGAGATTTGGAAGTCCAATCTCAGGGTGTTGGAAGTTTTGTTGTCTGTTGAGTTTGTTTCCTGGTTTTCAGATGATACCCTTGGGCTGAATGCTCACATATAATTCTAATTCGCAAAGCCCCACTTCTAAACACCAGCAAGTTGACATTGAGACTTTAGTATGTGACTCTTTGAAGGACACAGACATTCAGTTTACAGCAGGGATAAAGCATTCAGTCTTTTCACTGATAGATAATGTTGGTATCTGTAGTTCATTTTTTTGCTTTAGATCAGGCCTAAGATTTCATTTCTAAATTTATTGAGAGTTTTAAAATCATGGCTTGTATTATACCCTGTAAAATGCTTTCTCTATACATTTAATAGATCACTCAGTTATGTTGCATAGTGTGTAAATATGGTATATTATTGTTTAATTCTTGAGATAAACTATTTGGGAATGGTGCATATTGACTTTCATACATTGTTATATTCAACCCATTAATATTTATCTATTTTTTTAAAAAAAAGATTCATTTATTTTTGTTGGAAAGTCAGATATCTAGAGAGAAGGAGAGACAGAGAGGAAGATCTTCTTTCCTACTCCCCAAGCGGGTGCAGCAGCTGGAGCTGAGTCAATCCAAACCAGGAGCCAGGAGCTTCTTCCAGGTCTTCCACACAGGTACAGGATCCCAAGGCTTTTGGGCTGTCCTTGGGCTGCTTTCCCAGACCACAAGCAGAGAGCTGGATAAGAAGCGGGTGACCGGGATTAGAACCAGCTTCTGTATGGGATCCTGGCGTGTTCAAGGCGAGGACTTTAACCACTGTGTTATTGCGCCAAACCCATTGATATTTAAAGAAACAATTTTTCCAAGTTCAGTGGAATATTAGTCTTTCTTTTTATTTTCTGGATAACATATTGAGAATACTGACCTCATAGAATGAATTGGGAAGTGAACACATTGCTACCGTATTCTGAAAAAGCCTGTATATGATTGGTATTATTTCTCTAAGAATTTAATAGAACTCACCAGGAAGTGCAGGACGATGGACTTTTGGTCTCCAGGGTCTGTGGCCTTCTTCAGGCTCCATTGTGCTGCACCACCTCCCCCTGTTGTATAGGATATTTCTTGGCTAAGCTGTTGGGCTCACTGTTGTCAAACCCCCTTGCTATTGCAGCGGAATGTCTATGGTTTTACACCTTAGAATAATCAATGTTTAATTTCCAAATATTTTGGGATTCCATGAATTTCTTTGTTATTAATTCCTGATTTAACTCTCTTGTTTAGCGAGCAGATTTTGTATGTCAATTCCTTTAAATTTATTAAGATTTGATGTTTGGTTTGAGATGTAACTCTTATGGGGAATGTTTCCATTTTCTTGAAAATAATTTATATTCTGAACTTGAGTGGTGAAGTGAAGGAGAAAAGCAGGCTTGCGTGTAAGGCTCACAGAAAAACAGGTTCACACGTAGGTCATGTAGAGGATGGTTTGTGTGGCGGACATGGGGAGGTGAATCAAGAGGGACAAGGCCAGTACGGCCGCTAAGATAAGATGCTGTCTAAACAGAGTGGTGGGAACTGCGTCGTGATGTTTTGACAGCCCTGGACAGCTGAGTCTTTGCTTCACCTTCCTGCTTGCTGGCTCCTGCCCTCGCAGAAACTTGTGCTGTTACCTTATGAAAGCTTATGACAAGAGAAACTTCGGGCCTAGCCATTTTGGAGAGACCCACCTTTGTGCCCTCTAGAGTAAAATAAAGGTTTTCCTTTCCACAAGTGGCCATCCCATCTCTGGTGGTCTTATTTCCATAATAAAAGTCCTCTGGAACGTCAGAGAGGTCAACTTAAATGACAGACTTGTTTGAGCTTTTGATTTTCTCTCATTTAATCATTATTGAGATGCCATAATTAACATGGCCAGCCACAATTGTTGAATTTTATATTTCTCCTTTTAAATTTTGCTGTTGTTTGCTATCATATAGTTTGTGATCCTGTGTATGCACACAGTATGATGATATTTATAATTGCTATGTATTCTATTATTGATGCATTGGATATATTGACATTTTCACAATTTTGTATGTAAATAATGTGTTTTAATGTTTATTTTGCACTTTGTACCATCTGTATTGGGATTACTGCTTTTTAATCAAGTAGCTTTTTCATTGTTTTAGTATCTGTCCACTTCTGTCATTACATTTAAAATGTGCCTGTAACTTTTCCTCCTCTTCTTTTTTAGGGTGAGCAGAACCAGATTTACTGAACACATTGCAAGGAAGCAGGAACGCAAGTCAGACAGGCAACTGCTATCAAGTGTGTCTTCTGGAGATAAAATAGAGTTGAATCCTGACTTTTTACCCAGTTTGATAATCTCTATTTTGAATGGAAAGATTAGCATACATTTAATGCGGTTTTCAAAGTAACTGACTTTACACACAATTTACATGTGCCAGTTGACCATTTATTTTTTATACATGTCTTATATTTTTTGTTTTTCTTTTTTAAAACACATAATAGCTGCTTGAAATCTAACATGCATACCACACAATCCACCATCATAAGTCAGTGGTTTCAGTTTATTCCCAGAGTTGTACAACCATCACTTCAGCCAATTATTGAACTGTTTCATCAATCCCAAATGAGAGTTTACTCATTTTTCATTTCCAAAAAGTCAAATTAACCTCAAATGCATGAAGATTAACAGATGACTTCTTAACAAAACCAGAGAAATCCTTAAGTCTCTGTGTTGAGCTCTATCTAGGGTTAAACACATAGCTCTCCACCACCTGTACCAGGCTACAATTAGTAAAAGTGTTTTTCAAAAAGTAAAACTAAAATGAAAATATTTTTTATATAAATGAAACTTAAGAAAGTTTGTAGTCAGCAGACTTGAACTGTAAACAACTCTAAAGGATTTCTTCAGGCAGAAAAATGAAGCCAGCTGGAAATATTAAAAACGACAGGAAAGAATGAAGAGGGCAGGATGGTAAGTAAAAGGTTAAATGATTAAAAACAGTAATTTAAAAGTATTATAGAGGAGGATATATACTTGTAATTAATATGGGCCAAAATAATAATGAAAAATACAATTGTAAGTGTTCTAAAATTCAAACAGTATAGGAAATGATAAAAGTGACCTTCCTACCACATGCTAACAAGTCAAGGATAAATGACATACTCCGTAGGATACCAACTGAGTGGAAACAGAATGCAAAACTAAAATGGAATAGAAGGGAGAATAAATCAAAAACAAGTCAAATAAGAGGAAAAAAGGAATATTACTTAACTAGCAACAAAAACAATATCAGATAAAATAATAAAAGTGAATAAAGTAGAAGAGAAAGAGGGAGACATAAAACAAATGAGTCAAATAGAAAATAAACAAACGGAACTATGGCATGTAGTAACCCAACAACTCTAACAATTGCATTAAAAACAAAAGAGCTAGACAGCCCAAATAGAAGATTCAGATCGCCAAGCTGATTAAAATCCAGTTTGAAATGCAACTATTGGAGATATTTTCATTGTGAGAATATAAAAGGATTAAAAAAATGATGGATAAAGTCAATTTGTGCAGAAAAATAACCAATACAAAGCAAATGTGAATATTCCAATAGCTTACAAAATTAAATGAGAAGTAAAGTGTTTTTTTTTCCTGTTGCTGGTAAAATTTGATCATGTTAGAAAGTATACATATTTTCCTTGCTAAGTCCAATTACGATAGGCTAATAGTGACATTCTTTGGTTCCACTAGTGCCAAGGCTTCTGAGAAATGTGGGAAAATGGTATGTAAGAGAACGGATTGTGCTGTTGTGTGGCATAGAGACGCAGAAGAGAAGTGAGATCTTCCAGTAGTGTAATGCTGCATTTTAAGCCATGTGAAGCTTCAGTGAACCTCAAGTCACTGGTAAAGCAGGGTAGCACAAAGTTTACTTATGGAAATTTGAAAGTCACTGAGCTGCTTTTGGGTTGATGTGGAAACTAAACAGACAGAATACTTCAATGTAAGGGCTAGTGACTGAAGGAACCTGGATATTTTGATTCTACAGAAGTTTTAAGAGGTTGTCAGACTTACCCTGAGTGTAGAAGCAACTGATGTTCAAGAATATTGTATGTAGGACACCGAGGAAGATGAAAGATGCCAGCAGTGGCGACTGTATGAACAGTCAGTTTGATGTCCCATTCTGTCATGGGCTCATCCCTTAAGTTGCTCTAGAGTTACCAACTTGATGTTTCCAGGTGCTGGCTTGTGACTTCTGAGGAATCCCCAGGCTGGCCTAAGGGGTTGGTTTTGAATTGGAATAGGATATTTGCTTTGTTGTCACATTTGGTCTCAACAGTAAGTGAACCAGAGTGTCCATTATCTCTGAGATTTTAATTTCAAAGGTGAAGCTTTTCCCACCATACCTGCTGATACCTGAGCCGGGACTTCCATCTGTTATCTTGTATCTGTCAAAGTGGGTCAAAGTATTGAAAAGGGAATGGCAGAAACTTCCAAGGGCTGTGAGGAGTCTGAAATCTGTCCACCATGCCCTTGACCCAGGCACAGCAAACTCTTACAAGCTCAATAACGTCAGTCATGACTTGTGAAGCCTTATCGTGTGTCTTTGTGTATTACCTCCTCTTTTGGCCTTGGTTATCCAGAGTTTAAAATGAACCTACCTGTTTACTGCTTCCTAATTTTAAGAATAAAACAACGTCAGGAAAAGGACAGGCAGATTTTGCCATTTGCCTTGTGCCTCTGTTCTTGTTTAAAAACTCCGTGCTTCATTTCTTCAGTTCTAATCTCTTATGGGCCCTGCCTGGGATTTCCTTACATTGCAATGGAGTTTCAGCCTGACTAATCAATCGTGATTGAAGGCATTTCTGATCTGGAACCACCGTCCCTGCCAATTTCCCCATGAGTTGGTCTCTGTCTACCTGGCACATCACTACTTAGCAGACTCCTTTCTAGAGTTCAGGATAATTGCCCCTAGATTCTGTTCTCTTACTACCAAGAGTACAGCTCCTGCCCTAATATCACATCTTTTAGGGAATCGAGCATATCTAAGGGATGTCTTCCCTTTGTTTTCTTTATTCCAGGACCGAGTCTTTTTGTGGCTTTGCTGCTTCTCTTGTTTGGATATTTCTCCAGTCTTAGAAAGAAATGATTTCAGATTTCAATGGGCAGGTTTTTTTTTTTTTTTTTTTTTTTTTTTGCAAGAAAGCACAACAGAACTGAGCTGTCTGTTATTAGACCCCAGATACTGTGATTGATTCTGAGAAGAAAAAGACAAATCTGGGATGGAGGGATTTTCTGGAATTATTTTGTTGTTTCAGGCAGCTGTATTGGGGCCAGTGTTGTGGTGCAGTAGGTGAAGGCATTGCTTGGGATGTCTCAGATGTTCTCTGCTCTTGATCTGGCATCCTGGGTCTGGGAAAGCAGAGGAAGATGGCCCAGGTCCTTGTATTCCTGCTCTCAATGTAGGAAACCCAGATGGAATTTCAGGCTCCTGATTTAGGCTTGAACAAACTCCAGTTATTGCTGGCATATGGGCAACAAACCACTGGACGGCGGATGTCTCTCTCTTTGTTCCTCATCTTTCTCTCTGTCACTTTGCTTTCAAGATAAGCAAACAACTCTTTTTAAAGGGCAGGAATGTTGTCCTCTGTTAAATGATTCACCCTGTGTCTGCGGTTTCATTGTTTTCAAAGGTTTCTCACGATCTGTTTCATGGACCATGATGATGATTATAGGGTGGTTTGTGAAGTATCTTATTTTCCACGCAAATTGTTAGTAAGTAATGGAGGTTTAGAAAAGTGCAAACAAATGGCTGGCTTCAGGTTTCATGGAATGCAAAATCAAAAGATATTTTATTTTGGTTCAAAAAAATTTTGAAACCCATAGTTACAAGCAGATTCCTTTGTGACCTAGAATGCAGGATAGTTGTTCCTGGATTTTGTTTGCTTGCTACCAAGAGTATGGCTTTTCTCTTAATACCATGTCTTTTAGGGAATCAAGCATGGCTGGTAAAAAATAAAGGCTGTAAAAATATTTCAAATGTTTCTCCAAATAAGCTAACATTTTAATTCCATTTTCCCATGAATTTAAATTTTTTTTTTGGAGATGGTGAGAATGAATGAGAGATAACTGATGAAAAATGAATGATGCATCCCTCGCGTGTTATGTTCAAACTTACCGTGTTTGACTACAATAACGGGCATGATAACCAAAAGTTTCTGACTGGTTGGTGATCAGCATCAAGGTCCTAAACTCTTTCTTGTCCCAGAGAAATGAAAGTGTGAGATCAAAACTATATTTAATTTCACTTATGTTACATTTAGCTACAATATTGACTCTTTCAAGCATTGTTGTAGTTTGCTTTCACAAACAGAAGACCTAGTTTCATGTAATACATGTAAGAACACACTGAGCTCAGAATTAGCTTTTCTCTTTTAAGAAGTGTCACTACACTCATCTAGTTAAGCAAATAGCATGTGAGATTGTGTAAGGCTAGTGTGACTCAATCTGTTTTGTAACACCTTCTCAAGGTATATAGGAATTATCACATGAACTGAAGTCATTGGATTTAGAACTCCTTAATAAAAGACTCTGGAATCCCATAGAGAAGAGTGTCAGTCGCAGCTCAGATGAAGCAAGGTAGGCAGGCAGTCACTGTAACTCAGCAGGCTACCAAAGTCAGGACCCAGGTCCCAGGAACCCATGCCATTAATAGCCTGAGGGAACATATTGGACAGGAAGATTCTAAAACTTTTTCCTTTGTTTTGCGATCCCCAGGCCTCCATACCTAACACTATTTACTGCCTGCAGTATTCTCAGAAAGGGTTAAGGAGAATTTATTGTGGTGTTGCATAGTATGTTCTCAGGGAGAACACTGGATTGGGCCAAGTCAAGGGGAAAGTGCTGGAGTGTCAACCTCAGTAGCGGAGACAGAGGTCCTGGTGGAAGCAGTGGCCACATATGGAATGTGAGGAAGGCGCACACAAACAAGCTGAGAAAATTTCAGCAAGAGAACAGCCCTCTTCAACCAGTTCCAGGCAAGACTTTTCAACTCAGTTGAGTCTGATTCAGGAGAAGTGGACTGCGCAGTGAAGTGGAGAGACACACTCTATATCTCATTGACATGTCAAGCTGGGTTCTTAACTATTAGAGGTGTGGACAGGAGGATTGGGAAAAGGCTGGGAAGGTTGGCAGGTTTAATCCAAATAGCACAGGGTGATTCTGGTCACAAAGTGAAGGGCTTCTGACCACAAAGAAGAGGCCAGTATTGACTCATTGCTGCTAAAGTGGCCAATCCCTTTCTACTCCTACAGTATCTTCACTGAGGAATCAGAAGGGGACCCTAGCAGCCTTGTGTTTTAACAGTGAGAAAGATTCATCTACTATCCTGTTTAGTTCTGCTACAGCACAGGAACCCCACCAACTCAGGACTTGCCTAAGAGAAACATCAGTCCTACTGGCTTCTTAGCTTTGTTTAGTCAGTTGTATCCAATTGTTGCTTCAACAGCACAGTAGATGTTTGTTGTGAGAATTAAGTTGTGATTAAAATTTAAGTCAGTACATTTTGGGATAGAAATATTACCTTTATCCAGTAAGCTTCAGATGTTGAGAGAAGACCGAGGCCCTCAGAGGAGGAAGGATTTCTGTCTGAGGTTGCTTCTGCATGTGAGACTGCAGCTGAGCCTCTTCCTGGGTCTCCAACATACCAGTTGTCCTGTGGGATTCAGACTTGCCACAGACACACACATACACACACATCTTGGCTTTTCTTTTCTGTAAAACCTTTATACACCTCAAAGAAAACTTGACTCAGCCCCATGGAAACTACCTCCCTTGTGGGTGTAACTAATTACTCCTGTATTTCATCTCCCACACTAGACCAAAGAGCCAGGAGGCAGTGTTGGCTATTTGAAGCTGCCACATACTTTCTCATATTATACTCTTCCTTTTTTTCTTTTCTTTTCTTCTCTCTTTCTTTCTTTCTTTCTTTCTTTCTTTCTTTCTTTCTTTCTTTCTTTCTTTCTTTCTTTCTTTCTTTCTTTCTCTCTCTCCTTCCTTCCTTCCTTCCTTCCTTCCTTCCTTCCTTCCTTCCTTCCTTCCTTCCTTCCTCATCTCCCTTTCATTTATTCAAAAGGAGGGAGAAACACACACACACACATACAGAAAAACAGAGAGAGAGAGAGAGAGAGAGAGAGAGAGAGAGAGAGAGAGAGAGAGAGAGAAAATGAATGAATCTGCTTGGTGAATCCAGGAGCTGGAAACTCAGTTCATTTCTTCCATATGAATGGTAAGAGGAATCCAACTACTTGACCCATCATGTTGTCTCCTAGGGTGCATAATGAGCAGGAACCTGGAATTGAATTGGAAATGGAGCCTGGGCTTGAACCCAGCACTCTTGTATGTGATGTTGGTCTGCCAAGTGGCATCTTCATTGCTTCACCAAATACTTATCCCACTATTATTTACTTCTCAGGCAAAATCCAGATGGATATTGATACTACCCAATCAACAAGTTTATTCTCATATTCTTATTTTGTTTTTCTTTCACCTCTCAATCTTCTCAGTAAGTCCGCTCATTCTTTCAACATAGCCACGTGCAGCCTCATCTTATTCATTTGGTCATTTGGGACTATATCTATCACGGAGTATAGTTATCAAGATTATAGTCACTGTGTACAAAATATACCATGAAGCCATTAGCAGACACTTAATGTGTGTAAGTTATTAACAAGCAATGCAGATCCTTATATAACCATGTGAGGTTTTAATGGCCAGAGGACAGCATCCAAGACCTCATCTCCAAAATTATTTGACTCTCACTCCAGAAGCTTTGGATTGAATTCTTTCAGAATACTCATTACTACAACAGTATCCTGTAACTTGTTAAGTTTAAGAAAAGGCACAATCTGCAAAATTCATAAGCACCAGCCACCATACAAATCATACCAAGAAAAAATGTATGAGGCTACAAACTCAGCCTCCATGCTTAAGCTAGAAAAAAAAAAAGGAGCAGGGTTATTTAGGAAAGCATTCTAGTGACTTCCATGAGAAAAAATTTCCCCATTTACTGAACTCATCATTTTTGTTTTCTTGTCTATCTTTTGTTGCTACTAAAAATACTGAGGCTGAGAAAGCCAAGATGGCCAACATAGGAGGATGGATGTGAAGGAGATCGCAGTGGGAGAGGGACAGAACGTGACAGAAGCATAAGTGGAGCAACAAAGAGCTGCAGGGAGAGGTGCGTGACGTTCCCTGGACAGTGTGGAGACAAAAAGATCCACACAACTTGGAAGAGCAACCAGAAAAAACAAAACAAAACAAAAGGCAGGGAGGACAGCGACCCACTCCAGACCTGGTGAGTCACGTTTCTGGGCAGCCAACAGGAGACGCAGCAGACCCAGAGGATACAGAAGGTTGGAGGGATCGTCACTGGCGAAGGTCCTCACCAGTGGCAGAGGCAGACTGCAAGAGAGCCTGAGGTTTGGGTGAACCAGGTAGAGGTGGCAGTGGGTCAGCAGCTCCAGGAGTTTGCCCCCCCCGGGGACACTCACAAAGCCTGAGCCTGCTTGGTGCTCCTCTCCTCACCTCTCCCTCTGGAGTTTCCAGCGACTGAGGCCACAGGGCAAGTACCTTGAAACTGCCGAAACTATGTCTTGGAGGTGGCGCACAGTGGTCCTGTGCGCTGAGGAGGCAGAGAGAGAGCATCTTGAATCCTTCGTGCCCTGTGGACCCGCATGCAGGGGACGCTCCAAGAGAGCACCTTGAACCCTCCTCGCCCTGCAGTCCTGTGTGCTGGGGACGCAACAAGAGTGCATTGAATACTCCTGCACCCTGTGGACCCGCACACAGGAGACACTCTGAGAGAGCACCTTGAACCCTCCTCGCCCTGCAGCCCTGTGCACTGGTGATGCACCAAGAGTGCATTGAACACTCCCTCCTCGCAAGGGGACCCGTGCGCAGGAGACACTCTGAGACAGCACCTTGAACCCTCCTTGCCCTGCAGTCCCGTGCACTGGGGATGCACCAAGAGTGCATTGAATACACCCCTGCCATGCTGCTCCATGCCTGCAGGCTCCGATCTCTGCAGGATAGTGCTTGGAGACCCCTCAGTTCACTACATCCCAACTGCCAAGGAGAACACGGGGAATTGGAATGCCTTTGGAGGCCAAGAAATCTGAGGTCATCCACTCCCACTTGGATCTACCACATGGGATGGAAGAAGTCCAAATCCTTCCTCACAGGATCCAAGGGTATCAGAACAACAGCCAGGAGCCCTGAGCAGTCCACAGAAACAGAAGAACAGTAAACTTCCTTCAGGACTAGGGAGGGGAGCTTTCTCTGGTCCTCGCTTGGTTCCAACTTGGGGTCCCCATCCTCTCTTGCAATGACCATCAGGATCTCTCCGGACACCCCTCAAAACAAACAAATAACCAACCAAACAAACAAAAAATCTAGAATAGATAGACAGAGAACAACAAGGAAATCTTAGAATCAGATAGGAAACGGTCAGCATGGATTCACTTATGCCTTACTGGGTGGGACACAAAGATTAGTTACTCCTCACTAGGGTACTGAGGATTTCTCTGCATACCCCTCCTAAAACTGTTCTACCCCTAAACTGTTGACATATGTCTTGCTAGAGTTATAAGCCAGTCTAGACTACCCCCCCAAAAAAAGCCAGGTTCAGCAAAATTATGCTTCAATGCTATAAAATGCTAAATATTATAATGAAAATAGACACGAGACAGCTGAATAGTAATCTATAGCCATTTTAAGATGTATAGAACCCGGTTGTATATACACTAAAATTGAAATGTCAATGAAGTGGTCACAGGATGTGGTTAAAAACGTGCATTTTTTTAACATATTGGTTACTCAATACTATGTCAATTAATTCCATAACATTATAAATTGCTGCTGATGTTATGTTGGGGCTTTTAATTGATCGGGCTGGCTCTACTTTCAGACCAGAGAAGGTCTCCCCAACAAGCCATTGAACTTATCTGGACAATAAGATGTTGGACTCTATGAATGGTATATGCTTGCAATGAAAGAATCTCAACCTATCTTGAACTGTGATTATGCAACAAGGTGGAGGAATCCACCATGTGGGGAGGGTTTGGGGAGGGGTGGGGAGAATCCCAGTACCTATAAAACTGTGTTACATAATGCAAGGTAATTAATAAAAAATACTGAGGCTATATATTTTATTTAAAAAAATGAGGGTTACTTCGCTCATAGTTTTGGAAGTTGAAATTTCAAGACTGTGTGGGTGCATCTGTTCTTCCTGGTGATTGGTGTCATAATGGCAGAAGGAGATGCTGAGGAGATCACAAGGTGAGACTGGAAACCAAGGCAGGGAACAGGCACTCTTGCCATTTTAGTAACAGTCTGCTCTCATAAGAACAAGTGGGGTGCTTACGCAAACTACTAGCCAAAGTGAACACAATGACTTAACCACCTCCAATCAGACGCTATAGTTTTAAATTTCTGTGTACTTGGATTTTCCTATTTAGTTGTTAATATTTAATTATAGTTTACTCCACTGTGGTTTGAAAAGAAGTCTGGAATAGTTTTCATTCTTTTTATTTTGCCAAAACTTGTTTGGTGACTTAATTTGTGACCAGAATAGAGAGCATCTGATGTTCACCTGTGATTCTGTGTTCTGCTATTGGATGGAAAATTCTCTGTGTTTGTTAGGTCCATTTGATTTGTAATGTTATTTGAGTCAGCTGTTTATTCACTTTCTCCCTGCGTAATCTGTCCATTATATCTTATAAAGACAATATATGGAAACTCCACAGTCCCAAACATAACAAGCAATGGGAAAAACAGAATTCTTTTCCCTCTATGATCTAAAACATGGAAAAGGAGGTTGCTTCTTGAAACTTAACACCGAAAATATTGCTGGCAAAACTACTAGAGAAATTAGGTGAGAAAGAGAAATGCCATCCAAATTGAAGAAGAGATTCAACAGCTTCTGTGTGTAGTTGACACAATCTTATATGTAGAAAACTTTAAAGACCATTAAAAAACAATAGAAGGTTCGGGCCTTGGGATTGGGGGCAAGTGCCGCTCCTCACAGTGTGGCGGCTGTGGGGGGGTGCCCCTGCCGGGTCGGACCCAATGCTGGGGGCTCACGCCAAAGACACTGCTGCAAGGCAGTGAACGAGTCCTCGGCCTCCCCCAGGATGGCCAGTGCACCATGTGGTGCCAGGCTCTGCCTGCTGGCCTCCCGGCCAGGGAGCTCTGGGGTATTGGTTGTCTGAATCGCTGCTTAGGTAGCTACTTGAGTCAAGGACACTAAGTCACACTGTCTAAGGCAGAGGCCAGGACAAGTGAGGGACTGAGATAAGCTGAGTCAGAGCAACCACTGGCAGGCGCATGATCTACGGCTAGGAACAGGCCCAGTTGGGGAGGCATGGGGACACCTTAACTGGGTTGGGGTTCCCGCCAGGGGGTGCCTGTGCTGGAATGGGGGCTGCATTCTATCTAGGAGGCAGTTGTGGTCACCCGAGGCACTGGTGTGGGCTGGGATTGGATGCACCAGGCCAGTTCAGATCCCAACACCATCTGGTGTCATGGAGAACCAGAGGGTAGACGTAGGACTGATTAGGCTGGGTCTCACTCCCCTCTTGAGCCATGCGTGAGCTGTATGTGGGTATGGACGAGCCATGGCCGGGCTGAAACATCCAACAACAAGAACCAGAATGGGGTGAAAGCCAGCCAGGAAAAGCCACTGTTCCTGCTAGGACAGGAGGTGAACTGGGTAGGGTTGGCTCAAGGACCCCCTGGCATGCGCAAAATCTGCCATTGGGAGGGGGTTCTGATGGAGGAGCCTGGGCAACTCCTCTGGAAGGACACAGTCCCTGCAGTTTAGCGCAAGAAGCATGATAGGAAACAGCCCAGAATAGGCCATGGAAAGTTTCCCACTGGCACACATTCAGCATGGGTCAGGAGCAGACCAGGCTGAATCAGTTCATGTCACCCACTGGCAAATCCGATCACCAGAACAGAGTGTGGGATGAGCCGGGTTTGGTCGCGACAAAACAAGTACACCCACATAAGAGATCGAAGAATCTGCTGGCTCCTGGTTTCAGATTGGATTGGCTCAGCTCTGGCCATTACAGCCATCTGGGAAGTGAGCGAGTGGATAGAAGATCTTCCTCTCTGTCTCTCCTCTCTGTAAATCTGCTTTCTAAAATAGATAAATAAATAAATAAAACTTAAAAAAATACATAGGAAGCCACAAAGACCTTGAATAGAAAAAGGAATCTCGAACAACAAAATCAAAGCTTGGTATCTCTCACTTTCTGAGTTCAGAATATATTGCAAAGCTATCATAAGGACAACAGTGTGATACTGTCATGGAAATAGACATACAAGCCATTGTAACTGAATAGAGAGCCTAGAAATAAATATACACATTTGTGCTCAACTAAGCTTGGCTAATCGTACCAGAAACACACAATGGGAAAAAGGTAGTCTCCCGTAAATGGTGTAGAAAACAGTATGGAAACATTTTTAAAAACCAGAAAAGGAACTTCCATATGATTCAGCAATACCACTACTGAGTGTGTATCCAAAAGACATGAACAGATTATATCAAAGAAATATCTGCTGTATCATATTTATAGCATCCCTTTTCACAGCTGGTAAGGTGTAGAATCAATGGAGGTATCCATCATCAGGCGTACATATAAACATAAATATAATATAAATATAAATATGTATTATCCAGCTATAATAATAAATGAAACTGAGAGTATCACATCAAACAAAATAATGCAGAGCTGAATACTGAATGCTCTTTTTATGTGGGAATTAAAATTATTTTAAACATTCCGCATTATGAGACTAGGAGGTTTGAGAGAGACAAAAAGAGTTGGATAAAACAAAAAAAGGTGTAGTTCATTCAGGCAAATATATCAATATATGGTATTAGCAGGGAGTTAGGAGTGTATGGAAACTTTTTGTATTCTTATGTCACATTTTTTGTAAAGTAAAACATATCCTGAAATAAAATTTTAAAAAAATCTCACAGGAGAAAAAAATAATACTGAGAAAATTGTAGATATTTCTCAACCTGAATCCATAAAATTACTGGAAGGAAAATGAAGAAAATTCTTTGCAGTGATCTAGGCAATGCTTCTGTAAAGCAAAGGAAGTGATCAACATAATATAAAGGCAACCTACAAAGTGGGAGAAAACACTTGCAAACAATACTTCTTTTTCAAAAAAATTTTATTACAAAGTCAGATATACAGAGAGGAGGAGAGACAGAGAGGGAGCTCTTCCATCTGATGATTCACTCCCCAAGAGACTGAAACGGCCGGTGCTAAGCTGATCTGAAGCCAGGAGCCTGGAACTTCCTCCAGGTCTGCCACACGGGTGCAGGGTCCAAAGACTTTGGGCCGTCCTCGACTGCTTTCTCAGGCCACAAGCAGGGAGCTGGATGGGAAGTGGGGCTGCTGGAATTAGAACCGGTGCCCAAATGGGATCCTGGGCATTCAAGGCGATGACTTTAGCCACTAGGTCATCGTGCCAGGCCCGCAAACAATATTTCTAATAAGGAGGACACATTCAAAACAGTTAAGGAACACATGTATTTCATAACAGGAAAATATGTAACCCTATGAAAAAATACATGAAGGACCTGAGTACACATTTGTTTAAAGAAGATACACAAATGGCCAGCAGACATGAAAAAGTGCTTTAAGAAGCAGTTAAACACTACTATTCTAGGAAATCAAAAATTCACAATAAGACTTTAAACACCTGATGAAATGGCTGTTAAAAAAAAAACAGAGACAATAAGTATTGAAAAGGATGTTGAACAAAAGAAACTCTTGTGTATTACTCTTTTTGGGTCTGTAATGGCACAGCCATTGTGGAAGGTCACATGGGGGTTTCTCAAGCAAGTAAAAGTACCATATGATTCAGAAATCCTACTCTTGATTATACATGCAAAGGAAATGAAATTAGCCTGCTGAAGAGATATCTACATTCATGTGTTCCTTTTTTAAGAGATTTATTTATTTTTATTGAAAAGACAGACTGGATTTACAGCGAGAAGGAGAAGCGGAGAGAAAGGTCTTCCATCCATTGCTCCATTCCTCAAATGGCTGCAACAGCTGGAGCTGAACCAATCTGAAGCCAGGAGCCAGAAACTTTCTTCTTGGTCTCCCACATGGATGTAGGGTCCCAAGTCCCAAGGCCTTGGGCTGTCCTTCACTGTTCTCCAGGCCACAAATTGGGAGCTGTGTGAGAAGAGGAGCAGCTGGCACATGAACTGGTACCATATGGAATCTTGGAGCTCACAAGGCGAAGACTTTAGCCATTTACACATCATCCTTGGCCCCCGTGGTGTGCTTCTTGTGGCACAATTTATAATAACCAAGTCTTGTAATCAACCTAAATGTCTAACAAAGAACGAATGACTGAAGGAAAATTGGTGTATCTCCACAATGGAGTGGTATTCAGCTTTAAGACATATGAAATCTTTGCTATTTGCAAAGATGTGGATGACCTGGAGGACACTGTACTAAAGTGAAATGATCTAGACACAGAAAGGCAAATATTACATGGTATCACTTATACAGAGCACTGAAACGTAGTTTCCAGGAGCTGGGAGGAGGTGGGAATGGGACAACGTTTTTCACAAGGTCCCAAATTGCAGTCATACAAGATGATCACGTTTTAGAGCCCCGAGGTACAGTGATGTGGCTGCAACGTGAGGGATCTTCAAAAGATTCACTGAAAATTAGTATTATGAAAAAATTTTGTCATGAATTTCAACTTTTTAATGGTAATGGAATGCAAATTAATGTAACCATTATGGAAAACAATACAGATATTTAGCAAAAAACTAAATATAAATCTATCATATCACCCATGTGCTCCAATTCTAGGAACAAATCCAAAGGAAATGAATCATCATGTGAAAATATTGCCTTATACGCCCATGTTTATTACAGCCCAATTCACTATAGCAAAAATATGGGTTCCACCTAGATGTTCATTAACTGATGACTGAATAAAGAAAATGTGCGCATGCACAATGGAACATTACTCAGCCACAGAAAGAATGAAATCTTCACATTTGCAACAAATGGATGGAACTGGAAATCATTATGCCAAGTGAAATTTGCCAGACACGTGAAGACAAATATGCAGACATTAACAGATAGAGTATTAAAGTAAATAAGTAATATGGTAAAAATATGACAATTAAGGATCTTCATCAAGAGAAACAATTTAAAATTAGTACATAATAAAGACATTCTAACATAGTGAAACAGAGACAAATGTATTGCTAGTTGAACTACAAGCAACAAATACAAAAGGAAATTTTCACGCTAATGAACAGCAAGTAACTTGAATTCTTGGGGAAGAATAAAGAGTATAATAACATAATTTCTGGGTAAATATGAAGTATTATGTCTTGATTTTCATCTATCATGTTATTAAATTTATAGAACTCAAAAAATAAGTACAAATGCTTATATAAACTTACCTTTAAAATTTTGTTAAGATTTATTTATTTATTGCAAAGGTTACAGAGAGAAGGAGAAATAGAGAGAAAGATCTTCTGTCTACTTGTTCATTCCCCAAATAGCCACAATACTTGGAACTGAATCAATCTGAAGCCAGGAGCCAGGAGCTGGAAGGTTTTTCCTGGTCTCTCATGCAATTGCAGGTTCCAAAGCTTTGGGCCATCTTCTATTGCTTTCCCAGGCCTTAAGCAGGGAGCTGGATGGAAAGTGGAGCAGCCGAGACACAGACCAGTGCCCATATGGGATCCTGGCACTGGCAAGGTGGGGATTTAGTCATTGAGCCATCACACTGGGCCCAAACTTATCTTTCAATTCTACTTTTCTGTATTTTTTTTGTATTCAAAAATTTCAAAAGCCCTTTTTTATCCATTCAAAAATTAGAATGATTTGTTTGAGGCGAGATATTCTACTTCCCTGGGGCTGGCTCTGCAATCTTTTTGAAGTACTTTTGTGCTACACCATATACTTGGAATTTGCCGAGTCTGTTGTTCTCATATATTCTTTCACAGAAAAACAAAGATAGTTATGTGGGGGATGAACATGTTCATTATTTTGAGTATAGTGATCATTTTGCAATGATTATGTCTATGAAAATATCAAATTGTGTATCTCAAATGCATCAAGTTTTAGAAACACCCTTAGGATTGTCTAAGGTAACATTGGGAGGGGATTTCCTTCACGCAGGGGTTTGGCTGACACTTGGCTCTTCAGGCAGCCTTCCATGCTGGGAGTGACTGGGCATAACTTGTTTCTTCTGATCTGAATGAACCTGTGCAAGTGAACTGGTCTGGTAGCTCCCGTCCTGCCTTGCTCTTTTCTCACCACATAGGTGGTTGGTTACTAAGGCAGTATTTCTGAGAAGATGCAAATGGATTGATGAAGCCATCATATGCAGGTGAGTAGGCTAAAGCTTCTCTTCTATTATTTTTCATTATGCCAGGGAGTATTCTCAGGCTCCATTCTGCAAGGTGGTTTGTCGTTGTTTGGTTTAGAAAATATGTTTTCCTACTACTTTGCCGCATTTCCAGAAGGTAGATTTACTACTGGTCCATTTGGGAAAATGCACAGATTAATTCTTTGTCTTGTGATTAGTTCAGTGACAAATTAGATGGTGGGAAAGGCAGACACAGAAAACAGGTTTGCCTTGTTTTCAGTTAGATTGTTTGTACATTAATAGAAACTGGAAATTCAAAAGTGCGTCTCAACTTCAGAATAATAGCAATGGATACTCACTGTTTTTTCATACAAAGGTGCATTCTCATTTTTCTTATGGTCAGCATCAGTTGCACTTTTCCTTAGATTTGAAGTGGTGCTTTCTTCGGAAACTTGAGACTGGGGCTCAGAGGACCACAGTGTGATGATTAGAGGCAAGCTAGAATGGATAAATTCTGATTCCGCCACTGTGCATACATTTATATTACAAACAGGAGAATTTTCCTATAACAGAAAATTTCTGGATTAGCTCAGATTATCAATGTTTAAATTATACCTTTTGTTTTTTTGTATCACTAAAAGATTTTGCATATTCTTGTAATAACAACTTCCATAAAACAGAAAATAGACAAACTTGCTATAGTCCCCTTTTCAGTAACTAGTATGAAATCTATAGATAATAGTTGCTTTTTTACTAATGCAGACTAACTTTGCCCTCAGCCAGAATCTAAGCTTATTGAGATTCCTTGCCTAAGAATGAGAGGTGTAAGATTCCTAAAATTTTAATTTTTGAAACATCTCAGTCCTTAGTGGCTTAATGCCAGACTGTAATTCCCGTTTTGACTGCATTACTGTGGAATTTAGCAGTTATTCCACTGAACTTGATGTAATTGTTTTGGAGGTGAGGGAGACAGATTTACAGGGAGAGGAAGAGATAGAGATGAGCAGAGCTGAGTGGATCGAAAGCCAGGGGCCAGGAGTTTCCTCCAGGTCTCCCACATGGGTACAGGTGCCCAAAGATTTGGACCATCCGCCATTACTTTCCCAGCCAACAGTCCGGGAGCTGGATCAGAAGTAGAGCAGCTGCAAGCTCCCTGGCAATAAGGGAAATACAAATTAAAACATCAGTGAGGTACACCTAACGCCAGTAAGACTGGCCCACATGAATAAAAGCACCAACAACACTTGTTGGCGAGGTTGTGGGGAAAAGGGAACCCTACTCCACTGCTGGTGGGGCTGCAGGCTGGTACAGCCTCTATGGAAATCAGCATGGAGAACATTTAAACAACTCAAATTCAACAGAACGTATGATCCAGCAATAGCGCTCCTAGGAATATATCCAGAACACTTGTTTTATGAGAAACCAACATGCACTCCTATGTTCATAGCAGCACAACCAGTAATTGCAAAAACATGGAAGCAACCAAAATGCCCATCAGCAGATGATTGGATAAGAAAGCTATGGTGCATCTACTCCATGGAATACTACTCAGCTATTAAAAAAAACAAAATGCAGTTCTTTGTGGCCAAATGGGCCAAACTGGAAACCATAATGCTAAGGGAAATGAGCCAATCCCAAAAGGTTAAATACCACATGTTTGCCTTAATTTAAGATGATATGATGTTATGTATAACATGTTATTTTATGTATGTTATGTATGTTGTGTATAAACTAAAATTGAAATGTCAATGAGGTGGTCACAGAAGGTGGTTAAGAAATCGCATTTATTTTTAACATGTTGGTTACTCATTATTATGTCAATTAATTCCATAATGATGTAAATTTTTGCTGATGGTATGTTGGAGCTTTCAATTGACTGGGATGATACTCTGCTGGCTCTGTCTTCAGACCAGAGAGGGTATACCTAAGAAGCCGTTGAACTTGACTGGACAATAAGATGTTGGACTCTATGTTTGGTATATGCTTGCAATGGGGGAATCTCAACTGAACTTGAGCTGTGGTTATGCAACAAGGTGGAGGAACCCACCATGGTGGGAGGGTTTGGGGAGGGGTGGGAAGAATCCAAGTACCTATGAAACTGTGTCACATAATACAATGTAATTAATGACTAAAAAAAATAAAAAAAAAGAAAAAAGAAGTAAAGCAGCTGGAAAACTAACCGGCACCTGTAGGGGATGCTGGTGCCACAGGTAGAGGATCAGCCATTTGAATCATGTCACTGGTCCCAGAAATTGAAGTAATTTGATTCATCCAAGACAGTCTACTGGATCCTAGGCACAATTCCTTCAGTTCCCAGCATATTTAAAAAAATCTTTTTGACAGCTGTTAAGAAATCCCCTTTTATTCACTGGCTTATCAGTGACACTGAGAACTCTCACTGACTGTTGGCATCCTTGCAAAGGTACTTTCCAGTTAACAACATAATTGAATATTCAACAGAGCACTCCAACAGCCTGTAAGAACATGTGCTTCTATGTAAAGCTGTACATGGAAAGATTGATTAATTCCATAAGAACTCATTGCAGAACTTGTAATCAACTTAGTTGTCCTATCAGAAACTATTTTGTGTGGAATATCATGATGGCAGCAATATTTTGTTAGAAGTTCATGCTTGATGATTCTGGCAGAAGTGATGTAGCCCTGAAGAAAAACACATACACAAGATAATGGCCTAATCCAGTGGTGAGAAATCGTTCTCTCCATGGTGGGAAAGGTCCCATATAATCCATGGAGAATAGTTGCAGATCTATGGCTGCATGCTTAATCCCTACTGTTGACAGTTGGACAATGAATGGTTTTAGTAGGCAAAGAAATGGTAGGAAAGGAAAGATGAAGGTTCTGTATTTCACTACATGAATGCTTTACTCCTGAGCCCCATAAACAAACACCAGAGTGGCTCAGAAAAGAGGTTGATTGATATCTGCAATGGGACGCTTGGTTCACTTGATTATTGAAAGTTTCCTCTGCAAGAGATAGCCTTGGATGACCACTCGAATAATTCTTGAAATGTTGGGATTTTGTGCTTATTCTGAGAGGTACAGTCACATGTTTTTCAGATTGTCTCGCTCTAATTCTCCAATGTGCTTTGTCTGAGATTGTGAATAGCTGACTAGCCTATCAGTTGATGTTTATGAGCCAGTGTAGCCATTTGGAGTCACTTAATGTCTCATTAGGCATTTGATCTACCAGAATTCAGTAGCAACCCAGACATGGATCCTCCAAAGAACGATTGTCATTATCAGAAGAGAGTTCTCATTTTCTCCAAATCCCTAGATATTTGCATTGTGGTTCTTGAAAAAAAAATCCGAGACCACCAGTGGGGAACATTTTACCTGTAGATTCCCTGCCCAACAAGGAGGGGCCAGGGAATGTTTAAAATCCCAAGAACTTTCCTCAAATCTTTGGTGTCTTTCCCGCTCTCCTTTCGAGAGGCATCCCACCTCCCGGCTTTCTCTGTGGAGGTACTTTCCCTTTTACTCTCCCTTCTCTGCTCACCTGGTCCCTTCGCAAATAAACTTTTCTGTCTGTAACAGAAAAAAAAAAAGAGAAAAAAATTCATCTGGGGAGTCTGATTTTGAAATTTAATGTAAAATTACACTAATCAAAATAGTGTGCTGTGGCTGCCAAGATACATAAATAAATCAGGGAAACAAAATAGAAAGCTTAGAAGTAGACCTAATTTTCTGAACTTTGCACCATTGTGAAAGATCAGTTGTCAGGACAGGATCCTTTTGGCAATATGATGTTGTTTTATATTAGATCTATCTATTCTTTGCAATAAAATATTTTTTCTTTTGTTTTTTTATTATTATTTTTTAATGATCTTACTTAGTTGATTAGGGTACAAAGGGTCAAGGGCTACAGGGTGAAAGCAGGTAATACCATTGTTTCCACACTAATAGTATCATTTTTTCCCTGTATCTGGGGTTAGGGGAGTAACAGAGGGAAGAGCCCAACCCAACCTCCCACCCCTCCCAGATCCCCAACGGGAGGCACACTCCAGGGTCCTGCTCAAGCAGTTTTGATAGTTCATCAGTTCTGGATTGCTGCCAATCTCTCTGTTCCAATCGCAATGAAACATATTCAAATATTATTTAATTAAAACTTGGTATACCTTGGTATCAAATAGTGTTAATTTTCTAGCCATTCTTTTAAAAATGGATTGTATATCTTGGATTTCTCAAGTAATTTTATATGCATTATGACAATGTCTTCAAAAGCATGATGTATGATTAAGTTTAATCTATAAATTTTGGAAGTGAATGAGTTTTTCCAATATCTGGGACAGAAACTAATGCTTATTTGGGATGCTGGCACTTCAAGCAGTGCTACATCATAGTGCCAGCCTCTTTCCTCCCATTTTTATCTGTAACTGTTTTGTGAGGAGTTTCCTTGATGTTATGTAAAATCACATTTCTCTTTTTTACTTTAATCTGCTGGTTTTAATATGCATAAATGTCCCATGCCAAATTATGACTATGATGGGTGACATTAGTGATTTCAAATGTGAAAGAAAACATTGTCGAATGATCCTTGTTATAGTCTGAAAACCATTCAGGAGCATTGTGATATGTAAATAGTCACTACACAGGTTTTTTTTCTTTTTTCTTGTTTCTTTTTTTCTTTCTTTTTTTTTTTTTTTTTGCATAGAAAGCATGCTGGACCCAATTCCAAATATAGAATGGGAATGTGGGAATTTATATCCACGCACCAGCATAAGGCCAACAGATAGAGAATTACTACTAGAAAATGTTAGTGCTAGTGAAATTCTGGTTTGATCAAGCCAGATTTCTTCTTAGATAAGGCCTAGGGAGTGTTGAAGGTGAGGAATCAAAAAGGACTTTTGAGAATGATCAGAGGTGAAGGTAGGGGAGTTCTTCCTACCTTGACACAGAAGGGTTCTACACTAAAGAAAACCTTTTTACAGAGTGGGCTTCTGCTTCTTTTCTTTTCTTTTTCAAGATTTATTTATTTTTATTGCAAAGCTAGATATATAGAGAAGAGGAGAGACAGAGAAGAAGATCTTCCTTCCGATGATTCACTCCCCAAGTGACTGCATTGGCTGATGCTGCACTGATCTGAAGTCAGGAGCCAGGAACTTCTTTCAGGTCTCCCACATGGGTAAAGGAACCCAAGGTTTTGGGCTGTGCTCAACTGCTTTCCCAGGCCACAAGCAGGGAGCTGGATGGGAAGTGTGGCCTCTGGGATTAGAACCGGTGCATCTATGGGATCCTGGCGTGTTCAAGGTGTGGACTTTAGCCGCTAGGTCACCACGCTGGCCCAGGATCCTGTTTCTTACACTTCCTTGAGAACTTGAGCTTCATATGTTGAAGGCTGTTTTTTTCCGCTGGAGATTTGCTTCTGAATTTCTAATGCTATACGTGAGAAGAAAAAGTCCTATTAAGAAAAAAACCTACTCGTCATAATGTTGCTTAACATATTAATTAGATGTGGAAAGATTTTTAATTTTCTGTTCCAAATATTTTTTTTTGTCTTATTGACTTGACAGTTTGCCTCTGAAAAGTGATTTAGAAAGATAATTGAATATTTTGACTTTATAAATAAGAATGTGTGAGGACATAGCTATAATATCTGAGCAGCTATGTGCCATCATCTGACTCACATTTCTGATTAAAAGTATAATTAAATTCTTTGACAGCTGCATTAATTTTAACACTTCAAGTTATATCATTCTTAGATTGGAATTCTGTTGGTTTAGAACCTTTAAAATACTTCACTAAAATGTAAAAATTCTGAGATTTTAAAAAATAATTTTGTAGTGTATGTTTTATTATTTTTTAAAAGTTGTTTTATTTTTGATGTTGCCTTCATAGTTCATAAAGACGCATGCGCATGAGGACCACTGATTAGGGTGTGGAGGGTTGAGGTATATGGGAAGGTGGGTGGGACAAACGCTCTCAGTTTTCCATTTCTTCTCTTTCTTCCTGTGTCATGGATAGAGGAGTAGGGAGGATGGCTCCCAGCTGCCAAACTACATCAGTACCCAGATATGGGGGATGTCTACTTGATGTCATCTTAGAGACTGGGATGTAGAGAGGAACACTCCAAACAATCTTGAGTGCTTTTGATAATTCTGAGACACTGTTGGTTTCATCGCTGTAAGGTTCAGAAGTATTTCATCAACCTTGGGGCAATAAAATCAACAGTATCTCAGAAATATCAAACCGTTTAAGCAGCATCCTCAGAACATGCTTCACACTGAAGACCCTGGGCTGATGTTGGGTGGTCTTGCATTTTCCTGAGTACTGATGTGTTTGGTCTGCTGGGAGTGGCCCTCTTCCCTTCTCTCCCTGCTTTCTTCAGATACAGGAAGAAAAAAGGAGATTGGAGGTAGTTGGTTCATCCACTTTCCCCCACTGCTCGACCTTCCCTACCCTAATTGGTGGTCCACATGGGCATGCATCCCTCTCAACTATGTAAACATCATCAAAAACAAAGTGAAGTTATTACAAAAAATATTCTGAATTGCTTTTATTCTAATCAAGAGTTATTTTTTTCCCAAATGGGCTTCATTTGTAATCTGGGAGAGGATATATGTTAGTGCCATTAAACAGTCAATACTCATTTAATTTTTTGAGATTAAGCACTTCAATGATCACCATGCAGCCATTTGATAGCATCACATAGTTTTCTTTTGGTGTCCTGTCTCTTGTTTTGGAAGTGTGAAGTCCTTGTCTTTGGTATCGCAGTTGTGAAGTCATGAGCTTCTTTCTGAGCTTTTCCGCTTCCATATTATTAAGTTGGTAGAGGTCAGCTCCGTAAAGTACGAAATAAAGCCAGGATTAGTAAGGATGGATCTGAGTGTGCAAATGAAGAAATTAAGAAGACAGCCTTGAAATATCACATTTATTTTTTCTTAGCTTTCTAGGATGTCCGGTTTTAAGTTTTCTTGCAATACTACTGTTTTGTCCCCTTTTAAAGTGTGGCTTTATTGTAAATTAAGAGTGAATTAAAAATAATCTCATGTACTTGATAGTTACTTCAGCTCTTAGGAGACTTCAAGTATTCTTTTTTTTTTTAAATTAATTATTTTGCATTATGTGACAGTTTCTTAGGCTCTGGGAATCCCCCCCCCCACGCCCCTTCCCCCTGATGGCTTCCTCCACCTTGATGCAGTATTACAGTTCAAATTCAATCAAGATTCTTTCCTTGTAAACATATACCAAGTATAAAGTCCAGCTGTTTATTGTCCAGATGGGTTGAACAGTTTCTTGGGGAGACCATTTCTGGTCCGTTGTTAGAGCTGGCAGAATATCATCCCATTCAACCAAGAGTCCCGACATAACATCAACAGCAATTTGCAACATTATGGAATTGACATGGTTGTGAGTAACCAGTGTGTTACCAAAAAAAAAAAAAAAAAAAAAAGAAAGCAAGTTCTTAACCACAACCTATGATTAGCCCATTGACATTTCAGTTTTAGTTTTATATACAGAACCGACTGCTATATACCTTAAAATGGCTATAAGGTACCATTCAGCTGTCTCGTGTCTATTTCATTTTAGTATTTAGCCATTTGTTGTGTTGAAGTATAATTTTGCTGATCTTGGCAGATTTTAGGGTAATCTAGACTGACTTGTAACTCTAACAAGACATTTGTTGACAATTAAGGTGCTGAACATATTTTTGTTTGTTTGTTTGTTTTTGGGGGGGTGTGCAGGGAAATCCCCAACACCATGGTGAGGAGTGACTAATCTTTGTGTCCCACCCAGCGAGGCATGAGCCAATCCACGCCAGCTCTTTCCTGTCAGATTCCAGGCTCTACTTTTTGTTGTTTGTCTATTTATTTTAGGTTTTTTTAGTTTTTATGATTGTTTGCTTGCTATGAGGGGTTTTTGGAGCGATCCCGATGGTCATCGCGAGAAAGGGTGGGGGTCCAGAGGTGGAGCCAGGTTCAGACCAGAGAAAGCTCTCCTCCCTGGTCCCGAAGGACGTTTATCGTTCTGTTTCTGCGAACCGCTCAGGGCTTCTGGTTGTCTTTCCGATGACGTTGGCCTCTGCATGGTAGTGTTTGGACTTCTTCCATCCCCTGTGGAAGCTCCGGTTGAGGGTGGGTGACCTCAGAGTACTCGGCCTCCGAGGGCATCCAATTCCCTGTGGTCTCCTAGGCAGTTGGGATGTAGTCCTTGGACTTCAACTATTCTTTGAGGCTAAACTGTAATATTACTCCAAATATTCTACTCACATTATATTAGAATCTTATTCATTTTATAAATAAATATGAAAATTATTTACACATTTTAAGTTAGTATCTTTCTAGCTACAAATGTAATACAGTTATTCAGTAATTCAGGTAGACCTAATATTTCGAAAATGCTAAAGAAATCAAATGGATTACTTAAATTGATTAAGATGAAGGAATATTATTTTTTATGCCCATTGATATTTGTATTCTTATTGCTTCCTATGTAAATTAGCATGTAATTTAGAATAATTCACTTTCTCCCTCTGTTTCTTTTTTTTTTTTTCCTCTGTTTCAATACATACATACTTCACTAAGGCCTTTATTTTCTAATGTGATGGCTAAAATGCTTGGGTATTTAGATGTACAGAAAACATTCCAAAATCTTTTTCTCACAAAATGGGATATTGTAAGGGAATTTTATCCATAGTTCTTATCAAGATAAGAAAATGTTCCTTGTATTGATTGAAATGATGCTCCCTAATACAATATTCTTTTTTTAATTATTTATTATTTTTTTTATTCATTAATTACATTGTATTATGTGACACTGTTTCATAGGTACTTGGGTTCTCCCCACCCCTCCCCAAACCCTCCCACCATGGTGGATTCCTCCACCTTGTTGCATAACCACAGCTCAAGTTCAGTTGAGATTCCCTCATTGCAAGCGTATACCAAACATAGAGTCCAGCATCTTATTGTCCAGTCAAGTTCAACGGCTTCTTAGGTATGCCCTTTCTGGTCTGAAGACAGAGCCAGCAGAGTATCATCCCAGTCAATTGAAAGCTCCAACATACCATCAGCAAAAATTTACATCATTATGGAATTGATTGACATATTAATGAGTAACCAATATGTTAAAAGTAAATGCGAGTTCCTAGCCACCTTCTGTGACCACCTCACTTACATTTCAATTTTAGTTTAAACACAACATATAACATTCATAACATAACATGTTATACATAACAACATATCATCTTAAATTAAGGAGCTCATGTCAAGGCCCAAGAGAGGTGCCAAATACAGGAACTAAACACACACCTACAGGAATTGGAAAAACAACAGCAGAAGAGCCCCACACGCAATAGGAAATAAGAAATCATCAAAACGAGGGAGGAAATTAATCAGATAGAAATAAAAAAAATGATACACAAAATCAATGAATCAAAAAGCTGTTTTTTTGAGAAGATAAACAAGATAGACACCCCACTGGCCCGACTGACAAAGGAAAAACAAGAGAAAGCAAGAATTAACAGCATCAAAGATGAAAAAGGCAACATAACAACAGACACTGCAACCATTAAGGACATAATTAGAAATTACTACAAAGCACTGTACTCCAACAAATCAGAAGATCACCAAGAAATGGAAAAGTTCTTAGACTTCTACCACCTGCCAAAACTTAGCCCAGAGGCAACAAACGACCTGAACAAACCCATAACTGAAGCAGAGATTGAATCAGTGATTAAAGACCTCCCAACTAATACAATATTCTTAAAAGACTGCAGTATAATTTCCCCCTCATAGCCGATTTACGTGACTGAAATTATATAAACATTACTTCATGATTTATGGTCAAGAAGAGGCAAGTCAAGTTCAGACGTGTGCATCCTTGAGATTATTAATGAACCCCAGGATTTAAAATGAGCTTGAAAGAACACTCCTACACACTGTGTGAGGTTCCTCCTCCAGATTTTCCTTATGAAGAATTATAGGCATTACGATGGAGAAATAAGCTGTTACATGCAAGCTTTCACTGGGGCTCTGGTGGGAAATTCTGCTTATGGGTAAGACTGTTGTATTCTGATCCTGTTTCTGGAGGGTAGCACAACCTTGATTTCTTTTTTTATTCTATTTTTTTTTTATTTTTGACAATCTTTACATAGTTAATTTGGGCACAAAGCTTCAAGGGCTACAGGAAAGTGGGTAAGACTGTTATTTCCACATTGTTTTTTTCCTACATCTGGGGTAAAGGAGGAGGAAAAGGGAGACACCCCACCCACTCTCCCACCCATCCCAGGTCCCTGATGCTCTGAGGGTCTTGCTCAAGTGGTTTTGATAGTTCAACAGTTATGAATTGCTGCCATCTCGCCATTCTAAGCACAGGAATCTTCTGATTGACATAGTCCATCTTGGAGTTCCATTTGCCCTGTTTTTCACTACCAACATATGGCTGGGGTAGTAGATTGATTTGTTCTGTACATTTTCATGGTTAGAGTTCTGAGTCCTGCAGTTTGTTTGGGGGGATCCCTAAAGAAACACTGTCTGAGTGAACCCAGACCAGGTTCTTGTGTGTACTTGCAAGTACAGGGCCTGGTACAGTCCATCGCCCCAATCAGCTTGTGGTTGCAATTGCTGAATCGGTTCTGTTTGCAGCCCTGTCTTCCACTGGAACCAATGGGTGTTGCAGTCCAGCCTGATTCTGCCCAGCACACATTCAGCCCTCACATAAATCAGTGGGAGCTGCAGCCTAGTTGGAGGGACCCACAATAATTCCCACCAGGCCCGCCCCCTACCCTGGTCCCCGTGCTTGCCAGTATGTGCAGTAGACTAGTCCAGTCTGTCCCACATCCCCTTCAGCTCTCATACATGTCAACAATCTTGATTTCTGTGATAAGAATATCCCAGCTGATTGGTGCTCAGGTTTGCCAGGCAATCACAAGATTCTCTTTCTGAAGAACCCAGGGCAATTTCTAGATAAATCCTCCACTTTTCAATTCTTGGCATGTCTATGATATCTAAGGCTAGCCAGACTCTAGGCTTGTTGGCTCATGCAGACAGCAAGGATGCCATTAGGGCTTGAATCTCCTCACTAGCAAGAGAGGTTGGCAGCATCCTGTTCTTCAAACATGTTTGTTTCTGATCAACTGTCCCACATTCAAAGCATGGCAGGTTAGTGACCATGCAGATGTGGAAGCTGTGCAACAGGAACTAGACCTTTCCTTGTCCTCTTCTCCTGTGACCTGGGAGGGAAGCTAAGAGGATGAGTAGAAGAAACATGCATGCTAAGAACAGTGAAATAAAGACTCCAGTTGACCACAGAGTATTCAACTGTGGCAGCTCCACACTGGGAGACATCTACACCATATGTACCTCTGAAAATCTAATGCATCCAAGACATGAGCATTTGCATCTTTTAGGCGGGTGGCTGATTGTAAACAGCCGGCCCCAGACATTCTCTGCATGTTGAACTGCAATGGGTGTTGGTCAAATATCTGTGTTCTCTCTCTGGTGTTCTTGTTTACATTGCCCTCACTTGTTCCCACAGAGCTTCCAGCTCATCGGAGACTCTCATTATGAAGCCAAAATGTACAAATCCCTACTTCAAAGATCAGCTCAGAGATTCTGAGGGCCACGAATAAAAAAGTTAAAGGGATCACAGTTAAGTACCTGTGGGCAGGAGGCCCACCGATCAGCTGCTGCTTGCAATGAGTTTGCAGTTCTGCTCCAATTGCTCCTGACATAAAATTTATGTAGAAGTTCTCGTTCCCACAGAGACAAACATTCAAGGCAGAGACATAAATAAGATGACGAGTGAGAACTGGCAGCACCCATATGGAGAGGCTCTCATCCTAAGTTCACAGAGTTGATATGAGAAGAGAGAGTGGGGAAAGCCACAGAAAATTTCAAAACATGGTCCATCAGTCAAGAGAAAGAGAAGGGTGTTTTTAAATGTAGCAGTCATTTTATGAGCAAGGATGTGGTGTCTGAATTGAATACACCAATGGGATGGGTTTTAGTATGAATAAGGCTTTGAGGGAGTTTTATGGCATTTCCACGTGCAGCTTAACTTTTCCATGTGGCCATCATTGCATGTCTTCTCTGGCTCCTGATGAGACGGAAGTGTGTTATGGGAAAATAAGCATACTTGATTGACAGGTAAGGAAGGTAGAGTAAAATACATTGTTATGCGGAAATCATAAAAAAAAATTCGTTCTACTTTATTCTCACCTGACTCCCTGCTTATTTTTCTTTTATCATCACCAGTTGAGTGAATGAAGAACACAATGTATAACAGCTTACATCCCATTGTCATGTTGGACCAGCCAGGAGAGCCTGGATCCTCTTTATATGATGACAATATTAACATCAGGACTATAGTCTTTTTAAATAGGAAAAAATAATCCATTTTAAAATAAAGATTAGATCAATTAAAAATTGGTAAGTATTTCAATGCATGCAGAAACAGAACAACAAATTAATACATACGAATATAGGAAAAATAATAAGTAAGAAGAAAATACTCAAGGATATTGACTGGCTAGGGAGACAAACTTCCTAAGATAACAAGGAAATAGATCTAGGCTGCCATCAGGTTGTTGGCAATGAAGCAAGTCTTTTTTCTCTTGATACAGAATCTGGCAGCCAATGTTCTTGAGAGCAAAGGCTCAGAGTGGAGTCAGACTGAGAGTTGTCTCTGATGGCAGTCTAGAGGCATTGGTGTTTGCCACTTCAGAGGAGTGATGTTTTAAATTTCAACGTCAACCTTAGAGACAGAAATCCTGGACCCAAACTATTTGCTTTGAATATTGGTTCACAATTGCTAATACGATTTAGCGGTAAATTGGCATAGGGGACTGACTACCATTCAGCCACCTTGTACTTTCAAATCATTGTTGTGTTAATAATAATATATTGATTTTTCTACTCTCACAAGAATCATAACATGGCAAAACACTTATCATAACAAATAGCTTTAACAAAACCTGCCTTGAATTTATTCCGGTGGGTTTGGTGGTATTGCATTGTTATTTTATTATTCACTTCTTTTAATCTTGAATTTCATTTTTTGCCTTTTCTTATGCTTGCTGTTGTTTGGGTCCTCACTGTAATATGATTCCTTAGGTCTATTGCTTATTTTTCTGTTTTTTTTTTTTTTTTTTTTTTTTTTACTAAAAAGACGTAGATAACTAGAGATAATTTTAAGTATACATGGAGAATAAGTCCTTTATTATTTGAAGTTTGCAAACATGTTCTACTACTCTCTTTCTTAATCTTACACTCTTTAAACCTCTTAGTATTGATTGTATCTAATTTTTTACATTTTTCAATGAGTAAGCCATTGCAAGACTCATCTATTCCTTAGTTTTTCTCTCATTGCATGCATTATTTTATAATCTTGTGTTGTAAAACAAATCTTACTATGAAATTACACTGCATTTTTCATATATATACCCTGCTTTCTGGATGGCAGTACTAAACATTTTATCTATTGATGTAATTTATATCCTTTACAAAACATACTTTGCTTTACTGTTGAGTAAATGAATAAAATGTATATCCCTCAAACAAGCACAGTAGTTGATATTTTAGCATTGTTTTTTTTTTTTTACCTCGGATGTCTGGAAAAAAGACTTGTAGTCAAACTTATGCTTACTCTTTACTGGAAGGGAGTTGCAATTGTAAGCAGCAAAAGTAAGGAGCAAGACTGGAGATTATCAAATGAAGCAAGAAGGGAGAATCAGTTATTTGTTTAATCATATTTGTTATGACTAATCTAAATTTACTGTTTTCAAAGGCATTGAACACCCATTTGCATGTGGGTAATTTTGCTCAGGTGCTTTGGTCAGCCACTGGACCTTTTACATATCACTTCTGTGATGTCCTCTTCATTTGCATATGGAATTGGTGGAGAGAGTTAGGAAGTTCATGGACCTACTCAGGTCAGGCTGTGCCTCCTCTTATTTCAGTGAAATTCTGAACATTTTGCAGAAAGCTGTCTCTACTCCCATAGCAGATAAGAAATAACTGCCTGCAGTAGGAAATGAAACAACTTTGGATCCAGTAGCCAGAGCTCTCTGCTGAGCAAGTGTCTTAGGCAAGGGGAAGTTAAGTCAAATGAATGCGGACATGTGCATCACTCAGTCATGACATACCCTAATGCATTTATATATCACAACTGCCCTTCATAGTAGTTTATCTGATGAAGGCAACAGGGACTGTTAAATTTTAGGAGAAAGCATACAGAAGAATTCCAGTCAGCTTGACATCTGTGGTTTGACGGTCATTTGGGTATCTTCACTTAAAATATAGAATTTTGTAAATCCTACATTAGTTTTGTATTGTATTACTGTGGTTTTGGTTGCCTGATCCTATAATTACTCTATTTTCACAGGTGTGATGGAGCCAGGATTTTCTTCTTTTTCTGGATATCTCATGGCCATTCTTCTCTTGCAGATAGCATCATTGACTTCAGGTAGGAATATTTGTGTTTTTCATAGGGATCACATCTATAAAGACTATGGCAGAAAAAGTAGTTGAAGGAAGTGAGCAATCTTGTCCCGTGTAATCTGCAGATTCTACTCTACCTGACAATGTGTAACTTGGGATGTATTAGGTGATGGCCCAGGTACTCCCATGCCCGCTTCCCATGAAGTAGACCCTGATTGTTGCCAGGTGCCTGGTCTTGGTCTAGTCTGTCCTTTCTTCCTTCTTTTCACATTCCTATATTTCTTCCTTTCTGTCTCCCTGTCCTTCCTTCCTATAGTTCCTTCCCTTTTCTCTGTAATCCTTTCCTTCTTCCTTCCCTCACCCTTCTTCCTTTTTCTCTCTCCCTCTCTCTTCTTCCTTTCTCTCTCTCTTCCCTCCCTCCCTCCCTCCCTGCTTGTTTCCTTTCTTTCTTGTAAATAGATTTTGCTGTGTATAATTGAGTTATACAACACTATGACACAGGATACATATAGATAATAAATTGGTTGATGTAATTAAGCAAACTAATGCATCCATCTTATGTGATTATTCATTTGTTTTGTTTGGAGCAGTAAAAATCTACTCATTTGACAGAAATAGCTGATTTAGTAGTTTTATTAAATGCAATCCTCACGTTGAAGCTGCATGTTCATTCATCCTATAGCTCTACTATTTGCTCATTATTTCTTTATATGCCTACTAAGTCACTGAAGGGTTGCAGGAGGATAGTCAAGCTGATACCTACTTGGATAGGAGGCTTGATCGACCCATCAGGATCTCTAACCTCTGAAGCCTTAGGGTGTTATTTTCACCCCTGAACTTTTCTAAGGAGGATTTCAGGCTCACCAACTGCCCTCCTTGACAAGTAAATGCTACAGGGGCAGCGATGGCTGATATTTCCCTCACGTGCAGTCATGTCCCCACTCAGGTCCTAACACAGTAATGATTACTGTTAGATTGTTAATTTATGGGGTATTTTTGTGTTTTATCCACTTTTGAAGTTGTCTCCAGCATTAAGGTTAGTTTAAATTTCTGGAAGATAAAGTTCTAAAAGTGCAATTTCTATTTTTAAAATATTGCATGTATTTAATACTTGTATACTACTGTAGTCCTCCAATAGGACTTGTTTCAATTTTTACATACAAAAACAGATGATGAAGATTTCAAATTAGTGAGTGTAGAGATGGGTTATTCTGTTAAGTCTGATTTTCATTTGCATTTATAACAATTTTTCCATGTTTTGTTTTGAAGTATGTTTTGCATATACCAGACTGCATAATTTTAGTGTACAGATTAATGAATTTTTATAAGTAAACATATCTGTAAATTTATTCCTCTTATCAAGATATTAGATGTTTTCACTATCCCAAATGTTCCACTTTGCCCATTCCTAGTCAATCCCTTACTACCAACTTCTTCTTCCTGAAGTAACCATTATTCTAACTTCTACTGTTTTTAATTAGCCTTGCCAATTTCAGAAGTTGATATACATGGAAACATGTAACATGACTCATTATCATTCAGATTTTGTGCAGGTGCTTATTCCCTTAATTTCTTTTTAGTATTTTCTGCAGCCAATGGACATGGGAGTTCTTTTAGTTTAGGGATATTATGAATAAGGATACCATGAACATTCTTTCAATAATAAAAGTTTGGGCCCAGCAGCGTGGCCTAGCAGCTAAAGTCTTTGCCTTGAACGCCCTGGGATCCCATATGGACGCCGGTTCTAATCCCGGCAGCTCCACTTCCCATCCAGCTCCCTGCTTGTGGCCTGGGAAAGCAGTAGAGGACGGCCCAAAGCTTTGGGACCCTGCAGCTGCGTAGGAGACCTGTAAGAGGTTCCTGGTTCCCGGCATCGGATCGGCGCAGCACCGGCCATTGCGGCTCACTTGGGGAGTGAATCATCGGACGGAAGATCTTCCTCTCTGTCTCTCCTCTCTGTGTATCTGACTTTGTAATAAAAATAAGTAAATCTTTAAAAAAATTAATACAAGTTTATTTATTTATTTATCTATTGGCCTCCTTGCTTGGACTTAATGATCATCTAAATATCGTTTAATTTAAATTATTCTTCAAATATTATACCCACTTAAAATTCTAAATGTATTTGTATTAGTGATATATGCATTTTAATATTACATATACTGAATATAACTCTTTTCTCAGGTATACTTTGAGGAATGTTTTTCTGTCTGCAAATGGCTTGTTCAGTGCCAAGATCTTATCTTCTAATGAGTAGAAATGATTAACTTTCATGAAATCTAACTTAAAGTCTTTTTTTTAATTGTCTACATTTTGGTGTCCTACGTCTTAGATTTGGATTTGAGTATTTTTCTTTCACGAATTGTGGCCAGTCCATCACACTTACGTTATAACATAGTAGCACACAGAAAATGCGAGGGCTGTTTATTTCTCAGATCTGGAGTCCACACCAGTATTGACAGTGTTGTTTCTCTTCTTTCCAGCTGTGGGCATGGATATACAGATGACTGTCCAGGTTCCTGATACTGGAGGGTTCTTGATAGAGTGTAACTCAGGAGGGTGGCTGCCACATACCGAAGTGAAATGGATAGACAGCAAGGGTAATGCGATTCCACATGCTTCAAAACATTCCTTTCAGGATGGAACTGGGCTCTTCAGCTTGAGGATGAGTGTTCTTCTCAGGAACAGCACCCATGGTCCTGTCACTTGCTGTTTTTCTAACCCAGTCACTGGTCAAGAGAAAAGGGCGAGTATTGTCATTCCAGGTGAGTGTTCATGAGTTAGTTCTGTCAAAGAGGAATTATTTTCATCAATATGGTCAACTTAAGAAAAGATCGAGTGAAACCAGAAATGTAAAATTGCCTTGTTATCTATAAATTTCTGTCAACTTCCAGTATTTATATTATTTAATTACTGAAAAGAAAACAAGAAGGGAGATATATTTTCAAAGGGAAATTGTTAAAATAACTAGAACAAAAAACATATTAAGTATAGCATATTAAGGCTTCAAAGCATGTATGGCATTTGAATGCTGGATCCATTAAAGCTCATTGTGTAATCTTGGGTGTCACTCAACCATCAAAGACCATTAATTTTTCATCTTGGAAAATGTTGACACATATGGTATTTTGAATTTGAAGTGAAATGGCTTTACAAAACATAAAGAGATACGTGTTTTGTGGCTGATTTGAAAATTGTGGATGTTACAAGTGGACTTTATACTACTGCATGAAGAAGCACCTGTATAAAGAAATCAATTACAAAACAATCATTCAACTGATACACCCAGGAAAAATCCCAGCTTCTCACCCATGATCAAAAGTTATTTTTCTTTAGGAAAGAGAGGGTGAGATCAAAGATTAGAAGCAAACATTGTAAAAAGAGGTGCTCTTTGTGCTTTAAGCGCTGTCTTGGTACAGTTCCTACAAAACTCAAGGTGGCTAGAAAGAAAAGCAGGTGGGAGAAGTAAACAATTCTGTTTTTGTTAAGACAGTAGGTAGATCAACTGTCGTATAAAAAGACTCACCATGCAGTGGTTCAAGCATAATATGGTCAGATAGTTCATGGAGGGTGGCTTTATTCCTGTGTGATTCAGCTATTCAAGTTCTACCCTTATTACTGTACCATCTCAAGGGGTCTTGCCCTCCCTGGCATGATTTAGTTGGCCCTCATTAGTGCAGTTTCCTTCTAATTCTCAGGAACAGAGCATATATCATTCCATTTCTTTTTTTATCAACCCAATTTGGTTAATAGAGTCAGTTTCCAGGAAGATTGATTTATAGACTTTAAATTGATGATCATTTGCTCTAATAATATTTAGGAATTTAAACCATTGATTCCATAAAAAAATTTCTGGAAAAACCTGTTGATTAATCAAAGTTACTTTGCTTAGGCCTATTGCTGCAAAAAGAATATAATCATGACAGAATATTCTAAGATACAGAAATTAGGGAAGGATATTTATATAGCTTTAGGCACCTGCTGCGTAATTTGAAAGTACTCATATGTCTTGAAGGATGAGAAACTTGTTAGAATATCATAGATTGGAAGTGTTATGTGAGGTAATCTGACCATCCTAGCTCTTGCTGAGTGAACTACTTTAGTTGCTCAGCAGTCTTCATCCATGAGAAGTAACCATTTCCTAAAGCCAATAGCTACATTATTGTTGCTACTTTTCATTTTTTTTTTTAGTATAGGGACAGGAACATATGTCTTAATTCTGAAATGGCTTATTATAAGGACAAAAAAACCTTTCTGGTTCCAGAAATGCTTAGAATGGGAAAGGGAAATATGTTGGTTTCATTTCTCAAGGAAACTATCACTAAAGAGGAAAAGGAGAGATTTTTTTTTCTAAGAAATACCATCAATCTCTACCAGACTGTTTGGATATGATTTCAGATCAATTTTAGCTCTACTGTTAAGGCACACGTAACACAAAAAGAAGCATTTAAGTAGACTAAGTTCAAGGACCTTACTATCACAGAATTTCAATATATTTGCATAATCATGAAAGAACAATTGGAAGGTTAATAAAATATTAAAAGCCCTTCTTTTTCTTCACTTTAGGTGCTTAGGTCTCTTTGTGGCCCAAGATGGATCCTTGAGTCAACTCAAAATGTTAAACTTTGGATCTACTTCATGTCAGGGATGCTTGGCTCCATATGGTCCTACATTCTCTGTCATTCGAGTTTCCTGGCTAACAACTGGTGTTGTGGAGCTACAATGTGAATGTAGATCGTTGTATTCCATGCCTTTTCTTTGCTGTTTTAAAAAATATGAATAGAAACCATTCATGAAATGAAAATGCAAATCTAGTCGCAGTGATAGACAGATAGAGGAGACCCTTTGATAATAGAGCTAGCTATTTTTATGTCTTTTTTGTTTTTAGAATCCATTTATTTGCACTCATTGGTGCAAATTCAGTAGGTTAGTCTGATATATTTCAAATCATTTTTTGAAATGAAGAGTCTAGAGTGTGGAGGTGTTCTTTCTATGATTCTGTGGTTTGTGTATTTGTCTTCAGTTGTGTCTTCTTCATTTCTTGGGAACTGATGTTTGCCTTTTATCACAGTATCTCACTCACAAGCCCTTTACCCAACTCTTCGAGTTGTTAGAGGCTGATAGACAAATGCTGTCGCTGTGCACTTATTCTTGTGAACTTTGGGGAATTTGCTGAGTTCCTTGTATTATTGCTTCTCAGCAATTCATTATTTTTTTCCTGTTGGATATGTTTTATTTGTTTGAAAAGGCAGAGTTAAAGAGAGAGGGAGAAAAACAGAAACAGATAGAATCCATCCTTTGGTTCATTTTCCAAATGGTCACCACAATGGCCTGGGCTGGACCCTGATGAAGCCCAGGAAGGAGCCTGAAATTCCATCAAGTTTCCCAAGTGCATTCTAGGAACCCAAATATTTGGGACATCTTTGGATGCTTTCCCAGGTTATAGTAGAGGACTGGGTTGGAAATAAAATAGCCAGGACAACAACTGATACCCATATGAATGCTAACATCACGTATGGTGGCGTAATTAGCTTCTGCATCATGTTTGTGGCTCTGATTCTTTTTAATATTAAACCTTATACAAGTTTTTTTAAAGGGAGTGATTGAGAGAAGCGAAGGAGGGAGGAAAAGAGAAAGGTAAAGAGCGAGGGAAGAAGGAGAGAGGGAGAGAGGGAGGGAGAGAGGGGAGGGAGAGAGGGAGAGGGAGGGAGGGAGGGAGGGAGAGAGGGGAGGAGAGAGGGAGGGAGGGAGGGAGGGAGGGAGGGAAGCAGGTATGCAGGCAGACAGAGAGTGCCAGAGAGAATCTTTCTTTTGCTGGTTAACTCCCAAAATGTTTTCAACAACTGAGGCTTTGCCAGGCCTACCCCAGGGCATGAAACTCATTCCAAGTTTCCAACATGGCGGTGATGGCACAAGTGGTTGAGTCATCACCTGCTACCACTCAGATACATTGTCAGGATGAATGCAAAGGAGCACTGGCTTCCAAATCAGGCACTCCAATATAGGATGTGAGATACCAATAGGATCTAAGTCACTGTGCTAACGAACTGCCTTTCAAACTCTCTTAAATATTTTGATCAGGATATTAGAATTTTGCTTCTGAAAAAAGGTTTCCATTATGAGAGTCCTCCAGGAAATCCCTATAGGTTTTTTTTAATCATCAATTACTAAAAGACTTATAATTTTGCAACTATTTCATATTCTATAAATATCCTAAATGTCACCAGAGGCATTTCTAGCCTGATCATACTACCATGGGTTCAGACATCACTTTATTTTGATGTCCAGGATTCTCTCCCACTAGACTTTAGGAACAGAAGTAGAAGTTGTTCCTCCATCAAATCCTGATCCATCCTTGAACCAATAACTCTCCTATTCTTCCTCACCTGTCCAGCCTCATTGATCCTTGGCCCCAGAGCACATAATACTACATAAACATGGCTTAAGTGGATAACCTGTTTTCTAAGCAGAACTCTCCTGTTTACAGTAAAATCTTCTGATCCTGCTGTTCTTCTCAGCTCCTTCTGCTCTTTCTTTCAGATATCCTCTTCAAATCAGACTATATGCATCTGATGACAAACAAGATTTCATGTCCTCTGAAATATTTGATTGGTGTGTTTTGTCTCTAGTGTCTCACAAAATTAGGTAATAATTCACAAAGGGTAGAGGGATCTAAAGACATCTTTATTCATATGGTAACAGGAAGTTAGAGATTCATACAGAGCTATAGCCATCTGCTTCTCACAGCACCCGGCTGCTGGATTTGCCAAACCATGTCTCCAAGTTCGTGTCCAGGGAAGCTGCAATTCCTCCTGTGTGATACTAGGTGGCAAGTACTCCACTGCTGCTATGGTAGCTTTTACTAAAAGGACCTCTTGATCCTTTCAGAGCCATCATTGCCTTTTTGTCTTACTTGGGTGTTTTCTGAAATAATTAAGCTTTTTATTTAAATTGTCCATAAAGTTTTACCTTAATGAAAGAAAGAGAATAATATATGAACCCATAGTCATGTTGTCGATCCTCTTGGATCTCTTTTCACGTCTCTTGTTCTTCCTCTGGAATGAACTAGAACATACACTGTTTGTCTAATTGGGGTAGAAAATGCAGTTCTAATTTCAGAAAGCTGAGAACATGAAAGGGAATCATTTGAGGATGGCCTTTTATCGTCCTGGACTTTAAAATTTCAGACAATGTAAGATACGTTACAAGATTACAGATTATAGTAACTAAATATTTTAAATTTCTTCAGAGAAAGGAGCTATTATACAGTCTAGGCTGCTCTGGAAGGAGAAGAGATGAACTGACTTTGGGAAATAATTTTGTTCACATCAACATAAACACGAATGTTACGGAAGTGAGACTGTCTGATGATTCGGGACATAAAATGATGATAAAAAGAACATAGGTTCCACTTGGCCAGAAGTCAACCCAATTCATGAAGTACTCTGTCACTTGACGAAAATATTTATCATGTGCAGGGTTATAGAGGTGACTCTCTGTTGTTTCCAAGCTGATCACATAATGCACTGTGTTGCGGGAATGCAGATTGTTTTCCCTCAGCCCAAATGCCTGGCTCTGGTTTCACTCAAAGTCCTGTCTTTCAAGCCTGAACCCTGACATAGATTGAAATGACTTAAATAGAACCGTAAAACTTTTAAAAAGATTTGCTGCCAAGCATGCTTGTCATCATGCCAACTCATCTTCAAAGTTCTAACTTCTTAATTCTCCCTGTCCTTGATTTTTTTCAGTTATATGGATTAAAAGGAGTTATGCTGATCTTGTTGATATCCTGTTGTTCGCAGTTTTTATTGTCTTCCTTTTTGTTTACTTTGAATTCAGGAGGAAAGGTAAGTGTGACTAAAAATCTGGGATCTTTCAGTTCATTTTTTTCTGGTAGATTCTCTACATGGTAACATTTCTGTAAAGCCAGGTAGATCTTGTAGCCATAACTGAAAGTGGCACCAGGACTTTGGGTACTGTGCTCTGAACTGTGAAAGATCTAGTATCTTTGACTCCTATACTTGCTTCCACCAGTGCTCATGGATACATTGTATGTTTTTCAAAAGTAAACATATACTTCTTTTGGTACATCAGTTATTTCTTTCAAAGTATCAGATCCAGACACTCTTTAAAAACCAGTAATATTCATGTCATTTATACTCATAACCATTTTGGTTTAAAGACCCCTTTGAAAATAAAAACAAAAATCAAACACACTTTTAAGACTAATAAAATATTGATCATTTGATTCTCTTGATAATGATTTCACACTGTTTAGAAGAGCAACTACATTTAATTTTAGTATCATAGTATTGTAGAAATTAACAATGTTTTTGTTTGAGGCTACTGAGAGTGTTTATATAAGACAATGACTTTTAATAAATGAAAAGATGGCTGCAAATGGCTTGTGGCACAATGGTTTTACTTAGAGCTTTACTTGAATCCCACAGACAGAAATGGATCAGATACTGTAAGAGATATCTTTAAAACTCTCACGTTTCTGAATTGCCCCTAACAAAGCCCTTTTTATTTATTTGCTTTATAAATACAAATATTAACAAATGAGCCCAAACAACAATGACACTCAGGTCAACTAAAAAATGAAAAGTGTATCGGAATGTATATTTCCAACTATATGGAATATTTTGAACTACCAAGAACCCTGAATCACTTTTGCAGATTGTGATGCGTAGTGTCACCATTTATTTATTGCTAAATAGTTGATATCCTTGTAGTTATTTTATATGAATTTCTTCTTTGGTTTCTCTTTGAGTTCATCATTAGCATATGAAAAGCTAATTTTGTATGAATATTTTGTGACTGTAGTTTTACTGAGTGGATTTATTAATTCTAACAAAATTTTTTGGTGAAGTGTGTAGTTTTACCATATATGTCATATCATTTGCAAAACATGGATAATTTGACTTCCTTCTGCACCCCCCAATTTTGATATCTTTTATTTCTTCTTCCTTTCTATCTTGTTGGATTTTCAGTGTAGTACATATGTGGATGTTTTACGAATGATCTCATAACTGGAATAGCTACAATCATTTTGTGTCTGGTTTATGATTTCTGTTGAAACTTCTTTTGAAGTTTCATTTCATTTAACTGCTATTTGATAGGGATCTGGGCATGACAGATACATTTCCAAGTCATGAATATTCAATAATGTTTTGCATGAATGAAATCAAAGTTACTACCTGTAACTTTACTTTTAATCCTTCTCCAATTCAGTACTCTAAAAATATTTTAAATATTTGTCTTACCAACAATTCTTCCTCATACTTTGTTCATTTTGAACTTCTTCAATATTTTCATTATATCATGTCTATTTCACATTAAAATGTCTTTTCATACCACTGAATCGTAATTACAAACACTTTTAAAGAAATTGACCCAACTGTCGAGGACCGAATGTACTATCTGGGTTACAGTTTCAGATCATTTTTCTTTGATAGCTCCTAAATAAGGACATAAAAATATACCCGAGAAAGGATCCAAAATGGCAGAATAGGGTAAAGACATATCAAATTAAGCAAAGAAGAATTAGTGGGGGCAAGGCAGACAAGTATGGATAGGTCAGTGACAGAGAAATTGTTGCGAACCCAAGGACATTGGTAAGCAGCTGAGCGGCACATCACTGGCCAGATTTTCCACCAGCTACTAGAGATCCACCAGGAGACAAGTAGGAAGGGAAATGGCTGAAGAGGCAGGAGGTGGTTAACTCGTAGAATTATCAGTTTGGCTGATCCTTTGTTCAAATGCAAGCCAAGACAGAGCAGCAAAACCCCTATGGATAGGTGTGAGAGCAGAGTAGAGTGGGCACTCCAACAGCCCCTACACCTACAGGTGCCATCTTGGACAGATCCCACAAAGGGATTGCAAAATGCCTGAAGAATCAGTGATCTAGGCTTGTGCCAAGGTTGAGAAGAACTCACATCCAGCTCTTCCTGAAGCTTGCATGTAATTTGATACCATTTTGCTGGTTCCACCAGGGAAATATCACCAAGTTAGCATCTTGAGGTTTCTGTCCAAAAATAGATCTGGGTTACCCTCTGATTTAGCTTCTAGTAGATTCCAGCATGAAAACTAGTCTGCACTGAACTAGTCTAGATTGGAAAATGAACAGGGAGGCAGCTGGATTCTGAACAGGAAGAGAAGTCAGCCTGTAGACCTGTGGACACCACAGTTTGAAGATGAAATCTGTCTGAGGAGAAAACCTGCTGATTTCTATTGCTATAGCCAAGGATAAAAGAAGACTCCAAAGCATAAAGAATGAAAAAACTGATGTCTTTCACCCAAAGGAACATAACATAATTTTAATTTTAGATTGGAAGATGAAGACATTGAGGATGTGTCAGATAAAGAATTAAAAATAATTGCTATTAAGCTGTTCATAAACAATGAGAAACAGAAACAGAAGTTCAGTGAATTTAAGGAACATGTTACACAGGAGGTAGAAACATTGAAACAAAATCGAACTGAATTATTGGAAGTGAAGAACTCATTAGCACAAATCTAAAAACTTAATGGAAACATTTCAACAGCAGAATAATTGAGGTGAAATAAACAATCTCAAATCTAGAAGACAATTCATGCAAAAACTCCCCAACTAAAAAGCACAAAGAAGCAAACAAACTAGAAGAAGAATTGAGTAAAGAAAACTATCCAAGAATTAAATGACACCATCAAATGATCAAACATATGTGTCACAGGAATTGTTAAAAGAGAGGAAAGAGAAACTGGGATAAGAGGTGTTTTCAGTGAGATACGTGAAATCTTCTCTAACAGGGAGAATAAAAGGGGAATCTAAACATGGGAAGGGGAGGACCCCAGGTAGATACAACCAGAAATGGTCCTCACCATAACACATCATAGTCAAGCTTTCTGTGGTTCAAATATAAAGATCTTTCTTTCTGTAAATCTGACTATCCAACAGTGAATAAATAAATCTTAAAAGAAAAAAAAATGGCCAAACCAGAATACTATGCAAAGCTTTTGCTCTTATATGAAGATGCAATAAAAAATTTCCAAATCAAATAGAAATTGAAAGAAGGAATTTACCTCTACCCAACTAGCTCTACAAATGAGGTTCAGATATGCTACAGACAGAAGCTAAGAATGATTCCCACAATAATCAAAAAAGACAGAAGTGGGGAACATTCTAGTAAAGCCACACACAAAAAGCCTGAACCAAGCAATGACAAACCTATTTTAAAATATAGGAACAAGCCACTAACTTTCAATTTTAATTCTGAATGCAAAGACAGAGACAAACTTCTTTACCTCCAAAACTATTGTAGAAAACCAGATGCAATAATAAAAATATCATTAGCATATTCTTAGTTACCTGTGGATGAATGAACAGAGCTAGCATCTCACAATTCATTTTCATACTTCAGCCTAAATTGCAAGTACCTAACAGCAAAGCCAAACCATTGTTATCATGTTCTAAAGCCTGGAATAACTGTCCATAATGTAACACAGAACAACCAAATAAATAAGAGATAGCCAACATCTCCTTTTCACCAGTAGCTGGTGACTTACTTTCTAATCTCTCTCTCTCTCTCTCTCTTTTTTTTGCTTAAAATGAATTGTTTAAAAACATTTTTTGTCTTTGTTTTCCAGTCTCCTTTTTACAAGAACTGTACCCATTCTATGCTGTTTGGACAAAGGAAATATGGATTATCTTGATTGCACTGTTGTCATTTTTCATCGCAATCATTTATTTTCTACTTTATTCCATGAATGAAGGTAAGGGTGGCATCTCCAAGCATGTACCTCCTGTATCGCCACCTGAGTCCCTCATTCAGTGCCTACAGTTACTCACATCTCCCCCATTTCAACAGACAACCTGTTGTATTGTGGAACTTATCCATACTTTGCTAAGTGCTCATACAATTAAATTTGAAAGTCTCTCTAAGAACCCATAGTGTGATAGAACAGGTTTTACCCATAATGTTAAAGACAATGGCCCCAAAGAAAGATCATTGGATATTTACACAAGGCTTTCTGGAAATTTCCATTGAACTCTTCCTTCAGCTAAAACTCATGACCTGGTAAAGGAGGTATACAGAGGAAGGCTGGTGTGCTATTCACACCACGAGCATCTCACATGTAAGGGACTTGCATCAGCCAAAAGAAAACGCAAGTACTATCACATAAGTGCCAGAACCAGTTTTACCCACAAGAGTGCAAGTTTGTTTAGTACTTTTCTTGAAAGTGCTTTAAATTCTTCTTAATCACTTAGTTATTGCGTTTTGCTCTTTGGCATTGATAAATAAATTTGATAATCTAGAAGTTTGCCCATATAACTGATCAACTATACTTTAGCTATACTTCAGACTTAGGAGGTAACAAACTTCAAGAATATCCCAGTAGCTGGAACTTAACATGTTTTGCTTTAAGTTTCATGTTTAAATTCTGGAGGCCTTCTTCACATTGATGTGTATTTATAAACACACACACACACACATATATACATATATATTTAGTCTACATTATAAACATTTCTTTCAGTTATAGATATGGAAGTAGAAATAAAAGTATTTTGGTAGAGTTATCATTCTACAATATTGAATTATATTATTTAGTATCAACTTATACCAAAAATACTCTCAACAGATGTAATGAAAATAGACAATACTAGGAAAGTAGTAAATATTTAACATTGGTAATTTGAAGTTAGGGATAAAGTTCTGGAAGTGGGCACTGAGAAACTATTTAAGTTTGCATTTAGGTCCAAGATCATGAATTAAAGTGTCATCAGATAGTGTAGGTGCATGATCCCAAAAGAGATTTAGTTCTCTTGACTTCACTAGAAAGTGTAGTTTAAACAAAACAAAATAACATGACAAAGGAAAGAAAAATATGATGAAAGCATATTTGTCCCATTCGAGATTTGGATTTAGGCTCTGCTTCCTGTAGAAAAGGTAATGTACAAAGAAGTCACGTGCAGCAGTGTGAGTGGATTGGACGCCATGACTTCCAAATCTTGAGCAATTAGGACACAACAATTGCAACAATTGCCTGTGAATAAGACGAAGGGACAGAAGTTGCAGCCAGACAACGCCAGGCATGCTCCTCATAGTACACACTCATTGTACTTGCTCTTGGCCAGGGCTCAAGATTTATCCTCTCTTTTAAAAGGGGATCAGATAAAATCCAAATTTACACCAACATGGGGATTATCCAACTTAGTAATGTGGAATCCTGTGAATATAGGTTTCCCTTTCTGAGAGTTGCCAGGGGTGCTTGTTTTTAGGGAAAGTAATGGCAGTTGTGTCCTGTTTCTGCTGCTGGGTCTGCGTTCACTAAAGGATTCAATACCAAACAATCTAATGTCATGCTTAGCAAGCATTTTCCGAATATCCGCACATGGAATCAAGACTATGTCTCTCATAGAGGAGAGACTACTCTCTTTTCTAAATGACCTGCACAGGTTTATAGCAGAAGTCCTCAGATTCAAAGGTTTTCACAATACCAATGCGAATATTTGTGCTTGATGGTGTTTAGCTGAGCATCCACTTCAAGTTTCTTGACAGACATATGCAATTTATATGAAAATTGTTGCTGATGATTGCTTATGCCATGGATTCGGACCCCATAAACATGCAGTTAAAGAGGTTCTTCTCTTTCTCCAATTGTGTTGTGTCTAGAAGGTATAGATTTTGAGCTTGTTGTCTGAAGAATGTGAGTACGTACTGGTGTGGCCTCGGATGGGCACTCTTCCTAATACCTTAAATTTAATAAGGTTTAATTATTAATGCCTCTTTCTTGACAGGTTTGAGAATGCTACAGACATCAGAGTTGTCACCTGAAATACAGGAGCACAATAGAATCATCCCAGAAAATCCAGGAGGAAACATTCGGGACCAAGAACTATAAATTTGTGTAAAGCGAAGAAATTGCCAATGTGTGAGCACAAAATAAAAAGGTTCTTGCACATTCAAAGATGCCAAAAATACATCACCTAGGAGAAATGCTGCAGCCAAATGACAATGCATCATAGTTAAGATTTCAAGTGAAGGGAATGTCTCATACACAAAAGGGTGATAATCTCAGAAACAAACAGAGGCACCATGAAATCTAAATATTTCTCTGCAATAGTCTGAATTTGTCATAGTCAGAAAAATAAGCAGGCCCAAATCTTCATTTGTCAACAAATTCAGATTGGAGAAAATTAAAAAAAAAATAGAAGATTGTGCTTTTTAGAACCTTTGCTTGATTTTTTGCCTTTGCTTAATTAAAAAAAAAAAGTCTGTTTATTTTTTATTTTTTTGAAAGCCAGGTTACAAAGAGCTAGAGGATGAGACAGAGATACTTCTTCTGGGTCAATCCCCAATGGCTACTATGGCTAGGCCTGTGTTGGGCCAAAGCCAGGAGTGTGGAACTTCATGGAGGTCTCGCACCTGAGTGACAGAAATCCAACCACGTGGACCATCTTTCACGGCTTTCCCAAGTGCATTACCAGGGAGCTGAATCAAAAGTGGAGCAGCCTGTTTTTGATCTGTTGCTCATATGGGCTTCTGACTTCTCAAGACTTATCTTAGCTCACTGTACCACAACAGGGGTCCTATGCTTAAATCTTAGTGATAAAGGCAGCTTTACTATCAAAGTTGTGAAAAATAAATACCTTTAAAATAATAGTTGCATAAATGAATTATACAAAGGAATAATTCCTACAAAGGGAATTTCTATGTAGCAGCAATAGATGTTTGTGTATTTTATTCTAGCCATTCTTGTTAGCATTCAGTGTTATTTTACTTAGCTCTTAAATTGCAGTTTTTTGAATACCATGTGTATAACCTAGTATAAAATGTAAGGATAAGCAACACACTTGCATATTATATACATTTATGTGCAAAGTCATTGCAAGACAAAGTGTAGCTATCTATATGAGACTTCGGAGAGTGAATTATTCAAAGTCAATAAACACAAGAACGCTTGGTGTGAAACTACCATCTCAGAGAAGGATTGCAGAAGAATGTCTCAGTTCGGCCTTTAATAGTTACTGATTCAAATTCAGGAACTTAATAAACCAAGAGGAATACTCAATGATCTTTAAAAATAATGCTTTTGTCAGAATGAACTGCTTCTAAGAAAATCTCCTTTCTGCTGAATTCTTGGTGTTTTAAAAGCTCTTTTATTGTATTAGCATGAGAGAAACACTAATAGAGGTCTCTGAATGACATTTTTTTTGCATGTGAATATCCAGTTCTTCCAACACTGTTTGTTGAAACATATCTTTTTCCCAGCATATATTCTTGGTGCCTGTATAAAAAGTTTGTGTAGGTTAATGCATAAGCTTTCTATTCTGTTCCATTTTTTCATGTTTTTGCCTTTATTCCAGTTACATAATTTGATTGTTAGAGCCTTAAAATAAACTTTGAAATCAGAAAGCATGATGCCACTGCCTTTATTTAGCTGTTAATGTATTATTTAGCTGTTCATCAGCTTAGCATAATACAGAACACAGGTACTTAGGAAGTACCTTAGGAAGAACTCACAGTTTAGAAGTTCACACTCCAAGGCACTCCAAGACTGGGTAGCCCATTAGCTGTGCCATCTGGAGAAGCCAGAGGTGGCAGAGGAAGGATATCAGGTGCCTCAGGAAGCAGGAGGGAGTGGCTAGTCCTGATTCAGACTTCAGAACAAACCTTCTCTTTCTCTTTTTAAAAATTAATTGCACTTCACTTTATGACACAGTTTCATAGGCTCTGGGATTCCCCCAAACTCTCCCCAAACCCTCCCCTCATGGTGGATTCCTCCACCTTGTTGCAGTATTACAGTTCATATCCAGTCATTATTCCTTCACTGCAAGCATGTACCATTCATAGAGCCCAGCCTCTTATTGTCCAGATAAATTCAACAGTTTCATTGGGAGACCATCCCTGGTCTGAATGTTGAGCTGGCAGAATATCATCCTGTCCAGTGAAAAGCTACAACGTAACATCAACAACAGTTTACAACATTATGGAGTTAATTGACATGGTATTGTGTGACCAGTGTTAGAAAATGCAAGTTCTTAACCACATCCTGTGACTACTTCATTGACATTTCAATTTTAGTTTATACACAACCGGCTGCTATACACCTTAAAATGGCTATAGAGTACTATTCAGCTGTCTTGTGTCTATTTTCATTTTAGTATTTGGCAGTTTATAGTGTTGAAGCATAATTTTTACTGAAATTGACAGATTTGAGGCTAGTCTAAACTGACTTATAACTCTAACAAGGCATAGGTCAACAACTGAGGTGCAGAACAGTTTTAGGAGCGGTGTGCAGAGAAATCTTCAATGCCTTAGTGAGGAGTAATGCTGGCCATTTCCTGTCTGATTCTAAGTTTTCTTTGTTGCTCTCTGTCTACTTTACTTTTTTGAGGGGGAGGGGAGGTGGATCCAGAGCGACCCTGATGGTCATTGCAAGAGAGGATGGGGATCCAAAGTTGGAACTAAGTAAGGATCACAGAAAGCTCCCCTCCTGAGTCCCAGAGGGAGTTTACTGTTTTTCTGTTTCTGTGGTCCACTCAGGGCTCCCGGCGATTGTTCCCATGACAGTCTAGATCCTGTGAGGAAGGATCTGGGCATCTTCCATCCCATGTCAGAGATCTGAGAGGGAGTGGATGACCTCAGAGTTCTTGGCCTACAAGGGCAGTCCAATTCCCTGTGGTCTCCTTGGCAGTTGGGCTATAGCTCTTGGTGCTCATACTGATAGTCCTTGGTGAGGATCCAGGAGTCTCCAGGATTGGGATACAAGCCTCCTCCTATCCGCCTGCTCCACTCTGGGGTTCCCCACCCCCCGCTCTGTGCATTTGACCTCCTGTAAGAGGTTGTCAGGATCACTCTTGATTCCCCCTGTATGTCTTCATGGTTTTGCTAATGTCTAGTGCTGATTCGAGTCTGTTATCTATAAGTTACCTGTTATATTCTTGACAGGTTATAATTAACGTCTTCCTCACACATTCTAAGGAGGTGGAAGATTTCCCTGCTCTCCCGCCCCATTATGGCTCTTAAAAGTATATTAGGTTTTACAATTCTTTGATGTAGATCGTAAGCAGTCTGACTCCCATTGATTATTGGTTCATTAATTACATCACAGTATCTTATTGCAGAACCAACCTTCTGTTAAGCACTGCTGTCCAGGACACATGCCCAATGTGAGTCCATTTCTCTGGGACCATCTCCTAAAACACCACAGTTGGATAAAATCTCCACCCTCAGCACTATCAGTTTATCATGTAAGAGTTTAAATGCTTGTGTGAATTGGAAAGTCAAATCACATTGGAACTGTGGCTTTAAGATTCCTTTAGGTAAATTTGGGAGGGGTACGGGCCTTGGGGTTGGGGGCAGCTGCGCTCCCTGCAGTGTGGTGGCTGTGGGGGGTGCCCCTGCTTGGTTGGACCCAATGCTGGGGACTCAAGCCAAAGACACTGCCAGAAGGCAGTGAACAAGTCCTCAGCTTCCCCCAGGACCCAAGAGAGCTCTTCCCTCAGGGTAAGTATGCCATGAGGGAACTTGGGAACTGGATTAAAATCCTAGCTCTGCCCTGCCGCTAAAATCTTGCAGCTAGGCGAGTTTGGGAGGAGTTCGGGCCTTGGGGTTGGGGGCAACTGCCGCTCCCTGCAGTGTGGCGGCTGTGTGTGTGTGGGTGCCCCTGCCAGGTCTCAAGCCAAAGACATTGCCGGAAGACAGTGAATGAGTCCTCAGCCTTGGGTGGCCAGTGCACCAAGTAGTGCCAGGTTTTTGCCTGCTGGCCGCTCAGCGGTGAACTCTGGGGTTTTTAAGATATGTAGTTGCTGCCTGGGGACACTCATGAATAAGGCCAGTTTTAGTGTAGGTGAGAGGTGAATTTTGGAATATTCACAGTGACAGGGTCAAGAGTTTCAGGTATGCATGGGAAATGAGACCAGATGGTTTGGAGGGAAGTATCCATGAGATAATTTAGGTTAGACTGATTCACCAGCACAATTAGGAATCCAGAGATAGGCTGGTAGCACAGAACATTACTGACGGCCACACACCAATCCACACCACAGCTATGTGGGGGCCTGTCTGGCAGTGCTAGGCACCATTGCCTGACCGGGTGGTGGAATGGTCACACTTGGCAGGGTCAGGACACTATCCAGCACGTGAGAGAACTTGGTCTGGGGGTAGACTCTGTGTGGTTGTGTGGGCCCAACCCTGTGGAAATACAAGTTCCCCTGGTTAGTTCGCAAGCAGGGATTGCAATGGACGAAGCTAGGTGTGACAATGGCACCTGCCATTACTCACGGGTAAAGGAACCTACAACAGTCTGGGCAAGTCCAGGCAGCAGTACCCGAATATGCATCCTAAAACTGGATTTGGAGTGGGCTGGGCTGCAACTGGAAGGGGGCTGACTGGGCAGGGCAGATTGGCACAACAGATGGTGTTGGACCCTGTACAACAAACCCACACAAATCCACGCAAGACTCAGATCTGGGATCATCTCAGATGAAATTTCTTTGGAGATCGCTTCAACTGAACTGCTGATCTCAGAACCCCAACCATGAAGTGACTATGTCAGCCAGTGGATTCTGAATAGGTTTCATTGCAATTGGAACGGCGAGAGTAGCAGCAATCAAGAACTGTTGAACTATCAAAACTTCTTGAGCAGGACCCTCGGAGCGCTCCTCACGTTGAGGACCTTGGATGGGTGGGAGGCTGGGTGGGGGTTTTCCCTTTGTTTCTCCCCTGACCCCAGATACAGGGAAAAAATGATAATATTAGTGTGGAAACAATGGTATTACCTACTTTCACCCTGTAGCCCTTGACCCTTTGTACACTAATCAACTAAGTAAGATTATTGAAAAATAATTTAAAAAATATTAGTAGAATGTAAAAAAAGATTCCTTTAGATATTTATGGTCTTTGGTGGCTCCATATAAATTTTAGGATGATTCTTCAATTTTAATGAAAGATAAAAGAACAAGTTTTATATGTATTACATTGAATCTGTAAACCCCAAATATTAAGAACATTTTAACAATACTAGTCTTATAATTAATATGCATAAAATATTTCCATTTTTTGTGCTTTCTATACTTTGTTTCATTGCTATTTCATGGCCTTCAATAGATGCATGTTTGCCTGGTTAATAACAGCCTTCATGATGTTAGTGTAAACAGTTTTCTGGATGTGTTTTTGATAGCTTATTGTTAGTTTATTGAAATACAACTGATTTTTGCTATTTATTTCATATCTTGTAACATACTGAATTCGTTTATACCTAGCAGCAACCTACATAATTGTATTTAAAAATTATGTATCCAAGGTAGTGATAATAAGTACAATATAAAAAAAGCTCATATAGTTCAATAGCCTCCAAAGCAATGAACTAATTTAAAAATGAACCTAAGGTGCTGACACAATTGCTCAACAGGCTAATCCTCTAATTCCACATGCAGCACCCCATATGGGCACTGGTTCATGTCCCTGATGCTCCACTTCCAATCCAGCCCTCTGTGGCCTGGGAAAGCAGCTGAGGATGACTCAAAACCTTGAGACTCTGCACCCATGTGGGAGACCCAGAGGTGGTTCCTGGCTACTGGTTTTTGATTTGGCTAAACTCTGGCCACTGTGGTCATTCTGGGAGTGAACCAATGGGTAGAAGGTCTTTTTCTCTGTCTTTCCTCACTCTGTAAATCTGCCTTTTCAATAAAAAATATATCTCTCTGTAAATAATATATATATATATATATATATATATATATATATATATATATATATATATATATCTGTCTATCTCAACACTTTTACTCACATGTTTATTGCAGTGCTAGTCACAATAGCCAAGTCTTGGAATCAACCTAAATGCTCAAACAATCAATGAATGGATGGATAAAAACACCATGATAAAAATGCATCTGAAAGTATTAATCAGCAATAAAAAAGAATTCCTGTCATTTGTGGCAACATAGATGGGCTTTAAAATGATCTTAACTGTAGTAATTCAAACATGGAAAGGCAAATACTATACATTGTCATTCTTTTGTGGAAGCTAAAAAATGTTGATCTGATAAAAAAAGAGTAGCATGTTGATAGCTAGAGGTTAGAAAGATTATAAGGGAGTAGCAGTATAAGGATACTGGATAACAGGTATCAAAATGCAGCTAGAAAGGAGGAATACTTTTCACAGAGTAGAGCACAATAGGATAATTATTGTTTATGAAAACTTAGCATGTATTTTACAAAGAAGTGATGGAGAAAATGCTATCAGCTTTAAACACAAGAAATGATAAATGTTTAGGGATATGGACATGCTGATTTTCCTGATTTGATTGTACTCTATCTACTTCTTCATGAACTAAATGATCATACTGTACCTTGTAAATACTCACTGTACAATTACCACTATGCATAAATTTAACTAAATCTTATCTTTTCAAGTTAAAGTATAGAATTTAAGCAATTAAAATGAAAAATAAATCCACAGTGAGACAGCATGACTGACAAGGAGGTGTAGAAAAGAAAATCTTGGTCTTTGATTGGGGTGTAAATTGGAAAAAAAAAGTCATCGTGGAAAATAATATTGAAGTTTTTCAAATGCCATAATCAGAACTATCAAGCAATCCAGCAACCCCACTTTTGTGTGAATCTCCAAAGCAAGTAAATCATTATTATTAATTTTTAAGAATTTATTTACTTTATTGAAAAGGCAGATCAGATTTATGGAGAGGAGAGACAGAAAAAGATCTTCCATTTGTAGGTTCAATCCCCGAATGGACCCAATGGCCAGAGCTGAGCCAATTTGAAGCCAGGAGCTTCTTCCAGGTCTCCCACATGGGTGTAGGGTCCCAAGGCTTTGGGTCATTCTCTATTGTTTTACCAGGCCACAAGCAGAGAACTGGATGGGAAGTGGAGCAGTTAGGACATGAATTGGTGCCAATATGGTGCTTGCAAAGTGAGGATTTAGCCATTGCACTGAGCTCTTGTTGAATACAAATCTTTTTTATTATTTATTTATTTTGTTATAGATGACATGTACATAATCGATCAGAGTGAGAAGGACCTAGAGTTAGGAGAATTGGGTGTGATTATTGTTTCTAAGCTTTTTATTTCTTCTTCCCATTTCTGGGGACGGGGGGAGATAAGGGAATAGGACATACTCAGCCTCCCAACCATCCCAGTACCCGAGGATGGGGAACGATCACCTGATATCAGCCCAGAGTCACAATGGTGCATGTTCTGAAGGTTCTTCTCAAGTGGATGTGATAGTTTTGAAATACTTTCAATCCCCCCCCCCCCCTTCTAGGGTGAGGAATTCCTTCCAATTGTTCCAATTGGCTGACACCTTCGACCTTATAGTCTCCATTCTCCCAGATATTTGCTGTCATTGTTTGGCTAGGGTAGTTGTCCACGGGTTCTTTTCTCCATTCTTTGCTATTGTACCAGATGTCCTTTGCAGGTCCCAATGAGCTACCATGTCCTCTGTGTGTACCATGGTCTGCTGCCCAACAGTCCATCCTCTACACTGAGGAGGAACAGTTCTCCTAGGTGGGCTCATGGACCTGGGCCAGGAGAACCAAGCCCCTCTGGGTCCCCCACCCCCTGAGGCTCACTGATCCACAGATCACCTTGTGGTAGGGTCCATGGTCTTGGGCCATGTGACCTGGGACCAGCCGGATCCCAACCACTGGGGTCCATGGACCCAACCCCCATCACACAGGTGGGCTTGGTGACAGGACCAGAAGGCCCAGGTCCCTCCAGGTCCCCACCCCTGGGACTCACAGATCCAACCCACTGCACAGGTGAGCCCAAGGACCTGGAGAAGACCCAGACCCCACTGGAGGGCTTAGCTTCAAGTTCATAAACCTGATCCCAACTATGTAGATGGGCCCTAGGACCTGGGCCAGGAGCCCCAGAGTTAAGACAGACCCACCATCCCTGAGGCTTATGAATCCATCACCCACCACACAGGCAGGTCCATGGCCCTGGGTCATGTGACCCAGGACCCACTGGAACCCCCACTCCCAGGGCTCGAGGACCTGGCCCTTACCATGCAGGTGGGCTCAGTCATCTGGACCAGGAGACCCAGACCCCTCCAAGCCTCCCATCCTGGGGCTTATGGATGCAGCACCTATTGCACTGGTGTGCCCAAGGACCTGGGCCAAAAGACCCAGGCCTCACTGGACCCACACCCCCGGAGCTGACAGACCAGACACCCACTATGCAAGTGAACCCTAGGAACAGGGCCAGGCAACCTGTTTCTGTTGGACTCCCCTACTTCCAAGGCTCAAGGATCCAGCCACCACCATGTAGGCAGGCTTGGTGACATAGACCAGGAGACCCAGGCCCTACTGGACACCCCCACCCAACCCCGGGTTCATGGACCGAACTCCCACTATGTAGTTGGGCCCTAGGATCTGGGCCAAGAGACCCAGGCCCCACCAGATCCCCCAACCTTAGGGCTCATGGACCCAATACCCACTATGTAGGTGGACCCTAGAACCTGAACCAGAAAACTTAGGACCTTCCAGACCCCAACATCCAGGGCTCATAGACTGACATGGCTCATTTTTCCTCAGCATCCACCAGTGGATACTTCAGCCAAGTTTGATCCAGCCTGCCCCCAGTTTCAGCTTGAGCTGGTTGGTGCTGCAACCCACTCTTTGCCAGTCAGCCCCCAGTCCAGGCTTAAGTGTGAATTGGCTGGTGAAACAGCCTGACTCAACCCCTCCTGTACCCCATCCTGGTTCTTGGAACTGCCAGTGGATGTTGTGAACTCGCCTGGCCTGGCCCACCCCCTGAACTGACCTACATGTATTCTGGTGGGTACTGTAACCTGGTCTGAGTTGGGCTGCTACTTGCCTTGGTTCTTGTACCTACCTGCATAGATTGCAATCTGACAAGGAAGTTTACCAAACTTCTCTATCTGGTGTCCTCCCAGTGGCAGATCTTGCACATACTGGTGGGTACCTGGCCCAGGCTCACTTTGTCTACCAGTTGTCCTGGCATGAATGGTGTCCTTGCCCAATCGGCCCATACCCATTCTGGTTCTTACTGTAGGATATTGCAGTCCAGCCACACCTGGTCAGTACCCAGACATAACTCTTACGTGATTCAGCAGAAGCCAAGACCTAGTCCAGCCCCATTCTGCACCCACCCTAACTTTCACAAGTACCAGTGAGTCCTGGAGTCTATCCCAGCCTGACCATCCCCAGACCTGTGCTGAAGGAGGTTGCAGTTATCTTCCGCCCAGGACAGTGCACTGATTCTGGCACTCATGTTCACTGATGAGAATTCCAGCCCAGTCAGGGTGTTTCCTTAGCTCCCCAACCAGGCCTGTCCCCAGTCACAAGTCTTTTACATGCCAACAGAGATTGCTCTTCCATATGAGTGAGCCCACACATTCCTGTGCGGATTCTACCCCTAGACCTGATTCACTCAAGTATTTGCTAACTTCATGGCTCAGCCTTACAGAACCTTTTCTGATACTCTTGGGTGGGTTCCATGTTGTAGTCCTTCAAGCAGATTGGTTTTATCCATGGAAGTTCCAGAGAAGTCATTTCTTACCTGGACCTGAACTCTAAGTTCCTTGCTAATCCCCACCTGTGTCATCTCAGACTCCTTGTAAGCCAACATGTCCAAGATCCCATGGCGCATTGCCTGGCCCAGGTCCCCCCAGTGACTGCCATGCAACTGAGAGTAGAGCACTCATGAATCCAGCTTCAGACTCACCTGAGCTCCTCTCACCAACATGGTGGTGGTGGGCAAAGCCAGGGTCCTGCGTCTGCCCAGATCCACCCAAAATCCATCCATAGTGTGATTTTACCATGGGAGGAGAAATTCTTGGGCCCTGGGAGAAGCTCAGAATTTCCACACCACCTGGCAACAGTGGGCTGAGCCTAGCTTGGTCCAGTGCAGCCACACAGCTGGGAGGGTGGATCACCCATGCCTCCAGCTTCAGACACTCCTGAGCTTCTCCCAGCAGCATATAAATCTTTTTTTTCTTTTATTTTAGTCTTTTATTTGTTATCATTATCATCATCATCATTGTCATCATTATTTTATGATACAGTTCCATAGACTCCTGGAATTTCCCTTATCCCTGCTCCAATTCTCCCCCTCCCGCCATCGAGTTTCCCTATATCATTACTAAAGTATAGTTCTTCATACATAGTCATATGTCCATTATTGTGGGCATGGACAATGACAGAGAGTCCATCATCCTATTGTCATATAGTAATCAGTTTCATTGGGAGTTCATCTTTAGTCTGAAAGTAGAGATGCATACTGTATTGTATCCTCACATTTGGATATGTTAGTCTCCATTTCAGTTACTATACATCTCCTTAAATGAAAAGCCACAAAACAAAATCAACAACAGGAAGAAAAAAAAAATTAGCAACACCAAAAAGTTAACTTGCTACTGATTGACTAAGGTGTTGCTAAAGAAACAAAAAGGAAAAACAAGAACCTTCTTGAAGAAAATAATGCTATCTATGATCTATTAGTCATTGAAGAATTTAATGTGAAGAAACTGTTTTGAAGAGATGAAACTAACAACAACAAAAAAATCAAAATCCATGAGATATATTTTCTGCTGATTTTTGTTGGTGAAATGTATCTCCTGTAGGCAACAAATAGTTGGGTTTGTTTTTTAATCCACTCTACTAATCTATGACATTTGATTGAGCTTAAGGCATTTACATCCAGGGTTCATATATATGGGTGGTATGGTCCTGTCTTTTTAGCAATGGGTTGCTCAGTGATTTAGTCTTCTGTTGTCATTTTACTGGGATGTTCTTCACATTTGCCTTTGGTTTTGGTGGGTGCTATTTCTTTTCTTTTGTAGGGCAGGTTTGGAAGAGGCAAATTCTTTTAACTTTTATTTACTGTGGAAGGACTTTATTTCATTTTCAAAGACAAAGGAAAGCTTTGCTGGATGTATTATCTTGGGCTGACAATTTTTTTCTTTTAGAATCTGGAATATGCCACTCCGTTCTCTTCTGGTGGGTAGAGTTTACTGTGCAAGGTCTCCTGTGAATTTAATTGGCACCCCTTTATATGTTAATTGATTTTTTTCACATGCACATTTAAGGATCTTTTCCTTATGTTCGATTGAAGAGAACTTGATTATCATGTATCTTGGTGAAGATAGCTATTGATCAACCCTGGGGGAGTTCTGTGCCCCTTCTGGGTGTGGTTTCCCAATTCCTTCTCCAGATTAGGGAAAATTTTCCTTATTATTTCCTTAACTATATTTGTAAAACCAGTTTCTCTTTCTGCACCTTCTGGCACTCACATAACTCTTAGATTTGGCCTCTTAATAATGTCTTTCAATTTTTGAATACATTTTGGCCTGCTCCAGCTTCGCTTCCAGCTTTTGTTTGTTTTCCCTGGTGACAGGAAATATCTTCCAATTCTGTCTTTCTTCTGCTTTTTTAAAATTCTGTTTTGGAGACTCTCCACTGTAATTAATTTTCTCCACTGTATTCTTCATTTCTAATGCATTAGCTTTCATTTGATTCATTTCCAGTGTGACATATTCTTTAAATTCCTTGAACTCCTGCTTCACGTGCTTCTCATTGTTGATAAGAAGTTTTATAACAAGAGTTTTGAATTCTGTGTCTTCCATTTTCTTGATGTCTTCCTCAGTTAACTCTGAGGTTGGCATAAGGTTTTGCTCATTTTCATTGGAGTTTTCAATAACTTTCATTGGGCCTCTGTCTCTTCCTTTACTCTTGGTCATTGTATTTCTGGTTTTCAGATTCTTCTCCATGGGGCAGGTTTCTAAGCTGTGTCACCCACAGGTTTACAGTTCAATTTTACTTATTGCAATTGGCACACAACTTTTTGCTTGAAGCCACTTGTGCCACAACCTCCAGCAAGTTCCAGGTCTGGATTTTTATGTTAGATTTTCACCATGGTCTCCGTAGCTGTTAGTTATTTAAAAAGATGGTAGAGTTCTAGTTCATACGATATTACTATATTATTACTATATTATTACACGCAGCTAATTCCCACAACCTGGTTCTTTACTGTGAGCTGAAACACACCAGACCCAACGAGGTTTCTTAGGAGGTTTATTCCAACGGGGCAGGAACAGGGTGGAGGGAAAGGGGAAGGGGAGGGGGGAAGGGAGGCCGGAGGAAGACGGGAGAGCAAAGAAGAGCAAGAGAGAGAAGAGAGAGACAGAGAGACAGAGACCAGAGAAGGAGGGATAAGAGAGAGAGCCGCACCTGGGGGGGGGGGCTTTTTGTCTGCCAGGTGTAGGGGGTGGGGATTGGGAGGGATTGAGGCCAGGCCCCCAGGGCATTGGCGCCTGCGGGTGAATGCCTAGGGATGATTGGCAAGTGGGCGTAGTTGGGGAGGGGGCTGGAAGATTGGGGTGGGATTCAGGTGGAATGCCAGGTTACATCTGATTGGTGGATGGCTGGACCGGCGTGAACTTCATGAGCTGTGAGGAAGAAGGAATGGGAATGGCGACGGGTCCAGGGAAGGATATTGGAACGACTCCTTACATTCCTCCCTTTTGTTATATATAAAGGAAGAGGGGCATTGTTCTCTATGGCTTCTAGGAGCTGTTTTCTCTTGGCAGTGGTTGCTGCCTGGTGGGAAGAATTGGAGATGGAGGGACGCTTCTAGCCCTGCAAAAGAAACTGGTTAATGGTTTGATTAAAAATTTTTTTTACATTTAAGTGGATGGGAATGGAGGGAAGGGTTATTAAGAGTCCTTTTGAAAAGCTGGCTTGAGTTGATTCTCTCTTAGCCAGGCCATCTTGTACTCAATTGTGCATTACTCCTGAATGGTCAGCATAGACAGGGTAACTTCACCAGGAACCAGAGACCCTGGCTACCTATCATCCTATCTAACTCCTCACATTTCCAAACAGAGTGAACAGGGATAAAAGGATGGCGACCGCTCTAGCTTCTTCGAGCTGAAAGGGGGTGTTGTTGAGTAACTGCAGGAGTAGGGGGTTCTAGAGGTTCCTGGTAGAAGTCATCAGATGTCTGAAGTACTGCCTGGCACTTGAAGGTTTCTCTTTCTTGAAGTCTAGATAACAAAACAAATCATAATTATAAACTTTCCCAACCTAGCAGGTCATGAGTTCAGTTAGAAACCCAGTTGGAATACTTGGGCTTTCAAGCTTAGATATAAAAGAATTGTCAGGTTTCAAACTTTGTCAGAGTAAACAGTTTAAAATGATGGACTAGATTTATAACTACTTCAAATCCAAAATTTTGAAACATACCCAGTGAGTGCAATGGAACACATTAAACCTTTTGGGTTGTATGGAATTGTTATCTGAAACAATGAAAGGATTAGTGTGTGGCATCAAAATACAAACCCATCACAGGACAGGTAAATGCAAACTGACTCCTTGAGTAACCTTAACAATTATTGCATTTGATGTTTGAAAATACTATAGTAACTTTGAATCTAGCTAGGAAGCAGGCAAGTGCTAGATTTAACAATTATACTTTACCAATCGTTGCAAGCCCTAAGAGTTTCAGGAAGACATAGCCTGGAACATAAAGCACAGTATTTAAAACATTCTGTTACAAGACGACTGGTCATATAGCCCCATCTCTTGGCTCACCAATCTCCACCTCCTGTGATACCATGCTGAGGCTGCACTGTTGTCTCTGCAACCTTTCTCCCACTTGCGGTTGGAGCAGGTCCCAGGATTAGGGAGACACCAGGTGTCCTATATAATTAGGTTGTTGGTGGCGCTGATCTTGCCAGAACCTGTTGGACGTTAGGTCTGGATGCCACACAGACCTATTTTGACCCATACGATGCCACAGTCAGTATTACTTTCCTGCAGAACGAGTGCAATATATGGACCTCTGTGAGTTCTCCTGAGCTCAGCACATGAGCAGTTCATTGTTGTCCCCTGCAGTCCCAAAGCTATTGCCACAGTGCACAAAATGGCCTCTGACATACCACCACTACAGTTCCTGATTTGCTGGCCATCAGATCCGAGGGCTATCCAGACCTGCCCTGGTTGGAAGCCCTACAATGCCAGGTCATTACAGTTCACTGAGTCAGATATGAGTTCACTCCCAGCTCAGTGTATGCTCAGTCCTTTCCCTTGCCCTTTCCTCCTTACGCAAAATGGCACCCAATTCGGCTCTAGGAGGCTGAATGGGCTATGAAATCCACCCTGTTCTCACACTGCCCATCTGATATCTGCTGCTCTGTCTCTGCTCCTGGTCAAATCAAATGGACCAGCAGAACAGACAGTTCTTTGTCTGGGTTCACCTCCCAAGCTCGCAGTAAAAGTCCCTTCCCACCTAGTTGCTGGTGGAGTTCAGGCTGCTGTGGAGTTCAGATCGCCATGCTGGAGTATCAGTCACTGCAACACCACACTGCTGTGCCCGCTGCTTTCCCGTGTCTGTCAGTCTCCAGGTACCCCTCTGCTGTTGTTCTGTCCTTTCCTATTTCCTGAAATATGTCCTCTCTGCTTCATCCTGATTAAATGTTTTTCTGTCCATTTAAACGTGTCCTTACCCTATTCCGCCATCTTGATTCTCAAAATATCACGAATTTGAGAGTAGGTTTTTCTAATTTTTTTAAATAACTCGTAATATAGATTTATTTCTTCACCTTAAGACATTCTCCACTTTACTACTTAGACTATTGGTTTTCTTCCTGACTTATCTTCTGATTGTATCTTCACTTTTTTTTTAGTAACTATAGTTTATACAGGAGCTACAAATTATACTCAAGTTTGAATATCCAAATATATTTTTATTCTTCATGTGGCATAATGGTCCTTCTCTGCAGAGCTTAAGATGAGAAGCTTTAAACTTGAAGGATACCTGTTTAGGAAACAAAAGTTATTCAAGGTTTGAAAATTCATATCCTGCTGAAGACATGTAGTTGAAATGGAAACATGTTGGAGAATATAACGAAATCTGCTGTGATGCCAAATCTATTTTTAACAAAATGAAAGGTATCTTTTATTTCTAAATAAATTGACCTTTCTCTATAAAATCAATGAGTTTAAAAAAAAAACTGCTAGGAGAAAGTCTATAAGAAAAAGGGCATTCTGGAAAAGAGTTTGATTTAATTTACATATTATTTCTTAATTAGTTAAGAAAGTGCCTGTGCACTGGTGAAATTATAATGAGAGAATTCCTTTTCTCTTTCTAGCTCTCTGACTCCTGTCTAAACAGTACTTTACTGTATGTTATGCTTGCTGAATGAATACATATGTATCATACATACATATAAATGTATGTTAAGAGTTTCAGATTCCTTTCCATTTAGAAAAGAATTATATTTGAAAAACCAAATCAGGGCCTGTAGAAGGACATTCAGAACCTGCTATTGAGGAAGACAGAGGCAGTTAAATCTCCTCTGAAAGACCTGAGAAGGAGATGAAAACAGGAAACCTCTAGGTTCATGGGTTTAGACAAAGGACCTGCCAGAGGAACAAGTTGTGTATTGGGAGACTGTTCCTTGCTGTTGAAATGTAAAAGGGTCAAGCCCGATCCCCGAATGCCTACATGACAACCCTTTTTAAAAAGTCTGATGCTGTTAATAAACTTTGGCTATTGGCCATCAGTCAGTAGTCCACGTGTGATATTACTGGCTCTGTGTACCAAATCCATCATTGCAGCACAGTGAACAAGGGCACTTACTATTTAGGAAAGAGTTGCAGATGTTTCAAATATCCACGCTACACTGTGAAACAGGTTCAGAAATGTTCGTTCCCCAGCCCTGTGGGCATCTTATTTCTGATAGAGACAACTACAATAGGAAATGCTCAGTTCTGCCTCTGGTTTCAGAAAACAACTTTTCTAAGAGCTCATTGTATAAGTGCACTTCAAAAAATTCACAGAAAAATTGAACTGAAAGATCAGTGAAATTGTGTACAAAAGCTGCTTAAACCTATGCATAGTTTTGTTATGTACATTTTCATGAACCTTTTGAAGACCTGTCATACAAAAATATTTAGGAAATCATCTGGGTCTCCCACATTCATCTCAGAGAATGGCTGCAAATATGCAATCAGAGCCAAGTATGTTACTGGCATTCAAAAGACTAATGTTGGTCATGTTAGAACCCCTAGCAGCCTCAAGAAGGTTGCAACCAGGAAGCGTTTACAAAGGATATGGCTATCTGTTTATTTTTCCAGTGAAGACAGAAGGAAGAGAAAATCATTGCTCTGGACATCTGGGAGGGGAGTCAAAGAAAGGTGCCCACAACACATACCTCTCAATCTGAAGTAAATAAAGGAAATCTGCATGACAATGAAGGTCATTAGCACACACAGGATCACACTTATATCTTCCAACCACATGGTATCCAATTGGAACTGTGGGTCTGAAATAGGAACTGGGGAGAGAAACAAAAATTAGAATGGATGCAGCAAAGAAAAGAGAGTTGGATTTCAGCCTTACGATAGGTTTAATTTCCACGTATTCATTCTTTCATATCTCTAGACTTAAATGGTGAGGAGGAAAAAGGTAGGTTGATCTATGTAGCTGAGTATGAGAGTGAGTAGAAATGGTACTCTTTCTGGCCTTGAAGCATTCTGAACATGCCAGAGAGGTCTATAATAATATTAATAACAATAATGTTACAAATAAATATTATAAACATTGGGATAGGCAAGTGGTATCAGGGAATTCAGGAATATATTGGTTTTTTGAGAAAGGAGACACCTTTGTTTTTATATGTTGTGGAAAGTTTTATAGGATGAATGGAGATTTTACAATTTTGAAGGTAATATCAAAGTGAAAGAATCTACATGTACCCATAGTTATGTATATGCATACATATACATGTGTGTGAGGCAGTATATATGTGAGCAAGGTCTAGGAGATTAGGATGATTAGAAATGTAAAGGAAGAGTAGGTGTTGCCTTGCCTGTACAGCAAAAATGCATAAGAAAAGCAGGCTACAGATGAGTCAGATTGTGGTTAATACCATGGTACAGTAGGTTAAGCACTGCCTGCAGTGTTGGTATTCTACATGTGGGTCAGTTTGAGATCCTGCTGCTCCACTTCCAATCTGTCTCCCTATTAATGACCTTGGAGAACAGTGAAAGATTGTTATAGTTTGTGGGCCCTTGCACTCAAGTGGGGCACCAGAAGTTCCAGGGTCCTGGCTTTGGAATGGCTCATCACCACCTGTCATTTGTGGGATTGTACCAGCAGATGGAAAATCTCTCTTCTTTTCCTTATCTCCCTATAAATCTGCATTTAAGTAATAAAAACAAATAAATTAAAAAATAATCTACCATATGATTCAGCAACTCCACTCCCGGGAATATATACAAAGGAAGCAAAATCTGCATTTTAGAAAGTGATTCAGGTCCAGCATGGTGGCTGAATGGCTAAAGTCCTCGCTTTGCATGTGCTGTGATCCTATATGGATGCCGGTTCTAATCCCAGCTGCTCCACTTCCCCTCCAGCTCCCAGCTTGTGGCCTGGGAAAGCAGTCAATGATGGCCCAAAGCCTTAGGACCCTGCTCCCATGCAGAAGACCCAGAGGAGGCGCCTGGCTTCTAGCTTCAGATTGTCTCAGCTCTGGCTGTTGTGGCTACATGGGGAGTGAATCAGTGGACAGAAGATCATCCTCTCTTCAAACCTCCTCTCTGTATATCTGTCTTTCCAATAAAAATAAATAATTTTTAAATTAAAAAAGTAAATAAATCAAGAGAATAATTCACTAATCTGAGTTGCAATGACCAAGGGCAAAATAAGAGACATAGGCACAATTAATATGGTTACTGACATCTCCCCTGCAATTGAGCAAAATCTTATGTCAACCTTAGAGTTAACTGAGGAAGACACTGAGGAACTGCCAAATAAAGATTTTTTTTAATGTAATAAAGCTTCTTAAAAACAATGAAAAATACATACAAGAGTTCAAGAAATTTAAGGAATATGTTACACAAGAAATAGCATTATTGAAACAAAATCAAGTTGAGTTATTAGAAATGAAGCACACAATACAGCAAGTTAAAAATTTAGTAGGAAGTCTCAATAATAGAATGGATGAAGCAGAAGAAAGAATCTCAGAATTGGAAGACATTTTCTGCAATAACTCTGAAACAGTCAGAAAGTTTAAGAGGAACTGTGTCAAGCAAAGAAAAACAACCAAGAGTTAAGGGACACCATTAAAAGGCTGGATATAAGAGTTATGGGAGTGCTGAAGGTTTAGAAAGAGAAGCTGGGTTCAAAGATACATCCAATAAAAAAATAAATGAGAACTTTACTAATATAGAGAAAGGATTGGGAAGCAAAATGCAAGAGGACCACAGAACTCCCAATACAGTCAACCAAAAATGATCCTTACAATGACACAATAATCAAGCTCTCATCAGCCAACCATAAAGAAAAGCTACTCCTAACTTACAGAGGATCCATAATCAAACAGCGTATCTCTCACACGAAACTCTACAGGTCAGAAGAGAATGGAGTGATATATCAGATTCTAAAAGGAAATCATTGTCAACCCAGAATAACTTACCTATCAAAGATTTCCTTCATCTTTGGAAATGAAATGAAATTCTTCCACAGCAAACAAAGGCTCAAAGACTTTGCCTCCACTAGACATGAACTAAAAATGTTGCTTAAAGATATTGTAGTGACAGAGGAAAAGAATAGCACCCACCAAACCCAGAGGCAAAGATGGAGAACATCCCAATAAAGCAACAAAAAAAGACTAAACCAAACAACGAACAACCCATTGCAAGAATTACAGGACTAAATCACTACATATAGATATTAATTCTGAATACAAATGGCTTAAGCTCATCAATCAGTATCTTTGATTAGTGAACTGGATCAAAAAGCAAAACTCATCTATTTGTTGCCTACAGGAGACACATCTCACCAACAACGATATGTAGAAACTGAAAGTGAATGGAAGGAAAAAGCTATTCCAGGTTAACGGAAAGGAAAAACAAGCTTATGTAGCCATTCTTACATAAGATAGTATAGACTTCAACATGAAAAATGTTAAAAGGGATAAAGAACACTATATAATGATCAAATAATCCATTCATCAAGATGTGATCACCATAATAAACACATATGCACCAAATAACATGGCATCTAGTTATATGAAACAAATATTAATGGATTTAAAGGGAGAAATAGACTTCAATACCATAATAGTTGGGGACATCATTACTCCACTAACATCAATGGGAAGATCAATGAGAAAGAAACTCAGCAGCAAAACAAGAGAGCTCACCCAGACCATAAAAAAAAAAAAAAAAAAGAAAGAAAGAAAATGAACTTAATATCTACAGAACTTTTCAATCTGCATATGCAGAATATACTTTTTTCATCAGTATATAGAACCTTTTCCAGGACTGATCATATTATAAGTCCCAAAGCAAGTCTCAACACCTTTTAAAAATTGTAATCATACCATGTATCTTCTCAGACCATCATGGAGTGAAATCGGAGATCAACAAATCAAAATCAACCAGAAGATATGCAAATACTTGAAACTGAACAACATGCTGCTAAATGAGCAATGGGTTATAAAAGAAATCAAAGAGGAAATGATAAAACTGCTTGAAATGAATGAAGGCATCGGTATGTATATGTATACATATATGCATATTGTATATGCATATATAACACACACATTATATACATATATTATATACATATATATGTGTATGCACACATTATAGACATATAATATACATATATAATCATGTGTATATATGTATAAATGAAACTGACAGCTTGATATTTAGTTATCATTTATAGCCACTATATATATTCCTGAGGAACAGCAGTGTTTATATTTACTACTTGCTGAAATCTTTAATTTAGGATGAAGTTTGTGATTATAAAATAAATTGAAAGTATGTTATTACAAAACTAAATAAAAATAAGAAAGCAGAAGGGAGTTGAGAGGGAAGTATGATTGAGTTTTTAAAACTGTATCCATGAAATACATGAAATATTCTCCCTTTGTACAAATCCATTTTTAGAAATTCCTATGATAACATGGGACACATAATAAACCTTGAAGATACATTAACCATTGTTGTGTCATTTGGTTCCCTTTCTTCCAGTTCCGATGGGTGATACACTGCTTTGTGTACTGCCACGGTTAATGTGCAAGACTCCTGTATGGATTTTCTTGGAAAACGATTTTAAAAAGGCACTTTCAACCTGGATTGATTTCAAGACATCAGCGCCTTCACTTCACAGGAGAAAATTAACAATATTCCCCCAAAGAGTCCAGCTCTACTTGTGACACCTACCTTGTCATTTCGACTATAGCTCCAACTTACATGCATAAAGAATTATTATATTTTTTCTGATCACTGCCTTATATGTAAAACATTTATGGGGACTCAAAGATGGGGCACATTTCAAATATGTTTGTTCAGGTATCCCAAAACTTTCACTGTTACCAATTCAATCTCAAAGACAGCCAAAATGATAGTGAACAGATTCAGGTATCCATAAACATGACATAATTGAGTGAAATTTACACAGATATATGAATTATTCTGAGACCATCTGCTTTGCATCAATCTTTGAACAAAATATATTGTCCCTAAGTTGAACATATCCCAAATTATTATCTTCTATAGGCTTAAAGTATAGGAAGATGAGTATAATGTGGTATAATGTATTAGGTGATGTAGTGCCTGGACTTGGGGAGGGGGGATAAAGCTTATATGAGATACTTTTTTCCATACATGCAGATGCATCAAACTTTCATGGTTAAGTTTGTAATCAGAATCCTATAATCTGCAGTCCCAAGTGTTGGTTCTTTTTGTATTTCAAGTAAGTATTATTCCTCTTTAGCTAAATGTCTTGCAGGAGACTGGACACTGAGGAAAGGAAATATTTTCAGAAGGTTGCCATCCTTTTGATCCCACTTACCTCTTTCTTTCCGATGCAACCATAAAAGAACTGGGGTCGTTGCCATCACTGATAATATGACTATAATTATGCTCACCATACAAGGAGATGACCATCTCCAAACTTTACCTGAGGAAAAAGAGATAACACAATCATCAATTGTTGCTTTGGAGACACTTCAGGTTCTGGAAAAGTGTGTCAAGAAAGCAATGCCAGTTGGTCATTAATTCAGAATAGACATAGATGTAGATCTGAAGGATCAGAGCAGTGTCAGCAGGGACACAAAGCAGAGGTATTTATTGGATGTGAGAAGCTTGAGGTTTGCAGGAAATCTGCCACCAATCAAAGGGCCTCATTAGAGAGGACAAGAAAAAATTACGAGGCTTGTCACCATCCTTCTACTTGCATTTGAAAAGGGCTTAGAGAAGGACAGTTCTAGAGAACTCTGAATGAAAAGATCCTTAGAGCATTAGATACAAGAATCTTGTGAATGAAAGACAACATGCTTTTAAAATTTTATCTAGCAGATATCACTGTAGCATGAAAATATTTTGTGGAACCTATTTCCAGACATGGCTCCATTCTTCTGTAGATTATGGCCACAGTTTAATGTGGTGTTTAAATTATGGGACGTTGGGGTTCATGTGCCTTAGGTTCATTCTTGAAGCCTTTACTTGCTAGTCATTTAAGGTAGAACACTTCACTTCAATTGTCTACGGTTCATCACACGCTAGTGATAATAAGGTATTTTAGGGAGCATAAATACAGTAGTAACTGTAAAGGCTTTAATATAGGGTTTGTTAATATTAAAATTTAATAAATTTTAACCTTGAATGATTATGTGATGATTACTGTTAAAAAAATTAATCTTGCATCCATTCTAAATAGGCTCAGAATATGTTGGTGGGGAACAGCTGAATAGCTGAAGACAATCTCTTGTCAAAGGTCAATTTAGAAAATTTCTAGTTACAAATCCTGAAACAGCTATCTGAGAAATGATGACAGGTGCCACATATGCTGACTTGGTAGGCTCAGTAAAATATGATCCATGGAAGTGTATATGCAAAAAAAGGAAATGCATTAAAGATGTAACTAAGCAGAGAGATTATGAAAAACAAATCTTAACTTGGACAGCATCAATAAGCAAACAGAAACTGAGTTTATTTAGCAAAACAGAAGTTAACAGAGGTGAAAATTGTGAATTTGTGTGTTTGTTTTGTCAGATTCTCCCTCAATACCACAGTTGTGGAAAATGACAGCAGTGCTTGAGGTAGGTCAATAGAGTTAAGGTGAGAAGAGCAGCTGGGTGTCAAAGGGGGAAATCCAAATGTTACCAAAAGTGATCAAGGACTGAAGTCCAAGTTCTTAGCTGACAGGTCCACTGTGCATGTTGGAAGGAGATCCCAGGCAGCCTGATGTAAAAGCCAGAAGATAGCATGTGAAGTCTACTCATTCATCTACCTATATTATTTGTTTGAGAAAGGCTGGGAAAGAAAGAGCTGGAGGTTGGGGGGTGGGGGAAAAGACAGAGAGATAAAGTTTTGAAGACAGAGTCCTGACATTGGCCAGGTTTTCCCCTTGTGATCACCACAGCCAGGAGGGGTTGAGACCTAAGCTGGGAGATGGGAAGTCAGTCCAGGTTTCTCTTGTGGGTGACAGGACCCTAACCATTGGAACTATCTCCTACTGTTCCTCAGTACACATCATGAGGAAGCTACATCAGGGACAGAGAGTGCAGGGATTGAACTGAAGCCCCCCAACATGTAATGCACACATTCCAAACAGCATCATACCCACGAAGCCAAATACCCACTCAGGATCTACTCTGAAGAGACAGAGCTGTACCAAAATAGATGTGTGAATTCAAATCTTGCTTATTAAGCAAACCCATAAATTGTGAACTGCTATTTTTGTCTTAATTTTTATAACTTCTCCTGCTTCATTTCCCCCAGTGTAGCAGAATTGAGAGAGAACGAAGGCTTTTTCTGTAAGGAAATTTAAAAGGTCTGGCTTGAACCTAGTATAACTCTGTGTTCTTTTTTCCTGATGCTGCGATCAGGAGCCTCTTCTCAGCTATTTCTGCCATGTACAAGACAGGATTCTATTTCCTGCTCCTGATAGGATTGTCAGACAATTGCAGAAGTCAAATGAGAAATAGTAAGATGTGTTATTTGTTGAGTGTTAAGAAAGCCTTTCCAGTTTAATTGTAAACTATAGAAAAGGAGGATCTAAATTCGATTGAGGAACAAGAAGCCCCAGCTTTCAGCTAAACAGTCTTATCAGCAGATCCAGCAGTAAAAGAACTTGTAGGAACATAGGATGGGTGGGGAGCGTGTGTCTAACAAATGCCCAGGTCCAGACATGCTTGGGGGCCAAGGATCATACAGTCTCAGCTCAGCCCCCCACTTTGTGTCTCCCACCCTTCAAACTTTCTGACCTCTGAGTCTCATTTGCAATTCAATACCAGGCAGCATTACAAATACCAGCAGCACAACAAAAATGGCAATCAGACTCAATGTCCAAATATGGCTCCATAGGGATGGCTCTGCTGAAATAGAGAATCACAAATTACACCACTCAGAATGAGAATGCATTCAAAACATATTGACATTCAAGACCACATCAATCTGAAACTCACACTTAGGTCAGTGTGGGGAGGCCGATGTAATTGGGTGGGTGAGAGTAGAGTAGTGTCTAGTGTGGGACAGGTGTGGTTTTGTTGAGGCTGGCACAAAGAAGAGCCTCTGTTCCTTCCCATTAGTTATGTCTCATTTTGCTTGGCAGAAAGGTAAGGAGGGGAGCAAAGCCTCAGAACAGGTTTCCAGGGAGCCTGTAACAAAGTCAGCTCCAAGGTAAGCTTTTGGCTCTTTCTCTAAATTATCCTTACTGCTGAAATCCTTAATTCTTCAATATCTTCATTGTATTTTGTATTAATCTCCGTGAATACATTTGGAGAAATAGAAGTTTAAATGACCTTTCCTCCTTTTAATATGAACAAGTATCTTCCTTGGTGTATTGCTCTGTGTATATTGAGAATGAATGCCTGTCATTTCATCTGGGAAGCTTAGTTCTTACTTCCTAAAGAAAAAAGTCTTATCCTACCAGGAATAGTCCTCTTTGTCCCATATTACTGAACAAGGAGATGAATCTAAGAGGCCACTATAGAAGCAACCAAGAGTTTTGTTGCCCCATTGTAAAGATATTTGTCATGGCCTAAACTTGGGATGAGTGTGTGCACATAATTAATAGATTGTGACTTTAGAACCAATCCTATACCCATACAAGCTTCTCCAGACTGCAGCTGAAACAACTCATAAAGACCTTTGCCAACTCATTAATCCAGCAAGGACAATATCCCAAGTGAGTTTAAATTTGATGATTATACTTTATAATGAGTATTTATTCCTGCTTGTGTTTTCTGACCTTCAGTGAATGGAACACAAGAGCTGTCTGAGATGCTCCTATTTCCCAGAATTGTAATTCACTAACCCAAATTCAAAAAAATTTTTAAAAACACATATTTTATTAAAATTAATGCTTGCATTAATTTTATGGACAAAAGCACTGATACATGTATATTTTCTTCAACGTCCACCAGACTTTTTAAATTTAATTATAATCATTTAAGAAAGCAAACGCTTATTATTTACCCACCATGTGAAGCAGCTGTGATATATCAGAATATAAAACCAACAAAAATTCCTACCTTCATGTTTTGGAGAGGCATAAGAGACAATAAACATCACAAACAAGTTATGCAGGCTGCTCAAAATTAATTATACTATGTTAAAAGAAAAAACCAAAGGGATTGAGGAGATAAGGGATAGGTTGAGCATGAACAGAATGAGAAAGAGGAAGTTCATAGACTTTAGAGCATTGTAGGAAGAAAAGCCAACTGGAATAAAGATCTTCAGGCTGGAGTCTGACATGATTAAGGAACAGCGAGGAAAACTATGAAATAGGGAGGAGGATATTTGGGAGACATTTTACTCTGCAAATGGGGAAAAACTATAGGATCTTGAATAGAAGGTGTTGCTTTATGCCTTACATTTAAAGTGAGTCTTCCATCCTATACTCTGAGAATATACCATGGTGGACAAAACTAAAAAGATAAGCAGAACTTTCAGGATGGTATTGGCAAAATTCAGACCATGGATAATGAGGTCTTGGGGTGGGATGGCAGTAGCCAGATAGTAGGAAGTTGGTGAGACTCTGGGTATGTCTTCAAGGTAGAGCTAGAATTGTGGCTTTACAGAAAGGGGATTAAAAATAGAGTCAAAAATGATTATAAGGATTTTGTTCTGATAAACTTAAAAATATGAAGCATGATTGGGAAGGCAAAATTGGGAGATTTGTTTGTGATGTATTGACTTGAGCTATTACCTAGATTTGCATGTTAAGATGTTGGGTTTCCAGGTAACTTCTGAGGAGAGAGTTCTGGGCAGGAGATATAATTTGAGAAGGCATCACCATAGGGATGATACGAAAGCCATGAAACAGAATAAAGTCACAAAACAGAATTGATTCAAGAACTTTGTACTTGACTCCAATATAAACGAGGAAGAATGAAAAAATGAAATGTGGGGAAGAGAACAAGAAGAAAAACAAACAAGAAATGAAAGGTTAAGAAAGAGTGTTGTCTTAGAACAGAAGTGAAGAAAGTGCTTTTTTGTTGGTGTATAAATTATATGGCAATGGTTGCCATGTGAAGTATAAACACACAAATCTCACCTGATAAAACCAGGCTTGTCCTTTCCTCCCGACCAGTCACAGGATTTCTAAGGCAGCAAGTGATGTTCCCATAGGAGCTGCTATTAAGGAGAAGGGTCATGTGCATGCTGAACAATTTGTCTCTGTCCTGTGAGACAGATTTGGAAGTGGGTGCAATGAGCTCTCCTCTGCTGTCTCTCCATTCCATCTGAGGCTCTGGGAACCATCCTCTCGAATTACACTCCACCATAATGCCTTTGATATTGGGTGGATACAGGAGAAGCTGTATTTCTAAGCTTGTAGCTGGTTGAAAAGCAAGATAAACAGCAGGATTTTCAGGTGAAAGTAGGTAAACTGAACAAAGAAATCAAAACTTTTGTTTAGCATTTCAATTGCAATTATCTGCATGGATTGATAGCCAAGCTCTGTGGGGCACTTTGGCCATTACAAGCTGGCAAAAGAAAAACAATCAAGACCTTGTGGAATTTATAATTTCATCTCTTTATCTCCATTGTTCTTCACTTTTGAACAACCATGAAAGTTATGAATTGAGACTTATAAATGCAAGGTTACAACTTTATTTGAAATTTAATTTGCATGATTTTTGCATACATCATTTTAAATTTTGTATCATTTATACAAAATAATAATTTTGTCACCATGTTCAAAATAGAGTGTATATAACTTGAGAGAAAAAATAAGTTTCAGGATATTTTTCAAACTTGATGTTTATCTAATGTGTGACCCAAACAAAAATTAAAAGAGATTTAAGAATAACCCTAAAGCAGATTTTTCCAATAAAATTTCCTGTAATGATGCAAGTTTTCTATAACTTTACTACCTAATACAGTAACTACTTGCCACTATGAACTACTTCACATGTGACTTAAAACTGTTAAGCTACAAGCCCAGTTCCTGTTTCTGCCCATACCAATGAGCACCAATTAACTCCTTAACTTACAACACTTAGGTATTCGCCCCTGCCCACCTGTGACTCACCTGTCAACTAAGAGAGAGAGGGTATTGCATTGTTGTGTAACCACTCCCCTCACAAGCCCCTTTAAAAGGCCGGTGAAGTGGGGACTCACTCTTTCTGGTCAGGTGTTTCCATTACTCTGGCACTTTGACTCTTGGCTGATCCAGGACAGGTAATCCCCTGAGCATGGTCCCTGTATACTGCTTTGATTGGACTTGTGATCTGTTATTTTAGTATGTTCTGTTATCACCAAGCTTGGTTAATAAAGACTCCTTAATAAAACCTTAGACATGTCTGGTGTGATCTCGCTCATACCCCGTAACAGTGCGCGCGCGCACACACACACACACACACACACACACGTCAAATCTGGAAATCTGGACTCTCGTTATTTTAGATGAAAGTTTTCTGAAAAAGACTTGAGAAAATTGATCTAGAATGTATAGCCAGTGCATTGAGTCAAAGCAAAATGAGAGCAAGAATTATCATTAACAAGACTTTGTAAAAATTCAGCTAAGTTTTAAGCCAAATTTTGCTACAGTGCTGACAGAAATAGTTGAAAGGATAACAACAAATTCTTGTAATATTCTGATCCTGTAGAACACGTGTAGACATATGAAACAGCCTATTGGGGTGGTGCTGTGGTGTATCAGGTTAAACCACTTATTGAGAATCCCAGATCCTGTATCCCAATGATGATTTAAATCCCGGCTGCTTAGTTTCTCATCCACCTGACTCTGATGTACCTGGAAAAGCAGCTGAAGATGGCCCCAAAACTCACGCTCCTCCCACCCAGGTGGGAGGTTGGGATGGAGTTCCTGACTTTGGCCTGGCCCTAAACTGGCTGTTGCAGATATTTGGGGCATTAATCAGTGAGGTCTCTTTCTCTCTCAATCTCTTTCCTTTCCTCCCTCCATGTTCTGTCTTTTAAACAAAACAAGCAAACAAATACATCTTTTAAAAAAGAGAAAAAGGTTTATAAATACAGTTGACGTTTGCACACATCTAATTTTCATCCTTAGTACTCTACTAAAGGTTCAAAACACCGGATTGATTCATTTGGACTTGCTGATTAAGCTATAGAATTAGAGTAGGGAGAAACATGGGAATCTTCCCGACACCATCCTTGGATAGATTAGAAAGGTACAGACCTCAGAGGCTCCATCCTTACCTGTAACTTTCACTTGTATTATGGCTTCTTCATAGAAATCACCGTCTTTGAAGAAGCAGTGGTATTTGCCGTCGTCTTCAGCACTGACGTTAAAGATTCTGAGGGTCACCTTACCTTCTCCAATGGCTTCTTTCACAAGCTCTGTTCTCTACACATACCTGGAGACAATTTCTGCATGTAGGTCTCTACCATCCTTATATAGGTACACAGGTTGTTTGTAGCGGTTCCGGAACCAGCGGATCTCCATGTGCTGTGCGTTCTGTGGTGGGGACAACTGACAACTGAGCTCTACTTCTGCACCCAATTGAACCAAGACTGGCTTCTCCAAACCATTTACTGTGAACTGTTCTGTAGAGGGAGATTGTAATTAAAATAGGAATACAACTCAGGACACATCTTTGATGTCATCCATTATACCACACACACACACACACACACATGCACATATACCTTATTGAAGGTAACTTCTTGTATTTTCACTAGAGATATGTTGACCTTGCCTGTGGCTTGAATGGTAATTCATCAAATTATTTCCCTTAAGAAACTAAAAATATATTTCTTTTATTGCTAAATAATTTGTTTCTCTTAAGAGAACTACCAGTTTGCTAGTTGTTTCTTTTTTTTCATTGCCATTGAATGTATAAATCTTTATTCAAAATGATACTACCAACAATGAACAAAATAGTTACAGTTTATAATAAGTAAAAGGAATGACAGTAATTACACACAGAAAACGTAAAACAATTTGGGAACATAACATACCTTAACTTCTCAAGAAATATCACAGTGTTATTTAAAATTGTTTTAGATTATTAACAAAGAACATGACACACTCTAGAGAAACTATACAAATGAAAATTTAGGAGACATATCCTTGATATCTTAATAAAGACAGATTATGTCATCCTGTAAGATGCTTAGTTACAACGAGGAGGTGTGGGCATGGGGGTGTTTTGGAGAAACTGCCGGGAGACTCTCACCCTACACTGGACTTCCGGTGTTTCCATTAAGGCTGAACACCAAATTACAGCGTGTGCATAGCAGCAGGAAATTTCTCAAGTATGCAAGTCTTTGCAACTGCTGTCATGGACACAGATTTACTTCCTGACTCCTGTTTTACCCAGGCCTTGTCACAATCATGTAGGAATAGAAGGAGTTAGCCATCAGATGGTAAATCACTGTGTCTCCATGACTTATTACAAGGAATACATGAACAATTTTTTTTACAAAATGTAATGAGAACAAGAAATAATTTGAAAATAACAACTGACCTGAATGTTTGGTACAGCTTTTCACACACACAATATAGAGGACCACATAGTTCTTCCAAGTGATCCTAAATAGAGCAGCACATTATGGGAAGGAAAATCTCACAGAACAGCAAGGGAAGGTACACACCGACTGGCAGTAATTAGGACAAGTTAATGCTGCAATGTCAGTGCCCAGCCACTGGTGGCTGCTACTTGGCAAGGTAATCACACAGGCATATTAGTTAACAGCACATGAAGAAAAGAGAGTCAAACCAAGTCCTAGAGAATCACAAAAGAAAGACGTGCACAGGAAGGAAATGTTAGACTCCAATTCTTCTACCCTACCAATACCTCATACAGCATTAAAATTTATCCAAAATTTGTAACAAAAGAATATTTCCCATATGTAAAACACTTGCCAGGAATCAGCACATGAGAAGTAAAAAGCAAGAAAAACACTGCCATCAGTACAAAAACAAAAGCAAAGGCCAGCATTGTGGTATAATATGTAAAGCTGCCAACTGCAACACCAGCATCCCATATGGAGTCAGCGGTTCCACTTCAACCCAGCTCTCTGCTAATCACCTGGGAAAAGCTGTAGGCTGCAGGAATCAGCTTGTCCAGAACTGGTCATTTTGGCCATTGGGGAGTGTCCAGTGGATAGAAGATCTCTGTCTCTTTCACTTTGTAATTCTCACTTGAAAATAAGCCAACACTTATTTATAAAGTATATTTATTTATTGGAAAGGCAGAGAGAACACGATATATCTTTTATGTGTTGGTTCACTCCCTTTATGGCAGCACTAGTTGGGCCAGGCAAAAGCAAGGGAATTAGAGCTTATCCTGGGAATCCCACCAGGAAGCTGGGACCCCAGCACTCTGAACTCCTCAGGCTGCTTTCCCAGATGTATTAGGGAGGAGCAGAATTGTAACTGAAGCAGCCAGCTGTTGAAATGATACCCATATGCAGGTAGCACCTCGATTTGCTGTGTTAGCACATAACCAAAGAAAGAATTCATGCATAAACAGTTTTACTCAGACTGTCTTTTTTCTTTTTCTAAATTTATTATTTTTTGGTTATGAGTTGCCTTTTATTCTAACTTAGTCAGCTTATGCAAATTGAGTAATGTCACATAGTTCACAATTCAGATTTATGTGCATAGTCGTACTCCCCATCTTACTCTCCTCCTGTCCACATTCCACACCCACTCTCATCCTTCCTCATTTCTTTTAAAATTTTTACAATTCCATAATTCCAGCTTAATTTTTAAGTTTCTAACAGATTCACTGTAGTTCATAGGTATCACTCTCAGAGATTGCTTTTGAGATTTGCAGAGCTTTAATGAGGGTAGGAATGAATTTATGCTTTTTTTCTGGCTGAGACTCATAGTGTGTCTTGAATCAGGTGATTCATGTATTTCTCAATCACTAAAAATTCTCAGACATTGAGCACTTAATTTTATATATCTTATTTTATATATATTTTAATTACTGGAGTCCTATGCTTAGCACATAGGCCCTCAACTCTCTTGGGCCTTACCAAGACTTCTTCATGCACTACTATATCATCCTTCAAGTGTCTCCAGATTATGTTTTGTTTTTCCCTTCTGTTGTAACAGATGTTCTTTCAGATCAGAGATTCAGAAACTCTCTCTGTTGGCATTTTGTCCTTGAATGGAATACAGTACGATACTAGGTGACATTTAAGGCCCTCTCAGTTTTGTCCCTGGTTCTGCTCATTGAGAAGAAGATGAAAAATTGGTTGATGCTCAAGTATTCTCTATTGACTAATGTGATGGTGATCTTTATCACCCCCAATCCTTCCTGATACAGGTCACTTGGGAAAGACTATTAAATCAATTCACATTTTATCACACCTGTAAACCAAGGAGTCTTAAGTAAGAAGGTGTGATTAAGCACTTGGGATTTATGCTATTAAGCATTATTTTGTACATGGAAAGGAATACCACTTTGTATATAAATTATTGCTATTTTATTCTGAATATATATAATTAATTCCTGAAAATAATTTCATATATTTGAGAATTACTTATGCTGTCAATTTTATTATCTTAAAATATATTACTGCAGGGTCCAGTGTGATAGCATAGTGGTTAAGGTCCTCACCTTGAATGTGCCCTGATCCCATATGGCACTAGTTCTAACCCCCGCAGCTCCACTTCCCATCCAGCTCCCTGCTCATGGTCTGGGAAAGCAGTCAAGGACGGCCCAGAGCACTGGGACCCTGCACCTGCGTGGGAGACTCGGAAAGAAATTCCTGGCCCATGGTTTTGGATCGGTGCAGCACTGGTCGTTGCGTCCACTTGTGGAGTGAATCATCGGATGGAAGATCTTCCTCTCTATCTCTCTTCTTCTCTGTACCTCTGCCTTTCTAATAAAAATAAATAAATCTTTAAAATATATATGTGTGTGTTACTGCAATTACATATTTGAAAACACTGATTATTGGGAGATGTTTTAAATGCTTATATAAAAGTAAAAAAATCACAAATAAAACACCTATAGTGTAATTATCACATTTGTCCAGCAATTATACTCCTAGGTATAATGCAAATGATTTGGAAACTACAGCTATATAAAATCTTGCCTAGAGTGTCAGCATCACGGTATAATATGTTGGAATCATTGCCAGTCTCAGCTGCACAAACTCCTGGACCCTGGCTTCAGACAGGCCAAGCTCTGGCTGTTGCGGCCATTTGGGAGTGAACCAGTAAATGGAAGAACTCTGTATCTCATTTTAATCTCCCACTTGTCGCCGGTCAGCAGCGACACTAATGACGAGACACACTCTTGAGGGTCTGGGAAAACAGGAACTGCAACTGGACCCCTTATTACAAAAAGCAGCTGCTTTTCTACCCCTCTCTGCTGATTTTATACAGCTCTCCACCAATCACTTCTCCCCGTGGGTCCACTTGGCGCTACCTGACAGGCCAATAGCAATGACATAATCGCAGCGAGGGCATCAGCCTATCCCTGTGACTTCCTGTTTGCCTACCGGTGAGACCACCCTGCCTCTTGGCCCTGGGCCAGCCACCACCTTGCGACAGCCCTCCCTATTCCTGGGGGCAGCTCCGGCACCCCGCTCCCCACACCCTCCCTCTCTCTTTCTGTGCACTCTGTCTTTAAAATAAACAAAAATACTGCTCCTGAATGTTTACAATATCTTTGTATTTCTCTAAGTGGGTAAAATTGTGGTCTATATATGTAGTGTTCCATTTCATCAATAAGAAATGAGCTAGTGAAGTTATGAAAGGCAGCCTAATGCATACTACTTAGTGCGCAACATATATTATATGGAAAAACTTTGGTGCCTATTACTAAGTGAATTAAGTCAGTTTGGGAAACTGATTTCAATGATTTGACAAAAGGCAAAGGCAAAACTATACAGACAGCTACAAGAGTAGAGTTCATCAGGGATTTTACTTATTTTGTTTTAGACTGATTTACTTTTATTGAAAAGGTGGATATACAGAGTTGGATCAGAGTGGGGCAGTCAGGACACCAACTGGAGCCCACGTGGAATGTTGACATTTTCAGGTGGAGAATTAACCAGTAGAGTCATTGTGTTGGCCCTAGAGTCCATCAGGGTTTAAGGGGGAGAGAAACATGAACATGAACAGATGATACATATAGATCTTTTTAGGATGATGAAATTTTCTGTATATCACTGATACTGGATTCCTTTCTTCATGTATTTACATATAAATTTGAGGATTTCAGTGGATGATCTTGGAAAAAGGAGCACAAGGTGGCAGTATCGTAACACACACTTCTGGTTGGACCACACTGAGGGATGCTGAGGAAGGCAGTAATCACTGCAGGAGACCTGGTAGAGGTGAGGGGAGCCATCACCCAGAAGGGGAGGAGAATGGAGGAACTCTCCACGCGGGAGAGCAGTGAAGCAGGAAATTCAGGGAAGCAGTTGAGTAAGGTTTTTATCATAAAAACAAACATCAGTTTTCAGAGTCAATTTACATGATGCTTGAGTTAAGCTAAACTGATGTTTCTTAAAAAGCTTGAGAAGGTGGATGATAGCTTCAGTCCAGTGAACACAGCCTACAGCAGGAAAGAGACTAGCTCAGAGAACTCTCATCAAGCACTATGGGCTTTGTAGAGCCTCAGAGTTATCTACAACTGGCAGATATCAGGTTCAGTTTTACAGAGTTTTGCAAGGCAGACAGGTATTCAATGGCTAAAACTGCCTGTTTGAGAAATGGTTAACACAATTAGAATTTAAAAATTTGAGGTTTATGTTGGTGGGCTTTTGAATTAATGCGTCTCAACTTTATAACAGTATTAGGCTAACATACAAGAGGCCTTCTGTGGCTCATTTATGTAACAATTTGCTAAAACCTAGAGAATTGTATAGTTGAACAAATGAACCCTAGTGTAAACTTTGATTTTACTTAATAATAATTTGTGAATCTAGGTTCATCAATTGTAATAAATGTGACAGAATAAGAAAACGCACTAATAACAGAGGGAACTGCAGGTATGGGTCACAAATTAGAAAACAGGAGTGAAGTTAGATGGGAACTCTGAAGATTTTCTACATAATTTTTAGCAAACTTAAAACTCCTCTAGGAAATGAAGTCCATTAAAATTTTATAACTCAGGGGAAAAGGGAGAACAAAACAAATGGAGCTTGGGGAAAATTTTGTAATCCACTAAATATAAAGTCAAAACTCAAAATATTCTTTTTTTTTTTTAAAGATTTATTCATTTTATTACAGCCAGATATACACAGAGGAGGAGAGACAGAGAGGAAGATCTTCCGTCCGATGATTCACTCCCCAAGTGAGCCGCAACGGGCTGATGCACCGATCCGAAGCTGGGAACCTGGAACCTCTTCCGGGTCTCCCACGCGGGTGCAGGGTCCCAAGTCTTTGGGCCGTCCTCGACTGCTTTCCCAGGCCACAAGCAGGGAGCTGGATGGGAAGTGGAGCTGCCGGGATTAGAACCGGCGCCCATGTGGGATCCTGGGGCTTTCAAGGCGAGGACCTTAGCCGCTAGGCCACGCCACCGGGCCCTAAGCTCAAAATATTCTATACGTCAAATATATTATGAACAAAATCATTGAACTATAAGCTGGTGAGAAGTATATGGAATAGGGATTAATAGTTAAGGTTTTGATAACCCACATTTGAGTACTTGTGTTTCATACTTGATGGAAGCAGCGGCTTACGTGACTGAAACGCCAGGATTGCGCTCCTGGATTATTCTCTGCCCTTCCCCTATGGTCACATGCTATGGGGAGTGAACTAGCCAATGAGAGCTCTTTTTCTCCCTTCCTTTTTTTGTGTTTCTCAAACAAATACATATGTATATCTTAAACTGTTAAAAATATATTCATAAAATTGGCAAATCAAAAAATGAATTCCTAATATTGGAGTGTATATCTAGAGTACAAAACTGAATTTAACATTATTTTTGTATAGTTATAATTGTCTTCATTGAATTATATTTTATATACAGTAAAACACTTTTTTCCCTCTTTTTATGATCCTTGTCATAAATCCCTTATTATGTGATATTAATATGTCTACTCTACTTTCAAGGAAAACAATATGTATGTGCATGTATGATAATTACACATGGAGTGAACACTACAAGCTGTTAAAATACATATAAATAACTATTATAAAAAGAGTTCTTAAAAAGCAACAAAGGAAAGACTAACAATTCAAGGAATGTATAGAGTTAGGACCTTGGTAGTTCATAGAAAACATAATTTTGAAAAGACACTGGACCTTAATCATTTATTTAAAAAGTAAAATATAATGACTATGAAATTCTGTTTTTCTTCTGTTATATTTGGAAAAGAGAAAAAAACTTTCAATCCTGTATAATCTAATTTACAAACTCAGATATGATGTTTGTAGAAGTGTACCTTGTTAACCAATTCAAGTAATGTTTCCAATAACATAATAAAACCTCCTATAAACAATTCCATTTACAGTGATATTCTCTACATCCATATCTACAAGTATGATTAAATCATATTTGTAAGGATGGCTGTGGTAACGTTACTTTTATTAATTAAAAATTTGACGCTATCTATATATGCAGAGTTGTGATTTCTACCATTTATGCTCAAACTTTGGAGATTTAAAAAATGTTGAGAATGTTCCATGTATCTTCAAAATAGCTTTATCCACTTTTTAAAATTTTTTGCATAGCTCCACCTACACATGTAAATTTTCATCAACAATCACGACTCCACCAGTCTGGAACCTCCTCCCTTTTCTTAGCTTTTACAACACTGATAGCAGAACCTGGATTCCAAGATGGATTCAGGTTGGTAATTCATGTCTTCTCAAGATAAATAATGAGTTTTCAAGGCCAAACATTAGGTCTCCTTTATTTGTTTTTCCTCTACTACCTGTTAAAGAAAACTTGCTAATTGGAAACAGTCAGTTCTTTGTGATAGAAAGTTGGACCCTATAGTACCCACCCTACATACAGACTGTGCATCAAACCTTAAGATCAATGGTCAAAAGAGCTTGCCTTTTTTTTTTTTTTTGCATAGTTGATATTGCTAAGGTTTATAAGGCTGGTGAGAGATTCATACCTGAAGTTAGTGTTACCATCTCAAGAAGGCACATGACAAACAAGTGTCTGGAAAGAGATAGTCCTGTGGTTCCCATTTTACCTGTGGTAAGAAAAGGGGAAAGCTCAGAAATAATGGAAATTGGAGTGAGGTATTGTTACAAACAAAATTTTTCTATATCTTTTTACAATAATAAATTCTCAAGCAGAGTTGTCAGGAAAAAATGTAAGAATCCAAGTTAGATTTTATGTCAGATAAACAATGACTGCTATTTTATGTGTTTTCCCAGTGGCATGCAGCCTCCTATAAGTTTTATTTGCAGAGTCTTGAAATCCTGCCTTAAGGATGTCCAATACAGCGACCAAGTCCATCCAGAGACTGCTTTTCAGTAACAGGATTGCTTCCTGCAATGGGAGATTGTTGCTTGTCTTTCGATTATGTGAAATTCATTAGGTAACCAGCGTCTTCAGAGAAGGTGGTGGCAGGTCTAGGAAACAGGTGTTCGTCTCTGAACCTTTGACCATTTAAGCAGCTGTCACATTAAGTTATACAGAAGAGTTTAAAGAGAGAGGTAGCCTTCTGGTAGGATGAAACAAATGGTTGTTTTAGAGAGAAATATGACTCAGTTTTGCTATGAGAGAAGTCATATCCAGAGATAGGGACGTGGATGCACATTGCACATAAAGACGGAAGGTGACAACAAGCTTATCTTTATGAATTAAAAGGTGGAGAGAGGCTTTTTGTCTATTCTATAATAGTTTGGCTTTAACTCAGCAAACACATGTGATAGTTGTCTGTTTCTACATTTAAAAATGAGTGCTGTGCTAGTTTTATGGCAAAGAGGACAGGCAGTTGTTTGGTAACAAAAATGTGAAAATGCCATCTGATGTAATTATACAGAGGAAAATCTACTCTTCAACGTCGTAAGTTGGAGAAGGTCCACAAAGGCCTTAATGATGAGGTGATGTCTACATTGTGGGGAACGAGGTGGTTCAGCTTTCTTGAACAGTGTAGAACCAGTAAGGAGATACATCAGAATCGATGCATGTAAACCTTAGGGGTGCAGGGGATTAAAAGAAATCTAGTAATTTGGGAAACTGTGCATATTACTGAATGGTGAAGGTCCATATATCAGATTAGTAAATGCAAGCTTTATCCTGCATGCTAAGGGATCACTAGAAGGTTAAAAGATAAGACGCATAGTGGTTAAATGATATGCTCTAGATTGTACTGGCCAAGTTGAAATCTGTCTTTATTATTGAATTGTCTGTGCTTAGCTAACTTACAAAACTCTGTGCCTCTGCTTTTTCATCTCTAAATAGGAGAGAGCAATTTTTTATTCATTACATTTATCCTTTGACTTAATAGCTGTTCTATATTAAATGCTTAGTATAGTACTATAAGTACTATACTATAAAGTACTATACAATACAACTCTTTTATAGATTTTAGTAACTATATAATATTTATCTCTTAACATTTCAGTTTTGTTGAAATGTACTAGAATTTAAAAAAGATGGAGTAAAGGTTTTGATCACCAAATCCTCGTCCTGGCACTGCTGCTTAACAGTCATGTGACTTGTGGAACTGTTCTGTGTCTCAGTTTAGCCTCTGCAAAAACAGATAATAAGACAGGATCAACTTAACATTATTACATTGGTTAAATATGAGATGTTTAGATTGAAATGAAACACAAAAGGTGCCCAAAATGTAATTTCTAGCTGTTTATACAAGATTTAAAACAGTGGTGCAGGGTGTTTAAATTTACATATTTGAATAAATAGAAGCCTAAAAAGTTAACTCATATATGTACAGCCAACTAATCTTTGACAAGAGAACTGAAAATAACTCAGGGTTAAAGGATAGTCTCTTCAACAAATGCTGGTGGGATAACTGGATATCTACTTGTAGCAGTAAGAAATAAGACCCCACACCTGTCACTGTATGTATATAGTGACAGCTCTAAATATATACATATATATATATATATATATATATATATATACAGCTATAAATGAATCAAAGAACTAAATCTACGCCAAGTAACTACCAAACTACTAGAGGAAAACATAGGAAGCACTCTCCAAGATATAGAAACGGGGAAAGGCTGCTTAGAAAAGATGTCAGAAGCACAGGCAATTAAAGCCAAAATAAACAAATGAGACTAAATCAAATTAAAGAAGCTTCTGTACAGCAAAGTAAATGATCAACAAAGAGAAGAAGCAACCAGCAGAATGGGAAAAAATCTTTGCACGCTACACAGCAAATAGGGCACTAATATCCAGGATTTACAAAGAGTTTCAGAAACAACAACAGCAAAACAAACAACCTTATTAAGAAATGGGCAATTTCCTCATCCAGACCAAAGATGGACTCCCAGTGAAACTATTGAATTTATTCTGACTTTAGGATGCTGGATTCTCTGACATTGTTCATCAATGTTGGAAAACACTTGGATAGTGGGATGATGAATTTATGACTGATCATGAAAGACTACTTATGGTAACAGTAGAGGAGAAATCAGTCAGGGCAGGGACTTGGGGATGGGAACTCCCAGAGCTTATGGAACTAATTAATAAAATAGTAATAATAAAAATAATGAAATCTAAAATACAAAAAAATGGGCAAAAAATCTGAGCAGGAATTTCTTAAGAGAAAAACTTAAATGGTTACTAGACATGCGGTCTCCCTAGCTATTAAGAAACACAAATACTACCTGCATTGAGGTTCCACCTAACTTCAATGAGATTGGCCTACATTCAGAACTCCACAACAACACCAGCTGGCATGAACGTGGGGAGAAAGCTAACATTCACTGATGTTGATGTGGATGTAGGCTAGTACAGCCACTATGGAAGTCAGTATGGAGAGCGCTCAGACAACTAAGAGTGATCTACCATGTGACCCAGCTATCCCACTTCTGGGAATATATCCGAAGGAAATGAAACCTGCATCTGAGAAAGGGAACTGCATTCCTAAATTTACCGCAGCACAATCTACAATAGAGAAGACATGGAAACTACCCAGATGCCTGTGAATAGATGACTGGATAAAGAAATGAATGTAATCTACTCTATGGAATACTACACGGGATGAACACCTATATTTTCAACAAAATGGTCCCAACTGGAGAACTTATGCCTTATGAAATAAGCCAGTTGCAAAAGGATAAACATCATATGTCCTCTCTGATACAAGATTAAATGAATATATAATCAAATACATACATATACTTTTATAAATGAACTTTTTACCAGGAATTGAAGACACATTGCAGTACATGTCTCTACTCCTGAACAAAAGGAGGTTTTCCCATGAAGCAGTTAAGTATATCTTGGAAATATGATACTAAACGTTTCACCTTTGCATATACCTACAATGCCATGAAACACTTAAATAGCAGAAAGTCAAACTGCAACTGTTACCAAAGGACTATACCACTGTGGTAATATGGGGGGAAATGGTGGGAAGGGAGAAGGAGCAGGGAGAAAGGAGAGGGTTATTGGAGGAATCCCCTACAGAACTCTCATGGAAAATAATAATAATAAAGGGAAAACAAAAAGCAATTACAAAGTATAAAAAAAACAAGGAAAAGCACCTGAGCTTTATATACGTCAAGTTTTGGGTTTCTTTATTTGCTCTATTGTGCTTTGCACACATACCTTATTTTACAATTGGTAAGCACATGAAGAGATAAGGGAAGCAGAAAAGTACAGAAAAAAGGATTATCACCATTAGAGTTTTGAGTTTAAGAATTAAATTTGAGTTGGCCTGGTGGTGCTTCAGACTAAACTTCGGCCTACAGAGTTGGTATACCATATGTGCGTTGGTTCAAGTCCCAGTTACTCTACTTCAAATCTAGCTCCCTACTCATGGCCTGGTTTCTTAATGGCCCAACTCTCTCCACTAAGGCAATTTTGGAGTGAACCAAATCGTATATCTGTCTTTCCAATAGAAAAGCAACAAATCTTTAAAAATAATTAAATCTCAGTTCTCTTAAAACACTCATGGGGATCCTGCAATATGCTAAATGTACTTACTGCATGCTCTTTTAGATCATTCCTCTCCACCCTGCTTTATTTGGCAGAAAGCGGCACCTACTGGCCACAGTACTCAATCTCATTCCTTCTGGTTTCCTGACAAGTTTAACCAGCATAACAACAATAAGCAAGAGAATCACAATAAACCAGAGATCACAAGAATGAAAAAATGAAAGAGCTCTCTTCTTGATGTATTTCTGTGATGACCTGTAAATCCAATCAAAAGTCGTACTATTCATTTTCATAAAAGTCTCACTGTGTAGGTACTTTGGTCCTCAGGTTTTAGCCACTTCTGAGACTCAGATCCCCTTTATCATAGAGCAAGGATGCTGCAAACACCTGTCCACATGTTTATAAACCATCTATTTATGGAATGCATTTATGAGCATGACTATGTTTTTTGCCAGAACCCAGTGGGATGCATGAACTGATGCTGAAAATGACTCACAGAAGAGATCATTGAAGCATGTTTCTAAAATTAGATTTCCCAGCATTTGGGATGAGTTTGACTATCACCTCTGCACAGCATATTCTGGAGTTGATGCTCACATATATCACAGAGGTGGTCCTAGATGTTAAGGGATGGATGTTTCTCCTATTATTTGATATGCCATCTCTCTCTTAACATTTTTCCTGTGCAACCAGTCATACATATAGATACTGTCTTTTCCATAAAATATTCTATCATCCAGCTTTTTAGACTAACATGATATTTGTATTTCTGTGCCTAGCTTCTTTGAGAAAGCAAAAATTTCGCAAATGTATTTTAAAGTTGATCATACACTTCTCACAATGAGATATTTCTCTTTATTTTTGTTTTCTCAATAATTTTATTACAGAAGATGAGTCGTGCTAACAAAAATATCATGCAATAGTCTCATTACCATGTGATTAGAATGATATATGTAGGAGTAACATTTCATTTACTCCTTATCAAACTGTACTTCAGAGATGGAGCCTGACATTGGCTACGATACAATGCTACAGAGTGAGTTTGAACAGACTCGTAAGGAAAAAGTGAGGAACGTTTCCCTTTGAGATGGTTTAGACTTCTCAGTTCATCTCATCCCATCTTTCTGAACTCCCATATCCCACTAATCTTCAAGTACAGATCTGATAAGATCAGAAATATGGGATGGGACTCCTCCCAGGAGGCACAAAGACGGGAAAAGGGTGGGAGGAAGTGAAAAACAACCATAAACAGAGAACCATGTCCCCATATCTTCTAAATTCCCCCACTTACTTGAGCCTGCTGATTCCAAGTCTGCTTGCCAAAGTCTCCTGCAGCCTGAGTTTCAGGTAGTCACTTGAATTTCCAGCAGCTTTCCCGTAGATCAGGCAAAATGTATTGGAATCAGATGAGGAACAGGCAAATAACGCACCGTTCTGCTGCTGCCACACTGGGCATCTGATTCTGCCACTAGAAACTTATGTTATTACCAAGGGAAATTCCCAGAAGACAGGCTGCTTCAACTTGCTGGTAGGAGTCTTCATATACTTCCAGTGATCACACCTGGTATTACTCAAGTGCTGGCATGATTAGCTCATACTAAGAAGCATCCAAACATGACCTGAATTATGCATTATATGCAACTAGGTCAGAATATTTTGAATGTTGTAGCTGTGCTTAGGAAGAAAAAGAAGAAAGGTCTGGAAACACAAATAAACATTCAGATTAAGCGATTAAGGAAGGTTTCAGAAAGCTGGTGATGGCTCACAGGAGGCTTGAAACAAAATTGAAAGCTAGCCCACTGAAGGAGCAGAGTAGGCTTCCAAGACAGAGGCAGCAAGTCGATCTGAGAAAATATAAGACAACATGATGAACTCGGACGACTACAAGCAGTTTGCTGTGGCCTTAGTGGGAGAAGATAAGAGGGAATGATGAGAAATTTATTATAGAGAGGACAAGGTAAAATTATAAAGAATGCAATTTTGAGACATGCCTACACAAACTTAACTCTTACAAAACTTAAGACAGACATAAGATTGCGTATTTACATGATATAGGTAATACCAATCTGTATTTCCCAAAGTTCATGGAAAATGCATATTCTGTAAAAAAAAAATTCATGAATTTCAAAAACTTTTTAAGGAAAAATTAACTTCTTTTTTTAAAATCTGAGAAGCAGTGAAACAGAAAGAGAGAGGGAGAGAGTGTGTACACATGATCCCACATGCTTCCCAAATGCTCGTGGGCAAACTCAATCCAGATATCCTGTGTGCAGGCCAAGAAACCAGCTACTTGAGTCATCACCTGTGGCCTTCAGGGTGCACCTGAGCAGGAAGCTGGAGTCAGCAGCAGGGCTAAGGACGCAAATTCAGGTGTTCTGGCAAGGAGGTTTGTGTTGTAACTGACATTTTAACCACTAGGTCAAACAATCACCCTGAAACATTTCTTTCAATTCCATTTTCTACAAACGTTTTAGTGTAGTCTTTCACTTGTATACACATATATGTATTTATTTGTAAAATAACCACACGTGATTAGATATGCTTTTTTCACCCATACATGCCAAACGTGTGTGTTTGTATGCATCTATATATATTATATAATGATGCATGTGTAGTATGTGTATATATAAACTTATGTTAAATGCATGCTTATATATATTTTGCATACACATATGATCATGTGCATAAATGCACAAATATAAGATTATATAAGCGTATATTCATATATATGGCATAAAATCAGGGAAGAATACAATAAGAATTTAAAAGTAAAAAAAAGATGCTGTACAGCTGGATTGCTTTGAACTCCTTTTAGGGCATAGAGTTGAAAGAATCAGGAAGTTGAGGGAAATAAAAATTGCAGCATGTCTCTCAGATTTAAACTTACTTGAATGATTGGTGAATGGAGAGAAGAACAGTATAGTTATGGCTATATGGAAAAAGAGAAGCTTTAACATATTAAGGCAAATATGGTGACTGTGGATGAGTGAGTTTGACTGGGAACAGACTGATTTCAGTGTCCCATGGGATTCTGAGTGTTCTATTTAAGAGGCACTTGGTTGTCTGTGCCTTGAATTTCTGGTTTGTCTGATGTCCTGTTCTGGAGCTCCAGCTGGGGTCCATTACCAGCCTTGTTATTTTGTCTCAGGCCTTTCTCTCGGCTTGTAAGTCCTAGGACTTAATGCTGCCTTCTTATGCCCTTTAGTTGCCCCACGATATTCCGCATTGCAGGCATTTACCTCAGAATAAAGGACACCATCTCCTTACGTCCCTTAACACTGATACACTGACAATGTATCTGACTGCTGAAAGTGCTTTCGGACACTTCATATCCAGCTCTCTGCCTGTGACCAAGGAAAGCAGTGGAAGTTGGTCCAAAGTCTTGGAATCCTATACCTGCATAGGAGACCTGAAGGAGGCTCCTGGCTTCAGATTGGCTCAACTCCACCATTGTAGCCATTTGGGGAATGAAACTCTGTGTCTCCACCTCTGTCTGTAAATATACATTTCCAATAAAAATAAATAAATATTTCTGAAAAGAAAGAAAAATAGGTAGGCTAATGAAGTAACTTAGATAAGGATGTGACTAATCCTATATTTAAAATGATCAGAGAACTGATTCCTAGATTTTATATCCTGCTCTTAAAAGTGGCCTTGGCATCTGTATTAGAAATCTTCTATTTCTTATAATTGGTAATATGTAGAAAGATCACCATTAAATACCCTTTAACTGATTGCTTCCTACAGAGTCCTTCATGTACAAAGCAGAAATGACCTGGGGGGATTTTCTACTTACGTGACTAGAACCGAGACTAAGGCTTCTCAGACACCAGTTACATAATTTGTTTGAGTATCTGGACTCTGACACATGAAAAACAAACAAACAAACAATCAGAAAACACCTGAGGAATGGCATACTTGAGCAATCCAAAGCTGCCCCTTCTACTTTCCTGCTGACTATGGCTCCAAGATAGTTTCAAAAGGAACTCCAATCCCTAAACCTCTTTACTGGAGTTCCTGAATCTAGTGTCCTCTTCTCTGAATAAAGCCTTCATTGAACCTGGAGTCTAAGAATGTGCTGAAGCTGATGTGGTGGAATCCAAGTGGCAGAGCCAAGCATTGTGGCACAGAACGTGTGCCACAGCAGGTGCAGAGATGGTGATGCATAACCACCGTCATTGACCCATTTTCTTACAAAAGCAAGTTTTTATCTACCAATTTTCACTTATTTGAAGAGTGCAGCAACACCCATACAGAAAGAGAGAGAGAGAGAGTGAGAGAGAAAAAGAAAGAGGGAGAAAGAGAGAGAACTATTCCATCTGCTGGTTTACTCTTTTTTTTTTTTTTAAAGATTTTATTAATATTGGAAAGCCGGATATACAGAGAGGAGGAGAGACAGAGAGGAAGATCTTCCATCCGATGTTTCACTCCCCAAGTGAGCCGCAACGGGCCTGTGCGCGCCGATCTGAAGCAGGGAACCAGGAACCTCTTCTAGGTCTCCCACGCGGGTGCAGGGGCCCAAAGCTTTAGGCCATCCTCGACTGCTTTCCCAGGCCACAAGCAGGGAGCTGGATGGGAAGTGGAGCTGCCGGGATTAGAACCGGCACCCATTTGGGATCCCGGGGTTTTCAAGGCAAGGACTTTAGCCGCTAGGCCACGCCGCCGGGCCCTGGTTTATTCTCTTGAATACCTGTAACGACTATGCCTGGATCAGGCCAAAGCCAGGATCCTCCAATTCCATCCAAGTGTCCCAAATGGGAGACATAAGCCCAAGAATTTGAGCCTTTTTCTGCCTCCCTGATTACTCATTAACAGTAAGCTGAGCCAGAAGCAAAGGTGCACATGCCAAAAGGGGACTTCATGTGCTGCATTTTCTGACTCCAGTCCCCCATATTGTGGAACTAAAATGTATATGTAGTGATATGACTTGAGACAGAATCTAGAGGTTTGTTATTAAACGAGAAATGAATACAGAGTAATTTCTGGAATAAATAGCCCTTATTAAATCTTTAACATAAGTTTCTTTTACTTTACAATAGATATGTTATAAAACTCTGTTTCACCTGTTTATCTTGCATTTTTAGTACATTTTGGTATCAGATTTCCCATAGCATACATAAGTGAGTGTCACCTGTAAAATATTTCAGATCTACTTTTCAATGGAGAATGCCACCCAGATTGAAAGCTACTGTATGTAATTAATGAAGGTTCTGTTTTGATCTTAAAAGCACATTTTTAACAATTATGTATAGTGTGAAAGTGGAACTTTCTACTTTTGAGTGTATTAAATACAAAAGACCTCAGAACTTTTCACGAGGCATATCTCATATAAAAGCCATCATGGCATAAGTTTCTATCAGCTTCAAATGATCAACTTGTAACTTGAACTTTAATCCTCTGCAAAAGTTTGGGAGTCAAATATTGAAACAATAGCATAAAATTATTAACATAATGATAATAATAAGCCTTCAAACACCAAGGATTGATTTAAGCTTAAAAAGGATTGAGTTCAAAGTCAATAATATAAATACAGTGACAGTATGCATAAAAATAGGTTCTAACTAGATGTTACCTTGAAGGAGATATACATTAGATTTAACAATATGCTGAAAGTAAATGAATGGGAAAAGTTATTCTACTAAAAAAGTGATTTGAAAAGAGTATGGATAACTACATAATAGACAATATAGACTTTTTATTAACCATAACATGAGTTTGTAATATACAAATAAAATACAGTGCTTTAAAGGTCAATTAATGCAAATGGCATGATTCTCTACTTAGAAGAACCAAAAGACTCATTTCAAGAGACTACTATAACTCCTAAGAGACTTTGGCAGGGTAGCAGGATACAAAATGAATGAACACAAATTGATGGCACTAGTGTGCATAAAGAATTCCATGGCTGAGAAGGAAATTATAAATACATTCTCCTTATCAATAGTGCAGAGGAATCTTAAATACCTACCTAGGAATTAAGCTAACTAAATATGAGGAAGATTAAAACCATAAAATATTTTAAAAAAAAAGAAATAGAAGGAGACATTGAAAATGGAGAAACTTACCATTTCCTCGATTGGTAGAATCAACATCATCAAAATGTTCATATTACCAAAAGCAACACACAAATTCAACATATTCCCAATCAAAATCTCAACAATCTTCTTCTCAGAAATAGAAAAGAAGATACAAAAGTTCATCTGGAAACACAAGAGACCACTAATAACAAAAGCTATACTTAAGAATAAAAATCAAGCTGGAGAAATAGCAATTCTAGCCCTTAAGACATACTGCAGAGCAGTGATCATCAGAACAGTCTGGTACTGGTGCAGAAAATGGAAGATGAATGGAACTGAATAAAAACATCAGAAGGGAGCCCACCCATGTATAACCAATTAATTTGAGACTGACAGACACAGAAAAGCAGCACACACAACACTATGGCACTGCAGTGGCTGATACCGCAGCAGCAATCAGCGAGCAGCAATCTGAACTCCACCAGCAACAAGGTGGGAAGGTATGTTCACCAAGAGCTCAGGAGAACATAGACAAATAACTGCTTGTCCTGCTTGTCCTGCTGATTTAACCAGGAGCAGAGAGAGAGAGTGGCAGGTCCCAGATGGGCACTGTAGATATAGGGCAAATTTCACAGCCCAATTTACCCACTAGAACTGAACCTGGTGCCATTTTGTTTAAGGAGGCAAAGACTATGCTAAGCTGGGAGTGAACTCATTTCCGGCTCAGTGAACTGCAAAAATGTTGCATCCTACAGGTTCCACACAAGATACATCTGAGTAGTCCTTAGACATGACGGACAGCTGATCAATCACTCTAGTAGTGGCACATCAGGTACCATTATATATCATGTGGGAAAGGCTTTAAGACTGCAGGGACAACTGTGAGCTGTGTATGTGCTGAGCTGGGAGCAAAATCACTGAGCTCAGTACATTGCACTAGTTCCACAGGGAAAATAATACAAACTTTGACATCGCATCAGTCAAAATAGGTCTCTGTGGCCCTCAGATCAACAGGTTCTGGCAAGATCAGCACCACCAACAACCTAGCTGTAAAGGACACCTGGTGTCTCCATGATTCTGGTACCTGCTCCAACCAGAAGTGGAAGAAAGGTTGTACAGACAATGATGTAGCCTCAGCATGGTATCACAGAAGATGGAGGGTGATGAGCCAGGAGGTGAAAATCTACGATAAGGCCTTCATGACTAGGGAGAGGAGCTTCATCTGGTCCTTACTTAGTTCCAACTTTGGATCCCCAACCTCACTTGCAATGAGCATCAGGATCTCTTCGGAGCCCCACCCCCCCCCAAAAAAAACATAGGATAGTAAGAGAAATACAAGGAAAGGTTAGAACCAACCAGGAAATGATCAGCGTGGATCCACATATACCTTACTAAACAGGATGCAAAGATTAGTTACCCCTCACTAACGTATTGAAGATTTCTCTGCAAACCCCTCCTAAAACTGTTCTGCACCTCAGCTGTTGACAAAGGCCTTGTTAGATTTATAAGCCAGATTGATTATCCTAAAATCTACCAAGTTCAGCAAAATTAGGTGTCAACACAATAAACTGCTAAATACTAAAATGAAAACAGACACGAGACAGCTGAATAGTACCCTATAGCCATTATAAAATGTATAACAGCCAGTTGTGTATATACTAAAATTGAAATGTCAATGAAGTAATCACAGGATGTGGTTAAGAACTTGCATTTTCTAATCATATTGGTCACTCAATACCATGTCAATTAACTCCATAAGGTTGTAAACCATTGTTGATGTCATGTTATGGCTTTTAATTGGTCGGGGCAGTATTCTACCAGCTCTACCTTCAGACCAGAGATGGTCTCCCCAAGAAACTGTTGAACTTATCTGGACAATAAGATGCTGGACACTATGCAAAGAATATGCTTGCAATGAAAGAATTATGACTGGATTTGAACTGTAATAAGGTGGAGGAATCCACCATGAGGGGAGGGTACGGAGAGAGGCTAGGGGGATCCCAGAGCCTATGAAACTGTGTCATAAAAGTTTCAACTTCCTAATGTTGTGAACAGATGAATGTTAATGACTCTGATCAAGTTGGTGGTACAAGAGAATAAGGCCAAGATTTCTGCTGAATGTTGGTTTTATCTCTGTTTGCTTTATCCCTTGATCATCCCTTAGATGATTAACTCAGAATTACTGTTTTCTCTGATTTAAAAGCTTATGAGAGATCTATAACTTATCAGTTCAAATTTGTCAATTATTCATAGCATTAGCTAACACCGTATCAGGTATAGTTCTTTGCAGCAGGAACTTGGTTCCAGTCTAACCAAAGACTACATTTTAAAATCTTCTGAAAATTTCCTATCACCTTGCACACCTCACTCAACTCAGGAAATGTGGAACAAAACAAATACTTATTTAAACCCCATAATGTTCCCACTTTAACTCACAAGAGTAAATAACTATTATAAATTTTCTGGTATATTTCCCCCTATCATTTTAAATCTTTTCCCTGGTCAAGGCTGTCAATACCAGATTACAAAAATGTCAACCCCTTGATCTTGAACTTCTCAGCCTCCAGAATTGTAATAAATACCTTTTATTGAGAAAAACTACCCTCTTGATGGTAGTAGGCCTATCAGCCCAAATGGTTCAGAACAATGATCTGCACAAATATTATGAAAAATGTGGAAATGGGAAAAAGTAATACCATCATCAGGTTTTCTAGGAGAAATCAAGGTTGTGTGATACACTTTCTACAACATTTTTTAAAATCTATTTTATTGTATTGTTGTTGACAATCTTTACATAGTTAATTACAGTTAAAGGAAAAAGAAGAAAAAAAAAGAAAAAAAAGGTTCAGGGGGATAGGGAAGTGGGTAATACTATTATGTCCATATTGTTTCCATCATGTATCGGAGGTAAAGGGGGATATTGAGGGAGAAGCCCCACCCGGTTTCCCGCTCACCCCAAGTCCCGGATGTGGGGCATGCTCTGAGATATGTGCTCAAGTGGTGTTAATAGTTCTCCAGTTATGAATCGCTGCCAGTTTCGCTCGATGAGGTCATCCACTGATTGATATGGTCCATCATAAAGTCTCCATTTGCCCCATATTTTGCTGCCAACATATAGCTGAGATGAATTATTGTCCTGTTTTGTCTTCTGTCTTTTCTTGGTTAGAGTTCTGAGTCCAGCAGTTCGATTGGGGAGATCTCCAAAGAAACTTTGAGGTATTCCCAGATTAGGTTCTTGTATGCTCTAGCAAGCACAGGGCCCGGCACAGTCCATCACCACGATCAGCTGGTGGTTGCAATTGCTGGGTTGGTTCTGTTTTCAGTCCCGAGTTGCACTGGAACCAATGGGTGTTGCAGTCCAGTCTGGTTCGGCCCTTACATCAACCAGTGGGAGCTGCAGCCTAGTCGGGGTGACCCACAATAACCCCCACCAGGCCCGCCCCCTACCCTGGTTTGCCAGTATGTGTAGCAGAAGACCAGTCTGTCCCCCATCCCATTTGGCTCTGGTACTTGTCAATGGGTATTAAAGCTTAGTTCTATCTAACCAACTCAACCATCCAGCCCTCACAGATGTTGTTGAGTGCCTCTGTATCTAGCCATCCCAGCCCCTGTCCTAGTTTTCATGCCCTCCCACGGGAATAGTGACCCAAGAAGGGGGAACCCACTTTTTCCCTCCCAGGTCTCTCTGTCCTGGTTTATGCACTCTTTAGGTGGTCCTGTGATTTGGCTTGACAGAATTAGTCCCCAGTGCCAGCTTCTGCCAGCTGATGCTGTGGCCCTAATCTAGTCCACATGCAGCGCACAGGTGTTGTAGCCTTGCTTAGTTGGGTCTGTCTCTATCCCAGCCCACGCTCTCCAGTGGGAGTAGCTGTCCCGCGAGGGAACCAGCCCCTTAATCCCCCCGCCAGCTCTGCCCCTCCCTTCCTGGATCTTACGTGTGCTGGATGGGTGCTGCATTCATATCCAGTACAGGCAACCACGCCCTGGCATTCCATAATGTGTACTGGTTTTGTCGCAACCAAACCCAGCTCATCCCACACTCTGTTCTGGTGATCGGATTTGCCAGTGGATGACATGAACTGATTCAGCCTGGTCTGCTCCTGACCCATGCCGAATGTATGCCAGTGGGAAACTTTCCATGGCCTATTCTGGGCTGTTTCCTATCATGCTTCTCGCGCTTACCTGCAGGGACTGTGTCCTGCCAGAGGAGTTGCCCAGGCTCCTCCATCAGAACCCCTCCCAGTGTCAGATTTTGTGCTTGCCAGGGGGTTCTTGAGCCAACCCTACTCAGTTCACCTCCTGTCCTAGCAGGAACAGTGGCTTTTCCTGGCTGGCTTTCACCCCATTCTGGTTCTTGTTGTTGGATGTTTCAGCCCGACCATGGCTCATCCATACCCACATACAGCTCACACATGGCTCAGAAGGGGAGTGAGACCCAGCCTAGTCAGTCCCATATCTACCCTGGTTCTCCATGACACCAGATGGTGTTGGGATCTGAACCGGCCTGGTGCATCCAATCCCAGCCCACATTAGTGCCTCGGGTGACTACAACTGTTTCCTAGATAGAATGCAGCCCCCATTCCAGCACATACACCCCTTGGTGGGAACCTCATCCCAGTTGTGGTGTCCCCTTACCTCCCAGATTGAGCCTGTTCCTAGCCATAAATCACGCACCTGCCCGTGGTTGCTCTGAGGACCATTAGGTGCAAGCCTGCTAGACAAGCCAGAGCTTATCTTTTACTTGATAGGTGTTCAAAGCACAGCATTATTAAGGGATTGGAAATTTTTCAAAGGAAGAGTTACTGGCATTGGGAATCTTTAGGATGGACTCAGATCCCAGAAACAGTGTGGTCAGCCTAGAGCTATCTAAGCAGCGATTCAGACATCCATTACTCCAGAGCTCCCCGGCCGGGAGGCCAGCAGGCACAGCCTGGCGCCATATGGTGCACTGGCCGCCCGGGCCCAGCCCACCATGAGCCACGAGCACATGGCGGGCTGGGTTCGGGATCCGAGCTAGACGTCCCCTCCTGCAGCCCTCCGGTCGCCTCTGGCAGCCTGAGGTTTAAACCCGCAGGCCCAAGGTTGCGCCCCTCCCCAATCCCGTTCACCGCCCAATGAGGGCAGTGGGTGTGCCCCCGACATACCCAGTCACGGAGACCTCCCCCCTCGGTGTACTCACCCCGGAAGGAAGCAGGCCCCGCACCCAGGCATGTCCGGGCCCAGCCCGCCATGAGCCATGAGCACATGGCGGGCTCTACAACATTTTTAAAGCTTTTAATATATTTCTTTGAAAGAGAGAGTCTTCTATCCACTGGCTTGCTCCTCACATGTCCTCCAAAGCCAAGGCTGGAACAGGGCAATGCCAGAAAACTGGAAGTCAATCAGAGATGACACAGACTCAGGCACCTGGGCCATCACTTATTTTTCGCCAATGTGTTAGCAGGATTAGAAGAGGAAGCAAGAATTAATTCCAATGGCTTCAACCACGGCCCATTATTCCATACCACTGCCACAAAAGTAATTTTAAAAAATTGTATAGAAATACTATTTTTGTAAGTTAAAATTATAAAGTTTTTAAAGCCACAAATTAATCATTTTAAGTATGTTCTCAATATTGCTAAAGGATTTAAAAAATATCTGAGGGGTGCCTGGTATTGAATAATTCTATGTAATAATTCCTGTGACTATCAACTTCAAAATAGCATAATCTTTTCTGCCCTTAGAAAGTAACTTTATTTATCTGATTTCCTGAGTGTTCCATTTGAATGAGTTCAAAGAGCCAAAAGAATTGCAAATTGTCAGTATTCATCCCCACACGTACACAAATTTAAGAAAACCTGGGCTCATCTTCTCGAGAAGTTACTCCAGAAAACAAATTCAGGTTTTGCAGTCCATTACTTGATGTTCTCTAAATGATAGCCATAAAATAGCATCAGCAGAATCAGAGAAATAGCTAAAAGAGAGCACATTTAATTTCTTGGCAAGATGTCAATCAATTTAATTCTGTCAATTGCCAATTTCCTACAAATGATGCTGGGAAAACTCATTCATTGAGTGAAACAAAGTTTATCACAACTGATGATTCAAGTAAACCTAGCATCACTTTAACAGACTCTGAGCAGAAAGCTGAGAGGGAGATGTCAGAAGATGTTTTGCTTATGGGAGGTAAATGGCTTTCAGTCATGGGACTGGGATTGGGAAAGTTGGTGGCCTAAGCTTTGAAGATTGTTAGGGTTGTCCTAAAAAGAATCTTTATAAATAAACTGGCTTTTTGTAAACAAGCTGCTTGCACAAATGAAGATCAGCCTGCAATAAGCTATTGGTTCATGTAAGTAAATGATTTCTTTTTTCTGTTTTAAAGCATTTATTAATTTATATTGGAAGAGCAGATCAGATTTATGGAGAGAAGGAAAGACAAAGAGAAAGACATTCCACCAACTGGTTCACTCCCCAAATGGCTGCAATAACTGGAGCTGAGCCTATCCAGTGTAAAGAACCAGGAGCTTCTTTTAGGTCTCCCACATAGGTGCAGAGTCCCAAGGTTTTGGGACTACTTCTGTTGCTTTCCCAGGCCACCAGTAGGGAGTTGGATGGGGACTGGAGGGTCTGGGACATGGATTGGCACTCATATGGGACCATGATCCTTGCAAGGTAAAGATTCAGCTATTGAGCCATTGTTCCTGGCCCAGTGTCCCAATTTCTTTCTCCATGAGATTAGCAGAATGGGATCCATCACTGTAGAGATACAGTTGTGAGTGTTAAGTTAGCTGCTGGGCGTAAAGCTTTTAATATGGCTGCTGGAATGCAGACAAATTCTTGACTGTTGGTCTCACTATTTGAATTAGGGTGGGAGTTGCAGGCAAAAGCCAGTCTCAAGAAATGTCTAGAAAAAAACCAGGCAGGAAGTGAGAAGGAAGGACACATGCACAGGAATCTCATCACTTGATCTTGGACCATGAGGCAGATGGTAGACATTGGAGGAGAGGAATTTGGGATGGGAAAATGACAAGATGTATTGGGGAAATAATGAAACTGAAGAGTTTGAGGAAGATTCAGCTAAAATTAGCTAGCTAGCATTGCACATCAGAGTGTGAGTTCTGGAGAGCTATCTGAGCAGGGCTCAAGAGCTGGAGTTCTCAGCAAGAAATTAAGCCATGGTTCTGAATGACCCAGGGTGATTAGTGGGGAGAGGAGGGCAACAAGGGAGGGAATCTGGGAAAAGTGGGCTGAAATACAAAGGGATGATGGGAAGACTGAGGAGGGGTGGCTCAGAGCAAGAAAAATCATGAAATGGTGTTCTGAGGCTGAGGGAGAATGCTTGGAAAAAATAAATGCTACCTCCAGCTCTCTCAGAAAGGAAACATATTTTGTGTTTGAATAAATCACACTAAAGCAGGGAAGCTGAGTTAGCAAAATGGGCAATGGGCAACGGACTTGACAAAGGGAGTCATTTGAACTGGATTCAAATTCTATCAGTATTTTTCCAATCATTTAATGAAATCATAGGCAGATACGTTTTCTCTCTGAGTCTTGGGGTTTTTGTGATGGACATCTTTGTTTACATACACTACACTCACTATCATTTCCATATTCCTTCTTAAGGCACATTAAACAACAACAAAAAGAGGGTAAGCTCTCTAACCACGAGAACCCCTTTTGGGATCCAGATATCAATACATTTTAAGGGATGGATGAAAGACATTGAATTGTGTGGTTCCTGATCAAATAGGATGGAAAAGTTCTAGGCTATAGCGAACCCTTTACAACATTTGGTGTTCCAGAACCTTAAAGCTCTCTGAGACTTAAAAAGGTGTATGACTGTGTTTCTTCCCTTATTGCTATAGCCTATGAGTTTCTCTAACATTTTGACCAGGGACCACAGAATTACTGTTCATGGATTTCTTTAGTTTTGCAGTATTGATATAAGTAGTTCCGTTTTTAACTTGGCAACATAATCATAGGTTCATAATCATTTCTCACTATGCATTGCAGCATTATTCTACCTTTGTGTTCTGGTCTCTGTTTCCTTGTCTTAATCAGACAGGTTCTGCTCACAACATTAAGTTTGTTTAGAGTGTCCTGCCATATCCTTGCTAGTACTACTAAAGTGTCCATACACTTCTTCTGTGTATATGTATGCTATTTGTTCCTTTTCTTTTTAAGATTTATATATTTTTATTGCAAAGTCTGATATACAGAGAGAGGAAGAGGGAAAGAAAGGATGATCTTCCACCCACTGACTCACTCCCCAAGCGCCCTCCTCATGTAGAGCTGAGCCCATCTGAAGCTAAGAACCAAGAGCTTCCTCTGTGTCTCTCACAAGGGTTCAGGGTCAACACTTTGGGCCATCCTCATCTGCTTTCTCAGGACACATTAGGGAGCTGGATGAGAATGGGGCTGTTGGAATTAGATTTGGTACCCATATAGGATCCTGGTGTGTGCAAGGCAAGGACTAGGAGCTAGGCTACCACTTTGGGCCATGTTTTTGTTTTTAAATGAGTCCCATCTGTATCATTCAGTCTATATTGTTCATTTCACTTTACATATTGTCACTTTGCATTTTGTAGTTACTTATTTCTTATAAATACAGTGAAATGTGCATTACATTGTTGTAGGGGAATTCAATGGGAAAGATGACAGCAACCTCATTTCTTGTCTCACATAAAAGATTATTCATGCAGAAAATTTCAGTGTAGAAAGTGAGAGTTATTTTAGAGAGGTCTTCTGTCATAGTGATAGGAGGGGCCTCCAAGGGAGGAGAATTCCAAGAAAATGGTGGAAGTGGTATCTTTATGCGCTATTAAGACTATTATTTCCACATTATTTTTCCTGTATCTGGGATAAAGGGGGAGATAAAGGGAGAAGCCCCACCCAGTTTCCCACTCATCGCAGGTCCCTGATGTGGGGCATGCTCTGAGGGTCTTGGTCAAGTGGTTTTGATAGTTCAACAGTTATGAATTGCTGCCAGTCTCGCCACTCCAAGCACGATGAAGTTGCTGCAAAATCCACTGATTGACATAATCCACCTTGGCGTCTCCATTTATCCAGTTTTTCACTGCCAACATATGGCTGGGGTAGTTGAAGCATCTTTTATGTACCATCTCCAGGAGGGGGATAAATGAATTAAAGGGTGGAAGAGAGAGGAACACATTCACTATGAGCAGCCTAGATTCTTGTTAGAAGAGTGTGACAGTCAACCCCCTCCTCTGTTTCTCTCTGTAATGACAATGATTCAAAGTGATGGGAATTGGTAGTCTGATTTTGTCCCTTTGCTGTGCCTAAAGGGGACTGAGGCACAAAACTAGAAATCGCAGGTTGTTGGAAGGATAAAATGGAGGATGAGACAGTACGAGACTGCTGAAATTTTGGCTATACTTGCAAGTGGGTGGACAAGCATTGCTCGCCCAATCCCTAACTGGTTAAGAGCATCAGTGGGGAACCTTTTACCTGTATGTTCCCACCTGATAAGGAGGAGTCAGGGGTGGCTTTAAATCCCAAGACCCTTCCTCGATCTTTTGGTGTCCCTTCCTCTTTGCTGTCAAAGGGGCAGCCCACCTCCTGGCTTTCTCTTGGGAGGTATTGTCCCCTTCCCTCTTCTTTCCCTGCTCACATGGTCATTTTGCAAAGCAACTTCTCTGTGTGCAACTGGTTCCCAGCTTTTTATTTCTATGTTAAGCTGAAGAAAGAACCTACTGAGCTTTTCTGGTAACAGGAGAAAAAGAAATTATATTTTCAGAAAAGTAATTTTACTAGAGACCACAGACCCTAACTACCTATTAGCTCATCTGATTTCTCACAGCATCACTCATTCTGAAAATTTCTATTTCTTTACCCTTGTTGAATATGTTTTTCTTTATTCATTTTATTATTTGCTATCCCGCATGCTCTCACAATTTGCTACTTGTTCATCCAATCTGACTGTATTGCAAATTGACCATATCTATCCAATAAATGAGTCAGAGGCAGACGCTTAGAAGCTTAGGTATCTTTACTCATCAGCTGGTGGACTGTCCTCATTCCACCACACATGGAAGAGGGAGCAGCCCAACCAGCCACGTGCAGGGGTTTTTAAATATCAATCATCCAATCCACTAAGAAAACACTGATGCATCATTCAATCAGCTAGGCTTACTTCAATGCACAATACAAATTATTAAATCAACTGTAATGGCATGGGACACAGTACCCAGTTTTAGATCTAGCTTTATTGTCACCATTTTTTTTGTCTGACTGTCACACCTGATATAAGGTTTAATTTACCAACTGATTTTTTTTGAAGATTTATTTTACTTTTATTGGAAAGACAGATATACAGAGAGGACAAAAGAGAGAAAGGAAGATCTTCCGTCCGATGGTTCACTCCCAAGAGGCCGCAACAGCTGGAGCTGAGCCAATTCAAAGCCAGGAGCCAGGAGCTCTTCTGGGTCTCCCACGCGGGTGCAGGGTACCCAGGCTTTGGGCCATCCTCGACTGCTTTCCCAGGCCACAAGCAGGGAGCTGGATGGGAAGCGGGGCCGCCAGGATTAGAACCGGCACTTTTATGGGATCCTGGCGCATGCAAGACGAGGACTTCAACCACTACGCTATCACACGGGGCACACCAACTGATTTTTCTTTTCTTCTAAAAACCGTATGCCATTTTTATTCCTCTCCTAACAGAATTCTCATTGTGGCATGCTCTGCTTCAGAATCGATAATTGAAACTTATTTTTAAAATTGCAGTGATATAAAGCAAAGTTCATAGGATTTATATTCCCAACACTCAAATTTAATATATATCAACTTATTGGGTACATTGTGATAGCACAACAGCTAATCCTCTGCTTTGCAGCACTGTCATCTTTTATGTGTGCCCATTCATGTTCCAATTGCTCCACCCCTTGCCTGTTTGTTGGGAAAACAGCACAGGATGGCCCAAGTCCTTGGAATAATTCATGCACTTGGGAGACCCCTGGGGCTCCGGGCCGGTGGCTTCAGCTCAGCTCAGCTGCAGCTATTGAGGCCATTTGGGGAGTAAATGAGCAGATCCTCTAAATACAAACATACATACATATAACTTAGTGCAGGTTTTGTTTAGTTACATCCACAACTCCTTTATATCATCCCCATATTATACTTACCTTTCACATCACTTTATCCATAAGTATTTCAGTGTATAGCATAAAAGCAATGTCACACCCATGATTATAATAACATTTTTACACTGAAATATAATGTTATTAATATAATCAGAGGTACAGAAATAATTCAATTTCCAATGATCTAAAACTGTGAAGTTTATTTAACAACTCATTGTTTTACACAGAAATTCAAATACATAAACAGATCATGATTAGTAGATTGCTTTCTAAGCATTTCTTAAACTATTGGCTGTTCTCCATCTCTTTGCTTTTCTTGTAGGTCATTTATCAAAGAAGTTGCTACACTTCTTCTGTAGTGCTTCCATGAATAAATTTTGCTGATTGCATCTGTCATTTGTTTATTATATTTTGTGCTTTCTGATGCGCCCTGTAAATTAGAGATGGGCAGATGTTTAATCAGATTCAAGTTCATATTTTTATTTCTTGGAAAACAGACATAACAAAAGCAGGCATTTAACGTAATAGTTAAGATGGTGACTAGAACATCTGCATCTTACGTTGGGGTGCTCGTGTTTGGATCTCTGTTTCACTCCTATATTCAGTTTTCCTGCTAAAGCAGGCCTAGGGGTACAACAAATGCTCACTCATGCAGTGAGTCCCTACAATGCACAATAGGAGAGTTAAACTGAACTCATGGGTCCCAACTTTGACCTGGATCTGACCTGGATATTTTGAGCACTTGGGGAGGAATTAGAAAATGAGAATAACTTTTCTCTTTGTCCCTTTCAAATAGATTTTTAAAAATACATAATTTTTTTTTCTAAAAAGAAGAAGCAACAGGTAAACTATTGTTGTTAGATACACAAAAAATGCAATCTATTATTATCTCTCTGAGATCTTGGCAGACTGTTATCCAGTGACTAGGTTAGGAGTATAGTTTCAGGCTGCTTTTTAAACTACTCATTATATTTGTAACATGATGTTAAATATTTTTAATCAGCATTTCACTAGTCACATTGTTTTACTATTTCTTATGGTAGTTATTCATATCATTTTTATATATTATCATTCTCATTTGAAAAATTATTTCTTATACAATCCTCTTAGACCTCAACAGAAATAATACATTTAATAAGCCCTCAACAATTCTGCCTTTATGAGAAATCATTTGGAATAGGTAAAATTGCAAGCTCAAATACTTTTCCCTTCATAGCACTCTGTGCACTGTTACTTTCACATCTAATATCAAGTGACAAATATAATATGTTCAGTGTTCCGTTTGGGTAAGTGTATCAAGAAAGCAATGAGAACTACAGCTTTATGAACTGCAGTCTAATTGTAAAAGTTTTAGGGAAAAGATGTGTTGGGCCTCAACTGTCTCAGAAATAGAATTTTGAAACTCAAGTTAGAAGCGGCTCCAGCTTAACGCCTGTTTGCTGGCTGAACAACAGTGCAGCAGCAGTGAAGCCTCCGTAGGGAGCAAGGTGAGCACAGGGAAGCAAGGGCCTCGTGGAGGAAGCACGCTACAACTACAGCAAATAGAATAACTCAAAGCAGCAGAGATTGTTTCCTGTGGACATCAAAGTCTAACATTTTCTTGGAGAGTTTCGTTGCTCTGTGTTTCTGGAGGGGTCTAGGGATGGAGATGTCAGCAGAAAACTGACCCTCATTGGTGTGAGAGGGGAGTGATGCATCTGAACAGCGTGGTTCTTCTTCTGTGTGTCATTAGCTGAAGGACGGGAAGAATAAGCCTGGGCTGCTCTGACTGCACAGGTGGGATGAAAATAAACTTCCTTCATGGAAGCATGTATGGTAATTTAACCACAGACTATTAATGCCCAACGTGAGATAAGAGGATGTGCTACACACTTTGTGTCCTCTCTTGGGTGCATCAGAGTCTAATAACCAGCCAGAAAATAGTCTTAACATGTAACAGAATATATAAATATGGCTTTAGAGTCAGTTTTTGTTTCCTACTTACCTTTTATTGTACAGTACAAAAAAATAGTTAGCATGATGAAGAAAACTGTCAGACCACCCATCACCTTTGTCATGTCCCATATCCAGGAATTGTAGAGGTCAAATAAAGGATCTTCAATAGAGACTGGGAAAGGCATAAACATCAGAAAATTAAGATTACTGTGAGTTAGTTAAGAGATATTCAGAAACAGCATTAATATTACTAAATCTATACTGAATTTATCTCTCAGACTCATTGCCACTTAAAGTAGATTAGTTCAAGTAACGCATGCAGCAGCCATATAAAATTATATATTTAGGGGTCAGTGTGGTGGTGTAACAGATTAAGCCATTGCCTGCAACACTGGCATCCCATTAAAGCACCAGTTAATGTTCCAGATCCTTAACTTATGACACAGCTGCCTACTAATGCAGCAGGAAAGCAGCAGAAGATGGACCAAGTGCTTGGACCCCTGCACCCATGTGGGAGACCTGGAAGAACTTCCCAGCTCCTGACTTTAGTCTGCTGCAGCCGTGGCCATTGCAAGTCATCTGGAAAGTAAACTGAATGGAAGTTAGCTCTCTCTCTCTCTCTCTCTTTCTTTCTCTCAATTCTGATTTTCAAATAAATAAATCTTTACAAATATTGTTGCTAGCTCAACATCTTTTCCATGACAATGTTTCAGTTCTGTGTAGTACAACTTGACGGTGTTTCTGCTGTTACAACATTTTCAAGAGCTTTAAAAATCCTTAGTGTTCTGAGACTATTTCTGTTACCCAAGAGATTCCCACACAGATATTTTCTGGATATTGCTGGCTTCTGTTGATGCCACTGAAGTGATTGTGAGTAATATGTATAATCTACTCAAGCAGCCATTTTCTTGCCTAACTACTTTCATCAGTAAAAGATTGACCAACCAAAGAACATAAGTTTGTGACAGAGTAGCTCCTAATTTTAGTATTTTTATAATGTGGGTTGATGACAGCATCTCACACTATCAACTTTTGACTCCTTCTCCTGTTATATTTGTTTTGTCAACCTTTTTTTATCTTTTCCCTCACGTATCACTGTAACAGCAAGAAAAATAAAGCCATGGTTTCAATTTCTTTACATCCAAAAGTTCTGCCTTCCACATAACTGCAAGACACAATTCAACCTGGTTTTCTACTGCTGACATATGGATGTGTACTGAAATGGAATGTCAGGTATGTTTTGAATGGATTAGAAAGCCATGATGCTAAAATAAGCTATCTACATAAGACATTTTGTGGGTACAAAGACACACATAGATTCAAATTAAAGAAATGGAAAAAGAACTATGAAAAAAGCAATAACTGATGAGTTGGACAGGCTATCTTGTAAATAGACAAAGCAAAGCTGAAAATAAAAGTTGCTATTAGAAATAAAGGAAGGACATGTAAAAATGAAGATCAAATTATAAGGAACAAATAAAAATTCTGAACATTAAGGCCATTAGCACCAGAATCTCAAACTACATAATGCAAAAATGTGCAAACCAAACCCGGTCACATATAAAAATGATTTTGCACCATTTATTTTAAAATCTCAAGATTGATAAATTCTGAAAATCAATTTATCATATTAATAGCATAAAAAGCAGAATAAATGTGCCTACTTCAATAGATGCACAAAAAAGAGTTTGATAAAATACAACACATTTTAATGATCACATCTCAACAAATTAGAAATAGAATGTAAATAATACATAAAGCTAGAGTGAAATATTTTCAACTTGATAAAATCTCTTTCTGGAAAACTCAAATTTAATGCCAAACTCTTACGAAAATGTTAAAACTATCCCTTCATGATCATGAGAGGCAAAAACAGTCTTTTCTTTATATTCAGTGTTGCACCAGAATTCCTAACCAGAGCAACTAAGAGTAAAATAAGAATTCTCAGACAATGCAAGCAGAATAGCAGAGTTGAATTTTCCAGTCTCTTTTTCTCTCCCCCACAAAGGCCCACTGAGAACTATTCACAGAAGAAGATATCTTTCCATGTGCTCCAGATCCCAATGAAGCAGTGAAGCACTAAGAGTTTTCCCCTGGTGAGAAAGTGATCAGAGTGAACATCGACTTCGCTGTGAAGCCCCACACTAGTCATGCTCCAAAGACCCTGAAACCTGGGTATGTGACAGCCTGCCTCCTGAAGCCCCATAACTACAAGCATAGATCCAGCTGTGAAAACTTGCACCAGGCTTGCTCACACACACTGCTTACTTCGTCAGCTTATGGACCTCAGCATCTTTCAGAGCAAAATGTTCATCCCAACAACATATCCCTGGGTCCACTTTCCTGTGGTTTCCTATCTGTGGTATCAGGTTCGCTGTTGGACCACAATACCAGACTCGCTGGATAGCATACCCTTGAAACGATTTACTTATTATACTGGCATCTGGTCTGCACACCTACAGACCAAAACACTGGAGACACACACACAAGAACACTGGGAGTATGCCTGCATGTAGACACCATTGGGCTACATGGCCAAACTCTGGTAAAAGGAACTGGGGAAGATATTTTCCTCCTGGAATGGCAACATAAAGACTGGATGACTACCGACTTAAATGTGAGGACACTAAAACAAGGCCATGAAGAATACAGATATTCATAACATTACCAAAGGGGGTGGGAGGAAGATTAAGGCCAACCCAAAAAAGACATATGAGCAAGATGACAAAGAATTTGAAATTATAATCTAAAGCAAGCTAAACTACCAACTCAGATAGACAAATAAAATAAAGAAAAATCAAACTAATAAGAAATTTGACAAAAATAAGACTTACAAAAGAAAACCAACAGAAATACAAGAGATGAAGAATTCCATCTCTAGATAGAAAATTCAATAGAGAGCTTCACAGAAGACTGGATTAACCAATGGAATGACATACTAAGTTCCAAAGACAAGTCAGTTGAAATTAGCCACTTAGGGAAGACACAGGAAAAAGAAAGTGAGGAAATCCTTTGGGATTTCTGGGATACCACTAACTGAACCAATACACACATTACAAATATTCAAGCAGGGTGGTGTAGAATTAAGGGGAACAATATCTAATTTAATGAAGTAGCAATTCAGAGCGTCCAGCTTCCTGGTTTTTACACCATGGCAAGAGGCAGCAAGTGATATTTTAAGTGTCTGAGTTCCTATCACCCTTGTGGGACTCTTACATGGAGATCCCAGCTACTGGTGCAAGGCTGGCTCAGCCCCAGCTGTACTGTGCATCTGGGGACTTGGGATGGAAGTTCACTCTCTCTCTATTCCTGTCTCACTCACCTCCATGCAAATATATGAAATTAATTTAAAAATGTTGAAAAATCTTGACATGGAAATGATGGGGGGAGAGAAACTCAGATGCAAGAGATCCCAAGACTCCCAAATAAATGGAACCTAAAAAGTTACAAACACACACACACACACACACACACACACACACACACATCAATTGAAATTCATATCGGCTTCAATATCATTAGCTATGTGCTTTGTAAATTGGCATTGAAACATTGTAACAATGTTATAATAATTTCATAAATTTCACAACCTGGAAATCTTAATGTTTTTAAGGCAAGTCAAACATAAATCCTCAAAGTTCTTATTTCCTTCACTTGCAGCATTTGGTGGAGGAGCTATACAGACATATCTGATTAAAAATAAGCCAGACTCAAACAATTTTGAAGACTTATTTCCGCTTCTCTAAAAGGCATTCCAAGAGAGAGGAGAGAGGTAGAAAGCCAGTCAGGCTGCGTTGAAACCATGAACCAGGAACCAAAAGCCTTATCCACGTTTCCCATAAGGGTGCAGGGGGTAGACATTTGAACCATCCTCCGCTGATTTTCCAACATTAGCAAAGAGGTGGAGTATAAGTGAAGCAGTTGGGACTTGAACTGGCATCCATGGTGCCAACCACACGTAGCCTATAATGCCATCACTCTGGCCCTGGCTAAACATATTTCAGAAGGTCCTAAGAAATATACCAAGTTTTTGACTGAAATATTGTGGAATAAACTACATTGAATCTGTGTTCTGTTAGCCACATATATAAACACAGATTTATATATGTCAGTATAGTTAAGAGTTTAAGTTTCTAAAATGAAAAAAAAGTAAAAAATAGAGAGAATTTTAAAAGCAGTAGGAGAGAAGTGACTGATCATATATAATGGGTTTCCTGGAGGAATAGCCAGGGATGTCTCAGCAGGACCGTTGCAGGCCATGAAAGAACAGAATGATAATTCAAAAATGACGAGAGCAAAAACTACCAAACAACAATGTTATAATTGTTGAAACTGTACTTTTAAAATGCCAGGTATTAGTCAAAAAGTACAAATTTCAATGGTGTTAGTATTATAGTTCCTACAGATATACTTTCTAACTTAAGGCCTGCAGTTAATGGTATTCTATTTTATACTAAGAGGATATTTAAGTGTGCTTTTTAATTGCAAAAAGTAATAATAACACAACAGTGGAAAAAATTGGGGGTGTGATGAATAGGCTTAGAATATAGATTGTGGTGAGGATCTGAGAGGAAAATACTCCCAAACGAAAGATGTTATATATATTCAATGCATACAGCATTTTATATGCAAATCACACATTTTAAAAGTGTTCTTTTTAAAGACATTCAGATTGCAAAGAAAATACATTTATTTAAAATTCCATATGAAAATAGAAATTGATGTATTTGTACATTTTTAGCAAAACCAATCTGGGAAATATTTTGATAATTCCTAAAAATGTAAGTATAGAGATGGATTGAACAACTGAATTCATAAGCAGGTGCCTAAGAGAAATGAAAACATACATACACAAAAACTGGTTCACAATGTTCAGAGATTAATTATTAATAATAGCCCAAGTCAGAAACGACTCAAAGTATGCTAAGAATAGAGGAAAATTGTATTCTATATTCAGAATACCATTTTTTATAAATAAAAATGGGTGAAACATTAACACATATGCGTTACGGACAGACATTCACAACATTTTGCTAAGTGAAAGCATTAGCTAAAACAGAGATATAAAAAGCACAGAATAATCAAATTAATGCTAAGATGATTTGTTGAAATTATAAAAACTAACAGAATCCAGTATTGAAACACATGAAGCACACATGTTCTCTGATTCATTGCTGATGATAGCAATTAATTATAGAAGCAAACAAACAATTAACATAAGTTCAAGCTTAACTCCTAGATAATCATCTAAAATAAATTGCTCACCATAGCTAGGCAGATGGTCACTGCACATGAAAAGCCCTGAACAAGTGGGAATAATTTCTGTTGGCATCTGGCAGGTGTTGCAATCACTAAGGAAGTAGTTGGTCCTAGTCTCTTGGCTGCACATGTTAACCCCAAAGGAATCCTTAAAATGAATGCTTATAACTGAAATGAAGATATCCAGGGATGCTTCCATGTAGGTGCTTCATATTGTTTGAACATTGCATCCAGATGACTGACTTCTTAAAATAATATTGGAATATGACTTTTTTGCTCACTGATTTGATATATTCTGCATTTTCCTGTGAGAAAGATTGTAAAACAGGCCTATGTGTGTTGTGATTAAAGGACTTTCTAGAAGGGGATAAGAAGTGTATGTCAACTCTAATGACAGCAACCTAAGTTTTCTGAAACTCTCTTTGTGACTTAGAATCAGATAAATAAAACATGTCCTTGTCTTGATCAGTGATGACTGTCCTGTATAGACATGTCTCTTATAAATCTCTGAACTATGAGCAATTGTTAAATCTCAAAATGGGATTTTTGAATACCATGTTACTTCATCAATTTCATTCTCCAATTGAGCACATTTTGTACATAATAGATACAGGAAAGGATATCAATGCTTCATGAAGCTCATGAAACTACACATACATTTGAAATTATTAGTATTAATACTGGATATAAAACATTTATATTTCAACTCAGATTTTCGACGAAAATTTTAAGTCCCAAATAGACAATAAGCAGTGAGCTACAGTCACATATGTCTGCCAACATTTAATGGACTCAAAAAATGTTTAAAGAAAATGAGTGGCTGAGTGAACCACGGTTTCTGAAGCCAGTGTTGCAGTTCTCCTGGAGCAGAAGGACCTCTGCCCTTAGCACAGCTGGAAACACTGGCAGCCATCCAAGCAGCTTTGATCCTCGACACCCACATCCATGCTGATACTACAACCTGATCCACGAACATGTCATCCACCCACTGATCCTCCCAGCAACGATGGGAAGGCCATACAACTTTGGCTAAACAGCCGCTAGAATCATGTTTACAGGAAAAAGAGAACAGCCATGAGAAAGTCCATTCCAATTAACCCCATTTACCTCTGTTCCGGAATGTCAGATATAAACCAAGGGTTATTCCAGAACACAACCCCACACACGAAAGGTGGATAATCCATGAGTTCAATAAGCGAAGACATCGATGTGTTTGTCCTAAAACAGAGAAGGTTCAGAATCAACTAGAACACTAGACTGTGGGGCATCACCACCTAAGGACTGGGTGAGAAAGTGGGACTCATTGTTCCACACCTGCTCAACCTTAGCAGGCCTCAGGCTGTGATTTGCTTTGTGACTGATGGCAGGTTAGTGAGGTTGGATTTGAAGAACTCACGAGATTGAAGAGTTTCCTTTCCTAATTCTCATACCTAATTTAGTGCAAAATTAATACTTCGGGGAGTTGGGGGGAGCCCATAGCTGACCCCAAAAGGTGTGTGGGAATTCTGGAGATATGTGATCTGGACAGAGGCAGCTCTGGTGACATGGCTTTGGTTGAAAGAAAAGCAGCTGCTTTTTACACACAGACTGCAAGTGCAAAACATTCTGCCTTATAAAATAGTGTGGGAAACACATTTTATATCCTTCAGCTTGGATTACCATACTAAGCGGCTTGTTCCCATCAACCAGTCAGACATCATCCTAGCTGTTACTAAAGTAGGACTGTCTATCCCTGAAATGCCACTCCTCCAGAAGAAAATGACAATTTTTTAGAATTTTAGTAATCAGAGATACTTTTAGTGAATCTTCCATAGTGTGGTCCAGACCTCGTGTCTAGAAGACCTTCACAGGAAAGCACACTTACTGTCTGTGCTTCCAAAATCATCATCAAAGATAGTTTGTGAAATAGTTTGATATTCAAATGTAAGAAAGTTATCATAACCACTTTGGAATGGACCGTCTCATGATTAAATGACCTCCTCACTTGTGAAGATGTACAAGAACAATCAAGAAACCAAGCACTGGAAATATGCCATAACAACCAGGACATGGTATTTAAGGTCCAGCTCTGTTGTCCAATTGTGGATCTGCCACTTAAAACCTATGTGATTCATACATGATCATCTGCAAAATGGTGAAAAATATAAAACTGACTCTTGTGATTGATTTATGGTATAAAATATTCATAAATATAATATTGCCTGGCATAAGGTGTTCACTCAAAAATATGCTATAAAGATTTATGCATTAGGAATAATATACACAATGGATTGTAACTTCCTTGACTGTTTGTCTTAGAAATAAATTTTATTCTTCCTCTATCATTTCAAATTTATCATGTTACTATTATTGTTACTGCTAGTACACCTTACTCTTTTTTGGTATTGAATCACTCTTCTGAATTCACATTCTTTTCAGTATATAATCTCTATTTCACTATGTATGACATGTTTTCATGGCCATAGCTTCAAAAAAGGGTGTTCTTAAAAATAAATGATGTCTGTAACAGAGTGGAGCAATCCACCATGGGGGGAGGGTGAAGGGAGGGGTGGGGGAAATCCCAGTACCTATGAAACTAATACAATGTAATTAATGAATAAAAAAAAAAAAAGAACCTCAAAAAAAAATGATGTCTACACTGCACCGTTTTGGAAAATGATTTGTTTATTTAGTTTAGCTATAAAATGAGCAGAAATGGTATTGGTGAAATGACCCTATTGGTTTATACATATATCTGCTTCTCATATTTTTACTCGAGATCCTGAATGTAAGAAATCATAATCTCAAACACCAATGTTAATCTGTGTAAGCAGGAACATTATGATCAAATTAAAGGTATTCTACAGGAAGATTCACAGAATCCATTTGTCAAAAAAAACATTTTGATTTAGCAGAGATTAGAACCACTTCATTTCGATTTAGTGTATGGTGACTGGTTTTTGTTTTCAGGAATAGCTGTGACGTTGAAGACATCAAGAGAAAAACTGTATTGACTGCCCCTCACTGCCTTTTTTAAATCCTCATTGCCCCATGTAGCTCATACTAGAAGTATAAAGTTCAACACCTCTAAAGTGAGAACAAGACATAACTCTGCCTTTGTTAGTCACATCATGGCTTAGCTTCACTTAAAACTCCTTTCAATGTGAGCGTCAGGCTGAAGCAGATGTCCTAATGGCTCTACCTTCAATCCATCAGTTACCTGTATCAATGCACATAGAGACAATGCACACAGCAGCAATAGCGGATATTGTAAATAATAAAGAAATCAAAATTTTTGGCCAAATGTGGTCCTGATCAAATAGAGCCCCTAGAAGAAAACACAGAACAATTGGAGATCGTTAAGCTGAAAACATGAGCTAATTGGATTATGCATTTGAAGTTAATAAAGCAGAACTCTGTCCAATCTTGTACTTATTTCGTGTGTGTGTGTGTGTGTGTGTGTGTGTGTGTGTTTGCATCAAGGCTAGTCATCGGGTGGACATGGAACAAGGCAAAACAGCATCATCTTGTCTTGATGCAGCATTTACCTGAAGGCTGAAATGGGATGGCAAAGATTCATCTCCTGGAGGGAGGAGTAAATTTTGGGAGTGAGCTCAACTTGTAAATCAGACCATATAACATGAGGTTTTCAGGTTAGGCTTTTGACTAGCAGTGAGGCAATCTTAGTCCCGTGGAGACCAGGCTAAAACACAATGCTACTGTCTTTAACCTCAGGAGATTATCTACAATAAAAAAGCAAGCAGGATACAAAAAGAGTGAAACTAGATCTTGGATCTTTTTCTTTTTTAAGAAAGCATACTTAAAACTACTAGTGAGAGACAAGAAAAGCTTGACTGGCTTCGCTGATCATGTGTCTACATAAATGATTATAATAACACATCCCGCTTCATAGAATTTTCAGGAAGTTTTAAATGACTATATTAGCTCCAGATATTGTAAGACATCAGGCAAAGCTTTTTCCTTCAACTAATTAATTTATGTTTCATAAAAATTTGTGAGGTATAATTATATATATTTAAGATCCAAAAACTAGGGCCTGGTGCTATAGCCCAAAGGCTGAGGTCCTCGACTTAAATATGCCAGGATCCCATATGGCTGCCAGTTTGTATTCCGGCTGCTCCACTTCCCATCTTGCTCTCTGCTTGTCGCCTGAAAGAAGTGGAGGACAACCCAAAGCCTTGGAACCCTGCACCTGTGTGAGAGACCCAGACCAAGCTCCTGGCTCCTGACTTTGGATTGGCTCAGCTCTGGCCATTGTGGCTACTTGGAGTGTGAAAAAGCAGATGGAACATCCTTCTCTCCGTGTCTTTCTCTGTAAATCTGACTTTGCAGTAAAAATCAATAAACCTTTTTTAAAAAGAAACAAAAGCCATAATTTGGAAGACTAGTAACTTTCTTAAAGTTACTGAATTAGTACTTTGTTAACCTTATACACAAATATCAGTAAGGTATAATAAAATCATGAACTTTAAATATTTTTAAAGCTCTAATGTTTAAATTATGGGTTGATATTCTTCTTGACATATGTTTTTCTTCTACAGTCCTCCTCTTAGCACCATGCCCTTTAACACTAACTAATTGCTTTTTCCTTCATGGTTCCCTTCAGACATCGCAGCACTCACTTGCTAGGATGATGTTAATTTTTTTCTCATGTGCTGTTAATGAGTTGTAAATACAGCAGGTTATATTGTTCTGTGATTTGTTCTGGAGAAGAAGAGTCATCTTCATGTGAAATAGTTTGGCTCCATCCTGTGAGGATGATATTGAAGAATGTGGAACTTCCTCTCCCCTGCTGTTTCTCCACTCCATTTTGGGCTGTGGGTACCACCCCTCGGACTTACACTCAACCAAGAGTTCTTTAGTGTCATGAGCATGAACACGGATCTGTGTGTCCAAGCCAGTTGCTGGTGGAAATCAGAAAAGAGGATTAAGTTAGTTATTACATTTTGGTTGAGTCGGAAAATTGAAAGGAAAAGAGTCTCAATCTTAGACTCTGAAACCAAAGCAGAGGTAATTAGCAAGTGCCTCTCTAAGTTACAAGTCAGACAAACTGCATTGTCTATTCTTTGCATAGTATACTTTCACAATGGAAGTGACTTTTACTCACTATATTATTTGAAATATAAAAAATGAAGGAAGAAATAGTGGAAACATAAAGATTGATATGTACATATTCTATCTAGTGGAGTCACTAGGTCACTGGTGTACAGTATTCCACACTTACCTGCTACACTCAGGTTCATGCTGGCCATGTCACTGAAGCCATTATCTTCAAATGAACATTGATATGACCCCTCATCAGAGATGCTGATATTATTAATTCTGAGGGTCACCTGGCCATCTCCAATGGCCTCTTTCACAAACTCTACACGACCCACATATTCCGGGTCAGCTTCTTCATTTGCTTCTTGGCCACCTTTGTAGAGGTACACAGGTTTGGAATGATCACCCATGAACCAGTGTATCTGCATGAGCTCTGCGCTATGTGGTGGGGACAGCTGACAGGTGAGTTCAGCCTGTTCTCCTGCTATTACCACCATGTGTTCCATGGGCATGGTCACCATCAGCTTCTCTGTAGAAGAAGACAGAGGATAAAAATAAGTCAAAGTGAGCAGCATCCCGTTTGCTATGCATTGACTGGAAGAACACATCACATTTTGCCCATTTCAAGTGGCTATTTTGAATTTCCAAAATTAGAATCTTGTAATTTAAAACAACAAAAACATCATCAATGTATGTTACTATTGTAATAAAGGTTTGTAAATCAGGTTTTATTATATCACTTAAAATTAAGTTAAAATACCTAGTGTTATTTTAAATGTTATTATCAGTGAAATCTTGCTTTATAACTTTACATTTTGTTTTTCATAATTTTAAGAGTCTAATGAATTTCAAAGAATTATCAGTTTATGGTGGAGGAACTGTAATGCATAATGATGCAGTTTCATGCATCAGTTGTAAGGTGGGATGAAGAAAGTGTCATGAGGAATGGAAGTTTTATATGCTATAAAAGTTAAGAAGCATAAATCCAAATTAAAATAGGACAACTTTAGAAACCATATATTCCCTATTTTGGTCACAAAGAAAAGAGGAACTGAATACACAGAAAAGTAAATGAAGAATGAATTATGTGTCCTACTGCAAAAAGTGAACTCTAAGGAGAATACGGTAATGAATAGCAGTAAGTGTAATAACACCCATAAGGCATACAGAAAACAAGAAGAAAAATGACAGATTCTGCTTGAAAATTTCTTGATTTGATTGTTGATAACTGACCATGATGTGATGTGTAATTTTAAACCCTGATGAAAGCTGTTAGTGATGTCGTGACAAGGTATATGGAGGGATAGCCTGCAGTAATGCCGCGTCGAATCTGCCAGCAACAGTGTGGTGTGGGCTACCAGCATCTTCAGTGCTGTTCAGCACCTGCTCCCCTTAGCTGGAACAGAATTTTCTCCTTCTGTCAGGCCAGTTGAAATGTGAGGAAACCCGAATCAGTGAGGCTTTAGTAAATAGCTTCTTCTGAAAACAGGGCTTTTTATGAAAATACATTTCAAAATAGTTACTTTTCCTTCGATGGAGAGCATGAAGATACTTTTCTATAATATTCACAATGATAATCAGATAGAAATACTAGAAAAAAGCACAAAAGTGGGTTTGGCATGGTCCTTGCCTTGCCTGTGTCGGGATCCCATATGGGCAACAATTTATATCCCGGTTGCTCCATTTAGCATCCAGCTACCTTCTTGTGGCCTGGGAAAGCAGCTGAGGATGGTCCAATGTCCTGGGATCCCCACACACTTGGGAGACCTGGAAGAAGCTCCTGGCTCCTGGCTTTGCATCGACTCAGATCCGGCCATTGTAGCTACGTGGAGAGTGAACCTGCAGACAGAAGAGCTCTCTCTGTCTCTCTCTGACTCTCTTTGTCTTTGTAAATCTGCACTTTCACTGAAGTACATTATAAAACCCCCCTTTTTTTAAAAAAAAATAAAAAGCACAAAATGTACTGTCAATGATTAGGATTATATGGAGTTTTAAACTTTCAGATCGGTCCATGATGGGCATCCAGTAATTCAGTAATTACTTCAGAATTTTCTCCGAGAAAATTCCTCATTAATGTTTCCCTCAGAGGATTCCTACCATAGATTCCTCTGTATCTGCCTCCCTTAACTTCAACTTTGTGGACAACAGTTTCCCTATAATTTCAATTTTTTCATTGATCTAAGGGGAGTTTTTGATTTTCAGTTTTTTGGCTTTTCTGCTTTTCCCTTGATGTTAAGATGGAGTGATGATGACTGAGATTCCTACATGCTGGCCCAAAGATGAGAAAACTACTATATCCATTATGTCCAAAGCTGTGACTGAGTGGGTGCAAGTTCTTACCTGAAGTTGACGACATCACTTGCAGAAGAAAGCTTATGTAACATGCAAGTAAAGAAAAGGATTTAGTTTTCATATCTAGAAAGGAGACGAGAAAACCAATACGGAGCATGAGATAAGAATGTGGATTGTAGACACACAAAATTAAATATACAAAATGAGACAACGTTAACAGTCTTTTCTTAAATAATTCTTCTTCTTAGTGCATAATAAACCTACACATGCTTTCACGTGGTATTGACCTGATTCACAATCCATGTTTCCCACTCTGTCACACCCAAGTTTCCTTTCCTTCACTTTGTGATTTGTTTAAACAACAGTTTCTCCAGCTGGTCATATTCCAGGGAAACAAATGGGAGGTTGGCATCTACTGGCAAGCACGAAGCAGAAATTCCAAATCTGCTTTCCAAAGAAAGCCTTTGCAGGATTCATGTGCTTGTACAATCAAGACGAGACCAAGCTCTGGTGTAACTAAACTACCTTGTTCATTTTAAACATTATTTCTAACAACAAAACACTACTCAAATATTTTAATTAGTGAATTTTTATGATCAGTTTTCACCTCTGAATATGACAGGGGTTTTCTGCTTTCTGCCAGATGATAAAAATCTGGAAAAGTGCCATCCATGCGCCTACATCAGAACACACCTGAAGGAATTTCAAATTAATGATTTTTTGAACCCTTAGGAGTCTGAACTAGTTTTTACATCAAATTTTCTATGAGCATTCTCGAGTGATGTGACACATTTTGTGATTATTTTGCATTATATATATTTTAACTTTCATTTTTGATGATGTTTACATGGCTGATTAGGGAGGGAAGAGTCAAGGATCTGGGGAGATTTGGCAAGACCACTGTTTACACATTTTCTTTTACTTCTTCCTCTATTTGGGGGGGTTGGGAGATATAAGGGGGAAAAAAACACTCTGTCTTTATCACCAGCTCTTGTTCCTGTGTCTGCCGGTAGGTACTGTGGACTGATCCAGTCTGCCCCACATCCCATGCAGATCTCATATACATCACCGGGTGTTGAAGCCTAACTTAACCTAACTGACTCCATCCTCCAGACTACACTCATAGCAGCACGAGCCACTGCCTGTCCCATCAGGTCCTCCCTCAGTCTTGATTCTCAAGCTCACCACTGGGGGTTGCAGTCCATCAGAGAGGTGCACATAGCCTATGCACTAGATCCTCTCCCCGCCACAGATCTTGTACTTTCCAGGTGGTTCTACAGTCTAGTCTGACAGGACTTGCCCCCAGTCCCAGCACATGCCAGCTGAGGCTACAGCAAAGCCCCACCAGCCTAACTTACTCTAGCTACTGCCTGCACAGGTGGACATAAATCGTTAGACCAGTCTGGGTCTTTCCCATCTCAGTTCAAATGTAGGCCAACAGATATTATAGCCCTGCCCAGCCTGGTCTGCCTCCAGTCCTAGCTTTCACGCTCACCAGCAGGAGCAGTGTCTTAGCAGGGGAGTCCCCACAGCTCTCCTACTGGACTCGCACACATCCCCTAGTCTCATATGTGCTGGTAGGTGCTGTGCCCCAATCTGTCATGGCCACCTCAGCTCAGCATTTTCCAGTGAGTGTTGCAACCTGGCCCAAACCTGGTCTGCCCTAGGTTTCAGCTCATAATGGCGGGTGTTGCATTCTAGGCAGGTCCAGTCAGCCCCCATTCTTAGCCCTAATGTGAACCGGATGGTGCTGCAGCCCAACCAAGCCTGTGCTGTGCCCCATCATGGTTCTCACATCTCTCAGTGGGTGTTATGAACTGGCCCAGCTAGGTCTGTCTCATCATGCCCACAGATGTTTGAAACTGGCCCAGTCTGTCCTGCTCCCAGATCTGAGGTACATATATGCCTGCAGGTACTGCAACTTAGCCTGGTCTGAACTGCTCTTTGCCTTGTTTCTTGTAGTAATCTGCAGACTGTGCCTTAACAAAAAGTTCCAGAAGTTCCTCTCTCAGGTCTCCCAGTGGTCTCTCATGCACACCAAAAAGTTATTGACCCTGGCCAACCTAGTCCACCTCCTCTCCTGGCAGAAACAGCAGCCTTGCCCAACTGGCCCACACCCAATCCACTTATCACTGTTGGGTGTTACAGCCCAGCCATACCTGGTCCACACCCTGACACAGCTCTCATGTGAGCCAGCAGGAAACAAAAGTTAGCCCTGCCCATTCTACACCCACTCTAGCTCTCACAAGCACCTTTGCATGCTGGGGTCTAAACCAGTTTGGCACACCTTAGACCAAGTCCATACCCATGTCAAGGGACACTTCAGCCATATCCAGGCCAGACTGCCACCCCCATTCTGGCCACAGCCTAGCTGTGGCATTACCTTAGCTCCCCAACCAAGCCTGTTCCCAGGCCAGATCTTGTGCATGCCAGTGGTTGCTCTGACCCAGTTCAAGATAGCCCATCTCCTGTTTTGACCATTGCCATTGAGTGCTGCAGCATTGGTTGCCCTGAACCACCCCAGGTCCTAACTCTCACTGACACATATTAAAACCTGTACCAGGGGCCGGGTGGCGTGGCCTAGTAGCTAAGGTCCTCACCTTGAACACGCCAGGGTCCCATATGGGTGCCGGTTCTAATCCCGGCAGCTCCATTTCCCATCCAGCTCCCTGCTTGTGGCCTGGGGAAGCAGTCGAGGACAACCCAAGGCTTTGCACCTGCCTGGGAGACCTGGAAGAGGTTCCTGGTTCCCGGCTTCAGATCAGCGCAGCACCGGCCATTGCGGCTCACTTGGGGGATGAATCATCAGATGGAAGATCATCCTCTCTGTCTCTCCTCCTCTCTGTATATCTGACTTTGTAATAAAAATAAATAAATCTTTATAAAAAAAACCTGTACCAGGCCAGTCCACTCCCATCCATGACTCACGCAAACCAGCAGGCATGATAGCCTAGCCTGGCATGCCAACATTCCAGCCTGGTTCTGGCACGTGCCAGTGAGCTAAGGTTGGCGTGGTTCTGCCCTATCCATACCCTTCCAAAGCCAACCCACATACTTGCTGACAATTGGAACTACCCTGGCCAGTCTGAGCAAATCCCAGGCCTGAATCACATGCTCACCAATGGGAGCTATGGTCCACCAAGGAAGTTTCTCAAGTTCTCCACCAGACCCAACCCCAAACGCAGATCTCGCACATGCCTGTGGGTCTTAGGGCCTTACGGGACATAGACTACCCTCTCTTTCCCAGCCTGTGTATGAGTGGTGGATGTTGTGCCTGGCCTGCCTCACACCGTATTCTTGGATGTGCCTGTGGATGCCACAACCTAGATCGCTTAGCTTGTACCCAACTCTAGTATCCATGAGTGTCAGTGGCTTCCATGGTCTGACTAGCTCATTCTATCACCACCCCTACTCCGCAAGCCAACCAGTGGATATTGCAGATCCACAGGGGTGGGCCTACACATCCCAATGCAGAATAGGCCCCCAGACCCAGTACTCTTGTAAGCTTGTCGGTGCTATGGCCCAGCCTACCATTTCCCATTCCAAGTTGTGATTCTCACTGGTGAGTCCCGTGCCTAGCATTGCCAGGTAGGTGCCCAGCCCTACATTTAGTGTATATCAATGAGTGCAATTTGGCATTGTTCAATCCTAAGTACTCTAGTTTTGATTTCCCACATAGGCTAGTGCTTAGTTCTGAGCCTCAAAAGTCATTGCGTTCCTCCCTCAAAATCGCACCATCAGGTGACCTGATGGCTTCACCCAGCACAATTGGAGCCCAGGCCAACCTACCTGACCCTATTCTCAGAATCCCATCCCCAGGACAAGACAACCCACTTGGATCTGAGTATCTGGCATGCCAATAGGCCTGAGCCTCCAGACCTGAGTCCTGCAACCCTAGACACTGCTCCAAGGACAAGTCAACCCTCCTGGGTCTGAGCACATGGTGGGCAAAGGGAACTGAGCCTCCAGACCCAAGCTCCTGCTGATCACTCCTGCTCTGAGTACCTGGTTGCTTTTTTTTTTTTTTTGAAAAATGTTATTTATTTTTTATTGGAAATGCAGATCTGAATTATGGGGAGAAGGAGAGGCAGAGTAAAAGATTTTCTACCTACTGGTTCACTCCGCAAGTGGTTGCAATAGCCAGAGCTGAGCTGATCTGAAACCAGGAGCCAGGATCTTCTTCTGATCTCTCTAATGGGTGTGGGGGTCCCAAGGTTTTGGACCATCTCACACTGCTTTCCCAGGACATAAGTGGGGACCCGGAAGGAGAATCGAGCAGCCACAACATGAGCTGGGACATATATGGGATCCTGGTATTTACAAGATGAGGATTAAGCCATTGAACCATTGTGCTGCTTCTGAGGTACTGTCATTTTAATGCAAATATAAAGAGCAGCAGCTTTAGCCCATAATTGCATATCTAGGAGATATTACTAGAGGGATAAATCTGCATTCCTGTGACTTTGAGTCTGACCTGGAGGTTTGGCACAGTCATGTGGAACCACTTAGGACTAAGACGTTCATCATACATTCTCTGACCTTGTTATAGGCTCCTGTGCTCAAACTAATGAAGTAAAGCTTCCATGGTCAGCTGGCTCTGGGTCCACCTCTGCTCTCTGTGGATGGGGAAAGCCCATGGGAATGAGTGGCTCCTCTGCACCCTGTGTCAGTGGGGAGACCTGTGCTATATGACTGAGAATTGTGTAACTGCACGATGAGGTGTAGCATGTGCCTGGATCTCTGGGCAATCACTGTGTGTGGCTTTAGAGGGACAGAGATCCCTGGTAACTGCAGTGGATCTTTGCAGGATTCCATGCTCCCACTGAGGACCATGAACTACATTTATGGGGTTCATGTCCTGAAGTGGGCAGGAGCTATAGCTACTGCAGGAGAGAGAAACAGAGAAATAGAGAGAGTAGAGCAAGAGAGAGATCTTCCATTTGCTGGTTTACTCTCCCAAACGGCCAAAGCTGGGCTGCTCCTAAGCTGACAGCAAGGACTTGGGCTGCCTTCCAATGATTTCCCAGGCACATTAGCAGGAGCAGGATCAGAAATGCAATAACCTGGACTTAAACTGGCACCCGTATGGGATACTGGCACTGTGGGAGGCGGGTTCACTTAGTTCATAAATTGAACAACTTGGTACGACACTGGCCCAATTAAGCAGAAGGGAAAACAACCAAAGTAGTAAAATCAGAGCTGAGAAAGGAGATGTAACAAAAGACACACATGAAAAAAAAATAAAAATTTACCATCAGGAATGAATGCAAATTAAGCCAACAAGTTGAAAAACCAAGAAGAATCTGATATAATTTCTGGGTACATGTATCATTAAATTATGATGACATCAGAAGACTTAACAATGACTAAGATGGAGACTGAATCAATAACACAGACTTTCCCAAGAAAGAATTGTACACAACTAGATGGTTTCACTGCTGAATTCTTCCAAACTTTTCAATAATAATGTCGGCATTCGGTGTACTGCGTGTTGCCTTGTGTTGGCTCTCTGCGTATTGTCTTTTGTGTAACCCTAGTCCCTCCGCTCGGCTCGGGGTACGTGGCGACGTGGGCGTTGACAACACAATAACTAAATCCAATTCTTCTCAAACTATTCATGACAATTGAGAGAGAAGCTACGGAAAATCCTTCTATGAGGTCATCATCACCTTAATTCCAAAACGAAAAATTTTGCAACAAGAAAGAGGACTATAGGCCAACAACCTTGATGAGCATGGAAGCAAATATTCTTAACAAAATTGTAGCTAATCTAACCCAGCCTGGACCAAGTAGGATTTATTCCTAGCATGAAGGGATGGTTCCACATAAGCAAATTAAGAAATGTGACATATCACATGAACAAATTTACGTATACAAAATATACAATTCTCTCAATATGTGCAGAGAAAGCATTTGATAAAATACAGAACACTTTCATGATAAAAAACCTTAAACAATTTTGGAATAGAAGGGACATTTCTCAACACAATCTATGCAATGTGACAAAACCACAATGACCATCTTATTGAATGGGGAAATTAGAGTGAGGAACCATACAAGGCTGTTTACTTTCACCTGTTCTTTAATACAGACCTGGAAGTGTTAGCACAAGTCATTAGGCAAGAAAAAGAAATCACAGGGTTACAAGTTGGAAAGGAGGAAGACAAATTATCTCCGCTAATAGGGGACATGATTCCTTATATATGGAAACCAAGAAACTCTACTAACAGACCATTATAACTATGAGAGAATTTGGTTAAGTTGGACCAAAAAAATAGACACGCAAAAATCAATACCTTTGTACACACAAGCAACACCATGGCTGAGACACCTTGTGAGTTCAGTACCATTCAGAATTGTTACCAAAACTGTAAGCAGCTTGGAATTAAACCAAGTTTGTGAAAGACCTGTACAATGAAAATCATACAGCATTAAAGAAATGAATGAAGATACACAAAAAGGGAAAAATCTGCCACATTCACAGGCTGGAAAAATTAATATCATAATTATTTCTACATTACTGAAAGAAGTTTAAAGATTCAATATTGTCCCAATAAAATATCAACATCATTTTTGTCAGATCCAGAAGAAAAGAATCACATGAAAGCACAAGAGATGCCAAATAGTTCAAGTAATCTTAAACAACAAAATAAAGCCAGAGACACGAAAATAACAAAATTTAAGATATACAACAGGACAGTTATAATCAAAACAGCCTGGCACAAAACCAGACATGTAGAACAAAGGAACCAAATAGAAACTCCAGAAAAAAACTCAACAAATGAGTTCAAAGCAAATGCTGGAGAAAGGGCAATAACTGCTTCTGTGAAAATTGGAAATATTCTTTTGGAAGTATGAAACACAACACATACCTCAGACTTCATTAAAAAATCACTCAAAATGGATCAAATATCAAATTTACAACTTTACAACATCAAATAACCACATGGAAATATCGACAAAATGCTGTGAGACAATTACATAGGCAAAGACTTCTTAGGAAAGACTTGACAATGGGGTTGTTTGATGGCTCAGTTGTTTGGTCCTTGCCCTGAAGGGGCTGACATGCCATTTGGACACCAGTTCGTGTCCCAGCTGCTCAACTTCCCATTCTTCTCCCTGTTTGTAGCCTGGGGAAGCAGTAGAGGACAGCCCAAACATTGGGACGCTGCACCCATATGGGAGACACGAAAGATGTTCCTGGCTCCTAGCTTTGGATTAGCTCAACCCCATGCCTTGCAGCCACTTGGGGAGAGAATCAGCAGATGGAGAATCTTTCCATCTGTCTTTCTGTAAAATGTGTCATTACATTAAAAAAAAGAAGAAAGAAACAGAAGACATAGACATTAAAAGAAAAATAGACAGGGCCCGGCGTGGTGGCCTAGTGGCTAAACTCCTCCCATATGGGCACTAGTTCTAATCCCAGCAGCTCCACTTTCCATCCAGCTCCCTGCCTGTGGCCTGGGAAAGCAGTCAAGGACAGCCCAAAGCCTTGGGACACTGCAACTGCATGGTAGACCAGAAAGAAATTCCTGGCTCCTGGCTTTGGATCAGTGCAGCACCGGCCGTTGTGGTCACTTGGGGAGTGAATCACTGGAAGGAAGATCTTCCTTTCTATCGCTCCTCCTCTCTGTATATGTGCCTTTCCAATAAAAATAAATGAATCTTCTAAAAAAGTAAAGCAGAAGGAAAATTACAGCATATATTCTTATAAAGACTTATACATGGTAGTTATAACAGCCTTATTTTTAATGGTCAAAATATACGAATAACTCAAAATTTTATCAACAGGTCAACAAGCAAACAAGTTATAGTATCATCATGATATAAAATACAAGTACACAGCAATATAAAAGACTGAACAAACTATACACACTTCTATGAATCTGTAAGGGATTACTCTGAATTTAAAATGTCAGATCAAAATGGTTAATGTCACATATTTTCACTGTGTGAAATTCCGGAAAATGCTCTTGATATTTATAAAAACAAATCGATGGTTTCTTGGAGACAACAAGAGGGACAGAGAGGAGCAATTATGAAAGTATATGAAGACACTTTTGGAATCAGGGATATGTTCATTGAATTGGCTGCTGTGATGTTTCAAGGATATAGACATATATAAAGCCTTACAAATGGTTCATCTTACATACTTGCAATTAGATGTATAAAGTCAACAACTCTGTGATTTCAAGGGACACTTTTAGAATTAAATCTAGGAGTACTAATAATGTCTTTTTAGCTGATATTTATAATAAGTAACTATTTGATTTTTATTTTGGCAGAAGAGTCTTGATAATAGGGGTATTTATCAGGCAAATTTATTCAAATTCCCTAAAAAAGACACTCAAATTGTAGGACAACTTCTGAAACTCAGAGCAGATTTGACTGCTACTAGCAACATAAAAAAAAAATTTGAAAACAAAGCTTCTCTTTTGAAGTACATCCCTGCCTTTTAGTCTTCTAATCTCCCAGATAGCCTTACTCTATAATGAAAAGACTGTCAAGACATGACAGAATTAGAACTGGAGCTCCGAAGGCTCTAGTTCTGAGAAAGAAGCAGAGTGGACCTTTTCCCATCCATCATCCACAATCTAATCACTTACTTGAGATCCAGAATCCAGAGAAATTTTCCTTACAGGTCCGTCAAAAAGTTGTCTTGGTGCCTGCAGATGATTAAACAGTATGCTTAAACCAATACCTATTTATTCTTACATTACAATTAAAGTTAGTAGTCAGCTTACTAGAGTTTCCACCTATATCTGTGAACAGATAGATTTTCTGTCAACTTAAAACCAGCAACCACCTGGAGAGAAAAAAACAGGTGTTAGTTTCATTCATTGCAAAATCTCTACTGCTGGAATACATTGGCAGCTCACCTTGCAAGACTCAAATCTTTGTGCTATATTTGCATCAAGCCTGTTCTGACATGAAATAATTGTCTGACATGCTACCTGAGCCAAGGTGTTTTACTCCATGTGTTTTCCCCTGGATCTCTTTTGATATCATGTGGTAAGGATTTAGGGGAATTCTTTCTCTAGGAAGAATTATGCAAGTTACAAACAGCATTTATAGTTTCCTTTGACTCATCCCACCCTACTGAATGCTATCTTTTCTATTTCCTCAGTTCTGTTTTCTTTCTGAAACTTACACTACATGCAGTTTAGAGAACAGAATTAGACACAAGATAGGTGCTTGGAAAATAATTCTCAAACCATAGATTTTTTTTCCATTGAGAGGAAATTATTCAGCCTCTGAGGGAAGTGTAACATTTCCATTGGGAACTTTCAATAATTTTGTTCTAACAGGGACAGGGACATAGGCCTATCTTACCACCAAATGTAGATAGCAAATGTAGACTTATGAAGGACATGATTTACAAGCTGAGAAGTAGACCACAGACAAACTTGAGTTTCCATTGTCTCAAAGATAATGTGTTTAGACTGGGCAGGATCCTATTGCATCATGACAAAAACTCCAGAGAGGAACCCTTAGATGTTGTGCTCGACTTATGCAAAGGACTAGAAGTAAGACGTTTTAATGTAACTCCTAAACAGAAGTGGTTTCAAAATTAAAACAGCATGGATTTTGCCTTGTACACACTAGGATTCCATGTGGGCACCGATTCTAATCCCAGCATCCTGGCTTCCCATCCAGCTTCCTGCTTGTGGCCTGGGAAAGCAGTTGAAAATAGCCCAAAGCCTTGGGACCCTGCAGCTGTGTGAGAGACCCGGAGGAAGTTCCTGGCTCCCAGATTTGGATCAGTTCACTACGGCCATTGCAGCCACGTGGGCAGTGAATCATTGCATGGTAAAAGTTCCTCTCTGTATATGACTTTCCAATAAAAATAAATAAATATTTTTTAAAAAATAGCATGATACTGGAATAGAATTCAAAGCTTAAAACAGAATAGAGAGGCAGGAAATCAAACCCAAATACATACAGCCAGCTGGTTTATATTGTGATATTTTTACCAACCGATTTTTGGCAAAAGTGCTCAGGCCATACATTGAAGTAAGTATAATAAATTCAACAACTGGCACTAACAAAACTGGATTGACATATGTAGAAAATGATATTAGAGCCACGCGTCTCACAATAAACAAAAATCAACTCGAGGACCAGGCACATTCGCCTAGTGGCTAAATCCTTGGCTTGCGTTCCTGGAATCCCATATGGACACTGGTTTGTATCCCAGCTATTGCACTTCCCATCCAGCTCTCTTCTTGTGGCCTGGGAAAGTAGTAGAGGATGGCTTGGGACTCTGCACTGCATGAGGGACCTGGAAGTAGCTTCTGGCTCCTGGCTTCACATTGCGGGCCACTTGGAGAGTGAACCAGGAGGCAGACGATCTTTCTCTAATTGCTTCTCTCTATATATCTGCTTTCCAATAAAAATAAAAAATCTTTTTAAAAACCAACTCCAAATCCATTGAAGGGCTAAATTTAAGATCTGAGACTAAACCATTTCTGAAAGAAAACATAGGAAAACACTTCAAGATGTTGGTATAGAAGATGACTTCTTGCATAAGAACCCCAAAGCACAGGCAGCAAAAGTAAGATTAAACAAAAGGGATGATATCAAACTCAGAAGCTTTTGCATGGAAAATAAAATGCTAAACAGAGTGATGAAACATGTAATAAAATGGGATAAATGCTGTAAACCACCTCTCTCACAATGGATTAATATCCTGAATATATCAACAATTTAAAAGTTTCAACAACAAAACAACCAATCCAGTTGAGACATGTATAAAGCCTTCAATACACAATTACTGAAAGAAGAAATACAAATGGCTAACATTTATATATAAATAATGCTCAGCCTGACTAGCCATCGGAGAAATGCAAATAAAAGCAATATGAGATGCCACCTCACCGCTGTAAGAATGAATAAAATCTAAAATGCAGAGAAACCAATGTCAAGGTTGTGAAGGATGGGGAACATTTATACATTGTTGTTGGAAATGTAAATTAGTGTAACCCCTTGAAACACAGTGTGGAGATTTCTTTAAAAACTAGAAATAGACTTGCCATATCAGCTAGCAATCCCAACACTGGGTCTATATCCAGTCTTGAACACAATGAATCAAGGAGGTAGCTGCTCCACCAGGTTTACAGCAGCACTGCTCATAACGGCCAAAGTTTGGAATGAACCAACGCGTCTAACATCAGAAGAATGGATGATGTGGCATATAGCAAAGAAATACTACTCAGTCATAAAAAGAGTGAAATTATACTACTGGGAGCAAAATAGACACAACTAGAGGACATAATGTTGAATGGAAAAAGCTGGACTCACAAGACAATTATAACATGTTCTTTAAATGTGGCAGCTAACACTTAAAAAATATGTTAAAAGAAAAAAGTATTCATGTATCAGGATTGTTGCAAATATATTTTTGTAAAACTTTGTTTCCATCTTTGTCAACTCAATGTTTAAGAATGTTATACTATTATATTTTTAATGATGTATGTAAAATGGTCATTTGTCCTTTCTGTTACTATTGAATGTTATTTTTATTCCCATTAAATTAGGGTCTTTTGCGATTTACTTATTAACGTTTTTACTTTGTGAATTATTAAGCCTTTTTTTTACTGTAATTTAATGTAAAATTAAAATAAGTTTTCTCAAAAAAATGGAAGCAACAAAATAAAATGGAGGGTGGGAAGAATAGAAGGAGAGGGAGGGATGAAGGAAGGGAATATTGTGAAATTTTTAGAATTATATCTACAAATCACACTAAATCTGTTTAATGCTAATTAAAATTAAAATTTCAGACTACTAAATCATAATTTAAAATTATGACTTTTGTCAAATGTGAATTAGATCATCATAAAATTCATTTAAAAATTAATGATAAATCAAAGCCTTTTTCAGACATTAAAAGAGTGAGAATTTTATCAACAGACTTTCAATTTCAGTAATTTCTAGAAATTTCTTTTTGAAAAAGGTAAATTCATATCAGATGCAAACATGGACAGGCAAAAATAGAATTAAATCTATTGCAACTCGTAAATACAGAAGACTACAGAGTAGGCGCTGTGATACCACAGATTTACCTGCAGACTGAGAGGCCCTTTTCCCATACCAGATTATCAGGGATCTCTCTCTTTCTCACTTCTTTTGAATAAATATTTGAAGCTGTCAGCTGCCCTGACATCTAGATGTCATCTGGGCTGGGTCAGACTGCAACACCTTCTGGTATTCTAGAGGACCAGGGTGGATGTGGGGCGGACTAGGCTGTAGCTGGGTTTCAATCCCAACTGAGCCATGTATGTGCTATATGTGGGTATGGACAAGCCGTGGCTGGGCTGAAACATCCAACAGTAAGAACCAGAATGGGTTGAAGGCCAGTTAGGAGAGGCCACTACTGCTAGGACAGGAGGTAAACTGAGTGGTGCTGGCCCATGGACCCACTGGTAAGCGCGAAACCTGGCATCAGGAGGGGTTCTGAGGGAGGAGCCTGAGCAACTCCTCTGACAGGACACGGATGCTACAGATAAGCGCAAGAAGCATGGAAGGAAACAGCCCAGAAGAGGTTACAGAAAGTGTCCCACTGACATACATTTGGCATGGGTTGGGGGCAGACCAGGCTGAATCAGTTCGTGTCATCCACTGGCAAATCCGATCACCAGAACAGAGTGTGGGATGAGCCGGGTTCGGTCGCGACAAAAGCAGTACACAACACAGAAACCGAAGGTGAGGCTGCCTGTGCCAGGTAAGACCGCAGCACCCAACCAGCACACGTGAGATTCAGGAAAGAAGGGGCAGAGTCAACAGGGGAATAAGGAGTGGTTCCCTTGCTGGGCAGCTACTCCCACTGGAGAGCGTGAGCTGGGATGGGGATGGACCAGAATAGGCAGGGCTACAACACCTGTGCACCTCAGGTGGACCAGATCAGGGAAGAGCCAGGATGGGCGGACTGTTCCTACTAGTGGATTGAGTTTCTAACTTTCTTTGGATATTTTGATAATAGAATTCTACCAATCCATTAGTATGAGAATTCTTTTCATTTTTGTGTCTTCATTTTCTTCTTTAATGTTTTACAAATTAATTGCGGAAGTCTTTCATTTCCTTGGTTAAATTTATTCCACAGTATTTAATTATTTTTTGTAGCTAGTGTAAAACGGATTGCCTTTTAAAGTTCTTCCTCAGTAAGATTATTGTTGGTGTATAAAAAACGTTGTGGGATTTTTTTTTGTTTAAAATTTATTCACATATTTCCTTGAAAGATAGAGGTCAAAGAGAGGACAGAGAAAAGACTGTCCATGTGCTGGCTCTCCCGGAAGGGACTGGGCCCGCCTGAAGCCAGCAATGCTATCCAGGCCTCCAACATGGTTAGCCCAGTTCCAGGCACATGAACAGAAAGCTAGATCAGTAACAGCACTCCAACATGGGACCAGGTGTGACAAGCAATGGCCCAATATACTTGCCATAATGCCAGTCCTTCTCTTCTGCATAATCCCCCCTGCAGTTTTGGGTAACTCACTTATGTGGTCTAAAAATCTCTTGAAGGAATCTTTTCTCCCCCTTTCATATAGTGGAGAATACACCTGATATCTATGAGAAAATGAGTTTCAGAGTAGCAAGTCCAGGAATGAGCCATTTCAACACATTCTTCATTGGAAGCCTTGCACTGTCTGATATTCATCTCCCATACCCCTTGCAAAGAACATGTGGAATACAATTGAGAGTGCAGCTGCCTGTGAGCTGCAAGACTCTTGGGGGAGAAATCTATGTCTGTCTGCATCAGAGATAGAAGGGAGCATTCTGCCACAGTAGTCCCACACCCACTTTCATGACACTATCTCACAGCCGTAAAATTGAGATCTCTTCCTTTGAGTATCCACCTGAAACAACTAATCAAATCTAGCAGTCTGTCCCCACCCTGTAACTTAAACACATAGCCAATAATTAAATGCATGTTGCCCAGGTTCCTAACTAGATGGCAAGTAATAGGAAAGATGAAGGCACCTCATATCTAAAAGGTAACTTTTATAAGTCAGAGGTGGAGGTGTAGACAGAGGTGAGGGTGTAACAGCAATGCGGTGTAAACAGAGGTGAGGGTGTAGACAGCCTGACAAGGCCCCCACAGTTAGGATAACGCATTGACCTGAACACAGGGGAGGCAGCCTGTTCCCACACAGCAGCCTTGATTGCTAAACTTTTCCATGCTGAAAGCAATTAAGAACACATTTCTTCCGTGGGTCTCTGCCCCTTAGATGAGAGAGGGTGTCAGGGATACACACAATCACCTCCTCCTCTAAAATGTGTACTGTGGGAGTAAGAGGAGGAGCGAATGAAGAGGCAGGGAGAGGCCCAGAATGTTAAGGTAGTGAAGTTTTTGTTCACAGAAGCAAACCTCAGCAGCTGGAACAACAGCCCTCACATCAGCACTCGCCCCTGCTCCTCTCCATCAACCTAATAGTGTTATTTTTCAAATCATCTCTAGTGATCCCTGGTTGTAGATAGTTTATACTGAATACCCATACACATCAATGGGTGGACCTGGGTCTCTGTTCCTTTAGGGAAGGGTGATTCCTATAGGTGTGAATTACTGGGCAAGTGATTCAAAGCTTTTCATATACTCTGTCCAATTAGCTTCCAGAAATGAATCCAGACATTTGCATTCCCGCTACCACTGAATCACCACAAGGTACTGCAGAATGAGAAAGCATAACTCTTGATTATGTGAAGCCAAGGAGACTTGTGCATTGTTCAGAGGCGACAGCACACTTCTAAAGTCACAGGACTAGAACAGGTGCAGTATCTACTCACATGCCACCTCCATAGTGATCATTCTCGGCTGAAGCCATTGAGAAATAACAGCTGAAAAAAAAGGTCCTTCTGACCTCATCTTATGGACTAAGAACAAGCCACACAGCTTCCCATGAACTGGGCACCCACACTTTACAATGAAATGAAGAACACCCTAATCACCAGGGGATGGGACCTGATGCCAAAATGCATGGTTACAAACAAGTGTAGAGAAATAGCCTATAACTGTCTCTAGTTTCACACCCACCCAGTCACCTTAGCTACTCTCTGAATAACAAGGTATGTGTGTGGCGCTGTTCTGGGATAACCTGGTGAGCAGTCCTGGCCATCAACTCTTCGCAGAACAATAAGAATAGGAGTTGATGGGAAAACAAAGCAAAAGGATGGGTAAGTAAGGCACAGGGCACAGAGGTCCCAGTGTGTGCAGAGCACCAGCATGGAGGGAGGAGCATGTCACTGCCAGGAAATGAAAGGCCACGGTGAGAGCCAAAACAAGGCAACAGGAGGTAGCTGAGAGACCCCTGGAGACCAGAAAAATGTGTTCCAATGTTTGAAAGCCATGCCAACTGGGATGGGAATTCACCGAACTGCTTGAAGTAAAGGACAAAGGTAGAGATGACAAACACAGACCTGCTTCTGAGAGGGTCTCCCTAGAGCATCAGCCTGGGGAATGGGTTGGAGAAAGGTCTGTGGGCCACAGATGTCTACAGTTTCCAAGAACAGGCCAGAATCTGGGCTTCTAAGAGCACAGGGAATGAGCAAGAATACCCAGGTGGAGATTCAGAACTTGAGATATTCGCAGCACATTGTCATAAGGCTTGGGGAGCATCAGAGTTTGAGATAGTCACAGTACTCCTGAGGAAGTTTTAGGGCTATATAAAACGTGCAGGTTTTCAGAGAGATCATTTGGGACATTATACGGAGCATTTGGAAAAGGTTGAGAGAACAAGTCAGAAGGAATCAGAATTTTTTGGAAACACACACACAGGAATCCGGAGAATATTCTGCATCTCGTTTTAAGGTCGAAATTCCGGGGAGTACCTCCATTACCTACAGTTTTCCATATTTGGTGTATGTGGGAGGAAGTGAAGAAAGGACAGACAGCTGCTGTGTGTCCCTAGGCTCAGAGGGAGGTGAGTGGAAGCTGTGGAAGTGAGGACTCATTCTTCCCCTCGTGGTCATGTCTTGTACTGCACATTCTGAAAAGGGCAACTCTCTCTGGCCTCAGATTCACAGCTGTTTAAATAACCTGTTCGCTGGGCCTGGCGGCGTGACCTAGCGGCTAAAGTCCTTGCCTTGAAAGTCCTGGGATCCCATATGGGCGCCTGTTCTAATCCCGGCAGCTCCACTTCCCATCCAGCTCCCTGCTTGTGGCCTGGGAAAGCAGTTGAGGACGGCCCAATGCATTGGGACCCTGCACCCGCGTGGGAGACCTGGAAGAGGTTCCAGGTTCCCGGCTTCGGATCGGCGCGCACCGGCCGTTGCAGCTCACTTGGGGAGTGAATCAATGGACGGAAGATCTTCCTCTCTGTCTCTCCTCCTCTCTGTATATCTGGCTGTAATAAAATGAATAAATCTTTAAAAAAAAATAACCTGTTCACAAGCCATGTACTTGTCCTCATCTTACAACTGACAGTCACAATCAATAACACTTCCCAGGGACCCCTGTAGTGAGCAGAGTTTTGCACACTTTATTTTCTGCAGCAACCAAGCTAAGTCTCCTGAAAAATTGAGCCTGGAGAAAGCCATTGCCTACTTATAATCATTCAGAGTTCATTAGTTACAATGCTGAGATTCAAACTCATGCCTGTCTTGCTCCAAGTCCTTATACTTTCCTGTGTTCCTTAGTCTAAGCCCTCTAGCTTTGCCTCCTTAACGGAAGGGCCCACTCTCCACCTCATTTTGCCCAGTCACAGTCACAGGCTTGGGTACATAGCTGGGAGTTTAGAGAATGCAGATAATCAAAAGCCAGTTAACTGGTAACATCTTAAAATCAATTTCAATGCCTGATTGAGTCAGTGACTGGCTAGACAGCCCTCCTAGAACATGGCAGTGGGTAGTAGTCCACCTCCCCTTCACTGCATGCTGAAAACAGAATAAAGTCCAGGTGATGTGCCTGGCCCGGCCGTGTGGGCAGTGGGCCCCAGCCAGTGGTCAGAGCAGCAGCAGTGGACGTGGATGTACCCAAAAGAGCATGGAAACAGCTGAGTTCAGAACTGCTGGTGGACCTCGTACAGGGAACAGAAGTCCTGCAGCCTGTTTTCTCACGCAAAAAGTAGGGAATCATAACTTGTCTTCTGTTGGAAGAGAACTGAAACCTGATTTAAAACATATTTTACAGTGATACCATACAATTATAAGAGAATCATGTCCTTCTCATAAAATCTGGAATGCACCCAGATTTTCCAGCCCCACTTCCTGTTCCAGGCAGAACTGTACCTAGTAACCTGCCATCTGGGCTGACAGCCACCTGTGCCTACAACCCGCACACCACTGACACACGACATCCAGAAGGTTGCTTAGGGGTTGGGCAGCTCCCTGTCAGGCCATGAGGGCCAGCAGAAGCTAGGTTTGTGTTTCTGAGTTCCCAGTGCCTACTCCACACACAGCAGGTGCCCACTGAATGTGTGCAGAGGACATTGTGAGAAAGGAGCCTGACCACCAGCGTTTCAGAGAAGCCTAGACATTGTGAAGAAAGAACCCTGACTTTGCACAACACAGTGTGGTGTGTCCGGGACCCATGGAACTCTCCAGCAGCCACTCTTCTGTTTATGAGTTAAACCTTTCATATTCCTGCCCGGGCCTCAGAACACTGAAATAATGACAGTGCTTACCATCTTCCCTTGCAGCTGGACAGGGACCACAGCATGATATTGGTGGAAACATTCTTTTCAATATCTCAGACATGTGCACTGGGATAGAGAAGCCACGGCTAGTGTGAGCAGCCATGTCAGGCTGTGAAATCCACTGGTAAAGAAACAAAAGGAGTTGAGGAGCCTTTGAAAACTTTCAACTACTGTACCAATCCGTTCATTTCCAGACTTCACGGTGGAAAACAAATCTGTCTTGGTTAAGTCACATCTCTTGCGTGTGTATTACACTACCCTTCATCTAGGATGCTGTAGGTAGCTCTGTTGATTGACATGTGTTTAGAACTTTGTGAGGCACAGAGAACTCAGAAAAAGGAGGAAACTAATGTATCACACATTCATTCATTCTTCATTTATTCATTCATTATTCATGTGGTTGATGGCATAATGTACACCAGGTCTCTGCCAGTTCCCTTTGCTCCCAGGGAGGGCCACAGGCTGCTCAGAGCTCTGAAGCCTTGTTGGGGAAGTGATGAAGCAGGGTGGAGCAGACTGAGCAGGAGGCCTTTCCTGGCCCACCTGGAGCCTCCATTGTGTCTGAAACTTGTCGGGCCCCAGTGGTTGGGCTGCTGCAGGGTGAGGGCAGGTGCACAGCCACCTTCCTGGCACACACCAATGACAAGAGCAGCTGCCTATAAGGGCATGCCCAGTGCCAGGCCCAGTGGTTTGCGCATCACCCACTCACCCCAGGATGCCCCCACAAGCACATCTCTGCATAAGTTCACACACACAAAGGCCGAGGCCCAAGAGTGTTCAAGGGAGCCACAGGGCCTCTCACCAGAATCGGGCGTGGATGGACTTAGCAGCCTGTCTCCAGCCAGACACCACTTCTCGCGTGGCTCTTGAAACTCAGGGGGCAGTGCATGCCTGTGGATCCTTCAGTAGCCTACAGCTCGGCACGAGAGCTGTGCCACAGCCCCAGGTAGGGGAGTTCTGCAGCATGCGCACAGAGAAAACCCACACAAGAGAGTTCCGGAAAGCTAGGTACCCAGCACCCTTTGTGAGGGTGGCAGAGACCAAACTCCTGTAAACACAGGGACAGAAAATGTTCAAAGACTCCACAGGAACCCTCTGAGAACATAGTGCAGGGATGAGAGGGCAAATCTCAGGTTCTAGCTCAGCTCTACCCCCCAGGCACGCAAGGGCAGCACCCTGCAGCCAAGGCTGTCCAGTCACCGAGCTGCAGGGTCAACACAGCGTTCCTCCCTAAGGGCCAGTGGTCAGCAGGGGCCGCTGCGTTTCCAGCTAGGTGGTGACAAGGCGTGGGCCCAAGGTGTCCTTCTCCTTTCTAGAGTGGTGGGAAAAGGCACCTGTCAAATGGTACTTAATCTCTGGACTTCAACCAAAGCTGAGACAGAAAGAATCTCATTCCAACACTGGATCAATATAACTCTCTTGTTTAGTCTCCGGAAATCTGTGAATAGATACCAATATCTCCTCTTCCAGATGAGGAAGAGGAGCTTGCGCTCAGTGGAGCACGCTTAAACTGCAAAGCTGGGACCTGCAGTCCTTCACTGAACTGCCCCGCCAGGCCCCTTGCCAACCACACAGAATCCCAGAATCCTGCTGGAAGCTGGGAAAACAGCCAGGCATCCCAGGGGTGCTGCAGGTGGCAGTTGGTAAACATTTCCTTTCACTTTCATTGCATCCTCACAACAACCTGCAAGGTAGCTGTCATGTCCACTTAGAGGGTGTTAGAGGTCTCCATGGCTTTGCTGCATAGCCTGGCACAGTGCGTGAAGGAGCCTGCCTGAGTGTGCGCTGGTCTGCCTGGGGTTGGTGTGTTCCTTCCTGCTCCCCAATGCCTCCCTACACAAGCAGACCACGGCATGTGTGTGTGTGTGTACACATGTGTGTGCAGAGTGTGTATGTGTGAAGTTATCAGTCATGCCTAAACATGTTGGGTTTCTGGCACCAGCCTGCCTCTCTCCCTGTCTTGATGTATGTGTGTGTACACACATGTGTTACCTTTTCCCAGCTTTATTGTTGACTAGCTGATAAGTAAACATTGTATACGTATAAGATGTGTTCATATGATGATTGCATAATGAGGGCCACCATGAATGTAATTAACACATGGCTGATACGGTCACCGTTGTGGGTGTGCTGAGAACACGCGTGATTAGCAGTCTCCGTAAATGTCGCGCCTACCACACAATGTTGCAGACTGCTGTGGGGATCCTCCCCATCCTGAGAAACCTGTTTGTCCAGGTGTGTGTGTGGGAGCTGGGCTGCCAGCAGCAGGGGCACATGTACCGGTCTCTCTCTGACTGTGACCTTCCTTGCACATGACCCTCGTGATCTGGGGAACTCTGAGCCCAGAGTGGATCCTCCTTTCTGCATGACCAGGCTCCCAATCAGGGAGTAAGGACAGAGGCTGTACGTCAGAGCCTGGGGTCTGGCTGGCTGCACTGAGATCCCAGGGCCTCTTCAGCCACCTCAGCCGAAGGTGGAGCCAGGATTCACCCACAGTGCTGTCTGAGCTGCCAGAGGCCAGGCCAGAGTCCCCTGCTTGTGGGGAGCTGCTCTCGGGTCCTGAGGTGGAGGTGCCTGGCCCAGGAGATTTGGCTCGGGCCAGACTTGAAGGTAGGGTTGACCCGTCTGCCAGGAATAAGTTTTCACTCATTCACTACAATATGTAAATCTGTTCCCTCTTCCTACCTCTCCTCCATCCCTGCTGTCTGTATTCATCGTTCTCAATCCTACTCTCCTACATGATAATCTTTGCTCTTGGAATTAAGCAGCCAGCCTGTGCACATGGGGCCTCTGCCCTCCCCAGGAAATGGGAACATGATGTGGGAACATGGGAACAGGACAGCTGCCAGACACCTAGAGGTTGGGGAAGGGCCACAGGAGGAGACAGCCGGGCTCATCTAGGTGTGCATCACCTTTGTAGGGCACAGCTCTGGCTCTGTCCCAGCCCCATACGGGGAACAGGAGCCCTGCCTATACAGTGCCGGGGCTCCATGGTGTTGGATTCTTGGGGAATGGTGACCCGTGCATCTGTGCAGGAGCACAGCCTGAGACCAAGCCTGGCATGAGAAGCTGAGTGAGTGAACGGCAGGAGTTCCATGGAATTGGATGTGAATGGAGCTGAGCACAGGCAAATGAGAAATCTCTCCTGGCCCCGCAGACTGATGGCTGGAGCAGGGCCATGGCAGCCAGGAGGATGGGGTGAGTGCATGCTGGGGTGGCAGGGGTGGGACTGGCAGTGTGTCTGCAACTGGGTTCTTGTACCCACCCCCAACTCAGCCACCTCTGTGTCCTGCTCAGAGCTCCCACAGCAGAGGGCAGCACAGAGTCAGATTCTTCCCCCACCTCCTTCAAGGTTCTCTCCCCAGACACGGGACCAGGAGGGAAGGGACAGTGGTCAGCAACACTTTGGGAGCTGGATAAATTCAGATTGAAAACCCATAGGAGCCATAGCAACTGCCCATGAGCCTCATTTCCTCTCCCCCCCCCCCCAAATGGAACTAATATACCAACTCACAGGGTAACTGTAACAGCTGAAAGCATTTGTGATGTGACCAGCCCAATGCTTCTGGAACATTCTGTTTAACAGTAGTCTCCTTTCAACTCACTGTTCTGGAAGAGGAAGGTGTCAGCAAGGTTGACTGAGAATGTTTTTTCTGGAAGAACTTGCAATCACAGGGACCTGGAAGCTGCCCAGGGTTGTTCCTAGGGCCAGGAGTGCCCTAGGAGACAGAGCAGCCCTGGGCAACAGTAGCAAAGGGGCTTTGTTTTCGTATGAAAAGGCTATGGGGATGAAAATGTCCACTGAGCTGGAAGCTCACACTCAAAATGTATTTCTAGCCTCCTACTTGTCAGTCAATACCCTCCTTTTCCCAGGATGCACCTGCTTCCTGCGGGAGTAACAGAGAGTGTTGTAAAAATTAAGCTCCATGTGGAACTTGTGGAGATGTCACCAGCTACCCAGGTGGCTCCCAGCCTGTGGAGGGAGTGCCCTCTACCCCACAGCTCACTCACTCGGTCACTACAGCTCAAAGTGCTACTGGACTGGTACAATGCCACTCCTGCTTCTCTAACATCCACACTTCCTTCAGACAATCTGCTGACCCTCTGCCCATTGACAAGTATTTCTCCATTTAGAGTAACCCATGGTCGTGTGTGTGTGTGTTGTATTCACTTTCCTGCCTTTTAAATATATTTTGTTAACACCTTGTGCAAAACAAGAACCTGGAAAAAAAAACCAAACCACTGTTGCCCAGTCAAACAGTCTTGATGTGGATCTTGGGTCCCAGCACTGTCCTGGTGGTGGAGGCTTGTGGCGTGGGTCTGGGGCTCCAGGGACTGTCCCAGTGACAGATGTTTGTGCTCCGTGGCGTGGATCTGGGGCTCCAGGACTGTTCAGGTGGTGGATGTTTTCACTGAGGATCGTGGAGTTTCATTCACGTAGCTAAAGGCTTCCCAGGGTGCCCTTGCAGGTGCCAATGATGGGACCTGTGGGGCAGGAGACTGAAATGACTCACAGCTCATTTTCACTCAGAGCTCCATGCAGTGAATGAGTATTCGCAGACACAGGCAACTGAGGAGCATGCCACCCAGAAGCAGGACAGGGTCTCAGCTGAGGAGGAAGCTTAGCAGTTCTGCAAGCTTCCAGGTCAATAAGACCAGCCAGGACCCTCTGAGGTCCTCACCCCCTCAGCTAAGGACCCAGCCTTGCCTGAACCACAGTTCCAATTGCCTCATTCTTGTCAGTTTCCAACTCCCTCTACAGGGGGCATGGATGCACAGGTTTACCAAGGTCCCTGTCTTTGAGGGGCTTACATGGAAGGCAGCCCTGCGGCAAACAAACCATCTCATTTGGAGATAAAAAAGGGATTCCACTGAGGTACTGGATGTTCCCACGCTGAATTCCTGATGATTTCCAAGGACCAGTCACGGAGGACACTGTATTCCTTCCTGGAATTACACATAATACAGTGGAGCAGAAAAGAGGTTCCAAGAGGGTCCCAATCCAGCCTTTGAGAAGCACTAGAAAAGGAAGAGCCTCTCTGTGAGAAGCTGTTGAGGAGACAGCAGGGAGACCAGGGCAGCTGGTGGAGGGTCTGCCCCCGGACATCTTGAGCATGAGGAGGTTCTGTTCAGCTGGCTGAGAAACTGCTGGCGGGGACAGGAGCAACGGGAAGGTAGGGAGGGTTAGGGCAGCACAATAGGATGAGGGTAGGAATACAGGAGAGGTGACAGAGCCAAGGTGAGCAGGACTCTGGCTTCCAGAACCTACAGTGAGGCTAAGGGACCCAGCCTTTGATGTCAGTGTGGGGGCTGGTATTCCACTCATTGTGAATTACAAGTGGAGTCAGCTGGACTCTCAGTTCAGAGTGATCCTAGTCTCAATTTTCTTTTTACCATTTTACTTGACACACAATTATTGTACACATTAGATGAATGCCATGCGATATCGGTGTACATGAATATAATCTGCAATGATCAAGTGATGAATGGCACATCCGTCACCTCAAGGAGTTGTCTTTGCTTTGTGGTAAGGACACTCAGAATGCTCTTCCAGTTATTTGGTAAGTACACCCTATTGTGCTATAAAACACTGGAACTTACTCCTCTTATCTAACTGGAATTTTGTAACTCATAACCAGTATTTCCCTGTTCCTCACCTTTTTCAGATTCTCGTAACCACGCTTCTACTCTATTTCTGTGAGATGAATATTTCTATTTTCCATGTACAAAGAAGAACATACAGGAATTTTTTGCTTTCTGTTCCTGATTAGTTTCACTTAATGGGATGACTTAGTTCCATCCATTTGGTAGCAAATAGTAGGATTTTATTACTTTATGGCCAAATACTATTTCATTGTCCATTGATGGACACAGAAGTGGTTTTCCTATCTTGGCCATTGTGCCTCTTCATGACGTGACTGTTTCCTTTGCTGTGTAGAAGCTTTTCAGTTCTGTGGAGTTCCATTTGTCCATGTTTACTTCTCTTGCCTCTGTTTCTGAGGTCTTATCAAAAACAAAAATCTTTTCCCATACCAATGTTCTGAGGCACTTCTCTTATATTTTCTTGTAGTAGTTTCATGCTTTCTGATCTTACATTTAAAACATTCATCCACTTTGCATTTACTTTAATTTATCATGAAAAATAGTGGTCCGATTTCATTCTACATGCAGATACCCAGTTTTCTCAGCATTTTTTATTGAAACGATTTTTCTTTCCCCAGTGTATATCCTTGGCACCTTGTCAAGAACAAGTTGGCTGTAAGAGTGTGGATATTTCTGGGATATCTGTTCTGTTCCATTGGCTTGTATGTCTGTTTTTGCACTAGCACCATACTGTTTTGGATACTATAGCTTTGCAGTACATTTTGAAGTCAGGTGAAGTGATGCTCCCAGCTTTGCTCTCATGACTGCTTTCGCTGTTTGAAGACTTTTTCAGTGAAGTAGTTAGTTATAAAATCAACATAGTACACCAATAGTAAACTATCTGAAACAGGAATCAAGACAGAAATTCAATGTGTAATAGTTACCACAAAAATGCATAGAAGAGAGCTCCATCCACTGATTCATTTTCCAAATTCCCCCAACAGCCTAGCCTAGGCTAGGCCAAATCCAGGAGCCAGGAACTCAATCCAGGTCTGCCACGTGGGTAGCAGGAATTCAGTACTTGAGTTGTCACCTTCTTCCTCACCCCCATCTCAGAGTGAACATAAGAAACTGGAATGCAGCTAAGAACCAGGGCTCAAAGACAAGCACACTGAAGAGAAAGCAAACTTTGGCTTCTTCTTGTTGTGTTTATGTTTGCATTTTTTTTTAGAATAATAATCCCAGTGGTGCAAACGGTATGTAACTCTAAGTTTGACTTGCGTTTTCCTAACGATTAAGCTTCTTTCATGGACCTTGACCTCTGTGCAACTGCCTGGGAGAATTGTCTGTTAAGTTCTCTGCCCATTTTCAATATGGTAGCTTGATTTATTGTATGTACTCTGGATATCAACCTTTTATCAGGTACCTTGTAAAAATGTTTTTGGTGGGTTGCTTTTTCAGTCTGCTGACAATGTCCTTTGGTGTACTAAAGTTTTAAATTTTGTTGAAATCCAATTTATCTAGTTTTCTCTTATTTCTTCTGATTTTATGTTGTAGCCAAGAAATCATTGCCCAATCTGTTACAAACAGTATCTCACGTGCTACACCAAACAGCAATCCGTCAACTTCTCCTGTTTGCATATGGAACCTGGACAGGTTGCCCAGCACCTTTGCTTTTCAGCATTTGCTTTCCCTCCCCCAGTGGATAATCTTGACAGCTTCTCAATAATTATTTCATAGGATATATGAGGTTTTATTCCTGGGCTCTTTATTTTATTCTACTGGTTGATGTGGGTTTCTTTATACAATGTTTTGATTGTTATAACTTTATAGTGAGCTTTGAAATCAAGAAACAAGAGACAACCAATTTTTTTTTCCTTGTGTGTACTGTATCTTGGGGCCTCATGGGAATCTGCCATTTTATTGACCTCATTCAATTTCATGTTTTTTATTCAAAGATTTCCCACTCCATAAAACTTTTTCAAGTACCTCAGCTGGACTTGGTTGCTCCATCCTCTGGGTTGCTCAGCTAAGAGGAAGGAAGGGGTCGATAGATGTTGGTTTGCTTCTTGCTAAAGACCTGTGTCCTGAGCACCATGAGTAATTACACATGCACTGTGTCTCAGTGTCTTGCCTTGGGACATCCCAGGGTGCACGAGTGGGTTTGCTTAGTGAGATTGGCAGCATGGAAACACCTGTCACTTTTTGAAACTTTTTCTATAATTGGAACCTCGCCTCTGACTACCAAAACCTACCTAAAATATTTAGCCATTCATGAGAAATGTCTTCTGTCTGGACTTCATAATCTGTGCCTCCTATATAAGATGCTCAGAACAGCCACAGTCATCTTGCCTCGCTGGCTCTGGGGCATCCACAAGTATGAATTCTTGGTTTCTCTTCCAGAATGCCCTTGGTTGGGAGTTGGTCTACATTGTCTGATACTTGTGCAACACTCTTGGGCCGTCTTGGCAGGGTCTTTGCTGCTTTTTCTGGTTTTAATGCCATTCTCTGTACCACTAACTCATCCGCTACTATTCTTGCTTTCCTTCCGTGGTCCCTACCTATCTCTCCTTCACTGCCAAGCTTCTGTTTCCATCGTCCCATGAGTTGGAGCACCAATAACAAAGACCTGAGTGAAGCAAATACAAACAGACCCCAAGCAGCACCCCACAAGCTCCCTGATAAGTGTGAGCTGATTTGGGGGATAGCATACCTGGCTGTCAGCTACACTTGAGGACTAGCCACTGTGAATCCAACTCCGCTGGTGCAGTATTCAGTGAAAGGTGCAAGGGGTGGGGCCTACCCTCAAGCACCCATGAAGACATGGTTAGAGGACACGATTTGTGGGCAAACTTTAGGGTCCTGGTAGGAAGGGAAGGAAGAAGTTCAGGAATCAGCCGTCATCCCCCCACTCCAGTGCCCTGTTTCTCTTCCTTTCTCTGGAAGAGAAATTCTCTCAGGGACCCCCAGCAGTGAACTCAGGCATTCCCTCTTCCCCTCTCTGGCCTCAAGGCTTGCCAGCCTCACCCTCAACCACCCCAAGCAGGGCCGGCAGGCTGACCATCCAAAGCACCTGGTCCTTCTCATATTCTTGATGTGGCTAACACAGCCTCACCCCCCTAACCCTCTTATTTATCTAGGAAATTCTTACTTCCCTTTAGATGTGTGTGAGGGGCATATCCTCCATAGGGACTTCAATCAACCTCTCTGCTTTTCTGGGATCTAAGCCTCATGGTTATGACAGCCTGATGAGCCCTGCCAGCCTGTCAGCACTGCTCCCTCAGGCTCAGTGTGGCCTGTGCCTCATCTTCTGGGTTAGAATGGCAGGAGAGAAGCCAGCATCCTGTCTCTCATTTGCCTTTCTCCTAAAAGGAAAGAGAAAGAGTTCTGGCTCCAACATACAACTCTGGGGTCCTCACAGGATGCTGGGAGGTTGGACATGGCAGTGGGACACCTTTATCTGCTGCTCAGACCCAGGGTGCTGGCCTAGTGTACAGCAGGTGCATGTGGAGTAACAGAAGACTGAAATGCCTTTGACGCAGCCACTCTGGAAGGACCATGTGAGCAAGCCGTCAAGTCTGTAGGTCTGGCATCCAGCCCCCTCAGTGAGATATCGGCTGGTGCCACCCTTTCTGTGCTAGCTCCAGGGGCATGCAGTAACTCAGGATTTGTAGAGCATCTCAGGAAGTCACAGTAGCCCCACAGGTGCTGAGGCAAGCAGGTGCAGGCCACACTGGTAGGGATGCCCTGGTTGAGAGACACTTAACAACCCACCCAAGGTCACCTGTAGGAAGGTGATAAGCGCACTGAGGTCTGGAAGCCAGGCTACATGAGTCCAGCAGGTGGGACTCTGAATTGTTTTGGGGAAAGGACTTCTAATCACAGATATTCTAGGGGTCACAGCACAAGGTAGGAAATGTGGGCCAAGCATCAGCAGACATGAATTCTGGCCTTGTCTCATCAGCCTTGCTCTCTGTCCCTTTCCCAGCCTAAGTTTCCCAGTCTGTGAAAAGGGACGGGACCCCTTGGAGGTTGAGATAGACAGACACGAGTCCTCAGTTCCCCTGTCTTCCTCCCACTGGATGAAGGGCACTCACTGAGAGTAGACTGGAAGGGCGCCTGGGCCCCAGGCTCAGCTCCTTTCCTTCCCTAAGCCTCGGTTTCCCCTCCACAAAGCAACACCTTGATTTCTGAAATCCCTCCCAGCCCTGGGAGTTCCAGGGCTTCTTTCTTACCTCTTTCTCTTCCTCCTCTTCTGGCAGTGGGCAAGCACATGTGAGTGCATATGTACATTGTAGCTGGGCATGTGGGTGCAGAGAGGTTGGGAAGGCATGCTGCAGGGACTGAGGGTGACAGGTAAGAGGACTTTGTGTGCCAGGCTGATGGTGCCTGGGGCTGTTTAATCATTAAAGGAAAGGAATGAAGCTGGGAGCGCCTCAAAGTCCAGCCTGCAGGAGACGGACACACAGATGAGCCAGGAGCGAGCAACAATGGGACCTGGAGCTTCAGAGGCGGGGGACAGGCTGGAGGCGGCTCCACAGTCAGCGCTGGGCCCTGGAGTCAGCCTGCATACCTATGACATCGTGGTGGTCGTCATCTACTTCGTGTTTGTCCTGGCCGTGGGGATCTGGGTGAGTGGCCTTGAAGCAGAGGCTGGGTAGAGAGACAGTGGCAGCTTCTCATCTGAGGCTGGGTGTGGGAGTGGGCAGAATGCTCACAGCTCCACAAAGAGCCTTCAAGCAGGACCCTTCACCTCCTTCTATAGAAGGGAAGGCTGAGGGCTATGGCTTGCCCAAGATCACACTGTGAGCCAGAAGCTGTCTAGTATATCCCCCCACCACTGACTCCTACCTCCTTACTTACCTTGTTGTCCTTATGCTCCTGCTGCCTCTGCCCCACCCATGCCTGGCTGCCCTCACTCCTGCCCTCTTCCTCATCCAAGACTCCCTACTCTGCAAAGACCTGACCCATTGCCCACCGCCATCCTGACATATGCAGTACTTCGCTGTGTCTCAGTTTCCCCATGTGGACAAGGACAGCACAAGCCACACTGTGGAACTGGAGCAATTTCATAACAAGATACCTGTAATCCCCTGGCATTGTGCCCAACTCACAGCTGGCAGGCCATAAACACCTGAGATGATCTCCTGCAGTCCTGCAGGAAAACCAGCACCTTTAGACTCTCTTTGGGGCAGATTGTGACTTGAGTCCCAGCAGTCACTGCCTAGGCTGTGGGGAGGGCAAGGACCTTATTTGTACCTCAAGCCTTCATCTGAAGAGAGAGATAAATAGTCCCTTCTTCCCAGGGCTGCTGGGAAGAACAACCAGGGGTGGGCATTTGGCGTAACTGTTCAGACGCCTACACCCCACTACGACACAGGAGTGTCTGCTTGGAGTCCCAGCTCCTGTACTTCTCACCCCTTCCCTGTTAGTGCATGTCCTAGGAGGAAGCAGATGACAGTTCGGGTGCTCAGTTCCCTGCCACTAAATGGGAGGCCTGACAGAGTTCCCACTCAGCTTCCTCTAATGACCTGGGAAAGCAGCAGAAGATGGTCTGAATGCTTGCATTCCTGTACCCACATGGGAGGCCAGGGCAGAGTTTATGATGTCTGGTTTCTGCCTCGCTCAGCCCTGGCTGTTGCAGAAATTAGAGAAGGGAACTAGCAAATAGAGAATCAACCTCTCTCTCCCTCTCTCTTTTTTCTCTCTCTCCCACATCTCTCTCTAACTCTCCCCCTTTTCACTCTCTCTTTCAAATAAGTAAATAAGTAAATATTTTTAAAATTGTTTTTATAAAAAGAAGAAAGTGCCTTGGGCACAGAGAGACTTGCTGGCTCCTGGGGGAGCTGGTTGGGAAGAGCACCAGCTCTGCTGTGACTTCAGATAAGTTCCTTCCCATCCTCCTCTATAGAGTGAATTGTCTCTGCTTACATGGGCTCCAAGAGGTGACACTGGAATGTTCAAACAGTGACATAGCAAGCACCAGGCCCTGCACCCTCACCTGTCCCTTGTCACTAAGTATTCTCCCACCGGAGGATAATTCCCTCTTCTCCTTCTCTTACGGGTTTCTCCTGTCCCAGTCTCCATCACTGGCTCTCAAGGCACATGTACAACTCAAAGCTCTGGAGGCTCTGTCCTGACTCACCCTTCCCTCTGTACCCCATAGTACCTGGCTGTGGGACAGGCATCCGGGTGGGAGAGGGCAGAGGTCAGAGAGAGGCTCTCTGGTCTTCACCTCTTGCCACTTTCTTCCCAGTCGTCCATCCGTGCAAGCCGAGGGACCATTGGCGGCTACTTCTTGGCAGGAAGATCTATGAGTTGGTGGCCGGTGAGTTCATCTCTCACCTCTCCTCCCAACCTAGTAGCTCTGCTCTCTGCTCTTCCTCCTGCATCCATGTCCTCTCTTCTGGTCTCCTGGCTAATCCACCTGCAGTTCCAGTGACCTTTTACAAAAACTTCAGACTGTCATCTCCTGGGAACCTTCCCCACTGGTCCTCTCCCTTGTCACAGAGGGACTCACAGTCCATGCCATCAGGGCTGACCTGGAAGAAACCCAGGGCTTGCAGGAGTTGGGAGGAATCCCTGGCTCCCTGGGACAAAGCTGGGGAGACTTCCTTGAGAAGGTGACACACAAGTCAGAAACTGAGAGGATGTAAGTGAGGGGAATCGAGGGGAATTTTAACACGCCCAAGGGATTGGTCCTGAAGACTTTGCCAACTCCAGGCTCTCCCAGGACGCTGTGGACAACTCCACTACAACAACTTCCTCTTCCAGAAACACGAGGAATTTGTGGGGCCATCAGCCCCAGCAGTAATGGATGCTGTCTCCATACACACCTGGCTGTGCAAAACTCAAATGCTACTTCTGTGCTTGCACACTCAACTAGTGCATTCTCTTACATTCACACTCAAACTCACATTGGCACACACTCACGGACTCACTCATAGACTCATGCATTCTCAGTGTGGCATATACCCAACCTCATACACCTTCACAGTCATACATGCACACTCTCACAGTCACACACACTCCTATCTACGCTCACACTCACCTTCACACTCACATATACATACAACATTCTTCACTCACACTCATGCATGTTCTCATACACTGACACACACTTCTCTGTACACTCCGATGCTCACACACTGATTCACACATTCTTACACATTGCATCATGAATTCTTATGCACACTTTCATAATGCTCTCAAGTTCTTATACACACTCTCACGCTTGCACACACATATGTAAACACTCATGTTCTGATACAACACAGCTACTCACATGCTAAGGAGCTCACTCACTTACACCCACACATCTGTGTTTGCTCACAAATTCACACACCCACACAGGTTCACAATCATGCACTCTCAAACTCACAGACTCAGACCTCCAGCCATCGTCTCGCTTCTTCCCTACCCTGTCTTGCTTGTCACTGCTTTCCCTGCCCATGACTGGGGATGCATTGTTAGTGCATGTACATGTATGTGAGTGAACATGCTTTAGTGGGCTATGTGTGTATATGCATATTCATGAATATTGGGTGTGCATTGTATATATGTTAAGATTATGTCTGAGTTGTGCATAAGCACATGCACATGTGTGACCATGTCTCCTTATGTGTGCATGCAGGTACATTTGCATGTGTGTGCGCATGTGTCGGCTCAGCGGTATCACAAGTGCCTTCGTGACATCAAGCCACGTTTGTTCACTTTGCACCTTTGCCCTACTCTGCTGCCTCTTCCCTGAGTTCATCAACATATTTCCTGTCTTCTTTCTATTGCCCAGGACCACTAAGACAGGAGGTTGGGGAGAAATGAGTCCTCACATTTCACAGTGAAGAAGCTGAGGCTGTGGGAGAGGAAGCAGTTTTATTGAGTTGATACAGGACACAGCTCTTCCCTTCCAACCCCCAGTCCTGCTCTCAAGGACTCCTCTAGGAATCTTCCCACACCCCAGAGCTCCTCTCTTTCTCCTCTCTCCCTCCCCAGGCAAGGATTTCACCTGCTAATGGAGGGAAAAGTGGCTGAGTGCTTAGCAGGTGCTGAGCACCATTCAGGTAGTGGATACTGAAGCTGAAACAGCAGGGCCCAGTCCTCCCTCTGCTGCTTCTTAGTTGCGGGATTTGAAGAACTCCCTGGTCTGCATCTCAACTCAGTCATCAGTAAATTGGGGATGATCACAATACCTGCCTCAAAGGGCAGTGTGTGGGTTTGAATCCATTCACCTGTTGAACATCGTGCCTGATGCGCAATGCTGTTCAAGCACCGGCTGCTGTGATTGCTGCCATTGCTCTTGGAATCACTGCCTTCCCTGTCTCAGACGAGTTGACGGTCTCCTGGAGACAACTCCCCTCAGAGGTGTCCTGGCTCCTCCCTGTGTCCTCGCCCTGGAGCCTGTAGGAACTGGGACTGCAGGGTGGGTGGGGGCAGCCAATCCTGCCCCTTTTAGGAGGTCTTGCCTTCCCCTTCCTTCTCACTGAAATCCTACATCTATCCCCAGCACCCAGACAGAGCCTCATCCTCCCTACTGGGGGCTCCTTCTTGCCTTCCTTCTTTCCTACTTTGCCGCTCACTCTCCAGGTGACATGTTGCCACTGTGTTCGTCTTCACTTTTTGCCATATTTGCTCCTTCTTCTGTGAATCAGGACTGCAAATAGTCCTCCCTCCAAATGCGTGTGGGGAGGTACTGTGTTACTGACTCAGTGCCCAGCAAGCAGCCCGGGCCCTGCAAATATTAGCTCCATGCCCATTCCTTGCTGTTTAGGCTTCACTTTTAAATGACTCTGATTAATCCTGACCCTTGACCCCACCTGTGCCTTGCAGATCGGAGCATCTCTGATGTCCAGCAATGTGGGCAGTGGCTTGTTCATTGGTCTGGCTGGGACAGGGGCTGCTAGTGGCCTTGCCGTGGGAGGCTTCGAGTGGAATGTAAGGAGGCTGACCTGGCCTGGGAAGGGAAGGGTCCAGCCCAACCCAACTCCTGACCACAGCGCTCAGAACCTTAGGGATGCTTGGGAGGTTGCAGGATGAATTGGGAACCCATTTTATAGAGGAGGAAATGAAGGCTGGGAGGAGCAGAGGGAGCATCCAAGGTCACACAAAAAGACTGGGATGAAGTCCCTGGCCACGGCTCACCCCCTGGGTGGGAGGTGGCCCCTCCATCTGGAGACCTTCTGCTCCCTCCCCCAGGCAACCTGGCTGCTCCTGGCCCTAGGCTGGGTCTTTGTCCCCGTGTACATCGCAGCCGGCGTGGTCACCATGCCACAGTACTTAAGGAAGCGATTTGGAGGCCAGAGGATCCAGGTGTACTTGTCTCTGCTGTCTCTCATCATCTACATCTTCACCAAGATCTCGGTGGGTATCCCTGCTGCTCTCAGTGAAAGCACTGAGCAGAGACAGCGGCTGAGGCTCATAGCTGAGGGGAAGCTGAGGGTCACAGACAGACAAACCAAGGCCTGATCCATGCACAGCTCCAATTCAGGCTGCCCTCACTAGTGGGGCAATCGAGGATCAATGATGTACACTTGTAAGGGAATCTAAGTCTTTATGCTTAAAAACTCACAATCATAGCACTCATTTGTTCATTTATCGTTTCATCAATTGATTCCCCATTTAGTAACCACAGGTTTATTAAGTATCCAGAAAATTAGAGTCAGAAAATAAAAGCAAAAACAAAAACAAAACCTTGGTCTTCTCTATTGAGCTAAACTCAGAAAGCAGAGCTAGGCAGGTGGCACAACTGGTCCAATTCCAGTCAAAGGAGCTGCAGCTGGAAGTCAAGGTCGGACCCTCCCCCTCTGGCCCTGCCAGGGTCTCCCTCCCTGCTGTGTCAGAGGTTCACCAAGCAGTCCTGGTTGGAGCCCTGACACACCATAGGGAACCGAGGCAGTCAGTTGCCATATCTTGAGCTGGGGATGACTCTCAGCTTGTTCTACCAATGCAGAGAACAACCCCAAGTCGGCTTAGAAGAAGTTGCATCCCGGAAATTCTCATGAACCTGCTACCATGAGCATCATCCAGGCCTTCAGAGTCTGCTAGGACCGGGGCTCTGTCGTCCTTGAGCAGTGGGCCCTGAGCAGCTGAGTGGGCCCTGCTCTTCTGAGGAGGAGTCAGCCACTCCTGGGTCCCCACGCTCTGCTCACCCCCAGTTTGCTCCTCATGTCCCCAACCTTCCGCTCCTTCCTCACCACACCTCCCTAGGCCAACAGACACCTGGCAGTGGCATGTGGTACCTGCTCTTGGTCTCAATGTAGCCACAGCAGTGTTGGCTGTGAGGTGTCCGTAGCCCCTCCCCGTCTCTGAGAGGGAGCCCAAGCATTTTATCATGGCACTCAAGGCCCGGCATCTCTACTGGGTGGTGAGGATTGAGGGAACTGCTGGGTGGGTCTGGTGAGTAACATTCCCATGCTCCCCATCAAGAGCCTTGGGGTGACTGGGCTTGGTGGGTCTCCCTCTCTGCAGACCGACATCTTCTCCGGAGCTCTGTTCATCCAGATAGCTTTGGGCTGGGACCTGTATCTCTCCACGGTGATCCTGCTGGTGGTCACGGCAGTCTACACCATCGCAGGTGGGTTGGAGGGTGGGTCACGGTGTTGTGCAGACACTGACAGTAAGCCAGGGAAGGCAGGGAAGCTTCAGCTGGACATAGTCACCAAGAGATTGCCTGAAACAGTCAGAGCTGGAGGGACATGCTGAAACAGGGTGCCAGAGCAAGAGGACATCTTGGAGGAGGAGGCTGAGTGACACAAAAGGGCAGAAATGGGAGATGGGTCCAGTAAAGATGCCTGAAAGACACAAGGCAGCAAGGTAGAGGTTAGGGGGCTGTGATCTGAACCATAGTTGCCACGAACAGCCCAGGCAAAAACCTGCCTTCACCGGTCTTCTAAAACCAGTCGTGCAAGGCTGGGCATGCCCAGAGGACAGTGCAGAACAGACTCGCTTAGACTCAGACCAAGAAGCGTGTGTTCCTGTAGAAGCTCATGGTACGATGCTCTCAGGAAACTGGACCGCAGGAAGCTATGATCATAGCCACACGCTGCCAGGAACAGAGCTAACTGGATGCTTGGCTGTGGTCAACCCAGAACACTGGCTGTGGGAAAGGCAGGAAGCCAGAGTTCACCCACCAAGAAGGCTCTGTGTTTCTCTGGTGTACCCAATGTGGCCAGGCTCAGGGCAGGAAGCAGAGGGAGGCCCCTGTGGGTGCTGATGAATGAGCCCTCTGCTTTGGTCCCAGGGGGCCTCATGGCTGTGATCTACACAGACGCACTGCAGACGCTGATCATGGTTGTGGGAGCCCTGGTCCTCATGTTTCTGGGTAAGCAAGCAGTGGCTGCACACTTCCCTCTCACCCCATATTCCTCTCTGGGGTGGCTTTGAAGGAAGCTCCCACAGCTCAGAGCCTTGTCCTCTCTTCTGAAAACCTGGGGTCTCAGTGGGGTGGCACACCTGTCTTCCTCACTGTGTCTGTTCCCACAGGCTTTCAGGAGGTAGGCTGGTACCCAGGCCTGCAAGAGCGGTACAGGCTGGCCATCCCTAATGTCACAGTCCCCAATACCACCTGTCACCTCCCACGGCCAGACGCCTTCCACATGCTTCGAGACCCTGTGAGCGGGGACATTCCATGGCCAGGTCTCATTTTTGGACTTACGGTGCTGGCCACGTGGTGCTGGTGCACGGACCAGGTAATGCCCCCAGGCCGACCCATCAGGAAGCTCAGAGAAGGTGGGCACCGGAGGCACCGAGGGGTGGGCCTCATCCTGGGCTTGAAGGAGGGCAGTGGGTGACAGGAGGGCAGGGCTCACCATGCACCTGCCCTGTTCAGGTCATCGTGCAGCGGTCGCTCTCCGCCAAGAGTCTGTCCCATGCCAAGGGAGGCTCCGTGCTAGGGGGCTACCTGAAAATCATGCCCACGTTCTTCATCGTCATGCCTGGCATGATCAGCCGGGCCCTGTACCCAGGTGAGAGTCTGCCCTGCTCTTGGGCAGGTGGGGAGTGGGGTGGACAAGGTGCCCTGGGCAATGCTGGACAGACCCAAGGCTTGTTTTAGTGATGAGAGCAGAGGCCAGATCTGGGTTTTGTGGGTCAAACCCACACACACATCAGTGCAAGAAACTTATGACAATTATATCTTAAAACCCTGCATCCATTTCTTGTGTGGAAAACCCCATAAGGTGTCCTTGGCAGCTCCCAAGGGCGTTTGTTTGCCTTTATCATCACGCAGTGCCTGGAGGTTGGTATGGTGGCACTGCAAGTTAAGCCAATGCTTGGGATGCCTGCATCCTTTATCAGAGTGCTGGTTCCATCCTGGCTACTTTGCTTGCTGCTAATGTGCCTGGGAAAGTACAGGAAACTGGCAGAAGCACTTGAGTCTCTGCCAACCATGTGGGAGACCAGGATGGAGTTCTACGTTGAGCTTTGTCCATTTCCAGCTGATGAAGCCATATGGGGAGTGAACCAGTGGACAGAAGACCTCTGTGTCTCTTCCTTCTTCTCTCCTGCTCTCTATCTGTCTCCCTCTCTCCTATTTCTCCTCTTTCTCTTCTCTCTCTTCCAGAGAAATAAGTAAATCCTTACAAATATATAAGACCTGATACTCAAAGAACTCCCAAGTTTGCATGGTAGAACACAAGAAACTTTGCCCAGCACCCAGGCTTCATGGTCACTGCCAGCATCTTCAGGAGTTGAAGAGCATGTAGGCCTGCTGAGAAGGCCCTTGATCCCACTGCTCTGTTACCACTTTCTCTGCAGATGAGGTGGGCTGTGTGGACCCTGACATCTGCCAGAGGGTCTGTGGGGCCAGAGTGGGATGTTCCAATATTGCTTACCCCAAGCTGGTCATGGAGCTTATGCCCATTGGTGAGTCCTATCTCCCCCTTGAACCTCCTCCAGTCTCCATGCCCAGCAGGGATTGTACCAAGAGCGGGTGGGAAGAGAGAAGAGAAATATCTCCACACTCCCGCTTCACTATGTACCTGTACACAGCCACATGTGGCCCCTGTGCTGGGAAGGGACTGACGATGCTGGCAGGTACTTAAGGTACAGCTGAGGGACCAACACCTGTGCCTGGATCCTGCTGTCCCCAAAATCTCAGCTATGTGGAGGGTGTAAAGCAATGTCACTGGGCTGTGACTCAGCCTGGGAAGAGCCAAGGATGGGGAAATCTTCCAAAGGGGAGGAAAGTTGAATTCCAGGAATAACCCAAGCAGACCTGTGTTTGACTCCCATCCAGCTGGGAGTCCTCTGCGGGGTGGAATTAACCCGGTCGATCACGGAGAGGGGTTGAGTACCCAGAGAAAGTGGAGAAAGTGCAGGAGGGGAACAGGACACTGACGGGACCAAGGGTGGCATTCTTTTCCGAGTTCCAGAGGTTTCTAACTGTGCTAGTCAGGTGGGTGAAGGGTCACCCCGGCCCCTTGTCTTGGGGTAGAAGCAAGCCCAGGAGGATACAGATCTGCCACAGGGATCATTGGCACTTCCACAGCCAGTTCCTGACAGCAAGTAACACCCAGTTTCTGCCTCCGAGAACCGGGCAGTCACTCCACACCGCAACACTGACTATTAACAGTCACAGTGGGTTGTTGGATTTCTTATCTGTGCAGGGTGGGCTTCCCCCACTCCAGGATTCTCTGCAGGTTTCCTCACTCCAAACTCCTGGCCCTGTGTGATGCTGCGAGCCAGTGCTAAGGAAGCAGCTGCCTGCTCATAGCCCCTCTCTGCCAGGTCTGCGGGGCCTGATGATCGCCGTGATGATGGCTGCCCTCATGAGCTCACTCACCTCCACCTTCAACAGCAGCAGCACGTTGTTTGCCATCGACATTTGGCGGCGTCTCCGCAGGAAGGCCACGGAGCAGGAGCTGATGGTGGTGGGCAGGTGCGCTGGCCCTTGCTTCGCTCCCTCCAGGCTGCTCCTCCCTGCGGGATGAGCACCCCTTGCCCTCTGTTTCTCCTCTCCTCCACTCAGGAGACGGTGGCTAAAGGCCCTGGCCGGGCAGGACCATTTCTCTACAGTGTCCTTAAGAAGATCCCATAAGTCTCCACGGGGTGGGGGAGCCCTCTGAGATCTTTGCTTGGTAGCTAACACGGCCTGTGGACAAGGATTGCTTATCTCACCCTCCCCCCCACTCACATACACACAACCTGTAGATTAGATGGATGTCACGCCTTTCGCTCCCTCCCTTTGCCCTCACAGCCCTGCTGCCTGCTCAGCCAGGAGTGACCAGCTAAGATCTGAGCAAGAAGAGAGGAATGAGCAGAGGGGGTCTACATGGATTCCCACTGTGCTCATGGAGACTGGAAAGAGCGTGGGAGGCAGGGAACAGGTGTGCAGAGACATTTCAAGGGAAGCAGTTCTTATCTCTTGGCACGCTGCTTAGCCTGGCAGGCACTTATCTGATCCATTAGTGGGATTTGGACTCCATCTAGTGGTCATTTCTATCATTGCATCAAGCCCTGCAGCAAAAAAAAAAAAAAAAAATTAAAAAAAAAATCGCAGTTCAGGAATACTTTGGGGATTTAGGCTCAGGTCAAGGTCAGTTGAGGAGGAGTCTGGATAAGAATATGGATTTGTTCCCTGAAGCACAATGCCATTTTCAAGGACAGTAGGTCAGAGCCGAAGGAGCCTGCTCCATGCAGGGTTGGGACTTAAAACACAAGGAAAAGCTTCTGAAGCAGAGACCAAAGGACTTGTCCTGCGTGGGTGGGAGGTGTGGAGCCTGATGCGAACAGCAGGTGAATGGCATGACCTTGAAAGCATCTGATGAAAATGCCAAGGTCTTAGCCTTCTGGGGTTTAGGGGTTCTGAAGTTCTGGTGTTCTGGGGTTTCAGCAGCCTTGATTTCTGAAACTTAGTGTCTGGGATTCTGGCCTTCTGACTTCAGTTTCCGTGACCATGCATCCCCTCCCCTGCTCTTTGCCTTTCTGAGTCCCAGTGCCTCACCTTCCCTGGTTTGTGCCAGGCCAGTCCAAGGCACCCGGCAGTGCGCTGTGCTCTCCCTGGCAGGGTGTTTGTGGTGTTCCTGGTGGTCGTCAGCATCCTCTGGATCCCCCTCATCCAGAGCTCCAACAGTGGGCAGCTCTTTGACTACATCCAGTCTGTCACCAGCTACCTTGCTCCGCCCATCACTGCCCTCTTCCTGCTGGCCATCTTCTGCAAGCGGGTCACAGAGCCGGTGAGTGCCACACACCTGTTTCCGCCACCCCTGTGGCTCAGGGTCTGGAGCCTCCGTCTGTAGATGGCCTATAGCTTCTGCCCACGGTGTCAGAGCGAGATTCATTCATGCCACACCAGGAGTGCAGTGGTACAGCTTTCACAAAGGTCACCCAGCCCCCAGGGCCAGAGGTGATCTAGCTGATAAGTAAGACATGAGCACAGGCTCCAGGGAGGGTGTCAGGAAGGACGTCCTGGGCGGAGTGACATTGAGCTGAGCAGTGTTCCAGGCACAAGGGCTAGCATGAGAGAGAACACAGCAGACAGGAAGCTCTCCAGGGTCTGTCCCATCTCCAGCGCTCCACTGTCCTGTGTGTGAGCAAACGGACGGCAGTGACAGTGATGGCGGGCAGGTGTGAACTCACAGGGTGCCTGCACACGTCACTCACATGGCCACGCTGACAGCTGATGCTGCGGAGGAAGCTGGAGGGACCACGACCGGAGAGCTGGTGAGTGCTGGGACCACTAGCAGGCCCCAGTCCACAGGCGCAGCTCCACAAGGACACCACGAGAGCTCAAGCTCACCTCTTTCTGACCGCCTCTCTAAGCCACATGTCCTCCCTGGGTAGAGCTCTGATCTCCTAGCACACAGCATAACCTCCACATTGAGTTCTGGGGGCTTGTCAAGTGGTGACCAGCGCCTCATTTGTTAAAATAGACGACGTCTTCGGACTCTTACATACCTGGTGGGAACAGGTACAGGTTAGGGCCAAATGATGCTGTAAGTGAAGACGTGAGAGGTGCTAACACCCCCCCGCCACACACACACACACACACACACACACACACACACACACACACAAGGAAGGGGATCCTGGTGTTTTCTGTGTATTATCAAAGCTTACTCTACTCCTGCTGTACACATAGCAGCCGCTACTCTGCGGTCTCAGCTCTGACAGGTGCTCACTGGGCGGGGTTGGGAAGGGGATTGGCTTACTCTGTGTCTCTCCACAGGGGGCTTTCTGGGGCCTCATGTTTGGCCTGGGAGTGGGGCTTGTGCGCATGATCCTCGAGTTCTGCTTGCCGGCCCCCGCCTGTGGGGAGGTGGACCGGAGGCCTGCGGTGCTGAAGGACTTCCACTACCTGTACTTCGCGCTGCTCCTGTGCGGGCTCACGGCCATCGTCATCATCGCCGTCAGCCTCTGCACAGCCCCCATCCCTGAGGAAAAGGCAAGTGGTGCGTCCCACCGGGCCCAGTGCCAGGAACTGGCCTTCTGCGGGTTGGGTCCCCGGTCTTTGTGGTCACCGGGCTGGGAGTCCCCCAGTGGAAAGTGGTGTATCAGTTGAGCAGTCTGTGCTGCAGCGCCAAAGCGGGATGGTCACTGCCTGTGTCTGTCCGCGGGCGAGGCGAGGGGCGCCACAGGGTGCCTGGCCACACAGAAGTAGAGCGCAGCGCCCAGCTCTAGTGGGACTAACCTGAGGACCAGCCTGGCCTGACAAGGTCACCTTAAATTGAGCCTTGAAGACGGAGTGGGGATTTCGTTGTTAGACAATAAGTACATAAATACAATAAGCCGAGTCTTCCATGTGAAGGGGTCCTCATCTTCCGCAGTCTTAGCGATCTAGGTGGGACACCCCACGAGGGAAGCTGCTTTTCCCTCAGACCACACATGAGCTTGCCCGTACTGTCCTGGCTGAGTGCCCCAGACCAGGCGGCTTCAACCACAGGCATCGCGGCCCCACAGCCTGTGAGGGCCGAGGCCCCGGTGTCTGCACAGCTGCCCTGTCTGGACCTTGTGGAAGCTGCCTTCTCTCCGTGGCCCCGTGGGGCTTCCTGTGCACGCCCATGACTGAAACCCATCTTTGAAAACCACCAGCCACATTGGACTCAGGCCCTCTTCTGACCTCACTTAGCCTGCATCTTACCAATTCAAGATTCCATTGCCAAATGCAACCATGTACTGAGTCAACCTGTGGGGTTTTGGGGGATATGACTGAGCCCACAGCAAAGGCCATGGTGGAGATCAGTCACCCCACCCCCCAATTGTGGGGGTCGGACTCATTTGCAATGGCCCCTGTGTGTGGTGCCTTGGGGTTTGCAGCCTGACCCTGTGTCCATGGATTTGATGAGTTCTATGGCAAGCAGAGTATTCACTGTGGCCTTAGGGAGCTCCCTCCTGCACCCCAGTATTCCAGTTCCTCCCAACTGGCACTGCAGTCTGTCCCAAGTGCAAGTCCTTCCTGGGACCTGCTCTCCTTCAGTCGCCACTGCCTCTCTCTCCTCTCTCGCCAGCAGACTTTGGCGAAGGATGGCTCCTCCTCAGGCCCCTCTTCCTGCCTCTGGTCTTTTTCTCTCGTCTCCGTTCATGGTAGCCTGGCTGCCATCCCGAGCAGTGCACAGATATCTCTCTCACCGACAACTGACAACTTCTTGCTGATAAAATCAGTGGGCATTCCTCCATCTTCCTCAAGTTCTGACCACGTCCTGCTCCCAATGCGCTCTTCATTTCCCTCCCTGGATGTTCTCCCTTCTGAGTTCCTGCTATGCTCTCCTCTCTCTCTTCTGACTTCTTCATGGGCTTACATATAAGTAGGAACCCACCTGTGGCTGTAATGCTTCTCACTCCTCAGTGCCCCTGGATCTGAATTCAACAACTTTCTACATAAAGATCATACTTGATTCTCTATCTCCAGCCAAACCCTCTGCCCCGAAAACTAAAAACTTCCCCCAGATCTGACCACTCTCTGGTGACACAGAGACACAACTCACAAGTTGTTACAGCCACACAGCACGAATGTGAAGTAAGGCTCTGGGAGAGAGGTGGACAAACTGGCCATGCTCCCATGATGCCAGGGGGAGGGAAGCCTGAGCCAGGGACAGCTGCACACACTTGGTTCAACACGCCACAACGAGCCTTGTTGCAAAGGAGATGGCTCGGAGCTTGCAGCTGAGTGCACCAGCTCTGACATCAGCCAGAGAACTGATCGTGCTTGCTGCTGTGGAGTTATCAAACGCGACAAGATGGCAAGCCAGCAGAAACGTGCAGGGGACCCAGCTTTACTGCTCCTCGCCTGGGTCCCATGGACTCTGCGAATGAATCCTCTGTTTTGCACGCTTATATATCCTCCTTCTGCCCCCTGAAGCTCCCTCACAAGTGATAAAACCTACTCCTGGTCCCCTGAAAGGGTCCCACCACCCATGCTGTCTTCCAGAGCAGGTGAGTTCTCCCTGCCCACTCATCTGGCACATTCCATCAGTCACTGTGGTCAATAGATTTCATCTTCTCGTTGTTCCTTAGGCTGCACCCTCCTACCTGTTGTGTGGAGCACTTGGGATTTCTCACATCATTTCTACAATAGCTCCCACCCTCGATTTCACCCCAAAGGACCTTTTCAGATCTGTGGTGGTTCTCCATTGCCAGTGTTCTCCAATGCTTTAGACTTCTTTTAAAGCATTGCCTCTGGTGCCAACCTTCCAAGACTTGGCTTTCAGGCACTTGCCTCCCTGTCCAGTCTCATTTCTCCCCATCTGTGAGCTCCCGTGCCTGACTCCTGTGCCTGACTCCTGCCTGACTCCTGCCTGACTCTCGCCTGAATTCCAGCACCCAGCACAAGTCTGGCATAGAGCAGGTGCTCGTAAAATGTTCCTATTTCAAGATCAGAGTTCAGATCTGGGCCTGCCAGCTCCCAGCCCTGGTCTGACTGCTGGTGCTCCTTTCTGGTGCTCTAATAATAACCCATGGATTGGGCCCTCTTTGCCTGCAGCTTCTCTCCAAAGGCAAGAGACTCTAAACAGTGTTTGCTGTCCTCCAGCTTGCTCGCCTGACCTGGTGGACCCGTGAGTGTCCCCACCCTGGATTACAAGAGGAGGTCTTTGAGAGCTCTCTGGGGACATCAGAGAGGCCAGTGGAGGAGTGCCCTGGTGGAAGCGGAGCAGCAGAGAACTCCAGCCAGGGCAAGGAGCAGCCGGGAGGTAGGCTGGCGCCACATGGTAGGGGAATGCACATCGCAGAAGAGCAACAGCAGACATCATGCTGGGCCTGCTAAGACTCGATTCAGGGACCACTGGGGATAGGGTCTCTGAGGAAGCCCCCTAAATATCACTCTTCCTCCATTTTTTAAAACAAGTATATCAGACTACTTGAAGAAAAAAAAGACAGATGAGAAAGACAAGTGGGAATGAAAATATTGTCCTCACTACTGATAAAGTATAGGATGGGAGATCTGGTTTATATTCATGAGGAAGCATACTTCCTAACACTGAACCCCAGCATCAGACAGACGCATGCATCCAGTTACCCCCAGATCCAGCCCTGGGCACAGCTTAGGTCTTAGAAGGAAGGAGTCGCTAAAGCTAGAACTCCCTCCCTATCTTTCCCAAATCTACCAAGAGGGAAAGTCCTTTGCCCCACCCTCCCACCCCCCAAGCTGAATGGGTGCCCAGGAAGGCAGAGGTGTCACCTGCTGAGTGTTGTGCACTAGGCTTAGTAATTCTGTCCATCACCATCCAGAGTCAAGCGCAGCTGAGTGTGCATGCAGGCGTGTGTGTCTCCACCAGGTTCCCTCACAAGCACCAGGCCCTTGGTGCCTCCTGCAGTTGCTGATAGGCCACACACGCTCTGCCTCCTAGAGGTCCTTCCATGAGTTAGAATTGCCCATTAATCACATTCACTTTAAGACCATGTAGTACCCAAAGCTGAATTTGATTATAGGACAAAATGTATCTATTCTGGACATGATAGTAGGTATCAGTGGATGATGGCATTATAGAGACTTTCTAATTATAAAACATTTTAGGAAAATTTTCAGACTTCAGAAAGTCCTTGCGCTTGTGATTGGCAAATGCCACACATTTCAAGTCCTGAGGTTGTGCCCTGCTTCAGTGAGAGGAGGTCTTAGCACTGGCACAGGGTGGGCTGGGGTGCCCCAGCAGCTGCCTTCTGTCATGGGATTGGCCAGAACTCCATCAGGGCCTCAGCCAACATCTTAGTTCTAGCTTTTGGTGTGTCAAACTTGGATTGATTAAGGAAAGTTCCAAGCATAGACAAGATTATCGCAACATTGGTTAGTGAACCAGGTACTAAACCCTGTAAAACTTGGAGCTTTTGAAAAGAGCATTGTGAGAATAGACTGGATGAGGCAGCTGCCAAGAGAAGGAGAACAGAGGAAGGGAAGAGCTGCACAGGTAATGCCCTGAGAGAGAAGAATGGGTCGACTTGTACCTTCCCACCATTGACTTCCAGAAGCAGAATGAATAGCGTGGCTGAATGCTATGAAACCTCTGACCCCATTCGATGGGGACACCTGCTGCAGAGCAGGGTGTTTGTCATGGATGCAGCTGACTGAGAAAGAGCGTGCCACTCAGCAGCTGAGTGCTTAGGGTGTGGCCTCGGCCAGCTGAAGGCAGAGCTGGCCCTGCCTGGTTCAGAGGTGCCCTCCGTCCTGAGTCAGACATGGCTCAAGTGTGCTTTGAATCTGGGCAAATCGTGTGATGCCTCCTGGGCATGCACCTTTGAAGCAACGAGATGCTTCTGCTATCTGCCCGGAGGCTGAAGCCAGTGTCGGAGCTCAGCGTGCAGTCAACACTCAGCATCCAGCCTGTGCTTTGCAAAAAGCATCCCCCGCCGCCTGGGCATTCTCACCCCTTCCTTGATTTCTCATCATTTCTCCTTCTCTTTCTCTCTTTACTTCCCTTGCCTATCCTTTCATCTCCCTTTCCCCTCTGTTTTTTTCCCCTTTGCAGCCCTATGCAGGTCCTGGGGAAAGCTGCTCTGGAGCTGGTTCTGTGGGCTCTCTAGGAACCCAGAGCAGACCCTGAGCCCATCAGAGAAGGCTGCCCTTGAGCAGAAGCTGACCAGCATCGAGGAGGAGCCGCTCTGGAGGAGTGTCTGTGACATCAACGCCGTGATCCTGCTGGCCATCAACATCTTCCTCTGGGGCTACTTTGCATGACTCCACAGACCTGTCGTTCACCAAGACAGGGGAAACATGGCCCAACCTTGGCCAGCCACAGAGACAGGCTGTCTTTCCCCCTGCTGTCCAGACTGGAAGCCACAGAGGCTGAGCCCCTGAAGAGCAGCACCTGCAATCTGCTCAGTTGACAAGTGGAGAAATGGAGGCCCAGGGAGAGCACTCGGTTGGCTCAAGGTCATACAGCAGGAATCACCCTGGGCCTTGGGACTCCAATTCTCTATTACATTGCCTTACATGTCTACCTCAAAAGCACTGTCTCTACCCTCCTGTGAAGACTATTTAGAAACGTTCACTGAAGTTAGAAAAGAATATAAGAATTTGTAAAAAAAAAAAAAAAATTCACATGTTCCCATTTTCCCATTTTCTCTACTTGTGTATCCACTCTACTTCCAAGATCCATGGGAACTATTTGCAGCACACATGAGGGTCTTGGGTTTTTCTTGGTGATTCCACAGTGGTGATGGTCAGACCCAAAAAACTAAGAGGAATTTGCACATAGTAGCAGCTGGTATTGTAGGGAGGGGACTCTTGAACAAAGGACTGTCATTTGTTCAAACTGTGTCTACTCCTGCTCTCAAACTCCAGTATGCATATTGCTGCTGCCACACCACAAAGTCTTAGGTTATAGTGGTACAGAGACTTGCTGAACACAAGTCACCACTCTGTACTGCAGGTTAAGCCCAGCATTGGGCAGCATGGCCAGTCTAGAGCCTCTATTTAGGCCTCCACATTTAAGTGTCCCTTCTTGGGACACTGTACTTAGCAGGTGACAACTGTTGCTTACAGTGCTGGTATTGCCAGCATACCATATGAGTCACAGTTTGAGTCTCAGTTTCTCCACTTCTTATCTGACTCCCTGTTGATGTGCCTAGAAAAGCAGCAGGTGACCAAAATGCTTGAGCCCCTGCATTCATGCAGGAGACCTGGAGGAAACTTCTGGCTCCCAGCCCTGGCAGATGGGTTGCTCTCTCTCCCCACTGGTTTTGTAACTCTCTGCCTTTGGAATAAGTAAACAAATCTTTTAAAAGTGTCTTCTCCAGGAAGCTGTCCTAAAGCCCCCATTGGGTTAACGTCTCACTCCTGTCCCATTACTGTGCTGATTACTCCGAACCATATGTGTCTCCTTCCTAGCCCGAGTGCTTCAAGGGGCCAAGAACCTCTCCCAAGTGACTTTGTACCAAGAAAGAAGAGCTGTTGAATAAACACTTGTTCTCCAAGGACTTTCTTTGCATTCTTTGAGCTGTGGCTAACCTGGGGGAACCTTAGATTATAGTCTAAATAACTGAATGTTAGGTGCCTAGAATGAGACCCCAGCACCATTCCAGACACAAGGTGGGAATGCCCCTTCTTCCAGTTGCACCTGCTCTCATCATGAGCACCTTAACGTTTTGGTTGTCATTTCACACTAATCACTAACACATTTGGATACCAATAAAATTCTATGTCTTCAAGGTATAGATTCCATAATACCTCCCATCACTACTGCCTTCTGCTGATCCCTGATGTCACCGTGAATCCCTTCAGGTGATGGCTGTCCCCATTGTTCCACTGAGCTGTTCTGAGTCCTCACCTGTCCTCCCTGATGCCCTCAGAACTATCCACACATGTCACTGTGTGCAGAGGACTTTGCTGAAAGCTTGGGGAAGGGGAACATAGTAAATGTCAGAACCACACACTTATGTCAGAACATCCCATTTTTAGACGTTCCTGGCAGCGTGTTCCTGGAATGTCACACAGGTATCCTCCTTGTTCTTCAAACGCCTTCCGCCTGCTGTGATGCTCAGCCCTTCTCTCCCCGCTGAGCTTCTCACCAACCCCCAGATCTATCTCATCAGACCCAGAGCCTCCCTGCCTGGCTAATTCCTGATTGTTCCTCACATCTTAGCTCAAAAGGAATCTATATTGTGTCCATGATCTTACCGCAGCCACCTGCAACCCAGAGCAGGTAAGTTCCCAACAACCAACATACAAACCCACATACCCTGACTTGACCTTCAAAGCATGGGTCCGTGTACACTGCTACACTTGTATGAGTATGTCATTCATGTGCATCTCTGGAGCGAACGGTATGTGTGGACAGGATCTCTGCCTGTCCTGAAAGCTTCTCTGTGCAAGTGAGCAGCAGGCTTCCAACTGAGCAGAATCATCTCGGGCTCATTTCAACCTCCCTGCCAGGGGGCCAGCCACAGGTGTGCAGTACCCCCCCACTTCTGTGCAAAGGCATGAGAAGTAGCCCTGCAGGCTGGGGAGAGGCTGGTGCAGTGCCTGCGAGATGAGCAGAGAGGAGGCTCCATCCTGAACTTCATCTCTTCCCTGGATCATTGCACAGCGCCTTCCACATCTGTTCCTGGTTTCCCCTCTAACAACCAGCCCTATGCACGTTACAAGTAAGCATTCCGAAAGATAAATTTTATATTTTAAATATTTAACAATCCCTACAAACCAGGTTTACTTGCATGGCATGAGGCCATACCAAACTGCTAGAAACATCCCAGAGTTTAGGCCATTGACTTCTTGCTCTGCTTCAGCCAAACAGAGGCTGATTTGCGTAGTAATGAGACTAGGAACCTGGAAGACTGACCTGGTGGAACCAAATTCTTCGTTTGGTTATTTAACACATGGATCTGTGTAATTGCTTAAGTTTTCGGACATAACATTTTTCATCTAAAATGTAAAGGATAATTACAGCCACTTCACAAGATCATTGACCATTTTGAACAAGTAAATAAAGTAAGGGGCAGGAACCATGCCCTAGCAAACTAATCCTCTGCCTGCAGCTCTGGCATTCCATATGGATACCGGTTCATGCCCTGACTGCTCTATTTCCCATCCAGCTGTCTGCCTGTGGCCTGAGAAAGCAGTGGCAGATGGCCCAAAGCCTTGGGTCCCTGCACCCACAGAAGAGATGCAGAAACAACTCCCGACTCCTGTCTTCACACTGACTCAGTTCTGGTTGTTTACAGCCATTTGGGAAGTGAACTAGTGGAAGAGCTCTCTCTCTCTCTTTTTCTCCTTTTTTCTAACCATCTGCCTTTCAACTTAAAAAAGCTTAAAATGAACCTTTAAAATAAACACAGTATGTGAAAGTGTGTGAAATATAAAGTGCTTGGTAAGCATCAGTGATCGTTACTATTCTTGGCCGGTACGTGAAACGAGTACATGTGGGATACAGGCCATACACAGTAAGGATATTTCAGTGCTGGTATAGCATGCTATCACCACAAAGAGCAGGAAGTAGAAGTCAGGAAAGAGCTTGATTGAAAAGTGAACTTTGGGACTGGACTTTGGAGTGAATGGGGATTTTCTAGACTAGGCCCTACAAGGTAAAGGCCCAACAGGATTCAAAGTACATAATGCATTTCCATAAAACAAGGATACTCTTACTCATTTGCAAACGTCAATCCTAGGTATTTAATTTCTGCTTGCAAATCCTGTTTTCAACCTCTTGTATCTAAAGGAGGACTGTGAGATTTACTGACCAAGCATAGGAGACAATGGAATTCAATCCAAGAGAGAGACTGCAGTGCCCACACTCCCTGCACACTTACTGGTCCTTTTCAGTTGTGGCTTATTGCAGAAAGTCCCTATAAAACTTGTTTTTGTCACAGAAAAGACTCATTGCACCCTTCACCCTGTACACAACAGGCTGGACATGCTGGGAATTAACACATCAAGGGGCAGCCATGAACCAATGGGGAGCAAGGGTAAAAGGATAAACATGTCATTGTCCTCAGGTGGGACAACTTGGAGACTTGTTCTAGAACAGTGCTCATCCTGAGTTCTCAGGGACCCTAGACCCCACCACCCACAGCATCAGTGTTGTTCATCAACATTACCCATGTGGCTCCTGGACCATCCCTCTCCCGTTTTCCTACTCCCTGTAGGTATTTCTTGAGATATTTTCCCAATAAACTACTGGTAGATGGAGGTGCTTCTGAGATAGAAGGCTTCCCGGTGTGGCAGGGGAGGGCCTGAAAGAAAGGCAGCTGTTTTGAATCCTACATCACTCCCAGGCCCTGGACAGGTCTACTGTGAGCATGCCAAGTCACAGGCACATTTGCATCTTCACAAATGTAGCACTTGTACCATTTCCAAGAAACCCTGAAGAGTTTCATGTCCATTCCACTCCCTCCCCTAGCCCACGCCATTGTTCACATGACACCCTCCCCCTACCTGGCCTGAAACATCCACTGTGATCCCCTGTCTCCCACTCATCTCAGGAATGGTCTCTTTGTTTACAAACTTTTTAATGCTTCTCCCACCCACCCATGTTAGCTGGCATCTTATCTCTGAGATCCCACAGGGCGTAGGCAGCTTTGTGCTGGTGTTCTATTCTCCTCTATCACTGCAGGTGCTCTATGAAGGAAGGTAGGGTACTCATCCAGGACTTGCACAGTGCCAGAGCACTCAATGAAACCTCAGTAAATGTCTGATGCATGAGGAACTGAAGGCATGTGTGTTACATGTACTCCATGATCGTTTCACTCTACTGGTTCCTTAATCTAGGCATAACAAGAAGAACGAGGGAGAGCTGTTTCAGTATGGACTTTAGAGTGTCAAAATCATAACAGGTATGAGGGCTTGTTACATTCCTACAACTCCTACAGGGAGGCAGGCAAATAATCATCACCTTTCCAGACAGGCCAGCAGTGTCCAAATGTTGACTGTAGCTCAGGTAGGCGGCCTTTTCTACCTTCCAGCAACTCCCTCTGCTCTGTAGCGTGTCAAGGCATTTAAAGACCATCAGAGAGTAGTGCCCACCACTTGTGCCTATCTGTGATGTGCACGTTAGCCTCTGCGCCTCCAGGGTGTCTGCAACCCTTTTCCAACTTCTCACCTTCACCATGCTCTCACCTCTCATCAGGAGCCTGTTCTCAGATTCATGTCTCTTCCGGGTCCAGCAGGTGACCTGGCTTGCAAGATGACATCAACGACTCCACCAAGTCTCTTTAAAGGAAACTGCCAGCTGGCAGGAGCCAGTGAGAGCCACAGCCACCTCTCTATCCCTTCACACAGATCCCTGTCCTCACTGCATGGAACAGGGGTCAAAATATCTGGCCGAAGTAAAATGACTTGCATTCAAGCTTGGGTATACAGCTTGTGATCCCCTGCCTCCACTCATGCATGCTGCTTCAGGTTTAGTGAGGGGATGGGAGTTCACTGTCAAGCTGAATTAGATGAAGTCTAAGGACCCTCCTGAAGTTAGTGTAGTGTGCTTCCTTTTGTACTTCACACTGTTCACTCAGGGCAGGGTGGTGTTGGTGACTGACAGGAAAAGTCACTCACACCGCAGCTTGAGTGGCAACAGCACAAATAGAAAGACACAAGAAGTTGCTTCCAGAGAACACAGTGAGTTCGCCATAAGCAGTAACAGCATTTGAGCAGGAGCTGCAGATGGTGGAAGGATGACATCTAAAAACAAGCAGAGCTCTTGAAAATACCAAACAGGAATGTTTGTTCAAGTGACTTTCAATTGAGTGTAGACTGCAAAAGGCTCAGTTTAACTTGTGAGACTCATAAATATGCCCCTGGGTGTGAGAGTTCAAATTAGGAGGATCTGAAAACTGCTAGAAACTCAGCCAAGGCCACGCTTGGTTTTCCATTAACCTAAAATGAGTGTCTCTCTAGACGTCTAGCTGTAAGTAAGATTACTTTTATGTTTTCTGTTCTCCAGGGCAAAAAGTTGGGAGGATTTAAAGGTTATACATAAATATAAATCTTAGGGACCTAAATTGAGGTAGTTACAGTCTACTTTCATATTTCAGAATCAAGTCTCAGCTTTAGCTCAGAAAAACAAAGTAGAAATGTCAGACTTCTTCTTGTGATTTTCTATAAAAGCAACAACTTTCACTGAAGCTCTGGGGGCCTTATACTTCAGAATACAATAGTCAGGGTCCATCTCTCTGTGTGGTTCCTTTCTACATTTTTAACTTAAGCATATGGGGAATGGGAAGGTGCCTCAGAAGGATCCTCATGTAGCCTTCCTGGCCTCTCCCATGCAAACCAGGAGTTCTGCAAGCAACCCCCTGACGGATCACACAGCTCTGTGCTGACTCACTCCTTCAGTGAGGAAATGACTCCTTGCTGAGACCCAATGTTCATTTCGGGGCCACAACGATGATTGGAAAGTTCCCAGGATTGGCCTTGTGGTGCAGAGGGTTAAGGGACTGTCTGTAATGCTGTCATCCCATATGCATATTGCTGGGTAAGTAGCAGAAATGGCCCATGTACTTGGGCTGCTGGCACCCATGTGAGAGACAGGGACTTGGATGACTTTCCAGGCTCCTGGCTGCCACCTGGGTCAGCTCAGCCATTGTCCATTTGAGGGAGTAGTCACCAAATGGAAGATTTCTCTTTTGCCTTCCTTTCCTCTCTGTAATTCTGCCATTCAAATAAATAAATCTCTTTATTGCTGTTTAAAAAAGAAGAAGAAGTTATTCCCATTACTGTCATTACTGGATAAACTCTGCATCCTGGGACAGGCATTTGGCAAATAGCTAAGATGCTGCTTGGGATACCCATATGGTGCTTGGTTTGAGTGTCAAATTCTCTGCTTCCAATCCAGCTTCCTGCCAATGGGCATCTCAGGAGGCAGCAAATAATGGTTGATTGTGTTCCAGGCTGCAGACTCCTGACTACCACTACCTAGTGGGAATCAATGATTGGAAGTTTTCTATCTCATCTTATCTCTTCTCTCTCAGTTTTTCAAATAAAGTGAAAATAAGTAAAAATTTAAATAGTAAACTTTATCCTTGCCATTTCCAACAAATATGAAAACAACTTGAGGCATTTCTGCAAAATTTCATTCCCACTCTTTGCGATTGTTAGATGTTTTAAAGGAACACAATTGTTCTAAAAGAAATATTCAGAAAAGACCCTGAACTTCCTATAGAAAGGCGAAATTATCTGAAATGAGAAATACTGATCATTTGTTAAAACCTCACAAGTACTTCCATATCAATCATCTCATTCGGTTTCCAATTCTACTCTAAGAGGCTGATCATAAACAAATGAACAATGAATGAGAGAGATGAAGTGAAATGCCCTGAACTTGTCACTTAGCGGTCAAACTGATGCTTGAATCTAGACTTAGGACTACATTCAGCACTACCCTCATTGTACCCACTGCTCACTTATCGAAGCATCCTTCACAAAGGCTACAGATTTCTAGAGTTTTTGAACACATATTAAGCAGGTATAACGCAAAGAGAGATCAGTGTAGCAAAGGAGGCAGGCACACAAGCAAATCACTACAGAATGTTGTAATGAGGATTAAAATTACAGGCAGGTATGAAATATTTTTGGCAATCGGAGAAAGGAATAGCAAATTGCCTAGTAGAGTCAAGGAAGGTCTCAAAAGAAAATGAGATTTAATTTGAATTTTGACATTTAAGCCCATTTTAAAAATTAAATTTCTGTATAGATAAACAATGAACCATACTCCAAACAAGAGAAGCAGCACAAAGCTGAAGTGCATGGTATTTTGTGAACAGACTAAGGCACTTGATGTGGGAGTGAAAACAGATGAGATTGGAGACAGGCTGGAGATGCTACTAAGGGTATTGAATGCCACAACAAATTGGGTCCAAAGAGTACGGGTGATGGATATATCCAAGAAGCATCACACTAATTTTAGAAAGAACATTCTGGCAAAAGGAAGAGAATAAATCATAGAGTCGACTGCCAAGTGATGACAGTTTACTGCAGTAGCTGTGCAAATCAAAAGAGAAGAGCTCATCACAGATAAATGTACCAACAAGATGCTGCCTGTACACACAGCAGAACATGCTCCAGCCATAAAAATAAAAGTGATTTTGATACATTCTGGAATATGGATAGACCTTGAAGATACTGTGCTGGGTGAAGTACATCAGATCTAGAAAGTCAAGCTTCACATTTTCATTTGTATGAGGTACTTAGAACAGAGAAATTTAGAGAAAAGTAAAATTGAGGTTATCCGCATACTGGGAGAAGAGTGAGGAGAGAAATATTGTTTAGTGGGTATGAAATTATTGTTGTGAATGATGAAACACTTTGTATTTTGGTCATAATAAGTACGTAACACTGTGAATGTGTTTAATGCCACTCAAATATACACTTCAAATGGTTAGAATTACATTGTTTTTACTTTTTAAAGATTAATTTTAGTTATTTGAAAGGGAGGGAGAGTTGCAGAGAAAGAAGCAGGGTTCACTCCTCAAATGGCTGCAACAGCTGGATCTGAGTCTGCCAGCTAAAGCCTGGAGCCAGGCATTTCCTCGGAGTCTCTCACATACTTTCCTAGGAATGTTAGCAAGGAGCTTGATCAAAAGTGGAGCAGTTGTTCAAACCAGCACCCAAATGGGATGCCAGTGTTACAGACAGCAATTAACCCACTGCACTATAATGTTGCTCCTAATATAATGCATATTTTGCCATGATTTTTTAAAAAGGGACTGATAAAGATGTACTAAAGCAAATATAACAAAACATTAATTGTAGAATCTAAAAATACCCCACAGAATTGGAAGCACGGGATTTTTTTTTATTTAGCTGCACAAGCTAGACAACTTAAACATGCAGTTGACAAAAGATGGGATTGGCAGGGTAGGCATAAACAGATAGGCAAATTAACACCTGTCTTCTTACGAAGCAAGGAGTCAACAGATTGTAGAAAGTAGATAGAGCAAGAAAGAAATGTTTCAGTCTATTACTGGAAATTATAAATGTGATAAATGAAATCCAAACATCAAGCACTGAGAATAGGAGAGAAGAGGAAAAGTAGTACACATTAAATTGCTATCTTTCAGTGTAGAGGTTGGTCTTGCCCTGTTTCAGTTGGGATAAAAGCTAAGTGCATAACACCTAGAGCCATGAACTGTCCACCAGAGGCTGGGACACTCAAGAAGTTGTCTCGTAGTACCTGGAGGTGAGAACAAAGAGGGAGACCCTGATTTTCATCATAAGCTGTTCTGCGTTATTCATTACCAGGAGATTACATTTGCTTACTTTAAGAAATTAAAATAACTCAAAATAAAAACAATCCTTTGAATGATGGCATGAATTAGAACAATAGCAATGATGATGAAGGATGAGGACTGGATGTAAAGGGGGTTTTTGAAGCAAAATCCACAGGCTTGCTGACTCTGGGGAAAAGAGAAGAAGGAGAACAGTTCCTGGGCTTTAAACCTGGAGCACAGATGGCTTAATGCATTGAGATACAGAAACTAGATTTGATCCTGGAAAGGAAGTCAAAGCTAATTCCATACTAAGCAGGCTCATTTTCACCGTCTATGGGATATCTCACTGGCATTGCCAAACAGTTATTTGTATCTGTGCACCTGGAGTTTGGTGAAGAGATTAGGCCTGTGAACATTTCCTTCAGTTCCTGGTTGTGAAACACACATGGCAAAATGCCCACAGCAAAATCCATGCAATCTCATGTGTTTTCTCTCTCCTGCAATCCTGAAGTGGTGGCTGACATTTGAACCAGGTGATAGTTATGATCCCTCCGCAGACCTACCTGTCACCTTGTGAGTTTTTAGTTAGTTAGTTAGTTAGTTAGTTAGTTAGTCAGTTTTGTCAACAGCAGTGGTGTTTTTGCTTGAGACTATTTGGCCGGGGGAATTCAGAAGAAAGAAAGAACAGAGCCAGTTTGTCCAGTTGCATTACTGCAGAATGATTGGTATTATACATGCACACATTTTAACAGAACTAGTCAGTGGAGATAAGGAAGCAAGGAAAGATAGAAGGGCCATCAGATCCCCCTGCAAGGAAAGACTTATTACCTCAGGTGCTGGTGTTGCCCCAAGTGTCAGCTTCAGCATCCCTGGAACATCATCTTGCCCAAGGCCCCACCTTCCAAGAGTAATTCATAAGTAACAATAAAGATGTGGAAAGTCTGGGCCCAACATGACACTACTCCAGAGTGACCTGTGGGGTTGGCCAAGGATGCTGCCAGGCTTGTATCAGATTAATTTCTCTTCCTGTCCATTCCTGCATCCTCTTCTCCTTCCAGTATAGGTGCAAGGATACTCACTGGTGAACATCGCACACTCCAAACTCCAATCTCAGAGTCATTGACAGGGGACTAATGGCCTCACCAGTTTCTTTGACTACCCTCTTGTATTGTGGTATGTGTTAGCATGGTAAGCTATGCAGGTCGATCTTTGCAGGACTCTAGTTGAACTGCATTTTCCACTGCTGAGGTGCTCATAGCCATTTTCTATTTCACAAGACAGAATGGCAACAGGCTTCAATTAATTCAGTTGGACAAGCAGCAAAAAAGCAATCATGTGTTCAGCAAATAATTCCATCCAAACTGCCCCAAAGAACCCCAGAGCAAAATCCATTAAACCTTCTGCGTTTTATTTTCTGTCTCCTGCAACCCTGAAGTATTTGCTGACATTTGAAGCTAGGTAATAATCATTGTCCCCTAGCCATGTTTCTCAATCCTCAGCCAAATTCATGGCTGTCCCATTTTCTGAGTCAGATGTTCTAATCAACTGATCCATCCTAAATAGCATTGCTTCTGGATATAAAGGAGGAGGAGAAAACAAACATCTAAGCTTCAGAACCACAAAACTGTTATAAAATGTTCCCAGTGGAAAAACTCAACGGTCATGGAAGAGAAATTTTATTAATAAAAATGAATATATTAGGACTTCTGTTCCATGGCATGAAGCAAATGAATCATGATTAGTGTGAAAATGCTCACTCAAGCTATTCAAGAGGATTTACTTTTTTGTTTTGTTTTGCTTTGTTTTCCCTTGTTTTGTTTAACTTCATACTTGTATATTTTCTGTATAACAAATTTTGAAGCTTAGTAAATTAAGCAAAGGACATCTTACATTCCACTTAAATTAATCTGAGGGACACATGGATTGCTTTTAATAAGGATAAAGTTGCATAAACATTTAAATAAGAAGGATTTCAAATAAATTAATTGTTTAAAACTACAGTTGCTTGATTAAAGTAGCTGGAATTTACTGAGGGCTTGCTTCATGCCAGTCACTGTGCTACATGTATGATGTGGACCATCCTATTCAATCCTCCAGGTTCACCTGGTACTTGTGAGTACCATGTGAATGATGCTCAGGCAGCTGTGCAACGCAGCTCCTCTGCAGCTAGGCACAACTTTCTCTTTTTCAGGTATAGGAATGGAGGTAGAGAATGTCTCAGCATCTTGCCCAACTCGTATAGTTGGTGCACAATACCAACAGGAGTGAAACTCAGCTGATAAAAACCAAATCCATGGCTTTTACTACACTACATTGAATACTTCCTACTCTGACATTAAACAATCAGTTGTGGAAAGATAGTGTCATTTTCACTGCGATGACTTCCTCTCTTTGCTCCAGCTGTCCCTTTTGCTGATTTCCTCATTCTATGTATTTCTGCCTATTGAAATTCCATGCATCCTTTAAGGTATGACATGAGTGTCTGCAGAGTTTTCCCTCAGTCTTTTCTTCCTCTTGCAAAATTAACTGTATCTATTTTTTGTCTGTGCATATTTTTAAAACTGGCAGTATTTCAAAAAAGAGTAGTAACAGCCTTCAAACATATTTAACAAAAACAACTCTAGTACTCACAATATTGGTTTGAGAATATGTTTTTCTCTGGTTCCTTTAAAAAGAAAGGAACATTTTGTACTCACATACTCATTTCTTATCTCTTGTTTTTCTTTTTTCACTCTTCCCTCAGTCTCTAGACTTAACAAAAGAATGTATTTGTACTGTATCATATATCCAGGTTGATGCAACTCACCTACACGTGTCATTCTCAGGACTCTCGGTGCTTCCGAGCACGGATGGAGCTTCATTCACATTTATGCACTCCTTTGTGGGACCTACCACAGTGCCTGGTCCTGGTGTGCTTTACAAATGTTTGTTGAATAAACAAACATGGCCAGGTAGAATATGTGGAGGGATTTCTGATACCTAGCATGTGTTTTCCTAAATGTGTATTTCAGTGTGTCTTAGTTTAAGGGGAGAAAAACTCTTATCAATTGTGTAATAAAACTCAGAATGAATGACATTAAATGAAGTGTTTCTGGAGAAATAAAAAAGTTACCAACTAATTCCAAAATTTTTATACAGAATATTTAAAATGTTATATTTTGGGCTCTTCTGTTTGTGTTACAACTGAAGAAAGGTTTCCTTTACAAATTCAAAGCAAAGATCCGTAAGTGTAAATAGGATGTACCATATGGTCTGAATTGGGACAGCTACAAATTGTGCAAAACTACAGATGTTTCTCACCTAATAATGCAGACCTATTTCCAATAAATCCATCATGGATACTCCTGAATTGCCGTACATGCTAGTTTAGCTACGTAGTGCACTGGAGGTTGCTGGCCCCTGGCCCTGGTGACTGTGTAACTGTGTCGGAGTTGCTGATGGCTGATGCTGCCCAGCAGTTCATGAGAACATGTACTACCTATTGCTAGCCAAGGAAAACACTGAAACTCAAAATCCAAAGTATGGTTTCTGCTGGATGCAATCACTTTGCAGCATCCTGAAACCCTAAGTCAAAACATCTTAGATTGGAGATTGTCTGTATAAAGCCATGCATTGTGATCTATGTGAGGTAGAAAGGTTATGAAACCTAGGTCATGTAAGAGAAATCAAATGTGTCTATTAATTTGACATTTCTCTCATACTAAAGCGTATATGAAATTAGAACATCAGACCAAGTAATTTTATACTTTAGTACTAAACTGGATTTGGGGGAATAGACGGTTAACATTGATGCTGATACATACTTTCTTTGCAGGCAGCACAGTCAATCATCTAGATGAATGAGAAGTTAAGAAATCCACATATGAGTGAAACTTGATTGCCCCACATCAATACTTAAATGGCATTTTGACAAAGAACATTTCTATTTTTGTTTCATACCCAAACAAAGCAAAGTGGTTACCTGGCTTGCTATAACATAAGCAGTGAATTTGGAAAGGAAAAATAAATTCTGAAATAATTTGTGCCAATTGTCATTAAGGGAACGACAAACACCTTAAAGAAACAAAGGCTGAAAATAAAACATAAGTGAGGCATATGAGTACAGAGGCTATTACTGCACACACAGTTAACTCAACCTTATCACAACCATCCAGCACAGACACTGGCTGAGTCAATAAGTGATGCTAAGGTTGGTAAATCAAAGGAAGCAGATGTATTTGTGCATATGTTTATCAAAAATTTACATTATACACATTAAATATATAGTTAATTATAATTCAATGAAGTTGGGAAAATAAGATACATTGGAATGTTTGAGGAAGATAAAAAATATGTGATAGGAGAATCAATATGGCAGAATACGGTAAGGAAACATTTAAACAGATGGAGAAACATTAGCTGGGGTGAAGCAGAGAGGACACATTCCAGAAAATAGGACAGAACGATAGCAGAGGGCCACCTGGAGACTGACACACACAGGAAAGCAGTGGACCCAATGGTGTGGTGTTGCAGTGACCCATACCCCAGCAGCATTCCACAAGCAAAGATCTGAAAGCACCAGCAGCTGGAACAGAACCAGCAACAAGGCAGGAAGGGGCACTCACCAAGAGCTCAAGAGGTGAACCCAGATGAAGAATGACCCGTCTTGCCGGTCTGTTTGATTTGACCAGAAGTAGAGACAGAGTGGCAGGTCACAAACAAGCAGTGCAGGTATAGGGTAGATTACACAGCCCAATCGGCCCTCTAGAACCAAATCAGGCATCATTTTGTATATGGAGGCAAAGACTACGGAGATTACTGCACATGCACTGAGCTTGGAGTGAACTCATTACTAATGCAGTGAACTGCAACACCGTGGCATCCTACAGGTTCCATTCAATACAGGTCTGAGGAGCCCTCAGACCTGATTACAAGCAGATCTAGAATCTGATTACAAGCAGATCTAGAACTCCAGTAGTGGTGCATCAGGTGCCATTATGTACTGTGTGGTAAAGACTTTAAGATGCGGGGACAACAGTGAACTGCACATGTGCTGAGCTGGGAGCAAAATCACTGAGCTCAGGGCATTACGCTAACTCCACAGGGAAAATATCACTGACTTTGGCATCATATGGGTCAAAATAGGTCCATGTGGCCCTCAGACCTGACAGCCAACAGGTTCAGGCAAGATCAGCACCACCAACAATCTAGTTATGTAGGATACTTGGTGTCTCCCCCAATCCTGGGATCTGCTCCTATGGGAAGTGGATGAAAAGTTGTACAGGTAATGGCGCAGTCTGAGCATGGAATCGCAGGAGGTGGAGAGTGGTGAGCCAGGAGATGGGGTTATGCAGACCATGATGCAACTCTAACATAAGAACCCAGACCTGGAACTCACTGGAGGAAGTGGCACAACTGACTACAAACAAAGAGCCGTGTGCCAACCACAATAACTAAAATTGAATTGTAGACCTGTGGGTGACACAGCTTAGAAACCTGCCCCAAGGAGAAGACTCTGCTAACCAGAAGTACAATGATCAAGAGCAAAAGAAGAGACAGAGGCACAATGAATATTACTGAAGGCTCCTGTGCAAAGGAGCAAAAGCCTTTCCCAACCTCAGAGTTCACAGGAAGACATTGAGAAAATGGGGGATAGAGAATTCAAAAAACTTATTTTAAAGCTTCTTATCAATAATGAGAAACATGTAACACAGGTGCTCAAGAAATTGAAGGAACATGTCATACTGGCGATGAATCAAATGAAAGATGATATATCAGGAATTAAGAATGCGGTGGAGCAAATTAAAAGTACAGTGGAAAGTCCGAAATAGAATGAGGGAAGCAAAAGAATCTAAGAGTCAGAAGATATTTCCTTTCACCAGGGAGAAACAAATAAAAAGCTTTAAGCGGAGCTGGATCAAGCTAAAAAACATTTCAAGAAAAGAATGATACTATTAAAAGGCCAACTATAATAGTTATGGGATTCCCAGAAGGCACCGAAAGGAAGCTGGGATTAAAGGTGTAGTCAATTAAATAATAAGGGAAGAGTTCCCTAATCTGGAGAAAGAATTAGGAAACAATATCCAGGAGGGGCACAGAACTTCCAACAGGCTTGACCAAATGCGATCTTCACCACAACACATGATAATCAAACTCTCTTCAGTGGAACATAAGGAAAAGATCCTTAAATGTGCATGTGAAAAAAATCAGTTGGCATATAAAGGAATGCCAATTAAACTCACAGGAGACCTCTCACAGGAATCTCTACAAGCCAGAAGAGAATGGGGCAACATATTACAGATTCTAAAAGCAAAATATTGTCAACCCTGAAAAACATGACCAGCAAACCTTTCTTTTGTCTTTGTAAAGGAAATACAATTCTTCCACAGTAAATGAAAAGTTAAAAGAATATGCCTCTTACAAACCTGCACTACAAATTGTATTTAAAGATGTTCTCTTGACAGAGAAGAGGAATAGCACCCACCAAAACCAAAAGCAAATGCGAAGAACATCCCAGTCAAATGACAACAGAAGAGTAAATCAATGAATAACCCATTGCTAAAATGACAGGACCAAATTACCACCGATTCATATTAACCCTGTACTGTAAATGTAAATGTAAATGGCTTAAACTCATAAATTAAACATCATGGATTAGTAGACTTGTTTAAAAAATCAAAACCCATCTATTTGTTACCTACAGGAGACACATTTCACCAACAAAGATCAGTGGAAACTGTATCTCATGGATTTTGATTTTTTTTTTGTTAGTTGCATCTCTTCAAATACTTTCCTCTGATTAAATTCTTCACTGACTCATAGATCATACAGTAGCATCAGTTTCCCCATGAACGTTCTTGATTTTCATTTCTTCAGTGATATATTAGTCATTCAGTAACTTGTTCTTTAACTTGATGGTGTTGTTAATTTCTTTTTTTTTCTTCCTCTTGTTGATTTTGTATTGTGGCTTTTCATTCAAGGAGATGTGTAGTAACTGTGTAATGGAGACTATTATATCCAGATATGAGGATACAAAGCAGTATGTATCTCTGCTTCCAGACAAAAATGGACTCTCAATGAAACTGTTTACTGTATCTTGACAATAGGATGATGGACTCTGCCATTGTCCATGCCCGCAATGATGAAAATATGTGTATGAAGGATTCTATTTTAGTAATGATGTAGGGGAATTCAGTAAGAGGGGAGTCAGTTGGAGAGAAATAAGGGAAATATGAGGACCTATGGAATTTGTATCAAAAAATGATAATACTAAAAAGAAGTAAAATTAAAAAAATAATACATATAAAAAGGCCAAATATAGGAGCTACGGGATTCCCAGAAAGTGAAGGAACAGAAACTGGGATTACAGGTGCAATCAATGAGACAATAAGGGAAAATTTCCTTAATCTTGAGAAATAATTAGGGAACAACATCCAGGAGGGGAACTGAACTCCCAACAGGGTGAATCATAGGTGATCGTCACTACAACACATGATAATCAAGTCAAATATAAGGAAAAAATCCTTAAATGCGTCCATGAGAAAAATCAGTTGGCATACAAAGGAATGTCAGTGAAATTCACAGGAGACCTCTCACAGGAAACCTCTCACAGGAAACTCTAAAGACCAGAAGAGAAAGGAGTGACATATTTCAGATTGCAAAAGCAAAAAATTGTGGGCCCTGAATGTAAATAGCTTATATTCATCAATCAAATGTCATAAAATAGTAGACTGAATAAAAAAACAAATCCATCTCTTTGTTGCCGACAGGACACATATCTCACCAACAAAGATTAGTGGAAGCTATATCTCATGGATTTTTGCCTTTTTTTAAAAATTGAGTTTCAGCTTTTCGAAACACTTTCTTCTTTAAATTCTTCACTGACTCATATATCATACAGTAGCATTATTTTCTTCAAGAAGGTTCTTGATTTTCTTTTTCAGTTCTTCAGTAATACATTAGCCAGTTAGTAGCATGTTATTTGACTTCATTTGTTAATTTCTTTTTTCTTCCTATTGTTGATTTTATTTTGTGGCTTTTCATTTAAGGGGATGTATAATAGCTGTGTGATGGGGACTATCATATCCAGATGTGAGGGTACAATGCAGTATGCATCTCTGCTTCCAGAGAAAAGATGAACTTCCAATGAAACTGTTAACTGTATCTTGAGAAATGCATGCGGGACTCTGCCATTGTCCATGCCTGCAATGATGGACTTAGGACTGTTTATGAAGAACTATACTATAGTAATAATATAGGGGAACTCAGTGAGGGGGGCGTGGGTTGGAGAACTTATGGAGGGGGTAAAAGAAATCCCAGGGCCTATGGAACTGTATCATAAAATGATAACAATAATAAAAAAGTTTTAAAAATGTGATCAATTTAGAAATGCTACAATCAGTGTAAGAACAAATTGTGATATAATTAAGGGGACACCACAGCTGGGATGAGGCTCCCACCAAGGAGTGTATGTGCTGGAATTGGGGCTGCGTTCTATCTAGGAAACAGTTGTAGTCACCCGAGGCACTAGTGTGGGCTGGGATTGGATGCACCAGGCCGGTTCAGATCCCAACATCATCTGGTGTTATGGAGAACCAGGGTAGATGTGGGACTGACTAGACTGGGTCTCACTCCTCTTTTGAGCCATGTGTGAGCTGTATGTGGGTATGGACGAGCCATGGCTGGGCTGAAACATCCAACAACAAGAACCAGAATGGGGTGAAAGCCAGCCAGGAAAAGCCACTGTTCCTGCTAGGACAGGAGGTGAACTGAGTAGGGTTGGCTCAAGAACCCCCTGGCAAGCGCAAAATCTGGCATTGGGAGGGGTTCTGATGGAGGAGCCTGGGCAACTCCTCTGGCAGGACACAGTCCCTGCAGGTAAGCGCAAGAAGCATGATAGGAAACAGCCCAGAATAGGCCATGGAAAGTTTCCCACTGGCATACATTCGGCATGGGTCAGGAGCAGACCGGGCTGAATCAGTTCATGTCAACCACTGGCAAATCCGATCACCAGAACAGAGTGTGGGATGGGCCAGGTTTGGTTGCGACAAAACCAGTACACATTATGGAATGCCAGGGCGTGGTTGCCTGTACCAGATGTGAATGCAGCACCCATCCAGCACACATGAGATCCAGGAAGGAAGGGGCAGAGCTGGCGGGAGGATTAAGGGGCTGGTCCCCCCACCAGTTAGCTACTCCCACTGGAGAGTTTTGGCTGGGATAGAGACAGACCCGACTAAGCAAGGCTATAACACCTGTGCGCTGCATGTGGACTAGATCAGGGCCGCAGCATCAGCTGGCAGAAGCTGGCACTGGGGACTAATTCTGTCGAGTCAAATCTCAGGACCACCTAAAGAGTGCATAAACCGGGACAGAGAGACCTGGGAGGGAAAAGTGGGCTCCCCCTTCTTGGGTCACTATTCCCGTGGGAGGGCATGAAAACTAGGACGGGGGCTGGGATGGCTAGATAGAGAGGCACTCAACAACATCTGTGAGGGCTGGATGGTTGAGTTGGTTAGATAGAACTAAGCTTTAATACCCATTGACAAGTACCAGAGCCAAATGGGATGGGGGACAGACTGGTCTTCTGCTACACATACTGGCAAACCAGGGTAGGGGGCGGGCCTGGTGGGGGTTATTGTGGGTCGCCCGACTAGGCTGCAGCTCCCACTGGTTGATGTAAGGGCCGAACCAGACTGGACTGCAACACCCATTGGTTCCAGTGCAACTCGGGACTGAAAACAGAACCAACCCAGCAATTGCAACCACCAGCTGATCGGGGTGATGGACTGTGCCGGGCCCTGTGATTGCTAGAACATATAAGAATCTAGTCTGGGAATACCTCAAAGTATCTTTGGAGATCTCCCAAATCAAACTGTTGGACTCAGAACTCTAACCAAGAAAAGACAGAAGACAGAACAGGACAATCATTCATCTCAGCTATATGTTGGCAGCAAATTATGGGGCAAACGGAGACTTTATGATGGACCATATCAATCGGTGGACGACCTCATCGAGCAGAACTGGCAGCGATTCATAACTGCAGAACTATTAACACCACTCGAGCACATATCTCAGAGCATGCCCCACATCCGGGACTTGGGGTGGGCGGGAAACCGGGTGGGGCTTCTCCCTCAATATCCCCCTTTACCTCAGATACATGATGGAAACAATATGGACATAATAGCATTACCCACTTTCCTATCCCCCTAAACCTTTTTTTTTTCCTTCTTTTTCCTTTAACTGTAATTAACTATGTAAAGATTGTCAACAACAATACAATAAAAATATATATACATATAAAAAAAAATCTCCAACATACCATCAGCAACAATTTACATTGTTATGGAATTAATTGACATAGTATTGAGTAACCAATATGTTAAAAATAAATGCGAGTTCTTAACCAAAAAAAAAAAAAAAAAAAAAAAAAAAGAACTATTTGAAAAAGTCCAGCTATTCAGAATCAGTCATCGATTACATAATGATTCGTACTGCCTTATGAGTTTATATTATGGAGAATGTAAGTCTATTGCATTACTGATTTTCTTTTGAGGCATGTTAGACTTTCAGATATCAATGGATATTATTCCTATTCTTTTGTATTCAATATAAACTTGCACATTTCAAACCAGCTCATCTCTCACTATACCTAACTTACAGCATAACACAACTGATGATAAAAAAACCACTTGTGTGCTGTGGACAGCCTGGCAGAGAGGCTCTCAGAAGAGATCATGACGATGTGGTTGAAAACCTGGTTTTTTTGTTTCCTTCCCCTACCTCCCATCCCTCACATTTGATTTAATAATCAATAACAGAATTACAATTTTAATGATGTGTGTTGCTGACAAGTAACACCACTGGCATCTAAATTGCAATTATTCACACCTTGCAAGAACTGATTCCAGAGATCAGCTCCAGCTGACTTGAGAGCTTGCAAAGGATGTGTGGATTAGTGAGAAGACAAGACAAGACATGGACCATTATGGCACGATGCTCATAGTGGACAACTCAAAAAAACTGCCTTATTTATGCAGAAATCATCACAAGCATTTGCACAACATCCACTTGCTTCATTTTTACTTCAAGGTTAAGAAAATACAAAAATCATCCTAAAAATCATTATTATTATCTTACTTCAAAGAAAACATTTCCAGCAAACCATTAGTCATTCAAACCTGCAGTCACCTGGCTGAAGCCAGGAACTCCACAGTTGGCAACACATGTGGTTACATAGTGACATGTGGTTTACTTATATCTAAAATAAATTTTCACTAAACCTAAATTAATATTACTTAAAATATCAACAATACAGATTAAAAAGATATCTCACAAATGAAAGGCATTTATAAAGGCATATATCATAAAATCTTTATTAAATCTTATAATCAGTCATATACTAATAATCATCACCTTCACCTAGTACTGATTCAATTCCTTTTTGTTCTTCTGTTAAAAGGCAGTGAAAAGGATCAGGGCAACTCATCCTTTCTAAAATTGGAGGGCCTTTACAAGAAACATCTTTTTATCTTTACAAACTATTTTCTTTCTCTAAATTTAAGTGCCAATATAAGGTAGAAGTTTTAAACCATTATTCTCTGGAGTTTCACATTTCTCTCTTTAGAAGATGCCCCATATACTTTGTTTCTGTGATGAGAAACCAAAATGCATCATTTCATGTGTTGTAACAGTTTGAGGCTGCTTGGTAAACAAACTTTTGGTACCTTCATGATTGCATCTGTTCCATGATATTATCAAGCCATTTCTTATGGAGAACATCATGTGTCTTAGAGTATGTTCCAGGTCAAAAGTGGGCACACAATAAGACCACACAACAAGACATTTGGGACCCGCATAGGCTCAATTCTGTTACTGTATGCTTTTAGCTGTGTCTCATTGTCTTAAGTTGCTGAACATCCTTTTACCATAACATGATTGATAAAATCAGTTTCTGGTATTAAACCAGTTACAGAAATCATTTGGCATTTGCAGAAAAACAACACACTCAGGAGAATTCCATGAAATATCAGGTCATCAAGTGTCCATACACTGGGTGAGGCAACAATGAGGTGATTAGAGAGACATTCTGCCAGGCCTTGCCACGCAGCTGGAAACTCCTTGTAGCCTTGCAAATGGAGGAGCTAAGCTCATCACACTGCTTGGCCCCCTACAAACTCAGGTGTTACTGGAAACAAAGTTTCTTCATACGTAACAGCAGGAATTTAAGACAGGCTGCATCCTTTAGAATCATGCAAAACCTAACATGCCAGAACAGTATTCAGTGTTCCCAGTTGACTATTCTACCTTCTGATAAGTTTTATTAAAGAGAAGGGAATAAAACTAACTTGCATTATGTACAAGATGCTGCCTACATAAATGCCAGAAAAGGAAGCAAAATGAACAGCCAGAACATATGGCAGGGAGCTGACAGCATAAAAGAACCTAGTTTTGCATGAACAACAAGGAACATCTTGAAACGTTCAAGACATATGTGCTTTAGGAAGAAGACTGAAGTGTTTCATAATAAAAACAGGACAAAGTGAACCATGAGTGCCGAATAAAGTTTTAATTAAAAATGAGTTTTTAGTCTTTAATGTGAATGTACAATATGCCACACAGATGGATTTTATATTTAAATTTTACCCAAACCAGAAAAGCAAGTGGGACAAATAAGGCTTCTGAAAACGGCACCACGGCTAAAATATATGTAAGCAGTGGAGGTTCTGGGACAAACAAGGCAGGAGGAACTGCATGTCTGCCATCCCCTTGCTGCTTGCACACTGTGTAAGCAGATAATATAATCCACCTTCAGTGTAAATATGTCTCTCCCTAGTTTGCATTATAGACTTAGAAAATAAAAGTATTCTGAAATATGAAAAAACTGTTCTTTTGTATTTTAATGTTAAGAATTTTAATGTTGGGCTTGGCAGCGTGGCCTAGTGACTAAGGTCTTGGCCTTGATCCCATATGGCCGCTGGTTCTAATCCCGGCAGCTCCACTTCCTCTCTATCTCTCCTCCTCTCAGTATATCTATCTGACTTTGTAATAAAAATAAAATAAATCTTCAAAAAAAAAAAGAATTTTAATGTTAAGAAATACATTTGTGCATAATGTTAGAAAGAAAGAAATCTGAATGTTCACATTAATATGCAGGACACAAAATCTGCAAAAAAACATTTTTGTAAAAATGTATAAAATGTTGCAATAAAACACATAAAATATGTTGAGGTTATCGCAAGCTTTTTACTATCGTGTAACTACTTCTCTGAATCCTCTTTTATGTAGTATTTTATTGTTTGAAAATTAGTTACATACTAATCATTTTAAAAGCCCAATTAAAGCAAAAATGTTTACCTAGAAAAGCTAATACAAAATGCCAATGATCCCAAGCCTACTGGGAACTGTTTTGATGTTAACCTTTGATATCTAAGTAATGGTGGCCCTTATATATCATTTCACTTTGTCCAAGATGAGAAGGAATTACCGCCAGAGCTCACAGGCTACAGGCAAACAATGGGAACTAACTCCTCTTCACTCCAGCTGCAGGCACCTTGCAGATGCAGATAGGACAATAACGCTTTTGTGCACACAGGGCTAATGGCTACACTTTTCTATTTTTCTTTGAAAAGAAAAGTTTAAAGCAAGCATAAAAATGATCTGAAGCTCTTTCCAATGCATTCAAACAGCATGGGTTTAAGCTAGAAAATCTCTGGCAACACTTAGTGTTTAAAAGAATCTTAATGCCAGGAAATACTTTCATATTGCAAAATATTTACTTTTAAGAGTTCAGTCGAGGTTTGAATGAGGTTTTCAAAAATGGATCAAAAGTAAATTCAGAAATAACCTTTCTTACAAGTTTTTTTTTTTTTTTGTAGAAGTTCTATTTCATTTCTAAACCATATTACTTACTGTGGCTCGCCTTTGATGTGTTGCAGGAAACTCTAGCTACAGGAAAATCATCAGCTTGCTGTCCCCAGCCACTTGTTTTCAGCCTGGATTCTGAACTTTGTGCCACTGCTCACTTCTTCTCACCCAAAGGGCTTCCTCCATCCCTAACCAATTCCTTTCCAGCCTTGTCCTCCACACCAAACTCATCGTCCGCCCTCGGTACTTTCACTCACCTAACTACTTCTCCTTCCTTCTTGGAGTTCCTACTACTCACAGACTCCTGAGCAAATACTCTTTTTTTTTTTTTTTTTTTTTTTTTTTTTTTTTTTTTTTTTTAGATTTATTTTATTTTTATTACAAAGTCAGATATACTGAGAGGAGGAGAGATAGAGAGGAAGTGGAGCTGCCGGGATTAGAACCAGCGGCCATATGGGATCAAGGCGAGGACCTTAGCCACTAGGCCACGCTGCCGAGCCCGCAAATACTCTTTTGTGATAACTCCTGTGGCCTTTTTAAGCATTATGTCATCTGCTAAGCAAAATCAAAAATTTCTTTTTTTAAATATCAAATTGCAAAGAAACTCCATGGTTTTGCAGAGCACACACGAAACCGTTTTCTCATAAAGCACTTTTGTCCTCCTTCCTGGTGATTTCAGGACTTCCTCTGCAGTTCCCAGATTTTTCTTCTACCTCTGTGTCCCATATCAGTTAAAGCATCTGCAGAGATATCAGATGTGTTTGTCGACCTTGTCCTACTCATCAATGAACATTTGATTTTTAGCCATTTTTTTTCCACTTTAGGATACAACACTGCAATTCATTCTCCTTCCAGTCTTGAAAACATCTGGAGCCTGGATCAGTTCTTTCAGGTGCCTGTATAAAATTAAAATGAAGGACTCAATCTTTTAATATGCTGCTTCTCTTTAAAGAAATGATTGCTTTTGCTTTCATGCTCCATAACCACCCATCTAAGCATCTCCTTCATACCCTTATGTTGTGGCTTTCCACGAGCATTTGTGAGAAGATGATCACATCTTTTATATTTACCCTGTGCTACTCATAATATTTAGCTCATAAAAGGCACCTAACAGTTGCTTGATAAATGTACAGATGTTAGTGAATTTGCTGTTTACAAGAAGAAAAGAAAAAATACCTCAGATCTAATGGTCAGCCATAAATATTCAAAAGTTATGTAAAGATACTTCAAAAAGTTCATGGAAAACTAAATTAATATATATTTATTTTAGTGCAAAACACTTTAAAATCCATAAACATTTCCATAATGTGCAGTCACCAACACATTTTGAAAACTCATCATTTGTTTATATTTCAGCTTTTTGCACCAAAATAAAGCTGTTCTGTAATTCTTTTTTCTGCAAACCTTTTTGAAGTACCCATGTACAAGTTCACACATATCAAAATTCAAACATTATATTCCTTGCAGTTCAGGTTGTGCCTGCTTTTTCTTTCTTTCTTTCTTTTAAGAATCATTTTTATTGCTTTCTATATCACATTTTTGTAGGTATTTCCTCAATTGTGCTTCTCTTTGTCCCTCCTTATTTCCCCTCCCATCATTTTCCCTCATATATAACAGTTGCAGTTGTAATAGTCTGCTATTTAAGTGCATCATGGAATTGTAGGTATAGACAAAGAAAGAAAATCAAGTATTAAATTGCAAACGTGTGCTTAAAAGTTTAAGTAGATGTCCTCTTTTTATTCTGGAGTGGAGATGCCCACTGCAACATATCCACTTCCCATTATGCTAGTCTTCATTATAAACTTCATCTATGAGAATATGCTTGTAATCTTCATACCTGCTTCGTATTTTGCATGAAGGTTGCTTTATGTCAAAGAACATGTGACGTTGTCCTCTTGGGATTGGCTTATTTCACTGAGCATAATGGTCTCCTGTTAGGACTGCTTTGTTACAAATGATAGAATTTCATTCATTTTAATGGCCGACTAGTATTCTATGGAGTAGAAGATGTATCACGGTTTCTTTATCCATTCCTCTATCAACAGACATTGGATTGTTTCCAAGTCTTTGTTATTGTGGATTGTGTGGCTATAAATAAAGGGTTGCATGTTGCTTTCTCATGTGCAAATTTCACTTCATTTGGATATATTCCCAGGGGTGAGATAACAGGATAACATGGCAGCTCAATTATCACTTGTCTGAGAATTCTATATATTAATTCCACAGTGGCTGCACAAGTCTGCACTCTCACCAAGAGTGGAGTAGAATACTTTTCCCCTCTCATTCATGCCAGCAGGTGTTGCTAGCAGATTTCTGAATGTAGGTCATTCTCACTGGAAGTAGGTGGAAATTCAATGTTATTTCTATCTGTATTTCCTTAATAGCTAGGGTGAAAGCTGATATCCTTATATACTTCTAGATTTTAGTGGAAAGGCTTCCAATTTTTCCCCATTTAGCATGATGCTGGCATTGGGTTTTTTGAATATTGCTTTGATTCTATGCCTATTACTCAGGGTGGTATTGGATTTTATCAAATGTCTTCTTTGCATCTATTGAGATGATTATCTGGCTTTTATGCTTTCTTAATGTGGACTATCACATTCACTGATTTGCATATGTTGAATCATCCTGCATGCTATGGATAAATCCCACTTGGTCTGGGTGAATGATCTGTCTGATATATCATTGATTCTATTGGCTAGTATTTTGTTGATAATTTTTGCATCTGTGTTCATCAAGGATAACAGTCTGTAGTTCTATTTTTCTATTGTGTTTCTATTTGACTTTGGCATTAAGGTGAAGTTGGCTTCATATAATGAATTAGAACAATTATCTGTCTTTCTATTGTTTCTGAATAGTTTGTAGAGTTTTGGGATAAGTTCTTCAAACATTTGGTAGAGTTCAGCAGTAAAACAATCCAGTCCAGGGAGCAATTTAATTACTGATTCAAACACCATCTTAATATAGGTTTAATCAGATTTTTAATTACCTCATGATTCATTTTTGGTAAATTGTATCCAGAAATCTATCCATTTCTCTAAGTCTTCCAAATTGTTGGCATATACTTGTTTGTAATAGTTCCTGATTATTCTGTGTATGTCTAAGGGATTCTTTGTTATATTTCCTTTTATCTCTAATTCTTTTTTAATTAATTTTTAACTTTTTGTTATTAATATCATTTTATGAAACAGTTCCATAAACCTTGGATCTCCTTTATCCCTTCCCCAAGTTTCCAACCCATGCCCCCACTGAGTTCCCCTCTATTATTACTACAGTATAGTTCTTCATAAACAGTCATAAGTCCATCATTGCAGGCATGAACAATGCCAATGAATCCAGCATCGTTTGTCAAGATAATAATTTCATTGGGAGTACATCATTGAAGTACAGATGCATACTGCATTGTACCCTCACATCTGGATATGATAGTCTCCAATACACAGTTATTGTACATAAATGAAGAGCCACAAAAAAGCATCAACAACAGGAGGAAGAAATTTACAATACCATGAAGTTAAATAACATGCTACTGAATGGCTAATGTGTCACTGAAGAAATGAAAAAGAAAATCAAGAAGCTTCTTAAAGAAACTGATGCTACTGTATGATCTACTATATGAGTCAGTGAAGAGTTTAATGAGCAAGAAAGTATTTTGAAGAGATGAAACTAATTTAAGAAATCAAAATCCATGAGATATAGTTTCCACTAATCTTTTTTTTAAAGATTTATTTATTTTTTTATTACAAAGTCAGATATACAGAGAGGAGGAGAGACAGAGAGGAAGTTCTTCCATCCTATTATTCACTCCCCAAGTGAGCCGCAACGGCTGGTGCTGCGCTGATCCGAAGCTGGGTACCAGGAACTTCTTTCCAGGTCTCCCACGCGGGTGCAGGGTCCCAAAGCTTTGGGCCATCCTTGGCTGCTTTTCCAGGCCACTAGCAGGGAGCTGGATGGGAAGTGGAGCTGCCGGGATAAGAACTGGCACCCATATGGGATTCCGGGGTGTTCAAGGCAAGGACTTTAGCCACTAGGCCACGCCGCTGGGCCCTCCACTAATCTTCATTGGTGAAACATGTCTTTCATAAGCAACAATAGATGGGTTATTTTTTAATTGAGTCTACTAATCCATGATGTTTAATTTATGAGTTTAAGCCATTTACATTTACATTTACATTACAGGGTTAATATGAATGGGTGGTAATTTGGCCCTGTCATTTTAGCAATGGGTTGTTCATTGATTTACTCTTCTGTTGTCATTTGACTGGGATGTTCTTCGCATTTGCTTTTGGTTTGGTGGGTGCTATTCCTCTTCTCTGTCAAGCGGACATCTTTAAATACAATTTGTAGTGCAGGTTTGTAGGAGGCATATTCTTTTAACTTTTCATTTACTGTGGAAGAATTGTATTTCCTTTACAAAGACAAAGGAAAGGTTTGCTGGTCATGTTTTTCAGGGTTGACAATATTTTGTTTTTAGAATCTGGAATATGTTGCCCCATTCTCTTCTGGCTTGTAGAGATTCCTGTGAGAAATAATCTGTGATTTAATTGGCATTCCTCTATATATTCCTTGACTTTTTTCTTATGTTCCACTGAAGAGAGTTTGATTATCATGTGTTGTGGTGAAGATCGCATTTGGTCAAGCCTGTTGGAAGTTCTGTGCCCCTCCTGGATAGTGTTTCCCAATTCTTTCTCCAGATTAGGGAATTCTTCCCTTATTATTTAATTGACTACACCTTTAGTCCCAGCTTCCTTTCGGTGCCTTCTGGGAATCCCATAACTATTTAATAGTATCAGGACCTGGAATGTGTCCTCTCTGCTTCACCCTGGCTAATGTTTTTTCATCTTTTTGAATGCATCCCTCCTCTATTCCATCACCTCCATTCTCTTTTACCTCTAATTCTCTTGGTTCATGTCATTTCCCTCATTTTTGAAAAATTAGTTGGGATAGTTATGAGTCTATTTTGCTGGTTTTCTCCAAAAAGCATCTCTTGGATTAGTTTTCTTATGCATTGTTTCTTTTCTCTATTTGGTCTATTTTCTTCAGTATTTTGACTATTTCTCTTTTTTTGTTGTTAATCTTGGGATTATTTTGCTGTTGCTTTTCTAGCTCATGTAGACACATAGTTAGCTCATTTGCTTTGTACCTTTCTAGTTTCTTGACATAGAAACTAGTTGAAACCTGTTTCCTCTTAGCACTACCCTTACTGCGTTCCACAAGTTTTGATATGTTTTCATTGATGCAATCATTGTTTCAAGTAATTTTTAATTTCCTCTTCATTTCTTCTCTAACTCAATGTTCATTCAGCGACATGTTGTTCAGTTTTCAACTACTCGTGTATATTCTGGGATATTTTGAATGTGATTCTGCAATATCACTCTGACAATCTATGAAGATGCATGGTATGATTTTGAGTTTTAAAAAATTGTTGAGGTTTGTTTTGTGTCCTAAAATATCATCAATCTTGTAGAAGACTGTCTTTACTGATGACAAATATTATATTCTGTGTCTGGGGGATGAAAGGAGTTATAGTTATATAGTCCATTCATTCTGTTGTCTAGGTGAGCTGTGTTGTTCCCTTGCTGAGTTTCTGTCTGTTAGATTTGTTCACTGAAGCTAACTTGGTATTTATGTCCCCCACTATCATTGTGTTGAATCTATATCTCCTTTTAGGTGACCTGGCATTTTGTGTGTGTAGTTATTATCGCTATCTCTTCTTGCTGAATAAATTGATTAATCATTATGTGGTATCCTTCTTTATCTCTTTGAGTGTATTTAACATCAATCTCTATATTATCTGATATAAGAATGGCTATACCAGCTTGTTTTTTCCTTTCCATTAGCATGGAATATTCTTTCCTAGCCATTCCCTTTCAGTTTGTGTGTTTCTTTGTTGCTGAGATTTGCTTGCTGGCAACAGATGGGTTGTTTTTTTGTTCAGTCTGCTAATCTATGTTTTTTGATTGATATGAGTTCAGGGTTAATACTGACAGGCATTGATTTGGTCCTGTCATTTAGCATTGGGTTTCTCTGTGTTCCATTTAGGTTTCTTTTATGGCTTTTTTGAGATGTTTTCCACTTTTGCCTTTGAATTTGATATGTGTTACTTTTTTTGTTTGTATAGCTCATCTTTACACGACATTTATATGGCCAGCGTGGAAGATAGAAAGCCTTTCAGTTTTTGTTTGATTTGCAAGTATTTTAGTTTACATTTTAAAATAAAAAGGAAAGCTTTGCTTTGCACGTTCATCCCTTTCTTTCGTATTTTCTTGCTTGCTTTTAGGATCTATTTTCCTTGGCATGTTCCCTTCCTCTCTCTCTCTCTCTCTCTCTCTCTTTCTTTCTTTCTTTCTTTCTTTTAGGATCTATATTATGTCAATATATTCTCTTCTGACCTATAGAGGATTTCCTCTGAGAGTTCATCTGTGCGTCTAATTGGTGATTGATTTAACATTTCTCACGTGCATATTTAAGTATCTTTTTACGCTCAACTGAAGAGAGCTTAGTCATGGTGAGCCATGGCAAGGATCATTTCTGATGGGGTCTTTTGGGGGGGGGTTCTTTACTCTTTCTGTATTTGGTTTCTTCTGTCTTTGTCTGTGTTAGGTAAGTTTCTGTTTATGATTTCATTGAATATATCTTTCAATCCATCTTCTCTTTCCACACCTTCAGGAACTTTTATACCCTTTATGTTTGGCCGTTTGGTAACGTCACTTAATTCTTGGATGGTTTTCTTAGCTTCACTCAGTTCCTCTTCCATATTGGGAAAGAAGAGGGAGAGGGAGAGAAAGAGATATTCCACATACTGTTTCACTTCCCAAATGGCTGCCATGTTCAGGCTGTGCCAGACCAAAACCAGGGACCTAAATCTCCATCCAAGTCTCCCATGTGTGTGGCAGGTCCCCAAGCACTTGGACCTTCTTCTGCTTTCTTCCTAGATGTATTTTCAGGGTGCTGGGTTAGAAACAGAGTATCTGGGAGTCAAACTGATGTTCTGATATAGGACATTGTCATGGCAAGCAGCAGCTTTACCTCATTGTACCACACAGCTAGCCCTGTTGTCTTGTCTATAGCACAAAATGAAGGAGCATCAAGATATTCAAAAGGCTAACACACACACACAAAAGTTTTAAAAACCAGAAATAACAGTAAAAAGAAAAGTGTCCTTTAAGCTTCTTACTACAGAAGTAGCCATAAAAAGGGGCTAGATTCATGTTTCTCAAACCTGTGTAAGTATTTTAAATCAACTAGGGAAACTCTACAAATTTATTGCATCAAGTTGTCCAGTGGCTAATATCTGTAACATACTTCCTGGTTGATTTAAGGATTGGAAAAACTGACTTTGAACATAAACAATCAAATCTTTTGATGAAGATATTATAATCATGCATATTAAATTAATGAGGTGAGCATATTCCATTTCTCAATCTTAGCCTCATGATACGTTTTTAAATTATGATAATTTATAATTATTCATGATAACTAGGATTACTTACATTAAAAGAATTCTGGGCCAGTGTGATGGAGTGGTAAGCTAAGCTTCTGCTTGTGGTGTCTGCATCCCTTATGGGCACTTGTTCATGCTTGACTGCTTCACTTCTGATCCAGCTCCCTGCTTACGGCCTGGGAAAGCAGCAGAGAAGGGTTCATATTTGGGCTCCTGCACTCAAATGGGAGAGCCAGAAGAAACTCCTGCCTGCTGGCTCTGAATTGACTCTGCTCTTACAATTTAGGAGTGAAGCAGCAGGATTCACTCTTTCTCTCTAAATCTTATAAGAAAACAAATACCTCTTTTAGAAAATTCTATTGACCCTTCACTATTAAACTTGTCTAGTACAGTCACTGGCAACTTTCAAGTTGGATAGGTTAATTTTACTCCTGTTCATGTGGTGGAGGTGAGTTAATAGGTTAGTGAAGTTGTGAACGGAGGGGGAGCAGAAATAACATATGTTAGCATCTATTCACAAATTTAAAAGCTCTAGATAATAGAAACAAACCTCCTGCAATGGAGAAATGAGTCAAAAGCTAGGAAAAAGAGTAGCCTCATAAAGTCCATTTTTCAACACTAGACCTAAATAAATTAAGTAATTGCAAGGGAAAACTTTATAGGACATTTTTGGGAAAATACTAACATTTGGCTTTAATTCTTAGTTTTGTCACTTTCACTCCCACTGTGTGAACCCATTTGGGATGCTTAATTCAAACATGAGTTTTTTTCATTTGTAAAAAAAAATGTGAATTATAACCCCTTCTCTGTCTAATTAATAAACATGTTAGGCATGGATAAAATAAATACAATTGATAGAAAGCAGGAATGAGCTATACAAGACACAATCTATTACTTATTATGAAATTGTAATTGAAATGATTTTCCAAGGCATTTACTATTTAGGAAGGAAAAATTCATTGAGGTAAAACATTCTTTTTTCTCTTTCCCCAAGATAAACATTTGAAAATACTTCCTCACTCCAAAGCTGGTCTGTTTTCTCTCACTTGGCAGCCACAGTTCCCCTCTGGGATTTCAGGGGAACTGAAATAATTTTGACTGCTGTTGTCTAAGATTATCAACAAAATCCTCTCCAAATTATGCAGAATCTATGCCAACACACTCTTTACTCAGCAACAGTTGTAGGCATAGATCACGTGAGTACAGAGGCCATAGAGGGGCCACAGAGCAGACCAGGATAGCATAATTTTTTCTGTCCTTATGAAAACTTCAAAATTTCTCTTAACATATCCTTGGTGCATAGAGTGGAAGGTTTCTTTTCTATATAGCTTTTCATATGTTTAAAAGATATTATTAAAAACAGGAAAATGGAGCTATATTAATTGTTCCAAAACATTTTAGATGAACTCAATATTAACAAATAAAAACAGAATAATGCATAATATTAATAACAATAATAACAAATATTTTATAAAGCCCTTATCATGTGCCAGTCATTGTATAGAACACTGACTAGTAACTAACCTAACAAGATTCCATGAAACGGATGGTATCTTCATTTTAATGATAAACAAATTTAAATACAAATAAATTAGATAACTTGTCTGTGGTCACACAGTAAAGTGCAGACCTCACCCCAGAGCACGTGTATGTCTCAGTGGATTTGGGCACAAAATGATGATAAAGTTGGTAAATTTATGTAAAGTATTCACGATTGTCGGTATAATAGTGATCATATTGCATCATTTACCTCATATACTCATATTCTTCACAGAACCATCCTAGGAAAGTGTCATTCCTATTTTGTGAATAAAAAAATTGACATTTGAGATTTCCAGTGTCACCACAGTACATTTTGAGCGATCAGTTATTGTTAACCTTCAAGCCATTTGATAAATCCTGAATAATTGGGAGAGGGAGGAGGTGGAATTCTGAATAATTTGAGCCCATCTCTTAAAATAATGTTGAATTTTTTTCTGCATTTATTCACTTGGCTTATATCCATTGTTTCTCCAGCCAGATCCTCAGATTATTATCTCCACTGATTTGGACTCTGGTCACTACACCTGCCCTTTATTGAGTACCATGTGTTGTACTACATGCTCTGTGTGTATTAGTTCTCTAAATGATCACAGCATCCCTATGAACATATCTTCCATTTTACAAGTGAGGATGTATGTTCATTAAGATGATCTAGCACAGGTGACATATTCAGGGAGGAAGCCCAGGTCTGTTCAACTATACAAATGAAGATAATGCTATTGTGCCACTTGGAATAGTTTCCAAACTGCATTTTCCATTTACCAGATCATTCATAAAGCCAGGTTATTATGACACTGTGTAATCTATGTCAGAGAATGTCCAAATGTATTTTCTTGAAGAACAGAGGGCGATATACAGCAACATACTACTTCACAGGTAGACAAAAATGAGATCCACTCTAGTTAGAAGACAGTGCTGTTTCCCAAACAGTGTTGTTTCCAATCATTTGCAAATATAAACACATAGCCATAAGTAAACATACATACAAGGACCCCAGCTGTAGGCAATGGCCTAGATTGCATTGTAGCTAGGCAAGTGTTACATTGCTGGGGGGAAAAAGCAACTAATAGCTGGCAGGCACCCTGGGCCTGATTAATGCCACATTTGTGTTAACTATATCAGTGTGCCAGCATAGTTGTGGGGCAAATGCCAGCATGCCATCAGACAGGGTCTGGGGACCTGTGCATGAATGTGCATGGACCCTGGGTACACCACCAAAGAACCTGGCATGGGGGACTGTGGATTGCTCAGGTAGGCATGTCTGGAGATGAGTGGGAGGGACGACTGCTGAGGAAGAACATGACAGGTGAGGAGTGTCTTCTTGGGGACTCCCATCAACCTGGTTATTGCACTTTCAGGTAAATGAGGGGGCTGAGATCAAGTGATTTAGAGGAGGGAAACTGGAGGATCTTTAGGGGCCAAGCCAACATACCCACCCATGTAAGTCTCACAAAAGCAATGGCTGGGGGACCTGCCTGGCAGAGCTGAAGCGCAGTACTTGCCAGTGAGTACTAGGACAGAAGGTAAGCCATGTTAAGCTGGGCCATGACACAACCAGCTCACAGAACTGGATCTGGGGATTGTGTGCTTACCCCTGTGGGACTGCCATTCCAGCTGGTTTGCTTGAGAGTTGGGAGAGGTGACATGGAACTCAACAATACTCACAGGTACTGAGGTTTGAAATAGGCCAGGTTGATCAGGTCGGGTCCAGGCTATAGCACTCACAGGCACACCCAAGAGTTGGGTGTGGATCGGGCCTGGCTGCAACATCCACCAGCAGGACTTCTTTACTTATCAACAGGTATGTGGGTTGGCTCTGTAGGGGGCAGACCAGGCAGGGTCAGTCAAATCATAGCACACTGGCAAGTGTGGGAGCCAAGATGGGGTGCAGGCCATGCAGAGCTAGGCTAGGCCATCACACCTACTGGTTTGCATGAAAGCCAGGAATGGAGGCAGGTTGGGCAAGGTTAGGCTGCAGCAGCCACCAGCAAGAGTTGGGCCTGGAGGTTCACCAGGCCAAGCCATCTGATGACAAAGGCCAAGCTGGGTGATGGTTTATGCCAGGCTGGGTCAGAGCAACCACTGGCAGTTGCAAAATTTGTTGCTGAGAGTGAGCTTGGTCAGGAAGCTAAGGGGATTCCGCTTCTGAGTTGTGATTCCCATTGGTGAGTGCAAGAGCCAGAATTGTGATGGCAAACTGGGAGGACGTTTCTGTAACATGCCTGTACATGGATGTGGACTGGATCTTGGATGTGCCATATTGGGCTAGGCTTCAGCACCCGTTGGTACTCACATGAGCCAGGGTAGGTGAAGGCCAGGCTGGGATAGGTTTCTGCACCTGCTGAATGACAGGAGAGCTGGGTCTGAGGGTAGACCAGGCATGGCTGGTCCAACAGTTGGCAGCCAACCGTAAGAGCCAAAAAAGGTGTGGGCTGGTCAGGCAAAGCCACTGTTCCTTCCAGAATAGGCGGTGTGTTAAGTCAGGCTGAGCCAAGGACCAACTGATGTGCCACTGGGAGGTGACCTGATAGAAGAGCTTGAAGAACTCCTCAGTAGGATGCAGACCCACTGCTGAGTGCAAGATGGGTGCAGCCCAGCCCAGGACAGTTTACTGTACCTGCCAGCACATGTGTAGCCTGCATGTGAACTAGGTTAGAGGAAGAGCCAGGCTGGGCTACCTGACCATATCCACTGGTGCATTCACCAGCCAAAGTAAGAACAGGCTGGTTGGGCTTTGCCGCAGCATCAGATGGCGAGTTCTTGGAATAGGGGCAAGTCCTGTCATTTTGAAATGAATTTCTTTGTGAACAACAAAAGACATGAAAACAATTTTTAAGGCTCACCTTGGGGATCGAAAGGTTCATATTTTGCATATGGGATTTTAAACTCCACTGGAATATAAGATACTTTAAAAAATTGCAAACCGTTGCTTTCCTGAGCCATTGTCTACACTACACTATCACCCCTTGCAGCCACAATTAGGGATCTGGCCTGGATTACTTGAACTCTGTGTATGTTAACTACCAAGTAACTGTCAATGAAACAGAAGCAGGGCATTACATCAAAAAACATTTTCTTTCTTTTAAATGAGAGTCTTTTTCTGAAAAACAGATTTTATGAAACATTAATTCTCTTTACTGAGTAGGTATTTATTTCTTCTTTGGTAATATGCTGCAACCATTAGTTTTCTCCGATGTTTTTCATTATTGGCTACAATCAGAGATGGACTGACCCATGAGATTCAGAAATGAACTGGGTCCAACATTACTGACCAGCAGAAAGAAATAAGAAAGTCACAGATAATTCACTTTGTTCAATGCTGTAATAAAGATATATCTACTTTTCAGTGCTGGGAATATAGAAAAAATTGGATATGTGCTATAATAGCCAACACAACCTATGTTAAACATGAGTCAATTTGTGCATATAAGTCAGGCTGAACCAAGGACCAACTGATGTGCCACTGGGAGGTGACCTGATAGAAGAGCTTGAGGAACTCCTCAGTAGGATGCAGGCCCACTGCTGAGTCCCATTTTTAGTCCCATTTGAATATAACATTAAGATTCAACTAGTAAGATTCAACTAATAATAATTTTTTTGAAATTACTTGGCATAGTTATATAAATAATTTAAAGAATGCATTCTCAACAATACAGTAATTCCCATTTTCTCCACATTCTTATCAACACAGCATTTTTCCAGTTATTATTCATTATTATTATCATTTTATGATACAGTTCCATAGGCTCCTGGGATTTCCCTTGGCTCCTCTCCAATCCCCAACCCCAACCTAGTTCCTCTATATCATTACTATAGTATAGTTCTTCATACACAGTCATATGTCCATCATTGTGGGCATGGACAATGGCAGAGAGTCCAGAATCCTATTGTCAAGATATAGTAAACAGTTTCATTGTAAGTCCATCTTTGTCTGCAAGTAGAAATGATACTACATTGTATTCTCACATTTAGATATGTTAGTCTCCATTTCACAGTTAGTATTGTAACACTGTACATCCCCTTAAATGAAAAGTTACAATACAAAATCAAGAATAGGAACAAAAAAAGAAATTTGCAATGCTATGAAGTTAAATAACATGAATAATATGAAAGTCTCCATTATACAGCTATTATACATCCCCTTAAATGAAAAGACACAAAACAAAACCAACAACAGGAAGAAAAAAGAAATTAACACCACCATCAAGTTAAATAATATGCTACTGAATGACTAATGTGTCACTGAATAAATTAAAAGGAGAATCAAGAACCTTCTTGAAGAAAATGATGCTATTGTATGATCTATGAGTCAGTGAAGAATTTAATCAGAATAAACTGTTTTGAAGAGATGAAACTAACAAAAACAAAAACATCAAAATCCATGATACAGCTTCTGCTGATTTTTGTTGGTGAAATGTGTCGCTTCTAGACAACAAATACATGGGTTTTGCTTTTTAATCCAGTCTAATAATCTAGGATGTTTGATTGATGAGTTTAAGCTATTTACATTCAGGGTTAACATGAACGGGTGGTAATTTGGTCCTGACATTTTAGCAATGGGTTGTTCATTGATTTAGTCTTCTGTTGTCACTTTACTGGGATGTTCTTCACATTTGCCTTTGGTTTTGGTGGGTGCTATTCCTCTTCTCTGTCCAGAGAACATCTTGAAGTATCATTTGTAGGGCAGGTTTGGAAGAGGCAAATTCTTTTAACTTTTCTTTATTGTGGAAGAATTTCATTTCATTTTCAAAGACAAAAGAAAGCTTTGCTGGATATGTTATCCTAGGCCAACAATTTTTTTCTTTTAGAATCTGGAATATGTCACTCTTCTTGTCTGTAGAGTTTCCTGTGAGAGATCTCCAGTGAGTTTAATTGGTATTCCTTTATATGTCAATTGATTTTTTTCACGTGCACACTGAAGGATCTTTTCCTTATGTTCAATTGAAGAGAGCTTGATAATCATGTGTCTTGGTGAAGATCGCTTTTGATCAAGATGTTGGGAGTTCTCTGCCCCTCCTGGATGTTGTTTCCCAATTCTTTCTCCAGATTATGGAAATTTTCCCTTATTATTTCATTAAATACATTTGCAAACTCAGCTTCCTTTCGGTGCCTTCTGGGACTCCCATAACTCTTATATTTGACCTCTTAATAGTGTCTTTCAATTCTTGAATACTTTTTTTGGCCTAATCCAGCTCTGCTTCCAGCTCTTTGTTTGCTTCCCCCTAGTGACAGGAAATACCTTCCAATTTTGAGATTCTTTTTTCTGCTTTCTTCATTCTATTTTGGAGACTCTTCACTGTACTTTTAATTTGCTCTACTGTGTTCTTAATTTCTGATATATCAGCCTTGATTTGCTTTATTGCTGCTATTTCTTATGTAACATATTCCTTAAATTCTTTGAACTCTTGTGCTTCTATTGGTTGATCAAAAGCTTTATAATGAGTTTTCTGAATTCTGTGTGCCCCATTTTCTCAATGTCTTCCTCAGTTAACTTTGAGGTTGGCATAGGTTTTTCTCCTTTGCACGGGAGTCTTCAGTAATACTCATTGTTCCTTTGTCTCTTCTTTTGCTCTTGATCATTGTACTTCTGGTTACCAGAGTCTTCTCCTTGGGGCAGGTTTCTAAGCTGTGTCACCCATAGGTCTACAATGCAATTTTACTTATTTCCTTTGGTACACAGCTCTTTGCTTGCAGCCAAATGTGCCACAAGCTTCAGCAAGTTCCAGGGGTTGGGTCCTTATGTCAGATTTCCAATATGTCTCCCTAGCCCCAACTCCTGGCTCACCACTCTCCACCTCCTGTGCTATCATGCTGAAGCTACACTGTTGTCTGTACAACCTTTCTCGCACTTTTGGTTGGAGCAGGTCCCAGGATTAGAGAGACACCAGGTGTCCTATATAATTAGGTTGTTGGTGGTGCTGATCATGCCAGAACCTGTTGGACGTTAGGTCTGGATGCCACACGGACCAATTTTGACTCCTACAATGCCACAGTCAGCATTATTTTCCTGTGGGACCAGTGCAATCTATGGAACTCATTGAGTTCTCGCAAGTCTTTAAGGTCTCCTATGCATATAATCATGTCATAGAAATAATTTTATATCTTTCAAGTTGGATGCCACTCCAATTTTTCCTGAGTATTCTGATTAGGACTTCTAGTACTGTGGTCCCTAGCACAGGAGAAAAGTGGACATCTTTGTCTTGCTCTAGACTTACGGAAAAAATCTGTCTGCTTTTCCCCATCGATCATAAAGTTAGCTGTTTGTTTTGTTTTTGCACAATAGGGTAAGGACATGTTTAAACAGAGAATCATTAGTCAGTGTGAAGCAAAAAGGCTGTGATCCTGAGAAATGGGAAAGGACATGCCAATGGTAGAGGAATACCTGGAGACCTGTCAACATGGGGAAGCAGCAGACAGTGGAACAGTGTTGCAGTGGCCAAATACCCTAGTGGTCAGTGATTGGAGATTAGCCATCGACCTCCACCAGCAGGCAGGTGGGAAGGGGAGTTCACCAGGAACTCAGGAGGTTAACCTAGACATGGAACTGCTTGTGCTGATGATTTTCCTGATTTTATTCCATGAGCAGAAGCAGTTGTAGAGCCCAAACAGGCAGGTGCAAGAACAGGGTGGATTTCATGGCTCAGACCCCCACCGGTGCCACACTGGGTGCCATTTTGTGCACTGAGGAAAAGGCTATAGGACTGGAGGGACAACAGCAAGCTGCACATGCCCTAAGCCAGGAGTAAGCTCATTTTCAACTCAACACAATTTACTCATCTCATAGATGAATAGTACCAAATTGGCCTCCTGCAGGTTTCATCCAAGATAGGTCAGGGTGGCCCCCAGACTTAACAACCATCAGGCCCAGACCCCCACCACTGCCACACCAAGAGGCATTTTGTGTACTGAGGAAAGGATTATTTGGGGGTGGAATGCTAGAGGAACAACAAAGAGGCACATATGCACTAAGCTGGGAGAAAATCCACTTCCGGCTTAATGCATTGCATTGGTCCCACAGGGAAAAGAGTACAGATTTTATATTCTACAGGTTCCACTCAAAATAGGTCCAGGTGGCATACAGATCTATTGACCAGCAGGCCCAGACTTCCACCAGTGCCACACTGGGCACCATTTTGTATACTGAAGAAAAGGCTGAGGAGCTGAAGGAACATCAGCAAGCTATACAGGTGCTGAGTCAGGAGATAAATCACTTCTGGCTTAACACACAGCACTGGATTACAGGAAAAATATTATTGACTTAAGATCCTATGGGTTCCACCCAAAATAAATCGGAAGAGGTCTTTAGACCTAGTGGTCAACAGGATCTGGTAAGAACAGCACCACTTACAACCCAGTGACTTAGGACAGCTGGTGTCTCCCTAATCACAGACACTGCTTAAACCAGGAGTGGGAGAAAAGTTTGCAGGCAACTATGAGGCCACAGCACAGGATCACAGAGGATGGAAATTGGTTAACCAGGAGCTTGGACTAGGGAGACCATGGTGGAAGCTTACCACAATAGCCTAGGACTGAAACTTGCTAACGGGAGTGACACAAGTGACAGCAAATGAAGAACTAGGTACTGAACACAATCAATAAAATTGACCTGTAGAACTGCTGGCAACACAGCTTATTAATTGGTCCTAAGGAAAGGAATCTGCCAACCAGAATAGCCATGAACAAGAGTGAAAGAAGAAACAGACACAATGAATATTACAGATGCCTCCCCTGCAACGGAACAAAAGCCTTTGTTAAATACACAGTTCATTAAGGAAAACATTGAGGAAATGGGGATATAGAATTTTTCAAACTTTTTACAAAGCTTTTAAACAACAAGAAGAAGCATATATGGGAGTAAAAGCAATTTAAGGAATTTGTCACACAGGAAATGACACAAAATCAAGCCAAATTATTAGAAACAAAAGTGCAAATTAAATATTGGACAAAAATAATGGAGCAAATTAAAAATTCATTGGAAAGTCTTAATAATAGAGTGAGTGAGGCAGAAGAAAGAATCTCAGGATCGGAGGACATTTCCTTCAACAATGGAGGAAAAATAAAAAAGCTGGAAGATAAACTAAGTCAAGAAAAGTGTTCAAGAATTAAGGGACACTATTCCAAGGTTGAATATAAGTGTTCCAGGAGATGCAGAAAGAGAAGTTGAGTTTTATATGTATTCAAGAAAATCAAGGAAAACTTCACTAACTTGGAGGAAGGATTGGAAACAAAATATAGGAGGGACACAGAACTCCCAATAGGGTTGACCAAAAGCGATCTTGACCACAATACGATAATCAAGCTCTCTTAAGTTGAACACACGGAAAAGATCCTTAAATATGCATGTGAGAAAAATCAATTAATATAGAGAGGTACCCTGATCAGACTCACTGCTGACCTCTCAGAGGAAACCACAACACACAAGAGAATGGAACAGCATATTCCAGATTCTAAAAGGAAAGAATTGTCAGCCCAGAATAACTTACCCAGCAAAGCTTTCCTTCATCCTTGAAAATGAAAGAAAATTCTTCCACGGTAAAGAAAACCTCAAAGAATTTGCCTTTTGAAGATATGCCCAACAAATGTTGTTGAAAGATGTTCTAAAAACAGAGAAAAGAATAGCACCTACCAAAACCAAAGGCAAATGTGGAGAATGTCAAAAAAATAACAAAAGAAGACTAAATCAAAGAATGAACAATCCATTGCTAAAATTGCAGGACCAGGTTATTACTTATCCATGTTAACCCTGAAAGTAAGTGGCTTAAATTCATTAATCAAGCATCATAGATTACCAAACTGGATCATAAAATAAAACCCATCTGTCTGTTGCCTACAGGAGGCACATCTTACCAACAAAAGTAAGAAGAAACTGGAAGTGAAAGGATGAAAATAGATATTCCAGGTTAATAGATAACAAAAGAGCTATTGTTGCATTCTTATATCAGATAATATAGATTTTGATGTGAAAAATATTGAATGAGTTGCAGGACACCACAAAATTATCAAAGGATTCATTCAGCATTTTCAAAAGATGTTTTTAGAGGTTTATTATATTTTTATTGTAAAGCCATATGCAGAAAGGAGGAGAGAGAAAGATCTTTGGTCCACTGATTCATGCCCCAAGTGCCTGCAACAGCTAGCGCTGAGCCAATCCAAAGCTAGGAGCCAGAGCCTTTTCCAAATCTCCACTTGAGTGCAGGGTCCCAAGCGCTTGAGCCATCTGTTACTGCTTTCCCCAGACCACAAGCAGGGAGCTAGATGGGAAGTGGGGCCACCAGGAGACAAACTGGCACTCTCATGGGATCCCAGCACGTGCAAGGTGAGGACATTAGCCACTCAGCTACCACGCTGGCCCATGATGTTTTCCTTGTTTTTCTCTGTTGCTTTTCTTTGACAGTCTGGCTAAAAGTTTGTTTTGCTCATCTTATTTTAAAAACAGGCTCTTGTTGCTATTTGTAGTTTTTATTTTCAATTCCATTTATTTTTGCTGTGATTTTTTAATCATTTTTTTCTTTTTGAGTAAGTCCTTAAGATGTTTTGTTTTATAGTTTTTCATTCAAGGGATATATAGTTACTGTGTAACGCAAACTCTCCTAACCAGATGTGAAGATACAATGCAGTTTGCATCTCTATATTTCCAAATAAAAGAGGGACTCCCAATGAAACTATTAAATGTATCTTGACAATAGGATGCTGGACTCCCTCTGCCACTGCCCATACCTACAATGTCAGGATAACCTTAAATAGCAGAATGATGGACTTATTACTCTTTATGAAGAACTATACTACTGTAATAATACAGAGGAAATCAGCGTGATTGAGGGTATTTGGGGAGGGAAAATCCCAGAGCCTATGGAACTGTAACATAAAATTATAAGTATTTTAAAAATTAGCTGTTTTTCAGATATAGACTTTAGTACGCTAAAGCAAGTGCCTTGTATTAATCATTTGTTTGATGCTTTCTTTTTTAAATAAAAAGATGTCAAATCCTGTCAAATTCTTTTTTTTTCTAAAAGTTGAGACGATCATGTGGTTCTTGTTTTGCATTTTGTTAATGTGGTGCATCACAATTACATATTGAATCATCCTGGTATCCCAGTAATAAATATCAATTTGGCATTTGATCTTTGCCATGTGCTGTTGAATTCAGCTTGCTGGTTTTTACCAAGGATTTCTTCCTCTATGTCCATTACAGATGTGCGCCTACAGTTTCCTCTCAGTATTTCTGTCTCCTTTTGGAATCACCGGGGCACTGACCTTATGAACTTGGGAGTGTTTCCCCTTTTTTGTTTTTTTGAAGAGTAGTCAAGGATTTGGGATGTTTGCATAATTCACCCATGAAACTCTCTGGTCCTAGGGTTAATTGGAAAGGTTTTGAATAATGACATTGTTCAGGCTATTTTTCCTTGGCTTAGTCTTGGTAGGTTGTATGTTTCTAAAAAGTTTAGTTTAACCATTTATTTATTAGAAAGGGAGGGTAAAAAGGATAAATGTACATGAGTGTAGAAGGAAGAGAGTATACTACCATCTGTTCGTTTGCTTCCCAAATGCTTGCAGCATCTTGGACTGGGTAGGCCCAAAACAGGAGCTGGGAACCCAACCCAGGTTTCTCATAAGAGTAGCATGAATTCAACTGCTGGAGTTATCTCTGCTTCCACTCTAGGTAAGAACTAAATTGACTTCCAGCCTTTTTTATTTTTAGTTCAGAATTTGTCAAACTGTCTTTTCAAAAAAAAATGTATTGATTGTTTCCCTCATTTATTAAATGCACTTCATTTATTTCTGGTCTAAGCTTTAGCATTTCATTCTTTCTGCTAAAGCTAGGGTTTGTTATTTATTTATTTTTTTTTTTTGATTCCTTTAGTGAAGTTTGAGATCTTCTTTCTTAGTGTAGCCATTTTCCATTTTATACTTTCCTCTTAGCACTCTTTTACTATGTTTATGTAATCTGAAATTTCTTCCTATTTAATGTAGATGTTTTTCCAATGTAACTTTCCTGTTAACATAATAATTCTTATTATGATTAATATAGTTAAGTCATCTCAAGGTATCTAAAAATATTCCTTTATTATTTCACCAAATTTAATGATTACTCAAAGATTTGTTTAGTTTCTCTGTGTTTCTGAAATTTCCTATTTTCTTTGCCATTGTTTTTTTTTTTTTTAAAGATTTATTCATTTTATTACAGCCAGATATACACAGAGGAGGAGAGACAGAGAGGAAGATCTTCCATCCGATGATTCATTCCCCAAGTGAGTCGCAACGGCCGATGCGCGCCGATCCAAAGCCGGGAACCTGGAACCTCTTCCGGGTCTCCCACGCAGGTGCAGAGTCCCAAAGCATTGGGCCGTCCTCGACTGCTTTCCCAGGCCACAAGCAGGGAGCTGGATGGGAAGTGCAGCTGCCGGGACCAGAACCGGCGCCCATATGGGATCCCGGGGCGTTCAAGGCGAGGACCTTAGCCGCTAGGCCATGCCGCAGGGCCCGCCATTGTTTTCTGATTTGATGGTATTGTTATCTGCAGGGATACTTGATGTGACTTCACAGCTTTTAAACATGTTGAGACTTGTTTTGTGATGCAATACATAAACTATCGTGGGAAATGTTTCATGTGCATTTGAGCAATCATGGTGTTTATTATTTGTTATTAGGAGTAAACTCTGTTTCTATCAGGTCCACTTTATCTGTAGTACTGTTCAAGTTAGCTTGAACACTGGGTGTTCTCTCCACACTAGATGTACACTATTTTAGAACTCCTACTACTATGGTTCTGCTGTCAGTTTCTCCAGATCTTCGCGTTTTTATTCTATATTTTGGATGTTCTGATGTTCGGTGAATATTTACACACAATTAGTCTTTCTGTTGAATTGAATTTTTAAATATTGTACCTCATCTTTGGAAACAGTGCTTTTAATCTAAACTTTATTTTCTTTAAGATTTATCTTTATTTGAAAGGCAGATTTACATAGAGAAGGAAAGACAGAGAGGGAAAGATCTTCCTCTGCTGCTCACTCCCCAAATGACCACAATGGTGGAACTGAGTGAATTTGAAGCCAGAAGCCAGGAACCTCTTTTGGTTCCTCCATATAAGTGTATGGTCCCATCTTCTACTGCTTTCCCAGTCCACACACAGTGAGCTTTGGGATACAAACTGGTGCCCATATGGGATGCCAGCTCTTAAGGGTGGAGGGTTAGGCTGTAGAGCAATGGTGCTAACCCCAATCTACAGTCCATTTGTTTTTTGATGTAGGTATAGTAGGCCCTATTATCTCTTCTCTACCACTTTCATAGGGTGTCATTACTCCATCCCTGTATCTAAAATGAGTCTGGATCTTGTTCTCCTATCCATTCAGCCAATTTATGCATTCTGATTGTGCAGCTAATACTTTTAAACTTAATTACTGATGGGTAATGGCTTTACTATGCCATATCAGTAACCATTTTCTGGTTTTCAGTACTTTTGCTTTCATATTACCTTCTTATTGTCTTTTACTTTATAGTGATTTGGTTTGTTCATTTTTTGCATATCTACTGTAGATTTTTCCTTTTATTTCCATGAGACTTATGTAAGATCTCCTGTAGTTCTATTTTCATTTGATAACTCAAGTTCAACTGCATAAAATAATTCTACATCTTTATTTCTTCCCACATAGTTTTTCTTTTTTGAAGTCATAGTGGCTTTTTTTTTAATATAAATGATTATTACTAGTTTTGGGGGCTAAAGCTACTGAATTCTTCTTTTTAAATTGTATATTTCGTTAATGATAATTTGCACACTACCGCTAGAGCATTCTGTTTTTAATCAAATGATGAGGTTTTTAATAGTGTTATTTATACTTGCATGTTTTCGTGTTGCTAATGAACACGTCTTACATTCCATTTAAAGAATTCCCTTAAATACTTCCTATAAGGTAGTCAGTCCACAGGTGACAAACTCAGGGTTTTTCTAACCTGGAAAAAAAATATCTTTTCTTCATTTTAAAGGACAAATTTGCAGAGCACAGTAATGTCAGTATTTTACTTTGATCAACCCACTCTCTTTCTTGACTTGCCAGGTTTCTGTTGAGAAATCCACTGATAGTAATACATTTTTTCTTTTATTTTTCAGTTCATTTGTTCCTTCTTTGGTCCCAAGATTCATTGACTCTGTTTCATGTGTGTGTGTTTGTAATCTCTTCTAAAACATTTTATTTCTGAGTTGCTTTTGTCTCTCTGCTTCCAAACTTCTGTGCCCGTGGTTTTAGACAGCTTAATTATTGGTATAGATCTTTTCCCATTTGATCTATTTGGGATCTTGTAGGTGTCCTGAATCTGTATCCTTTGTGTCTGGATATTCCTGAGATTTGGGAAATTTCAAGTCATTTCTTTAAATTAGCTTTATGCCCCTTTCTATGTTCTCCTTTTAGAACTCCTACATGGATATATTGGTTTAGCTGAGAGTGTTCCATAAATCTAGCATGTTCTTCTCACGACTTTTTTCTCCTTTCCTGCTCCCCCGTCTGACTGAATAATATCGTATGACCTTTGAGTTCACTGAGTCTTCTGCTTGACTGCATTTGCGGTTTGAGATCTCTATGACATTGTTCTGTTCAGTTGCTTTCTTTATTGGCTCCCGATTTCATTGGTTCTTCATGTTTTCTCTTTGATGAACTTTTTACTTTATTCCTTTACCTGTGTTATCTCGTATGTAGTTGAGCTTTTCTGTATTAATTTATTTATTTCAAATTATTTGTCAGGTAATTCGTGAGTGACTATTATGGGGTTAGTAAGTATACTGCATTCCTTTACTGGTGTCATGTATCTCTAGTTTTCCTTTAGTGTGTCATTGTACTGGTCTCTCCACATTTGAAGAAGTGCCTCTTTCAGTCTCTACAGACTATCTTCAGTAAGAAATTTTCACTATGATGCAGGGAAAGGAGTGGTGAACCACAGTAGCGCACTGTGGACGGGGTGCAGTGGTGTGTGGGTGCCAATTAGCGGTGTACAAGAGATGAAAAAGCAGCAGTGCTATGAAAGCCCAGGCAGCTTCTACGTGGTCTTCTGCAGATGTTACAGGGGTTGTGTGGGTTCATGATGTATCTGGAATCTCTTGTAGAGATTCGCGGTTCAGGGGTGAATGCACCTACACAGGAAAGGGACAGGGCTGCTAATGTTAGTAGACATAAAATGAAAACTCAGAATGGCCTCAGTGCAGGCTGAGGACAGTGTGGATGTCAGCAGAGGGCCTGGGGCAAAGACATCTTTGGCAGTAGCAGCCAAGGCCTCTGATGTGTAAATGTGTTATGATGAAAGGTGGCTACTAGCAGCCAGATGAACAGCAGCATACCAGTAAGTGTACATATGACCAGAACAGGTGCAACTGCTGTGTTAAGACCTGGGTGAAGGTGTTCACTCGGCTATGTAAATCAGTACTGTTTGTATGCACCATGGCAATATCCAGGGCTAGCTGTGCACTTGCGTGTAGCCATGAGAGCTGGTCTCAGCTATATACTGAGATTGGTAGTGAAGTTCATTGCTGGTTTTATGCACATGTACAGTGACCATACCGGGATTCAAAAGAACCTAGACAGTGGGGCTCATAAACGTGATAAACTCAAGACCAAGTGTGGTGAAAGCCACAGGAAGGTTCAGGACATTCTGTAACAGCATAAGCCTCCTTGCACATCGCGCACAGCTAAAGTCGAAGGTTGTTCTCCAAAACAGGTATGCTCCCTCCCCCCTTTTACGGCTCTGAATGCGTGTGCACGTGTGTGTTGTCACAAGGTCCTTTGTGCCCAGTCTTTCCCTATATAATATAAGGTGCCATATCGCTGCATAAGTTTAAATACATTGTTTGTTTGCATCCCTTAGCAGACTATTCACACTTACAAAGATACACTTTAAACTTCGGTAACTTTTCCTTCTAATGCAGTACTCAAAAAAAGTGTGGTGGATGGGTATGAAACCTGGATATGTGACTAGCCTAAGAGTTTAACGTGGAATAAAAATGAACAAAATATTTATAAAATAGCAAACGCACTCTGGAAGCCAATTTGTTAGTACTTCCAGGTGTTAGTCATACAGCTTCCAGGTGACATAGCAATTCAACTCCTAGGTATATACACTATATAAATGAACCAGCATCTCTGCGTGCATACACACAAACGTGAGTGTGCGAGCACATATAAAAATGTTCATAGCAGCACTTCATAGTGTTCCTGACGGGAAACAACCCAAATTTCCATCCTTTGAATAGATAAACACAATGCAGTATATTCACACAATGTGTTCATCAATAAAGAGGAATGAAATAGTGACGGCACATGGATAAACCATGAAAATTATTCTAACTGAAAGAAGCCAGACATAACACATCACTTAACATGTGATTCCATTGATATCAAATATCAAGAAGATGCTAGGCATCAAAAGTAGCTTATTGTTTTCAGGGGCTAGGAAAGAGGTAATAGAAAGTGATTGCTAATGATTACAGGATTTTCTTGGAGGAAAACAACATTTTATCATTAGTTAGTGGTTATAGATGTGTAACACTGTGGATACAGTAAAAAAAACTACTTAATTAAAAACAGATAAATTGCATCTCAATAAAGCTATTACTAATGAGCACAACGATGTGAAGTTTCTATTTAATTCACATTTTAATCACGCGATTCACCTTTGACGTCACAATACAATTGTACTTCCTAACCATCTACTGCTCATACCCTTCAGTCAATTATACAATTGCTGAAATAGTAGTACATTAAAGTGTCACTAAATTAGCCCCTCCTCTCCTTATAGGTGAGAAAACAGCTCCACAGACTAAGGTTATATAACCTAATAAGATTATGTAACTAGTACTAGAGCCAGGGAAGAATTTTTATCCAGTGATTCATTTTTATTTCTTTGTTGAACTTCACATTTTTCTTATTAATATTCCAATCCCCTTTTCTTTAAAGGAGAAACACATTTTAAAAGGACATAAAGAAGCCTATTTGTTTTCCATATTTAGCTCAAAGATATTACCAGATTTATGGGAAATATAGCAAAAAGGCTGAGAATAAACAATTTTAACTCTCTGCTTCTCAGAATGAGAAAAGACAAGGAATTGTACTTGAAAAAGTTTACTCTCAAGGTAACAGCACAGGAACTCAGAGTTAAAGAGTAACAAAAACTACTTCTTCTAGGAAATGGAAATCGTAGACATTAGCAATCATGTCGTGTGTCTCCAAAGTTGTCCTCATTTTCAGAAGTGCCAGTTTTAACCCCCAGGAAAACGTCTTTCAGAATGTTCGTTTCTGAAGTTCTGCTTTGAGCCTGAAATATTTTGAATCCTTTGTCCTAGCCAGTGACAAACATAGGGGCAATTCGTAATTTCTGGGGTACTTACTGTAGATATTTTTCTGCAATACTTAAACATGTTTTTGAAACTGATATTTGGCTTTTAACCAAATTTCAACTTCTAAATACAGGAAGCTTTTTCTTTTTTTACAGTATGTTCATTTCCACTGAGAATATGATTTTTTAAAAAGACATCATTTAATATAAACCTTCTGAAGTTTACTGTATAAGATACCGTTAATAACTTACAGCGCGGGGTTGGTCAGCACAGTCCAGCGTGTCTCCAGTCAGCGTTCATGTACTCAGGATGGCATTTACAGTTGAGTATGGGGAGCTGGGAACAGGGGTGATGGGGTGGCCACAACAACTAATGTGGTAAAACGTTCGATTCAGTTTTGGAAATTCTGAGAAACATCAGTTATGTGCCACACTGTCTACTCAGTACAAGAGCAATGCAGGTTCATGTCTGCAGTTCTTTAAGGTGTACATATTCTGCTGTTCACTGTGACTACGGTGACCAGCTGTCCTAAATGGCCAGAGAGCCCGGTTTATCAGTATTGTGTTAGATAACGAACCCCTCAGCCCCACCTTTTCTTCAACCGTCCTATTTATAACCCTCTAAAGAGACAAACTGTGTGTATGTGCATCTGCCATGTGGGTGTGTATGTATAAAGCACATTTTTCCTGAACTTCCATCATGAATTAAACACACAAATCTACATTCCTATAACTATATCCTAGAAAAGTGCTCCTGGTCCACAGATTAAAATTTGGGATCTAATCCACTCTCTTTACTTGCTGGCTGAAGAAACTAAGGATCGGTGAATTAAAGTGATTCAGGCAGAAAATAGCAAAGAGCATTAAAGCAAAGTTTAGGACTCTTGGCCCCATCTCTGCTGCCCTTCCTGCTATAACACAGATTGCCATACCAAAATATTATTAATACATGTTAAGATACTATTAGATAGTACATAATTTATCCTAACACAAGTTATCTAGCATCACATGTAAGTCGATTTAAAAATTTCAAATCATAAATTTAAAATTAGTCAAAAATGAACTTAAGGAGGAAATATTATCTGTAGTTAGCTCTTCAAGCTACAAGGGAAAAGTCACACATTTCCTACTCTGCTTTTCTTCTCACTCTCTTGTCAATATGCAGCTTACTGATATCTTCTTTTCTTCAACACGTCACTGGCTTCACATGTGTGGACTGGGTAGAGGAACAGGACCTACTTTTATCACTCAACAAACAGATATTTAAGAGCCTTCTGCTACAATTTTTACTCCCTTCTGTGACTCCAAGTATCCTTTAAAGTGACGTTACCACTTTATTGGGCTATGATAGCCACACAAATTCCAATTAGTTTAAATTATAATATCATTACTTCTACTCTTTTCTTGATTCTATAAGCTTCCTAACATCGGTTGTATTTTTATGCCAGCTACATCAAAAAAACTAAGAAAATTATGCCAATAATTTTACCTTGAAAATTGAGTTATTCCAAGTTTTGGATCAGACACACGATGATTCTCAACTGTTTCTGGCTGGTTGTCTTACATTTTAAAAAGTTTAGATGGCTCTTCCACAGATGATGGAATGAATGATTATATAAACTTTAAAAAGAAAGCTATTTTATGCTCTAGGAAATATAAATATAAATATGTATTTGTATTTGTATTGCATGAGTGATTTTTAAGTAGAAAATATAGTTAAAATATAGTATAAGCTCTTGGAAAGTTTGTGTCTGTATAGTTATAAAAAAGGAGTTGATACTAATTAAGTCTAACACAGATAAGATAATTAGGCAAGGAGAGAAAAGGAAAATGGGTGATTAAGGCAGGAAAGAATTTCTACAGAGAAACTGTTATTGGGTTTGTAAGTGGTGATACAAGATACATGTGAAAGAATACCCTTGTCATGGGCCAGTGGTTGTGATTGTGATGCTGTTGATATTTGGAATGTATCACAACCCTCTCACAAAAAAAGGCTTCATTAATTCATTATTGGAAGTCATGAACTCTTATAGTCTAACTACCACACTCAGAACTACCTGGTTTTAAAAAAAGGCATACAGATATTGATCACATCAAACTTTTCATTGACAAGTTGACACAAACACTCATACAGTTTATCGTGGATGGTCTCAGAAGCTTTCCTGTGTATGAGAGACAGAACTACAGGCCTTCTTGTACAAATTCCTGTACATCTTGTCCATGCTGTTTTCAAAGACGGGTCGGTGGGATTTTCCCTTGTAGCAGGCTGCTCTGTTGGACCAGTATTCACCATCATCCAAATGGATTGGGCCACGTGGCCGCTGGTATGAGCTACAAAGGATTAAAAGGTAAGTTAGAAACAATGGCGAAACTGAATAAAAAGTAGTGCCATGCAAATAAAATACTTATTGAGTGCCTGTGATGAGTGCGTGATACTCTTGAGGCTGTAGAAAATGACATACAATTAGGCTGTGCCTTCCATCAAAGACTCTCTACAAGTGGAAGCCGACTTATTTGTGTGAAATAGCTACAAAACAATAAACATTTGTGTCAGTGTTAAAAGGGGACTCAGAAAACAGAATTGGGTGCAGTATGACCAGGGTAAAAAGGCAGAATCTCCAAGTCAGGTAATACTGACTCAATTCTTTGCAGAGATGGCACCTTGGCAATGTATTTAACTGTCCAGAGTCTCAGCTTCCTTTACAATATTTATGTATAATAATTGCTTTAAAAATTTAAGAAATTACAAGGAGTGCATTTTATACAGTAGCTAAGGGAGTGTGTGTGTCTACTTCCTTTAACACATGAGTGTCAGTTTGAGTACCAACTCCTCCACTTCTAATCCAACTTCCTACTAATTCGCATCCTAGGAGGCAGCAGATGATGGGTCTCTGTCACACATGTGGCAAGCAGAGAGTAAGTACTTGGCTCCTGGCTTTGGCTGTTGCAGATATTTGAATATGAAAGATCTCCATCGTTCTAACTTTCAGATTAAAAACTAAAAATAATTAAACAAAAAACTAAGATTAAAGAAAATCAAACAAAATACATGTGAAATGAATAGTGCATTGCTTATCTTGACAGAGAGGTTACTAAAAGTGAATTTGATGTTTTATAGAAATAACCAAAAAAATCTCCTAACCCACAGAATTAGAAGTGTGGACATTACAGTAAGTTAATAAATAAGAAAGAAGACCGTGTCTGTGGATCTAAAGCCTTTGCTACTATGCAATGTTTCTCAAGGAAGAGTAGAAAATTAGTCCAAATATAAACCATTTATGAAAGAATCTGATTTTTGTAGTGATTGAAATCTATTGTGGTTTTTAGAGATTTGAGAAAAACATGTAAGGGGAAGGGGAAATGAAAGGTGTAGGAGTGGATGGGAAAGGGGGAATAAAAGGGAAGGAAAACCAATGAGATAAATGAGTACTAGGATAGCTGTGATTGGAATGAAGAAACAAAACACAACTGTTTCTGAAGGACTGGAAGAACAATTTTACCAAAATAAATGTTAAATTATGTGCTTTATGTATCATCTTTTAAAGTGTTGATTGAATTGTATTTTGTTTAAATAATTTCTCCACCTCAATAAATGAAATGCTAGTTCTGAATTAGACTTCTTATGTCTACTGCATCCAGATTATGAAATTTGTGCCATGTAAAGCTTACGTCTTTGGCTATTAAACATGACAAATAAGGCCTGTCACAATGGCTCAGTGGCTTAATCCTTGCCTTGCAAAGCCTGGGATCGCATACGGGAACCAGTTTGTGTCCCAGATATTCCACTTCCCATCCAGCTCCCTGTTTGTGGCCTGGGAAAGCAGTAGAGGATGTCCCAAAGCCTTGGAACCCTGCACCCACGTGGGAGATTCCTAAGAAGCTCCTTTATCCTGGCTTCAGATCAGCTCAGCTCTGGCTGTGGCAGCCACTTGGGGAGTGAACCAGTGGATGGAAGATCTTTCTGTAGTTTTCTCTGCAGATCTGCCTTCCCAATACAAATAAATAAATCTCTTAAAAACAGGTGACAATTATTTTCTTCATATATTTAGAATCTCATTTCATATAAATTCTTCACACAACTTAAGCCCATGAAGCTATTTCTGTTGCTAGTTTTGAAATATGAACTCTTGGTGCTGTGTTCACGTATAAATGTGTTTTCTTTTTCAGTAAGCCACATGTAAATTATGTCACCAAACAGATCTGTTTTGGTTTCCTTGCTGTTCTTAATCATGAACTTTACTGCATAGGGCTCGTTAGGTGGTAGTATTCTTTCTCTAACCTATCTATTCGGTTTAATTTCTAGGTTAATCCTAGCACAATAATCCTACTCAACTGAAGTTTCTAACGCTCATCACTACCCAACTCTGACTGGGAAGTAGTAGAAGGTAACTAACTTTAAAAAGCCATGTTGTTATTCCAGCTTTGTACTCAAATCCTTAGCCCCTAATTCAACGTGCTGCATTCATTGTTACCAGAAATAGGTTTGTTACTGTTTGCTCCCATTGGAAAATACCCGTTTTTCATAATACAAAGCTGTTTTAAAATACCATCTCAGTGGTTTACAAGGTGTAAACTTTAGAAAGGGTTACAGAAGCAACTATAAACCTGGTAAGGCTTTGTAAAATAAGCAAGCTGATGTTTTTAGATAGGGTCAACTAGCAGGGAATTTATTCTTTAGACTGCAAAATTTTGTAATTTGATAAGCAGTACTGTGGCTCTCTGAAGAGAACTTAGAAATTAGTCCGGTCTTTAAGTCAGAATTGCAAAACAGAGATGTGAAACACAGACCTAATATGGAAATCAATGGGTAGATGTAAACAAACATAATCAAAATTCTAAACAGCATTTATTCCTGGACATGAAAGTACTGGCTCTCCAACTTGCAAGTTATGAATACAGAGAGTCAACACAATAGTAAGTTTAAAATGTACTTGCGACTGAACTATGCTCTGTATTTTACCAATAATATCTTCATCATTCTTTCATGAAAAGAATTTACTGAATTTCCAGCAAAATCTAAAAAATCCTACATATGGCTATTCACAATAAAACATTTGCTGTAAAAGCAGGAATAATATTAAATGCAGCACATTTTTCCCCTAGAAACTTTTTTAAAAAGAGAGAAATGAAATCCTGAATATTTATTTCAGGGACTGCTTTTTGGCACAATGGATAAAGATGCCACTTGAGACACTGGCATGTCCCAGCTGCTTCACTTGTGATTCAACTCCCTATTGTGGTCTGGGAAGGCAATAGAGGACAGTCCTACATGCTGGGTTCCTGCACACACATGGAGGCTTCGATAAAACTCCTACCTCCTGCCTTCAGCCTGGTCCAGCCTCAGTCATTGCAGACATTTGTGAAGCAAACCAGTAGATGGAAGATTCTTGCTCTAAGTTTCAAATAAATAAATAAAACTCTAAAAAAATGGTTAATTTAAAATAACTTTGTTTTGCTGTGTTAGTAACATGAAATTCAATAAGCTCAGATTAAGCAATATTTTTTTTTTCACTGAAAAGTGTTGTTTGATGTTACTGAAGAGACTTGAAGTGCAAATCTGCTCTGGCTATAACTTGCTGCTTCTACAAGTCTTCACATTAAGCCATTGATTAATGGCTTGCTAGGGCCTTGCTAGTGTGGCATGAGAATTAAAAACACATAGCCCTATGCTTGTGCACACCATTCTAGACAATCTAGGATAAGCACATCAGCAGAGCCAAACTTGGCTATCTTTTCCCCTGCATCTTTATTTCCTGTCCCGACCAGCCAATAAAAGACAACTGTCTGTCTCAGTCAATATTCTCTGATTGTTTGCCGGTAGGATCAACGCCACTTTTGCTGCTGCCCCAGAAAACAGAATGTTCTGCTTTGCATACATCTGTCTCTTCTGGTATCAGAGTTGCCTATCTTTCAACATGACTACCTGTGCGTGCCAGGGAGCTGAGGCGTGGTGGAAGAAGTTGTAAGCTCCAGATTAAAATGCCACATGCTCCAGTATTCTTTACTGAGGCTCAATAAATTATCTTGATAAATGTTGATAAATGCTGTCAATTTTCAGAGTTCATAAATTGTTGTTTTAAATAGTTCTGCCCATATTTTTGTTTTTAAGACGGGATGTGCTGGGCTCCTCACCCTTTCATTTTGTGGATCCATGTAGATTTAGACAGTGCTTACTGTGTGAGTATAAAAAGTCAAGATCCCAAACCATCTGCTGACTTCTGCCATGGAGATCTCAAGAATAGCCAAGTGGTAACTGAGTCTCTCATCTTTTAAATGGCAAATAAGAGGAAATGACTTCTTAGCCTAGTATATAACACGACTTGAACATAAAATTAAAATAACACCCTGATTTAGTTGCTTCTGGAACTATAACTAAAACTCTGGCAAAATGAAATTTTGAAGGATTGACTAGTACTCCATTCTTCTTGTCTCATTTAAAGAGAAATGACAAAGATTATAAAAGGATCTCAAAATGTGCAAGCACAACTTTTCTTGTACTCTGTTAAATTATTTCATGTAAGAGATAACAAACAGTCCTGGATGATCAAATCAACATCATTAACATTGCTTGAGAAACTGACACAAGAACTAACATTGAGATTTATGGTAAAATTTGAGAATGGTGCTTTTCAAAATGTGCTCCTTACACTACTTCTATTAAAATCATTCTTGATATTTCTTAAACTTCAGACTTCAGGTTTCCTTTGTATATAGGAACTATAATCAGTGAAGGCAGGAAGCAGAAATCTCAAATTTTTCAAATACTCCAAGGAATAATTATCCACACAAAAGTTTGCCAATTACAGTCTTTTTTTGTAGCTCTGCTTATTTTTAACCTACATTAAATTTACTTAATTGGGTTAAGAACCGAAAATTGTGATGCTAATTCATGTAGTAATCTAGGCAATGCAGCTCTAAGCAACATCAAAGGGTGAAAAGTCTTTCTTGGGGCAGGTCTGGTGGCCACCGCAGCCAGGAGTAAGCTGCTGGAGGACGAAGGCAGGCTCAATCTCTCTCCCTCTATCTCGCCGTAATGCTAACTTCCTTAAAAATTAACCATCTAATTGCAAATGGTATAATTCCGTTCTTTCTAGTTCCTGAGTAGTAGTCCATGAACTAGATGTGCCACAGTTACTTAAACCACTCCTCTTTGACTGGGCATCTGGATTGTTCCCATGTCTTTGATATTGTAGATTGTGCTGCTATAAATATAGAATTACAGACCCTTTCTTAAAAAAAATTAAAAATTTCTCAAGATTGTGATCTCTGAATACTCCTTTTCTGCTCTGGATTGCTTCTCCAGCTTCATCAATAATATATGACTTATCCAAGAGGTCTAGGCTGCTTCCCTGCTTGGGAGGGAGCAACTTTGGGAAAGAGTCACTCCCACACTTCCGCTCATGTTTTCATGGGTGTTAAACTAAGCATAATCCCAGTTAGGAATGCAACATATCCCATTGTTGAACCTTTTTAGTTATAACTGTTCCTAAGAAATTTCAAGAAGAAAAAACCATACAATAAAACAGAAATAAAAGAAGGTAAATAAAAGCCAGTTGTACAGCCGCCAAAGAGTTAGAGAACTTTATATAAGTAGGTGCTTGGCTGTTTTTAAATACTATACTTATGGCAACTGACACAGCCTTCAGAAGTCTTCAAAGGATTTGCTTTACAGTCTTTATAATCTATATCATTATAATTAATACTCTTAAAATTTTAAGGTAGAACAACATGATCTAATAGTATTAAAAATGTTCACTTGTGATCTTAAGTTATGCAAATTTGTTAGATTGGAATAAATGTATCCTTTTTTTTATTGTGGAAACAGTTGATTTATTAGAAGGTGAGAGAAGGGTCCTGGTGCAATGGCCTAGCAGCCAAAGTCCTCGCCTTAAACATGCCGGGATTCCATATGGGTGCCGGTTCTAATCCCGGCAGCTCCACTTCCCATCCAGCTCCCTGCCTGTGGCCTGGGAAAGCAGTTGAGGATGGCCCAAAGCATTGGGACCCTGCACCCACATTGGAGACCTAGAGGAATTTCCTGGCTTAAGATTGGTGCTGCTTGGGGAGTGAATCATTAGATGGAAGATCTTCCTCTCTGTCTCTTCTTTCTCTATATATCTGACTTTCCAATAAAAAACAAAACAAATCTTAAAAGGAATAAATGTATCTTTAAATATGTGGATTTGCAGAGAAGCCAAATAAAAATCTAAGGTCGAACGCAAGGAATCACTGTTAATTGGCTGTATGTGTTTTTATAAAACACTTCTTCGTAAAACAAAAGATTAAGACATTTTGTAGGAATATATATTTTTTAAATGTGTTATTAAGGATTCTTCTGAGTTGCCAAATCCCCACAAATTCAGAAGATAAAGAAACAGATGATATGTATGCCAAGTGTGAGAAGACCTGTCCCCAGAGCCTCATCCCACGGCATACCTGTACTCGGGGTCACTGTCGCAGGCAGAGTCTCTGTACAAAAGACCTCTTTTCAGTTCCAGGTCATCGTCCTTCTCTGGGTCTCTCTCATCCTAAGATAATTTTCAAGATTTTCATTAATTCATTTTTTTCTTGTTCTCTTGCCCTCACTCGTTATAATAATCTGAATTAAAAGCTTCTATATTTTAGGACAGAAACTAAGAGGTAATTAAGAATTTATTATCTTTTTGAATCAAAATGAAGGATTGGGAGTGGATGTGTTAGGTGATACAAATTACAGCATCATGCATTTTCTCATATGAGTAACCAGAAGGATGGCGTCTGCCTCCTAACTCTGCAGTATGTGAAAGAACCATTTCAGTACAAGCCTTCTGACATGCACCCATGATTTACAAAGAACATGACCCAGAACTCATCAGAAGACAAAGTGCAGCACAAACCAGAAATGGTAAAAATGAAAATGCAAGGTTATTACAATGAAAATACATAATGCCTGCTCTGCTCTGTATGAGCAGCCTGCTCCTAACTTCTCATGGACACACACAAGGGTGCTGGATGTCAGATTCTGAGGGAAGAGTTTGGTAAATTATAACATCTACAGTGAATTCACATGCATAGTGCTTATATAATTTAATATCATTTTTTTTCTGAGCCAGTTAGTTGGCACCCTTGTGGTAGAGTTGAGCAAGAACAGAACCAAAGGATAATAAAAGGAAGAAGCACAAATTTTAGTATTAATAAGGAGGTATTTTTTGTAAAAGAAAAAAAAAACTAGGTGAACACAGATTATGAATGGATTTTAAAATTTTGTTGACAGGATAAAATTGGAAAGAGTAAAAATATAAGCAATAATAGACCAAGTTTAAAAATTACAGAAAATGTAAATACACATTTAGGATTGTTTTTGCTTCTAGGTTTATTTTGTAAAGCTAACCTCAATTGATTCTTGTTTTTCCTTAATTTCTATCAGTCAGTGTACTATGAATACAATTAAAATAACTTTTTTAAGTTAGTGCTCGAACATTATGCATTTTTTCTATCATTTTCCATGATACAATTTCCCCCTCCCAGCATTTCTCCCTGTATTATTACCATAGTACAATCCCTCAGTAACAGTTTAAGTTACAAGCTTAACATTCTATTTAACTACAGCATGGAATTGTAGGCATACATAGAGAAAATTTAGTATTATAATGTCAAGGTATATTTAACTGTTTCATTAGGATTTCTCCTCTTATTTGGGAGTAGAGATGTGTACTGCAACATATCTTCACTTCCCAGTATGCAAGTCTCCATTACACACTGTATCTATCAGAATATATGTGTATGTTTGTTCACCAGGATATTTGCTTTGTATTTTCTTTGAATACTGCCTTAAATAAGAAAAAAACATATGATGCTTGTCCTTTTGGGATTCATTTATTTCATTGTGCTCAATGGTCTCCAGTTTGGATCACTTTGTTGCAAATGGTAGAATTTTATTCCTTTTAATGGCTGATTAATATTCTTTTTAAAAATTTTTATATTTTATTATTATTATTATCATTCTATGATACAGTTCCATATTCCCTTATCTCCTCCCCAAAATCCTCCCCCCCACCTAAGTTCCTCTATATCATTACTAACATAAAGTTCTTCCTACTCAGTCATATGTCCATCATTGCAGGCATTGACAATGGCAGAGAGTCCAGAATCCTATTGTCAAGATATAGTAAACAGCTTCATTGTAAGTCCATCTTTGTCTGGAAGTAGAAACGCATACCACACTGCATCCTCACATCTGAATGTTAGTCTCCATTTCACAGCTACTAAACATCCCCTTAAATGAAAAGTCATGATATAAAATCAACAATAGAAAGAAAAATTGAAATTTACAATGCCATGAAGTTAAATGACATGTTACTAGATATGACAGTCTCCATTACACAGCTACTATATATCCCCTTAAACGAAGAGCCACAAAATAAAATCAACATCAGGGAGTAAAAGAAATTAACAACAGCAAGAAGTTAAATAACATACTATTAAATGACTAACGTGCAGCTGAAGAAATGAAAATCAAGAGCCTTCTGGAAAAAAATGCCACTGCATGATCTATGAGTCATTGAATGATTTAATCAGAAGAAAATGTTTTGAAGAGATGAAACCAGCAGAAAACAACAAAACCCATGTGATAGAGTTTCCAGTGATCTTTGTTGAAGTGTGCCTCCTCCAGAAAATAAACAGATGGGTTTTGCTTTTTAATCCAGTCTACTAATCTATGACGTTTGATTGAGCTTGAGCCAATTACATTCAGGGTTAATATGTATGGGTGGTACTTTGGCCCTGGCATTTTAGGAATGGGTTGTTCATTGATTTAGTCTTCTGTTGTCATTTTATTGGGATGTTCTTCACATTTGCCTTTGGTTTTGGTGGGTGCTATTCATCTTCTCTGTCCAGAGAACATCTTGAAGTATCATTTGTAGGGCAGGTTTGGAAGAGGCAAATTCTTTTAGCTTTTCTTTACTGTGGAAGAATTTTCTTTCATTTTCAAAGACAAAAGAAAGCTTTGCTGGATATGTTATCCTAGGCCAACAATTTTTTCCTTTTAGAATCTGGAATATGTCACTCCATTCTCTTCTTGCCTGTAGAGTTTCCTGTGAGAGATCTCCAGTGAGCTTAATTGGCATTCCTTTATATGTCAATTGTTTTTGTTCACGTGCACATTTAAGGATCTTTTCCTTATGTTCAATTGAAGAGAGCTTGATGATCATGTATCTTGGTGAAGACCGCTTTTGATCAAGCCTGTTGGGAGTTCTCTGCCCCTCCTGGATGTTGTTTCCCAATTCTTTCTCCAGATTATGGAAATTTTCCTTTATTATTTCATTAAATACATTTGCAAACTCAGCTTCCTTTCTGCACCTTCTGGGACTCCCATAACTCTTATATTTGGCTTCTTAATAGTGTCTTTCAATTCTTGAATAATTTTTTTGGCCTAATCCAGCTCTGCTTCCAGCTCTTTGTTTGCTTCCCCCTGATGACAGGAAATATTTTCCAAATCTGAGATTCTTTTTTCTGCTTTCTTCATTCTATTTTGGAGACTCTCCACTGTACTTTTAATTTGGTCTGCTGTGTTCTTAATTCTGATATATCAGCCTTGATTTGCTTTACTGCTTCCTTAACTTCTTTGAACTCTTGCATGAGCTTCTAATTATTGATAAGAAGCTTTAAAATAAGTTTTTTGAATTCTCTATCCCCCATTTTCTTGATGTCTTCCTCAGTTAACTCTGAGGTTGGCATAGGTTTTGCTCCTTTGCACGGGAGTTTTCAGTAATATTCATTGTGCCTTTGTCTCTTCTTTTGCTCTTGATCATTGTACTTCTTGTTAGCAGAGTCTTCTCCTTGGGGCAGGTTTCTAAGCTGTGTCAGCCACAGGTCTACAATGTGAGTTTACTTATTGCGGATGGTACACAGCTTTTCTTGCAGCCTCTTGTGCCACAACCTTCAGCAAGTTCCAGGTCTGGATTTTTATGTTAGATTTCCACCATGGTCTCCGTAGCCCCATCTCTTGGCTCACCACTCTCCACCTCCTGTGATACCATCCTGAGGCTACACCGTTGTCTCTGCAACCTTTCTCCCACTTCCGGTTGCAGCAGGTCCCATGATTAGAGAGACACCAGATGTCCTATATAGCTAGGTTGTTGTTGGTGCTGATCTTGTCAGAACCTGTTGGACGTTAGGTCTGGATGCCACACGGACCTATTTTGACCGTACAGTGCCACAGTCGGTATTATATTCCTGTGGGACCAGTGCAATCTATGGAACTCATTGAGTTCTCCTGAGCTCAGCACATGCGCAGTTTATTATTGTCCCCTGCAGTCCTGAAGCTATTGCCACAGTGTACAAAATGGCACCAGACGTAGCACCACTACAGTTCTTGATCTGCTGGCCGTCAGATCTGAGGGTTACCTAGACCTGCTCCGGGTGGAACCTATAGAATGCCACATCGAGTCAGAAATGAGCTCACTCCCAGCTCATTGTATGCTCAGTCCTTTCCCTTGTCCTTTCCTCCTTACGCAAAATGGCGCCCAATTTGCCTCTAGGAGGCTGAATGGGCTATGAAATCCACTCTGTTCTCACACTGTCCATCTGGGATCTGCTGCTCCTGGTCAAATCAAATGGACCAGCAGGACAGACAGTTCTTTGTCTGGGTTCACCTCCCAAGCTCGCAGTGAAAGTCGCTTCCCACCTGGTTGCTGGTGGAGTTTTGGCTACTGGTGGAGTTCAGATTGCCGTTAGCTGAATGCTGCTGGAGTATCAGTCATTGCAAACCACACCGTTGTGTCCGCTGCTTTCCTATGTCTGTTAGTCTCCAGGTACCCCTCTGCTGTTGTTCTGTCCTTTCCTATTTCCTGAAATATGTCCTCTCTGTTTCATCCTGATTAAATGTTTTTCTGTCCATTTAAACATGTCCTGACCCTATTCCGCCATCTTGATACTTGATTAGTATTCTATTGAGTAGATGCATTACGGTTTCTTTATCCATTCCTTTATCAACAGACATTGGGTTGTTTCCAAGTCTTTGTTATTGCGGATTGTGCTGCTATAAATAAAGGGTTGACATGTTGCTTTCTCATCAGATTTCACTTCATTTGGATATATTTCTCAGGGTGGGATAACTGTCATATGGTATATCAATTTTCAGTTGTTGTAGCACTCTCCGTACTGACTTCTATAGTGGCTGCACTAGTCTGCGCTCTCACCAACAGTGGAGTAGGGTACTCTTTCCCTCACCATCCATGCTAGCAGGGTGGTGTTAGTAGATTTATAAATGTAGTGCATTCTCCCTGGAGTTAGGTGGAACCTCAATGTGGTTTTTATTTGCATTTCTGTTAATAGCTATATCTCCATTTTAGAATGCCGGGATTTAAATCTTAATTCTGAATTTGTATTAGCGTACACCCTGGGTAGGGATTAGGTGATGACTACTTGATGGCAAGTAGTTGGATCCTTGGCACTCATGTGGGAAACCTGGACTGAGCTTCTAGCTCCCAACTTCCGTCTGGCCCACGCCCAACTACTGTGGACATTTAGGGAGTGAACCAATGAATGCGAGATCTCTTCCTGTCTCTTGGCTCTCTGTAGAAAGCTGTTTTGGATGCATGGTTGAGATTCAATTCCAGTCACTCTGATACGGGAAGCTTGGTATCCCAAGTAGCAGTTTAATCCATTCTGTCACAATGCTCACTCCTAACAATTAAAAAAATTTACATAATGGGCCAGAATCATAGCACAGTAAGGTAAACCTCCACCTGTGTTACTGGCATCCCAAATAGGTACCAGTTCATGTCCTGGTTGTTCTACTTCCCATCCAGCTCTCTGTTTATGGCTTGAGAAGGCACTGGAGTATGGCTCAAGTGTTGGGTCCCTGCATCCATGTGGAAGATAGCAAAGAAGCTCCTGGCTCCTGGCCTCGGATTGGCTCAGCTCCAGCTGTTGCAACCATATGGGCAGTGAACCAGTGGATGGAGAAAGCCTCTTTGTCTCCATCTCTCTGTAAACCAGCCTTTCAAATGAAAATAAACTAATCTTAAAAATAAGATTTTTACATATTTATTTATTTATTTGAAGGATAGAGAAAAAGAAACACAGCTAGACCAGGAGCTAGGAACTCAATCTGGGTCTCCCACATGGGTGGCAGGTACACAACTCCTAGGTTCTTCCTAAGGTCTGGAGTAGCCAAAAGCTGGAATCAGGAGTGAAGCCAAGACTCAAGCCCAACACTTCGATACTGGATATGGTCATCCCAAGTGAGTTTTCAACTGTTATATCAAATACCCATCTTAATCAACATAATTGGATGAAGTCCTTTGTCTAAGGTGAGTCCGATATCTGGGTTCCTCAAGGACAGACTATGAACCTCCTTTTCCATCTCTCCCACTGTTTGTTGTTGCTGTTTAATCCAGTTATTTGGTTAGTGGCTTTTTAAATTATTTCTGTAAAATCCATGTTGTTTTCTAAGGGCGATCCCTAAAATCTCTCTTCTGTTAGCTGAATGGTCAGGTAACGACTGGATGGATACGTCTGTAAACTCTTAAAATCATTAAGTCTGCTAGTACAACTTCTGGATGTCTGAAGCTTTAATGTCAGCCATACAAAGCTATGTGGTCTTCTAAAGTCCCAGGAATATGAAGGAGCTTTCCAAAGTCCCTAAGGATTGTCTCATTTTTCACTTTTAAGACCTTTTGATGAGCTTCTCTTTTTGTTTCCAACTGGCGTCAAGCACCACAGACTGCTGTGAAACTAAACAACTGTAATTATTTTTGACAAATATCCCCAGGGCAGAGATTTTTGTACTGAGAATGCTCCAACACATATCACAGAAAGAAAACACTGTAAGTGGGGTCTTCCAGGCAATCTTCAGACAGGTTAAATAATGACGGTTCTCCGGACATGGCATTTGAAGAAAGCCCAGCTTTTTTCAGCCCCTATGATGGCTGTCAGGACATTGCTTTATACTGTGGTTGTGGGCTGTTTTTTTTTTTTTTTTTACGATTTATTATTATTGGAAAGCCGGATATACAGAGAGGAGGAGAGACAGAGAGGAAGATCTTCCATCCGATGTTTCACTCCCCAAGTGAGCCGCAACGGCCGATGTGCGCCAATCCGATGCCGGGAACCTGGAAACTCCTCCAGGTTTCCCACGCGGGTGCAGGGTCCCAAAGCTTTGGGCCGTTCTCGACTGCTTTCCCAGGCCACAAGCAGGGAGCTGGATGGGAAGTGGAGCTGCCAGGATAAGAACCGGCGCCCATATGGGATCCCAGAGTGTTCAAGGCAAGGACTTTAGCCACTAGGCCATGCCGCCAGGCCCAGGTTTTTAAGTCTAGTATGGAACTGAAGGATAGGAGAAGGGACATGGGAAAGTTAGAATGCAATTAAACAGTGCCCTTACCAACATTACACTGTTTTATTCAAAGAGGCAATTTTTAAAAAGATTTGTTTATTTTTATTGCAAAGTCAGAAATACAGAAGGGAGGAGAGATAGAGAGGAAGATCTTCCATCTGATGATTCACTCTCCAAAAGACCACAACGGCCAGTACTGCACCAAACCGAAGCCAGGAGGCAGGAACTTCCTCCAGGTCTTCCACATGCGTGCAGTATCTCAAGATTCTTTCCCAGGCCACAAACAGGGATCTGAATGGGAAGCAGGTCTGCCGGGATTAGAACCAGCACCTATATGGGATCCCGGTGCATTCAAGGCGAGGACTTTAGCCACTAGGTCACCGCGCCAGGCACTCAAAGGGGATTTACTTATATTCTATTCCTGGTTTTTTTTTTTTTTTTTTTTTTTTTTTTTTTTTTTTTTTACCCTATCCTTATACTTTTTTTTTACAGGTTCCATCTTCTGCCTCTATTACCCATCTGCTTGTGTACTCTGGTTTATTTTTCTTTTAAAATATGTTTATTTTTACTGGGAAGGCAGATTTACAGAGAGAACAATCTTCCATCCACTGGTTCACTCCCTAAATGGCCATAAACAGCCAGAGATGATCCAATCTGAACCCAGGAACCAAGAGCTTCCTCTATGCCTCCCATATAAGTGCAAGGTCCCAAGGCTTTAGGCCATCCTCCACTGCTTTTCCAGGCTACAAGCAGGGAATTGGATGGGAAGTAGAGCAGTCAGGACTCAAACCGGCACCTATATGGGATCCCAGTTCTTGAAGGGGGAAGGTTAGTCAATTGAACCACTATGTCAGGCCAATGGTGTACTCTTTCCATCAGAACCATTAACATTTAGTCATTCCAAATTGCCACTGTAATAATTCACATGTGTGTTGGTGGTCTTCAAACTGTGTTATTTCCTGTTTTCTGTTGTCCTTTGTGATTACTTATTTTGAAAGTCATACATGTTATATAGAGTAAGAGAAACTGATGAAAATACAGCTCTGCAGGGAGGATTTATAGTAATCGTGCTAAATATTTGCATTTCTTTGTTTGCTCTGGCTATAGGTGTAAGAGCCTTCAAACTGCCCTAGCACTCCTGTTTTCATTTCCAAGCTCGACGACTTTGGTGTTCTTAAGAACTCCCTGAGATACAATCCATGTCTAGCAGTTCTCGAAGCAGTATAGTCCACCGTTATCCTAAAATCCTTTTTATGGCCAAGGAAGGGGATATATTATTTAACATTACAATTAAGTCACTGTATTTTAGGCCCCTAGAATGCTATCTGGTTCACAGTTTCACACATTTCTGCTTGTGGTGATCCCCAAGAGTGGAAGGTTAGAGGATGTTGGAGGGTGAGCAGCCTGCTTCCTCCATGGCGCTGGGAGCTGCTCTTGTTTTCTCAGTCTAGGAAGTGGGATCAGTTACAGGCATATTTCACATGGATTGGTTTTCTGTCACAGCAAGGAGGGGATTTTTCTAGTATCTTCATCTGGAAAACTTGAGTTCTTGGACACAAAGGCTAGAAATTGTGGATGAGCCCCAGAAGTTTCTCACTCCCAGGCTGCGCTGGTCATGGTTCTTCAGAAAAACAGAACCAACAGGACATGTGTACAGTTAGAAAACTTTAACATTCAATACTTAATTTTCCACAATGGATAGAAAAGAGAGAGATCAATAGGAAAACAGAAGACTGAACAACACCACAAAACAAGAAGACCTAACTGCATCTATAGAAGACTCAAATAAGCAGCAGCAAAGCACATTCTCTTGCGTACATGTGGGAATTCTCTGGGAGAGATCATATGTAGGCAAAATAAATCTAAAAAATTCTAAGTATCTGAAAGTATACCATATATACCTGGCTACAATGAAATGAAATTAGAAGACAGTGACAGAAGGAAATTTGGTCAATTAGCAAACATGTAACAAATATTAAATATTTGAACGGTTAATATTAAAATAAAAATTTGCATGTCCCTATTTGTCCAGTAAAGACTAGTACTCTGGGGGCTGCTTTTATTTGTTTGTTTGTTTTTGTTTTTGTGTTGTCGGCTTGGCTTACCCTGAGAGAAAAACAAGTTCTGTTTTTATTTGAGTTATGGAGCAAGGATGGATGTGTGTTTCCCCAGGACTGTAGCCAGATTTTGTGAGAATGAATGTCCTGTTTAGTCATATGAGGATTTTTGGATGCACTTCATGTCTGTCCAGAGTAATTTTTAGGGATCCTGACAGGCAGAGTCTGGAATCTCATTCACAGAGAGAACACTGCCCAGGACATCCCCATCTAGACCCTGGAGAAGCTGTTTTGGGCTTTCCCAGCCATATTTTTAGCTGTCAAGACTGTTTTATTGTCCATGGATTCTGCCTTTTTTTTTCTAATGCTATAATATACTTTAAATAAGAAGACAAAAAGGTACCCTAAGGAACATTACAACACATTTTGAAGAAAATTTAAATAAAAAGAAACATGTAAGAGTTATATGATGGTTAAAAAGCAAATCTAAAAGAGAAATAATGTTGTAAATATTTTTAAGAAAGAAAACATGGACCTGCAACCCTGGCCCCTGTCTGGCTACTAGTGGTTTCCAATGAGCCAGAGAATTTTTGTTCTTCCTTCATGTCAGCTCAATAAACTGATTTTTAGTTCAAAAGAAAAAAAAATGACCTCAAGTCAAAAACCTAAACCTTTCACCTCAAAATGTATAAAACCACCACCAAACTCAAGCCAGGTAGAATAAAAAGTAGGGAGAATGGATATAAACTGGGCTCAAGGTATAAAAATAAAATGAAAAAGAAAATCACTTCTTCAAAAGCATTATATGCTTAACAATACTTCAGGTTAGACCAAGAAGGCTTGAATTACTAAAATCAAGATGAGAAATGGAACATTACTGGAGACTGTACAGAAATATAATAAAGTAAAAAGGAAATACTAAGAATAATTTTAGGCCAACCATGAAAAAAACAAATTCTTAAACAGATAAGAACCACTGAAACAGAACAAATCTGAAATATAACAAAAGAGCAGATGAATTAGTAAACAAACTTCTCCCCAAAGGACTAAGTTGAACTAAGTACTGAAAGAAGTATGTTTTTTATTTTGCTATTTTCTTTCACAACATTTCAAATAATGATATGGAGGAATATAAGAAGTTCAATAAGCACACACGGATTTAAGCAGTTTCAACATTTCGCCATGTTTGCCTCATTCGTGATTCTGTATATATACACACGCACAGAGGTATATACTGTGTTTAAAGCAGGTGCAGATCTATTATCACATAATGTGAAAATCATGGTAATCATAAATAAAATGAAATATAAAATGTAGGTTATTGTTTAACAGAATTTACAAATAGTATATACTATTACATACTAAATACGGCAACCACATTTTAATTATATATATTAAATTTCACATATGAGAGGAAACACAGTAGGTTGTCTTTCTACTGTAGCTGGGAATGTTTTCTTGAATTGTTTCTCAGATAATTCACTATTGGTTATGACAATACCACTGGTTTTGGCACACTGGGTATCTGGCTGCTTTGCCGAATGTCTTTATCAGTTTTGCTAGCTATTTGGTGGCATCTCTGGGCACTTTCTATATTACTCTAATACCAAAGCAACAATATCACAAGAAAGAAAAAGGTTCATGAATATGGAGGCAAAATTTCTCACAAAATATTAGCAAGCCAAATACAGTAAGAATTTCAAAGGACTACATATAATGAGAAATCAGGAATTATATTAGGGATGGAAAGTTGATATAACATACAAAATGAAATCAATGTAATAGTCTATATTAATAAAGTAAGGGACAAAAACAAAATGATCATTGCAGCAGATAAAGAAATAAGCATTTGATGAAAACCAGTACCTTTGTATGCTCAAAAAGACTCAGGCAACTAGAAAATTTTAAAATAATAAAAATCATCTGCACAAGAGAGGAAAAGAGTTGATAACATACTTATGAAACACTGATGTCAGGAGTAAGATAAGAGTGGCCCACTCTCCGCACTTCGGTAACACATTGGAGACACCAGCCGGGAAAACCAGAATCAAAACCAACAAGGAAATAAAATGTACAAATTTTCAAATAACACGTTCTTGTAAAATATCTGCATTGTGAAATATGTGAAATTTGCTGACTTCATATGAATAAAATGATTTAAAAGAAAAAAATATAAACCCACCCCCCAAAATTCTGAGGAATCCACATACATTGAAAATTATTTACAGTTAACAAGACTTCAGCAAAGCTGCAGAATATAAGCAATACATAAAACTTAGATGTGTTCCTAGACATCAAAACTAAAAATACAAAACAGTATTTGGGAAGCAATTTCACAGATAGAATACATGAAGCAATTTTGTTAAAGAAAACACCTAAAACTGACATAATGAACTATAAAACAGGTTTAGAGAAATGGCAAATCATCTTTTAAAAAAAAGTTAAAACAATCTAGAAAAGCAGGTACAAAATCAGAAAACTAATGATTCCTGATTTCTGAGCTACAAAATCTTCAGTCATTAAAATATTGTGGTGCTAGTTTAAAGGCAGGATGGAAAGATGATAGACAGGCAAAATTAGAGAACTAACACCTCCTGATTTCCAAACACAGCACAAAAGCTACAGTCAATAAAATACCGTGGCAGTGGTTCAAGGACAGTTGGTTTAAGGACAGTGTCTATGTGTGTGCAGAATTGAGAATCTAGAAATAAAACCACACATTTATAGTTGATTGATTTTTCTTGCCTAAGATGCTAAAGCAATTCAGTAGGGAAAAGAACAGGTTTTTTTTTTTTTTTTTTTTTTAACAAATACCATTGGGATAATCAGTTTTCTACAAGTTACTCCTCACTAGGGTATTGAGGATTTCTCTGCACACCCCTCCTAAGACTGTTCTGCACCTAAACTGTTGACATATGTCTTGTTAGAGTTATAAGCCAGTCTAGACTACCCGAAACAAAGCCAGGTTCAGCAAAATTATGCTTCAACGCTATAAAAGGCTAAATGTTATAATGAAAATAGACACAAGACATCTGAACAGTAATCTATAGCTATTTTAAGATGTATAGAACATGGTTGTATATAAACTAAAATTGAAATGTCAATGAAGTAGTCACAGGATGTGGTTCAGAACTTGCATTTTTTTTAACATACTGGTTACTCAATGCTATGCCAATTAATTCCATAACGTTATAAATTGTTGCTGATGTTATGTTGGGGCTTTTAATTGATCAGGATGATACTCTTCTGGCTCTACCTTCAGACCGGAGAAGGTCTCCCCAACAAGCCATTGAACTTATCTGGACAATAAGGTGCTGGACTTTATGCTTGGTATATGCTTGCAATGAAAGAATCTCAACTGAACTTGAACTGTGGTTATGCAACAAGGTGGAGGAATCCACCATGGGGGGAGGGTTAGGGGAAGGATGGGGGGAATCCCAGTACCTATAAAACTGTGTCACATAATACAATGTAATTAATAAAAAAACAATTAATTTGGAAGCCTTATGTCATACAAAGTTTAAAAAGAAATTCCAATTGAGTCTATAAACTTAATTGTAAAAGCCAAAGCAATAATACTCTTTAAAAACATAGACAAGAACTGCTGTGGGACTCCCATCAGGCATAAATAAATAAATAAATAAATAGTAATAAATAATCAGTAAAAAAGAAATTTTGCGATCTGATTATTTCTTAAATATGAAATCCTGTATACAGATAACCAAAGAAAACATAGCTAAAATTGAATTTCACAATTAACGCATTTTCATTAGCAAAGTGAAATGACAGCTTGCACAATTAATGCATTTGCAATCACAGATCTAATAGAGTTTATGTAGAATAAAATAATATTAAAACTTAGTAATAAAAAGGTAGCAAAAGTTTAAATGAAGAAAGCACTGCATATTTCTCCAAAGAAGACAAATTGCTAATAAGCAGATGAAAGGATGTTTATATTTGTTAGTCATTACTGACATGTCAGTCAGAACTCCAAGGAGATACCACTTTGCACACATTAGAATGAATGTCTTGAGAAAAACAGAAAAGTTTAGCAAATGTTCTGGGAATCATTATCCTGGTGTGAACAGGAACTCTTGAGCCACCCTAGATAACAATTTGGCTATTACTTACAATAATAAGCACAAGCTTACTATGCAGATATTAATATTAGCGTTATTTTCAACTGCTAAAAAAGTGACAACCACCAAAATCAACTGATCCATCCAATAACTAATGAATGGAAAAATAAAATGTGGTATTACATAATAATCAGAGAGACTATCAAACTAATGGAATTTTAATTAACATGGAGTCAATGAAGAAACCACAGTGAAATTAGAAAGTATTCTCAAGTGAGTAATAGCAAGCATGTAAAAAAAATGGAATGGAATGGAATATTGGCTACCAAAAAACAAACAAACAAAAAAAGATAAGGGCCAATTTGTGGCATAGCTCACTGAGTCTCTGCTTGCACTGCTGGAATTCCATATTGGAATGCTAGCTCCAGCTGCACCTGGACAGACAGCCAATGTCCCTGACACGTATGCGGGAGCCCCTGATCAACTTCTCGGCTTGAACAGCTGTTGGCAACCACAGACAAGTGAACCAGCCAATGAGAGCCCTGTCTTTCCCTCTCTGTCATATTCTCTACCTCTTCAAATAAATGCATTTTTAAAATCAAAATTTAAAAAGGATAAAGCAATACTATAACATCACTAAAATTTAGTATCATTAAGATTTCAACCACAAACACCACATTTGAGTAATGGCTTTCTATGAAATCACAGAATGATTACCTACAGTATGATAACAGTGGGTGCCTTAGAGCGGGGTAACTACAAGGTATGGTATGTCTATTTTGGGTTGATGAAATGTTATGAACATAGATATATTAAAAGCTGAACAATCTTATTACTGCACTAAAACCCACTAGGTAAATTTTATGATATATGAATTATATATATCTCAATAAAACTTTTTTAAATAAATAGGCTTAGCAGGTAGGTGGCCTCATTATATTTTTAAACATATTTTATTTTGTTTTATGTATAATTCCATAGGTGGCCTCATTATTAGCTTTTACTATCTCAACTAGATACATATGTCTCCATATTATAATTCAAAACATTTTAATGATTAAAGGACAGAGTAAATAATGCATAATAATTTTGCAGTTTTTCCTTTAAGTATAAAGAAGTTCAGAACAATATGGTTAATAAATATGATGTACTCAGATTTTTACAGACTGCTGGACCCTGTAATAATGGGGTATAAGTTCTACAGGTACAAACAGAATTACTAAAACTGGCTAAACGTCAAGTCTTAAGGAAACGTTATTAAATTTCCAATGACTCATATTATGTTCTCCAGCTGAGAAGAAATAAAGGTAGCTGTGAATAATCAGAGAGACTATCAAACTAATGGAATTTTAATTAACATGGAATCAATAAAGAAATCACAGTGAAATTAGAAAATATTCTCAAGTGAGTAATAGTAAGCATGTAAAAAAAATTGACATGTACCTAAAGTGGTGATTAGAGATAAATTTGCATCAAGTTAGAGAGATAAAGAAGGCTTAGAGGGTTAGAATTAAGATGCCGACTGAGGAGGAGATCCTGGCAACCACCGAACATCTATACTCACCCTTGTCCCCTACACAGAACTTTGGAAGGCAGATCAAACAGCACAGTACCTCACCTTGTTAAATTAAAGTCGCATTCATTTTCAAGCAGGAACAAGCTTCCATGCCACTCCCCCAACTCCAAAGAACCTGGTGCAGGGAGGCAGCTGCATTTAGGAGAGGACAACGAACCAAATCCCAGGGCCAGGTTCCTTGCAAAAACTCAACGGTGAACAAATGAAGAAATCAAGAAGCAAAGTAAAAATTACTTGGGGAAAAAATGAAAATGGAAACAAAAAATACCAAATCTTATGGGATACAGTGAAACTGGTACTAAGAAGAAAGCTTACAGCAATTAATGCTTATACGAAACACGCAAAGAGAGAGAGAATCTCACATAAAGATTTTATCACTGGAGTCATGACCAAGGTGTAGCACCCCGTACCACCAGCATCCATATACGGTGCTGGTCAAAATTCCAGCTGCTCCACTTCTCATCCAGCTTACAGCTTAGAAAAGCAGTGGAGGATGACATGAAAGCATTGCCCAGCAAGTTGGCACTAACTTTCAAGGCTGAAAGAAGAAATTTGGCAGTCAAGACAATTTTGAGGATTTCACTTGCATTTAGAGAAATAAATATGTAAATAAAAACAATTCAGCCTCCTACATGTTATTAAAATATGGGTTGTAATAAAATAATCGTCTACAAAGCATGTGCATTAAGAGAAAAAATTTTAAAAAGAATTGCTACTGTGAAAACTGGGAAAGCCACATAGAGAAGATGGCCAGATCTCTATTTTTCACCATTCACAAAATGAACATAAAAATGAATAAATACCTAAATATGAGACCTAAAACTGAAACTGTAAGACCAAAAATACAGGGAAAACAGTTCACCCTGAGTGGATAATGATTTTCTAGATAAGACTACCAAAACACAGGAATTAAAAGCAAAAAACAGACATACAGGAGTTCATCAAATAAATGACTCAGCAAAGGCAACAATCAACGGAGTGAGAGACAGCTTACTAGATGGAATAAAATATCTATAATCTACACATGTGACAAAGGGCTAATAGCAAATAAATGAAATCATTTAACTCAAAAATAGCTAATAGATTAAAGCAGACATTTTTCAGCAGAGGATGTACAAATGGGCAGCAGGTACAGAAAGAAAAATGTTCAACATGACTAATACTCAGGGGGATGCAAATCAAAACCACAATGAAGTATCCCTTTAGTCCAGTAGTTTGGTTATTATCAAAAAGACAAAAGACAGCCAGTGCATGTCATAGGTGGGAACAGTATGGAGGATCCACAGAAAACTAAAACTATCATACGGATCCAGCAATCTGACTCTTGAGTATACACACAAGAAAATACATTGGATGAAGTGACATTAGCATTTCCAAGTTTATTACAGCAGTATTCACAACAGCCAACAAATGAGGGCGAGAAACAAACTAACTAAATAAATAAATAAATAAATAAGCAGTTGAGGATGGCCCAAATCCTTGGGACCCTGCACCCGCGTGGGAGACCTGGAAGAAGCTCCAGGCTCCTAGCTTTGGATCAGCTCAGCTCTGGCCGTTGAAGTCACTTGGGCAGTGAATCAACGGACAGAAGATCTTCTCTGCCTCTCCTCTTCTCTGTATATCTGACTTTCCAATAAACATAAATAAATCTTTTTTAAAAATAATGATTGCCCTACAAATTAAAAAAAAAATCATCTAAATCAGAGCTTCCCTCTAAAAATTTAGGAAACAACCACTGCAGGAAAAAAAATTTTTTTTTCGTGAAATGTGATGAAAAGGGCGCAGTGGGATATCCTAGTGTCTAAAATCCTCACCTTGCATGCACCGGGGTCCCCTATGGGTAACAATTCATGTCCCAGCTGCTCTGCTTCCCATCAGTCCAGCTTATGGCCTGAGATAGCAGTAGAGGATGGTCCAAACCCTTGGGACCCTGCATCTGTGTGGGAGACCTAGAGGAGGCTCCTGCCTTCAGATGTGCTTAGCTCCAGCTATTGTGGCTATTTGGGGAGTGAACCAGCAGATGGAATATCTTTTTCTCTGTCTCTCCTTCTCTCTGTAAATCTGACTTTCCAATAAAAATATCTTTTTTTAAAAAGAGAGAGAAATGATGACATGAATTTAATCTGAAAGAAAGCAAGAAATGTGTAACATGGAAATACGATCCAACACACACATAAAATAGGAGTTACTGAAAAATAAAATTCAATAGAACTATGCTAAAAACAATAATTTAAGAAAAAAACTTTATCAGCAATAGACTTACAATATACCTGGGGTGGGGGATAGAAAACAGTCCAAAACAACAAACATGATGTATACTAGTACAATTAGAGACCCCCTTTCCAAAACACAGACTTTAAATAGACCAGGTAACTTACCAACGAAATTTGATTTTCAGTAAATTCTGACAGTAATACATTGTATCAGAGATAATCAGCAACATATTTAGGATAAATGGAGATAAATATTTGACATATTCACTTGGGAAGGCCATGCCATGTATGAGTGCCTCAGTTCAAGTCAAGGCTCCACTTCTAAGTTCAGTTTTCACCTAACGTGCACCCTGGGAGGTGACAGCTCAAATACTGATTCCTGGACACTCCTGTGGGGGACCCGGATGGAGCATCTGGCTCCTGGCTTTGGCCAAGCATAGCCCCTGCTGATGCCGCCCTTTGGATCTGAATCAGTGGCTACACTTCTCTGTTCAGCTGTCTCTGTCTGTCAAATAAAAATGAAATAAATAAAAATTTGGAAAAGTAGGTAAGTTAAGGAATGTTACAGCCTGCCAAACTACAGCTATAGAAGATAAATAAAAAATGTTATTTTGCAAGAAGTCAAGGCTATTTGTCCCCTGAGCCTCTTCTTAGGAATGGAACTCACAATAAGAATCCATATAAAGCTTTTTCAAAATTATTTTTATTAATATAGAGAGAACAAATTTGAAGTAGTTCATAGATACAATTCTAAGAAAACATACCTTCCTCCTTCCACAATCCTTCCTCCTTCCTTTTTTCATTTTTATGAATTTTTAAACTTATTTTATAATCATACTCAATACTCCGCTAAATAAAAGTTCAACGAGTGAAAACTGTATATTGCTGACAACATTTTACCCATACACACTTTTTTCCCATACACTATATATTAGCTACCACCAAAAGGTAATGAAATCAACGTATGAGAGTTACTTGGATCCCTATGTTTAAAGCAGCTAAATTCACAATAGTAAGATATGGAATCAACTCATGTGTCAATCAGTTTATGACTCGATACAGAAAATGTGGTAGGAACCAGTGCTGTGGGGCAGAGGGTTAACTGACTGCCTGCAGCGCTGGCATCCAAAAAGGGTGCTAGTTTGAGTCCCAGCTGTTCCACTTCGGATCCAACTTCCTGCTGCTACACCTGGGAAAGCAGTGAGGGCTGGCCCACATACTTGGGTATTGCACCCAGGTGGGAGACACAGAGGAGTCTCATAGCTCCTGGCTTCAGCCTGATCCAGTCTGGATATTGTGGTCATTTGAGGAGGGTAACAACACAGAAACAATTCTGCATCCTTCTCTCCATAATTTTGACTTTCAAGTATAAAAACAAATATATTTTTTAAAAATAGAATATGCATGAATGTATATATACATATATATACTTATATGTCTATTTATTCAATGGAATACTACTTAGCCATTAAAAATATAATAAAATCCTGACTTATGCAACAAAATTGTGCAATCAGAAACCATAAGCTTAGTGAAAAAAGTCAGATCTAAAAAGACAAATTATCACAAGTTTTCTCTGATTTGTGGTGTATAAAACTCTTAACCAGAAATGTAATGTAGACAATCCAGTTAAAAAAAAAATGAAAAACACAGGCTAAGGACTTGAATAATCATTCACAAAACAGGGTATCCAAGTGGCCAAGATACTTAAAACTTGCAAGATTAAGTCATTGGGAAGAGTAACTTGTCATCAGGAAATAGAAACATCAAAACAACTACCTGAAAAACTCCTCTGCTCTCAGAATGCCAAAATGAAAGGCAAGTGTGCATGCGGCACACACAGGCAATGCACGCAGACACAACCAGGGAAGCGGTGAGGGTGTGGAATATGATGAATTTTACAAGCACTGGTAGTGGGAATATAAATCACAAAAATCACATGAAACATTCTTTAGCATTGTTTACTAAAACTGGACGTATATACATCCTCTGCATAATTTCTCTGGCAAGCAGATATCCAAATACCAAGAACATGTGTGCAAACTGTTCATAGCACTTCTGTAAGAGACAAACCAGGAACAACCCAAATGTCCATCAACAGAGGAATGAGTACACAACAAAGTGCTGAAGAGCAGCAAGAATGAAGAACTAAGACTACAAAATTCTCTGAATTAAAAAGATGAGTCAAATAAGTTCTAAAAAAAAGTGAAACCACAGAATGTCATTTGTGACAAGTTCAAAACACATGATAGCACTAATCTTGCTTTTAGAAGATAAGGGTGTGCCAGACATGAGGGATTAATTACCATGATAGCTGCAAACTTTCTAGGGCTTCTGCAGAGCTAAGAATGTTTTGTTTCTTGTCTGGCAGATAGTTTACACACATAAATCTCTTGATTTTATGATGATTCATCAAGCTATTCTTAGGACTTGTATACATTCCATATGTGTATTATTACTTGAATACTAGTGAATTTTAAACACAGTACACAAATCATGTTAAATCTTAACCCAAAGTCACATAATCCACAACCCAGGACTAAACTTAGTGCTCCACATGACACTGGTGATAAATGCCTGCTTTTCAAACTACCCATTCAAAGAAAAACTCGAATACAAAAAGGATCTATTGTCATTATTTCTCAATTTTCAGGAATGCTTACTTGCCTTAGTTCAGAAAATATTCTCTTATTGGCATTCTCTAATATCAGATTTGACAAACCCAACCCAATTTTCCCCCTCAATTGACAATTACTACACAAATCAGCTTAGAAGCTCCTTCAGAGTCCATACCTCTCATTCCTGCTTCCTCAAGTTACAGTTCAGATTGAAATTCACTTGCAGTAAAATGAATTGCTTTATACCGGACCATGAACAACGCTTTTTCTATTTTGAAGATTATGAAATAATTATCATGAAACCACTCCTCACTGTCTCTTTAAAGAAAAATATCACTAAGAATGTTCACAGTTCAGCTTATCCTTGACAAACATTTGGCATGACTCAGGTCAAAAAGGAAGTTTATCAATTTGAAACAAAACTACTGACTGCCTTCAAATGTAGGCTACTTTTTAAATCTCTTCCCAGTAACAAATATTGCAAGTTTTAAGCACCTTGGTTGTTTTTCTTGCCCTGTTGTAAAAAGCCTTCAAGATAAAATCTTAGAACTAACATATAAATGTCTTTGATGAGCCTGATGTGATTTCAAGACATTTTTTACCCGGTCATGGATCTCATCGCAGTTTGAAGGTGAACACCAATCAGAATGGAATCTGTAGGCATGGAAAAAAAAGTGGTAACTTGTAGATAAATGGAGAAGAAAAAAACATTTATCTAAATTCTCAAATACCAGACATACAAAGTCCTATTTTATTGTACCTGTGGGATATCATACGTAAGATTAAAATAGCATATTTTCTTCCTTTGGTATAGGAAAAGGACTGATATAAATTTAGGTATTGATTCTGTTATATTGTTTAAGTCCTCACAGTAAGTTCAACAGTATTAATCATACAGGTTGCTAGGAATTTCAGACAACATGCATATACATCTAACCATTTCAATGCTTTAAATATATAACTTTTTAGAACTTTGTCTCCAAACAGGTTTTCAAAATAGGAAAGTAATTTCATGTACAACACTTTCTAAAATCAATTCTTATTCTTAAGTAATTTAATCAGGTTCTATTACAGAACAAATTTCTGCAAACAAAAAAGTTAGTTTGATGAAATGAAACAAAATGTAGACAGCAAAAGAAATACTTAGAATTTAATCATGTCCTTATTCTCTCACAATATAGAACACAGAAATTAAACCATCCCTTTGCAGTACATATGGTATCAATTCTCTAGTTTCTATTATGAGATAAATATATTTTTAAAAGTTATGTAGGAAAAACATGACTAAACAAGTCTGAGGGTTGGAATTAAATATGTCACAAAAGAAATCAAGCATCCATTCCTGTTGTATCTTTCTGAAATTTAAAGCTGGCATTAGTATACTTGAACACAATGTGTTTGCACAATGAGAACTTCCAGACATAATTATATTGCATCCATATAAAGTATACTATTATTGATAATTTCATCTTAAAGAAACAGGTAAAATGTTAATATGTTGTGTATATTTTTAGTTTTTTTTCTCTCCCAGTTGTTTCTTAAAAACTCCCACTGGTATATGTGTATTCAAAGTTTAGCTATTAGACAAGATAGATTATGTGGTTTACATAATCTACTCTCGAGGACACACAAGCAGTGAATTATCAGCTACATCCACATTTTGGTTTTCTACGTACATGCAGCACACCTAGGAAATCTGAGCTCCAGTTATGCACCTGCATGTGGACCTCTTCAAAGACTAGGGGGATCCACTAGTCTGTGCTGTGGCTTAAAGAATGCTGGCTGACCAATTTTTAACTACAGTTACAAAAAAATCAAAGCTTTAAGCTCATTTTAATTAATTTGCCAGCATGTCTTAGTCTAATTTTAGGAATAATTGTAAGGCCTAATACTTGTTTTAAATCATATGCTACTCTGCATATCTTAAGAAGAAAATTGCTTCTGAAATATGACAAAACACAACAGGTAATCAAAACTGAAACCATTTCATGATGTGGTGATTTTATTGGATCTATTTTATTTATTTTTTTCTTTTTAGGATTTATTTTTGGGAGAGCTGTAGGGAGAGGTAAAGACAGACCGAATCGTCCATCTATCAGTTTACTCCCTAAACTGGTAAGGCTGGAGCCATGACTAATTCAGGCCAGAAATTCCATCCTGGTCTTCTGCGTGGGCAGAAGTCTTAAACACTGGAGCCATTTTCCAGTGCTTTTCCAGGGATACTGACAGGGATGTGAACTAGAAGTGGAGCACCCAGGACCGGAGCTGTTGCTCTGAGATGGGATGCCATCATCACAGGTGGCTTAACCTTCTCTATCCCAATGCTAGCTTCTGCTGGTTTCTTCTTTTGTCTTTTTTAAAGAGCTCAAAGCAGAGCACCTTCACTGTAAACAAAGTAGCTCCTGCCCTCTGGACTCTGAATCTGCTTACTCTGAACCTGCTTACTTAGCCAGCTGGAGAGTGAACCAGGGGACAGAAGATTTTTCTGTCTCTCCTTCTCTCTATAAACATGCCTTTCCAATAAAAAATTAGGTATAATTTTTAAACAGCGTAACTGTTTTATGTGCTTATGTCAATATGATACCTTAGACATGACTCTAAAGAACTAAAAAGATGGTAATCAACATTCTGTATCTCAGATTTGGGGTCTCCAACATGCCTCTCTATGTTCACTGTGAATGCTAACAAAACCAATGAAGAAGACAACTACATTCAGAAGAGTAATGCTTTAACAGAGCAGCTAAACAAGTACACTCTTTCTCAACTCATTCGGTGTGAGATGACCTTTTGATACATTCTCTATAGTTAATTAAATCTTTAATTATGTCTGATGTGTGCTACTTAAATTGATTTCTTCTGTAAAGACAGATTGATTTCCAGGCCACTGTCAGTTTTTCAGATTTTCAATTAACAAAACTTTTTAAATTTGTGACACAGATAAGAGATTTCCAAAGTTTTTTTATTTTTTAAAAAAATGCAGAGGGATTCTTTGAAATTCTTATTATAGCAGAGAGCCAACTTTAGTCCCAAGACCATCTTTAGAGACAGAGAGAGCATTAATATGATTACGCTTCTCTTGTGAGAAGTTTGTGAGATGTAATTTGAGAAAAGTAGATATTATGTGACACCAACATATAAATCATTATGATTAAATGCAAATATGACTTAAGCTACATGTATACTAAGCCATATCTGTAATATTACTTCCCCCTATGAATCTTCAAAAAACATATCACATACTCTACCTTTCAGTTTAAAAAGACACAGTATTGAATCACATTTAAAGTGATTCAGATGTTTAGTAAACTTGCTCCTAAAAAAAAATGGGCTATGAAGATATATCTGTTACTATGTAACACGTGACATATTCCAAACAAACTATACCTTTTCAATTACTTCCCATGCATAATTGCTGTCTTCCCTTATATTAAGTGTGCAGAAGATTAGTACAAAAGTGGAGACTACAGCTCACCTATCCCTGAGAGAAGCTCGGTTTAGCACAGGGCTTGGTGAATGTTTTGGCATTGTTGAGGGTGCTGAGTGGACGAGTAAGGTCCTTGCTGAATGCTGGGGCTTGCCGCATGACCTGGAGCTAAGATACTCTTCACATCTTTCTAAAGAGTCATCAAACTCTCTCCCATGGGGTGTTCTGATAACCTGTTTTTAAAAAACATTAATATAAACCACATGTAAAAATCAACTACGAATAGAAATGCATACATTAATATTTCTATAGCATAATACAGAGTGGTACAATACATATGGTAACATTACACAAATATACATACAATATTTGTAAGCTTTTTAAGTTAATAAAATTTTTCTAAAAATAAGATTAAACACTAAATATGCATGAGTATTAATTCCGCATGTATACAAGTTACACATCGAACATGAAAGGCTTTTAAGATTTATTTGTATTCCTTGATTCCCTCCCCCGCAAAATGGCTGCATCAGCCTATGCTAGATTCAACAGGAGTTTGGAATTAGGAATTCTATATGGGTCTCCCAAATGGGTGGCAGGAGTCCAAAATGCTTAGGCCAACAGCTGCTGTCTACCCAGCTACATTAGCAGGGAGCAGGATTGGAAGCGAAACAACTGGGACTCAAACCATTACTCCTGTTACATATGGGCTGCAAGTGCCATAAGGGGCAGTTTTAACCCTCCATCCTAAAACACTCAGTCCAAATTGAAAGTCTTCTGAACAAAGGTAGGATTGATATAGCGGCATATAAAAGAAAGAACATACATGCATTGAATCAAATGATAGCCTAGTTTAGCAATGTGGTAAAGGAGAACTAAATATAAATTCCAGCTATAACATTCATTCATTACTGCATTTGTTCTGGTGTGGACAGAATATTCGCTGGGAACCTATTGAATATGTTAGCTAAAACTAAGATCTAGAGAGAAACAGGAAGTTAAACACATAATCTAGATGAGATGTAGAGCAGAGTGGTGCAGTGGAAGCGTGCTGTGCCCATAATCTAGATGAGATGATCTAAACAAAAAGATAACTCACAACAATATATGCTGAAGCACCTAAACTGTCACAATGGCGTATGGGAGATGTTACAGTACAGCATTTTAAACTTCTGCCTGGAATGCACACATCACATATTGGAGTTTCCAGGTTTGAGTCCTGGCTCCTTGGCTTCAACTCAGCTTTCAGTTAACGCATCCTGAGAGGCAGCAGAAGATCCATCAAGTTCTTAACCCACCTTGATAGAGACCTAGATCTAATTCCAGGATCCTGGCTTTAGTCTAGGACAGCCCTTGCAGTTCTAGATGTTTGAAACAATGAACCGATAGAAAATTCTTTCTCAGTGACAAGTGTTGTGGCTATCAAGCTAAGCCTCTGCTTTTGTTTTTTTTAATACATTTTATTATTATTGTTATTATTTTATAATACAGTTTCATATTCCCTTATCCCCTCTCCAGTAACCTCTCCCCCCCCCAGTTCCTCTATATCATTACTAACATAAAGTTCTTCATACTCAGTCATATGTCCATCATTGCGGGCATAGACACTGGCAGAGAGTCCAGAATCCTATTGTCTAGATATAGTAAACAGTTTCATTGTAAGTCCATCTTTGTCTGAAAGTAGAAACGCATACCACACTATATCCTCACATCTGAATGTTAGTCTCAATTTCGCAGCTACTGTACATCTCCTTAAATGAAAAGTCATGATTCAAAATCAACAATAGAAAGAAATTTACAATGCCATGAGGTTAAATGACATGTTACTAGATATGACAGTTTCCATTACACAGCTACTAAACATCTCGTTAAATGAAAAGTCATGATGTAAAATCAACAATAGAAAGAAAAATCGAAATTTACAATGCCATGAAGTTAAATGACATGTTACTAGATATGACAGTCTCCATTACACGGCTACTGTACATCCCCTTAAATGAAACGCCACAAAACAAAATCAACATCTGGAAGAAAAAAGAAATTAACAACATGAAGAAGTTGAATAACATGCTATTAAATGACTAATGTGTAGCTGAAGAAATGAAAATCAAGAACCTTCTTGAAGAAAATGATGCCACTTCATGATCTATGAGTCATTGAATGAGTTAATCAGAAGAGTTTTGAAGAGATGAAACAACAGAAAACAACAAAACCCATGCGATATAGTTTCCGCTGATTTTTGTTGAAGTGTGTCTCCTCCAGACAATAGCAGACAGGTTTTGTTTTTTAATCCAGTCTACTAATCTATGACGTTTGATTGAGCTTAAGTCATTTACATTCAGAGTTTAATATACATGGGTGTTACTTTGGTCCTGTCATTTTAGGAATGGGTTGTTCATTGATTTAGTCTTCTGTTGTCATTTTACTGGGATGTTCTTCACATTTGCCTTTGGTTTTGGTGGGTGCTATTCCTCTTTTCTGTCCAGAGAACATCTTGAAGTATCATTTGTAGGGCAGGTTTGGAAGAGGCAAATTCTTATAGCTTTTCTTTACTGTGGAAGAATTTTATTTCATTGTCAAAGACAAAAGAAAGCTTTGCTGGGTATGTTATCCTAGGCTGACAATTTTTTTCTTTTAGAATCTGGAATATGTCACTCCATTCTCTTCTTGCCTGTAGAGTTTCCTGTGAGAGATCTCCAGTGAGCTTAATTGGCATTCCTTTATATGTCAATTGTTTTTGTTCACGTGCACATTTAAGGATCTTTTCCTTATGTTCAATTGAAGAGAGCTTGATGATCATGTGTCTTGGTGAAGATCGCTTTTGATCAAGCCTGTTGGGAGTTCTCTGCCCCTCCTGGATGTTGTTTCCCAATTCTTTCTCCAGATTATGGAAATTTTCCCTTATTATTTCATTAATTACATTTGCAAACTCAGCTTCTCTTTCTGCACCTTCTGGGACTCCCATAACTCTTATATTTGGCTTCTTAATAGTGTCTTTCAATTCTTGAATACTTTTTTTGGCCTAATCCAGCTCTGCTTCCAGCTTTTTGTTTGCTTCCCCCTGATGACAGGAAATACCTTGCAATTCTGGGATTCTTTCTTCTGCTTTCTTCATTCTATTTTGGAGACTCTCCACTGTACTTTTAATTTGCTCTACTGTGTTCTTAATTTCTGATATACCAGCCTTGATTTGCTTTATTGCTTCCTTAAATTCTTTGAACTCTTGCATGAGCTTCTCATTGTTGATCAGAATCTTTAAAATGAGTTTTATGGATTCTGTGTCCCCCATTTTCTCGATGTCTTCCTCAGTTTGCTCCTTTGCAGGGGAGTCTTCGGTAATATTCATTGTGCCTTTGTCTCTTCTTTTGCTCTTGATCATTGTACTTCTTGTTAGCAGAGTCTTGAATTCCTTGGGGCAGGTTTCTAAGCTGTGTCACCCACAGGTCTACAATGCAATTTTACTTATTGAGGTTGGTACACAACTTTTTGCTTGCAGCTACTTGTGCCACAACCTGCAGCAAGTTCCAGGTCTGGATTTTTATGTTAGATTTCCACCATGGTCTCCGTAGCCCCATCTCTTGGCTCACCACTCTCCATCTCCTGTGATACCGTGCTGAGGCTGCACTGTTGTCACTGCAACCTTTCTCCTACTTCCGGTTGGAGCAGGTCCCAGGATAAGAGAGACACTAGGTGTCCTATATAATTAGCTTGTTGTTGGTGCTGATCTTGTCAGAACCTGTTGGACTTTAGGTTTGGGTGCCACATGGACTTATTTTGACCGGTAGGCTGCCAGAGTCAGTATTATTTTCCTGTGGGACCAATGCTATCATGGACCTCAGCAAGTTCTTGCGAGCTCAGCACATGCGCAGTTTATTGTTGTCCCCTGCAGTCCTGAAGCTATTGCCACAGTGCCCAAAATGGCGCCTGATATACAACCACTACAGTTCTTGATGTGCTGGTCGTCAGATCTGAGGGCTATCCAGACCTGTCCTGGGTGGAACCCGTAGAATGCCACGTCATTGCAGTTCACTGAGACAGAAATGAGCTCACTCCCAGCTCAGCGCATGCTCAGTCCCTTCCCTTGCCCTTTTCTCCTTTCGCAAAATGGCATCCAATTCAGTTCTAAGGAGCTGACTTGGCTGTGAAATCCACTCTGTTCTTGCACTGCCCATGTGAGATCTGTTGCTATGTCTCTGCTTCTGGTCAAATCAAATGGACCAGCAGAACGGACAATTCTTTGTCTGGGTTCACCACCCGAGCTCCCAGTGAAAGTCCCTTCCTAGCTGGTTGCTGGTGGAGTTCCGGATGCTGTTGGAGTTTAGTTTGCCGTGCTGGAGTATCAGTCTCTGCAACACCACACCGTTGTGTCTGCTGTTTCCTGTGTCGGTCAGTCTCCAGGTACCCCTCTGCTGTTGTTCTGTCCCTTCCTATTTCCTGAAATATGTCCTCTCTGCTTCATCCTGATTAAATGTTTTTCTGTCCGCATAAACGTGTCCTTACTCTATTTCACCATCTTGATTCTCCAAGCCTCTGCTTTTGATGTTGGCATTCCATATGGTCACCCGTTTAAGTCCTGATTGCCCCATTTCTGATTCAGCTCCCTGCTGATGCACCTGGGGGGGGGGGGGAGCAGTGGAGCTGGCCCAAGCACTTGGGCTCCTAAACCCATGAGGAAGACTTGGGAGAACCTTCAGGCTCCTGGCTTCAGAGCAACCCAACTGGCCTTTGTGAACCAGTGTATGGAAGATACCTGCTCTGTGTATGTGTGTGTGTGTGTGTGTGTGTGCGTGTGTGTCCCCTCCTCTCTCTATAACAATGCCATAAAAGTTCTACGTAAGTGAATAAGTAAATAAATAAATAATAAATCTGGGCTCGTCATGGTAGCGCAGTGGCTGAAGTCCTTGCCTTACATGTGCTGGGATCCCAAATCGGTGCCAGTTTCTAATCCCGGCAGACCCACTTCCCATCCAGTTCCCTGCTTGTGGCTTGGGAAAGCAGTCTATGATGGCCCAAAGCCTTGGGACCCTGCACCCATGTGGGAGACCAAGAAAAATCTCCTGGCTCCTAGCTTCAGCCATGGCCATTGCTGGGTAAGTGTTGGGGAGTGAACCAGCAAATGAAATATCTTTCTCTGTTTCTTCTTCTCTCTGTAAATCTGGCTTTCCAATAAGAAAACAAACAATTTTTTTTAAAAAAAACCTTCTTTCCTCCCATTTATTATTATTATTATTATTTTATGATACAGTTCCGTAATTCTGGGATTTCACTGACTTCCTCCCCATATTCCCTCCCCCCACACACTGGTTTCTCCTATATTATTACAATTGTATTGTCCTTCATAAACAATCCTAAGTCCATCATTGTGGGTATGGACAATGGCACAGTCCAGCAACCTATTTTCAAGATAAATTTAACAGTTTCATGGGGAGTACATCTTTGGTCTGGAAGTAGAGGTGCATATTGCATTGTATCCACACATCTGGATATGTTAGTCTCCATTACACAGTTACTATACGTCTCCTTAAATGAAAAGCCACAAAACAAACTCAACAACAGAAAGAAAAATAGAAGTTTACAATGCCATGAAGTTAAATTACATGTTGCTAGATATAACAGTCTCCATTTCACAGCTACTGTACATCCTCTTAAGTGAAAAGCCACAAAACAAAATCAACAACCAGAAGAAAAATAGAAATTTAAAATGCCATAAAGTTAAACAACATGCTACTCAATAACTAATGTGTTTCTGAATGAAAAAGAAAATAAAAATATCCTTGAAAAAAATGATGCAATTGTATGATATATGAGTCAGTGAATAATTTGAGAAAAAAAACTATTTTGAAGAAATGAAAATAAAAATAAAAGCATCAACATCCTTGAGATACAGCTTCCACTCATCTTTGTTGGACAGATTTATCTCCTGTAGACGGGTTTTTTTTTTTTTTTTAATCCAGTCTACTAATCTATGACGTTTGATGAGTTTAAGCTATCTAAATTCAAGATTAATATGAATAAGTTGTAATTTAGTCCTGTCATTTTAGCAATGGGTTGCTCATTGTTTTAGTCTTCTGTTATTATTTTACTGGGATATTCTTCACATTTATCTTTGGTTTTGTTTGGTGCTATTCCTTTACTCGGTCAAGAGAACATCTTTAAATATCGTTTGTAGGGCAGACCTGGAAAAGGCAAATTCTTTGAGCTTTTCTTTACTGTGAAAGAATTTTATTTCATTTTTAAAGACAAAGGAAAGCTTTGCTGGGCACATAATTCTGGGCCAATAATTTTTTCCTTTTAGAATCTGGAATATGTCACTCCATTCTCTTATGACCTGTAGAGTTTCCTGTGAGAGGTCAGCTGTAAGTCTGATTGCCATTTCTTTATATGTCAGTTGATTTTTTAAAAAGTCTTTTAAAAAAGAAATTTTTGTCTCTTTCTTAGGTAGATGAAAATACACTTTTTAAAAATGCCAGTGTGATAGTTACTGCCAAAGAAAATCTGAAAGCATGAAAGACTTCTAATGGTCTGGACAATGGAGGTCTCATAGAAGAGACAGAAACAGAATCAAGGCCATAGATACAGTAAATAGAGAGAGGGAATTCAGGGTTTGGGAGTCAAAAGGCAGAAGTGAAAAATAAAGAATAGAACCACCTGTCCATCTTTTTAGAGAAATAACAGAGAATATCATACAAGTGGGAAGGTAACATTGTGTAGAATTTTCAGTGCAGTAACACAATAGGCAACATTGCTAAACATCTTTAATATGAAAAGTACTAAACAACAGAAGAACTCAAAACAGTGAAATCCAGAATGGGAAATATGAAAATCAAGAAATGGCAAAGCATGAGAAAGAAAATTGGAACTAAATAAATGTACAAGCAGTTTTGTAATGAGAACAGAGCTGCAGGGCATTCATTCAATGGAATTTGAATATGTATTTATTTTGTAAGAATTTTAAACAGACATTTATAAAACTTATTATGTATTTACTGGATACCAAGTTGTGTTTCAATACATGTGTATATTGTGTAATGACTGAAGTAAATACATCAATTTCCTCATTCAATATTTATGATGAAATTTTCAAATCTCCTGCTTTTCAAATGAGAAACAATAAAGCACATCAGAGTTACCTATAATAACCCTATTACGCCACAGACATCCAAAGCTTCTTTTTTGCAAAAAAAAAAAAATGGGGGGATTTATTTATTTATTTGAAAGGCAGAGCAACACAGACAGGAAGGGAGGAAAGGAAAGGAGGGAGGGAGAGAGAGAGAGAGAGAAAGCGAGGGAGGGAGAGAGAAAGAGAGAGAGAGAGATTCCGTTCATTACTTCACTCCCTAAATGGCCACAACAGCCAAGGTCAGGGTCAGACAAGGATCAGAAGCTGGTGACTACATCCTGGTCTCCCACATGGGTGATGAGTTCATTATTGAAACCATTTTCACTGCCTTTCCAAAGGCAGGCATCTGGGCTGGAATCAGAGTACCCAAGACTACAAACAACACTCCTATGGTTTGCCAGGATCATGCCACAATACCAGCCCCTCGAATCCCAAAACCTCTCATAAACATATCACAAAAATTGAAGAGGATAAAATCGGTGAATCATAACCAAATTGAGTTTAATCAAATACACTACTCATTTACTACAAATAATTATCGCAGTTTTCATTTAACAGATGCTAAAAAAAAAAGTTAAAATTCAATACCCACTCATTGTTTTTAAAAAGTCTATTCTTTGCAACAGGATTTTCAGCACAAATGTCAACATAAATTTCCTTAATTTAATAAAGGATGTCTCTCAAAACTCTATAGCAAATAATTTTCATCCATGGGAAACATTAGACATGATCTTATCAAAGCCAGAAGGTAGATAAGAACATGCCACCCATTTAAGTTTATGCTTTAGTAGCAAGCTAAATATGAAAACTCAATGGCTTCACATAATAAAGGTTGATTTTCCTTCTGCTATATGGTAATGCAGGTTAGCAGGAGAAATGACAGTTTATAAAATGGCCCAAGGATCTGTATTGATGGAACACGCTGAACAACTCAAGTATATCATCTAAAACATGAGTTTTCCTTGTCATAGAAACAAAACAGTGTTTATGTTAACTCTTCTATGCTTTATCCTGAAGGAATTCACATAACTTCCACTCACAGTCTACTGGCTAGAGCTCTAACCCTTGCTACTTTTAGGAGGACTAGAAAATTAGAAAAAGAGCATGAATAGCCAGTAAGTAACAAACGTCTCTGCAATATCCACTACCACCACACTTCAAGATTCTAGAAAGTAATAGAAATGACTTGATAATATCTATGACAAAATTTTTCCAGAGTATCAATTCCAGGAGCTGGTGTTGCACAGCAGTGATTTAAGCCTGCATACCAGCCTCCCACATGAGCACTGATTTGTGTGCCGCTTGCTTCACTTCCTATCCAGCTCCTTGCTAATACACCTGGCAAAGAAGATGGTCCAGGTGCTTGGCTTCCCGTCACCACATCAGAGGAGCTGGTTGGAGCTCCTGGCTCCTGGCCCAGTGATCTAGCAGAGGCCTGGCGATATTGGGTACGTGCAGAGTGAAATAGCAGTTGGAAAACATCTCTCTCTCTCTCTCTCTCTCTCTCTCTCTCTCTCTTTCTTTCCCTTTCTTTCTGTAACCCAGACTTTCCAAAAAGAAATCTTTTTGAAAAATAAAATCTAAGCCTACATATTGGTTTAAAAAAACATAAAATGTGATTTGACATTAAAGACTATTTATAGGGACTGGTATTGCGGAGTAGTACATGAAGCTGCCATCTGAGATGCCATCCTTCTAGAACAATAGTTTTGTCATATCTTCAATTTGAAGCAGCCAACCACTAAATTAACTTACTAAGACACAAGCAGTGTTTATGATCCACTTTGCCAAAATGTCACAGGCTTCAGTTTAGGTACATTCAATCTTCAAGTAACATTCAAGCTTTTTACCTGCAGTCACACTGTAATTTGAAATAGTACACTTACTTACCTATATGAAAACATCATAAAAGACATCTTAGAATCACAGTGGCGACACTGGAGAATTTGTATATGGGCATATAACTTCATTTGAAAGGTGCCCGAGGCCAGGGGTGTGCATTTGATACAGCGGTTAGGACACCATTTGGGATGTGTGCAACCTTCCTAGGGCCTGAGTTAGATTCCAACTCCACTTTCAAGTTAAGATCTCTACCAATGTACCACCTGGAAAGTAGCAAGTGGCAGTTCATGGACTTGGGTCTCTCTCTACCCAAGTGGAATTCTAGTTTGAGTTCTGGGTTCCTGGATTCAGCTTATCCCAAATTTGGCTGCTGTAGACTTTCGGGGAGTGAACTAGTAGGTGGAAAAGCTCTCTCTCTCTCTCTCTGGCTCTTTGTTTCTGTCTTTTCAAATAATTAAATTTCAAAAAAATTGTTTCTAAGGCACCTAAGAATGAAAATGATCAAGATGCCACATATCTAATGGTCTGCAGTTCCAAATAACAACAACAGTCAAAAAAAAAAAAAAAAACAACCCTGCTTCTTGCAAAGATTTTTCTGGTCTGGGTAAATGATAAACATGAACATCTAACACTAACTCCTAGGTGCCTTCACATTCCAACTTGCAAGAAACAGTATTCTGAGTACAAACTCACCCTTGTCTCCTGTCAGGTTCCTCCAGAAACTAAGTCCCTCACCCTGCCTGCTGTCTGCTTTCTGCTTTCTTTTGCATCTGACCTGCTAGAAACAAAAGCTCAGAACTTGTTAAAGTTAAATCCCCTTTGGAGTACAAGAGTCATATGACTGATTTTTAAGCTCTGATATGTTTCTAAGCCTAAAAACCATTTCCAGGGATTCTCCTGAGCCTAAAGAACTTTTCAGAAAACGCTGAGATTCTGTGCATTCTAACTAGTCCTTTTATATTTTCCTGTTTCAATAAATAGGAATAAATAAAAGTGACACTGAGCTGTAAAAATAAAAAAAAATTGAGAATTATCCTTGTATCTTACAGCTGGGCTCCATTCAATGTTTTCTACTTCCAAAGTTTTCCCAGATGCTTTTGCCAAGACCTTAGATTTAAAAAAAAAAAAAAAAAAAGCCTAGAGATATCATCGGGATCTTCTTAATCTCCAAGCTGCAGTGAGTGGAACTTACACCATGCACCAATTCATGTCTTCTAGCACCAAAAGTTTTTTAGTCACTTTGCCACTGAACTTTTATAAATTCTTTTTGTAATCCTGAGCCTTTCTGAGAAAACATTTATCTTGTCCCTCTGTCAAGTCTGCTTTTCCAGCAGCATTAATTCTAAATATCTAATCTCTCCACTGCTTTTAACCTCCATCACCAGCACTATCCCAACCCCAGCTATCAGTAACTTTCACCTTGACCACTCAATAGCCTATTAAATTGCGTGCCAATATCAGCTGTTTTCCCATCCCAATCTACTTTCCATACTGCAGTACAGAGCGATGTTTTGAAAGTGTAAATCTAGCCATATCGGCTTGCTATTTAAAACAACTGCATTTGCTTTCTGTTATCCTTAAGATAATGACTAAAATTCCTAACATGACTTAAAAGACTTGAACCGTATTTGGTTTTCCATTTCCAACTGTAACATACCAGCTCATGTTTTTACTTCTAACAATGTTGGTTTTCCAATCACTGAGGCATGGAACCTTTATAAACGTTCCTTTCCCACATGTTCTTTCCTCCCTGTTGCATAAGGTAAGTTCCTACTAATCTTTGGATTTCAAGGCTCCCAAGATGTTTTTGTCCTTCTCTTTGATCAAGGAGTTATATGCCCTCCATAATATTTATCACAGCTCCAAGTATAAATGGATTTCTTAGTGATCTTGTTAATATTTTCCTCCCCCATTATCATATCCATGTGTGCATAGATGATTCCTAGCTTTGCTGTATTTTTATTTCAGCATATTTTTCAGGTATAAACTCTTTAGAAAGATAGAAAGACATGGTGGAGGGGAGTGCGACGGAATGTTGCTGGTACAATTGAACTCACTAACTTTCTGCTGTAATTCACTAACTTTCTGCTATAATTCACTAACTTTCTGCTGTAATTCATTCCTCCTTTCTGCAGAGCATAATTGTAGCTAGGAATTCTTCCCATCTTGTGAAACAATGTAATTAATTAGTTCTTAGCAACATAATATAAGCAAGAATTCTAAGTTTTAATTAAAGTTCAGGTTTTTATGAAGCAAGTTTCCTACAAGTTTTCCTTCATCTTTCATCATGTGAAAAAACCCTAGAAGATTGTATAACTACATAAAGAAAACAATATTAAAGATCAAATGCACCCTCTACCTCTATGTGATTAAGAACTAAAATTCTGGGCCAGGAATGTTCGCCTAGTGGTTAAAATCCTTGCCTTGCATGTGCCAGGATCCCATATGGGCGCCGGGATCCTATATGGGCGCTGGTTTATACCCCTTCCAGCTCTCTACTTGTGGCCTAGGGTAGCAGGAGAGGATGGCCAAAAGCCTTAGGCCCTGCACCCACTTGGGAGACCCAGAGGAAGTTCCTGGCTCCTGGTTTCAGATTAGCTCAGCTCTAGGCATTGTAGCCACTTGGGCAATGAACCAGTAAATGGAAGATCTTTTTCTCTTTCTTTCTCTCCGTTAATCTGCATTTTCAATAAAAATAAAGAAATTAAAACAAAACAAAACAAAAGACACAGTAGACAACGGCCCTAAGAAGGATGGAATGATACATAGGCAAGTGGAATGGTGTGTTAATGCATTTTTTCCCTTAAAAACTTCAGATAACTTTGTAGTATTGTTTTCAGACATTTAAGACAAAGGTACAAATCTCTGTACAATATATAGATACATAAAATTCAGTGATAAAGTCAGCATAAAAACTTTAGAACTGAAATCTATTAGATAATTATAAACTGATTATATTTGTGGTTTTAAAAATAAGAGTCTATAAAACAATTAGACCAAAGAAGAGTTTCTTAAAAACAGGGCTAACTGAAAGAAAAATAAAATGAAGATTACACAGGTTGAAGTGACTAGAGATAAATACAAATATGAGTAATTCCATACAACAGCTTACCAACTTTTTCTTCAGGAAAGTAAAAATGAAACTTATATAGAAAACGAGAAGTAGGATTTAGGAGGTTCATGAAGCTGGCATTCTGGAACAGTGGTTAAGGGTGCCATACGTGGTACCAACAGCTCATATGGGCACTGGTTTGCATCCTGGTTGCTCCACTTTTATTACAGTTCCCTGCTGGTGACCTGGTAAGGGCAGCAGTAGATGGCCAAGTGTTTGAGCACCTGCTGCTCATGTCAGAGACCTGGATGAGGCTTCTGGCTCCTGAGTTCCAACTGGTTAAACCCCAGCCATTGCAGCCATCTGAGAATCAAAAGGTGAAAGATAATCTCTCTCTATCTTTCTCTCTCTCTCTCTCATTGCAGCCATCTGAGGGGTAGACAGTCAGATGGAAGATCTCTATTAATCCTTCCCTCCCTCTCTGTAACTCTGACTTCCAAATAAATACATAAATTTAAAAAAAATTATAACAAGAAAACAAAGTAATCAAAATGGCTATGATGTAATGCTGCAGGCCAAACTGAAGAAATAATCTGAGGCAGTTTTTGGCTCAGTGCTACCACCGCCACCGCCAGAACCCCATATGGACACTGATTTTTGTCTTGGTGCTCCACTTCCAGTCCAGCTTCTTGCTAATGCACCTGGGAAAACAGCCAGAGAAGCCCAGGTATTTGGGCCTCTGCCACCCATGGGAAAGATCTGGATGGAATTCTTGGCTCCTGGTTTACATGGTACTGACCAAGCCATTGCATCCACTTAAGGAGTAAACCAGTGCATAGGAAGCTCTCTCTCTCTCTCTTTCTCCCTCCCTCTGCAAATCTGCCTTTCAAATAAATCTGCAAATCTGCCTTTCAAATAAATAAGTAAGTCTTACTTAAAAAGAAAGAGAGCAGGGTGCATTTGTAATGTTGCAAGTAAAAAGCAGTATCTAATTCTTTATGGAAGCTCTCTGTTGTTAACTATACATCAGTTCCCTCAATCACATGCTGACTACATGCAACATTATCTTATCCAGATCTCCTATTGAAGCCCTAATACTATAATGATATCTGGAGGACGAAAATAATCAAGATCAAATGATGAATAATCGGAAATGATTAGTGTATTTGTGATAAAAGATACCACATGAAGAAAAAGTGGCTACTTACAAACCAGGAAGGGACCCCTAATCAAGAGTGCCATTGGCTGGTACCCTGATCTTACCCTTGCTAGCCTCCATAACTGTGAAAAAGTCCAGTGCTATCATTTAGGCCACTCTGTCTATGGTGTTTATTATGGTAACATGAGCTGACTAGAACAATCTATATCTCAGTGGATGTTTCATACACACTTGCAATAACAATGTATTGCTCTATTTGTTGGATGAGACGATATTTGTAACTTTGCAAAGCATTACTGCTTGTTATAAATAAGAATGTAAATACTTGTATATAAATAAGTTTGGAGTTTAAAAAAATTAAGAATTTCAGAAGCCATATATACAAGGAAACCTGGAAAATGAAAGGGCAGATACATATTTCATGATTGTTTAATAAACCCAAAATACTCTTTAGGCTACAGTTGCACTTATGTAATATGTAGTTTATGTACAAACAATATAAAAATATTGTTTTATGTGGTTCTTAGGTGATACATTCCAACAACCATGAACATTATTTTCACTTCCATCATTTTCAGTGAGGCAGTTAAAAGCTATGGAAGACATGAAACAATTTTTCACTATTTTGAATAATCTCACTCCATAGAATATCTGTCATCCCTGCCCATTAGCTATCAAGAGCATTTCCCCTAAATGACTGCAACAACATAATGTCTCTATAAATCTCTAAATTGCTTCTTAAGAGGATGGTACAATCCCCGTCTGGAACTAACTTGCTAAATGAACACCTATCACACACAACACGTAAGACACAGGAGTTACTGATTCAGACTGAACTAATGACAGAATAAAGAAAGAAGTGAGACTAAAATAATTATTTTTGAGAACCGCTGACTTCTATACCTGTAGGATAAAGAAATCTGAGTTTGCCAAAAGAACAGGAAAAAAAATGAACAAGTGGTATATGAAGGCAATGGGGCAAACATCATGGCATGGTGAATTTAATCATCGTTCAAATCAAAGTGCTGGTTTGAGTCTTGGCCCCTCCGTTTCCACTCCTGCTTACTGCTAGTGTGCCTGGGAGGCAGCAGATAACAGTCAAAATATTTTGGTTCCTGCTGCCCACATGAGAAACCTCAGATGAAATTCCAAGCAGTTCAGCCTAATCAGGTCTCTCCTTTCACCTCTCTCTCCTCTCCCTACCTCCCAACACGCCCAGTGTGTGTGTGTGTGTGTGTGTGTGTGTGTGTGTGTGTGAGAGACTCTTCTTCTGTCACTTCAGCTTTTCAAATAAAAATAATAATAAATCTATTTAAACAAAGAAAGCAGTGGATGTATCAACTATGAAGAAATAGGAAATCAAGCAAGGATGTTACGTGTTCAATCTGCCTTAACATACATTACCCATTCAAACACGTTTCTCTTTCTCCCCAGGACATTATGTATATTCTAAACACCAGGAACCTTTCATGTTGCTTTTCTTTTGAAGATACTCTTTGCTATGAAAAGCTTATTTTTCTAGAAGAACTCCGGCAAAGGCCCACTTTTCTATAAAATTTACTGCAAATGATCCCAACTTACTGCTCTTTTCATTGTAGAAATCCTATAGTTCTAACACATGAATATTTACTTGAAAAAAAATATAGTGTGCTTATAAGAAAATAGTCCTTTATTCTACGTTCAAAGCTGCAGATGTTTTCCAGGAAAATCTATCTCTTGTATAAAATTTAATAATACTTTTATGAGCTTCTCAACATTCAACACTAACTACTCTGTCAAAGAAAAAAATAATCCACAGATAGGAGGGGGTTAAAAACAGGCTGAGGGAGACTCGCAAGATGGCCGACATAGGAGGAAGACTGTGAGAGAGCTCACAGACAGAGAGGGCTAGAACGCGACAAAAGCGTAAGTGGAGCAGCATAGAACTACAGGGAGAAGAACGTGAAGTTCCCTGGACAGTGTGGAACCAAAAAAATCCACACAACTCGGAAGAGCAACCAGGGAAAAACAAAACAAAGAGCAGGGAAGACGACTTTCCGCTCCTGACCTGCTGAGTCACCTTTGAGTGCAGACGCTGAAAGCCGCAGACCGACCCGCAGACCGACCCACAGACCGACCCGCAGACGCTGTGGCAGTGAGGACCGGCGGTGATTGGGACCCGCTGGCATCTGCTCACCCTGGTCACCAGGACCCGCCAGGACCTGCGCCCGCTGCGGACACCAGGACCCCGAGTCATCGGGAAGCGCCGGCATCCGCCCACCCTGGTCGCCAAGCCCTGCCGGGACCTGCACCAGCCGCAGCCTCCAGGTTCTAGCCGCAGCCTCCAGGTTCCAGCCGCCTGCACCCGACGGGACCAGCAACGGACGCAGTAGTCGGGAGACGCACCCGCGGCTAGGGTTCCCACCAGAGGAAGAGGCAGACTGCAAGAACCTGAGGTTTGAGTGAGTTGGGTGGGGACAGTGGTGGGTTGGAGGCTTCGGGAGTTGGCCCCCCAGGGGCATGCACAGAGCCTGAACACAATTGGTGCTCGTCTCCCCACCCCTCCCCCCCCCCAGACTCCAGCGTCTAGAGACACTGGGCGAGTGCCTTGAAACTGCCAAAACTGTGTCTCGGAGAAAGGCAAAAGGCACACTGAATACTCCCCCGTGCCTTTGCAGTCTGGCACTCAGCTGGGCGGTGCTATCCCACAGGAACCCAAGTACACCTCTGGGCTGGGCAGTCCCGTGCTAGTGCTGGGGCAGTCGGTCCCCTGCAAGTGCTGGGGTGGGCGGGCCTGCGCAGGAGGCGCTTCCAGAGAGCACCTGGAACACCCCACGCCCTATAGTCCCGTGCTTGGGAGACGAACCAGGAGAGCACTGCGGACCCGCGTGCAGGAGGCGTTCCCAGAGAGCACCTGGAACCTCCATGCCCTGCAGTCCCTGGCACTGGGGACACACCGAGAAAACACCTAGAATCCTCTGAGCCCTGTGATCCCACGCACAGGGGGCGCACACAGAGAGTGCCTTCACACCCCCACGCCCTGTGGTAGCATACCTGTAGGGGACGAGCTGAGAGTGCGCTTTGAATCCGCTGGGCCCTGGAAGTGGCGGCCTGAGGTCCAGTGTTCTGGAGACGCACCAAAAGTGCCTTAAAAATTCCCACACCCTGCTACTCCATGCCTGCAGACTCCGATCTCTACAGGATAGTGCTTGGAGACCCCTCAGCACACTGGTGCCTAGGTCTCTCAAAAAAGAAACACTAACACAATGGGAAGAAATACCAGAAAAGGTAATGATCCAGATGAGAGTGCCAACACCCTACCAATAAAGGATCGAAAGCCAATGTCTATTTCGGAGATGCGAGATGAAGACATAGAAGATCTACCAGACAAGGAATTCAAAAAAATAATGTTAAAATATGTCAGAGACAATGAGAAGAATTGGGAGGACTTCAAGGAATTCAAGAACCACATAGCCTCAGAAATACAACAAATGAAAAGTAAAATCCTTGACATAGAGCACAAAATTGAGAGCCTAACCAACAGAATAAATACAGCAGAAGAGAGGATCTCTGAAACGGAAGACACACAAAACGAACATACCCAGTTCATTAAACAGCTGGAGACAAGTCTGAACAAAGCCAATAAGACCATACAAGAAATGAAAGACAACCTCAGAAAATCAAATATTAGGATTATTGGCCTTCCTGAAGGAGCGGAAAAAGAATCAGGAATGCAAATGGTGCTCGACGAAATTATACAGGAAAACTTTCAAAACACTTGGAACATGAACCCAGCCCAAATCCAGGACGGTCAGAGGACTTCCAGCAGATATGACCCAAAGCGATCTTCACCCAGACATATGGTGCTCAAGTTCCACTCCAACGAAGACAAAGAAAGAATCCTGAGACAAGTACGAAGCAGAGAAAAGATCACATACTGGGGAAAACCAATCAGGATCACTGCTGACTTCTCTGAAGAGACTTTACAAGCAAGAAGAGAATGGACAAAGATCTTCCAAATCCTGAATCAGAACAACTGTCAACCAAGAATATTGTACCCAGCAAAGATCTCATTCGTATCTGAGAACAAAATCAAATACTTTCACAGCAAAGAGAAATTAGAAGAATATGCCAGCACAAAACCAGCTCTACAAAATCTCCTTAGAAATGTACTAAATCCAGAAAAAAAGGAGGTGAATCATAAGCAAAGATGGCAAACAGGAAGATCTCCCCACTAAAGTCCACACAAGGAAGGGTAATTAGACAGATATCAACACCCACAAAAACAAGTATGGCAGGGCAAAATCACAACCTCTCAATTTTAACTCTTAACACAAATGGCCTGAACTCACCAATCAAAAGGCATAGATTAACAGAATGGATTATCAAACAGCACCCAACTATCTGTTGCCTACAAGAGACACATCTAACCAGAAGAGATTCAAAGAAGCTGAAAGTGAAAGGTTGGAAACAGACATTTCATGCCAATGGACGAGAAAAAAAGGCTGGGGTAGCTGTCTTAATTTCAGATGATGTGGACTTCAATCTGACACACATCAAAAAGGACAGGGAAGGACATTATATATTGGTGAAGGGACTGATCCATCAGGAAGTAATTACCATTGTGAACATATATGCACCAAATTCAAATGCACCTAGCTACGTGAAGCAATTACTCACGGACTTAAGGGGAGACATAGATATGCACACAATAATAGTGGGTGATCTTAACACCCCACTAACAACAATAGACAGATCAACAAAACAAAAACTCAACAAAGAAACAACAGAGCTCATACAAACAATAGAACAACTGGACTTGGTTGACATTTATAGAATTTTTTACCCTAAGGCCACAGATTATACATTTTTTTCAGCAGTGCATGGCACCTTCTCCAGGATCGACCACATGATAGGACACAAAGCAAACCTAAATAACTTCAAAAAGATAGGAATCATACCATGTACCCTCTCAGACCACCACGGAATGAAGCTGGAAATCAGCAATTCAAAATGCCCCAGGAAATACAGAAACTCTTGGAGGCTGAACAATATGCTATTTAAATGAACAATGGATCAGAGAAGAAATTAAAGATGAGATCAAAAAATTTATGGAAACCAATGAAAACTCTGACACAACATTCCAAAATTTGTGGGACACTGCCAAAGCAGTGCTACGGGGTAAACTCATCGCAATTGGAGCTCATGTCAAGGCCCAAGAGAGGCGCCAAATACAGGAACTAAACACACACCTCCAGGAATTGGAAAAACAACAGCAGAAGAGCCCCACACACAATAGGAAACAAGAAATCATCAAAACAAGGGAGGAAATCAACCAGATAGAAATAAAAAAAAACCATACACAAAATCAATGAATCAAAAAGCTGGTTTTTTGAGAAGATAAACAAGATAGACACCCCACTGGCCCGACTGACAAAGAAAAAACAAGAGAAGGCAAGAATTAACAGCATCAAAGATGAAAAAGGCAACATAACAACAGACACCGCATCCATTAAGGCCATAATTAGAAATTACTACAAAGCACTGTACTCCAACAAATCAGAAGATCACCAAGAAATGGAAAAGTTCTTAGACTTCTACCACCTGCCAAAACTTAGCCCAGAGGCAACAATCAACCTGAACAAACCCATAACTGAAGTAGAGATTGAATCAGTGATTAAAGACCTCCCAACAAAGAAAAGCCCAGGCCCAGACGGCTTCACTCCAGAATTCTACAAAACATTCCGAACAGAACTGACCCCAATCCTCTACAAACTCTTCAAAACAATAGAAAAAGAGGCAACCCTTCCGAACTCATTCTATGAAGCCAACATTACCTTAATCCCAAAACCAGACAGAGAACTAACAGAGAAGGAAAACTACAGACCTATCTCTTTGATGAACATTGATGCTAAGATTCTCAACAAAATCCTAGCCAACAGAATTCAAAAACACATCAGACAGATCGTTCATCCAGATCAAGTAGGATTCATCCCTGGAATGCAGGGATGGTTCAACATTCGCAAATCCATAAATGTGATACACTACATCCAAAAACTGAAAAACAAGAATCACATGATAGTATCAATAGATGCAGAAAAAGCTTTCGACAAAATCCAACACCACTTCCTACTAAAAACCCTAACCAAGGTAGGCATAGATGGAAAAATCCACAACATAATTAAAGCCATATATGAAAAACCCAACGCCAGCATCATACTGAATGGAGAAAAGCTGGAACCCTTCCCACTGAGATCTGGAACAAGACAGGGATGTCCACTTTCTCCACTACTATTCAACATAGTCCTAGAGGTACTCGCTGAGGCCATAAGACAAGAAAAAGAAATCAGAGGAATCCAAATGGGAAACGAAGAAGTCAAACTCTCACTATATGCAGATGATATGATTCTTTATGTAGAAGAGCCAAGAGACTCAATACAGAGACTGCTAGAACTTGTACGAGAGTTTGGTAGAGTGGCAGGGTACAAAATTAATGAACAAAAATCAACAGCCATAGTGTATGCGAACAGCCCCAAGATGGAAAAAGACTTAACCAGCAAGATACCATTCAAAATAACAGAGAAAAGTATGAAATATCTGGGAATAAATCTAACCAAAAATGTAGGAGACTTATTCGAAGAAAACTACAAACTACTTAAAAAAGAAATTGAACAAGACCTCAAAAGATGGAGTAACAACCCATGCTCCTGGATAGGTAAAATCAATATCATTAAAATGTCTATACTGCCAAAAGCAATATATACATTCAATGCAATCCCAATCAAATTGCCCAAAACATTCTTCATGGAACTGGAAACAATGATCCAAAGGTTCATCTGGAAGCACAAAAAACCACGGATAGCTAGAACCATCCTGAAGAACAGGAAGTTAGCAGGGGGAATCACAGTTCCGGACCTCTGGACATACTATAGGGCAGTGGTTATCAAAACAGCGTGGTACTGGCACAAAGATAGAGAGGAAGAACAATAGAGCAGAATAGAAACACCAGAAGCAAACCCACACAGATACAGCCAAATAATCTTTGACAAAAAGACAAACGACAATCCAGGCAAATGGGAAGGTCTGTTCAATAAATGCTGTTGGGACAACTGGTTAATAGCCTGCAGAAACAAAAAAATAGATCCACATCTCTCACCATACACTAAGATCAGATCTAAATGGATAACAGATCTAAACCTACATCCAGAAACCTTCAAACTTTTGGAAGAAAATATTGGAAACACACTGCAACACTTAGGGGTAGGCCCTCACTTCCTAAAAAAGACTCCAAACGCAGTAGAAATCGAGACCAAAATAAACAATTGGGACCTCATCAAACTAAGAAGCTTCTGTACAGCTAGAGAAACAATCAACAAAGTAAAAAGGCAACCCACAGAATGGGAGAAGATCTTCGCACACGACATAGGTGATAGAGGGCTGATCTCCAGAATATACAAAGAGCTACAAAACAACCAAAATGTCAAAACAAACAAGCCACTCAAGAAATGGGCATGGGAAATGGGCAAACACTTCACAAAGGAACAAACCCAAATGGCAAATAAACATGTGAAAAAATGCTCAAGTTCCCTGGCAATAAGGGAAATCCAAATTAAAACATCAATGAGGTACCACCTAATGCCAGTAAGGCTGGCCCACATGAATAAAAGCACCAACAACACTTGTTGGCGAGGTTGCGGGGAAAAGGGATCCCTACTCCACTGCTGGTGGGGCTGCAGGCTGGTACAGCCTCTATGGAAATCAGTATGGAGAATGTTCAAACAACTCAAATTCAACATACCGTATGATCCAGCAATAGCACTCCTAGGAATATATCCAGAACAATCGTTTTATGAGATACCAACATGCACTCCTATGCTCATAGCAGCACAATCAGTAATTGCAAAAACATGGAAGCAACCAAAATGCCCATCAACAGAGGATTGGATAAGAAAGCTATGGTTCATCTACTCCATGGAATACTACTCAGCTATTAAAAAAAACAAAATGCAGTTCTTTGTGGCCAAATGGGCCAAACTGGAAACCATCATGCTAAGGGAAATGAGCCAAACCCAAAAGGTTAAATACCACATGTTTGCGTTAATTTAAGATGATATGATCTTATGTATAACATGTTATGTTTTGAATGTTATATGTTGTGTATAAACTAAAATTGAAGTATAGGTGAGGTGGTCACAGAAGGTGGCTGGGAACTCGCATTTATCTTTAACATATTGGTTACTCATTACTATGTCAATTAATTCCATAATGATGTAAATTTTTGCTGATGGTATGTTGGAGCTTTCAATTGACTGGGATGATACTCTGCTGGCTCTGTCTTCAGACCAGAGAGGGTATACCTAAGAAGCCGTTGAACTTGACTGGACAATAAGATGTTGGACTCTATGTTTGGTATACGCTTGCAATGGGGGAATCTCAACTGAACTTGAGCTGTGGTTATGCAACAAGGTGGAGGAATCCACCATGGTGGGAGGGTTTGGGGAGGGGTGGGGAGAACCCAAGTATCTATGTAACTGTGTCACATAATACAATGTAATTAATGAAGTTAAATAATAAATAATTAAAAAAAAACAGGCTGAGGTGCTATTTTTGGAAAAATTAATTTGGAATATTAATATTGATCAAATAATATCTACCATTAAATGGACTATTCAACTCATAGCTGGATTATAACCTTATGTAAAGATTAATATATCAAACTTTATGCTTTTGCTCCATCTGTATTTTTGTATACTAAAATTTACATAACAGGGCTGGGCATGTGGAGCAAAACCTCCACTCCATCGAGCAGAGGGTGCAGCCCACTGCTTTTTAAGAATCCGGTACGGTACCATCTTTACTCCACAGGCTTGGGCGCTGGACTTTGCCCACTGGCTGCCTGCCAATGAGCTCTCGGGACTTGGGTGTGACAAACTGTTGCCTAGGAACATCCATGGATATGGACACCGTAGGTGTAAGTGAGGAATGAATCCTGGGGGACACCTAACAACAGGGCCACTGTTCTGGCTGGTAAATGAGGGTACTGAGACCTGGTGTATAGAGGGGAGAGAGTGGAAGATCTGTATGGGTCAGATTGATTCATCAGTCCACATGGCAGTCCTCAGATGGGCTTATTAGCACAGAGCATCACTGACCTCCATACACCAGACCACACGAAAGCTATGGCTGCCTGTCTAGCAGACCTAGATCCCAGCATTTGACTGAGTGTTGAAACAGGGGACAGGTCACATTAGGCAGGGCCATGACACTAACCAGTACATTAGAGAACCAAGTCCAGGGGTAGATTTTTTGGGATATAAGTGGACCCAACCCTATGGAAATACAAGTCCCACTGGTTGGCTCAAGAGTTGGGGTGGTGATGGCTGAAATAGGTGTGAACATGGAACCCGCCAACAATCACAGGTACTGTGGCTGAGAATAGGCTAGGCAGGCCCAAGCTGCAGTACCTGCATGTGCATCCTGAAACAGGGTGTAGTGTGGGCCGGGCCGTAACATCTGCCAGCTCATACAAAGGCCAAGATGGAGGGGTAGGCTATGTCAGGTAAGGGTCTAGCATCTGCTGGGGCATGTGAGATCTGGGTCTGGGAGTGTACTGAGTGGGGAAACTGGAAGACTCCCCTACTGGACCACAGCTCCCACTGGTGAGCACGTTTTCCAGACCTAGGGGTTGGGTAAGCTGGGAAAGGTAATCCCACCCATTGGCAAATGTGTGGGTTGGTTTTGGAAGGGGACGGACTGGGTAGGGCCGAGTAGACCATAGCCCACTGGCGAGTGCAGCAACCAGGCTGGAGTGCAGGTCATACCAGGCTAGGATATCATACCTACTGGTTCGCATGAGCCAGGGATGGGGGCAGACTGAGCAGGGTCAGGTTGCAGCACCTGCCAGCAAGAGTTGGGACTGGGAGCTGGCTAGGTCAGGCCAGGCTACAACATCCAGAGGCAAAGGCTAAGACAGATGAGGGGCTATGCCAGGCTGGTTCAGAGCAGCCACCGGCATGCATGAGATCTGTGGATGGGAGTAGGCCTGATTGGGGAGCAAAGGGGACGCCCTGGCCAAATTGTGATCCCCATTGGAGTGCAAGGGTCAGGGTGGGAGCTGTGGCCTGGTCTGGATATAGCTGAAGAATCCCTTGGCATGTGTGTGGGCTGAGTCTGGGATGCATTAGGCTGGGCAAGACTCCAGCACCCATTGGTGTTCGTATGAACCAGGGTAGGTATAGGATGGGCTAGGCTAGGTCTCTACCCCTGTTGAGACATGCATGAGTCTTGGTGCGGACCAGGTCTGGCTGGGCTGTAGTGCCCAATAACAAGAACTGGAATGGGTTGAAGGTCAGTCAGGAAAGAAAGGCCACTGTTCCTGCTAGGACAGGAAGTGGACTAAGTAGGGCTGGCCCATGGACTCACTGGTGTGCGCAAGATCTGTCACTGGAAGAGATCCTGATGGAAGAGCTTGGGGAACTCCTTTGTCGGGATACACTCCCTGCAGGTGTGTTCAATAACCCAGATGGTGAGCAGCACAGACCATGCCAAAATATGGTACCCATGAGCATACATTTGGCGCAGGTCGGGAGCAGACCAGGCTGGGTCAGTCCATATCACCAACTGGCGAATCCGAGTGCCAGAATGGAGTGAGGGTCAGGCTAAGTCAGGGTGCAATACCAACCAGTCCATGTGATGGCCAGGACTTGGGGGCTGGCAGAGCTGGGCTAGGCTTTAGTCCCCACCAGCGTGAGTTGGAATAGGGGGTGGGCCTGGCCTGCCCAGCCTACAGCACCCACTGGCAAATGTCAAGGTGAGGCAGGCTGTGCCAGACGGGGCCTCAGCACCCAACCAGCACATGTGAAACACTGGTGGTGGTGGGGGATGGCCCCAGTGAGGGGGCTGCGAAGGCCCCCCTACTGGGCCACCACTCCCACTCGTGAGCATGAGAGCTGGGATGGGGACAGACCAGGCCAGGCAGGGCCACAATATCTGATGGCTTACATGTGAGCTGGATCAGGGAAAAGCCAGGCTGGGCTGACTACTTTCTGATACATGCATAAGCAGTGTGGGTGTGGATTGACTGGGCTTTGCTACAGCATCAGCTGGCAGATGCTGGCACAGGGGCCAAACACTGTCGGGCGCAGGCATGGCTTAGACAGATGATGGCACCCTCTGGCACCAGTGTGAACTGGATACTGGGGCTGGTTGGGACGAACTGTACTTCAATGCCTGTCAACATATACAAGATCTAAATGGGATGTGGGACAGACCAGACAAGTCTGCTGCACATACTGGCAAGCATGGGAACCAGGGCAGGGGTGGGTCTGCTGGGGTTTTTGTGGATAGCTCCTACTAGACTGCACCCCCTACTGGTTTATGTGAAGGCCGAGTATGTGGTGGACAGAATAGGGTTGGACTCCAACACGCATTGGGTTGTGTAAAACATGGGACTGGAGACAGAACTGACCCAGCAATTGCAACTACCAGTGTGTACCTAGGCTGATTTGGGTGACAGACTGAAAGACCCTGAATTGGCAAAAACACAAGAATCAGGTCTGGGATGGCCTCAGATGAGGTTTCTTTGGTGATTACCTACCAAATGAACTGCTGGACTCAGAACCCTAACCATGGAGAGAATTGCAGGTTCCATGGTCTGATTGTAGGAGTGCATGTGTCAGAGCTGGGCCTCCTCAGTGCTCAGACGTAGCAGAGGACAGCATATCCAAATGTACATGGAAGATATGGCAGTACATTGGAGCCTCCAGAGGACACCTGGTACCATAGCAGAGGATGGAGGTCAGAACAAATTGATCAACTACCCCAGCCAAGCATTGGCAGTGAAGATCTGGGCAGACGGAGACACTCAGGTGGACTATAGCAGTCAGTGGATTCGGGAGAGTTCATTGAGATTGGAGTGGCAGGATCTCCAGCAATTCAGGACTGTTGAACTATCAAAGCCTCTTGAGAAATTCATGGGTGTTGTAAATTTCTATTTTTCTTCCTGTTGTTGATTTTGCATTGTAGTTTTTCATTTAAGAGGGATGTTTGGTGACTGTGTAATGGAGTCCAGATGTGAGGATGCAGTGCAGTGCACATCTTTACTTCCAGATCAAAGATGAACTACTAATGAAACTATTAACTATATCTTGACAATAGGATGCTGGATTCTGCCATTGTCCATGTCCACAACAATGAACATGTGACTGTTTATGAAGAGCTATGCTATGCTAATAATATAAGGGAATTTGGTGGGGGGGGGTTCAGGGAGAGGACAGGGGCAATCCCAGTGCCTATGGAACTGTATCATAGAACGATGATAATAATTTAAAATTTTTAAAAATGAAATTTAAAAAATATTAACAGTTCACTCATACAGTATGAACTAGGAAGGTACATTACCTGTCAATATTTTAGCTACTAGCAGTTATCAATAAATAGTACCATTAAAGTCCTTGAGCATGGTAGCATATACAAATTAGTAAAAGGAAGAAATTAAAGATGAAAATTTTGCAATGCTCAATTCTAGAGCATTACATGAAGGGCATGTACACATAAAGAGTTTATCCGTTAGATGGGAGAGCACTCAGGGCACTCCCATGGGCCTGCCCATGCGAGAAACTGAACACTAAGCTTTGTTCCTTTCAGGTGTGCGTGAGTGTGCACACACAGATATATTACACATCAGTGTGCAGATATGGGCATGCATGCATGAGTGTACCTATGTAGTTGCATGTATATGTGTAGATATACACATGTGCACCTATTTTCCAACAATGTGTATAAATTCTACAGGCTTGTTCAGGCCCACACTCGACACTCAGCCTTGAGCAAGGCACAACCCCATACAAATACTACACAGAGAAAATGCACTTAACTGCCACATTCATATTCTAAACCAGCAGGTCTGAAATGAGAATCTTTGAATAAACAGCAAGAGAAATGCATTAACAAACACCTAGAAATTTCCAAAAAAAACAAGTTTCGTCATCATTTTCTCTTATCTCATTGATTACAATGAATTTTGATAAGTGTGCACCTGGATGATTCTGACAACAGTGGGTTTGGGTTTGGGCCCCTAAACAAATAGTGCCTTGGCATATTATTCAGCTTTTCATATTTCCTTTGTCACAAAGTATAGAAAAATACTACACCAGTCAGCATGAGGAAACATAAAATAACTTGTTTTCAAGTAAATACACATACTATTATAAGGAAAGCCATGTTCCTGTTTTGTTTCCTAGAGTGCTAATAACACTTATTATCCAGATGCTTTCAGTTAGGGACTGAGAAGACAAACTGTGAGCCAATACTTCTTAAAACGTAGGGCACTGGATTCTAGAGGTATGGCAGATCACTTGGGCATGGTTCTCAAAGTGACATTAGATGATATCCAAGATTATTTTATATGGCACAAGAACATACGCTGCTTAACACAAAAATAGGCATTACCTATTGAATTCTCTTTCAAGCAAAAATAAGAAATCCTTAGTTAGCTCCTGGTATGTGGGTTACAGCTGTCCAGAAAACATACCTAAGAGTCTTTCGCAAACAACAGCATGCAGCCAGATTTGGTAACCTTGCTTTGCTTTCACCGCATTTTTTAAGGTTATTAGCCATATAAGCATGACATGATAATCTTTTACTTTTACAGGTAAGATAGATAACAGTGGATTAAAAAATAATAAAATAGCATGGGTTCCATACAAATATAGCAAAAAGAATGAGTGTGCTCTGTGAAAAAATGTTTGGAAATAATACTGTGTGAGGTTTGTGTAAGCAAACAAAAAGCACATTCAGTAATCAATCCAACAGAAGGAAATGTCATAAAATACTTGCAAGGAGACACTGAATGAAAAGTATTATATCATTTGACATAGCTGTGAAGATGATGACATTATATTATGCTACAATGATTGTTTATGTATTTATTACTAAACAAATCCAATATTTTATTGTTTACATATTTTACTAAGCCAATGCAATAGCCCTGGTCTTATTATACATTAAGAAATGTTTTCTGTGTTCTGAAAACCAGAAAAAATATCATTTTGCAATGTATTCTACACACCTTGTAATCCTTTGATCGGCAGCAGCCAAGATGAGAATGATCTGAAAGAGGTCACATAAAAGAATTAGAGTGTAAATATTTCACCACAAAAAAGACAAAATTTAGCTTCATCCTTGATTTTTGCTATCACTGTTTCTACACTCATAATTCATACAGTAAATTCTGGAAATATTTTTAACATCCTTCAATCATGTTTCATAAGTAAAGATCACATATTAGCTTATCACATCTTCTTAAATTAAAATATTTCATAGCATTGTTTTCATTAGAAAAGGCCATATCTAAATACAAATAGGAATAATTTTTATTTGATATAGGAATTTCTCTAAATACCATGAAAAAATTTTAATCAATGGAACAATTTAGAATTAAAATTTCTAACATTTGCTACTCTAAAAGCAGATAAAGTTAGATGAAATGTGCTGCTGCTCTTGGAGTCTGCTAAAATCAGGTGGACATAATGAGACAGGATCAGCTGCAGAGGGTGGCCGCATGAACAGTAGGAGACCTTGCTCTCAAACAACATCTATGCTGCATGTTCCACTCCCAGAACCAAAACGTATGGTCTTGAGCAACTTACATAATTTTAAGTGTCAATTTCCTCATCTACATGATCTACCTTTTTCATGCTACTATTCTAAAGATAACACTGAATATTAGTGAATAATGCCATGATTAAGCAAAATATAGACAAATAAATATTCACATTATTACTAATATTACTACAAATTTGAATTCAAGTCAAGTCTGGGTTCAATTTTAAATTCTGTCACGTATGTATATAGCTTTGGTTAAATTATATAATTAACACGTTTTATTTCTTATTTTAAGAGTATAAAAGTAATGCTTACACTACCTCAGAGTGAGGATTCACTGGATAACTGTGAAGGCCAGTAGCACAGTACCTGTCAAACACTGACCCTTAAACTCATTCTGAATCTCCACCTAGAATAGTGACTACTGCATCGCACATGAATTTGGAATTTATTCATTACTGAAAGAATCTGATTTTCAAGAATCAATTTCAAAGTAATTGAGAGTCATGCAAATCAAATGCATAACAATTCTAGTCCTCATCCATTAAGACAAAAGCACCTGAATATTGTTTTTCTAAAGGATCAGTGTAAGATTTTATATATACTTTTTTTTTTAATTTTTTATGACACGGTTACAAAGGCACAGGGATTTCCCCTTCCAACCCTCACCTTTCACCTAGCATAACAATCTACAGTTCCATCCATTTTGTTGCAAATGTCAGGGCTCCATTGTTTTTCTGATCAAGCATTATTTCCACATTTTCTTTAGTCAATCATCAGTAGATGGACATATAAGTAGATTCCTTTGTCTTTGCTATTACAATACTAAGCATTGTGTTCTAGGATGCTCTGAAATGACCCAAAATCTGCTGAAAATAATAATGTCTTTCACACCAAGCCAACTTGTCCATTGAAATTCAGTAAGATTCAATTTACTTTGTGTAATTTGTGTAATTTTCAAAATTCAGTTAAATTAAATTAAAATAAATCCCAAATGCATCTTTTGTACAAATTGAATGCACTAAGCCACCATAATTAGCAAACCAGATAATAGATTGACAAGCACACACTGATCACAAGACTCTGAAAATGCTAAATTTGTGGACAAATAAATCTAGAAGTAGTAAATACATACCATCTGAAAGCAATGTAGCGTCAAAAGTTTCAGCATGCTAAAATACTGGAAGATCTTTGTTTTCCAAAAATCTCTTATAAATTTGAACAAGCTTATAATTTTCCTTCATTTTAAAAAATTTACAAATGTATTATTTTGATCTGAAATTTCACAAGTGCATTTTAAACCTTAATCTCTAATAACTGAGCACTAGCTATAGTCTAAATTTAGGAAATAAAGAAAATAAAAGCCATATCTCATGATCATGGAGAATCTATTTGGTTAAATTGTACAAAGCTGGGTAATAATAGCATAAAAATGTTAAAAATCAGAATGGTGGGGTGCTGGTTCAAATTCTGACTGCTCCACTTCTCATCCAGTCCCCTACTAAGATGCCTGAGAACGCAGCCAAATATGGCTTAAGTCTTGGGCCATTGGGCCCCTAAACCCACATGAGAGACCCAAAAAGAGCTCCAGGTTCCTGGCTTCAGCCTTTCAAAGAAAAATAAATATATTTAAAAATTTTTTAAAAGCTCAGAATGCTATAGACAACATTGTGATCTCTTATAAAGCAACAGCTCAGTGTTAAAAGAAATCAGAAAAACTTTTTTTAAAAAAAAGAAAACTAGAAATGGGCATAATAAATGGGTCACACTTGAAATATTTTGAAAAAGTTAAATTAGAACTTGTGTGTCCATTCTTGAACATCATCCTGTACTTTTCTAAATCTTTTTTCTTCACTTATGAAAGAGAAACAAATAGTAATCTCTGAACCTAGTGTGCTTATTTATGGGTAATTTATTAATGGTTTATAACTAAAGTATTTGGAATTGCAATTAGCACAAAAGTCACATTCAATAAATGTTAGTTATTATCTAATTTGGCAATAACCTTATGAAATACATATGCTAGAATGAATGCTTATATCTTCCCCAAATTTATGTTCTGAGGTCCTAACTCCAACCTTTAGATGATAGTCAAGGTTAGATGAAGTCGTGGCAGTACAATCCTCATGGTGGGATCAATGTGCCTTTATGAAGAAACACAAGACAGCATTTTGCTGCCCTCTACTGCCTGCTGGCCACTCTCCACACACACACACACACACACACACACACACACACACACACACATTTTATGTGAGCAAACAATTGGATAGTGAATATTTAAAATCAAGCCCAGAGAACCATGAAATCTACTTTGCAAATGAGACTTTCAAACACCAACAAATGTGTAAAAAAATAAATGTCAGTTGTTGAAGCTACTTATGCAATCCTGAGCAGACTAAAATATAATAAGTAGGACTGATTATTATATGTACTTTACATTTCTGGAGACCAACCTATGGTGGAACTGAAGTCTGTAGTTAGTACAGTGCAATTCCCATAAACAGAAGGAAAGCAGGACTCTTCCTCCCATTTCTACTATAAAGGACAATAAAAGCATCTTTCATCTCAAAAATAACGTAAATAGTGAATCTACTAATCAAACATGTGATATACAACCAAATTAATCAAATGCCAAGAAATGACTAACTGCGCTGGCTAGCAACCAAAAGTGATCATCGGTTATGAAAACATTTCATGAACACCCATCTGTAAGAAAACGAGGATCCCCGCACCGTTCTCATCGATACTCATCTGATAATCCAGGACTGCAATCTCCTTCCCATCTCCACAGCTGACTCTCAACTAAAGGCTCACAACTGATTCAGTCTCAGCAGACCTGTGCTGACATTTAGGGAGCATTCATCCAAAATGTATCATAATAAATAAATCATGCTATCAACATAATACTTCAATCTATTCTGAAAATAATACAAATATCTGTTCCTTGTGTGTCCACTCCCACTTTGGAAGCTTCCACACCTTGTGCTCTGAAGAACGCATCACCTTCCTTCTGCATAATTTCAAAAGACTGAAGTGGATTCTGGTAGGTACTAGTCCTGATGCTGCACAGGGGTGCTACCACAACTCTTACAGAGCATCTGCCCTGTACTATTTATTAACACCTAAAACAAACTGTGGAAATTTACGGAGTGAACTAGCAGGTGGGAGATTGCTCTTTATCTGTCTCCCTCTCTTTGTTTTGCATATAATTTTGTTTAAAAAGTAAATAAAAACTAAAGGCATATACCCAAGCATTCCCACTATCTCTTGCTCGATAATACTGCATTCACCTAAAACAGTTTCCTCAGACTTTTAATATTGTTATGATTCCTATTCCTGTACCTGCCTCAGCAGAACTCCTAGACTCACCTTGAATTTTGTCTTATTGTCTGAAGTTGAGCACACAATAGATTCATTGCTTGCCAGTGACTAAGGGAGTAACAATTGCCAAGGAAGAGATACAAATAAACACTCAATGCCTTTAGTTATTAGAAAACCATAAATGAAAATCATGAGGTAGAACTACACACTCACTTGAGTGTTTAGGATAAGACAATACTGACAAAGTATTGTCAAAGATGTAGAGCAACTAGACTTAGACACTGCTGGTGGCACTCTGCAATGGTAGAAAACAATTGGTAATTTCTTAACTATATATATATATTTAATAATTCAGATGATTCCAAAGCCAGTAATTCCAAAGTCAGGATCTGGAAGCTTCATCCAGGTCTGCCCGGTGATTGCAGGGGCCCAAGGAGTTGGACCGTCTTCCTTTACTTTCCCAGGCAGGGAGGTGAACTAGATACAGAAACCAGCATCCATGTGGGATGCCAGCACTGAAGATGTTAGCGTAACCCTCTGTGTCAAAACACCAGCCCTTATTTCCAATTTACTTTAATTTTCAGTATTAACCATAAAACAAAAGATTAGTGAAACTTTATAAAAGATTATACTCTTACATAAAAATAAATAAAACACTTGAAAGAATCTTCAAATGCATAATTGTAACAGAATGATTTTCCTCTAAGGTAGAATGCAGAGTCTGATATCTTTCTTAAATTCCAAAGCAAACCAAAAAAGGAGGATGATAAGCTTGATTTTTCTCTTCAAATAAAAAAAAATAATAACTGGATACAAGTTTCCAAACACTCTTTTATTCAAAAGACACTAAATTCCTTCAATGTTATCGAATTATAACTAGAATTACATACCACACCAATTCCAGATAGAGATAATGTTCTTGAAAATCTTACTTCTAAATAAAAGCACACCTTATGAAAGAGGAAGTAGATCACTACTTAGAATTCAAAGACTTGGACCCTTGCCAACGTGGCCATTTGCAGCTCTCCAACAACTCTCTTAACCCTTGAACCGTCTGTCATCTTTCACAATCAGATGTAGTTAGATTCATTTTCACTTGATTACTATGAAGACTAAAAGTGTCAATGCTGGTGAAAACAGCACCCCATTAAACACTTAAGAATTGCATATTAGGCAGTTACATTAGATAATTACGTATTAGGCAAGATATTAGGCAGAAAAAATGTTCAAGGGCACTTATTAAGGTTATAAGGAAACTCTACTATTTTTAAGGCATGCTTACATAAATATACTGTCACATGTGTTCACTTGATAATCCAAAATGTATCTGTCCTGCTGTAAATCAGGAAAAAATATACATAGTTGATAGAACTTAGGCACTCAAATTACAGAAATGAGGAAATTTTTCATAGTGGAAAACCCAACTAATGAATTTACAGAGTACCTTAATTTTAAAATATTATTATTTGGAAACTGTACAGTAGTATAGCACGTTAATTTTCTACCTGCACTACCAGCATTCCATATGGTCCCTGGGTCTAGCCCTGGCTAATCCACTTCTGATCCTCCACTAAATTAAGAAGTCAACAAGTAGTAAGCAGAAAAACCTTTGATCCTCAAGAGCCAAGGATTATAAACAATAACCAACCAAGGGCCCTTTCTCACAACTTCTTCTGAACATAATCACCTCCCTCATGCCTCAGCTCCAAAAACTATCACATTAGGGGGGGAAAAGCAGCGATATATGATTTTTGGAGGGGTATTATCAAGTCCATAGCAATGTCTTTGTTAAAAAACATTTAGAGATTTATACAAACTCATACAGGGGAGGAGGAAGAGAAGACAAAGGGAAAAGATAAAGCGAAAGGAAAACAAATATTACTCTTTGTGGACTCTTAGTGTGAGGTATGTAAGAATTCTTTGAGCTATTTCTATTTTGTGTATGTCAGAAATTAGGTCAAAACTAAAACCTAAATGAAAAAAAAATCAGCTTCCTGCTGATCTCTGATATCTACACGATAACAGCTTCCATTAAGAGTTCTTAACATTCTATTCTGCTGGCAAACAGCAAATCAAACACCTAGGTGCTCCAAATTAAAAAAAACTCTAAAGAAATATTTATAATGATGTCATTTTCCACTTGTAGCTGAAACTCATTTTTCATATCCATAAGCATTTTCCAAAAGGGGAAGTCGGGCATAGCATGTTAATAATTTTCACATAATCTGCTATTTTGAATATAAAAGACCTATCGACTACCACACTATTAGTGCTAAATAATAATAAGCACAAACTCTGCATGTTTTCAGAAAAGAATGTTTCATTTCTCATTACAAGTAGAGCTTATATACCTCAGTTTAGAAACAGAGACCCTCTATCTCACTTTTCTGCCTCTATCATTTTCCCAGTGTGTAGTAACTTAGCATTAAGGATGTCAAGCATATACTTACTGCCTGGGCTCACCAGCCAATATTTACAGTCATTAATAGTCAATTATTGTAACCTTAAAATACTATGCCACCTTTAACATAAAAATCATATTTATATTGAATTAAGAAGCAACTCATTTAACCATGAGAACGAGGGCTGGGGATGAAAAACAGTCATATAAACAAAACCTAAAAGAACTAGTTTACCAGAAATAATAGAAATTATTTTATTCATAATAGCAGCTCATGTGTTAGGGTATTTTACATAATAATATCTGCTATGGTATTTTGATAGTTATTATCAAAGCAGTTAAATTATTTACTTAAGAGCAACCATCAAACATATGTCAAGATCTATGTCCAAAAACATAACTCTGAACCTTTTCATTACGTTGTTTCCAAACCCTGTTCTACCACGAACATCAATTTAAGGTTAGAAAAGGGTTCCACAGTCAAATGAGTTTAAAAATTACTGAAGCAAACAAAACCAATTTTTATTAAAAAGTAACATAGCAATTGATATACTAATATGTATTTTGAATCTGAAAGAGGAATATGGTTTATCACAACAGCAAAACTATAATTTTTGAGTGACTACATGGGTGTGCCATACATAATAAGTAGCTAAACTATATCATATTGTCCAATCACACAGCAAAGATTGTTTATGTTCATCAATGCCAGGATAAAGGCTTAACCGCAGACAACTAAAGCAATGAACAAAGAGAACTTCCACTTACCAGAATGCATTCTGGACCACCCATCTCTTTCACAGTCCCTGCCACAAGATCCAAATAAAGTTTCAGCCCTAGGACTTGGGGGATCGACCTAAAGAAAGCAAGATTTCAATGAAAGAGACATTAACCAATTCCCAACCTTTCAATCTCAGGACACTAGAAAACAGCACAAAAGACCACATCTCATCAGCTTACCCTGAGTACCTGTGTATGAGTCAATCAAATTCCAAAGCCCATTTACTCAAGCATTTCGCATCTCCGCTTTTAAATAAAATTGTAATTAGTCTCCAGAAACTTTCAATTGCTTATTTGTATCTACTTGAAAATAAGCATCTGTAGTTGAAATGTCTATTACCCCACAGCCCAGTAAGCTTTTCATTACAAGCTTTGAAAGAAAAATCACTTCTGATTCAGCTCCCTCTCCCAGCTCCCTAGGAAAGCAAGTATTTGGACACCTGTCACACATGTGGGAGGCCCAGATGGGTCTATAGGCTCCTGACTTGGTTTAGGACCAAACCCAGCCATTTGGGGAGTGGACTGGAGGATGTGTGATGGGTCTGTCTCTCGCAGTCCTGTCCTCTTGACATATATACAGCTTAAAAAAAAATAGAGAACAAGCCTAGCCATTTCTTACTCACCACTTCAGCAGGCACACCTTAACCTCAAACTCTTCACTTTTTTTTTCAGTATGCTAGAGCTTTATAAATGATACAGAGATTGCATTTCTAACCAAAAAATGTAAATCAAAATGATAAAATATGAAGATATAGGGACTTAACACTAACGAGTACATTGGATTTTTTTTGTTGTTGTTTTGGTTTTTGCTTTTTTTAAGATTTATTCATTTTTATTGGAAAGGCAGAAATACACAGAGGAGAGACAGAGGGGAAGATCTTCTGTCCGATGATTCACTCTCCAAGTGACTGCAACAGCTGGAGCCGAAGCCAGGAGCCAGGAATCTCCTCCAGGTCTCCCACGTGGGTGCAGGGTTCCAAGCCTTTGGGCCGTCCTCAACTGCTTTCCCAGGCCACAAGCAGGGAGCTGGATGGGAAGTGGGGCTGCCGGGATTAGAATCAGTGCCCATTCGGGAACCTGGCATGTTTAAGGCGAGGACTTTAGCTGCTAGGCCACTGCGCCAGGCCCCACAAGTACACTAGTTTTATAAACAGCTGCACACAACACTGTCAACACCCTAAATGTCACTTTAAAATTTAAAATGGTTGAAGTTGGCCATTTGGCCTAGTGGTTAAGACACTAAGACACAAATAGTCATCTATCAGAGTACCCCTCTCTCTCTGCCTCTCCAACTTAAAGGAAAATATGGTTCAAGTGAGAAATTATATGGGCTAGGGTTAGGGTTAGGGGCTTAGGGGTTAGGGGTTAGGGTTAGGCGTTTGGGGTTAGGAGTTAGGGTTAGGGGTTAGGGGTTAGGGGTTAGGGGTTAAGGGTTAGGGGTTAGGGGTTAGGGGTTAAGGGTTAAGGGTTAGGGTTAGGGTTAAGGTTAGGGGTTAGGGATTAGGGTTAGGGTTAGGGTTATTTTATCACGTTTTATCACATTAGAAAAAGAATTTTATCACATTAGAAAAATAAAATCCCATTCTGCACTAGTGAAAAATAGAAGTTTCTTACTCTTTTCACAATAGCTAGAGTAGTTCGGAAATATGCTAGCTGATTTCCTAAAACTGTTTCTTACGTTTTAAGATTATTTTTTCATAGCATGTACTCCTTCGTTAACCTCATTATCATTTTTCCACATACAGATACTAAATTAAAATGTGTTTGCTTAGCAATTTTTCAAATGTTTTTAAGAAATGAATAGCTGATGGTGTTAAGGAAGACATTTACACAGACAATTGTAAAAATCCAATTTCCTATTCAACAAAATTTTCCAAAGTCTTCAGACTTAGATGTATATAGTTATGTTTACTCTAATATGAATGGAAAGCCACTTAAGACCTTTAAGGTTTATATTAAGCAATATAATAATTTCTTTTTGAAAACTGACATGGAAGTAATAACAATACAAACATTTTTAAGAATAATAATTTTTGCAAATAATTTTTATGTGGCTAACTTCAATAATAGTTGTTTATCTTTGTATATAGGCATTTTAATTAAAATGCTAATCCTCCTTTAGAATATACTATGCACTTCCTTTTCAATTTAATTTGTAATTGTGGACACAAAATTACCACTGAGCATCTAATTAAAGACATTATCTGGATTAGCCCTCGAATAACAACAAAAAGATGTGAATAGAATTTATAATCAAATTCTACAAAAATAAGAAAAACTCCACAATAAGATCAATAAAATACTACCATTAAAAATATTACACTATATATTTTAATTTTAAAAACACTTTAAGTTAAAAGAACACAGGATTCATATAAAAAAATACAAAGATGAGAGGAGATGTTGTGACAAGTCAGGTTAAGCCACCAATTGACATGAATGCATGCCATATTGGAGTGCCAGACTTGAAGATTGGGCTTAGGCTTCAATCCAGATCCCCGCTAATGTCCTGGAAGGCAGCAGATTATGGTCCAAGTAATCAGCTTCCTGCTATACACATGAGGCTTCTGGGGAGTTCTAGAATCCTATCCTTAGCCTACTCAAGCCTCAGCTGTTATGGGCATTTGGGGAATGAACCAGTAGGAAAAAGATTCTCATATTCTCTCTGTCTCTGCACCGCCACCCCTCCCTCGGTATGTTTTTCCCTATAATTTTTTCAAATTACTTAATCTGTTAAAAAATTAAAATGCACTGAAATGCTGCTTGGAAGAGATACAAACTGCTTTGCAAAAGGATCATAAAGAAAATTTGAACTTTCCTGTGGCTGCCATAGTAGCCTAGAGGTTGGGGTCCTTGCCTTGCATGTGCTGAGATCCCAAACAGGCACTGGTTTCTTATCACGGCTATTCTACTTCCTTTTAGCTCCCTGTCTGTAGCCTGGGAAAGCAGCAGAGGATGGCCTAAAGCCTTGGGACCCTGTACCCATGTGGGAGACCAAGAAGCTCCTGGCTTCTTCAGATCGGCTCAACTCCGTCCACTGCAGTCACTTGGGGAGTGAACTAGCAGATGGAAGATCTTTCTCTCTGTCTGTCCTTCTCTCTGTAAATTCTACTTTCAATAAAAAACTTTAATAAATAAATCTTTTTTAAAAATGTGAACTTTTCAGATTGTATATATTGAGATAAATATTAAGAAATCAAAAGGGCATATTTACAAGTCGGATGAACTCATTTTAGAATTTAGGCAAAAATGAATTGCAGACTTTTGAGTTAACATTATTTTTATAATATGCCAAAAAAAATTGCCTCGGGTCTTGAGAGTTGATATTAAGTCATTATCTGTATATGTGTGAATACAATAATTTTTAAAAAGTATCTTAGCAATTTGTGTTAGTTTGAAAGCTTTTGGTAAAGAATTGCTTTTAAGGTAAAAAAGAAATAGTATAATATTTAATGAAACGATGAAGATTCTGACTTGGTTCTTTATTACAAATTTAGCCAATCTATTTTGCCACCATATGAACAAAAGGCTCTAAACTTAATCATCAGATGAGGCTACTGAAATAGAAAGATCAGAACTATTCTACCCTTAAGCTAACTGCTCACTTTCAAAGGCCTTCCTATATCCATCAAATAAAGATTTGCTTCAAAGATCCATTGCACTAAGCTTACCTACCTAAAAGACATAATTTCAAAGGAAATTTAGCTTCCATTACACTGTTTTTGAAAGGCTGAGGGTCTTTTCTTAAATAACACTGGTTTTCTTTTAAAATATTCTGCCATTTTAGTACTAATGTCAGTTATAATCAACTCCAGTTGGTAGAATTATGGCATTGTTCACAATTTAAGAAGGAAAGGATACTTAGAAGATTTAACATAACCTTCACAATGCAGCTAGATTTCTACGTTAGGTTTTCATCTTTAGATTGCTAGGCTAGCAGTTCAAGAAACGAAATTGCTAATATAAGCCAAAAGTTGAAATGCACTTCAGAATAACATTTCGGTGGATTTTGTCCTTTTCAAATGGAAAATTCTTAAGACAGCACATACATGTCTAATCACAAATGGAGGCTTGTCTGTTTCTTTTTTGAACTCATAGGGTCCCAGGTTTAAATGTGCCAGCCGCCGCCTGGTGTCTTCAGATAGCTCACACATGCGTCTTTTTGTGTAAGGAGATGGAGAGTGTGATTTTGAAGAAATTGTTGGCTGCTCGTAGTTTTTTGCGTTTACGCAGTATTTATTTCTCTCAGGTGACTTGGATTTTTTCTTTTGTGATCTTGATGTTCTGTTTTGCAGTCTGCCATGTGACTTTTCAACTGGAGCCGAATGGTAAATAAATTTATCCTAAACATAAAAAATAAAAGTTAACTTGACCACACTTGCTTTTTTTAAATCCTAAAAATAGGGAAAAAAAACTTTTTAAAAAGATTATTTACTTTACTTGTAAAGTCAGAGTTACAGAGAAAAACAGGCAAAGAGAGAGAGAGAGAGAGAGAGAGAGAGAGATCATCCATCTGTTGGTTCATTCCTTAGATGGCTGCGATGACCAGAGCTGTGCTGACTGTAAGCTGGGATCCAGGAGCTTCTTTTGGGTCTCTTGGGTGGGTGCAGGTTCCCAAGGCCTGAGTCATCCTCAGCTGCTTTCCCAGGCCATAAGCAGGGAGCTGAATTGTGGAGAGTGAAGCAGCTGGGAAAAAAACCAGCACCCATACAGGATGCCAACCCTAGCAGGTAGATTAGCCAGTTATGCCACACACTGGCCCCAGGGGAAAAAAAACTTTTAAAAATGATCTAACATACATAAAATCTATCCAAGCCAACTAGATCAGTCCTTCCTATCTGTACTGGTTCAAGAGAAAAACAAATCCATGTTCTAGCTAATTCTTCATATGTTAATATGTATATTATATCAAACTTCTTTCTTAAGTCTAACTAGGACTTTATGAAAATTAAAGTCCAATATTTAATAATTTGAAATTATCAAGAAGCAAAGCTATAAATTTATTTTTCTTTACAGTAAAAATTTAATGTAAGAATTGGTGCATTATAATTTAAGGACCACATTTATTAACAGTCTCAAATCTGTAGCTGACCATAAAATATTTACAGGGAAATAAAAACAAGCTTCCTTCTATTATAATTACATATAAACAACATGAGATTTAGAACATACTATTTGTATTGTACAAGGTGAATAGAATTTCAAACATAATTCAAAGCTATAACTTTATATAATTAAATGATTGGTAATCGTGTGACCTTAATTCGTGTTACACATTCACATAAAAGTAAAAACACGAAATACATCATAAATTTAACAACTGACACTTCATCTTTTTGTAGAAATCGGTTAGCACAGCAAAATTATTGATGTTATAAAACAAATGTGACATTTTTAACTTTGTGATATTATTAGAATAGCATTTTAATCAACTAAGATTTGCCTTCATAGATGATAAATACAAATTTTTGTTAGTCCATTTTTTAGAATTCTCAGAAGCTCTCAATGAAAGAACACAGATGGTTGAGAATCTCTGAATGGCTTCTCACTTTAATCACTTTCATAAACCAGAAATTCTATTGACTTCCTTACTTTCTCAATTCCCCTCATTATTTGCTAGCAGTATCTAAGCAGATAAAATGTACATGCAAAAAGTGAAAAGCATCACATTTTTTCAAAGTAGATATTCAGAGAAAGAAAACATATTTTTCAGAGACTGGAGTGGTGGCGTAACCAGCTGGTCCTCTACCTGCAGTGCTGGCATCCTGATGGGTGCCATTTCTTACCCTGACTGTTCCACTCCTGATCCAGCTCCCTGCTTATGGCCTGGGAAAGCAGCAAAAGATGCCTCAAGTCTTTGGGCCCCTGCATCCACGGGGGAGACCCGGAAGAAGCTCCTGGGTGTTAGCTTTGGATGGGCTCAACTCTGGCTGAAAACATTTCAGCCATTTGGGAAGTGAAACAGCAGAAAGATCAATCTCTGTCAATATAATTAATGTATATATATATTTTTTTCTAGATTGGAAAAATAAGTCTATGATTTTCATATAGACCAGAAGTAATTCTGTCTTTCTCCTATAATTCTTAATGTTCTTAATATGCCTCTGGAATTTCTTCCACACTCTTCAATGACTTCAATTAAATCACAACATGTCTACTTAATCTTATTCCATTCAACTCCATGGCATCACATTGACTCCTATGAAGCAATGAATTTTAGTACTATAACAAGGATTTTTGAGGTTTATTAAAGCATCCAAAAAAATCAATCTTTGTAAAACCTTGAAATCAGAGTTTCTATTTCTCAGCTTCGTCTTTATCTACTGAATCTTGAGTTCCCTCCCTACACAGACCACATCCTTTAGTACAAAAATTCCATAGGTTGAAGCCTCCTTTCCTCAACCTCCTCCTTTTACTCACTGAATCTCCTACTACCCTCAGCTTCTTTCTTCCAATCTATTACATGCTTTAGCATCTCTTACTTACACACCCAGCTGAAGTGATAATCATCAACAATCCTGTAGAATGCTTTCTTACACACTCAGCTCAGGTGATACCAAACATTAAATAACTAATCCATCTTTGTAAGGTTTCGAAATGCTTTATATTCCCAGAAGTTACAAGCTACACAGTATCTACTAGAAATGCATGTTTGCTCTATCCAGTCCTAAATACACTTTGTCCATGCCTGGTAAAAATTAAACTAATTTAAAAGTTACACTAATTTAGAACAGTTGCCATAATTTCCCTCTCTGAATACACACACACACACACACACACACACACACACACACACACTGGTTTCTCCCACTATGACTCTGATATGTCCTTTTGGTCAAAAGGACAATAGCAACTATGCTAAAAGAATTTTGGAAAAGGCTTGACCTTTTCTACTACTGAAAGCATTCTGTATTCATGTGAATGAGCCAAAATGATCAGCATGCTAGATGATGGGTGTCTTATGGTCACTGCCCTGCATTTAAAAAAAAAAAAAAGCTCATCGAATAAAAATGCAAAGTCTATCACTGGCCAAAAAGTTTGCCAGCTGCCAGATATATGATTGAAACTATTCTAGATCACTCAGTCCTATCCAGCTGATCAAAATCAGATCAAAAGAACTTTGAGAAACACCAGCTGTTTGAAGCCACTGAGGGCAGTGAGGTCTATTATACAGCAAAAGCTACATGGTATAACAGAGCAGTAGTTACTGCTAATATTTAAGTATTTAATAATAAATCCACTTTTAAGAAAAATGAATAAATGAGTAGATAAAAAGTTTTATTCCAAAAAATTATGGCATGCTTAATTGCCAAGCCCTTCTGAATAAATGATAGAACATCCAATCTGAAAATATAAAAGAATTAAGGAGCATTATAATCATCAGTAAATCTAAGTAATTGCAAGATTCATTGCAAAAACTGAAAGTTTATTTTATTCCTTTTTTACAAAAATGAAAACAGACACAAGACAGCTGAATAGTACCCTATAGCCACTTTAAGGTGTATAGCAGCCAGTGCTGCATATAAACAAAAACTGAAGGGTCAATGAAGTAATCACAGGGGATGGTTAAGAATTTGCACTGTTATAACGTATTGATTACTCAATACTACGTCAATTAATTCTATAATATTGTAAATTGTTGTTGATGTTGTGCTGGGGCTTCTAACTGATCGGAACGATATTCTGCCAGCTCTACCTTCAGCCCAGAGAAGGTCTCCCCAAGAAACTGTTGCATTTATCTGGACAATAAGATGCTGGGATCTATGCTTGGTATATGATTGCAACGAAAGAATCTAGACTTAATTTGAACTGTAATACTGCAACTGGGTGGAGGAATCCACCAAGGGGGGAGGGCATGGGGAAGGGTGGGGGAATCCCAGCCTATGAATCTGTGTCACATAATGAATGCAACGTAATTAATAAAAAAAACTGAAAATAGTACTTTCTAGTCATTAAAATTTTAATTGGGGCCTGGTGCAGTAGCCTAGTGGCTAAAGTCCTCGTGATCCTACTCATATCTTGGCAACCCCACTTCCCATCCAGCTCCCTGCTTGTAGTCTGGGAAAGCAGTCAAGGATGGCTCAAAGTCTTGGGACCCTGCACTCATGTGAAAGACCCGGAAGAAGCTCTTGGCCCCTGGCTTCGGACTGGCTCAGCTCTGGCCATTGCAGCAACTTGGGGAATGAATCAGCAGACAGAAAATCCTCCTCTCTCTCTCCTCCTCCTCTCTGCATATTTAGATGACTTTCCAATAAAAATAAATAAATCTTTTTAAAAATTTAAACTAACTTTATTTTTTAAAAAAAAAAAGCAGAATTATCAACTTAAAATCAAACTGTGTTACCATTCAGAACTGACTTAAAAATGAACAGTCTTGGGGTGTGGGACTTGGGGTTGGGGGCAACTGCAGCAGTGAACGAGTCCTCAGCTTCCCTCAGGACCCAAGAGAGCTCTTCCCTCAGGGTAAGTACACCATGAGGGAACTTAGGAACTGGGTTAAAATTCCTAGCTCCGCCCTGCCGCTAAGATCTTGTGGCTGGGCGAGTTTGGGAGGGGTGCGGGCCTTGGGGTTGGGGGCAACTGCCGCTCCCTGCAGGGGGGTGCCCCTGCTTGGTTGGACCCAATGCTGGGGACTCACGCCAAAGACACTGTCAGAAGGCAGTGAACGAGTCCTCAGCTTCCCCCAGGGCGGCCAGTGCACCAAGTGGTGCCAGGCTTTGCCTGTTCACCACCCGGCAGCAAACTCTGGGGTTTTTAAGATAGTGTATTTGCTGCCTGGGGACACCCATGACTAAGAATAGTTTTAGTGTAGGTGAGAAGTGAATTTTGGGTGATTCCCAGTGATAGGGTCATGAAAGTCAGGCATGCGTGGCGACTGAGACCTGGTGGTTTGAAGGAAGGTATCCAGAAGACAATTTGGGTTACACAGATTCACCAGCACAATTAGAAATCCAGAGATGGGCTGTTAACATAGAACATCACTGATCGCCATACACCAGCCCACACCAAAGCTATGGATGGGAGCCCCTCTGGCAGTGTTAGGTACCATTACCCGGCTAGGTGGTGGAGTGCTGGAATGGTCACATTTGGCAGGGTCAAGACACTATCCAGCATGTGAGAGAGAACTTGGTCTGGGGGTAGACTATGTGGGGCTGTGTGGGCCCAACCCTGTGGAAGTACAAGTCCCCCTGATTAGCTCACAAGCAGGGGTTGCAATGGACTAAGCTAGGTGAGACCATGCCACCTGCCATCACTCACAGGTAAAGGAACCCACAACAGTCAGGGCAGGTCAAGGCAGCAGCACCTGAATGTACATCCTAAAACAGGATGTGGGGTGGTCTGGGCTGCCACTGGAAGGGGGCAGAATGGGCAGGACTGAACAAACCTTAACTCACAAGAAACAACAGAAATCAGGTTGGAGCACAGGTCATGCCAAGTAAGTCCTTGTACCTACTGATCTGCGTGAGACAGGGATGCTAAGCCACAGCATCTAAGGGACCAGGAAAAGTGAGGGGCTCTGCCAAGCTGAGTCAGAGCAACCACTGGCCTGCGTGTGATCTAAGGCTGGGAACAGGTCCAGTGGGGAGCAAAGGGGACACCCTAGCTGGGTTGAGTTTCCCACCAAGGAGTGCATGGGCTGGAATGGGGGCTACGTTCTGATCAGGATACTGTTGTAATCTCGCTTGGCACAAGTGTGGACTGGGACTGGAAGCACCAAGCCAGGCCGGACTCCAATACCATCTGGTGCTCTAGAGGACCAGGGAAATGTGTGACAGACTAGGCTAGGTCTCAGCCCTTACTGAACCATGTGTGAGCTGCATGAGGGTATGGAAGAGCCGTGGCTAGGTTGAACCATCCAACAGCAAGAACCAGATTGGGTTGAAGGCCAGTCAGGAAAAGCCACTGTTCCTGCTAGGACAGGAGGTGAGCTGAGTAGGGCTGGCTCATGGACCCACTGGTATGCATGAAATCTGGCAATGGGAGAGTTTCTGGTGGAGGAGCCTGGACAACTTCTCTGGCAGGACACAGTCCCTGCAGGTAAGCGCAAGAAGTACAACAGGAAACAGCCCAGAACAGGCAATGGAAATTATCCCACTGGCATACATATGGCATGGGTTGGGGGCAGACCAGGCTGAAACTGTTCACATCACCCGCTGGCGAATCTGAGCACCAGAACAGAGTGCAGGTTGAGCCAGGTTCAGTTGTGACACATACCAGTCAGTGCGCATTACGGAATGCCAAGGTGAGGTAAGCCGTACCAGATGTGGTTGCAGCGCCCAAACAGCCCATGTGATAATCACGGGGAGGAGGCAAAGCCACCAGGGGAATGTGGGCTCCCCTGCTGGACAACTACTTCCATTGGAAAGCGTGAGTCGGGATGGGGGCAGATCAGACTAAGCAGGGCTATAACACCTGTGGGCCTCAGGTGAGTTAGATAAGGGAAGGGTTACGGTGGGCTGACTGTTTCGACTGGTGCAAGCAAAAATCAGAGTAGGTGAGGGTTGGTTAGGCTTAGCCGTAGCATTAGCTGGCAGAGGCTGGCACTGGGAGCTAATTCTGTCAAGTCAAATGCCAGAACCACCTGCAGAGTACATAATCTGGGAGTGGGTGGCCTAGAAGGGAAATAGTGGGCACCTCCCTCGGGGTTACCACTCCCACTGTCAGCACAAAAACCAGGACAGGGGAAGGGGTGGCTAGACAGAAAGGCACCTCCAGTAGGTGTATGGGCTAGACAGTAGGCTGGTTGGGTTGAACTAGGCTTCAATGCCCATCAACATGTGCGAGAGTTAAATGGGATGTGGGACAGACTGGACAAGCCTGCGGTACATACTGGCAAGCATGGGAACCAGGGTAGGGGGCAGAACTGGTGGGGGTTATGGGGAGTCACCCCAATTAGGCTGCAACTCCAACTGGTTTGCGTGAGGACCGAGTATGAAGTGGGTAGGATCAAGCTGAACTACAATACCCATTGGTCCACGAGGAAGACAGGGCTGGAAACAGAACGGACCCAGCAATCGCAACGACCAGCATGTGCATAAGCTGATTGGTGTGACAGATGGTGTTGGACTCTGCTAGCAAACTCACACAAGAATCAGGTCTGGGATCATCTCAGATAAAGTTTCTTTGGAGATCCGTCCAACTGAACTGCTGATCTTAGAACCCCAACCATGAAGAGACTGTCAGCCAGTGGACTCTGAATAGGTTTCATTGCGATTGGAACTGCAAGATTGGCAGCAATCCAGAACTGATGGACTAACAAAACTGAGCAGGACCCTCGGAGCGCGCCTCCCGTTGGGGAGCTGGGATGGGTGGGAGGTTGCGTGGGGCTTTTCCCTTTGTTACTTCCCTAACCCCAGATACAGGGAAAAATGATAATATTAGTGTGTAAAAAATGGTATTACCCTCTTTCACCCTGTAGCCCTTGACCCTTTGTACGCTAATCAACTAAGTAAGATTATTAAAAAATAATTTAAAAAAAAGAAAAAAATGAATAGTCTTTCTATAGCTAAATAATAATCCAAGCTGAGGATTTTAAAAAGTGTTATCAAAAGTTTGAAACTGAAAATGTTAGTTCCTAGGTATAGCTTATACTCATGGATGAAGGCTTTACATTAAGAAAAGTTTCTTCCACTGAACTTCATACTTAGAATGCATGCACTGTCTGTGTGTATACTACACTTCAGACAAAAGTAAAAGAAACAAATTCTCAATCCATTAAAAAGGCATCCTCCAATATGCAGATAAAAATTGTCTCCTATTCAGGCAAAAATTTTCTAATAATTTATAAATGTATACAATGCAAACCTCAAAAAGAACTCAGGCTTGGCAAGCATAGGCTGTTGGGTCTCATAGCTATGCTTCAGCTTGCATTTAAAAGGCAAATAACTACTCTGAAATACTGAATGTCTGCTAAAATAAGAATGGTCCCTTCAGTAATTCTATAATTTACCTTTCTTAGCTCATTACAGTTACCATTCTCAGCAAATTTATCTAAAAGCTGATAATGTAGTAAATTAACATTCTTATGCGTTCCGTGACAGGCTCAGTCCAGCTCTGAGTCCTCTGGGTTTTCTAGTACTGGATTCCTCCTCACAGACCGGTCATTATTATTATATCTCAATGCAACTTTTCCTGAGTGATGTGTGAATACAGGTTATCAGATAGTCTGAGAATAAGGTATTCAGACCATTCTGGTAACTCCATAAGAAATTAGTACAGAATGGAATATTAGATCCAGTAATCTCAGCCTGCCCATAAGCAATTATTTACAGACATAGAAGGTTTGTAAGCTCAGTCTTCCCTCGATCTGCTAGCCCTAGCGCGGCTGTTAAACTGAGCCACAGTCCTGCAAGGAACTGGAAACGCTCAGGAAACCATACTTAGTAAACAACAACATCCCAATCTGAGCAGCTCTGATGACACTGAATATTTTGCTATAACCTGGAAATTTCTGTGACTTCCATTCTTATAGAATGGGACCTCTGTGACACTTTTTGCTCCCAGCATCTTTACAGCAGCCTGATCTCTTCCATTAAACACAAGAAGGTCAGGACTGGTTTGGGGAACAGCGTAAGCCACTGCTTGCAACATCAGCATTCCATATTGGAGTGCTGATTCCATGCACAGTTGTTCTGATTCCTATCCAGCGACCTGCCAATGCACCTGGGAGGGCAGTAGACGACAGCCCATGCACACGAACTCCTGCTGTCCTGTATCCTAGCTTCAGCCTACCCCAGCCAAGGCTGTTGTGGCTCTTGAGGCAGTTCAGCAAACTGAAAATCTCTCCCTGCCTTTCCCTCTTTGTCTCTCTTGCTTTCAAATAAGTACTACTACTACTAATAATAAAACAGACAAAAAAACACAAAGGTCCATGAAGCAAAAAAAAAAGCATCATGCCTTCCTCTGTCATATGTACTACACTTTTCATTTTCATATTTATTAAGAGGTAATAAAATTGTTAAATACCTATATAAATTGATTTCAATCAAAGGTTGGTTTCCCCCAAATAAGTGAAAAGAGATAAAAGAGTCAAAATAAAATAAAAAATCTTGACAAATGGCCATAGATACGAACAGATAAACTAATATGAACAGATAAATCAAACCATTAAATAGCTTAAAAAAAACAATTTTAACCTGAGTGCGGCACTTCCTTGAACTTATGAGACATTCAGTAATCACTGAAGTTGTAGAAAATTCCAGCTTTGGAGCAATTCCCTAAGGGGAAAAAAAAGATTACTATTAGACTTGTGCACTTTAAAAGGGACCATTAGTGAAAGATTATGACCTAAAGTAATAAACATTTATCAAGATTCAACTGCTTCATTTGTTAATAAAATTAATAAAAATGACAGCATAGTGATGATGCTAAACATTAGCAAGAAATAATTTCTTTCCTGATGATCCAGTTAAGATTGTTAGCGCGTTTCGGCATTAGCTCTTTTCAGTTTGCCACTCCAAGCCAAAACACCGGACACAGTGAGGCACGCAGGAGGTTTTATTCCAGCAGGAGTGAAGGCTCTGAGGACAGGGACGGAGGCAGAGAGAGGGGGAGTGGAAAAGAGATGTGTCCTGCCACAGTGGCATGCAGGGGATTCATGCAAAGAGGAAGTGAGGGGGGAGCAAGAGGAAGGAGGACCTCAGGCATGCAGGAACATGTTTTATTGTGGCCAGGAGTGGGCATCACAGGGCCATGAGGGACTGGTGGGGTCACAGGGGATTGGTAGGTGCAATGGTGAGTGAGGACAAGGTTGAAGGGCCACAAGGGTTGGTGGACAGCGCCATCAAGTGTGGTGCCAGGAGGTTGCAATGGTTTGGTGGAAACAAGGTTATGAAGTTGTAGCCAACTGGCAGACAACCAAATTTGAACCTAAAGGACACTCGAATCTTAAGGAAGCCGAGACCTAGGGGAGCCAGACATTTAAAATGGTACCAAATCCAGAATGGCGGGGCTCTTCAGGGCCATTTATTGTTCAGGTCACTCCTCACAGTGATTATATTACTTTTTTTGGAAGAGTAACTTTCACCTCTGAGTATTTCCCTAGCAATCTTCAAAAATTAAAAGTATGATACAATGATACATTCATAAATATGTAAATATACCTAATGGATTTCAGCTCCTTCTTCCTTTTACAACCTAAGACATACTTAAATGATAATCCAGCAGTAAATCTGTTCAGTAGTCTGACTTCGGCACTCCACAAAGTATATCTACATATCATGTAACCACAAATATAATTTTTGCTAGTTAAAATTTTTCAAAATGCAATATTTCAAATAGTCTCAAAATACAGCTTCTGGATTTGCAATTCCTGAAAACATAAGTCTTTATCAGTTCCTCTACCTTTTTTCATAACAGTATAGCATACACTCAGCATTGAGAATGGCTCAGAACTATGTACTTGCAAAATAAGGATCATCCCTGCTGTGTAGAAGGCATCAAACGATGAGCCAGTCTGCACCAAGATCCTGCGGAAGAACAGCATTGTGCTTAGCAACAGTGAGCAGCACCAACAGTGCCACCAGTCCCACAGGGCACTGCCCTGACTTCCAGAAGGGGCCAGGCTGACTCCTGAGAAGGAAGAGATCTTACAAACAGTCCAAGAAAATTCAGAAGAAATATGATCAAAGAATGTCAACATTAGCAGTCCTCTGGAGAAGCAGTCCCAGTTAAGCAAACTTCTTGAGTGCCCTGCATCGAGGCCAGGCCACTGCAGCCAAGCAGGAGCAGACAGCTACGCACCAGAGGGCAAGTGGCTGGAGTTCTGAAGAAAATCGAGGCCTGAAAAGGCAAATAAGTCCTACTTCTTGTAATAAAGGTTAAAAACAAACAACCCCCCCAAAAAAACAGGTTATAGAAAAAGTAAATCTGAGTTGCCCCAAGAAATACTTAAGTATCGTGTTTCTGTAAATATGCTTTTTTATTAATGATATTTGCTATATATGCTTATTAATTATGTTACTATGTAACACTGCTCCAAAACTGGACACTTTAAAACATGGGTAAGCAATTATAACCTCATATGGTTCCCGAGGGTCAGGAATCAGGCAGAGATGGAGAAGTTCTAGTCTGGGATCCCTCATGAGAATTCCGTCAAGCTGTCATTAGGGCAACAGGTATCCTGGGACTTGGGAATTGGCTTCCCATGAATGCTCATTCACTCAACTGCTGGCCAGAGACCTTCCAAGTTTTAATAAGAAAACACAGAGAGATTGCCGAATACCTTCGTGACATTGCAGTTAGCTCTCCTAAAGTGGGAGAACCAAGAGCAACCAAGGAGAAATGATGCTGCCTCAGAAATAAAGCATTATCACTTCCACCACATTCTATTCATCAACAGTCCGTACTAGAGACAGAAGGTTGGATTACTTTCCAAAGGAGGAGTAGCAAACGTTCTGTGCACTCCGATCACTAATTGCTTAATTTCCTCTCACATATCCCATGTCTTCCAAAAAAAGAATGTCCCATTCTTCTACAATTTCAACTGGAAATCCAAGTTGTTGGCTGGCAAAATCAAATCCTGACATAGATCAGGAATCCTCGGGCATCGTCCTTTAAGTACAACTCTCTGGATGTGGTTCCTCACAATCAGGTTGCTGAGCTAAATATCTGCACTAAATATAATGAATACACATGCGCAACACGTGTACTCAGGATAATTGCAATGGCCGAAAATGGGTGGTAAGCAAGAATTGCATGAAAGTTCTGTATTCCAGCCAGGGAAATGTTAGAAGTTTCTTCCATAGGGCTTAGGCCCACTTCTGCTCAGAAATAACTAGTCATCATGCCTGCCTCCACATTTTAGGTCCTTGTTCATATCCTGTGAACCAACTTCTGCAATGAGAGGTACACTGTGTGGAATATGCACTGTGTTGTCAAGACTCCAGAGTTGGAAAGAACTTTATATTTTGGAATGTCTTTTACCATTCCAAACCTGGTGGTGTTTCTTCCAAGAATGTTTTGTAAAAATTTCTTTGATTTACGTGTGAATCTTACTGGAGTTCACTCCAGTTGAAAATGTTACATACAACTATTAGGCGCAGAGACAATGCCCTTAAGCACATTAGAAAACTTAGTATTTGACTAAATAATTTTCTAAGGCAATATGTTAGCTTTCTTTAAGGTTTTAATAAAAAGAATGTGCCATCACTTCAGTTTTACCAACAAGTCATAATTTTCTAAACATTCCCTGGATTGATTTTCATTCAGACATAATTTCTTAATTTCTGCATTGTCTGCACTGGAAAGGCCAAGAATCTTCTAAGAAATCTCTGTTTAACAGCTTTCCTTTTTGTTTGTATCTCTCACATTATACTGTGAAAAAAGAAACCAGACCATTCCTTTAAACTCTGATCAAAACCTCCTGGGACACACCACCCATTTCATTAGGTATCTTGACTGCATTCCATATTACTACAATTGACTGTGTTAAAGCTTCATCCATTACTTAACAAAGATCCCCTCTCCTGTAAAGGCTCATCTGACAGCCTCTTCAACAATCTTCATGCTTCCACAAACATTCCACCAAAATCCTTCCAAGTTCTGTCTTTTCCAAAGAGCGGTTTATGCTACAACCTGATAGCTGATTTCCACCACAGTGAATGACTGCAGAGTGAGAGCAACGAAAAAGTACCAATATTGTGAGATTCAATTATTTTTGTCACATATTTGTACATTTTCATGGGGCTCAAAATGCTTTTAACACGCATAATATGCATTTTTGTGTTTGATGATACACAAACTTAATTCCAAAAATTAGCAAAAATGGAATAATCAATTAAATATCATGTGGCTTTCTCCATATTCCTTTTTATGACTTCAATGTTTCATTTAGTCACGTATTACTTCATGGGCTATTTATTTATTTTAAAAAATTTATTTTATTTATTTGAAACGCAAAGTTACAGAGAATGGGAGAGACAGAGACACCTTTTACCCTCTTGTTCCTCCCCAAATAACCACAACAGTCAGGCTGGCCCAATCTTAAATCAGGAGCTTAGAACTCCATCCAGGTCTCCCATGTGGATGACAAGGGCCCAATAACTTAGACCATCATCTGCTGCTTTCCTAGGTATCTTAGTAGAGAAATGGATTGGAAGTGGAGAACCCACACCTCCAAACAGTGCTCACATGGGAAGCCAGCATCACAGGAGGTGGTTTAATTTGCTGTGCAACAATACTGACCCCTGTTAATTATTTTTGAAATAATATATACTTATAATTTACCTTATAGTAACAGGCTTAGTGCTCCACTAAATAAAGGTTCAACAAATACATGGAAAAATACCATCACTGAGCAGGAAAAAAGACAAGGGCTATAATAAATAACTCAATAAAAAGATGCTCAACTTCACTTATAAACAATAAACTTTAAGAGTCACAAAATCATTAAAAACTAAGTAGTATATCATCCTCTTTCATTTATTTGAAAGACAGTTGCAGAGAGATTTCATATAGTAAGTGTTCAACTGGTGTCTTAGCCATTATTTTTACTAACCTCTTAAAAATTACTTGTATTAGTCAGGGTATGCCAGAGAGTGAGAACTGATAGATACATATGTATGACAGAGAAAGACACTGAGATGGATTTATTTGAAAGAATTAGACTGGTTCAGGGCTGCTGTGATGCCTTTTACACACATACTCCACAGTGGGGCTGTGCATTGCCAGGAGAAGGCGGTCTGGGAACAGAATGAAATGGGGGACACTGAGGGTTTGTATGACATAAATTAGGTGAATTCTAGAGGCTTCTGCAGACCAGACTACTGTACCATCAGATAACTGGGGGAGATATAATGGAGTGGATTGGAGGGGGAAAACCGGAGAGTCTCTCTGGGTCAGACCAAGGCACGTTCCACTGCACACAAAAGTCAGGGCTGGGAACAGAAAAAGCTGAATTAGACCATAGCACCCACCAAAATACAAAAAAAAAAAAAAAAAACCCTGGGACTGGGGGCAGGGTCAGGCTTAGCTGTAGCACCCACCAGCACATGCAAGAACCAAGGTAGGAGGTATGCTGGGCTGGTCCTTGTTGCAACACCCATCAACTATAGGTGGGACTGTGGATGTACCAGACTAGGCTAGGTTGCAGCACCCACCAGTGAAAACAAGAATCAGTAATGGGAGTGGGTAGGGCTGGGTTAAGTCACAGCACCCGCTGGTTCACCTGAGAGTCAGAGGTGGTGGGTGAACTGGCCAGTTAGCTGCACCCAGTGGGCTAGGCCTAACCCCACACCAGCTAGAGCACACGAGAATAGTTCTGAAGACCTCCCCGGTGACACTTCTTGGAGGACTCCCAACTGGACCACTGTACTCAATCCCCAATCTCAGGGAAATCACAGATACGTAGTCTAACCCTGGAGTACATGTTGCAGGACTGGGCCTCCACGATTGCTGATTTCTGTGCAACACAGAACTTACCCAGAGGCAAACAAAAGACAAGAATGCCAAATCATCTAAGCCAACAGCAATCTTCAAAACATGGAAAGGACAGGTTGAACAGCACACTGGGCCAGGTTTTACAGCACACACCTAGCTCTGTGGGTACACTAATGTAGACATGGACAGTCAAGGGCCCTTAGAAAGAATCTTTCACCCATGGTGCAAGGAAGTCAACTTCTCAAACCAATCAAGACCACTCAAGTAACACCCTTATCGAGTAACACCCTCATCAGGTCTTACTCAAGCTAATTACTTACTCAAGTAGTACCCTCATCAGATCTTATTTCTTCTCATTGGGGTCTCTAAGGCAACATCCAATGACCATCTTTGTCCACATGTGAGCTTATACAGACAGTAAGAAGTGGCAGACATCCTTTCATCCCCTTATCCCGCTTCCCCCTCTTCCCTGCAGAAACTAGAGAGAAAACTTTAACATGTACCTCACCTACTTTCTCTCCCTGCAAACCCCTACCAGTTGGGGGGAGGTTCACACACTATGTTCTTCATTTTAATCAGAGGCTCACACAGTGCATGAACCCCTCCACTTTGTAATAAATATTGTTTTAAGAAAAGAATCAGGCCACACTGTTACGGACGGTGGTAAATTCAAATCTGGAGGGCAGGTAGGCAAGGTAGAATTGTAGGAAAAACTTGATGTGAAATCTTGAGTGTGATATTTGTGTGGCAGGCCAGCAGGGTAGAAACTGAAGCATAATTTCAGTTACAGTTTTAAGGCAGAATTTCCCCTTCTTTGGAAAATCTCAGATTCTTCTGTTCAAGTCTTCAACTGATTAGTTCAAGAGCAATTTTTACTTAAATTCAATTGATTATAAATATTAATCCCAACTACCAAATACCATTAGAGTAACATCTAATATTTGAGCAAATAAGGAACCATGAATAACCAAAAGGACACATACAATTCCACTATGTCAAATACCAGTTCCTATACAAAATCTAAAATAAGATCCAATTAATTCATTCAACTCAGTCAAGTGGCATTATCAGTTGAATATCACTTATCCAAAATACTAGAGATCAAGCATTTGATCCCCCAAAAAAGTACAATAAGATGCACTTTATATTTTTTGGAATGTTTTGAGATTTCATAATAATAGCATATACACAATGAGTTGTCTTAGGATTGGAACCCTAATCAAGATAAAAAAACTCACTTATAGCACTTCATATGCTTCTTATCCACATTAACTTAAAGGTACTATTACATATACTTTCAGTACCCTACTTGATTGCAACCAATTAACCTGAGATCATGTGTCATACTTTACAGTTGTAGCATCATGTGACCACTCCAAAAGTTTCAGGTTTTGGAACTTCTGAGATTTCACAATTTCAAGTTATGGCTGTTCAACCCACAGTAACTATACCCTCCATGTGAGGTACTAGCCTAAGAGTTACATTCAAAGACAAGATCATCGGATTCTATGTTCACATGGTACTCTGTGCAGTAGAGAAATATCATCATCCCCAGCAGCACCCCATCACCACCACCACCAGGGTAGCCACAGCTACCATTATCTCACTCACGCTGATTCCCTATATTCTCTATAAGCATTCACAGGTTAAACAAATCTACCTGATAACCCTGTAATTCCATTATACTATGATTACTACTCAGTCCCTGAAAGTGGCAGGAGTTAATCCCAGATATGGTTTGAATACTTGCCACTGTGATAGGTTCAGAATAGTTGAGGAGTCCAGATGACTATAGAGAATATTAAGAAGTCTGAAAAAGGTCACGGGGCAATAAACTACAGACTAGAGCATTTAATTTATATTTAAATATAATTAATAGCATGCTTTATGTTCTGCTCTGTTCTCTCTGTGATTCATCTGTATATCCATAGCTGAGTGGTCACTCAATGAAGTTGTAAATGCTCTACCCTTTGCCTATGTGTGTGCAGGTTAGAGAATGCACCCAAAGCCGCAGCCAGGCCTCCAACTCCCTTGGCTTTCACTTTTTGCTGGGCCAAAGGTGTCTGCCTTACACATGCAGATGCTCAAGTCAGCCAAGCAATGTGGGGCACTTAGCTCAGCCCTTTTATTGTTCTTACTTTTAAGACCTACCAGCCAACTTTCAACGGTAGAAACAATGCCCTCTCCAATTAAAACTGCAATTGGCTTAACAAAGCTGTGGGATTTCACCAGCTGCAAATTGTATCCATCACCTCGAGCAGGCAAAATCTAACTATCTGTCCTACTGCCCAAAGTTGATTTTGATCCCTCTGGCAGCAAAGTTGTCGGTTTTTGCATCCAGTCCTGCACTAGCAAAACCACAATTCTGACAAATAGGGTACTCCTACCATTTTTTTTTTTTTTGCCAGCTTTAGAAGTAGTTAAAGCACAAACATTTCTTCATTTGTCCTGTCTTTGTAGTTAGTTTTTAATATGTTAGAGTTGTTCATGAAAATTTTGTTCAAGTTCATATTTGTTTTGAGCAGAGGGCAGAACTGTCACATTCTTCACACCACCATTATCAAAAGTCCTAATTTTCACAAAGCATGTGTTTTCCCTGGCAGTTAATGTGCTAGCCTCTGATACTGGAGTGCCTGGGGTTGAATTACCAGCTCTGGATTCTAACATCAGCTTCCTGCCAATGCAGACAATCAGAGGCAACTGATGGCTCAAGTTATTGGATTCCTGCCACCCACACGGGAAGCCTACATTGCATTCCAGGCTTCTAGCTCTGGCACAGACCCACACCTAGCCACTGCAGGACACTGGAGCATTCAACAGCAGATGGGAGCTCTCTCTCTTTCTCTCTTAGTAAAATATAAAAAGTCTTTCTTTTTTATCTTTTTGCCTTAGTAATTCAATATCTTTCATAGGTATGTGGTGGTTTTTGACCAAGAGCCTGCATCAAAAATTGATTCAGAAAAGAGTAACCACTTACTCGAAGGCCAGAAATCCTCCTCATGGTAACCTGGCGGTTTGAATCATGGTGTCCAGAAATCTGGTTTGGACCCGGGAACATGAAATCTCGTGTATTTTCATCATATGTAGACAGTGTTTCACCCACTACAAGAAAGATATCCTATGATTTAAATTATAACAAAATGTTTAGAAACAAAAATCATCCAATACAGTGTTTATATTGCCTGATGCCTTACTGCAATACCTGCTTCAGGGTCATGTTTATTTTCTAAGGTAGGAAAAGTAAAGATGTGTAAAATGGATTAAGATATATACTTTTCAGAAATATGTTGCATATTAGTAATCCTATTTGCTTGCTTTTTAGAGAATGAGAATGTTCATGTTAACTCACTGAGTGCCCACAAGTCACTGAGAAAAAAAAAATCATCTTTTATAAATACAGGCCACATTTGACACGACATCTTTACTCTCAAAATTAATTTCCACTCTACATTTTTCTATCTACCATTATAATCATATATTGAAAATAAGATATTTTGTAGACTCTATGGGGGCCTGAGTTAAGTGTAGGAATCAATATTTAAACTTTCCAGATTATTAACATTTAATAAAATATAATTTTCCATTTTAACATAAAGAATAACATGATTAAGAGAGAATTCTTCTATAATTACAGAAATCACTATCACTTAGTAACTGGTCTCTATGTTATGTATACTTGTTTGTTTACAATATTTCTTCCCATCCAATTTCACTAATAATAAAAAAAATAAAAAACAGTTGCTGAAGCATCAATTTATGATCTTCACAAAATATCCTAGGATTATGATAGATAATTTTCCATTTTTAATTATTATTTATTCTATTTTTAGAACAACATATCCAATGTCTGTTATGTCATTTTTCTGAAACTGTTATTGTATGTTGAGTGACATTTAAAACATGGTCCAATGGTAGAAACTCAATTTTACTCTTAGTTTGCAAAAAGTGAGAAAACAATGAGATTTTTTTCAAACATACTTCATTGAAACAAATTCCCATCTCAATTATCTTATCGATATATAAATACAATACCTGGCGGAACTAGTTGTATCAACTCAAACACTGCTGTATCATCTGAAAATATAAAGAAAAACGTTTTTAGATTAAAAAATAATAACAATGAGCAAAAATCAATTATTTGACTACAGTGATATCTAAAATTCATAGAGGCCAGCATCATGGCACAGCTGGTTAAAACACTGCTTGCAACACTGGCATTCCTTTTGGAAGTGCTGGTTCTAGCCCTGGCAGCTCCACCTCAGGGAAAGCATCGGAGGCTGGCTTGTGAAAGCATAAGGATGGGCCCTGTGCTTGGGCTCCTGTTAGTCTTTGGGAAAGCTAAGATGGAGTTCCTGGCTACTGGTTCAAATCTAGTTGTTGAGGCCATTTTCAGAAGTGAAAAAAAGATTTGAAACTACAAATGAAAAGGAACAATTAGTACCTAAAAACAGCAGCTATTAAAAAAAAACCTTCAGCTATTGGACTACAAAGGCTGGTTAATCCTGCTTCTGTAGTGCAGGCATCCATATGGGCAACAGTTCATGTCCTGGCTACTCAGTTTCTGATCCAGCTCCCTGTTAATGCACCTGGGAAAGCAGTGGAGGATGGCTCAAGGCCTTAGGTCCCTGAACCCACGTGGGAAGCCGAGAAAATTTTCCTGCCCCTCCAACCCCCGTTATGGATCAACTCATCCCTGGCTATTGCAGCCATTTGGGGAGTCAACCAGCGGATGTAAAATCTTTCTCTCCTTCTCTCTCTACATCTTTCAAATAAAAATGAATAAATCTTAAAAATAATCAAATGTTAGTATAAAAAAAAAACTGCTAGACTTAAACAATAAATTTTTTACAAAAAATTTTAGACATCTAGCCAAAATAAAACAAAGCGATTTTCAAGTGAAAGAACATCCAAGTGTTAAGAAAACTATTGAAGCTCATGATCTACACCAAAGAACTGTAAAACATAATATATTTTAAGACCCTCTCGGTAATGGGGAGGGAGAGCAGAGAGATCTTCCATCTCCCTAGAATGTGTGAGGATTTCTCTGCACACCCCTCCCAACAGTGTTCTACGCCTCACTGGGTGTCACATGCCTTGCTAAAGGTATAAACCAGTTTAGACTACCCTAAAGTCTGCCAATTTCAGTAAAAATTACGCTTCTGCACAATAAACTGCCAAACAGTAAAATGAAAATAGACATGAGATAGCTGAATGGTATCCTATAGCCAATTTAAGATGGATAGAAACCAGTTGTATACAAACTATAATTGAAATGTTAATGAAATAGTCTCAGTATGTGGTTAAGAATTCTCATTGTCTAACATATCATTCACTCATTACAATGTTAATTAACCCCATAATGTTGGAAACTGTTGTTGATGTTAGGTTATGGCATTTAATTGGACAGAATGATATTCTGCCAGCTATGTCTTCAGACCAGAGTTGGTCTCCCCAAGAAACTGTTGAACTGAGCTGGACAATTAGACATTGGACTCTATGCATGGCACATGCTTGCATTGAAAGAAACAAGACTAGATTTGAACTGTAATACTGCAATAAGGTGGAGCAATCCACCATGGGGGGGACACGGGGAGGGGATGGGGGAACATCAGAGCCTAAGAAACGCTGTTATAAAATAAAATGCAATAAAAATATATGTTTAAAAAAAAAGAAAATTATTGAAACACCCAAGGAAGAACTGATGTTAATATAAGCAAAAACTAAAATAAAACATAAAACTAAGCAAAGAATAAAAAGAACCAACTCAAGTAAAACAAAAACAGTATTTTCAGTAATAAGACACTGTATATACACCTACATAAACATGGCTCAATTATAACTTTTTTCAGTAATGATAATCATAAACTAAGATTGTGATGTAACTATATAAGGACATCATAAAATAGACATGTAAATGGTTTCAAGGCAAGAAGAGACTGTAAAAATATTCAAATCCTCATTTTAAAAATGAGAATAGAGATGTCTAAAAATACCAATAAAATGGTTGCAAATGCAATATAAGTATGGTATAGATATGAAGGAAAGCCTCTGTTGAAAAATGCAAAGCATAATATAGGGGAGTAGGAAATTATGACAAAGAAGTGTGTTAGAAGACTGTTGATTTCTTGAATAAGTCTTTGAAACCAAGCCCCAGACAATGCCTTAAATGCGGATGCTAGATGCCATCAGGCCCCAGTCTCCTAGCCAGGCCCCTGCAGCTCAGCTCACTGAATTGAGTGGCAAACCTAGCCCTGCAAGATTCTAATGACCGGACTTGGGACCTCATACACTGCTTCAACAGACAATACCATGGTGGCCAGTATGGTCTCCAGGGGGTTAATTTAGGGGAATTCCAAGTCTGGGCCGGAGATCTTCAGGTCTAGGGCAGCAAGCAATTACCGCATGCATGTCGCCCCGATGCTAAGGCCCCCTAGGCCATCCCGGTAATCAGACAACTACAACAAGGCATCCTGGTCAACTTGGCCTAATCTCACTACCGAGGACCTCAAGGACCATCACGATGAAACAGAAAAGGAACATATCGCCATGACGTAGTGACAAGCTTCAACACCTCACACCAAGGGCTTGCAGCAGCTTCACAATTTTGCCAGATCAGCTTTTGCTTCCTTGCAGCCTTTTGAAAAACCTCAAAGCACCCTCATTGGTGATGGAAGAAGTTCTTGAGGCCCACGGATCTGCTACTGGTTACATCTGTCAACATATTTACCTTTCTTTCCTTTACCCTCAAACCTGTCTTCATTACTTTGATTTAGCACCAAGGACAGAGACCAAGCAAAATGCCATTACCAGTTAAATATATATATATATGAGAGAATTACAATCTTAACATAAGTAAAAGACAAATTTGAAAGTGTAAGTCATTAACATTTACATATATATGAGCATCTATGTACTTGTACATGCATATAAATACAGGTATAGATACTTATGCATGTACTCAACATTTGTAATCTGGTCTGGCAACATGCCTTGGTTTGCTTTCTGTTGCTAGGACAGAACATCTGGAACCTAGGAATTTATAATAAAAGGACTTTTTGGCTCATGGTTCTGGAAGTGTGGAAGTTCTGAACATGGTGCTAGCATCTGTTCAACATCTGGCAAAGTTTTTCTTGCTGTAGTCAGCTTGACAAAGGGCATCACACAGGGACACACAGAACAAGCATGCTGGAGAAGGTCTTCCTGCACAGCCACTAATACCATCATGGAGTCCCTTCCCTCAAAGCCTCTCTAATCTTCACTACCCCACAAAGGGCCGAGTACAATGTCATTACCACGAATTCGAGGCTTAAATTTCCAACACATTAACTTTTAGGGGACAGATTCAAATCACATGGTGCAAATCCCACATAACATATTTAATGGAGAAAATAATTCCAAGGAAAAAAAAAGGCTTACAGTGAAACAAGAAAATATGCCTTCTAAGGGACCCAAAGAAAACAACAGTATTCCACATTAGCCAGAATCATCCTGGGAGGACCCATTAACAGAAGCTAACCAACAAACATTCATCCAAAAATATACGTGAGTATTTAACCTGGCAAATACTACTGCTGAAATTTACAGTGACAGAAAATAAATGAAACTATAAAAATATATCTCCAAATATAACTAATATTTAATTCCAATGGATTTGCTCAGGTATCAATGGTCTCAAGAGAAGCAAAGGTTTTAAAACAGAGATGTTAAAGAGGAACAAAAAAATTAATATTTGTGTTGATTTATTGTGTATCTTCTGAAACCATCGCTAACAAATGAGTAACTGCTGCACAAAGAGAAATAAAGAAAATGATATAAATGTTATATTATTACTGACACTTCTCAGCTGTAAAGGTGGCATTAAACTAATTCCCTGGGTTTTTTTTAGTTTATCTTTTATTGTCAGAACACAAACAAAAGGGGAAAAAGAAAATTTCCCTTAAAAAAAAAATGAAGATCTGGATGCCAGTATTTGGCTGATCAGTTAAGATGTGGGAAAAGATTCCTATGTGTCAGAAAAAAAATCAAAATGGAGAAAAAAAACACAAAAATCCTGTGTGCCATATGAAAATGCCTCCCGATCTCCACTCCTGTCTCCAGCTTCCTACAAATGCAGAGCCAGGGGACAGCAGTGACAGCTCACAGAATTTGGTTTCCAAATTAGTGTCTAAATTGGTGTCTAATTAATTAGAACACCTGGACTGCATTTCTGCCTTTGAGCTTCACCCATCCCCATCCTCTGCTTCCAAGGGCCACTGTATTTTTTTGGAAAATGAACCAGAGGATAGGAGTATACAAAAATGAACTCTCTCTTTGCCACTAAAGTAATGATTTCTTAAAAGATGTTTATTTTTATTGGAAAGTCAGATATTCAGAAAGGAGGAGAGACAGAGAGTAAGATCTTACATCTGTTGATTCACTCCCCAAGTAGCTGTAACTCACAGTGCTAAGCTGATCTGAAGTCAGGATCCAGGAGGTTCTTAAGGATCTCCCACATGGGTGTGGGGTCCCAAGGATTTGCGCCATCTTTGACTGCTTTCCCAGTCCACAAACAGGGAACTGGATGGGAAGTGGGGTCCCAGGTGCCCGTATGGGATCCTGGTTAATGCAAGGCAAGAACTTTAGCCACTTTACTATCATGTTGGGCCCTAAAGTAACTATTAAAAAAAAAGCATAACTGTTACTAAGAAAAATTAGTGTCTAATTTCTAATATCAAATTTCTTTTTTAATACCAAATAAATACATTTGGGGGAGCTATGTTGCAGTGTGGCAGGAAAAGCCCTTTTTGGAGTCCCGGCGGCATGGCCTAGCGGCTAAAGTCCTCACCTTGAACGCCCCGGGATCCCATATGGGCGCCGGTTCTAATCCCAGCAGCTCCACTTCCCATCCAGCTCCCTGCTTGTGGCCTGGGAAAGCAGTCGAGGACGGCCCAATGCATTGGGACCCTGCACCCGCGTGGGAGGCCCGGAAGAGGTTCCTGGTTCCTGGCTTCGGATCGGCGCGCACCGGCCCGTTGCGGCTCACTTGGGGAGTGAATCATCGGACGGAAGATCTTCCTCTCTGTCTCTCCTCCTCTGTGTATATCTGGCTATAATAAAATGAATAAATCTTTAAAAAAAAAAAAAAAAGCCCTTTTTGGAAGTATCCTGGCTGATCCACTTCCAAACCAGCTTCCTACTAACGGCCTAGAAAAAGCAGTGAAGGATGGCCTAAGTGTTTGGCTTCTGGCCCCCACATGGGAGACCCAGGAGCTATTGGCTCCTGGCTTTGGTTTGGCCTGATCTTTGCAACTGCAACCATCTGGAACTTAAGATTCTTTCTCTCTCTGTAAACTCTTTCAAATAAATAAATAAATCTTCAAGTAAATCTTTCAAATAAATAAATATTGCTTTGTATCTAAAGACAAAATGATCCTAGGAATATGTCAGAACAGGAAACATCAGGAATCTGTTTCACTTAAATAAGAATTATACTGGCAGAACTGGTCTGATATAGCTATTTTGGAGCATGGGGAGCTACTGAAGGCTTCAACTTCAAAAAAAAAAAAAAGACTTGAATTATAAGTTGCAGACAATTGCAGCTGCTTTCAGTCAATGTCAGCTTTTACAACAGTGGCCACTACATATTCCTCCCAAAACACCAACTCATGGGAGGCAGATGAATAGCTTTTCTAGACCAATCTACACAAAACTTCGAGAATGAGGGTTGGAGTAAAACAAAGAATCCTGTCCTCTAAACATTAGGGAATTGTGTTCCAATCACCAATGTCTGTGTCTAATCAAAGAAGCGAAGAAAAAGAGGCTTCTGGCCATGGTGTTGCATCTTACCCCATTGTTGCAAGCACTGCAAGCACTATACTGTGGTCTGCATACGTCCTCAGGTTTATGTGTGGGACACAATTCTCAGTGCAATGGCTTTGGGAAGCAGGGCCTGCTAAAAGTGACTCAGATCATATAACGTTCAAGATTGATCTTAAGTGGCACAATATGCCTAAAATTCACATTGGAGTTCAGTGGCCATTTTGCTGAAGAGAGATTAGGTGTATTCCTGGGAAAATCTTCTAGCGGCCAGTCATTGATTGAACACATTCTAGTTTCAACTGCCAAAACAGACAGCCTTTAAGGAGTCCAATTTCATTAGTCAGACCTGACTGTAGACTATAGTCAACTAGTCTAACTGGATTACTCTCCATATCTCATTTCCTAGGCTTTATAATGGAAATCTGGTGTGGTACTGGAAGGAGTGATACCTTCGCTTTAAAAGACAGCTCCTCTTTGCAACCTGGAAAACACTTCCACAATTTCTCCCCAATCTATAGATTGCTTTTCCTCAAAAATCAGGCTATTGTCCTTTTAATCTAAGTAAGATTATTTTTGTCAATAGAGGATTTGTTATAAAAGCAAATTTGACTCTCTCTTGCCCTTGTTTTCTCTCCCATGGGAGAAGATAACACAAAGACCTTTGCCACAAATCAAAACGATGCCATGATCCTGAATTTTCCAACCTCTGAAACATTACATGGTCCTACGTATTCTGTGAGAGCAGCAAGAAAAATACTAAGAGCAAAATGGTACCTGAGGGTTTTGATATAATACATACCTGAAAACACAGAAGCAGCTTTTACAACTGAGTAATGCATAGGGGCTGAAAGAATTTGGGGGAATATGCAGAAAATTAAGTCTATATTGCCATGAACAGAGCTTTATTGGAAATTCTGGTGAGAGCTCAAGAAAAGGAAAAGAACTGTAGGGAGATTAAGGATTAGTTAAGTGGTCATGGTCAGAATCTTAGTAAAAATATAGATGGTAACGGACATTTGGATGCGGAAGTCTCAAACAGAAATCAGAAACGAAGTTGTTGAGAACTGGGGGAAAGGCCATCCTGTTCTAATGCAGTAAAGAAGTTGGTTGATCTGTGAAAATGCACCAGGGTTTTTACAGAAAGTAAAAATTAAAAACAATGAACAAGGCTATATGGGAAAGGAAATTTCTTAGAAAAATAGTGAAGGAACTGTATGGTTACTATTAATTTCATATCATAATATCCCAGCCAATCATATTTAGAAATAAAATTTATTTATAATAAAATAAGTTAAAGGAAGCAGAGTAGGAAATTCTGAAAATAATAAGAATTTTAAAAATCTGAGTATGAAAGGTCTTCATTAGGTGATCATATCAAGAGGGCGGCCAAACAATTCTTGATAAAGGGGTTAGCATTGATAAACGGATGCCAAGTACTATTCATTAAGACAACTCAACAATGATCCCAAAGGTACTTCCAAGATCTTCAAGGATGCTCTTTCTCAAAACAGACCTAGAGCTCTACAAAGCAGGATGGATTGGAAGGAGAGGCCCAGAGTAACCTCCCTGGTGACTTCCCAGCATCAGTTCATCACTCTGCTCCCAACGAGGCACTGTGCTCCCTGAGTCTTAGCACTGTACTCCTCAACTGTCCCAACAATGGCTTTAGTGAACCCAGATGGAGTTCTTGTGTCACTGTGAATTCTACGGGGAATGCCAATTAAACTCACAGGAGATCTCTCACAGGAAACTCTACAGTCAAGAAGAGAATGGAGTGATATATTCCAGATTCTAAAAGGAAATAATTGTTGGCTCAGAATAATGTGCCCAGCAAAGCTTTCCTTTGCCTTTGAAAATGAAATAAAATTCTTTCACAGTAAAGAAAAGCTAAAAGAATTTGCTTCTTCTAAACTTGCCCTACAAATGATACTTCAAGATGTTCTCTGGACAGAGAAGAGGAATAGCACCAAATAAAACCAAAGGCAAATGTGAAGAACATCCCAGTAAAGTGACAACAGAAGACTAAACCAATGAACAACGCATTCCTAAAATGACAGGACCAAAAATACCACCCATACATATTAACCCTGAATGTAAATGGCATAAGCTCAATCAAATGGCATAGATTAGTAGACTGGATTAAAAAACAAAATTCATCTATTTTTTGTCTAGAAGCGACACATTTTACCAACAAAAATCAGCAGAAACTCTATCTCATGGGATTTGATGTTTTCAGTTAGTTTCATCTCTTCAACACAGTTTATTCTGATTAAGTCATTCAATGACTCATAGATCATACAGCAGCATCATTTTCTTCAAGAAGGTTCTTGATTTTCATTTTTTCAGCTACACGTCAGTCATTTAATAGCATGTTATTTAACTTCTTGCTGTTGTTAATTTCTTTTGTCTTCCTGATGTTGATTTTGTTTTGTGGCTCTTCATTTAAGCGGATGCATAGTAGCTGTGTAATAGAGACTGTCATATCTAGTAGCATGTTATTTAACTTCACGGCAGTGTAACTTTCTATTTTTCTTTCTATTGTTGATTTTGTATTATGACTTTTCATTTGAGGGGATGTATAGTAGCTGTGAAACGGAGACTAACATCCAGATGTGAGGATACAATGCAGTATGCATTTCTACTTCCAAACAAAGATGGACTTACAATGAAACTGTTTACTATATCTTGACAATAGGATTCTGGACTCTCTGCTATTGTCCATGCCCGCAATGATGGACATATGACTGTGTATGAAGAACTATACTTTAGTAATAATATAGAGAAACTAGGTGGAGGGGGGCGATTGGGGCTGGGATAAGGGAAATCCCAGGAGCCTATGGAACTGTATCATAAAAGGATAATAATAATAATAAAATGAAAAAAAAATGGAAGAGTGTTTGGGCACAGATTTCTCCACCTAAATTTAAGATGTTGCAGATAGCCTAGAGGCCCAGAAAGAGATTTGAAATGTCCAGCACAGACAGCCTCTATGAGGACAATGCTAAGTGGGAATGTGCGTCAGAACTACCACAAAGAGTCACCAGGAAAGCAAACCGTAGTGGAGCTCTGGGAGTTGGGGAACCCTAAGGTCTCAAAGTTGTAGAGACACTAATGAGCAACTGCTCACCGGGAAACCTGCAGGCATGACACTAAACTGTGAGAGCACCTAGGTGGATTACGCTAGGCAAAGCCATGGGAGCGGAACTGCCTGAAGCCTTAGGGGTCTAAGCCCCACAGGGCTATGCCCAGGATGCAGGATGCTGAATCAAAGGAGATTATTTTTTCAAGTTCAAAGCTGACTGTTGTATTCCCTGCTGGATTTGGGGCTTACCTAGAATAGCTACCCTTTACTTTTTGATATTTCTTCTAGAATGGCAATGTATCCTATGCCTGGCTCAAATTTCAGGATAGCAGCTGGACAAGGATTTGCCTTAGGATGAGCATGCCTTAAGCTAACTTAGATAATACCTGAATCTAATACAGTTAATACTCTGGACTTTGAATTTATGGGTTGATTCTGTAAGGACTGAAAAGTGCTAGACTTTTGGGACAGAAATACTGCATTTTCTAGGTGGGGGAAAAAAGGCATGATTTTGAGAGGGCAGGAACAGGATGCAATGATTTGAACGTGCTTTTGCAAAAAAAAAAAAAAATGCACATATTGACAACTTAATTCTCAATACCACAGGGTAGGAAGTGGGTGCTACTAAGAGATGATGAGGTCATGCTGGTTTTGTATCTGTGAGTGGGCCTGTTATCAGGTGAATAAATATTCTATAAAAAAAAAAAACAAAAAACAAAACACATGGCTCTCTCCTGCTTGATTTTGTTATCTCTTGAACATTCACATATTCCATGGGGTGGTACAGTATCAAGATCCTACTCAGATACTAGAACCACACTCTCAGACTTCCCAGCTTACAGAACCAACAGACAAATAAATAACTGCTCATTGTGAATTAGCTAATCTCATATATGTAATTATAGAACCAGAAAACAGACCAAGGAAACCTCCCAGTCAGGCCAAAGTGACATCCATCAAACTTAAAAAGCCAACATCCTTTTATTTCTTTCATTTTTTCTCTTCTCCTTTTGAGAGCAAGAATTTAAAGACTAGGGCATTCAAAAAGAGGTTTCTCTTCAACAAATACGATCTACAGCATTCAAAACACACACACACACACACACACACACACACACACACGTGTGCGCAGGAGAGTGACATCTAGAGTTACCACATCAGTGATCAGTAATCAGTTTTCAACAACAACAAAAAATATGAGACATACAAAGAAACAGAAAAACATATCACAAAGGAAAACAAAGCAATAGAAACTGTCCCATGAGAAAAAGATTTCATGGCAGAATATAACAAAGACTATATGATAACTTTCTTAAAGATTCTGAAAAAAACAAAGAGCAATGTAGAAACAAAATAAAAGTTAAATTAGAAGGTTAAAAACTAAATAGAGGGGCCCTGCGGCGTGGCCTAGCGGCTAAAGTCCTCACCTTGAACGCCCCGGGATCCCATATGGGCGCCGGTTCTAATCCCGGAAGCTCCACTTCCCATCCAACTCCCTGCTTGTGGCCTGGGAAAGCAGTCGAGGACGGCCCAATGCATTGGGACCCTGCACCCGCGTGGGAGACCCGGAAGAGGTTGCTGGTTTCCGGCATCGGATCAGCGCACATCGGCCCGTTGCGGCTCACTTGGGGAGTGACTCATCAGATGGAAGATCTTCCTCTCTGTCTCTCCTCTTCTGTGTATATCTGACTTTGTAATAAAAGTCAATCTTAAAACAAAAAGCAAACAGAATCACATTGAAAAATAGATTATAAAATTATAAAAAAACTAAATAGAAATGTTGAAATCAAAATAAACAATAAATAAAATTTTCACTAGGGAGCTTCAAAAGCAGATTTAACCAGTCATAAAAAAGAAATCAGTGAACTTGAAAACAAGACAAAGGAAGAGAAAAATTATTGAAGGAATATGCCAAAATTTCAAAACATCATCAAGGGAACCAATGAATACACTGTTTGAATACCAGGAATAAAATGGAGAATAAATGGGGGTAGAAACAATATTTAAATAAGCACTGGCTGAAGACTTCCCAAATTTGATGAATGAAATAAAAAATAAATATTAACCTCCAAGAAACTGCAGTGAATTCTAATAAAGATGAATTTAAAGATAGCCACAATAAGACACTAAAAAGACACTTTATAAACCTCTGAAGGACAAAATGGATAATCTTTTCTATTTATTTGAAAGGATTACAAAGAGAAAGAGACGCAAAAACAGAAAGATTTTCCATCCACTGGTTTACTCCACAGATGCCACAATAGCCAGGGCTGGACCATACAAAGTCGAGAGCCAGGAGTTTTATCCAGCTCTTCCCTGTGGATGGCAGAAGCCCAAGGAAAGGACATTGAATCAGCAATCAAGACTCTCCCAAGAGAGGCAGGCCCTTAGTGCAGTGTTTTAAACATTACTTGGGACATCTGCATGGATACCATATAAGAGTTACTGAGTCCAAATTCACTCCTACTTACCACCCGGTATCCATTATGAGGATACCCTTGCAGGTAGCAGATGATGCTCAAACATCTGGGTCCCTGCCACCTAACAGAGAGATCAGACTGATTTACCAGCTCCTGGTTTTGGCATGAACCAATCCCAGCTATTGTGGGCATTTGGAAAGTGAACCAGTGAATTAAATTTTGCTTGTCTATCTTTCAACCAAAACCAAAATTAATCGTTAGCCTCTCAACAAAGCTCTGGAAATAATGGCTTCATAAGTAAATTCCACTCAAAGTTTAAGAAATAATACCACTAACACTAACTCTTCTCTTAGTCTTCTAAAGAATTCAAAATGAGGGAAAATTTTATAACAAATTCCACAATAACAGCATTACTCTGACACACAAGACAATGACAGAAACGACAGACCAACATTCTTCATTAACAATGATGCAAAAATCCTAAGGTCAGCACATTAAATTCAGTGGCATATTTAAAAGGATATATATCATAATAATGAGGGATTGATTCCTAGTCCCGGCGCTGCGGCCTAGTGGCTAAAGTCCTCGCCTTGAACGTGTTGGGATCCCATACAGGCAGCGGTTCTAATCCCAGCAGCTCCAATTACCATCCAGCTCCCTGCTTGTGGCCTTGGAAAGCGGTCAAGGACGGCTCAAAGCCTTGGGACCCTGCACCCACGTGGGAGACCTGGAGGAAGCTCCTGTCCTGGCTTCGGATCAGCGCAGCACCAGCCATTGCGGTCACTTGGGGTGTGAATCATCGGACAGAAGATCTTCCTTTCTGTCTCTCCTTCTCTCTGTATATCTGGCTTTGCAATAATAAATAAATAAATCTTTTAAAATAATAACAAAGAGGGAATTATTCCTGAAACACAAGGAAGGATCAGCGTATGAAATTTGATCCATGTAATACATATCATTAATGGAATGAAGAGGGGAAAAAAAGCACAATTATCTCAATTTTACAGGACATGTATATGATAAAAGTAAGCAAAATCTCACCAACTAAGAAATAAACATTCTCCTGACAATAAAAGCCATATAGGGAAAACCCACAGAAAATACAACATCCGATGGTGAAAGATCAAACCTTTTCCTCTAAGGAATAACACAAGAATACTGACTCTTGCCATATCTTCCTGTCTTCTAGACAATTAGGCAAGAAAAATAAAAACATGGTGTTACAGTTTAATGGATGTAGTTAATTTTAAGAGATGAAATGAGTTTCACAGATGGATGGTAGTGATGGCTATGACATATTTAGGATTTTTTAAAGTTTTTAAAGATTTATTTATTATTGAAAGCAGTGACAGAAAAGGGAGGGGTGAAGAGTAAGGAAGAAAGAAAGATGGGGAAAGACAAAGAGAAAGAAATATCTTCCATCTGCTGCCTCGTTCACTAAACAGTCATCCTGGCTCTCCCACATGCATATCAAGGGTCTTTCATTGCTGTCCTAAGCATATTAGCAGGGAGCTCGATCAAAAGTAGAGCATCTAGAGCTCAAACTAGCACTCAGATATGGAATCCAGATGTTGCATGAAGCAGCTTAACCCATCATGCCACAATGCCAGCCTCTATAAATGTATTTAAGGTCATTGAACTATACACTTAAAAATAACTAAGATGGTAACTTTTATGTTAAACATATGGTACTGCAATTTTAAAAAAATACCTCAGGAAATTAAGTCAATTATTTAAGGAAAACATAAAAATGGCGCTAGAAATCAAATAGGATATTAATGTAAACTACATCTACTGGGACACATAGCATCATTAATCCCATTTTACAGCTGTTCTTTATCTTGAAACTAAGGACACTGTTCATTCTTTGTTAGAATTCTCATTTTTCACATGTACTTTTAGTGTGTCACAAATTAGATGTATTATAACACTCTAAAATCCTAGTCAAATAGAGTCTGTGATGTTACAGCAAATAGCTTAAGAGGAGTGCCAGTACGTTAACCCTCTGCATCAGCCCAGATAACTGCTGTAATAATCTTCTAAATGCCTATTTACCTTATTTATCCATAAAGATGACTTGTTTGGGATACATTTGCTGTTGTGGATTTTCAACAGGAATCTTGAGTTCTATAAACTCTCCATAGGATGATATCAGAGATGCTCTCAGCCTTCAAATCCCCACCTGGAAGCACTGTAGCTTTCCCAGACACGGAGGAAGCACTCATTCCCACAAGCTGGGAGGCAGAGGCTCTCGTGGAACTGCCATGCTCCCCTAGAGGCAACACAGCTCAGTAGGTACGCTCTGTAACCTGCTGCAGTATTAACAAGGATCCTATTTTCTCCCCAGTAAAATGTTGAAGGAAGTCAGACCAAGGCGGCTATTTATTACAAACTCTCAGATAAAAAGTACATTTTCCAATCCTTTGTACACCTTCTCTGGCAGAAATATTGATGAAACCCTTTTCTGTCAAGATAGCTGGATACGAAGATACAACTCTAAGATAATGGGAAAGAGATTGAGCTATTAATCAACAAGGAATGTTATTTTCTATGTCATACAGAGGGGGTCTGATGCAGCCAGTGACGGGCAGTGAGGAAGGGAAGGAGTCACATGCAGGTCAAGAGGAAGCGTTTCTCAGAACTGTATTTATGACCCACAGAGGCGGAGAACTAGACAGGGCAGAGAGGATGAGCAAATCTTCCATGAGAAAGGTGAACAGAGAAATCTATGAAGTAGAAAACTTTATCTCTTTCTTGTCTAAAAATGGTTGCAAGGATGTAGTTTAGGCAAACTAAGTTTATTCTGGTAGAATATAAGATTAAAAGCATTTCCTTGAAGAAAATACTTTTTCTATCAGTGTAAAATTATCCTATTTGGGTTATTATTATCAGAGAGAGAGAAAGAGAGAGAGAGAATCTTTCATCCATTGGTTCACTCCCCAAATGGCCACCATGGCTGGAGCTGAGTATGGCTGAAGCCTGGAGCCAGGAACCTCTTTCAGGTCTTCCATTAGGTGCAGGGATTTGAACCCAAGGAGTTGAGCCATCTTCCACTGTCTTCCCAGGCCAAAAGCAGGGAACTGGATTGGAAGTGGAACAGCTCGGACTGTACCAGCATACATATGGGATACTGGCAACATAAGCAGAAACTTAGGCTACTATGTCATAGCCTAGCCCAAGATAATATATTCTTAATGAATGAATTTTGAGTTTCAAACTGAGCATCTGAGGAAAAGCTCTTCCAGACACTAACTCCCAGTACGAAGGTTCAGATCTCATTAAAGTGCGTAAAACCTGGCCCATCCAAAGCAAAGTCATTCTAGTGTCATGTCTAGGATTTACTGGAAGTCTATGCTCTGGAATACCCTCTGGGACATCAGAAAATTTATTTACAGGTAAGCATTTCAGCAGGAAGAACTTCATGAGAAAACCGCCCAAAGAAACGATGGCAGGACAAAAGGACAAAGTTGCTGCTGGCCACTTTGTGCCATAACTCCCAGGCACCAGATAGGCTCTCAGGGATTCAAAGGTCTGCTGGAAAAAGCTAAGTGCAAACACCAGCAGCTTAGAAGCAAAACTCTTTGCCCTGCAATATTTCTTCAGAGCCTCTCAATGCTCTGTGCCAGAGCAACAACAACAACAACAAAACCTCAGGGGCGCAAATCAGTCTCCATAAAACAGTTAAAACTGAACTTGGTACTGAAGAGCAATAAATGGATAGTTTGCACATTTTAATGATAGAAAATCTCATATAAATCAAAGAAAAGGGAGTCAATTCATTAATTATAGTTAGACATTCAAATATCTTTCTCTTAGCAACCGATAATACAACCTAATCTCTCAACTCCAGAAAGAGAAAACCAGGATATAGAAGACTTGGCTATTATTAAACAGCTTAGCCAGACTGATTACAAAAAGAAAGACTGATACAGAATAACTCAACCAAAAGCAACAAAAGTATAATTTCTTTTTAAATGCATCTGGAACATTCTCAAGGACAAACCTTAGGGCAGGTCTCAGCACAAATGACTGAAATCCTATAGTTTCTTATTGCAAAAAAATCAAATTTGAATCATTATTTTAAAATATTGAAAGTACACAATTATTTACGCATAAAAAGACATGTTTCACAGGGTGAGCATTTGGCAAAGCAGTTAAGACGCCAGCTGAAATGTCAAATCCCATATCAAATTTCCTGGGTTGAAGTCCCACCTCCACTCCCAAATCCAGCTTCCTGCTAATTCACACCCCAAGTGGCAGTGGTAATGCATCAAGTAGTTGAGTTCCTATCACTCATGTAGGAGACCCAGATTAAATTCCAGGCTCTTGGCTTCAGCCTGGCCCAGTCACTATTTTCATGGGCACTTGGGGAGTGAATTACAGAAGATGGGTAATCAGTCTCTCTCTCTTCACTCTCCTATTCCAGTTAAGGCACCTGGAAAATCAGTAGAAGATGGCCCATGTTCTTGGTACCTGCCATACATGGGAAGCCAGGATAGGGAACTTGGCTCCTGACTTTGGCCCGGCCCAGACCTAGCTATTGCAGCCATTCAGGGAGTAGACCAGCTGACAGAATATATTCCCTCCACCTTTCAAATAAACAAGTAAATATTTTTGAAAGAAATATTTCAAACAATCCAGAGATCGAGAAGATAATCACAGCAATAAAAGTATATAATATGTTGAAATTGATGGGAATAAGGAAAATCAGAATTCATGGAACAGATCATAATCAGTGGGCAAAAGAAAATTCACAATTTCAAAATCTTATCTTACAGGGATTGGTGCTGTGATGTAGTGGTCTCAGTAACTGCCTGCCATGCCTGCATCACATAAAAACCTTAGTCTGAGTCGCAGCTTCACTACTTTCAATCCAGTTCCTTGCTCATGTGCCTGGAAAGGCAGTAGATGACAGCCCAGGTGCTTGGGCCCCTGTCACCATGTGGGAGACCCAAGTGCACTGCCAGGCTCTTGCCATTGTTCTGGTCCAGTCCTGGCCATTGCAGACATTAAGGAGGAAATCAGTGGATGGAAGATTCTCTCTCTCTCTCTCTCTCTCTCTCTCTCTCTCTCTCTCTCTCTGTTTCTCTTTGTCTCTCTCTTCCCCTCTCTCTCCGTCTCTCTCTCCCTTTATAACTCTGTTTTTCAAGTAGAGCTTTTGTAAATAAATAAATAAATAAAAATTTAGTTTGGAAAGGAAGAAATACTTAAAATCGATCACCTAAGCTTCCAGCTCAAAAAAGCTAGAAAGGGAGGAGCAAAGTACATAAAGTAGTTTGAAGGCGTAATAAAACTCAAAATGAAAATTAATAAAAACAGGGAAAAGAAGAAAACAGAAAAGATTTAATGGAACACAAAACTGATTCTTAAAAAAATACCAACAAAACTTATGAACCTTTAGGCTAAGCCATCCAAGGAAAAAGAAAACACAGGTGAAAGGAAACATCAATTGCTTATCTTAAAGAAATAAAAAGGATGGGAGGGAAGAAAACATGAACAGCATCAAACAAATATGTAGATCTTGAATGAAATTTTCAAATTCCCAGAAAAATATAAATGCTAGAGCTAACCCAGGAAGAAAAGAATATACAACAAAATCTGAGACAGTAATTTCAACCTTCTTGCAGAGAAAAGTCCAAGCCTAGAAGACTTTACTGATTAAGGGTAAGAAATATTTAAAGATAAAATAATAGCAATTCTTTACAAATTCTTCCAGGAATATGAAACAAATAACATTTCTCAATTTATTCTATCAGCCCAGTTGCCTGGATAACAATGTGAAATATATACATATGTATCTGTGGGCCAGCACTCCGACCTAGCATGTTAAGCCACTCCTTGCGGTTACAGCATTTCGTGTAGGTGCTGGTTGGAATCCAGCTGCTCAACTTCCAGTTTAGTTCCCTGGTAACGAACCTAGGAAAGCAATAGAGGATGGCCCGAGTTCTTATGCCCCTGTACCCACATGGGAAACCCAGAAGCAGCTCCTACTAACTCCTGGTTTCAGCCAAGCCCAGCCCTGACCATAGCAGCATTTCAGGAGTGAAACCATGGATGGAAGAATGATTTCTCACTCACCTCTTCTCTAACTCTGCCTTTCAAAAACTATTTTTAAAGTATAAAACTAAAGATCACTGTCCTTCATACAAAACACACATAATAATTAACAAAATATTAGTAGACTAAACCCAAGAAAACATTTAAAAAAGATTATATGCCATGACCAAGTGAAATCTACCCCAGAAATGAACTACTGGTTTAACATTAGACAATCCGTTATTGTAATAAAACTCATTAACAGAACAGAGGGGGGAAATACACATTATCCTGACATAGATAAAGGCCTTTGACAAGACCCAACCCTCATTATGATAAAAACTTTCAGTCAGGAATAGAACTTCTCACATTAGTAACAGAAAAATCTTCTAACAAAGGGCACCTATAGGAAAACTACAGCTGAGATCACATTTTGTTAGAGTGAATGTTTTAGCATCAGAAACAAGGCAAGAATGTTTGCTTTCACCACGTCTAGCCAATACTGTGCTGAAGGCTCCAGTTTGTGAGTATAATTAGATAAAGAAAGACAGAACAGGAAGAAAATAAGTTACATTGCTGTCACTTCAGACCATACTTTTCTAAAAACTAACAGCACAGAGCCTACCTGAGCTGATAGCAAGCTTAGCAAGTACAGAGTTCAAGATACAGAAAACAATTTTATTTTATGGAGTAGAAAGAATCTTAAACTAAGATTAACAAAATAACTATATTCACATAATAACATCAAAAATAATATTTGGAATTTAATTTAACCAAGAAAATGCCAGACCTATATACCTTTTTATTTACTTATTTATTTATTTTTGGTTTTTGTAAGACCTAAATACCTTTAACATAGAAACATTGGTGAGAAAAATTAAAGATGACTTTTAAAAAAAGACATGCTGGGCCCGGCGGCATGGCCTAGCGGCTAAAGTCCTCGCCTTGACGCCCCGGGATCCCATATGGGCGCCGGTTCTAATCCCGGCAGCTCCACTTCCCATCCAGCTCCCTGCTTGTGGCTTGGGAAAGCAGTTGAGGACGGCCCAATGCTTTGGGACCCTGCACCCGCGTGGGAGACCTGGAAGAGGTTCCAGGTTCCCGGCTTCGGATCGGCGCGCACCGGCCCGTTGCGGCTCACTTGGGGAGTGAAACATCGGATGGAAGATCTTCCTCTCTGTCTCTCCTCCTCTCTGTATATCCAGCTTTCCACTAATAATAATAAAAAAATCTTTAAAAAAAAAGATATGCTGTGATCAAAGATTACAGATTTAATAATTTTTAGAAAGCAATTCTTCCCAAATTTACTTTTATGTTTAATATTATTCCTTCCATCATTATTTCTATTCAATTCTCTTCCTATATAATTCCCAGCCTATTTTCATGTAGAAAATGACAAGTTGATGATAAAATTTATATGAAATATAAATAACCTAAAAATAATCAAAGCAAAGTTGAAGGGCTTACATAAGCTGACATCAAAACATACCATATAAAGCCAAAGTAAGCAAGACAATGGTAGTGACATGGGGATAGACACATAGTTGAATGGAAAACGAAGCATCAGGAGTCCAAAAATAAACCCTCAGGTTTGCAGTGGAAGAAAAAAACTCGTGACCTTCAGTGAGGTAACTGTTCCATGCACGCTGGGGCTAGTGCTGTGGCATATTAGGTAAAGCTACCACCCGCAAGGTCATCATCCTGTCTGAGCGCCAGTTCATATCCTGGCTACTCCCCTTCCAATCCGGTCCCTGCTGATGGCATGGGAAAAGCACCAGAAGAGGGCCCACGTGTTTAATCCCTTCCACCCGTATAGGAGACCCAGATGAAGCTCCTGACTACTGGCTTTGGCCTCGCCAAGCCCGACTCTTGCAGCCATTTAAGGAGAAAAGCAGCAGATGGAAGATGTCTCTCGTTCGCTCACTCTCACTCCAACTCTAGCTTTCAAGTAAGTAAATAAATTATATATATATATAATTTTATATATATATATATAAAAATGTCCCAAGACAGAAATTTTTGACTGGAAGGTGAGATATTACATTAACTATGAAAAACTGGGTGACAGTTTCTTAAAACATTATACAATTAGCATACAACCCAGTGTGTACCCACACAGTCATATTAGTATTGTTCATAATACCCCCAAACTAAAAACGGCTATCAAATGATCAGTGGAGACCAACGTATTCTATGCAGCAGAATACTGTTTACAGAAAAAGGATTGAACTACTTGGATGTAGAACATGGACAATCCTCAAAACTACTGTTTCAAATTAAAGAAACCAGAGGAAAAGTCTGTGTGTTCCATGAACACTTCACATGCGGCCTCTAGAAAAAACAAATCTAGTAGCAGAAATTAAATGGGTGGTTGCTGAGGGCTAGACTGCAAACAGGCAGCAAGGAAATTTTGGAGATCAAACAAATATTCTAAATTGGATGGTGACCACGGTTCATAACTGTATACATTCTTTTAGAAATATCTTAACTATAATTACAACAAATGAATAATTTGTATGTGGCTTGTCCCTCACTGACGCTGCTAAACAAAGGGAAGGAAGGAGTGGAATGCATGCCCTACTGTTCCTATAAGGAATTCTGTATCAAGGTAACAAAACTGCTGGTAAAGAATTTTCCTTTATACAAAAACACTAGCTAACAAACACAAAGAATGACAATATTGGGAAAAATAATGATTTCATAACTCCTAGTGAAAAGATGGATCTCAATGAATGCTAAAGCTATAAGGTAAAAGACTGATGAGGTTCAAATAAAATCTTTTTTAAAACACTTGTTAATAAGACTGATGAGGAACTAAATAAGACACTTGTGGAATATTAAAACTTGTATACCTACTGACAGTAATATGTCACCAAGCTAGTATGCCATTGCAGAAGATGTAATAGCAAGTGCTAGGATAGCTACAAAACAGCAAGATATTAACACTGACTATAATGAATTCTGTAGAAAATAATCAGTACACTATAAGCTCTATGGAAGCAGACAACAGGCCAGTTCTGCTTTGCCCTAAAAGTGCACATTCTAGACCACCTTTCTACATTACTAGAATCCCAATGGACTGAAGAGAAATGGGAAGGAGACATTTTATGATGATGCCCAAAGTGTTTGGCCTTTTGACCCACAGTTATACATCAGACCAATCTAATGATTCTATAATCTATCCCATCTATCTACTATTTGTTTGTTCAACCTATTGGGTTGGGGGAAAGCTGTTTCACTCCCCAAATTTCTACAAGAACCAGGAATGAACGAGGCACAAGTCTGGAGCCAGGAACTCAATCCAGGTCTCCCACCTGGAAATGCTATTACTTGCACCTTCACCATTGTCTCCCATGATCTGCATCTGCAGGAGACTGGAGTTAGGAGCAGGAGCCAAGAATGGAACTGAGGTGCTTCAAATGGACACGAGCATCTGAAGTCATGTCTTAGCCACTCAACTAAATACATACCCCTCTAATTATAAGAATAAATAACAGCTTTCTGAGACCCTGCTGTGGCATAGCAGCTAAAGCTGCCACCTCAGCATCAACATACCAGATGGGTGCCAGTTTGAGTCCCAGATGCTTCACTTCCTATACTGCTCCCTGCTAATGTACTTGGGGAAGTAGTCCAACATAGTCCACTTGGGCGACTCCAAAGAAGCTTCACCCTGGCCCAGCCCTGGCCATTGCAGCCACGTAAACAGCGAACCAGCAGATAATTGCCTCTCTGCCTTTGTCTCTCCCTTTCTCTAACTCTGCCTTCCAAATAAATAAATCTTTATAAAAAGTGCAAGAACTTTTCCTCGCATACAAGAACATACCAAGTGCACACTTCTGCATTGCAGCTCTCATGAATAGTTATGTCTTTTTACAATTGATTCCTTAGGACTTACATAATTTATAGTATGCCTACCCTTGAAAAAAAGTCTTTCAAATAGTTTACTAGTATAATAAACATAAAACAAAAGCAAAAATATTTAAACTATCACTAGTTTGAACTTCTATATTTACTCATTTGAGTAGAAGCATAGAAGCTAACTGGCATGTTTTTGTTTGCAAAGCAAAATTTCACCTGGCATGAATCTCTGTCTATCCCTTCATCACAGATGCTTTGCTGTCATATTAACTGACATAAGGTTTAAATAAATCTCTTGGTTTTCATCAATCAAACAAAAAAGAGAATCATCCCAAGCCACTCTGTGACATATATGTTTTTTATTATTTCCATATGTAAAATCCGAAACTCTTACAAGGTGTAAAAAGGCTCAGATCAAGATTTTAACAACTCTACTAGATTCCTAAGTTTCTATTTAAAAGGATTAAAAAAAACCCTTAAGGATATATTCTGAAATATTTTAGAATCAGAAGCTACAAAGTTAACTTACACTCAAGCTGTGCAACCACATCTCCAGGGTCTACTGCTTCAGGGAACACCTATAGTCAAACATACAGGAAGAAGCAGGATGGTAAGATGTGAAAAGAACATACGATCAGGACTCAGCCTTTTCCCTCACTCCCAAAATATCCCTTTCCCAAAGAATTTTTTTTACATTATTGCCATTATTAAGAACTATCCTTTCCTCTCTGCTTCATAGGATGACTATGAAAAATTCTACAAATTATCTTTGCAGCAATACCTGCCATTTCCCAACTGTGTCTATTAGCATTCTTTTCTTGTCATTGTTACCATGACCGTAACAACCTTCTCGGTGTTCTTCCAATCTATCAAGCTTATTTCCAATAAAAAGCCTTTACGTTTTCTATCTTCTAGTTACTAGAATGCTGTTCCCCTACATCTTCAGATTACTGATAACAATCTCCTAAATCAGTCTCATCTTATACATTTTCTATCTTCTAGTTGCTACAATGCTGTTCCCCTACATCTTCAGATTACTGATACAATCTCCTAAGTCAGCCTCATCTTAAATGGCATTGCCTTTTCTGATCACTCCTGAAAATGGAGTGATCCGTTTTCCCTTGCCCTTCTTTTATTATCTTCATGTACTTATTCTTGTCTAATATTATTCATGTGCTTTCTGCTTATTATCTGCTTTTCTTATTACAGTAAAAATTCCAAGGAGTCAGGTTCTTCTTTTTTTTTTTTTTTTTTTTTTTTTTTTTGGTTACCATGTATCTTCAGTGTCTATAACAGTTGGTGGTTAGAGTAAATACAAGGTAAATGTTCATGGGAGAAAGGAAGAAGTAGAGAAGAGGGGAGAGTGGAGGGAGAAAAGGAGAGAGGGAGAAAGGAGGGAAACTGAAAAGTCAGAAATATGAGTGGTAATGGCTGACTAAAAGCAGTTTAAGTAGAAAAGGGGAAAGGAGGCTTCTAAAAAAAACATACAGCCATAAGTAAACTCTAACCATATCCTTAACTATTAATAATTTATTTTTAGTTAAAACAATTATTTAAAATTCAAGACGGTATGGTTTATGTAAAGCACACTAAGACAATTCTAAAAATGAGTTGATCAACGAAACATGTCAACTGATTTAATGCCAAATAGAATGAATATTCATTTTCAAGCTTTTTGATTTAAGTTACAACTTTCATTATCTGAATTAAACTGAAGCATATAGCTAATGTGCTATCTAAGAACTCACCTTTTCAAACACCATTCTGGCATTGAAGACCAGTGGAAAAGTGGCTGGGACGCATTGTGTCTTTTTGTATTGGCCAAACACACAGATGCTAAGGTAGATGTCTTCCTTGTCTTTCAGCACCACTCCTGGACAAGTTACCTGAAAAAAAAATAATAATAAAGGGATAAAACTGCTACTTTAAGCATTCCCTGTACTATCCTACTAATATATTAAGTATTACACAAAATTAGAAACTTTAATCAAAATGTCAGTAACAAAAGAAATATTCTAGAATTTACCACTTCTACCCCTCTGAGAGTTAACAATTTTCTACTTGGTTACTAGTGTTACATTTGAAGTTCTTTGTACTAGCACTAGGGACAGAGACAAACAGTGCAAATAACCTCAGGCTCTCACTTTATATTGAATGCTCACATAAAATTATTCAGCATCACGAAGGATTAGCAATCGGCAGAAATAAAACATACTAAAGGGCAAAAAGATAGATATAGATAGATAGATAGATAGATAGATAGAGCAAGCCTACCCTCTCTGTCACACTAAATATCAATTCACAGATGTCTTCATCAAAAGCAGTATGTGGGGCAGATTATGTAGCACAGCCAGTTAAGTTGTCACTTGGCACACTCACATTCCATATAGAAGTGCCTGCTTGGGCAAGTCCTAGCTACACCGTGCTTCTTCCCATTGATGTTACCTGAGAAGCAGACCTGACCTATAAGATATATATATATTACAAGCAGTTCTTCAAACTGAAAGAGAAAATAAATACTAAGGGAAAACAAAACCAAATACCACGATAGGAAAATCACTGAGAAGACAATCTAGAAGTACATTTGTGCATCTAACCAACTGACTTTCAGCAAAGATGCTAAAAATAAGCAATAGAGAAATGATTGAGTCTTCAGTAAACAGTTCTGGGAATATTGGATATCCACTCCTGTCCTTTACCAAAAATAAACTCCAAGTGGCTTATGGACCTCCATGTGAGGCCTGAATTTATGGAACTATCAGAAAAATATCAGCAAGACGTAGGAATGGACCAGGATACTTCACGGCTAAGATCTCAACATCACAGGAGATAAAAGTAAACTACACATAGGGGATTTCACCAAATTAAAAAGTTCCTGGGGCAGACAGGTTGAGCAGGTTAAGCCTCCGCTGGGATGCCTGCATCCCATATGGGAATGCCAGGTTGACTACAAGGTCCTTGGCTTTTGTTCCAGTTTCCTTTGGATGTGCTAGGCAAGGCAGCAGATGATAGCCTAAGGACTTGGGTTGCTCCCACCCATGCAGTGAACCAGGATTGAGCTTCTGGTTTCTATCTTCAGCCTCACCCAGGCCTGCCTACTGCAGGCATTTGGGGAGTGAACAAATTGCGCCTCTCCTTGTTAACAAATAAATAAGTAAATCTTTCAAATGAATAAATAAATCTTTTCACAAAAAAAAGTGTAAGACTCCTGAGGGGTAGCAGTTGGCCTATCAGTTAAGAAACACACATTCCATATTCTTGGAGCCTAGTTCAGTCCCTAATGCTGACTCTTGGTTCCAGGTTTCTGCTAATGCAGACTAGAAGGAAACAGTGACGGCTCATAATAACTGGGTTCCTGCCACCACACAGAAGACCTGGATTGAGTTTCTTGTTTCCAGCTTTCAGCCTGGCCCAGACCTGGCTGTTTAAGGAAACTGGGGAAGGAAACTAATGACTGAAGGCTTTTGCTCTCTCTCCTCCCCCACTTCTCAATTCCTATAAAATAAATTCAAACATGAGAGCAGGTGATGGGTGTGGGAGTCAAGATGCCACATCCCATATCAGACTGCTGAGTCTTGGGTCTGCTTCCAATTCAGCTTCCTAGTAATGTGCACTCTGAGAGGCAGCACTCTGAGAGGTGATAGTTCAAGCCAAGCTGGGCTCCTGTCATCCATTGAGGAGGCCTAGATCAGTTCTTGGCCTCTGGATTCAGCTTAGGCCAGCCCCAGCTATGTTGGATACTTGGGAGTGAAGTAGTGAATGGAAGATTGAATCACTCGTTCTCTTTCATTCTGCCTTTTAAATTCAAATAAATAATTTAAATAATAAATTTAAAAACAAATAACATTTCCTGTATAGCAAAGTAAAGGATCAAACAGAGTGAAGATAATCTCAGAATGGGAGAAAGTATTTTCAGGCTAGACTTCTGAAAAGCGATTAATAGCCAGAGTGTATAAGGAACTAACTAAACAGCAAAAGAACAAATAATTCAAGTATAAAATATACAAGAGTCTGAGTATACATTTTTTCAAAAGAGACAAAAAGAACAACATTTGCATAAAAAAACACTCAACTTCATTAGTCATCAAGAAAATACAAATCAAAACCATACTGGGGCCAGCATTTTGAATCTTGACTGCTCCATTTCTAATCTGGCTTCCTGCTGGTGTACCTGGGAAAGCAGTGAAAGATGGCCCAAGTTCCTAGCCCCTCCACCCAAGTGAGAAACCCGGGGGAGGCTCCTGGCTCATGGCTTCAGCCTGGTCCATCCCCAGCCACTGTAGTCATTTGGAGAATAAACCAGCAGATGCAAGGCCTCTCTCCTCTCTCTCCCCCTCTCTCTCTATCTCTCTTTTTCTCTTCCTCTCCCTTTCTCTGCCTCTAAAAATAAATAATCCTTATCACCTTATTCACACATCAATGGCTTTTACCAAAAAGAAAACAAGATCAAGTAAGGATGTGGAAAAAAGGGAGCATTCTTACATTATTGGTAGGAATGTTAATTAGTATTAGTACAGACATTGTGGAAAACAGTATGGAGTGAATATTGTATTTTCCATTAATAGTATATATTCAAAGAAAATGCAGTCATTTTTGAAGAAACACCTGCACTTTCAGGTTTACTGCAGCATTATTCTGAGTGGCTTACAAGTAGAAATAACCTGTCCACCAAGTGAATAAAGAAAATATGATACATATACACAGTGGAATACTACTCAGCCATAAAAAGGAACGAAACCGTGTCATTTGTGACAACACAGAGGTCATTACATTGGCTTAAGTAAGTCAAGCACAAAGAGAAAAGTACCACACGATCTCCTTTACATACACAATCTAAAAGCAAAAACTGACATAGAATTTCATAATAGAATGGTGGGTTTTAGACACCAAGACTTACAATAAGGAAGAATGGAAGAGAAGCTAGTGGCTTTGCAGGTACTAAACTAAGAGTTTCCAGTGTTGTATTGTGCAGTAGGGTGACTACACATAATAATATACCATAAATACTTTTAAAGATTTATTTATTTTTCCTTTTTAAAGATTTATTTTTATTGGAAAGTCAGATATACACAGAGGAGAGACAAAGATGAAGATCTTCCATCTGGTGATTCACTCCCCAAGTGACCACAACAGCCAGAGCTGAGCTGATCTAAAGCCAGGAGCCCAGAGCCTCTTCCAGGTCTCCCACTGGATGCTGGGTCCCAAGGCCCTGGACTGTCCTCGACTGCTTTCCCAGGCCACAAGCAGGGAGCTGGATGGGAAGTGGGGCTGCTGGGATACAAACTAATGCCCATATAAGATCCTGGAGCATTCAAGGCAAGGTCTTTCTCTGCTAGGCTACCACACTGGGCCCTATTTTTCATTTTAAAGGCAGATTTCTAGAAAGAAAAGGAGGCAGAGAGAGAGAGAGAGAGAGAGAGAGACCTTCCATCCACTGGTTTACTGGCCACAACAGCCAGAAAAAAGGTCAGTCCAAAACTAGGAGTTTGGAGCTTCTAGGTCTCCCTCCTGAGTGCAGGGGCACGTGGACTTGGGGTCATCCTCCACCACTTTCCCAGGGACATTAGTAGGGAATTGGATCAGAAATGAAGCAGCCAGGACTCGAACTGGTGCCCATATGGGATATTGGTATTGCAGACAGAGGCTTAACCTACTACATCATGGCACTGGTTCTTATAATTTTTTAAAAAAAAAACCAGAAAGGTTTGAAATGTCTTCAGCAAAAAGATAAGTTGAGTAGTTATATATATATATACATATATATATAATAAACTGAACACTGCACAATGTATCAAAATAATCACATAGTTTTCTATAAATATGCATAATTGTTTATATAAAAGCTAAAATTTAATTTTAAAAATGACTGTTTTCTGTGCCATCTCTTTCAACTCCATTTCTCTTACTCTGTTTGACAGGTGCTCTAATATTTTGCCAATTGATCACCAAAATCAAAGTCTTCCACAAATTTCACTCAGTACATCAGTTTCATTTCCTCTCTGCCTCATTAATCCAAACTGTCCTAGAGTCTTCTCTAAATCCATGCTGTCTACATGTTAGCTATTATCCTATTATACTTGTAACTACAGTTATAGATAGGCTATAAAACATACAATGGATTTTGAAAACTTCATACAAAAAACAAAAGTATTAGTAAATTATATAGTATATACAAATACACCTATATTTAAAATATATTGACGAATAAAATGTTAATTTAATCTCCTTTAAAGTTTTAAATGAAGCTACTAGAAATCTAAAAATGACATCCTTAGCTCAAATATGAGGGTCATATTACCTTGCTATGGGAGAAGGCGATTCTAACTGCCCTTTCTGAAATTTGCTGTCTCTTTTACAAAATACAAGAAGGGACGATATTTTTCAACTACAATTTTAAACTGTTTCTATGTTTTCAAATAATGCCCAGTCCTTTCCACGAATAAAACAGGAAGACAGACCTTAAAAGAAAAGTAGATAACACAAACAGCACATAAATAACAAGTTGGCTGACTGGAGGCACCTTGGCAAGCTATGGCATATTCTTAAAAATCCAGAAAGTCATACACATGCACAGGGCTGGTTTATGCCCAGAAATTATCTGAGAAAACCCTAATCTCTCGTTTTTGCTTGACCATAAGAGTTAGAGAGTTGGAATTGAGCTGAGGCAGAGTTATAAACTGCCAGAATCTAGAAAGTATGCTCCAAAACACATGCAGAGATCTTCAGGCAAAAATTGAGAGCTATGGGTTCAAGTTATTTAAGGAAATACACATCCAGTCATTAACAAACTAAACACTGAGCAAAGATTTCAATGGCAACCAAAGGACACAGACTACAGAAACAGTTTACAAACGTATCTGAACAACTGAAAGCAACAACACACTACAAAGAGTGAGAGAAAACTAATTTACAGGGTGTGATATTATGTTATCGAAAATGTCCAGTTTTCAACAAAACTTATGGCATGCAAATAAGCAAGAAAGATGGTCTACATACAGGGAAAAAATAACCAATGGAAATAGCTATGAATAAAACCTAAAAGTTGAGCCCACCAAAGACTTTAAATCTATTCCAGGTTGACAATCCCAAACCAAAACTCCAAAACCCAAAAAGCTCTAAAACTACATTTGCTAAGATATATCCTCCAACTTTGGTTTTCATATTTTCAGATTAAGGATGCTCAACTGCTAAATCTATGCAAATATAAAGAGTGTTAGGAAGTTCAAGGAAATGCACATTATCATAAAATTCCATTTATCCACAGACTTTTTGAGACTTCCTCATATTCCCCAAGGAATTCCAAAATCTGGAACATTCCTTGTTTCAACGATAAAGAATCTAAATCAGTCTAAATATGTGTAAAGAACTGAAAGAAATCTTTTCTAAAGATCTAAAATAACATATGGCAATGTTGTTTCTTAAAATGAGACAATCAATAAAATGAAATTACATACTTTTTAAAAAGAACCAAGTAGGAATTCTAGAATTGAAAATTATCTAAGTTAAATTTAAAAATCACTAGAGAAGTTTCAAAAGCTGATATAAGTTGCTAGAAAAAGGAATAAGTGAATTTCAATATACATAAATTAAGATTATCCTGTCTAAGGAATAGAAAGAAAACAGAATGAAGAAAATGAATATTTCAGAGACCTGAAAAACATCGAAAATTGCAGCAAAATAGGTAGGATGGGATTCCCAGCAAGAAAGAAAAAGGTTACGATAGATTATTTCCAGAAATAACGAATGAAGAAAGTCTTAAAAAAAATCAATACATCAGGCAATTTCAAATGATTCCATGTTATACAATAATCACACGTTCAAGAACACCCTCAAAAAGAACTTTCCTGAAACAGGCAGGAGAGAATTGATTCAGCAGGTACTAGGAAGTCAATCCAATTTTTAACAGAAATAAAGTGAGAAGCAAGTGGGAAGACTTGCTCAAATCCTGAAAGAAACCAATATCCGAAAAGGGAAAAAACAAGAGATTCAACATAGGTAATTCATCACTAATAGAACTTCCTTATAAAAAACACTAAAGAGATTCCTTCAGCTTGAAATTAAAGTGTATTAGACAGTAAGTCTGATCCATGTGAAAAAATAAAAAGAATAAAGGAATTTGTACATTATAAACACAAAATATTATTTAAGTATATTTCCCCTTTCTCTCCTATCTTATTTAAGAGATAATTTCATAGTATCACAATTATAAAACAGTGCTTTTAGGATATATGTACAAAGATTTAATTTCTATGACAATAACATAAAGAAGTGGAAGAGGAATAGAACAAAATAAAAGCCAAAGTGTTATGTACTACTGAAATTAAATCAGTGTACTCTCAAGATTTTACTCATCTGAAAGGCAGAATTATAAAGCCAGAGACAGACACACAGAAAGAGGAAGAGATAGAAGAGGAGGAAGAAGAATAGAAATAGAGGGAAGGAGGGAAAGAAGGAAGAAGGGAAAGAGGGAGGGAGACACGGAAAGAAAGAAATGTTTTATTTCCTGGTTCACTCTTCAAATGGCCGCAATGGCTGCAGCTGGGCCAGGCTAAGGCCAGGAGCCAAGAGCTTCATCTGGGTCTCCCCCATGAACACAGAGGCCCAAGTACTTGAGCTATCTTCTAATGCTTTCTCAGGCGCATTAGTAGGAAGCTGGATTGGAAGTGGAACAACCAGGACCAATGCCCACATAGGGTGATGGTAATGCAAGCAGTGGCTTAACGCACTACACCACAATGCCAGCACTGGAATTAAACTAGTATTAACCATCTCCAATCTATTTTCCTGCTAATGCATCTTAGTAAGTAGTGGATGATGGCAGCTCGCTCGCGCTCTCTCTCTCTCTCTCTTCCAAATAAATAACAATAAACAAGCAAAAAAAAAAAAACCACATAAGATATCTCATAAAAATATGTGCAGTTATAGAGTCCCAAAATACATGAAGAAAAAATCATTCATCCAAAGAACATGAACAAACAAACGGCCAATAGGCACACAGAAATAGGTTCAAAATCACTAATCATTAAGAAAATAGAAATCAAAACCACAATGAGAGATATCTTCACACCCATGAGAGTGAATACATCAAAAATATGGACAAAAGCAAATGTTAGGGAAGACACAGAGAAACTGAAAGTCATACATTGCTGAGAGAAATACAAGTATTAAATGGTACAGTCATTATGACAAAAAAAATTTGATAGTTCCTCAAAAAATATAAAAGTTACCACAAGATATAGCAATTCTATTCCAAAATATATTTTCAGGAGCACTAAAATCATACATCCACAAAAAGGTATAACAAATATATTTTCAATATTCATAGCAGCCAGAGAATGGATGCAACCCAAATATCCATCAGCTGCTCAATGGCAAAATGTGGCATATCCACACAACAGAAGATTATTAAACCCTACAGGAATAAAGTACTAATATATGCGGGGATTATACAGAACACTAAAAAAGACACAAATTGACACATATTGCATGAGTGCAATTATTTAAATGTGTCTAGGAAAGGTAAATGCATAGATACAGAAAGTAGATTAGAGGGACCTAGGGCATGATGGGACGGGTCGAATGAGGAGTAACTGCTGATGGGTACAGGGTTTCTTGCTAGGGCAATGAAATTTTTCTGCAGTTGGAGAGTAGTGATCATTGCACAAGTGTACTAAAATCTACAGAGCTGTATACTTAAAATACATAGATTTTATGATACAGAAGTATCAATTTGAAAAAGAGAGAAACTAAAGGATACAATAAATGGTAGAAAACATGCCCTATGCAATCACTAATAATAAAGTTGGAGTGACTGTCTTAATACATAGGCTATAAACTAGATTTCAGAAAGATAAGTTTTAACAAAGATTATCAAGAAGACATAAAAAATGTGCAAGCACTCAATAAAACAGGGCCAAAGGAAATGAAGCAAAGAATACATAAAATTGAATTACAACACATCGTCTTCAAGTAACTTATAAAACAAGCAAGTTCTCATTATAAAGTGTAGTGGGTGTAAAGAGCAACACTCAGTAACCACAACTTACTGGCATTAATAAAATAATCCAACCAACGGCAGAAGGATACATGCTTTTTACCAAACACATGGAAATACTCGCCAAAATAGTTGAACTGTGAATAAGAAGGCAAGTATCAATAAACATAAAAAGTACTAAAATTCTGCAGAGTATTCTGCATCCACATTGGAAATCAGGATCTGGAAAAAAATGTCTAAGCATCAAGACACAAAACAACACAATCCTAATTCCCTCATGGTTCAAAGAAGAAATCATAAAACAAATTGGAAAACACTTGTTCTCTTCCTTGTCCCTCTCTCCTTCCTTCTCTGTCACATTGCCTCTTGAAAGCTAACATTTTTCCAGGAATCCTGCCATCTGCAATAATAGGCAGGAACTTGGAGGATACCATCTACAGCGAAATAAGCCAGGCAAAAGAAGACACACTGCATCATCCCACTTCTATGCAGAATATAAAACACGTGCCCAGGGCCTGAGGAATGATGTGGTGGAGGGGAGGGGGGTGAAAGGAATGGGGAGATATGGAGAGATGTTCATTAAACAGTAAGAAATTTCGATTTGGATGAATTCTGGAGAATAGTTAATAAAAACAGTTAATACAGTTGAATATTGCTAAAGCAATAGATTTGAAATATTCTCATCACATAAAAATGTCTGAAGTAAAGGACATGTTAGTCTGACTTGAAAATGTCACAATGGATACATACCTCAAACATAATTTTGTACATCATAGATATATACAGTATTCATCATCAATTTAAAAAGAGAACAAGGGGCTGGCATTGTGGCATACAGCTCCCATACAGGAGCTGGCTCAGCTCCTTGCTGCTCCCTGCCAATGGCCTAGGACGAGCCATAGAAGACGGATCAGGTGTTTAAAACCCTGCTACCCACGTGGGAAACCCGGAGAGAACGCTAAGGGAATGCCATAGGAATGAGAAAAATAACTGCTCATTAAAACAAAATGCAAAACGTCTAACAATCAAATGACCCAACTGCACAATGCAAACTTTGGATCCTGTGTGAAAAAAGCAAATCCTGTGTGAAAGTCAGCTTTGACACGGATGATAAAACTTGAATATGAACTTGAAGCTTAAAAATGATCATTTATCGTAGGTGTGATGAAAGTTGTAATTTGGCAGAACAGTATTCTTTTTAGCAAGATGCATGCTGAATTATTTAGGGGGAGTAATTATGATGCCAATTTACTTTCAAAATGTCAGCCAAAAATATTTTACACATAAGCATACAAAAACAAACAAAGCAAATTAGTGGGAATACTTCAGGGGACAACAGCTACTTACTGAACTCTTCTTCCTAGTACTCTGTGTAAGGAAAAGCTTCACTTTAAAAGCTGGTTGGGTGGAAGAGGGAGGGGAAGTTGGAAGTAAAGAGATGCCAATTCTCTTCAGAGGCAGAGTGTTCCCTGAGTCATATAAAACATAGAAAAAGACACAAGGTGTATAGAACATGCTACCTGTTGTGTAAGAGGTGTGTGTGATGGAGAGAAAAATGTATGTTTATATCACAACCAATGAAAACAGCTGACTATAGCAAATGAACATAGGTGGAATAGCTTTGAGTGAACAGCCTTGAGGCAGAAGTTCTCCACGAACATCACTGTACTCAGTTTGAACTTTATAGCCTGTGAATGTGAACAAATAAATTGAAAAGCAGCAGAAAATGGAAAAGAGAATATTTAAAATACCCATGATCACACAACTCCTCTATCCAATCAACGCCCGGGTAGTCAAGCTTATTTAATTCCTTGTACTACTGTTGCCTGGGGTCTCTTCGCACCCTGGGGTGAATCTATTCCTGAACAGCTATGCAATACACCACGGAGCCATGCTAAGTCTTGAGTTTCCTAACCTGCAAACGGGATGAAATCACACTGTTTCTAAAACTTCGTGGGACTGTAAAGTTTTGTGACTCAAATGTTGGAGGGGGCGAGGGGCGGGGAGTTTCCTGGGCTTTGATGAAGAACAAAGCTCTATTATATATATAGTCAACCCCTTTCCGCAGTCAACCACTCTTGTGGAGCAAGCCCTAGGGAAATACTACGCAGGGTCCCCACTGTTTCCCGCAGCAAATCAGTGAGAACGACATGACTTCCTTCTTGGCTGGTTTGCGTTGGCAACAGAGGCCAGCGCGCGGAGGACAGCGGGTCTGCAGGCCACCGCCCCTCGCCGGGCTGCTAGCCCTCATTGGTCAGCAGAGGAAGCCAGTAAGCGGAATCCGGAGGCTGTGCTCGCGAGTTTCGCCAATCCCCCAGAGCACAGCAGCTTGGGAAGTTATGCGGATTGTTTGGCTAAACAATTCTTAAACTGGGACACTGTTTTCCCAAAGCAGCCGAATTCCTGCAAGTTCGAGCTGAAGGGTCCTCCAGCCGCCGCGGCCTCCCACTCGGCCCCACCCAGAACTCCTCTAAGACCCAATAAAGTCCTGTGACTTCCCCGAAGGTTGCAGCCAGTATGTGGCAGAAGATCAGCCAGTCTTGGAGAAGAGGAAAGCCGTGCCCGCCGGCTGCGCCGCGCTTTCCGACGGGGCTGTGCAGGGTGAAGCAGAAGGCGCACCCAACACGACTCGGGCACGGGGAGTTGGGGTTCCAGACTGCCAACAGGTTGGCGCGCCCGCACCGCTAAAACGGGCTGAGAAAGCGCGGAGGCCGAGCTGCAGCGCGGCCGGGCGAGACCACGGGCAGTTCAAGGGTTCGCCAAGGGGCCAAGACGAGGCGGGCCGGGAGGGCGAGAGCTTTGTCACGGCCCCAAGGCTGCTGTGGGGATGTCCGCCTCAGTTCCTGAGGGAAGACGGCTCCTCATGTCTGGAGAAGAAGGGGTTCCTTCTAGAAGCCCGAGTGGCCTTTATGGAGTGACTGGAAGGTTGATTGAAGGCGCCAGAAGTGGCTTCCAAAGGGCTACAAGTTTTTCTTGGGAGGCTCTGAGCTGAGGTGGCTAGGAGTCAGGGGCAGGGATGGTGGCGTGAGGAAGACAGAGATCAAGGCCAGCGGTTCGGAAGGAGCACAGGAGGTCGCATCAGGGCAGGTCCTCCCCAGGCAGTCCTGTCCCCAGAGAATCCCCATTCCAACTCACTCACAGCTTAAAGGACGAGGGGTACGGTAGGGAAGCACCCCAACTGGAAGTGGGGCTGAGGCGAGGAGAGCTGGGGTGGGGAGTCCAGACCTCTGCGAGGCTGGAGGTGGCTGGAGGCCGAGGCCGAGGTCACACGGGGTCTCAGCCCCCTCCATCCCTCAGAGGAGGAGGCTTCCAGGTGACTAGGGATTCTGTGAGGTGACTCGCAGGAAGCCGTCCTGGAAGGCTCCCACTCAGGGCGGGAGCGCGACCCATACTCACAGAGCGGATCTCCAGCGCCAGCGCGCATTGCAGCGCCTTCACCTTCGGCATCTGCGCGGTGTGGGGCGGCGGGGAGGGACCCCGGCCACGGGCCCGAGCGAGGCGGGAAGACGCGGGGCGGGGCGGGGACGGAGAGGAGACGAGGTGGCTGCGGCGGCGGTGGCAGCTGTGGCCCCCAGGCCGGGGCCCGCGGTCCAGCCTGGGTCCCGCCCGAGTAGCAGCTGAGCGCCGGGCGCGGACTCGTTGTCATAGCACCCAGGAGGGGCGGGGCCGGAAAGGGGCCGGGGACACGCTCCCCGACGGCCAGCTGCTGGGCAGGGCGGGGCGGGGCTTCCGAGAGACCGGGAGGGCGGGGCAGCCCTTCTGTGACGTCAGATAGGAGGTGTGCACGGGCCGGAGGCAAGAGTTAAGTGGGGCGCTGCTCAGGCCAGGCCCAAAGACTCAGGGACGCCGAGTTCCAACGCGGTGGTGGCATTTTGGGTCAGTGTTGTCCCTCTGTGGTCAAACTGGGGGTATAGAGTGAGTGGGGAGGTACTCAGGCCAGGCCACAGGATCAGGAGCCCCGAGTTCCAACGTGGTGGTGACACTTTGGGTCAGTGTTGTCCCCCTGTGGTCTCAGTGTCCCCAACTTCCTGTTAATGTGTGCTCTGGCTCAGGGACTGGGGTCCCTGACGCTTAGATTGAATTAACTCCTTGTTCGAGTCTTTTGCTTAGTACACAGTCTTGACTGTTGCCAGCAATTACGGAGTGCACAGACAGATGGAAGAGCTCTCGCTCTCGCTCCCTGCTTGTGGCCTGGGAAAGCAACAGAGAATGGCCCAAAGCCTTGTGCCCCTGCACCCATATGGGTGGCCCAGAGTGAGCTCCTGGCTCTTAGCTTGTGACCCACCCATCTCCAGCCATTGAAACCATTCAGGAAGTGAGTCAGCAGATGGAAGATCTCATCTTTCCTCTCTATAAATCTACCTTTTAAGTAAAAATAAATAAAGCTTAAAAAGAAATGTGTTGAAGTAAAAGTAGAATGGCTGGGAACTTTGTTTTTCATGTGTGGGAACTTAGTAGGTGCTCTGTATTGTCTTCCAAAGCAGTTACAATTCAGCCTCTGCAGGGAACGCATTCCTCGTTTTTGGCTGTCTGCATCCTTGCTAACATTGCTGTTGTATGGGTTTTTAATTTTTGTATATCTGTAGCCCAGATACCTAATTGTATTTTGATTCCTCATTTCTGATTAACATTGATGTTAAACACCTTGGGTTGGTCGCATTACTTTTTCTGCTTCTCTCTTCCTAGCAGTTCTCTTGCCCAGCTTTCTCTCCCCCTCCAGACCCCCTCAATTTATTATTGTTATTGTTACTATTATTTCATGTTTGTAGCTTGACATTTTTTATAATACATTTATTTTTTATCTTACTTACATAATTGCAAAGGATGTACCAATTAGGGTAGAGAGGGTTGAAGAATGAGGGAAAGTGGATGAGATAACTGTTTCCAATCTTTTTTCTTCCTGTGTCTGGGGAAAGCAGGGAGAGAAGAGAAGAGGGCCGCTTCCAGCAGCCTAACCGCACCAGCCACCCAATGTCATCCTAGAGTCCGTGATGTGGAGCAGGTTTCCATTGTTATGACATGCCGTTGATTTCATTGCTCCAAGGTCCAGGAAATCCTTCCAAGGTCCATTGGTTGACATGGGTCCACCCTAGACTCTCCACTCCTCCAGATACTCTCTGTTAAACCTTGGCTGGGAGAGTTGTCTGTGGTATGAGACATCCTATTTAGGCCTCAATGAACTGGCTGTCATGTCTCCCCTGGGCATCTGAGCCTGCTGTCCACTGCTCAGGCTTCAACAACCGAAGAGACCCAGTTCTGACATGTGACTCCAGAGACCGCATATCCTGATTGGAGATCTGAATCCAGTGGTCTAGTTGGGGGAAGGCCCTCTCAATTTACATACATATTCTACCCACTAATGTCTTAGCTATTCTATGTATTACAAATGTATCTTTCCCGTTGTTTGTGCCTTTTTAAAGAGTTTTACATATGGTATAACAGTTAAGTCTCAGAATGTGAGTATTTTGGACCTGGACAAATAATGTGAAGTTGCAGTCCAGAGTGCTACACCAGGCCGGGCTTGCAGCAGCGTTTAGACCCCACATTCTTCCCAACTTTGATATCATCCACCTTTCTTGTCCTCTCCAGTGTAACAGATGTAAACTATCTTCTTGCTACTGAATTTCTCACATTACTGATGAGAGTAAGACTGTCTTCATGATACTTATAAAATTTTCTCTTTTTCCTCTACATTGTCTTCTCATATCCTTTGCCCATTTTCTCTTGTTTTTCTTACTTAAAGGAGTTCAAGTGTATTGTAGTTATTAGTTATTTAATAAATTAATTCATTTTATCAATCCAAGTGCCTTTTTCAGGTTTTATTCATTTATGAACATTGTTCAGGGCATTCTTTAGTTCATATAATACCTAACATGACTGTAAACCTTTTTTTTCTTGTATTGGGTATATATTTCTCACATTTTAAGACACCCTTTAGGGCTGGCATTATAACATAGCAGGCTAAGCCTTTCCCTGCAATGCTGGAATCCCATGTGAACACAGGTTTGGGTCTTGGCTGCTCTATTTCTAGTTCAGCTCTCTCCTGATGTGCTTGGGAAGGCAATAAAAGATGTGTCAAGTACTTGGAGCCCTATCACCCATGTGGAAGACCCAGAGGAAGCTCTGGGATATTGGCTTTGGCATGGCTCAGCCTTGGCATTGAAGCCATTTGGAGATCGAACCAGTGGATGGAAGATTTTTCTCTGTCTCTCTTCTTCACTCTGAAACTCTGCCTTTCAAATTAAAAAAAAAAAATCTTCTCCATATATAAATGACAAAAATACTTCCTGTATTTTCTTCTGTTAACTTTATAGTTTTACATTTCACTTCTTTTAGAATTGACTTTAACATTTAATTGCAAAGGTGCGGGCAATGGGCCTCCAATTCTGATTAGGATGGAGAGAGTGGGGTGGGGGAAAACGTGAGTGAGATAAATATTTTAGTTTTCTCTCCTGTGTCCATGGGGTTGGGGGGAAGGGGAGAAAATTCACCCTCCTTGCTGATACTACATAGTACCCAAAGACACAGATATGGCCAGAAGAGGCCTCGATGTTTGGAAAAATGTTCCAAGAGTGTTACGTAAGTGATCTTGATTGTTGAGAGGTTGTCAGCTTTGTTACAACAGAAGTAGAAAATCCTAAGGTCTCTTGGCTGATTGTGTCTACCTCAGTGTGTACACACATCTGAGTGCTTGCTGTAGAGCCTGGCCTGGAGCGTTATGCAACCTGTTCTGCTTTCCATCTTTTGATAAGGTACTCAAAATCTTCTGTTGGCTTACATGAGCTGGCTGTCTTGTGTTTCATGTTAGTCTAAGTATGTTTTCCATTCTTGCATGAGGATCAGTGACTGAAATGGCCCAGTCCTGTAGCATGCACTCCAGGATTGCACCACATGTCTATGTGATTTTTCCCTGAGGTCAAGGATCAAACACAGTGATCTGGTTGGGAACCCCCCTAAGATATTTCCTGGGAGGCCCTCAGATCTTGCTCTCATGTGGACCAGTTGATGCAGGGTTAGGCTCATTCTACCCCATGCACCAGCCAATTCATATACCAGTGAGTGCATCAATCTGTTCAGTCTCACCCTAGTCCCAGCTCTCACATGTGCTGATAGCTGGTGCAATGGCCCAGCCCAACGTGGTCCAACCCCAACCCAGACACTCACCAGTGAGTACTGCAACCTAGTAGCAACAACCCCAAAGAACCCCTGCCAGACCTGCTCCCAATCATGGCTCTCCTAACAACTATCCCCCAGGCACAGTGCTGAGACCTAGCCTGGCTCATTCAGTCACCAGCCCCTGCTCTTGTGGGCATGGACAGTTGCTTTGTCCTGACCCAAGGAGGTCCTCCAGATTCCCCCCTTCTGGCACACTCTGCCTCAACTCCCCCTATCTACCTGCAGAAATCATTTAATTATGTCAAAAAAGCCTTTAGTGGCCCACATTCTGACCTGCACCCAGTCTCCTAGCCCCTAGCAATACATGCCATGTTCTCCACTCCCACCGTGTGCTTTTGGTGGTGGTAGTGGTGGCAGGGTGGCACAATGGTTTCTCCACTCACTTTTCCTCAGATCTTGAAAAAAAAAAAAAAGCAAAACTTGAAAATGCAACTATACTGGCACACTGGTGTATTTAAAAAAGTTGGCATTAACCAGACCCAGAATGCCTGCCAGGTGTCAGCTGCTTTTCTCCCAGCAGTGTAACACTTGCCTAGGTACGAGGGAGCCTAGGCCATTGCCTTCAGTTGGGGCTCCACAACATTCTTGAAGACTCCTTGTATGAAAATCTAACTAGTATTAATAGTGGTACAAACTGGAGAGGTTGGCACCAATAAAAAGCATGAGTTAAATCTATAGTGCCTAGGAGCACTCATGGTACTTTTATAAGCTAAATCTTTGAAATAAAAACTCATGTTCTATACTACTAGAAGCAGATAGCTAGATGCCTACACAGGACATGTCAGGGTGGGGTCAGGGTACAGAAATACTGTTCCAAGTAGTTGCCACCGAAGAATGGGTCTGTGCAACTAAACCACATTTGCTTTCAGTGGTTGATATAACATTAACAGCTTAAATAGGAGAGAGCATGTAACTGGTCTTCAGAATTATTTTGGAGTTTGCATTGAGACAGATCAGGGTCCAAATCTCCTTTTTGTCTTGACTTTCCCCTTAATCAGGAATATAAGTCCATGGAAGGATTTCAGCAGTGCCAACTTCCACACACAAGTGCTAGGAATGGCGTTGGGTCTGGTAGGAGAACTTTGGGGATTGCCCTGCTAAGCCACAGCTCATAAGAGCTGCAGTGGGTTGGGTTAGACTAGGCCACAGCCCCTGGCAGCACACACAAGAATTAGGGCTAGGGGCAGGCCATTCCAGGCTGGGCTGCAGTACCTGCTAGCATGCTCAAAAAAAACCTGGCAAGGATGTTTCAGGGTCACTTCAGCTGGGCCACAGCACCCGTAGGTTTATGCAAAGGTTGGAGCAGAGCTGGGGGACAGGACTGAGCAGCCTGGTGCACCCAACAGCATATGCTTTGGCTGGTGCATGTGGGGGCCAGATCTAAGGACCTCCCAAGACAGCATTTCTTAGGAGACTTCCCAGCAGGACTACTGTGCTAGATCCCTGACCTCAGGAAAATCACAGACATGTGGGCCAACCCTAGAGCACATACTGCTGGCTGGAGCCACCTCAATTGCTGATGCCCATGCAATAAAGAACATACCCAGACATCCACCAAAGATGAGATAACCAGCTCATTTAAGCCAATAGAAGATCCCACAACACAGAAAGGACAGGTTGAACAAAACCCTGATGGTCCAAGTGCTTAGGTTGGTAAAAACAGTGCAGAAGACCAGGATGGAGTTCAGGGTTTGCGGCTCTGGCCTGGCCCAACCCTAGCTATAGGAGCATTTGTTCCCTCTCTTTTGCTTTATCATTGTACATTTCAGATAAATGAATAACTACATCTTTTAAAAGATACATCAAAAACACTGAAAATTCATAAGTTAGCAATGTTTCTCAAAGAGGGCTAAAAGATTAGGCAACTTTGCATGACTTTAAGAACTAGCTCATTCTGAAAATTCCTACATAAGAAGAATCAAGCATTTATTCTGAATGTCTTAACTATACTTTAAGGTTATGAGAGAGTTGGTGAGAAAATGCTCTCTATTAAAAGGTTCCAGTCTGGGCCCGGCAGCATGGCCTAGCGGCTAAAGTCCTCACCTTGAAAGCCCCAGGATCGCATATGGGCGCCGGTTCTAATCCCGGCAGCTCCACTTCCCATCCAGCTCCCTGCTTGTGGCCTGGGATAGCAGTCGAGGACGGCCCAATGCATTGGGACCCTGTACCCGCGTGGGAGACCCGGAAGAGGTTCCAGGTTCCTGGCTTCGGATCGGCACGCATCGGCCCGTTGCGGTCATTTTGGGAGTGAATCATCGGACGGAAGATCTTCCTCTCTGTCTCTCCTCCTCTGTGTATATCTGGCTGTAATAAAATGAATAAATCGTTAAAAAAAAAGATATCTAACATACTGAATTCAAGTAGTCAAAGGATCACTTAAAAAAAAAAAAAAAAAAAAGGTTCCAGTCAGACCTTGGCACAATAGTGTAGCAGTTAAAGTCCTCGCCTTGCTCGCACCGGGATCCCATATGGTCTAATCCCAGCAGTTACACTTCACATCCAGCTCCCTGCTTGTGGCCTGGGAAAGCAGTTGAGGACGGCCCAAAGCCTTGGGATCCTGCACCCACATGGGAGACCTGGAAGAAAGTCTTGGCTCCTGGCTTCAGATTGGCTCAGCTCCAGCCGTTGCAGACGCTTGGGGAGTGAACCATTGGACGGAAGATCTTCCTCTCTTTCTCTCCTCCTGTCTGTATATCTGCCTTTCCAAAAATAAATAAATAAATAAATAAATAAATAAATAAATAAATAAATAAATAAATCTTTGAAAAAAAAAAGGTTCCAGTGAAGTTTGGGGCTATAAGCCGGGGTCTCGGGCAGCCCACACAGTGCAGTGCCTGTGTCTGGCTGGGAGAAGGCCCAGAACTTTGTGTTATGTTAGCAAGAGTTTTATATAGGTTTCTGCATTTATATTCTTAAGAACCAGACTTAAAACTTTTCTTTTATAGCCTTTTATAGCCTTTGCTAACTTTGGAATCTGGATTACAATAGCCTCATAACATAGAAACTCTTATTAGAGCTCTTGATTTTGTCTAGCTTTTGTCCCTACACTCTTTGTTTTCTCAGTGTTTTCGCATTGTGTAGTCTTGATCTGTCCTCATGGAAACTGACTCTTGCCACTTTCAATGCGCTGCTAAGCCAATTTCAGAGAATTTTAATTTCATTCAATGTATTAATCAGTTCTAAAATCTCTTTTTGGCTCATGTTTTCATTTCTACATGTCTTCTGAGTTTCCCCGCTTGTTCATGCAGGGCAGGTTCTTCTTTAGTCTGAACATTCTTTTTTTTTTAATTCTTTGAACGTATTCATCAGAATCACTTTAGAATTTTTGCATGCTAGAAATAACGTGTGCCATGTGAAATTCTGATTCTTCAAATGTTTTGAGTACGACGGACTGCATTTTGCTATTTCTTTCTGATGTTTAGTGATTTTTTATTGAATAGTACATCTTTTTGAGGATATATAACACTGGATTATTTTAGCCTTCTGTGAAGTGTGTTGATTTTGTTTGTTTTATTGTTTTATGATACATTTCCATAGGCTTTGGTACTCCCCCACCCCACCCACTGATTTCCTCTATATTATTACAATAGTGTAATCCTTCAAAAACAGTCAAGTCCATTATTCTGCTATTTAATTGTATCCTGACATTGTACAGTGGCAGGGAGAGTCCAGCATCCTATTCTCAAGATACAATTAACAGCTTCATCGGGAGCCCATCTTTGATTTGGAAATAGAAATGCATACTGCATTGTATATTCACATCCTATCCAGATGTTAATATACACAGTTACTATATATCTCCTGGTTTTTATACACAGATATGCTATACACGGTTACTATACACGCCCTGAAATGAAAAGCCATAAAATAAAATTAACAACAGGAAGAAAAATAAAAAATTTATAACATGAAGTTAAATAACAAGCTACTGAATGACCGAAGTGTCACTGGAGAAATGAGAAAGAAAATCAAAAACCTTCTTGAAGAAAATAGTGCTATTGTATGACCTGTATGTCACTGAAGAAATTAATAAGGAAAAACACTTTTTTTGAAGAACGAAAATAAAACAAAAATATCAAAACAGTACTGAAAGGGACATTTATAATACCAGGTGTTTAAAAAAATCAAAATATCTCAAACAATCTAATAATGCATCTCAAGAACTTATTTAAAAAGAAAAAATGAGCAGGCATCGTGAATTGATAAAAATCACAACAAAAATAAATGGAATTGGAACTAAAAAACTACAAATTGCAACACGAAAGAGCCCTTTTTAGTAAGATGGGTAAAACAAACCTTTAGCCAAACTAGCAAAAGAAGGCAACAGAGAAAAACCAAGTAAAATTAGGCACAAGAAAGAAAACATCCTAAGAAACTAGTAAAGTGATCTCTTGCTGAATGGATCCTTTCATCATTATGTGGCGTCCTTTTTCTTCTCTTTCAATGTTTTTCAGGTTAAAGTCTATTATCTGATAAGAATGGCTACACCATTTTCATTACCCTGAAACTTTTCTTTTCCATCCATTCACTTTCAATTTTAGCATATCTTTGTTGGTGAGATGTGTCTCCTGCAGGCAACATATAGATTGGTTTTGCTTTTTGATCCAGTCTGCTAATCTACAATGTTTAGCTGATGAGTTTAAGCCATTTGCATTTAGGGTTAGTATGGATAGGTAGTAATTTGGTTCTGTCATTTTAGCAATGGGTTGATAATTGTTTGATTTAGTCTTCATCTGTTGTTTTATTGGGATGTTCTCCACATTTGCCTTTGATTTTGGTAGGTGTTATTCTTTGTCAATGGAAAATCTTTAAATATGATTTGTTTTTTTTTATTTTATTTTATTATTTATTATTTTTACTTCATTAATTACATTGTATTATGTGACACAGTTACATAGGCACTTGGGTTCTCCCCACCCCTCCCCAAACCCTCCCACCATGGTGGATTCCTCCACCTTGTTGCATAACCACAGCTCAAGTTCAGTTGAGATTCCCCCATTGCAAGCGTATACCAAACATAGAGTCCAGCATCTTATTGTCCAGTCAAGTTCAACGGCTTCTTAGGTATACCCTTTCTGGTCTGAAGACAGAGCCAACAGAGTATCATCCCAGTCAATTGAAAGCTCCAACATACCATTAGCAAAAATTTACATCATTATGGAATTAATTGACATAGTAATGAGTAACCAATATGTTAAAAGTAAATGCGAGTTCCCAGCCACCTTCTGTGACCACCTCACCTACACTTCAATTTTAGTTTATACACAACATATAACATTCATAACATAGCATGTTATACATAACATCATATCATCTTAAATTAAGGCAAACATGTGGTATTTAACCTTTTGGGATTATGGCAGATCTGGAAGAGTGAATTCTTTGATCTTTTCTTTATTGTGGAAGAATTTTCTTTCATTTTCAAGGATGAAGGAAAGCTTTGCTAGGTTAGTTATTCTGGGCTGACAATTTTTTTTTTCTGTTTAGAATCTGAAATTCTCTTGGCCTTGTCAGCAATGAGTCTGATTGTAGTTCCTTTATATGTTAATTTGGTTCCCCCCCCCCCCCGCAAACATATTTAAGGATCTTTTTCCTGTGATCAACTTAAGAGGGCTTGATTATCATATTTTGTGGCAAAAACCACTTTTTGTCAAACCTATTGGAAATTCTGTGCCTCTTCTGAATTTTGTTTCCCAATTCCTTGGGAATTAGAAAATTCTAATTAGAGAAGTTTTAAGTTTTCCTTTATTATTGCATTGAATACATTTTTAAATCCAGCTTCTCTTTCTGTGCCTTCTGGAACTCCCATAGCTCTTATATTTGACCTTGTATAGTATCCCTTAATTTTTGGATACTTTCCTTAGCTTGACTCAGTTCCTCTTCAAACTTTTTGATTTTTCTCCCATTGCTGAAGGAAATGTCTTCCAATTCTAAGATTCTTTCTTCTGCCTCGCTCATTCTATTATTAAGGCTTTCCAAAGAATTTTTAATTTGCTCCCTTGTGTTCTTCATTTCTAATAATTTGATGTGCTTTTGTTTCAGTTTTGCTCTTTGCTCTGTGACATATTTTTTCAATTTCTTGAACTACTGTAAGTGTTATTGTTAAGAAGATTTATAACAAGTTTTTAAAATTCTTTATTCCCCATTTCCTTGATGTCTTCCTCAGATAACTCTGAGGTTGACAAAAGCTTTTGCTTCTTTGCAGGGGATGCATCAGTAATATTCAGTATGCCTCTGTCTCTTCTTTTGTTCTTGGGCTTTGCTATTCTGATTAGCAGATATCTCTCCTGAGGGCCAGTTTCTCAGCTGGACTACAGATCAATTTTATTGATTGCGTTCAATACCAAATTTTGTTTGTTTGCAGTCACTTGTGCCACTCCCTCCAGCAAGTTTCAGTCCTGAGCTGTTGTGCTAGGCATCCAGCACTGTCCCCATAGCCCCTGTTCCTGAATCACCACTTTCCATCCCTGTGACCCTGTGCTGTGGCCACACAGTTGCCTGTACAGCTTTTCCCCTACTCCCAGTTTTAGCTGTGCTCAGTATTAGGGAGATACCAGCTGTCCTAAATCATTGGGTTGTCAGCGGTGATGCTCTTGCCAGAAACTGCTGGTCATCAGGTCTGAAGACCTCTCTGAAACCTATTTTGGGTGGATCCTGTAGGATGTCAAGTTGGTGCTATTCTCCCTGTGAGAACAGTGCAATGTGTTGAGCTGGAAGAGAGTTCTGTCCTGACTAAGCACCTGTATAGCTCACTGCCCCACAGCCTTTTTCCTCAATGCACAAAATGGCGCTCATTGTGGCACTGGTGGGGGTCTGAGCTGTGAAATCCACGTTGTTCCTGCACCCACCTGCTTAGGCTCTGCAACTGCTTCTACTCGTGTTCAAATCAGGTACATCAGCAGAGCTGGCAGTTCAATGCCTGGGTTCACCTCCTGAGCTCCTGGTGAACTTCCCTTCCCACCTGGCTGCTGGCAGAGCTCTGATCACCCACCACCACTGGAATATCTGGTCACTGCATCATTGCTTTGCTGTCTCTGCTGCTTCCTTGTGTCCACGGATCTCCAGGCATCCCTCTGCTGTCAGCCTGTTCTCTTCTATTTCCCAGGATTGAGGCCTCCCTGCTTTACCCTGGCTAATGATTCTTCCTCTATTTAAAACATGTCCTTATCCTATTTTGCCATCTAGTTTCTCCTGATTTTTTTTTTTTTTTTTGCAAATGGTATAATTCCCCACGGATTACCTTCAATTGGGTATTCTGAAGCACCTCTAACTTTATGGGGTTCACATTCAAAATTCTATCTCTTCCATGGGTTTTATCAGACTTAATTATGGACTTAGTCGAAAAAAATATAGTGTAGGCATTGCTCTATGTAGGGCATGGTTCTTACTACTCAAGTGCAGCCTTTTTTGTCTATAACCTAGATACCAGTAGTACCAACTATTACAGGAAACTGTGGATTGTCTCAGCCAACCCCAATTGCCTGTGATTCTTGGGCATAATATACTGAGAATATAACATACTGAGGTAAAGAGGAAATTCCCCAAACCTCTTGTGCCCAGTGAGCCAAGTGGTACCCAGGGTCTATAAACCCACTGCAGAGTACTTTCTGGATCCTTCAGCTGCAACATAAAATGAGCAAGTGCACACAGCATTCCATCAGCTCTGGGAAGCTTTTCTTGTCTAAGGGAATCACTTCAAAATAGATTCTGGGCTTCTGCTTCACCTCTGCTTATCTATGAGTAATAAGTAAAATTTTGTGGTGGGTTTTATGAGTCTTCTATCTCACCAGACTTATACTCTGATAGTTGGCTCTTGCACAAAATCTTCTGCCAGACCCCGAAACTTTTCACTAATAGAGAGGAAAACAAAGCAAAACAAAACACCTCTCCAACTCTGTAAGGTTCAGAACTCCAATACACCATAGTACTGCTTGATATTTAAGTATGTCTTCCTTGCTCCTAATCTTGCAGCAGTAGCTAACAGGCAAGCCCGAGATGATCTCATGCTGTGTGTAACAAATTCATCCTGTAGCCCTGAACTTTTAAGGAAAACCCACATTGGTTTCTGGAGCCTTCTCCATATAGTTCCTTTTTCTTAGATTCCCCGAATGGCAGATTCCAGCTGTTTCATCTACCAAATCCTCTTGCCTTCTCAAGTCAGTGAACGGCCATGGTCTCCTTACCATGGGTAATAAATCATTCCCAAGCAAAAAGCCAGGAAATCTTGAGAATCATCTTGTGAGGTTCCATTATCTCGAGAATTGCTGGTTAGTGCTATTATCCACAGTCTGAAAACGCTCGCTGTATGTGTTTCACCCAGTGTCATCATGATTTTAAATAAGAGAACTAATCTGGAGCCAAGTAAGTGGATGTAAAAGTGTAAATTCTGTTCGGTTTAAATATTACATATCATTAGCCTTAATATGTATTAGTAGGTAACTTCTGATTCCAAAAACTGAATGAGTAGCTTGTTTCATAAGTGGCATTTAAAGTCAATATTACAGTTAAATCTTTCATTGATAATATCTTGTAATATCAAAAACACTAAGAAGTCATTGTGCAGGACAGCTTCTCTAAATGATTGAGATTAGTTTCTTAAACTTTTTAAACCACTTTGTAAACGGAACATTCACAGGAGCCTGCATCATGACACACCAAGCTAAGCTGTCACTTGGGATACTCACAACCAGTGTCAGAGTCCAAGCTACTCTGCTTCCAATCCAGCTTCCTACTGAAGTGTATGGAAAACACCAGGTGAAGGCTTCACTACTGAAGTGCTCAATTATGAGGGTTTCTGCCCCCCATATGTGATAACCAGATGAGATTCCTGGCTCCCAGCTTCTGCTTGGCCCATTGTTGGCTGTTGAAATAATTCAGGGAACCAATAGATGGAAGGATCTGTGTGTGTGTGTGTGTGACTCTGCCTTTCAAACAAATGAATCTTTAAAATAAACTGAACATCCAGAGTCTCTCCTTTGATGCCAGCTTCTTGCTGGAGGCAGCAGCTGGTGGATCAAATATTTAGGTCTTCGCCAAGGGACCCACAGGTCAAGTTCCAGCCTCTTGATTCCCACCTGACCCAGTGCCAACTACTGCAGACATGTGAGAAGTGATCCAGTAGATTAATCTCTAAATTCTCTCTCTCTTCTTCCATGTTGCAACTAGTACGGAGATTTCCCTCTATGGCCTTCAAGTTTCAGACTTTTGCAAAACTTGAGCTGTCACTTTTTAAGTCATGAGTGTAGAAATATTTTGTGAAAATTTGCCTGAATCACAGCATAATGAATGGCAATGCTACAATTAGTGTCACTGGGAAATTTATAGTAGATAGCAGATGAAACAGAAATAGTACTGCTCATGCATGTCTCCTCCTTTGATTCTCTATGAAATTTTATGGGAAATAAGTTCAATGAATAATGTAGGCTCTTAATCTTTCCCCGAAATCTAACCTCATTTGATAAATGCTTTGAGGGAATGAATTAGAGATTTTTTTTCTTTTATGCTTTCTAGTTTGCATTTATGAAGTGAGGACAGAAGCTCAGACTCTGTGCAAATGGGCAGAAGGTCAGCGACATTTCTAAAGGCTTCTGTTGTCTTTCATTTATGTTCAGTCTCTGTTAGAGAATGGTTTCCAGCAAAGTCAGTGACTTCATCAGTACTAAGACTATTAATATTGTCCATAGTTACTATTCAGTAACCATCTTTTATAAAGCCAGGCAACATGGAAGGTGCTTTATATACATAACTGTATGGCTCACACAACTCTCAAACGCAAGAATTTGTACCCCTATTGGACAAATAAGGAAGCAAGTTAAAAATAAATGAACTTGTGAAGGGTCACAGAAAGAGTAGCTGAGAGAGCAAGAATTCAAACTTAAGTCTCTTCTACTCCCAAGGCAACATTCCTCCTGCCATGAAATATTGCCCCCATGATTACACATTACTTCAATAGCATCAGTAGCAAGCTCAATAGTTAGACAAAGATTCAATGCAACTCAGCCATCATGATGACAATAGTAACTGCTGTACTGTTATACTAGAAGAGGTATTAGATATAATGTGTTATGAACTTGCATTTGCAGAGCAGTGTGTGCTTCTGAAAGTGTTTTCCCATCATCATCATCCAAGCTGGAAATTCTGTCTATTTTAAAGTAAAACAATTTCTTTAAAAATATATTTATTTTTATTTTAAAGCAGATTTGTAGAGAGAAGGGGAAACACACAGAGATATCGTTTATCTGCTGGTTCACTCCCTCAAATGATTGCAACTGGCAGAGTTGAGTTGATCCAAAGCCAGGAGCCAGAAGCTTCCTCTGGGTCTTACATGTGGGTGCAGGGGCCTAAGGCTTGGACCATCCTCCACTGCTTTCCCAGGCCATAAGCAGAGAGCTAGATCAGAAGTAAACCATCTGGGACATGAACCACCCCCCATATTGCATGCCAATGTTATATAAAAAGAATTAGCCTGCTAAGTCTTAACACTGGCCCCAAAGTTTTAGCACATTTAGCCTAATAGTACTACTATTTACAGTAGAAGTATTTTTAAACCTGAAACACTAAATGTATTACTGAGAATGATATGAGAGATCTAAGACAAGACTTTCTGAATTTTCAATTCAGTTTGACATGAAAAATAGAGCAGGCATCCTCCTGTAACAAGAATTTCTTAGAATAATGGATTTTATCCTTTGGACAGAGTGTGTATGTATTGTTTTATGAATCTTGTTTACTTAAGTAAAAGGTATGCTAGCTTGATCAATAATACTTAGATTGTTATTCCTCTGGCTGGGTTGTAGAAATTAATAAGCCAATGGGAAATCACAGTTCTTTTCTAACAGCTTCAGGGGATATGAGCCTGTTACAGACCAGCTTGCTTTTGGAACTAAAAGTAGGTATGGAAAATTCCCAGTTCCAGTTACAAACTGAGTCTGCTGGTAAATGGGGCATTACTCCCCATCCACCGGAGTGCTCCTGAGTCTCAACACTCATTTCTCCATTACAAAGAGAAAAGGAAAAGACAGGGGCCCGGGCAAGCACACAGTGAGCCTCCAGGGACTGTTAACATTGTGCCAAGCTAACGTAAGGCAAAGAGTGTGAGTGCGAAAGTCCTCTTTTGATGGTGCAGCTAAGCAGTTCTGAAGGAGGAAGGTTCCAATGGACATAATCTATTTTTGTTCACAACCTCCAAGATGTAAGTATCTGGGACACTGAGTACTTACATTTCAGAGAATAATGGTCTCCCAAGGACGTCAGAGCCTGTCACCATTAGCTTCTCAGTGTCCCCGTGAGAAGAAGGGATTAGAACATAGACATACACCGAAGACCAATGGTGTATAGATACCAAAGACAGCCATCTGCAAGTGAGGGGGAGAGATCTCAGAAGAAACCAACCCTCCAGACCCCTTGACCCCAGACATTGTCCTCCAGAACTGTGAGAAACAGTGACTTCAAATCCACCATAGAGAAACTAATTTTCTGAACTCTAAACATTAACATAGACTGTGTTTCTCTCTCTATTTTGGATGGTTTATATATGTGGGGCTGGCATGGTGGTGTAGTATGTTACACCACCTCTGCCTGTGATGCTAGCATCCCATCTGGGCATTTGTTCAAGTCTGACTGCTCCACTTTTGATTCAGGTACCTGATGATAGCCTGGGAAAGCAGCAGGGGATGGCTAAAGTCTTTGGACTCCTGCATCCACCTGAGACCCAGAGGAAATGCCTGGCTCCTGGTTTCAGATTGACTCAGCTCTGGCTATTGCACCCACATAAAAAATGTTTACTTGAAAGGCAGGCTTTACAGAAAGGAAGAGAGAGAGAGAGAATCTGCCATTTGCTCGTTCACTCCCCAAATGGCTGCAATAGCTAGGGCTATACCAGGCCAAAGCCAGGAGTTGGGGGGCTTCTTTCAGGTCTCCCATGTGGGTGTAGGGGCTCGCAGACTTAGCCTATCTTCCGCTGTTTTCCTAGGTGCATTAACATGGAGCTGGGTGAGAAGTGGAGCAGCTGGGACTTGCACTAACATCTATATGGCATGCCAGTGCCCCACGTAGCAGCTTTAGCCTTGAAGCCAAAGTGCCACCAGTCCCCTACCTCTCTCTTTTTTGAGGAGTTCAAAAGTCATAACAGCATTCAGCATAGTAAAATACCAAAGACTCAAAATATCTGCTTTTCCTGGCAAATGGAGAACACAATTATTGTTGGCTTGAAAAATAAAGACACCTAATTTTCTGTGTCATAAGTCTGAGGGATCAGGAAAGTGCAGTGCAGAAGCTTCTGTGGCTGACAAGTGCCTGACCCCATCCACAGGCTCTGCTTCTCATTTCACTGTCTGTAGCATGTTTTTAACATGGGACACCAACTCCTTCACTTCCTGCTGGTCTTTAGGCTATTTGTTCCCATTCCAAGAATTGGGAGAAAGGGCAGCACCACTTAACTGGAAAGTCGCTTCTATGTCTTTTAATGGGAAAATCAAAGTTTTCCTGGAAGCTTCTCAGCAGACCTCCATTTGCAAGGTTACTGCAGGTGTAGAAGAAGCTAGAAATAGAATCGTTCACAAACCAGTGGTTCTCAATCCTAGCAGGCAATACCAGGAAAAGGTATGTTTTACAAATATAGAGACCTAGGGCTTTGCCTTAAAATATATATATATGTATATGCATATAATAGACATGCAGTTATTATATGTAATAATTCTATATTAATATATTAACATATATTTAAATCTTCAGGTTATTTCGCTGTGTAGCCATGTGAAAACCAAGGTCAGAAAACAATTTTTTTAAGTCCACATTTTCTTTTTTTTGTCTTAATTTCTTATTTATTGGAAAGTCGGATATACAGAGAGGAGGAGAGACAGAGAAGAAGATTTTCCATCCGCTGGTTCACTCCCCAAGCGGCATCAACGATTGGAGCTAAGCCAATCTGAAGCCAGGAGCCAGGAGCTCTTCCGGATCTCACTTATGGGTGCAGGTTCCAAGGCTTTGGGCCGTCCTCGACTGCTTTCCAGGCCACAAAGAGGGAGCTGGATGGGAAGCAGAGCCACCAGGATTAGAACCGGCGCCCATATGGGATCCTGACGCGTGCAAGGCGAGGACTTTAACCACCATGCTATTGCACTGGGACCCAGAAAACAATTTTGATTAATCTGTAATACCACCTGAGACACAATTGAGACCCAAAAAGCAAGTAAGACGAGAAATGTAATAGCACTTAAGATATAGGGGTTAGCATGTTGTGGCAGAAGAGCTGGAAATTATTTGTTGATAAAACTTGGCTAGAGGCCAATGCCAAGCATAGTAGGCTAAGCTTCCACCTTTGGCACCAGCATCCCATTTGAGTACCAATTCTAGTCCAGGCTGCTCCAGTTTGACCCAGATCCTTGCTCATAGACTGGCGAAGCAGTAGAGGGTGGCTCAAGTCTTTGGGTCCCTGAACTCATGCAGAAGATCCAGAAGAAACTGCTGTCTTAAAACCATTTGGGGAGTGAACCAACAGATGGAAGATCTCTCTCTGTCTCTGTAACTCTTCCTTTTAAATAAAAAATAAAATAAAATAATAATAACAAACTCGAATGATCAGAGCAGGCACTGTGGCATAGTGAGTTAAGCTGCAGCCTATAGTACCAGCATCTCATATTGGCACCAATTTGAATCCTAGCTGTTTCACTTCCAATCCAGTTCCCTGCTAATGTTTCTGAGAAATCAGAGGAGTATGATTCAAATGCTTGGAACCCTGCCACCCACCTGGGAGACCTGTTAGGTGCTCCTGGCTTCTGCCTGGCTAAGCCCCAGTCATTGCGGCCACTTAGGAGTGAACCAGAAAATGCACAATCTTTTTGTCTCTCTGTTTCTCTGTGTGTGTACTGCTGCCTTTCAAATTAAAATAAAAATAAAAACTTGGATGATCAAACTGGGTTTGGGCACACTTGAATATTAAATCAAAATTCTCTCTTGTTCACTCTCACTCTCTTGCTCTCTCTTTTTCTGCCTCTTTCTCTTTGCCCAGCTTCTTTAATCACTTTTCTCTTCCTCTCTTTCCTCATCCATTTTCATCTCTCCTCCACTTCTTTCCTTTCTTCATATCTTCCTCTATCTCTAGCCCAGAGTTACATACTCATAGACACAACTCTAAGAAGTACTCTCTACATAACCGAAACATTACCATCTAGCCAGTAGCCGGATGTGTCTGGGCGTAGCTCACTGATTTCTGCGGTTGTTATCTAAGACAGTGTCAAATTACTCCCTGCACAATGCACCTGCCACAGGTACCAAGAGGGTGACACTTGGGGCCATCATGTCATGCTTTGGCCACAGACTGAAGTATCATTTTCTAAATACATGAAGATAGCACTGAGGCTACCGAGGCCCTGGTGTTATGAAACTTCTTTTTCCTTTGCTACATGATTGTGACCATGACAAAGCTTTATTTTACAATGAGATAAAATTTACTTCTTAAAACATTGTGTTCTTTGGCCCCATTAATGATTCGGTACTGCCTGGAATCCATTTGCTCCCTTCTCTCCAGTCATGGTGTTTTTTGTCCTCCAAATTCCTCAGCCCTGGTTCTTTCAGGACAACCTGCTTTAACATGGCTCAATGTTCCCCTCACCTCCCCTCATCCTTCTATGGATACATTGCTGAGTGGTCAGGGGCCCTGTAAGGCTGTAGCACTATTGATTAAAAGATGGAAATAATGAAATAGTGAAATAATTGAATGGTAGTAGTAATGAAACACTGCCCAGAGGTTGATAATTGTATTTCACTTGAAAGGAAGAAAGAATGTTTTGAAAACAGGGTGAGTACTTGTTGCAGCAGTCAAGACACCGATCGGGGCGACCGCCTTGCACGGCAGAGCACCGGTGTTGAGGGGTCAGCCTTCCTCCAGATTCCAACCTCTTTTTAATGCACTGCCATTAAGAGACAGTGATAGCTCAAGTACTTGAGTTTCTGCTATTAATAGACACTGATAGCTCAAGTACTTGAGTTTCTGCTACTCACATGGCAGACCCAGAATAAGTTCTGGCCCCTCGCTTAAGGCTGGTCCAACACTGGTTGTTAGTGAACTAGCACATAGAAGACCTCTCTCTCCTCTCTTTCTTTCTTTCTTTCTTTCTCTCTCTCTCTCTCTCTAACTATATTTTCATTCCATTTACCATAAACTTTTTTAAAGTTTTGTTTATTTCAAAGGCAGCTTAGAGAGAGAAAAACCACATCAGAGTCTCCCATTGGCTGGAAGGGACCAAGTCTTTGGGTCATCTTCCACTGCTTTCCCAGGTGCACTAGCAGGCAATTCAATTGGAAGTGGAGAAGCCAGACTCAAACTGCCAACCCCTGGGAGAATTCTTTTATTAAATGAGGATAATGCAGTGCTAGTAAGCCCTTCATCTCTCTTCTACCTTTATCAAGTATGATTTGAATCTCAGTCATGCAACAAGGTTGTATAGAAAGTAACAAGACAAAGTCTTAATCCTTAAGGAGTCCTAGTCTGGTAGGTAGGAGTGTCGGGTCCCTCACTCCATCTTTCCTACTTACTATTTATGCTACAAGATTTTGAGGCATTTCACAATTACTTTTTCAGGACTCACCTGCATGTTCTGAATTGAGAGCACTCGTTAGACATATTGTCCCGACATCTTTTTTGTAGCCATTCCATGCCCATGGGCACCACATCGCATGCTGGACAGTAACAGTTCTAGAAGCCTACACTGAAGATGGCTGTATTTCACATGGCCAGTTGTGAATCACATCAACATAATTCACTAACCCCCAAGTTCAATTCAATTTCCTTTTAGCAGCATTACAGCCCCATGTAGGGAAAAAAGGTAAAATATTCATGCCACCATATTGAAAAGCAAATGGAGTAGAAGTTGGAATAGAAACAGACAAGGGTCTTAGAAGGTTACCATTAAAATACCTTTCTTTTGCCACTTATAAAAAACATTTGGGACCTGATCTGGGACCCAGTGCCATGGGCTAGTGGCTAAAGTCCTCACCTTGAACATGCCGGGATCCCATATGGGTGCTGGTTCTAATGCTGGCAGCCCTGCTTCCCATCCACCCCTGTGTTTGAGGCCTGGGAAAGCAGTCGAGGATGGCCCAAATCCTTGCGAATGTGGAAGAGGCTCTGGGCTCCTGGCTTCAGATTGGCTCAGCTCCAGCCATTGCAGCTGCTTGGGGAGTGCATCATCGGATGGAAGATCTTCCTCTCTGTCTTTCCTCCTTTCTGTGTATCTATGACTTTGCAATAAAAATAAATAAATCTTCTGAAAAATATGAGGTGCTTCAATAAATTGATGCAAAAATAAATAAAATGAGGAAAAATGATTTTGGGTGCAAAAATGTTTTGAAATTCAAGTACAACTTTTTCATGACATGCGTATTTTTTCATGAACATTGCAAATGGTGAACCCTGAAGCCTCTTAAAAGTACTGTAAGTCTGTTGCTTGGCTATAGAGCCTGTGCTGCCCTATAGTGTGTACACATGAGTGTTGACAGAATGAAAACACATCAAAGTGAGGCAGAGGAGGAAGAGAAGCCAGCAGGAACAACAGCACTGCCGCCTGTGAAGAAGCAGCTTCCTGGGACCCTGATGGCCGAGCAGGTGTCATCCGTGTCTAGCCATACCTCAGGCAGACACTTGTCTCTGTCATGGAGGCTTTGGACATCCTGGATCAACTGCCCACAGCGGGTCGGCTCCCACCAAGAGTTGCATTCTCATCACCGTGGCAGGAAGTTTGCCAGTTGCCAAGCCTCCCTGGGCGCCTCTTTGATTTGCAACATTTAAAGGGCATGAAGAGATGCATTCAGAAGCAGGCTTTTAAACCTAAAGTCCCCATAGTGCGAGTCCCAACTGAAACATCCTTGCTGGCAGTTACCGCTGAGCACAGCTGGGCGGGCAGCGGCCTTTGCCCTATAAAACATTTGATATGTTGCCAGTAGACTGTAAAGAGGGAAAGAAAGCCCCTGTCTACTTTGCAATTACAGGGCAGCCTTGGAATGTGCTAGCCAAAGCAAAATGTGACCCTTGCTCGTTTGGATTATAGTTCCCCAGCCTAGCTAATGAATGGGAGTAGGATAGCTGTCAGGGCCTCTCGTGCAAGGCCCCTCTGGCATAGCCACTAGGATCTCAGATCCTGTCCCTTTTGTGTACTGGTGTTGGGTGTTCTTGGGAATTCCTGAAGCCATCTTGCTTCACTGTCACTCTGCACTCCATCTCTCTGAAATCTGGTTTGCCAATGGGTGCTACCACATGACAGAAGAAGAGTGACTACCTTCTCCATTGTCCTTAGAGCTCTCTGTTCACTTGTATTCATGCTTTTCCAACAAAGATCCTTGAAGGCAGGGATTCCTGGTGAAAATCTCTCCTGGTCAGACTTCAGGGATCTGCAGACCTAGTGAAAACAGCTACTTGGAAAGCTGGTGGAAGCGAAGCACCATTTGAAATTTTGTATCCTTCCTGGAAAAATATGAGTCATGTCATTTACACTCAAGCTGGAAGATGGCTAAATGACAGGATCCAGTATTAAGTGCAAAATGTGATTTCTCTCTGCCAACTCATAAGTCCACTGCAAGACAGGTGACATGACTCTTTTAGGATGAATTCCTTGAAAACCCTTGACCACTGCATGGGTAACCTATGAGGTCTGATTTGTTTGTAGGTTCTAGCATCACTAATCTGAGATGCAGCCCTTACGTCCCCAAGTCCTCCCTATTTCTGCCCAGAAGATTTAGAGGTCTATATACAGACAGGATTCTTAAACATTTTGCTTGGCTAGAGTTTCTGTGGTGGTTTAGGCAGCCCTAGAATCCACAGGCAATTATTTGACCAGTAAGTAGTTTCCTGAGGAGGTGTTCCCAGGACACACTGATCAGAGCAGAAAGGAGGCTACTAAGGACACATTATGGGTGGCAGGACCTGATACCATAGAGGAACTCTGAGACCTGGCACGGAATATGCCTGAGGGGTGATATGGAACTCAGCCATTGGTTGAGATTGTTAGTTCCAGTACTCTTAGACTGCCATGTGGACAGAGCAGGCCCCAGAAGACAGAGAAAGCAGAAAATTATAAATTTAATTTATTGGAAATCAGGCAAGGGAGTATAGATACAGTGAGTGACAGCTAACAAGGGTGGGGCACTGTCACAGTGGGCTACAAGGTAGACTAGCACCCTCCCATAATCCACAAAGGTCACAGCCATGGAAAAATAGTTCCAAGTGCAATGACAGTCCATATGATGGCCCTGCATAATCTGTCCAGCAGGGGGCAGTTGACAATAGAAGAATGGGGACTATATCTCCAGGCCATTGGCATTGATAAGCAGAAGTCAAAGAGTTGGGATCAGGTCAGAGATCCAAGTACCATGTAAGGGAGAGGAACAGAGACATTCATCCACGCCATTCTAGACAAGCAAGTCTCCAAAGGCGGCTTCACCCTGCAGGTGTTTCTGAAGTTGGTGAACCATTTAAGAGTGGCTGTCCTACCTAACCACTGGGTAATATTCCTGATACTTAGTGGGCTAGATTCATATGAGCTAGGTAGGAACCCAATGAGAAACTATTCGGCATCCTCAAACCTTACCTTTACACCTGTTCTAATAGGAAAGAACCTATACATGTATCTGAACTCCCAGCCTCCCTACCTTTTGCGTATAAACTTTTTCTTTGCATGGTTTTAATACAAATTCATTTTTCCAAGAATGTAATCTTCCTTACAATCAAGAGATGACTATACTTTTGTTCAGAACTCAACCAGGAGCTCTGCAGAGGATTCAGAAGAGCATACCCCTTGCAGCCAGTGGTAGTATCTGAATCACCAATTCAAAATTCCTGGCGGAGTCAGCTAGCATTTGCGGTCCTCACATTCAAGTGACTGCATAAAGAGATGGAGGAAGCGCTACTCCATTTAGCATTCAGATATGGAAATACTTACTCAGTTGCACATTACTGCCAGACATGAGCTACTGTGGAAGAGCCACAAGGCCCTCTTTGTGCCTCCTCCAGGGGTGAAACCCAAAACACTGCTTTCTGCCATTGGCACACACCAGCCCATCCAACTTTCCAGTTTAAGTCATAGTTAAAGTATCCTCATAAAATATGAACTCAGCCCAAACTGAAAGTGTTGTTTATGACACATGCACAGTGAGACACGATTTGACATTGGAGTGACCCTATTTCCTCCTATGATCATTAAAATACAGTTAGTGGGGCCTGGCACGATAGCCTAGTGGCTAAATTCTCACCTTGTAATCGCCAAGATCACATATGGGAATCCTTTGTGTCCCAGCAGCTTCACTTCCCATTCAGCTCCCTGCTTGTGGTCTGAGAAAACAAGAGAGAAAGGCCCAAGTCCTTGGGAGCCTATTCCCATGTGGGACACCTTGAAGAGGCTCCTGGCTACTGACTTCAGATTCGGCTCTTGTGGCCAGCTGGGGAGTAAGCTAGCGGACAGAAGATCTATCTCTCTATCTTTCCTTCTCTCTGTAAATCTGACGTTCCAATACAAATAAAAATGAATACATCTTTAAAATACAGCTGGCTATGTAGTTTGCTCCCCTGGTGGCCATTCATAAGCATATTGGCAGTAGGCAGACAGCTCAAAGGCCACAGCTTGCAGGTATCAGTCATCAGCCTCATGGCCACATCATGAGCTCTCACGCTTTAGGGATGAAGCCCCAAACCAAGAAAAAACATTGCCATGTTTTCTCTCACTTTGCCTGTTCCACTCTGGAATGCACTTTAATAAACCTTACTATCCCTTCTTTCCTCTCACTGAACTTTAATTCATTACTCCTGCTTGAGAAAGAATTGAGGCCAACAGACCACTGCCAGTAACAAGACTTTCCTTTGATTAGTATGCATTCTCACATTAAATGCTTGTGTTTTTTTTTAAAAAAGTCCAGTGTGTAGACAAGTCATATCTTCAAATTCCATTTAGGAACGAGAGTGTTACAAAATGTTTGTTATACAAAAGAATGGTTGGCTCTGATAGGATTGAGGCTCTGCTTTAAAACGAAAAACCAGGAGGAACCAGAGCAACAGTGTTGCAGGGTGCGAGCGAGATCACACCAGACATGTCTAAGGTTTATTGAGGAGTCTTTATTAATCAAGCTTTAAGACAACAGAGCACAATAGCAAATTACAAGTCCATACAGCAATCCACCTAGCCATAATCCCAAACGAAACAAATGGTCATCATCCTTAAGTCCATCCATTAAGCTAAAGACCTATGTCCCAGCTTCCCCAACAATATATGTTATCCTAAGAGACATGCAACAAATAACCTGGACACACTCACAAAGAACCTGGACACGCTTACAAAGAACCTGGACATACTTACAAAGCTGCAGACATTCACCTTTCCCTGGCTTCTCTGCCCACATTCTACTACTGCTAGGCCTCACCTCTCCTGGAACTCCTGATAGTACACAGACCAGAAACAACATCATTATAACCATTGTCCCATCTAAGTAGCACACAGGGACCATGCTCAGGGGATCACCTGTCCTGGGTCAGCCAAGAGTCGAGGTGTCAGAGTAACAGAAGCACCTGGCAAGAAAGAGAGCGAGAGCCCCTGCTTCACGGGCCTTTTAAAGGGGCTTGTGAGGGGAGTGGTTACACACAACACAATACCGTCCCCTCTCAGTTGATAGGTGAGTCACAGGTGGGCAGGAGCGAATACCTAAGAGTTTTGGGCTAAAGAGTTGATTCGTGCTCGTTAGGATGGACAGGAACAGGAACTGGGCTTGTACTAAAAATGCCTAGACTAATTGGACTTGCAATATCCTGGCTCATTTAGGATGTGGGGGAAGTGGTTGAGGATGCAATTATCATTCCATTGCTGTAGAACCCACCTTCAGGACAGAGGTTGGGGGACACAGCCAAATTTCATTTGCCCACTGTCAATGGGTGCTGGCTATTACTGGCTGCACCCCATAACAACAGTCCTTCCCTCTACTGGTGAGGCCTCGCACTGTCATGCCAGGGGCATCCTAGACCCCTAACTATGCTGACCAATCCTGGAGTGGGCATTCAGATTTGGCATCTGCTTTTAAAAGTCTATCAGCAAGCGAATAACTTGAATGGTTAAGAAGTCAATGGATGTAAAACACCACCTCCCCAAAAGAGTGCGGTTGGAGGTGCTTACCCTGGAAATGCAGCTTAGGAATGAACAGAAATGCAGGGCCCTGGCATCCAACAGGAACAACGGTTCCAGTCCCAGCTGCTCCACTTCCCTCCCATCCAGTGCCCTGTTCTTGCGCCTGGAAAAGCAGCAGAAGATGTTCCACGTGCTCGGGCCCCTACCACCCACGTGGGCGGTCCAGGTGGAGTTCTGGGTTCCTAGTATGATCTCACTCACTCGGGGAGTGAACCAGAAGATGCAAGATAACAAGCCTCACCCCCCTTTAAATAAGTAAAAGAAATGAGCAGATGTGGAACGAGGGCTGGCATGGAGCAGGCTGGTTCTGTGTGGAAGGGGGAAGAAACTTCTACAGGAAATGAGCACTTCCAAAAAACGCCAAGCAAGCAAACAAAAAGCAGGAAGCAAATGAGGTACCTCTTTTTTTTTCCTAACAATGGAGTTCCCCTTTCCCTCATCTTCCGTAGGATCCGTTTTCCTGTAAGTCCAGAATTTCTTTCCTGAGTCCTGCCTTCATGCCCCTGATTGTTTAAGAATCCGATTCAAGCAGGAGTACACCAGCCGCCAGAGCGGAGGCGGCACCGCTGCTGTTGCGTCTTGTGCCCACGCGATGGCACTGTGGGCAGCAGGTGCCCGACCGAAAGGAAAAGCCGCAGCAGGCAGGAGGCGGGGCTGACAGGTGGGACAGGGGAGAGTATAATTCAAATTTTGCAGGAATGCAACATCCAGTAGACACAGAAGCCGGCTCCCTTGGCGCTGACCCTGTGTCTGACTCTTCACGGGTCTACGCGTCTGTCGGGTCCCTCCAACTAGGCAGAAGCTCTGCTGTGTGACCCCGTTGGGCCCGGAACTCTCAGAATACATAATCTCTCTCCGCGGCTCCGAACCTTGGCCCTTGTTCCTCAGGCTTCCCTTGGCTGTCAGCTTCTCTCTTTTCAAGATTTATTTATTAATTTGAAAGGCAGAGCTCCTGAGGGAGGTGTGTGTGTGTTTTGGGGGGAGGGGGGGACTAGGTCTTACAGTTATTGATTCACTCACAAAATGCCACCCGACTGAAGCCGCGGGCCAGGAGCTTCCTCGGAGTCCAACAGCGTGGTGTTAGACCATAGCACTGGGACCATCTTCTGCCACTTTTCCAGGCATTAGCAGGGAGCCAGCTGCAAAGTGGAGCAACCCAGGCTTGAACCAGCGACCATACTAGATGCCCAAGTAGTGATGCTGCCCCAAGGCTGCTGGTTACTCTTGTCACACATGGTGATGAACTGATGGTGGCTGAACGGCGATCAGGCCTCTGACCAGGCACTTCTAGGCAGGAAGTGACTGGTTACAATGTTTTAAGCCGAGGGATTTAATGTAAGCAGAATGTGTTCAAAGCTGCCTCAAGAGGTGGTGAGCGCCTCACATCAGGAAATAAGTGGTAAGTGTTCCACTCAGTTGTGTCTGCCCTCAGGTGTGCAACTGACAATCCCTTGGGCCATCATGGGGGTGAGGCTACCCTCGCACGTGGCTTGCCTGCCTTAGTTACCAACCCCCGCCCGGGTTCCCAAATGTGCCGACTAGACTATCACAGTCTCCCCTCTTCTGCTGACACTAAGGAGTCCCGATTGCAGTAATGTTTTTCTGTGACTCCAAAACCATTTTGCTTAATGAGGTACTAAGTCTTTATAATTAGGCCCAGAAGGAAAGGGGGACGTAGCCCTTAAGAGCAATAATTATTTCAGTTATTTATGGTAATAAAAAATTGAAAATAGGAATTCTTCCTCAGAATGCAACTGTTTATTCTTTTACATATTGCCTAACAGGCAATTACCCTATTAAGGCGGTGTTTTTGTTGCTAAAGACATTAATTGAAATGTAAATTAAATGTAAATCAGCTAATTAAATTGATATGTAATGAACTTGTCAGTCGGGCCTCTCAGATCAGATGCATTTCAGTAATAAACAAGCGGTGTGGCTGGCCCAGCACACGACTGGGGCCAAGGGTGCAGAGCTGGTCCCTGAGGGACACCTGGGGGGAGAAGGGAGCCTTCGTGCTACCCAGAACCTCGGGGGAGCAGCGTGCACTGGGTCGGGGAAGAGCCTGGGATGGGAGCTCTCCTCTGATCTGACTTTCCAAGCAAAGGCCGGGACATTCAACTCTGACCGTCCTGTAAAGGGAACCTCCTCAAGTGGGAGGAGCTTAGGGAGTGGCTCCTCCCAGGACCCTCTCTGTCACACAGGGAGCAAAAGGCTAGTGCCAAGAGAACCAGAGAGACTCTACAGCAGGCATCCGGCAGAGCCCAGACCAACTGAACCGAACAGCAAAACACGCTGCTCTACCTGCGAGTTAATGCTTCAGTAAGCAATGGCTATTTGCCCTCAAAATGGTTTCCCGAGGTCCTGCCTCAGATGACTTGCCACTTGAGCAAGAACACCAATGCCTGGTGTCAGAGGGGCCTTTGGAACCATGGCCTCTGTTGCCATGAGGGTCCCCCATTCTAATTGGTTGTAAGGTGTGTTTAAACTTTCCCCTGTATGAAAACACTCCTAAGCTCATCCCTGTGATTGGGGAATCCACTGATAAACTACTTCTGTAAGTCGACAGGGAATGTGTCAGGTGGGGGAAATGGTATTGCTGACTCTAGACTTGGTCCAGCCGAGTGGTTCTCATGCTGGAGAGCGTCTTAGCTGCGCCTGGAGAGCTCACACACACGGAGTGCTGAGTCCTTGCTCAGTTTCCCGGGGAAGCTGCCATTTTTGCAGGACGAGGGGTCCACACTCAGAAAGCCAGTGCTCTGGGAGCTTTGTCACCCTTGGGATGACCAAGAGTGCCGTCATTCCATTGTAGTGGGGGTAGGTTAGCTGATGGAGCCAATTGAGAAGGGCTTGACTAGACCAAGACTTAGCAAACTGCAGGTCCTGGGCCAAATCTGCCTGCCACGTACTTTTGTAAATAAAGCTGTTTTGGATCACAGTCATGTTCATTTGCATATGGATTAGCTATAGCTGCTTTCCTGCTGTATTGGTAGAGTGGGAAATAGGGTCAGAGATCTCATGGCCCACAAAGCCTGGCATACTAATAGACTCAGAAAATGTTTACCAATCCCTCTTTTTGACTAGTCAAAGCCAAACTCTACAGAGTTGAAAATGGGATTGAAGTTGTACCTGTCAGCCTGCTTGTGATGTAACTGACCAATGGAAAGAAAGAAAACCATGTCCCATATAGCCTTCGTCTATTACATGAATATGATATTTCCCATTGCGGTACAGAAGTCCTATTTAGCAGTTGAAGTATCAGCTAGCAAAAGCAGAAACTAACAGCAAGATTTTCCACAAGGATATTGTAATGAGGCATTGAAAAGTTTATTCAAGCACAGTCCCCTTGTATTGCCTGGCTAGAGACCCTCTACCTCTGGAAGGACTGCCTGCTGGTCAGTACCTGTGGAGGCAGCAGATGATGTGTTAAGTACTTGGGCTCCTCCCACTGTGTAGGAGCTCAGAATGGAGTCCCCGGCTTCTGGGCCTCGGCCTGGACCAGTACTGCCTGTTGCTGACATTAGGGGAGTGAACCAGTGGATAGAAGATTCCCGAACCTCTGCCTTCAAAGAATTCCATGGAGTTCCTTCAAAGACATGATGACCAAGAGGCTGAACTCTGAGTGTGCAAATTTAGACAGTCTGGTAGGTCTGGGGAAACCAAGAGCTTCCCACAGCCTTCCCTTCCCCCACACTACTCTACACAAAGCAAGTGTTGGGCCTTATCAACACACCAAGGCACATTTAAAAACATGCATCTATTCATTTACAAAACACATGCCAAATACTTCCCGTGAACAAAAGCTGATTCAGGAACTAGGAATTAGCAGTGAGCAAAATTGATCATTCTACAGCAAAACTAACTAGGAGCTGAGCCTTGTCATATCCATAGAGTTTCCAATCAGTCTCTTAGTTGTGGCCTGTTAAAACTGTTTCTTTTTTGGAAAGCATGGCATATTGTGATGAAGAAATAGAACATTTTCAACAACCCAAGACCATTTCCCATCCTGTGGTTCTTCTATCCAACTCTCCCCTCTCCTTACAGCTAAGCACTATTCTGACTTTCGCGAAATCATTTTCTTCCTTTGTTTTATACTTTTTACCACCCCAAATTCAGGGCTGAATAATTTCCTTTTTTATAACTTCATATAAATTTAATCAAAGTGTACTTTGTGTTGCCTTGCTGTTTCCAATCAATAGTATATTCAGATTCCACCACATTCATGTGGTTAGTTGAATAACTTTAATCATGTTGCTATAAGACCATAAAGTTTATATTTTATCATTCACTGCAAAGTTTATGGGCACTGGGTTGCTTACAGTGTGAGTCTATTGCAAACAGCACCCACCATAAGCACAGTGGTACACACATCTCCTGGTATACTTAGACACGTTTTCTGTAGGACTTAGGCTCAGCAGTGGGATTGCTGGATCCTAGCGTGAGAATATCCACAACAGTACAAAAAACCACCAGCCTGTTCTTCAGTTTATCTGCTGACATAGATAGAAGGTCAGGAGCGGAAAAGATTTCTCATTCTTTCCTATTCTTACCAGCATTTGATGCCATCAGATTTTCACATTTTTGATTTTTGATTTTTTAAAAACATATATCTCATTTATTTACTTTATTGGAAAGGCAGATTTGAAGAGAGAAAGGTTTTCTATGCACTGGTTCCCTTCTGGCTGGAGTTGATCTGAACCCTGGAGCCAGAACTGCTTCTGGGTCTCCCACGTGGGTACAGGATCCTAAGGCTTTGGGTCATCCTGTACTGCTTTCCCAGGCCACAAGCAGGGAGCTGGATGGGAAGTGGAGCAGCAGGGACATGGACCAGCATCCATACGAGATCCCAGTGGATGCAAGGTGAGGATTTAGCCACTAGGCTATTGTACCAGGCCTGATTTGATTTAATTTGATTCTACTAATAGTATATGAAAAGCCGAGACAGTGATTATCAAGCTAATCCTCTACCTGCAGTACTAGCACCCTATGTGGGTGCCTGTCTGAGTCCTGGCTACTCCACTTCTGATCCAGTCCTCTGTTAATGACCTGGGAAAGCAGTGGAAGATGGCCCAAATCTTTGGGCTCCTGAACACTTGAGAAACCCAGAAGAAGCTCCTGGATCCCAACTTCAGATCAGCTCAACTCCAGCGATTTCTGCCATTTGGAGAGTGAACCAGTGGATATCAGCTCTCTCTCTGTGTCTGCCCCATACATGGGAGCCTGGATTAAAATGTTGGCTCCTAGCCTGACTTGGTGAATGAACCACAGACAGAATCAATCTGATAGATAGATAGATAGATAGATAGATAGATAGATAGATAGATAGATAGATAAATTTCAAAGTTGGAGTTCTTGGTTTTTCTGCACAGCAATATGTCAGTTACTTGCCTCCCCATATATTATATCTTCAAAAAAATAGTGTCCTCAATATTGTTCAGCAATGTGTGGGGAGATTTGGACCCAAATGCTGTAGCTTATCCAATGGTCAGAGGTTCACACAATCACTGCACCGTTTGTCTGGGTATCTCCACAAAGTATCTGCAAGATAAGCTTGAGGTTTGGGTTATTTGCCTAGTAACCCTACAGATAGTTTCAGAACTATGCCAACTGATTAGTAACTTGTCGCCTCCCTTAGTCCTAATCCTTGGCAGTCACCATTCCACTCCTTTGTTTTATGAATTAGACTCTTTAAATATCTCATATAAGTAGAAACTTGGAATGTTTGTCTTTTTCTATTTTTTTCTTAAAGATTTTTATTTATTATTATTGGAAAGCCACATATACAGAGAGGAGGAAAGACAGAGAGGAAGATCTTCCAGGTGAGGACTTTAGCCGCTAGGCCACGCCGCCGGGCCCTCTAATTTTATTTTTAAAAAAGATGAGTAATGTATGTATTTAAGAGGTAGAGGGCAAAAGAAGAGAGAGGGAGCTAGAGAGATCTTTCTTGTGTTGATTCACTTCCTAAATGGCCACACTAGCCAGGGCAGGACAAAATCAAGGCCAGGAACCAGGAACTCCATCTGGGTCTCCCACAGTGGTGGCAGTGGCCCAAGCACGCAGGCCATCACGTGCTGTGTTCTCAGGCATAGAGCAATGAGGTGAATCGCCAGTGGACCAGCTGATTCTTAAGTTGGCACCCACACAGGATGCCAATATCCTAGACAACCACTTAATTTGCTGTGTGACAATGCCAGCTCCATCTGGCTTAGAGTAATACCAAGTCTCATCCTTGATACCATATATTACAACGTTTTCTTTTTTTCAGACCTGCTGAAGAATATTTCATGTGTATATACCACATTTCTTTTTTAGTTTTCAGTGTATAATGAATTGTTTTGCATGGCTATAGTGAGAAGTGTTGCAATAAATTTCACGCTAATATCTCTTTTAAAATTTCTCTTATTGTTATTTATTTAATAATAAATTAAGTCTCTCCTACCTAACCTCCCCCCCTTTTTTCATTAATTGGAAAGGCAAGTAGACATAGAGGAGGAGAGACGGAGAGGAAGATCTTAGCTGATTCATTCCCCAAGTGGCTGCAACAACCAGAACTGAACTGATCTGAAGACAGAAATCTGGAACTTCTTCTGGGTCTCCCACGTGGGTGCAGGGTCCCAAGGCTTTAGGCCATCCTCAACTGCTTTCCCAGGCCACAAGCAGGGAGCTGGATGGGAAGTGGAGCTGCCGGGATTAGAGCCGGTACTGATGGGATCCTGGCGTGTGCAAGGCAAGGATTTTCGCTACTAGCCTACCGCGCTGGGCCATCATCTCCTACTCTTTTACTCCTCCAATGCCTGTACCAGCCAGTGACAGCATAGTGGCTAAATCCTCACCCTGCATGTGCCAGGATCCCATATAGGTACTAGTTCTAATCCCGTGGTCCCACTTCCCATCCAGCTCCCTGCTTGTGACCTGGGAAAGCAGTTGAGAATGGCCCAAAGTCTTGGGATCCTGCACCCACGTGGGAGATCCAGAAGCTGCTGGCTCCTGACTTAGGATTGGCTCAGCTCCAGCTGTTGCAGCCACTTGGGGAGTGAACCATCAGACAAAAGATCTTCCTCTCTGTCTCACCTCCTCTCTGTATATCTGACTTTGCAATAAAAATAAATAAATCTTTTTAAAAAAATGATACAGGAGAAGAACTGTTTAGTGGAATACATCAAAACAATCCCTGACACTTGGGATACTGACCTCATTTGTGGGTTCTTTGGATTCCCATCGTAGACAGAAATCAGAAGCAAGCCCATTCATCTAGGACAGAGTGCATATTCAGTCTTGCTCCAAAATGGCAACAGCTCTCCAAGTCTGTTATAGAGTAGTCTACAGGATGCTTGATGATTAGGGCAGTCCACAGATTGTCATACTGACTCTGTATATGTGGCACCATGGTACCTGGCCCTCAAGAGTAGTAGGAGTCAAACAGCTGAGATGAACTGAGAAAGCAGACACACACTGTGGCAGACCAGGCAGCCACAGTGCTGGGGCAGAGGAGACTGAACACCCACACTCTGTTGGTGTTAAATATTTGGGGAAAATGCCTTCTGAGGAAGACATATTTGAGAAGCAACCAGGGGAGGGAATAGCTAATAAAAGAACCTTAAATCCATAACGCATACAGTGTGCTTGAGAAACAATGAAGGCAGTTGTGACTGGAGCATAAGAGAGCTAAGAAGAGGTTTGAGCTCGAAGAGGTGGTTGAAGGTCACATGTGGGTTCCGGGTGTCACGCTAAGATATGCAGGTTTCAATGGACTCACCTAGATCTAATCATGCTGAGAAATCAAAGGAAGCATTCTTGGCAAGGAAGCAATGATACGGTTTAAATTCTTTTGAAAAGAGCACTTTAGCTGTGTGTCAAGAGTGGCATGCACAAGAGTCATGGCAAAAGGAGAGGAATCTTTAGGAAGGCTGTGCAATCACACAGGCTGGAGGTCTGTTAATACTTCAGGCAGGAAAAAAATTGAAGAGGAGGCATCAGGAATGAAATTTTCAGTCTGAGCTAAAGGGGAAATGGCAGTGCCTTTTGCATGATAGGAAAGACTGAAAGGAACAGGGAAATTACATAGAAATTAAGAAGTCTGTGTAAGTCTGAGGTACCTGGGAACAAATCAACTATATGAATCCAAATGATATGGAATCAAATTCACATTATAGCCTTTTTATAAAGATTTATTTATTTGAAAGGCAGAGCAGTACACACATAGAGATATCTTCCATCCACTGGTTTACTCCTCAAATGCTTACAACAACCAGGGCTAGGTTACTCTAAGGCCAGCAGCCAGGCACTCCTTCCAGGTTTCCCACATGGATGAAGGAAGCAGAGTGTTAGAGCCATTATCTACCTCCTCCTGGACACAGCAATAGGAAGCTCAATTTGAGGCACACATTAGCTTCTACTTAAACCAGTACTCTGACATAGCAACTGTGCACCCCACATGGTGGCTCAATTTGCTGTACAACATGTAGCCAGCATGTTCTGGGTTGTAGGCTCCATAGCTGAGGCTGGGAACATAGAGGCTACTGGGGGCGGCATCGCTGTGTCAAAGAGCTCAGGCTTGGAAGCCAGGCTGGCAGGAGTTTTAATCCTGTCTGACTCATCAACAAGGTGACTGTGGACATGTCGCTCTCTGTGTTTCCAGTTTCTTTTGTATAAAACAGGAACTGTTTCTATAAAACAGTTGTTTAATTTTTGTGAAAACAGTTGTTTCTTATTCAGAAGCATTGAGGTGTTGTTGAGAGTATTAAGAACATTCAAGGTGACTTCAAGAAGTTCTTAGGAATTGAAATTAAAAGGTTATGTTCATTTTGGTGAAAAAAAATCTAAATCTATTTATAGGGTTTTTTTGGTGTATTCATTTTCATGATTGTTTGAAGACTACTTGTACATAAATCTAACTAGTATTAGTAGTGGTACAAACTGGAGATGTTGACACCATTATCCCCACCCCCTCCAGTAAAAACCATGAATCATAGTTGTAGCACATGGAGTATGCATATACTAATAATGTAAAGCTAAATCTTTGAAACAGAAGCTCATGTTCCATACTACCAGAAACAGATAGTTAGATGCTTACACAGGATGTGCCAGGGTGGGATCAGGGTACAAAAATACTACACCAAGCAGCTGCCACTGAGGAAGAGGTCTGTGCAAACAAACCACATTTGCTTTCAGTGGTTGATGTAACTTCAACACCTTGAACAGGAGAGAGCATGTGGCTGGTGTTCAGAATAATTGTGGGATTTGCATTCAGACAGACCAGGGTTCAAATCTCCTCTTTGTCTTGACCTTCCCCTTAATCAAGGATGTGAGTCAGTGGGAGAGCTCCAGCAGTGCCGACTCTGCCTGGAACCTCATTGGCACTAGCAGCCCGCAGGCTCCTTCAGGACCTGCATATTTAATAAATATGTCAACTGGCATCTCTGTCATTTTTACTTTAATGCAGCTCGTCAGGGGCTTAGCACTGACGAGCCCTTGGATTTGAAACTTATGGAGTAATTACACCTCCTCCTTGGGGAATCCAGACCTGGAGACTGTCAGTGCATAGAGATGAGCAATTGTGTGCTTGACTCCCTCTTATCAGAAAAACAAAATGCTCCTAAGTTCATCGAGGACTTGTGCTGCTTTTCAATGGGCTGTGTGGACACTGCATACTATGTAATTAGTCTAAAAAAATGACTCATCTTATAAACTCAGGGAAGTGGACCGGGTTCTATTAATTTCTTTTAATGAACTATCATCAGGAAAGGATGGGATGTCTGGCTGATGCGAGTCCCACTACCTGATGGGAATGGTCACTACTGCCAAACAGTGAAAGCCTTGATGATGATCAAAATGCTTACGCCTCTCGTCTGTCACCTCACGGCAGCATTGTGCATCAGATGGGACAGATAGCTTCATTTCTGCAAAACCCAGGAACTCCGAGAGGTCAGGAGACTCGCCCAGGGCCACAGGGAGACTTCATTTTTTAGCAACACCAGGCCAGAGAGGGCACAGGCTCTGGAGTTCAGCCCATCTGTACTCAGATGCCAGCTGAGAGGAGGACCAGCTAGCCCTTCTCCCTGCGCAGACAGACACTCAGATGGCCAGTGCCTGTGTCTGTGCGGTCTGAAGGGCCGCTGTGTTGCTTGCCTCTCACGCTGCTTCTACATCACAGCAGTCAGAGGGACAGGAAGTCGACACCCTTTGGGAACACACTCAAAGAGAATGACTGGAGAATGCAAAACATGTGCAGTGTCCTTCTGCCCGAGACAGCAGTCCTGCACCGGTCCATGGAATTCCACGAGTGATAGTGACTTGATAAAGAATATTCCCTGGGCTGCCTATCCATCCTTGCCTGGCATTCCCATTCCCCTACCAGTTTTCCTTGCCATCATCATAAAGCCCTTGCACTCAGGGCAGTTTTGAGGGCACCTGAGCCAAGTGACGTGTGACAAGTGATGCACCTCCTCTTGGAGTCTCGGTTCCCTAAGTTGTGAAGGGAGAATACTCTATGTGTGGGACTTAGCTCACATGCTTTGGGAAAGGATAAAGAACATGCTGCATATGAAAGATCACATGCTTCTTTTCATCTTTTTATACTGCCATAGTTTGTAACAGCAAGAAGTGGAAATGACCTACATGCCCATCGGAAGGGAATGGATAAACAGACTAGGGTTCAACTATGTGAACTTATACATAATAAGTAAAGATCAATGTTTTCAAAGAATGGTCAGTGGTTTGGAGAAATGTACATGGAAACGTTGTTGTAGAATCCAGCTGGGGATCTCAGTGAGGAAAAAGACCTAAACTATAAAGGAAGGGGTACTTTAATTTGCTAAAGTGTGTTAAGACACATAAAAAAGCTATTTATCTTTTGGTTTTAATGAGTTATTTATGCTTTTTCTTGTTTTTCAGATTGCAAAATTTCTGCCTAGAATTATGGAAATTAATCTTTTAAACATATTTATTTATGCATTTCTTCGAATGACTGTGATACAGATACGAACCACAGACTGGTGTGTTCCCCCAAATAGCCAGGTCAGGATCAGGCTGAAGGCGGAAGCCAGGGACTCCATGCAGCTGTTCCACAGCAGGGGCAGAAGCCCAAGCAGGTGGATCCTCTCCTGCTGCCTTCCAGGACCATTAGCAGGAGGTGGATCAGAAGTAGAGTAGGTGGGACTCAAACTGACTTTCCAAAATGGAATGTTAGCATCACAAATGGAGACTTAGCCTGCTGCATCATAATGTCAGCTCCCCAAATTTAGTCTTAACTTCAAGATTTCAATTATAATTTAAAAAATGCCTAAATCTCAAATGATTCCTTTTTCCTGGCCAAATGCAACAATTGTGAAAAAGAAATTCAGGCTTCACATCAGAGATGACATCAAGTAAAGGTGAGGCCTTGCAAAGGCTTTGGGAGCACAAATCTCAGGGTCTTTGCACCCCAGCTTCAGGCTCCTGGCCGCTAAGGGTCCTCCCATTTCTTTTTCTTTTTTTTAAACTTCTTTTTATTTTCAACTACTTGAAAGACAATGTGACAGAGAGGAGAGAGAGAGAGATCAGTGTTCCATCTACTGATTTATTCCCCAAATGTCCACAATAGTTTGGGCTTGCCTGGCCAAAGCCAGGTCTCCCACATGGCTGGCAGGGATTCAACCACCTGTTACTCTCAGGATTTACTAGCAGGAAGCTGAATCAGAAGTGAAGCAGCCAGGATCACAAACAGCATTTCAATTTGGGATAATGGCATACCAACCAGCAGTTTCACCCACTGTGCCATAGCACTCATCACACCTCCCCTTGGATCTCACTCTAAGAACGCTGTTCTTTACAGTTTTGGTTAGCCGCTCTTCTGGCTCCCATGTGTGATGACAATTCCTGTTGGTGTGCGTAGCTAAGACAAGCTGATCAAAAGGCCCAGCATCGATGACCTTTTTGATCTAGTTTCAGGTTAGTTTATTCTGAGGTCTTCTTCACTTACCTGCATCTAACCCGTGTGGACTCCCACCAACGTCACAATCGATCCACCTCCAATCTCCCTTAAACTCCGTTAACCATCCCTCGTGTGAAGATAAAAATTATTCCAACAAAGAAAAAAGTCCAGCCTGCCAGCCAGCCATCAGCCATCCTTCCCTCCTCTCAGAATATTTCATTCATTGTTTGGTTACATCCTTGGCTGTTTATATACACTTTACGAGAGTCTGGATATGCAGTGTAGACTCAGACACTCATCCCTACCACAGGATAGCAAAGAGCAGACGCTCCTGCTACTTCTATCCTCCTAGGCTCACAGACAGCAGGTGCATGGGCTACCTGCCTCACATTGCCTCAGCCCATTTGACTTGATGCAGGCTGGCAGACAGTCCCAGCACCTGGCCATCATCCCTTGCCCAGTGAGTCTCAGCCACCTCAGGGATTGGCCTGTGGAAGAACAATGGGGAAGAAAGGGGAACTTACTCCCAAGGAGGCAACCCTCATCTCTGAGGAATGCTTTTGTGTAATTGATTCATTTATTTTTATTTGAAAGGTAGATTTTATAGCAAGAGGATAGAAAGAGAGGTCTTCCATCCAGTGGTTCACTTCACAGATGGCCTCAGTGGTCAGAGCTAAACTGATCTGAGGCCATGAATTTCTTCTACTTCTCCCATGTGGGTACAGGGCCCCAAGGACTTGGGCCATCCTCCTCTGCATTTGCAGGTAGTAAGCAGGGAACTAGTTGGGAAGTGGAGCTCTCGAGATCCGAACTGGTGCCTATATGGGATGCTGGTACTGCAGATGGAGGATTAGCTAATTATGTCATGGCGCCAGTGGGTTTTTGTTTTTTTAAGATTTATTTTATTTTTATTAGAAAGTCAGGTTTACAGATTAGGAGAGACAGAGAAACAGATCTTCTGTCTGCTGGTTCATTCCTCAAAAAGCCACAACAGCTCACACTGAACCAATCTGAAGCCAGAAGCCTCTTTCAGGTCTCCCACATGGGTGCAGGGTCCTAAGGTTTGGGGCCATCCTCTATTGCTTTCCCAGGCCACAAGCAGGGAGCTGGATGGGAAGTGGGGCAGCTGGGACATTAAACAGTGCCCATATAGGATTCCAGTGGATGTAAGGTGAGGCTTTAGCCACTAGACTGTTGAGCTGGGTCCTGCGGGATGTTTTCATACCACTGCTAAGAAAGCCCCTAGATGGCTGGAGGCTCAATTCCCCATGGAAGTAAATAAATCATGAACACACCCTTTACTGATTTCTCTCCTTGCTCTGTTTTGCTTTTCCTCTCCTGGAGTGCTGCTATTTGATATCACTAGGCAAACGAACCGCTTGCTTTCTGTTCTCTAAATTTGGAGGGACCCCAACTGGGATATCACGGTAGACATTACTGATGCATGAATGAGTGATAACGTTTTAAGGAGGAGGGAGAGAACACTATTGCAAGCTGAGAAATGACTACCTGCTGCTGCTGAGGATACGGTGTTAGTTCACTGAGTGTTTGTAATAGGGAGTCACAGTCTCCGTGTGTGTGTGTGTGCACGTGCACATGTGTGCTCAGGAAGCTAGTCGGACTGGATTCTTTATAAATCCCAAGCATAAGGGTAATGTGGATGTGACCAAAATCATTTCGTTCGTGAGTTTATTCACATCACCTCATTCACCTACACAGCCCTCCTCCAACACAGGCATTAATTAATTAATCCTGTTTTATGAGTGAGGAAACTGAGGTTGAAAGAGACAGTTCAAGGTCGTGCAGTTGCAGAGCAACATGCTCAGCTGGTTCTGTTGGACGCCAGAGGCCACCCTCCCCTGTCTTTCTACACGAGTCTACGATGACGTCCATCCAGCGTTCCACTTCTCCAGCTGCGTGACAAGCAATTCACAATATGCACCCTTGACGTCTGGTGTGCCTTCTCATAGTGTTTAGGGTAGCCATTGCCAGTCTGCGCAATGAAGGCATGGTAAATAAGCACAGGTCTGTTTGTCACCCTTAACCAACAGTTGAAACAGAACACTGCAGCTCAAGTGTGTTCTGTGGTGCCTATTACACGGTGATGTTAATTAGGTCCCCAGCACCACACTTCTTGTAGGCAAGGCTCACTATGTTACCAGCTGATTTTAGCTCTCCAGGGCTCTTGGGTTCAGCATCAGGTCTGAGAACAAAGAGAATCTTTGGAAGATGGGAATCAGCCCACCAGTGCTGCTGAGCTGAGTAAGACAGTCTATTCCTTGGTCCTGATGCTCACAGTATTAGAGTTTAGGAACTTGACGTACACACTGGGCTTGCTGAGATCAGCTTTAAGGATAGGAAATTGGGTTGGGAGAGGGGCTTCCTTGAGACCCAGAATGGCAGAAGAAGAAGTGCCCTTGGTGATCACCTTCTCCAACAAGACAGGCAAGCTAAGGCAGAGAGAGAATTTTTTTTTTTTAAAGATTTTATTATTATTGGAAAGCCGGACATACAGAGAGGAGGAGAGACAGAGAGGAAGATCTTCCATCCGATGATTCACTCCCCAAGTGAGCCGCAACGGGCCGGTACGCGCCAATCCGATGCTGGGACCAGGAACTTCTTCCAGGTCTCCCACGCGGGTGCAGGGTCCCAAGGCTTTGGGCCGTCCTCCACTGCTTCCCAGGCCACAAGCAGGGAGCTGGATGGGAAGTGGAGCTGCCGGGATTAGAACCGGCGCCCATATGGGATCTCGGGGCTTCCAAGGCGAGGACTTTAGCCGCTAGGCCACGCCGCCGGGCCCGAGAGAGAATTTTTTAAAGATACAGAAGTGCTAGGGATGGGGTGTTACTTGGGTTTGGATATTTTTGCTTTTAATTTATTTTGTTTCTGTTGAAGCACTAGTAGACTCTGACCATGTTCCTTAAATCCTCCTTTGTTCCCTTAGCAGTATGATGTGCCTGTGGAACTGATGCAGGCAAAGCATCCTGTGGTAGGAACGGAAAGAGGGTCACTTCCTTCTCCCCATTATTTCCATTTCCCTGAGAGTTCCTTAAAGTGATCCTGTCATTTAGGAAGGACCGTCACTCTTAATTCAATTCTGTGGAGCTAGAACCGAGGTTCTGTGATAGGAGATAATGGCAGGCAAATCCAACATAAAGGTAGAGAGCAAAACACTTAATCTCTCTGAGGATGAAAGAGTAAGTGGATAACCAAGAATGAACAAATGAGTATGAAACTTACTCAAAAATGAATTAAGACATACATGATAAACAAAGCTTCACGCTTGACCTTACGCATCCCATAGGCTGGCTCTTCAGTAAAGCCAACAACTCAAGCTTCCTGGGGCTGCTCTGTGGACTTGAAGCATTCTCAGGAATTTCACCAGTGTGCACCCTCCACTGTCAGCTGCACCAAGCACTCAGCCTGATTTAAACAGGTTTTGTGAATACCGCTGATGCCCAACAGAAGCCAGAATCAGCCTTTACTAGGACTGGGAAGAAGATAAGATGGCCCCAATGCCCTTATGGGCAAAGTCCTGGGGAGGTTGTGGAGGGTGGGGGCATTAATATGGATGAAATGTCCTACAGGAGACAGAATTTCAAACAGAAACTTAACCCAGAACCTCTGACTATGAGTTAAGGTTAAAATGTGCTCAGAATCGACAATGATCTGTTGTTTGATAAAAAGGGATGCACGCACAACCATACATATCCAGGCACTCCCACACACAGATACAAATGAGCTACTCAGAAATGGTGCACATACAATGCAGATGCACTAGTACACACACTCACATCTATCGTGGTCAACTTACATCGCTCTTTCTCGAGTTTCTCCCCATCTCTTGTCTTTCATTTTCTTTTTTTCATAAATGCCTTTAACAATAAACTCTCACAACTTCTTGTAAAGTCTGGCAACTTTGTAAGCCAGGTTCATTCCACTTTACGTAGAAGTTTGAGGGGATGTTTTTCCTTTTGAACTTTTGGAGGAAGGGAGGGAAAGAGGGATGACAGCTTCACAAAAACAGCTTACTCAGAGCAGGCATCCTCATCTTCATCTTCCTCCTTGTCACCGGCAGCAATGCTACAAACTGTCAGAGAACCAAAGGTTCCTGTCTCTCCAGCCTTGGGCTAGCCCTTGGGACCCCAGACATAAGTAACACTTTTTTTTTCTTTTGCCCAAGCACAGTGTAAATGTGGGTTGAAGACAGAGTTCATAGAGAGGGAAAGTGAAACCACAGCACCATTGCTAAGATTAAATGGAATATTCAAACAATGGTTGCCTAGAAGCTCAGGGGAAAAGCGATCTATAAAGGCCAGAAAAAACTTCCTGGAGGAGGTATCAGAGGGATTCCTATGTAGGAATCAGGGAGTCAGAAGGAATGAGCTCATGCCTGGGAAACGCAAGATGTTTGGTAAATCTGATGGATAAATTGATGTCAAGATACTCTGCTAAAAGCCAAAGTACAGCATGAAGTGAGAACTTCTGTGAGGTCTCAGAAGTTGAGAAAATGCTTTTTCAAAATATATTCCCATTTTTCCTCTTATTTGTTCCTCACTGAACTCATTTCAAAGTTTAACTGTGGGGTAACTTCATCCAGAACAAGAGAATAATTATATAGCACATAGCCAACACAAAACCCATTTCCTAATGGCCATATCTTTAAATTCATTTTGTTTCTTTGCAGTTGGCAAAGCTGGTAAGGATGGACTTGGGGTAGAGGAATAGGGAATTTTTAGTGTCCTTTTACTGCGCATCAGTAGGGAGAGGGGCGGGCCAGTAGAAGGAGTCTGACTTCCTTTGTTCTACCCCTCCTAATCCCTTGGCAAAACCTTCTCTCTTGTTGCTAGAGTACTGAGCGCAGTCTCGGCCCTGGCTGCTAAGACAATCAGTTCGTGGCAGCTGTTTCAAAGGAAGAGACTCAGGCGTGGAGGACGTGCTGGGACACCCAACTGCAAAGAAGGCCTGGAGCTGGGCTCGGGGGAAGGAAGCAAAATGAGGTCGTGCACAGAGACAAAAATGAACCAGCAAGCTCCCTGAGGCAGAGACTTTTTGTAAGGAACATTAAATATTTATTGCACTGTCAGTCTCAGGTCTGTACACAAAAAAAGTGGCAGGGGGTGGGAAGATGAAGGGAAAAAAATGCACGCCTGGGACTCTGATGGCCGCCAGGCTCCTCTGCTTGCAACGTGCAGCGTAACTTTGGGCAGATGACTTAGCCTCCCTAAACCCCTATCTCCTTGTCAGGGACATGAAAGAATAATACCTTCCTCATAGGAGCCAAGGCAGGCCATACAAAGCAACGAGCTCAGGGCCTAGAGCCAGGAAGCAATGGTGGTGTTGACAGTGACAGCACCAGCGACAACAGGACGAATCCTGGTAATAGTAATCGCAGCAGGAGGAGGAGGAGGATCATAGTAGATTAGATTAGCAAAGGACCAGCAGCAGCGGTATTTGTATAAACCGTGGAGAAAATAGCACTGACTATCATCTCCATGGCTTTATAGAGCTATTGCTGGAGAAATGAGCTGAGAAACAATAGGTCTTTAGGAAAGCACTTCCATGGAATTAACTAAATCGATGTCCATCTTTCCATTGAGACTGAGGCCTTGACGTTCATCCAGGATTTAGGACTCCCAAGTTCAAGGCATCTGTCCTACCCAGCTGCCCCCACATTGAGTTAGGACTTGATTCGCCGGGAAAGATGAGCCATGGCAGAAGTCTAAGAAGCAGAAAGTCTCAGAGAGGGTGATATTTTGGGAAGACCCATCTGTAGTTAGGATCCAGTTACCTGAGTGAGGTTAGGATAGAATTTGAGATTTTAGGTTGATTTATTCTGCTACATTTACTGAGTGCCTCAAACCTATCTGTGCTAGGTACTGTGAAAAGCATGGAGGCAAATAAAACCTAATATGATCTCAAATCATATAGGGATATGTGAGCTGCCCTGAGTGAGGGAAATATTTTTTTTTTGTTGGGACATATTTTTCTTTCTTTTTTCAAAAATAAAATTTTGGGGGCCTGGTTCGTTAGCCTAGTGTCTGGGGTCCTCACTTTGTATGTGCCGGGATCCCATATGGGCACCAGTTCTAATCCTGGCTGCCTCATTTCCCATCCAGCTTCCTGCTTGTGGCCTGGGAAGGCAGTCCAGGACAGCCTAAGGCCTTGGGATCCGGCACCCACATGAGAACCCAGGAGGAGGCTCTAGGCTCCTGGGTTCAGATCGGTGCAGCTCTGGCTATTGTGGCCACTTGGAGAGTGAATCAGTAGAAGGAGGATCTTTCTGTCTCTCCATTAAAAATAAATTCGTTTTATTTTTGGTCTTATTTACATAGTTGGGAAGGATGCATGCCCATGTGGACCACTGACTAGGGTAGGGAGGGTTGAGGTATGGGAGAAATTGGATGAGATAATTACTTCCAATTTTTTCCTTTTCTTTCTGTATCTGGGAGAAAGGAGGAGAGAAGCGGAGACAGTCACTCCCAGTAGCACCGAGGGAGGGGGACAGCCACTTGATGTCATTCTAGGATCCTTGATGTGGAGCATGTTCCAAGGGTACTGCTTAAGTGGTTAAAATAGTTCTGAGATGCTATTGATTCTGTTGCTCCAATGTCCAGGAAGTCCCTCCAAGGTTCATTGGCTGAGTCTCCACTCATCCGAATACCTGCTGTCAAACCTTGGCTAGGAGAATTGTCCGATTTGTTTTGCCCTCTATCCTTTGCCATGGTGCTAGAAGTGCTCTGCAGGTCTCAAAGAGCTGTCTTGTTCCCCATGTACCTCCGAGCATGCTGTCTACTGCACAGGGCTCAGCAACTGAGTAGGCCCAGTTCTGACACATGACACATGACACCTGTGATTTTTCACTGAGGTCGGAGTTTTGAGTCTAGTAGTCAGCACTGGGGGAGGGTAAACCCCAAAATTCTCTCCCGAGGTGAACCCCAGACCTAACTCCTGTATGTGCCAGCTAGTGCAGGTTCTGGCTCAGTCTGTCACCTGCATCAGCCTACACACATACTGGTCATTGCAGTAGTTTGGTCAGTTCTGTCCCCAGCCCATTCTCATATAGCAAACCAATGGATGCTGTGGTCAGCCTAACCCTACCTGCTACACACTTGGCCCTCACACACATCAGTGGGAACTGTGGCCTAGTCAGAGCAACCCCTAATAATTCCCATGAGGCCATCCCCCAGCCCTGGTTCCTGGGTATGTCTGTATGTGTAGCAGAGTGATCTAGTCCATCCCATATCCGATTTGGCTCTTGTACACACCAATGGATGCTATAGCTTAGCTCAATCAGACCAACTCCACTCTCTAGCCCACAACTTGTGCAGGAGGACGCCGCCACCTGCATTCTAGCCATGCCCACCCCAAGCCCTGGTTCTCATGCTCATGGATGCGAGCTGTAGCCCTTAGGAAGAATGCCCAGTTTCCCTACAAGGTCCACTGCCAGCCTTGGAACTTGCACTCTCCAGGTGGTACTGTGGTCTGGTTTAACAGGGCTTTCTCTCAGTCCCAGCACTTGCCATCTGATATGGCAAAGCCTGTCCAGTCTATACTTACCTTGGCCTTTGTATATGTCAGCAGTAGCAGTCCCTGATCTAGACTCACCCTCTTCCAACACAGTTCACATGCAAGCTAACAGGTGTTGAAGCCCTGTCCAGCCTGATCTGCCCCACGTTTCAGCTCTCACATTCACCAGCAGGAGCAGTGGCCTATCAGAGGAACATCCACAGCTCCCCTCCTGGACTTGCCCCCCATCCTGCGTCTTAGGTGTACTAGTGGGAGCTTTGGTCTAGCTGGCCTGGTTGGCCTCACCTCAGCATCCACTGGCAGGTGCTGCAGTCTGGCTAAGCCCAACCTGCTCTCAGTTTCAGCTCATGCTAATCAGTGCTGCAGCCTAACCCAGTCTGGCCAGTACCTAGTTCCCACCCTAATGTGAACTGGTTGGTGTTGAAACCCAACCCAGCCTGTCCCACACCCCATCCTGATTCTCACATCTGCCAGTGAGTGCTGTGAACTGGCTTATCCAGGCCCACCCCGAGACCTGACCCACACATATGTCAGTGGGTACTGTAAACTGTCCTGGTCTGGGCTGTACCCAGCCTCTGTTCTTGCACTCATCAATGGGGACTAAGTCCTCACAGAGGACTCTATCAGGCCACCTCCCAGGCACAGATCTCTCACACTAGTCGGTTCTTGGCCTAGCCTAACTTGGCCCACCTACTGTCCTAGCATTCACTGACAGGTACAGCTGCCTTGCCTGACCTGCCCACACCTATTCTGGCTCTTATCAGTGGGTGCCACAGCCCAGTCCCATCTGGCCCACCCCCAGACCGGGCTTGCATGTGGTTCAGTGGGTGTTGAGACCTACCCAGGCCTACTCTATACCTCCTGTCTCCTGTGAGTACCAGTAGGTGCTAGAACCTAGCCCAGTCTGGCACACTCCAAGACCCAGCCCACATCATGCTGAGGGATGCTGCAGCCTTGTTCAGTGCAATTCTCTGTCCCTATTCCAGCTCTCATGCTCACCAGTGGGAACGATAGCCCCAGCAGGGGCATCCCCTTAGCTCCTCAATCAGGCCTGCTCCCAGCCACAGATCTTGAGCATGTTGGTGGTTGCTCTGACTCAGCCTGACATGGTCCATGCCCTGTTTTTTTACTTTGCCGTTGGATGCTGCAGCCTGGCCAGGCTCTTACTGCCCTCAGTCCCAACTCTTACTGGTGGGTGCTGGAGTCTAACCCTGCCCAGTCTGCCCCCATCCCTGACTCTCATGAAAGCAGGCAGGTACAAAGCCTAGCCTGGCATGGCCTGCACCTCATCCTGGCTCCCACATATGCCAGTGTGTGCTAAGACTTGGCCTGGCCTTGCCCTATCCACCTCCTGAGCCAGTCCACATACCCACCACCAAGAGGAGAAGCACTGCTTGGTCTGGCCCACACTCAGCCCCAGCTCTTAGCTCATCATCAGCAGCTGCATCCTAGTAGGGGAGTTCCCCAAGTTTCACCACCAGGCCTGCTCCCAGGTCTGGATCTCCTATGTATCATGGGTTCTAGGGTCCTGCCAAGTGTAGTCCATCCCCTAGTCTCGACTTTTGTGAGTGTTACTGGATGCTGTGTCCTGGCCAATTTGTGGTACATTTGTGGATGCTATAGTTTTGCCAACCCAGCCTAGTTTGAACCCCAGATCCTATGAGTGTTGGTAAGTTCCATGGTCATACTTAACTCAATCTTCACCACTCCCAGTTCTCATGCAAACCAGTAGCTTATTGTAGTTCCATAGGAATCAACCTATCAATTCCGTACAGATTCTGCCCCCAGAAAGAGTTCTCTCATGTGCAGGTCAGTGTCATGGTCCAGACTAACATGGCCCACCCCCCAGCACTCATAGGCAGGTACTGTGGCCCAGTCCTATCAGGTAGACCCCAAGCCCTAGCCTTCATGTGTGCCAGTGGGCTACGATTGACACCAGTCCAGCCCAGGTTTTCCACATAAGCAGGTATCCTGATCTGACCCAGATGTATCCTCCAAATTCCCCTTCTCCAAACCACCCAGGTCTCAGCTCCCTTGTTTAGCTGCAATTGCAGTGGCCTAGTCCATGGAAATCCCTAAGATGTCATTTCTCATCTTGAATGTGCCTGCTCAGAGGTTCCCTGACCCAGGCATCGTCAGCCGCCCCTCCCCCCCACCTTGGAACAATCCACAGCCACCACGTCCATGGCTAAGTTGATGTGAGTCCTGAACCTGGTGTTCCAATGACACACAGTCTGCCTGCCTAGGTTCCACCAGAGAATACTTTTCTTAATCTGGAATACAGGTACTAGATGGAGATGAGGGTTTGAGCAGGTGGAACTGGTGGGATTTGGTGACTGAACAGAAGTAAGCATGAAAGGCACTAAAGTGGGACAGTATCCTGGCTCTTGCCCTGAACAATTGATTTCAAAGAGGTACCATAAACACTTAGCCCTGTTTTATAGATTTTGAAAATTTCCAAAATGATAGCAGTTTGGCAGAATACTGGAGGTAGCTCAAGTAGCAGCCCAGTAGGAGGTGATGGAAGAAGTAGACAGGAAGGAGAACACAGAAAGGGGAGAAGAAAGGAAATGAATGATAATCCCACTAATAGGTTGTATAGTCCCATTTTAAAGATGGGAAAATGGCCCAGCGCATTGGCTCAACTAGCTGATCCTTTCTACCTCCAAGTGCTGGGATCCCATATGGGTTCTGGTTCATGTCCCAGCTGTTCCATATTCCATCCAGCTCCCTGTTTGTGGCCTGGGAAAACAGCTGAGAATGGCCCAAGTGCATGAGATCCTGTACCCATGTGGGAGACCCAGAGAAGGCTCCTGGCTATTGGCTCCTGGTTTGGGGTTGGCTCTGCTCTTCCCATTGCAGCCACTTTGGGAGAGAGCCAGGAGATGGTAAATCTTTCTCTCCCTCTCTCCTTCTCTCTGTAAATATGCCTTTCCAATAAAAACAAATAAAAATATAATTTTTTTAAATATGGGAAAAGAAAACTAATTCAAATAATTAAGGAGACAATTATCAAGTGGTAGATCTGAGATTAATTTCAGGTCTGCCTGGTTCCCAAGTCACTGTGCAAAGCTGGTTTGAGTCAGACACATGACACAAAGGCAGAGCAACGGGCCTTGGTGACCAATCAGCTGTTTGTGAAGAGGGAGAGAAGACTCCAGGGTGTCCAGCTTAGACTCTGAAGTGGGAAACAAAATGCACATGAACAAAGCCATAAAATGCAGACTGGAGATTGACAGGGAGTCAGTCAAAAATAGATTCTAGATCTTTGAGGGCCAAGTGAATATTAAGAATTAAAAACTAAGGACCTCCGGGGCTGAGAATAGAACCAACCCAGTGGTTGCAACCACCAGCTGATCGGGGTGATGGACTGTGGCGGGCACTGTGCTTACTAGTACATGTAGGAGCCTGGACTGGGAACACCTCAAAGTTTCTTCGGGGATTCCCTTGATCAAAATGGAGGAATCAAAACATTAACCAAGAAAAGATGGAAGATGGAGTAGATCAATCAACTACCTCAGCTATATGTTGGCAGCGAAATACTGGACAAGGGGAAACTCTATGATGGACTATGTCAATCAGTGGACTCTGCACCAGCCTCATCGTACCTGGACTGTTGCTGATGATATGTTGGAGCTTCTAATTGATCGGGATGATACTCTGCTGGCTCTGCCTTCAAACCTGAGAGGGCCTCCCTAAGAGGCCGTTGAACTTGACTGGACAATAGGATGCTAGACTCTATGTATGGTATATGCTTGCAATGAGGGAATCCCAACGGAACTTGAGCTGTGGTTATGCATCAAGATGAAGGAATCCACCATGGGGGGAGGGTTTGAGGTGAAGGGGGGAGAATCCCAGTACCTATGAAATCGTGTCATGTAATACAATGTAATTAATGAATAAATGAGTAGAAAAAAAAAAACTAAGGACCTCTAACTGGCATCAGAGGGATGCCTGGTTTGCCCAGGCTTAGTGTTTGGCTCTGGGGTTAAACTAAGAGGCAGTGGTGTGTGGCAGAGTTGAATTTGTGCCGAGGTCCTGTCCTGCTACTTACTGGCAAAAGACTTAACCACAATGATTTGACTTTCTGCTTTAGCAAAGAAGGGAAAATAAGCTTGGAACAGCACATACACTGATTCTTGTGTAAGTAGGAAGAACTAATAGAGATGGAGGTGCCTTGGGGAAATCCTGAATTTGATATAGTAGGGATTGTTGTGGTGACCCATAGGAATGATTAGGATAACCCCAAAGGTGTGACCCCTGGGATGCTGCATGCCAGTGGTAAATAACAAAGAAAGGGGTCATATATATCCACATGAGATTTGTTCATGGTTATTTAAAAAAAGACACAGTTTCTTTGATAATTTTCAATCCCTTCTCTTTCTAGATAATTAGGTTGCATTTTAGGCTGAGTGTTCTGTCAGTGCTGTCTTCCCAGCTATTCCGATCCCAGACCTAAAACATCTGTCCCTTCCTCAATGGTTCAGGCTCACTGAAGCTCTTTTTTCCATCCTTTGTTTGGACTTCATTCAGTGAGCATAGACTCTGCTACACAGCCTGTACTAGGGGCTGAGATCACAAAGAAATAAAATACAGGGTCTCTGGCCTAGCCTGTACACCTCACTTATTTCTTCTGGAGCCTTCTCTCACACCTTTGTTCTCTACTTAGAGAAAGTGTTCAAACTTCTATCTGTAGTTTAGCTGGAGGGAAGAAAAAACATCTTTGGCTCTAAGAAAACAGACTTTTTTCTTAAAGATTTATTTTTTTCTATTTATTTGAAAACAGAGTTACAGAGGGAGGAATGGAGCGTCAAAGAGAAAGAGAATTTTTCATCTGAGGGTTCAGTCCCCAAATAAATGCAATGGCTGTGCTTAGCCCGGCCAAGGCAGGAAACCCGAAGCTTTTCCGGGTCGCTTATGTGGATGAAGGGGGCAAAAGACTTGGGCCATTTCCCAGTGCTTTCTCAGGCACATTAACAGAACTGGCTCTCAAGTGGTGCAGCCGGGACTTGAACTGCACATATGTGAGATGCTGGCATAGCAGGCACAGGATCAACCTGGTATGTCACAACACCAGCCCTCAAAATGGACTTCTGACTCCCAGCAAGTCGGTGAGATGGTGTTGCAGAGGTGGGGGTGGTTTGGGGAAAGAGTTCTGTCCTGCGCCAGGCATTTTACAGAACATCATTCTATTTTAATGTACAGCAGAACTGTTTGAAGGAGACATCAAGCACTCCCGCTTAACAGATGAAAATCCTGAAGCTTAAAGAGGCTAAACTCTTTGCAGAAAGCCACACTGCTAGTTAACAGAAGCACTGGGAGTCACATGTAAGTTTGCCTGATGTTTAAAATTCATTGTGCCCCTATTATATTTCCATGTCTCCCCTCTTCGGTCTGACACTTGTGACCCACTGGCTGAGATGAGAAGAGAGAAAGGACATCTAACCATGGTGCCCATGAAGTGCTCAGGAGGCGGGGATGCTGAAGCAGGATTCTGAACAGCTCAGCAGCACAGAGGTCCAGTGGGCAGGCTCCAGAAGAAGGGCATGGTGTCTGCTCGGAGTCAGTAACCCACAGGATGTCATTGCTGTGCTGAGCTGCCAGGGCCCTGGAAGATCTAGAAGCTTCTGCCTGTCAAGTGATAAATTATCCCCTTCCTCTAAAGTTACCTTTGCATCTGAAGAACTCTGTTCCAAAGCAGCTCAGACAGCTGTGGGGAGTGAGGGGTTCGAGGTAGGTAGGGCTTCAAGGGTAGGTGCTGGCAAGTTTTTATAGATTTCCCGGCCTAGAAATTTGCATGCTTACTTTTCTCCTCCCTAACATCTCTAAGTGGTGTCCTTGCTTTCTTGCTTTTCTGCTGCAATTTTCTTCCTATTTTGACCTGATTTTATTCGGAAATAATGAAGAGGGCTGGTAGAGACTGGTGGAAACAGAGCTGTGCTCTTTCTTCACCATGTGAATTCAGACATGAGAACTTACCTTTATGATACTCACTGTTGTCACCTTGGAAATGCATAAACTGATGCTATGGGACTATTGGGAACACCAATAAGGCAATGGATGCAGTGGCAAATGACACGACAACAGGTAGACCATGTATGCTCAACTAATGTTTGTCAGATGCATGAACTGACAATCCTTGAATGTTAATCACGCTGCACCTCCATGCTTGTGTCTGCTTTTGTTAGTTACAAAAATGAGCTGGGCAACAGACACGTGAAAAACATTAAGGATCACTAGCAATCAGGGAAATGTAAATAAAGCCCTCAAGCAGTATCCTCTCACTCCAGTTAGAATTGCTATCCTCCAAAGGTTAAAAAACAAATGCTGGTGACGATGTGAAGAAAAGGGAACCTCAATACACTGTTGGCAGTGTAAACTAGTATAGCCATGATAAGAAATGCATGGAGACTCTTCAGAAAACTGAAAATAGATCTATCATATGACTAAGCTATCCCACTTCTTGGAAGACATCCTAATAAAATTAAGTCAACATATGAAAAGATATCTGCTATCCCATGTTTATTACAGTTTGATTCAGAATAGTAAAGATATGGAATAAGCCTAGATGTCCATTAACTGATAATTCAATAAAGAAAATATGAGATTTATTTTCAGAAAGACAAGACCACATGTTTCCGCTCATATGTGGATGTTAAAATACACATATGTGAGAAATGGGAGGATGATTTCCCAGGCTGGGAATCTATGTGCGTTTATATACATGATGTGTAGATGTCATGGTAGTTGGTATACAGTTATATATAGATGTCGTCTTCATTGGATTATACCATTATATAACAGTATACCTTTCTTTCCTAATTTTATATTTGTCATGACTCTCATGTGATATTATTTTATCTATGCCTGTTTTTAAGATAAAGGATGCATGTAAATGCATATGTTTATGTATGAAATGAGTATGCAAAATGTTAAAAATCATTGAGTCTGTGTGCTCACTGAACTTTTCTTTATACTTTTTTCCTTTTGGCTTGAAACAGTTTAAAATAGAATGACAAAAATTAATGAGTAAGGGTTCTGCAAAGCAGACCTCAGAGGTGTCATCTGCATGACAGTGACAGGATTCTGTGTCCCCACCATTGCCACTGTTCAAAAGACACCAGGGAAAGCTCCTAGTTGGAGGCTTCCTCCTGGAGCTGCGGGATGCTTCATGGTTAGGGGACCCGGCCCCCTTTGTTGGGAGCTCCGGAAGCCAGAAAACTGGGGGGTGTGGGAGAGGATGCAACAGCTTGTCTCTCTGTTCTGAAGGCAAATAGACCTTCAGCATTATTTCCGAGCCTCTACACTGACGCAGAGAGAAACTAGCACTACGTTAACACAGAGAGCTGCGTTCCCTTCAACATTACCCTCCCTTCGATACTCTTTGTTTTTGCCTAGATGGTCTCCCCGCTCTGAAACACACAGACTGATTTTGTTAGATTCGGAGGAGTAGACAAGAAGATAGCCTGGAACGCCCCCTGCTGGGATTGGTTGGCTGGTTCACCTGCCAGCTTGTTGCTGTCCTCCATCTCAGTGCTGAAAAGCTTTCTGCTCTAGTTTGAGGCCACAGGTATAACCTGGTCTGAGAAAGCTAAGTAGAAACTGAGCAAGCCAAGGCCGCAAGAAGAGCTTCCTAATAACTTCTGCTCTCACATCAGCCCTTTTCTTTCTTCTTTGCATTTGTGGGGAAGCAGAGACTCTTACTGCAAACACATTCTGCCTTACAGTAGCATTTTCTTCTCCTGAAGGGATGTTAGATATTAGCAGGGTCTGTATACTGTCAGGGACACTCAACGTCACTGTGCCTAGCATTCATGACACCTTGTTATACTACCATCCAAAAATGTAACCTCCTGCCCCACACCATTTCTCTTCAAGCTCAAACCTAGAATAGCACACTGCAAAGCAGCTAGCTTCCAACCCAACATTCCCCACATAATGAACCTCCTATGTTTCCTCCATGAGAGGTGTCTGTATAGACTCTGCTTGTATACTTCTGGTGGTCTGGAGCTCACTATCTTTTTCAGGAGAGACTGGCTAATGATTAGCAACTCTATTAACTAAATACTAAACACTAAAAAAAGTCCATATCCTAAGTAGAAATTTTTCTTACTAAGACTTGTACCTGAATTTGGTTGTCACTACTGGGCAATGCAGAACCAGTTTGCTTCTTTTGTTCTCTCATGTCCCTTTAACTTTAAGGAGACTGTGTCCTTGCTTTCCCTACTCCTACGCCCTGTTATTTTTCATCTTATGGATAAACAGCTCCAGTATCCTCATCCATTTCTAATGAGAAGTGATTTTCAAGCACCCTCACTCTCCTGGGCACCTTCCAAAGGATCACAGCTATTATTTAGTGAGAACATAAATTTTTTCTGACATTTCCCATAGCTAACTAAGTTCATCAAGTCTTCATATCTATTACAATGAGCTAGATACTCTGTCACCATCTTATAGGTAAGGACACTAAGATCCACAGGTATTAAGCAAATTGCCCAAGAACACATTGTTCTTAAGAGAGAACTAGTGTTCAAATTCAGAGTTAGTTTCCTGTCTCTGAGTCTGTGCTCTTCAACCACTAGCACACTTGCTGTCTGTATGACCTGAGATCTTACAAATCAGTTCAGTTTTAAAAATATGAGGCCTGTACTTGCACATAGCGACATTATCATAGAAGTGGTCCAGCCAAGAAATTCTAGATCTAAACTCTCCTGCTCTCATTTTAGACTCTATTCATGCTGTCAATGATGCTGCCATCATTCCCAAAATGTTGTGATGTCATTGGCTCACATTGAGCTGGCGTCATTCAATTATCCAGGACTCCATCTGACCCAGAAACTTCCGGAAGGTCAAATTCTGGCAGTTCCTCCCTTATCTTCATGACAGAAACCCTGACCTCAAAGTGAAAGTTACATTAACTTGGGCTCCTGGTTGGCTTTTGAGGAGAGGGACCTAGGGGAAAGATGCGAAGAATGTTCAGAGGAAGAGAGGAGCTGCACAAACTACTTTATTTGTGTCCCTCTGGCAAAGAAGAGCCCAGGGGAGAAATGCACATACAACACAACATTTTTAGCCAAGTAACACATGGTTCTTTGTTACCTATCATTTCTGAAAAACAAAATGTAAAAAGAGAGCAAGCTTTGCTCTTGGTTTTTGCAACAAACTTTGAAAATCTCCAACCTAAACCAAAAGAAAGACTAACTAGAGCTTTGTGCTAAAGGCCCTACCTCCCTGGAGCCTTCCTGCCTTTCCCCATCCCCTAATCCTCATTTCCGGGAGGTCATTTTAATTAGCAGGCTGTCATGGTGACTCAGCCTGCTGCTTCCACAGACAGGAAGAGAGCACACTCCCTGGGACCCATTCATCATACAAAGGCACTTTCTTCTTCAGAAAAATGCACAATATTTAGCCTGCCTCACCTCGGGGGAGATTGCAACTGCTGTTGTTTTATTTCATCCTCCCCGCTTGCCTTGGGGTGCATTCTTTTGTCTTTTGCAGCTCCCTTTCTGGCTATCACCCTTTCGTTGTTGCAGATTACAGATGTCCTCCTCTTCAGGGGTCAAGCTTGATCCCTGTCACCAGCGTTCTGGAGACCTTAACCCCCAGAGACCTTTTGGAATGTGTGCCAGTGCTTTTCATGGTGGAGGGGAGGGGCAGGAAAGGGAAACGGCTCCCAGAAGAATTCTCTGAGGTTGCTTGCTGGAGTTCAGGGGCAATGAGGAAACAGCATGCAGTTCATAGATATGGTATCTTTGATTTCAAAAGTGCTGCCCCAGTTTTTACCAATAGCACATTTGCCTTTGAGTTGTATATCATGGTTTTGGGTCAGAAAATAGGAGCCCTGCTGTAAGCAACCTTAGCCTGTCTTGAAGAAGCAAACTTTTCTGGTGCCTGCTTAACTTTAAAACAGTCAAGAGTCTTGGAAAGAATGGTCCCAAGATGTGTCAAAGCCTTTAGAAGGGTGTAGATTTTCCTCATCTTAGGAGAATCTCTGTGGTGAAGAGAATTAACATCTGCAATCCCTTGGTCCTAGTTTCCTGCTTTATCCCTCAGCCTTGAGCTGAAGGCTTCCCATCGATTTTCCATTGGTAAAGGGAAAATCAATGGTGAAATTTCTCATTTTCCCGCTTCCCTTTTACTAGCTTATGCATTATCGCACATGTACATGTCTTGGAAACTGGAGAAGGTGATTAATTTCATGCCTCAGCAGGAAACGCATCCCCCTGGCCCTACAGAACCTCCCTGGGGCTCCGTGTCTTTAGAAAGGATTGGAAGGGTCTTTGTGGTTCACTGAGCTCTTCTTGTTCCCTCTGCCGTTGGGGTAGCTGCTCTGCGGGAGTGGGTGCTTGTAGGGAGGGGCTTTTTCTTTCCTGCAAAGAAGGAGATAACAGAAAGAGAAGAAAGTACATATAGACATTATAATGAAATCATTTGTGTGCATGCCATCTCCCCCGAACCATGACCTCCTAGGAACAGCAGCCTTATCATCCTCTTTTTCATGGCCCGAGCACCCAGTTCACTGCTGGGTTCAAAACACACACTACAGCCTCAGTGAAGGGAGCTTCAATGCCTGTTAGATGGATGGAAGCACTGTATGATTCTGGTTCTAGAGAAAACATAATGATCCTACAGCTACAACTCTTCTGCCCTGATTCAACTCATTAACCTATTGCACAGTGGGATGGGGATAAACACATAGGAGAGCTGTAGCATGGGAGGGCATGGATACATCACAAACTTCACTGGTTTCCTTATATTATAGAATTGCAAACTATCTCCTCAGTAAGATAAGGGGCTCCCAGGAGCAGAAACTGTCTGGGTCTTCTCCATGTCTCAGTACCCAGTGTAATATTCTTGACATCACTGCTGAGTAACCACCTGCTTCTTTGCTCACAACCTAAATCGTGAGCAGCCACCAAAATACTCATTTTCATGTTTTTCCTCTTACAGCGCTTTGCTTGTTATGTGACTGACTGATAAATGGATGGGGTCGATCATTTCTGGGGAGTTTTTGGTTGTATAATTTTGTAATTCAGTTGCATTCAGGATGTTAACAATGAATCTATGGTAGGCTGTGTACCATGGCCAAAGATACATCTTAACTAGTGGATAGGTCAAAGACACTATGACAATAGGCATAAATGCCTTAGGTGTATACAAAATGCAATCAAAAGCCCAGGAGGCAGGAAGCTGCTCCATCTCAGACAGAGAATAACAACAAGGAAATAGAGGGTGTGATGTTTGCACTGAGTTTTGACAGACAAGCAGACATTCATCACCCACTGAGAACAGGGGGAAAAAAGAGTACTCCAGGGAATGGGCAGAAGATGCACAGAGACACGGAGGCACGACAGTGACCAGCAGTGCAGTTTGAAGCATAATGGCCTGAAACAACGCAGGTGGGGTGGGCAGGTGCTCACGGGGCCAGGGATATGGTAGGAAGCAGCAATGAAGATGAAACTGTAGACCAGGACCCTTACTAATGAGAAGAGATATTGTAACATTCTGTAAGAGGGAAAATAAGGAGAAACCATGGGAGAATTCTGAGAGAGGATGTGATCTGATGCATGGTTGAGTGTGACGCAGCACACATGGCTGGGTACTCTTTGGCATCTTGGCTTATGTTTGTGCCATTATTCTCTGTAAATGTGGGCTACTGGTGGGTAGCGTGCTATGTAGGATGCTCCAGCACAGGGCCTGCCATGTGGCAGGCTCCAGTGTGTCATGTGGCTAATGATCTTCCTCCTGCTCCACACATACACATCAGAACCTCACCACGGAGCCAGCCCTCCAAGCCTTTTGCTGAGTCCAAATCTGCCCCCACACAGAGGCTCTCAACCCCTTTGCCCGCTGGTGCCTTTGATACTCACAGAAGCTCCTTGGCTTCTAGATTTTCCCCGTCCAATTTTGTGGTCCTTGATGGAGAACTTGGGAATGTAGCCATGTGACTGTGTCATTGTGGTTTGGATAAATGTGGGAAGGACTCATCTTTGGTCCTCAGCTCCATGACATTGAGCTGGAGCTACTGTGTTCACGTGGGTGTTCCTCCCCATGGGCCTTATCTGAAGGACATAGCATCCGGGATGCTGACAGGCTCCTGCCAGCATCTGGGTAGATATTGACATGTTGTAATTATCCCCAATGATGAGAGAAAACAAAGATTAATTTTGAGTCAAAACATGTAATTTTCCTTTAAAAAGAGAACTGCTCTTTCGCTTAAGCTATTTGATGCTTGGGTGGAAAATAGCACAGAAAAGGATGAAATATTCAAACGCCAAATCAAAGCTTGTTCAGTGCCTGTGTCCTCCTGGGACTTAAATTGTGAGGGGCTACTGACCAACATAGAACTAAGTGACATCTGCAGTCTGAAGGGGCAGTGATGTTGACAACACGTAGGGGTACAGACTTTGTGCATGTATTAAATGTGGATGTTTTTCTCTCCAGAATTCACAGAAGTGGACTGATGAAGAATGAGCTCCCCAGCCCATCTCTGAAGAGGATTCCAAAGCTCAGGAAACGGGGTCCTATGAGCAGTTGAAATCGGAGCTTCTGAGAACTTCCCTGGATTGTTGGGTCCCAGCTATAAGGTCTCCTCTTCCCCTGTCTCAAGGAACTGTTTATTGCCTGAGTCTGAGGACTCTGGGCTCAGAGGTGATGACAATAAGCCCTTGGACTCTAGTCTGGGCTCCCACCTCGCCACTCTAACCAGCTCCTTCTGTCCTCTCTGGACCATCATGCAGAGGGGCTATCAAGGGTTGGGAATCTTTTTTCTGCCAAGGATCATTTGGATTTTCAGATTGCCGTTTACAAAATATCAACTTAAAAGTTAGACCACTTGGGCTAGCCCTGGGGAGCAGTGAATCAAGTTGTCACCTGTGATGCTGGCATTCACAAGAGTACTGTTTTGAGTCTCCACTCCTGATCCAGCTCACTACTTATGTTCCTGGGAAGGCACCAGGTAACAGCCTAAGTGTTTTGGTCCCTGCCACCTATGAGAAAGACCCAGATGGAGTTCTAGGCTCCTAGCATCAACCAGGCCCATCCCTGGCTGCCATAGCCTGTGGGGAATCAACTAGTAGAGGGAAGCTCTCTCACTCTGTCACTTCCCCTCTTTGGGAACATATCTAACTTTACCTTTCAAATAAACAAATCATAAAAGTATAGCCAGCTATTGATCTATTGAATTTCAAGTTCTGCCTGTATTTGCCTTGGTAACGTGAGACCAAAGGATTTTGCAGGCTTTCCTCACGTTGCCCACTGGTTGGACATTCCCCATCCCTGGCAGATGATTCTTAATTTGTGCATGAGTCTCAGCACCACTTCACTGGCCTACATAACAATGTAACCTGTGGAAAAAATACTTAGGGCTCTGTTAAGACACTGTGAAAGAGAAGATCCCTAAACTGACTTGCGAATTAGAGTCTAAGAATTCTGAGCTTTATAAGGCTTTACATTTTTTGAGAACTTGAAACAGAGGAGAATAACTTCTAAGAGTGAACTGAGCACTTCCCTTCAGAGCAAAGTCCCTCTGAGGCAGGGGCCATGCCTTATTTGCCTACTCATTCCAGAGGCTCCCCACTGCCAGGGGCTAGCATAAATTGCTGCTTTTTTCTAAGTCAGCAGATGCACACGTATGTGCAGAGTGCAGGACAGGTTCTTCAAGGGCCTGGAGAAGAAAAACATGGGTCTCCTGCAGGAGTTTGTGATCCTACAGGATGATTTGTGTGCAATCCCCACTGCTGTGCCTACCAGTGACTTGGGGCTCTGAGATGTCATTCACAGCACCATGAAACATGGGCTCTGGAATGTGATCCAACATAAGCAGACAAGCCAAGGAACTTGCTGCACCCCATGACGAACTGAGTGGAAGTCTGGTACTGCAACCCAGACACCAGAGGAAATGGATAGACTTAGTGTGCACCTAATGTCTTCTGGGCATTGTCCTAAGCTCATATCTAATCTTCAAAATCATCTTTAGAGGTTATTGTTATTCTCATTTAACAGGCAGGTAGACAGAAGCTTCAAGAGATCAGGAAACTTGCTATGACTTTATAGCTTATATGAACCTGAGACTGCACTTGAACCCACACTGATGAACTTCTGCTAAAAGCTGAACTTAGCTACACTTCAATCCACCTATAGGAAGATGAAACCAAAAGTCAAACTCTGGTTCTGCCCTCAAACCCTTGGACTTCAGCCATTTCTCTTTACATTTCTATTGTTTTCCTTGTTTGTAAGATGGGAGACATAATGTCTACGAGAAATAAATAAGATGATACACAACAAGTGCTTCATAGAATAAATAACATGAATTTGCAAGTTTTTTAATTAATAGCAGAATAGGGAGGCAGGTGCATCAATGCAAAATTCCTGGGGCACAAAAACACATGGGTAGGATCATCGTCAGGGCCATGGGAAAGAATGGTTTGACAGGAGCAAACAGCTGGACATCATCTTGTCCTCCAAGAAGCTGGATCACTGGGGGAGCAGGAGGTGAGACCAGGAGGTAGGGCAGGACCAGCATATTATAGGTGGCATTGGACATCATTGTTCAAATGCTGGCTGGGTTCATCACCGGAAGGCATGGGGATGCCCAGTGCTTCCAGCTCTGACTCTGTCCTCAGACAGGATGGAAGCTCACCTTGGACTTTTTCTCCTCATTGGCCCTGCAAGTTGGTCCAAGCAGGGGAATGAGCAGGGAATTTTTCCAGACTGTGTCCACTCCAGCCCCAAACCTCCCCATCTTGAAGAAGGGGCCTATATGTACTAACAGGAAACACTGTGTCAGGTGCTAGGTCTAATGATCTTGTGACTACCTCTGTGTCTAATCAACAGATGAGGCTCTCCTGGGGCCAGAGAATTTCACACAGGAAGTCTAGAGGAGGAGCTCTCAGAAAGAATGGCACAAGATATGTCCAGGCCAACTTAGAACAAGCACTGAACTTGGTTTCCCAGCAACCGATCACCCCTAAAGAACCACACACTAGCACCACCCCTCAATCTCTGGTCTCTTAGGGAAACCTGCCCCCTTTCATCTCTGTGATAGGTCTGGGGCTCCCTCAGCTGGGGCACCACTGAGGAAGCAGAGCCGATGAGAGGCTAAGGAGGCTGCTCTAGAACCCAAGTCAGGTAAGCGGGACTTAAACCTAGACCACTTTGCTCTGCTACTTACCGCAGCCTGGGCATTGGGCTCGCCACCTTCTCAACCAGGGAGTTCAGCCGATAGTAATCCAGAAATGTCCTTGCCACATTCCGGCCCAGCTTCATATCTGCAGGAGCATGTGTTAAGGAGCTTTGAGAAGAAACTGGGGCAGAGTAAGAAGAAAAATAGTTACAGTAATAAAACCACAGCATCATTCACATTTCTGAGTGTTTTGTAAGGACTGTCTTTCTTGATCCTCACAAAGCCTTAATTACTAATAAATAATTATCCATGTTTCACGGCTAGTAATGCTGAACTGAAGTTAAGCTAGTTGTCTAAAGTCACAGAACTGAGTTGGCAATAAGCCACAATAGGGGTCCAGGTTATCTTACCCAAACCTGTGCTCATAGCACTTATTTTTTTATTTTTTGAATATTTGTTTATTTGAAAGAGAGAGAGAGAACTTTCATCCAATGATTCACTCTGTAACTGCTTGCAAGAGCTAGGGCTGGGCCAGGCCAAAATCAGGATCCTGGAAATTCACCTGGGTTTCCAATGTAGCAGGGACCCAAGTACTTGAGCTGTCTTCCATTGCCTTTCTAGGCGCATTAACTGAGAGCTGGATTGGAAGTTGAACATCCAGGACTTAAACTTTTGCTCTGATATAGGACAACTAAAGTTGCAGGTGGCAACTTAACCTGATGTATTCCCCCTTGTAGCTTTTAGAACAGACTAAAACCCTTTGCAATCAGTAGGCTTTCCTGGACTGGCTTTAGGATGAAGCCATATAAGGAAACCCACAGGTAAGAGATTCTCTGTTCTATGCAGACCAGGCCTTGCCTGACCCTTGGGGATCAGTCTCCTATTTTGAGAACTTCAGGTTTAATAGTAAATTCTGACTTTAGATAAGGTACCATTCTACCTTGAAATTTTACTAACAGTGAATCCTCAGGGTCAGGAATTATGGCCTATCAGAGTGAAATTCCTTGGAGAAGGAGTCAAGGTCAATTCTATCTTGATCATTCACACCTTCATATGAATTAATATAACAGTATCCTAGTCACCGTCTGAAGATCTGCATTGTGCATTACATGTTATGTCTCTGGGTCTTCACACGTGCCTCAAAAAGTTTGCCCTGGATAATTGATACTCCTTAGTTCTCCGGTTAGATGGCATCTACAGGGTGCCCCTCTCCTCTCTGCCCAGGGCTGCAATTGGTGTCCTTGCTCTCTATTTCCATGGTTGCGTGTGAAGTACTCACACAGTATGTTTGCTCTCCTTCACCTTAATTATCTCTCCTTTCTGCCTGGGCCCTCAGTTCTCAGTACTGAACACCCAAACTGTCACCAACACGTTTCCCTGAGAACTCGGATCCCTAGAATTTCTCCTCTTCCTTGCTCATCCCTGGAACTGGCCAGCATAGTCTTTGGAGGCATCATGGGCTTCCTGCTTTACTTAGCTTCCCTCCCTGCCTCAGGATGGCCCTCTCTAGTCCAAGTTTATAGTAAGTGGAGGAGTTGTTCTAAAACACAGAACCTCCCACGTCACTGAACCAAGTGAATCCCTTCAGCAGCTTCCAGTTGCCTTTCAAGGCCACATTGTATGGCCTGGTTCCCAAGGCTGCTCACAGCTGGGTCCCAGATTCCTTTCCCAGCTCTGTGCTTGATGTCTTGGGCCTTCTGCATCCCTTGTCCTTCCCAGGACAGTGACACCACACTTCTTCTTCCTCCTGGCTTTGTTCATGCCATGCCAGCTTCCCAAACCACTCCCTCTCCCTTGCACGCCTTTTGGGATCTGCTCTGCTTAGCCTCAGTTCAGTTGTCACTATACTGCATGAGTCTTCCTTCCACTGGCTCTTTCCCCAATCCCCCTCCCCATCCCAGATGCCTTACCACTCTGTTATTGTAACTGTCTCTTCTTTTTGGTAGCCTTTTGCAGGTTGCAAGTTCTATGAGGCAGAGCCTATAACTGCTTCATTCATCACCTAAATATCAACACACTGACCTAGCAACACTTGTGAAATGCACATTTTGTGAAATGAGTGAATGCTAATAGCTAGTGTTAATATTATATTTAATATGTGTCTAATATGTGTGGGTGATATTTTAAGTGCCTTATGTGTATTGACTCAGTCAATTCTCATCACATTCCAGGTGTATTGTTATTCCCACTGTTTAGAGAAGGTAAGTAATTTTTCCACATATTAGTCATGTAATGCGTGATGGTGCTGGGATTTCAGCCTAAGAACCTCTCTAAGAACCTAGAAGAGCCTCCAGGACCTGCATTATTTCGTATTCACTTCTACTTCTCATCTGCCTAATATATGGGAGGGAATCAGCCTACTTGGGATAAAATTCATCTCCTTGCCTCCAGGGAATGTGGGGGACACACTGAGGAATGACTGGTCTGCATGGCTGTCTGGAGAAGAATCATGCCCAGCCAGTCTATAATAAAGAAAGGACAATTGAAAATAATATATTTCATGGGAGGACACAAAATTAGCAGCAATGCAAAGATCATTATCCATCCATCCATCCATCCATCCATGAAGTATGTTTGCAAGTCTGCATAGTACCCAGAGAGTGTCCTGGTATGTCATAGTAGAGGGGGGAAAATAGAGTGGAAAGAAAACATGTAGCTGATTACAGTTGCTGAAGGCCTTCAACCAGTTGTCTGGGGCTGACTTGAGGTATCCAAGTCACCACTCCATGTAGGGCTATGGAGAATAGACCAACATGTGACAAACAGTCAAGTGAGTTCTTGCAATATTCTTCAAGAAGTCCCCAACCAAGGGGAGACATGGTCAAGGACATGAAAATTCGTGAAGAGAGAACACCTACTCTGTGCCTAGCACTGCACTTAGTGCTTTGTCTATGTGCATGTCTCATTCTTCAAAACATTCCGATAAAGGGGATGACCTTGCTCTCCAGGAGGTTTAGAAGGTAGTGCAGGGCCACAGCACTGATAGTGGTAGTTGAGTCAGGACTCAACTCCAGGAAAGTCTGACCTCAGAACCAGGAGCTTTCTGCTACCCCGGGCTGTTTCCCAATTTGAAAGCACCCTTTTCGTCAAAGTGTGAGTCATCCCTGGCCAGTGCCTGGTGTGAAAAGGAAAAACACCAGACAAGTTGTTTACGACAGTGAGATGCGCTGCAGGCTCGCTGTGCTCTGAGGCTGCCACCTGCCTTCTTCATCTGGATGTGACTGGCCTTCTCTGTCCTGTTCATTAAAAAAGGGCTCAAGCTGGCATTGGGCATGGCCTGTCTGACCAGCAGTCCTCGGAGGCAGTCACACTGCCAGGGCCCACAGAGGCAAGCTGGCTGTTTTAACCCAGCCAGTTTCTAGCTTGTTTGAGCAGAACAAATCACAGTATATGGGCTGTCAGAGAGAGCTACAGGACACGGAGGAGAGCAGAGGCTCCCGTGGGCTGAGTGAGAAAGTTGAAGCAAAAGTTCTGTAAACAGACGTATCTAGTCCAGATCCTGGCTGTGCCACATGCTGGGCATGCAGATTGTGTTTTCTGAAAGATTGTCTCAACAGTATTACCCATCTCATGTGCTATTCTAGGACACAACAATGACACACCTTCCAACGAAAGTGTGGTCTGTATCTCCTCTCTTAATCATGCAACAAAAAGATTGGCAGAAGTGTTACCACGGGACTTAAGAGACAGGTCAGAAAGAGGTGACGCAACTGGCACCTTGCTCATTGGAATAGTTGAGCTGGAGTGTCAAGTCTCCATACAAAGCCCTGAGATTACACAAGGAGAGATTCCTGGTCAGCCTACCTCTCTTTCAGTATTCTACAGACCTAGCTCCAGTTTTAACTGCCTGCAATCCCATCCAACTCCAAGTGGGGGTCTCCCAGCTAGACCTCCACAAGTTTCTGACCCACAGGGAACACCGAAGAATGACAATTGCTCTTTTGAGAGATCTTCTAATGTGCAAATTGAGAACAAAGGTACTACATGATTTTGTATAAATTAGCCTGTCTCTCCCCAAGCCTCACTTTCTTCATCTGCAAAATGTGAATAATAATGTTGCCTTACAGGGTGGTTGGAATAGTATGTGACTGCACTGAACTGCGAACAACCTGGGTGCTGCCCAACTGAGGGAATGAACAAGCAAGAAGTCTGGGCCCTTCCTCCCCAGTCTACCTCAAGAGCCAGACTTGTAGTTACATTACAAGGAACCCTCCAGGAATTTGACAAGGGATGGAGGAAGGCTGTGATTATTTGGGGATAAGTTCTAACTAGAAGGCAGCGTGTTGAAGGCGGCAGCTGTTGCAGACAGCCCTGTTTCCCCCGCCCCACCGCCCCTACTTTGCAACTCTCTTCTGTATTCCTCAAACCTGGAAAGGCTCACTCCAGATTATTTACTGCAATGATCCTATTCGAGTCAAGGATTGGGACATAGGTGAGCAGGGAAGAGAGATTGATTGGCCGATTTCAATTAAAATAGGCTGTCTTTGAACAAAGATTTAAGACCTAGGCAAGGGGAGGCAATAATTCTCTTGGCTGGAACCCCTTTCAATATATTGCATTTTTAAGAGAGAGAAGAAATTGAAGTGAAAACTCAACTACTCACTGTCAACAAAATTCTCAGGATGATTTGTCAACGGGAAATCTCACCACCCTTGGAGGCTGATGCAGACCATTGATCTGTATTGCACAAATGATAGGGAATGACCAGCTCAAAGGGCAGGATCCACAGAGGAGGATGATTGGCTGGAATCATGGGAAGCTTGTGCTGATTTACTGACTTTGGCCCCAAACTGCTTTGAAGTAAAGGATATGTGTCAACAGCCCCAGCCTCCTATTTCATGGTGACCTCCAACAGGTCATGAGGGCTTGAACATGGACTGCTCAATTTCATTCATTCATTCACTCATGCATTCACTGATTCAAACATTTGTTGGTTTCTGCCCATGTTGATAATATCACAAAGTGATGGAAACTGTGGCAAAGATTCAGTCAGGTGCACTCCATAGTCCAGAGCAGGAAACCAGCATATCTCAGTTAGGTACATGACCAACAAGGCTGCTGTAGTGTCACCTATGCAAAACCAAGTATTGTGATTTTTAGAGTTTACTTTGCAGCATGCACATGATGACCACCGGATCACACCCAAGCCTTACAAGGTTCAAGCATGAGTCTGCACAAGTTTCACAAGTGAGGAAGCTGACAATCAGAGTTTGTCTGCATAACTAACCCAGAATCTTATGGCCTGAAAGTGACAGAATGATCTCCTGAGTGTGATAGAAATTCTAAGACAAAAATTATGTGGATATGTAGAAGGAGACGCACGTTTAAATGGGGCAATCATGGAAGACATTATGTAGGTGCGTGCTTCAAACAAAGACTTGAAGTACAAAGAATAATCTTAAATATGGAGGCAGACAGAGACAAGTACAACGGAGACGCATGGCCAGGATAACATGATACAGGACAATGAAGGGTCCAAGGGTACGCACAGCTGAAAGGTGGGGTTACAAGGTCAGCCTGTAGCTGGAGTAGTGAGGGCTTTGCATGCCAACTTCAGGAATTTGAACATTTACTCTGTGAGCAATAAAAACCACTACGTATCTATGGGTTGTATCTGTGATTCATCCACTCAGTGTTTATTGGTGATCTTCTGTGTTCAGGCTCTTTGGAACGCTCACAGTATATTATGGTTAATGATAATAACAATAAAATAGAAAATCAAGATGGTGGCTCTTGAGTCTAAATGTGGAAATAAGTGAAAGAAGTCTTAATAATGATTTTAAACCCCCAAATAACTAATCATGGCTGTAATAGTGCAATGAAGAAAACCCACAAGATTCAGACCTGGCACTGTGATGTAGCTAGTTAAGCCACCTCTTGTAATACTGACATCCCATAAGGATGCTGATTCAAATCCCAGCTATTTTTTTTCTGGTTTAGATCCCTGCTAACTGCCTGGAAAAATCAGTGAAGGATGGCCCAAGTACTTGGACCCCTGTCATGCATACAAGAGACTTGGAAGAAGCTCCTGGCTCCTGGCTGCAGCCTGGCTTAACTCTGGCTATTTCAGGCAGCTGTGGAGTGCACCCTCTCACAGCAGACCACTCTGTCTTTCTGTAACTCTACCTTTAACATAAATTATTTAGTGAAAAGGACGTAGAGGGAGAGATAGGAATGGGCTAGTGCAGCCTTCCAGGCAGATGCCAGATCACAGAAGGCCCTGTTGTAGGGTACTGGAGGGGATCTTGACTTTGAAAGTGAATGGGAAACTCCTGAAAAGTTTGAAGCAGGAACATAACACAGTTGGGGCTATATTTCTTTTTTACTGTTTCTTTTTTAAAATTCTTATTTTTTTATTTGAAAGACTTACACAGCATGAGGAAGAGAGAGAAGCGGAGAGATCCTCCATCTGCTGGTTCACTCCCCAACTGACTCCAGCAGCAAGGGCTGCATCAGTCTGAAGCCAGGAGCCAGGAGTTTCATTCAGCTCTGCTGCATGGGTGCAGGGGCACATGCATTTGGGCCGCTGGGACTCAAACCAGTGTTCAAAGTGGATACTGGTGTCACAGTTGGCAGCTTAACATGCTCTACCATGACACTGACTCTTGGTTTGTTTCTTTTGAAGATCACTGTTATGCTACCGATCAGCAAGCAAGTGTGGACACAGGCAGAGCAGTCAGGAGACCTCTGTCATGGCTTAGGGCAAAGACGAGGGACACTACATTGGACAGGGCAGCAGAATAGTGGAGGTACATTTAGGGTGGACCCACTGAAAGGTTGGCTTTAGGAATGCAGGCAAGAGTAGACAAGACCCCTTGGATTGACCTGAGCAGCAGGGCAGCTGAGCAGGGGACTCAGTGTGGAACGACTTTAAGGGAAACACCAGGGGCTCAGTGTGGGGCAGGTTGGGCTTGAGATGTCAAGGTCTTGAGTTCAAGAGTTCTAGATGCTTTGTGTCCCTGAAATAGGAAAGAAATTGCAAGATGGGAACCGTTTCTGAAGGATTAGCTCCTTGGGATCATTTACATTACAAATTCAAAATCTTTGGGAGACGTATTCCCCTGTGCTCAACTTCTCCCTCCTACTTCCCACCTTACAGAGCACCCTCCTCAGAGTGGCCCAAGGGCTCCAGGTAGACATGGAAGCTTCTGCCTTCTGCCACAGTGCCTAGAACTGTGATGCAATACTGCAATACTGAATGATCCCATGATGGCAACCGAGAGAGCAATGTGGTTTTGGCCAGCAGTGGCCACATGACCTCAGCTGTTTGGCTGCTCTGCCCCAAACATGTCCGTGGGTAAAGTGTGTCAAAGACTGCAGTTAGCAAGATATTTTCAAGCAAAGGCCTCAACATGACAATCGATGAGAAAGCCTCAGCCCCATTTTTGAACTTAATAAATATTTATTGAGAGTTTACTATGTGCCAAGCTATTTTAAGCACTTGGACTACATTGTGAACAAAACTGACATAGCTCCCTGTGTTTCTGGAGCTTCCTTCCTTGCTATAGCACTCATAGCCATGGAACTTACAGAGTGTGCTATCGTGCTAAGTGCTGTGAAGTAAAGATGAGGAGCAAGGCTTGGGGAGAACCGGGCTCCAGGAGCAGAGTGATCAGCAAAGGCCTCTTTGTTGTGGAGGGTTTGCATGGCTTCAGAGGAAGCCAGAAAAGCCAGCCAGCATGAAGGATGCACTGATCCTCCTCATGGGACACACAAGCTGGGGAAGTCCTTTCATACACGGGCCCTTGCTAGTCTGGTCCTGTCCTAGACAGGTCCTGCTAGGGGCAAAGGGCACTCCTCCCTGGCGGATGGCAGCTTCTTGACTATGGACCTTCCCATCTCCTAGCCTGGGAGGGGATGCCTCTCGCATATCCTCCCACCTGCTCTTGACCTCCCTTCCCTGGGCTGCTCCTTCCCTCCAGAGTCCAGGCCTCTGAGGCCTTTTCTGCACTTGCTCACTGCTACAGCTCACAAGGCACAGCAGCAGCCAGCCTGGCCTGTCCTGCATCGGGCGGTGCTGAGCCTTTTCTGCTTGTCACATGTCACCTCATTTCTTTTCCTTTTCCCCCCAGTTGTAAGCCGCAGGCAGCTGGGATCTCTGTACCCAGTTAGTAAATGAGCAACCGGAAGTCACTTGTCTATTGAGGCATGCATGCCAACGATTGGCACAGGTGAATGAAAGCTCATTCGCTCCTTTATTCATCTATTTATTAAGAGCCTTCGGTGGGGCAGACACGGTTCCGCCAGCTAGAATAAAATGAAGAGCAAAACCACCACCATTCTGATCTTCATGAAAATCTTTGCTGTCATCCTGCCTCCAAATAAGAAAACTTGACACTTACCTGTTCTCTGTTTAGAAACCCCTAGAGAATTCACTCTCAGCTCACACTCCTACGACTGCCAGCAACAGATGATCATCATTAAAGGGGAAAGATTAATTCTGCAGAGGGGTAGGCCAAGAAAGAGTGATTTCTCTTTGGTAAGGCTGATAGCACTGCTGGAATATTAAGAGGCACCTGTCTGGGGGCCTCTAGGTAAAGCCAGAAGAACAATGCGACAGTGAAATATCTTTTGTCTCTGCCTCCCTCACCAATCCTCCCACAGTGTCGGACAGGTGCGTGACTAAACAGATGAATCCCTTTCTGAAGTGTGGTGTGGGGGCTGCTGATGTATTTGCAGAGTCCTCTTCATTTGCAGGCAAGTCCCAGGGCACCATGAAATAAAGAGGCCTGTGAATAAGAGAGAAGTCGGGGGGTCGGGCAAGGGGAGGGCCAGGCAGGGGCAGGGAGGGCCAGGCAGGAGGGAGGACAAGACAAAGAGATGGGCTGAAGCAGACACCCAAAGGGAAAGAGAGGCACGCAGGCAGGAGGACGCATGGAGAACCCTATCAGGATGGAGAAGGGAGAAAAAGAAAGCTAATCAGAGGGGCTGAGAGACTCGAAACAGAGGAGAAATGGGGAGAGAGAAGGAAGCTTATGTAGACGGTGGGTGTGGAGAGGAGACGGTGCAGAAGGGAAGAAAGGAGCAGATAAACGCAGGTCTGAGGGGAGAGACATGAGCTGTGGAGACACAGAACAAGAGTCAGTGGCAGAGAGGAGAGATGCGGCCAATGGCAGCAAGAGGGAATCATGCTTGGCAGGTGGGACACACAGCTCTTCAAGGTGGCTCTTCAAGGTGGGGCTCGCTGCAGCGCTGGCTGCAGATGAATGCGTCTGGGTCGTTGGTGTCAAGTTCACCCAACTGTTACAGGATCCCTTCAAGTTGGGGGACACTGAGGAGGGGGTGCTAGCTATCCTGATTCCTGCTGCCACTGAAATGAAGCACCCCAGACTGAGAAGTTCCCTAGGCCATCTCCGTGGTGTTGAAAGGGCCGCAAGAGGCCCCAGAGGAGCTAGGTTCTTTGTGGCAGCCACTGACATGCCTCGCCTGGTGATCACGTGGTTTCTGTCTCCGCATCCAGGGCCACACTGCCTCTGTGCTCTCCTATGCAGTCAAAGCCCCGCCCTAATAAAGGTGCGTTCATGTGTGCATTTGGGGCTCCTCCAGACAACCCGGCATAATCTCTGCCTCCCAGATCCCTGACGGTGACATCTGTGAAGATCTCTTTTCCTTCTCATGTAGCATTTATTACAGGGTTCCAGGGATCAGGACCTGCACATCTTTGGGGATCATTATTTAGTTGACAGTAGGCTTTCTGAGAGCTTTCTGGTTGGCTGAGAACTGAAGGCGGAGATGCCAGGATGTCAGGCGTAGAATCCACACCCCACCCCCACAGCCTGACACATTGCTGAGTGTTCATCATCTTCACCCACCTTGCCCACACCAGCCACACGTGCATTTGCCAGGATGTGCTCCGGGATGTCTGATTCCACAGTGCTATTGACTGACAGTTGCTGCCCGGCCAAGGCAGGGAATGCCTGCCCTGGGCCAAATGTTGCCTATTTTTCCTCTGAAATAGATCGTAAACCTGCCACTTCTTGTTTTCCCGCTACTATTTCTCTGGCTTAGACCCTCAACACCTGAAGTGTTGCTTCGGCCTCCTAATTGATCTTTTGTCCTTCAGTTTCATTGCATCGTTGCTGAGAATGATGGATGTGCTCACAATTCCTAGCCTGGTCACTTCCTGACCTACATCACAGGGTAATACCTAAACTCTTAAATCAGGCCTTGGTGGTCTTCCACCAGCCGCTGGATACATTACCCTCTGCATTCGATTTTATATGGTGAGGGTTTGAGTCTGAAAAGCATGAGCTTCGATGTGGGCTGTTACAGGTTTTGCTTTGTGGCCTTGAACAAGCCACTTATCCTCTTTGAGCCTGTTTTCTTTATCTCTGAAATGGACAATGAGACTCACTTCACAGGACTGCTGTGTTAATGAGGAGTTAAATATCCCAAGCACCAGGGCAGTTTTGCTTTTGTTACCACTATGTTTGTGAAAATCTCATCTCCAACAGAGTGTGAGCTCTTCCAGAGGGTGCTGTGACCTCTTTTGCCTTCAGGGCCATTCAGCACCTGCTATGCTTGTTAGCAGGGGCAGAAGAGAAAGCAAATCAAAACAAAACAAAACACAGACGATGGAAGAGAAAAAATGGATAGAAAAATAAAAGTGAGAAGAGATTAAGAAATCACTTTTTAAAAATCTGCCTGTTTCGTAAGTTCAGATTAAGATCTTAAGGGAATGGACCCAGAGCGGTGGCCTAGCAGCTAAAGTCCTGGCCTAGGGCTAAAGTCCTCGCCTTGTACACGCCGGATCCCATATGGGTGCCAATTCTCCCATCCAGCTCCCTGTTTGTGGCCTAGAAAAGCAGTGGAGGATGGTCCAAAATCTTGGGATCCTGCATCCATCTGGGAGACTTGGAAGAAGCTTCTGGCTCCTGGCTTCGGATCAGCTCAACTCCAGCCGTTGCGGGAGTGAATCATCGAATGGAAGATCTTTCTCTCTGTCTCTCCTCCTCTCTGTATATCTGACTTTGCAATAAAAAGAAATAAATCTTTAAAAGAAAAAAAAAGATCTTACAGGAACATTCTATGATGTGTGCTTTAGTTTCCGGTCCTGAACAGCTGGCTGGAGGCTGAACTGGATGAACTCCATTCTGGCTCAGGGTCGTATTTCCCTGGAGTGGGAGGATGCCTTTCCTGACCTTCCTGACCACACAGATGCGAATGAGCCTTTTCAGGCCTCCAGGTGGTGCCAAGAGGCATCTGCAAGAGCGCTTAGGCTCCAGGTGCATCGGCTGCACAAGACAGAAGGAGCGCTGATCTCAGATACATGTGCCTGCGTGCCTTTGGCTGGAATGGCCTCAGAGGAGCTTTAGATTGCCAACCCCATTGGGCAGAGTGTTGTGATTCACCTGACTCATTCAGCAGACACTTTCGAGGTTCTCAGCCAGGTACCAGGCTTACAGAGTACACAGTTGGCTATAGAGAACAAAACCAACCATGGTCCTGCCTATAGGCTGCTTGTAGTAAAGTACCATGGTCATTAGGGGTTGGAAGGGACTGTTGGATGGGGCTGGTCGCTGAAACACAGGGCTTTTAGTAGCATTCCTGGCATTCTCCACTTGATGTCAGTCCCACCTACCCCACTGTACCAGCCCAAACATTGTCTAACATCCCCTGGGGATGGGTGGTGATGAGAATTGCTGGCCTAGGGGGTCACTGGGTATCTGGTAGAGTCCCAGCAGGTGAGATGGACAGGAGCTTGACTGATGGATCCCCGGAGACGGGGAAAGGTAAAGGAACCATCCCTGACAGGCTGTATCATCCTTAAAGGACAGAGAGTGGCCTCCCCATATCTCCAGGTTAGCTCAAGGCCCTAGATGCTTCCTCCTTGCCTGCTCACCCTGGACTGCTGTCATGTACAGCCTGCCTGCTTCAGACTCACTAGTCACTCAAGAGGGAAATGAATCTCTCTCCAGCTTCCACATGATCACTTGCCTCATGGCTCTCCCACTCCAGGCACCGTGACTTCCCAGCTGTGTTTCCTTTCCCCAATGACAGTGGATGTAGCTCTTGAAATAGGCTGTGCTGGCCCACTTGGGCCCAAGTTAAGTGAATGTTGGCACTTGGACAGCAGTAGGGAACTGAGGGGGCCTTACTTGTCTGTGAAATGATCATATATAGTTTTGGCAGCTTCCACCGATGTGCCATAAAATGATGCACAAAGACCAAGGTAAATATTTCCAGAGTAACATGTTGGAGCTATGTGATGAGGAGACAGAGGAGGGATGAGAGGGGTATTAAGCACAATGAGCATGATGGATCCTGGCTTTGGGCGTGGTACACAGGAGGCTGCCTGACCTTTCACAAGGCAGGTCAACTCTAGGTATCAGTTTGCCAAACTGCAAATTTGGAAGAAGGATGGACTGGCTGGTATTTGGAATCTTTTGGTTCTGATCCTCCATAATCCCTGGGGCTCCCACCTGAGGCCTGATGCCATCTGATAGTGTAGGCGAAATTTACATGGATTTGTGAATGTTCTGGGGAGATTATTTGCAAATGTCTACAATGTTCAAAGGAGCTGATATTCTGCAAAATGCTAACGAATCTTTGCTCTGGGTCTAGGGGGAAGAGATAACTGAGCTTATCACCACCTTCCAGGCAACTGTCTTTCTACTCCCCAGCTCTTCCAGGCTTGGTGAGAACCTTGGCTGTGCAGGGGAGTGAAATCATACTAGATGTGAAATAGAATCAACACTATATGGGATTTGCATCCTAACTGCCTCCACTATGGCTTCACTAGAAAAATTCAAAGAGTCTGTGACCTCAGTTTACTTCAAGGGGTCAAAGATCATCAGTCAAGGTAATTCTTAAGGAGTAACTGCGACACTCAACTGGTGTTCAGGCTGTTCTGTGCTGAGAACTTGGGGAAGGTGTTTGGAATTGTCAACCCCTAAGCTTGGGACTGTGGGGGAGCTGCGAAGAGTTTGAAGAAGGACAGCGTACAAGGTTGCTGATCATCAGAGGAAGAGAAAAAGCCTCCCCATTCCTATAGCTTCACCCCTGATCAGGCCCAACCCCAAACACTTATCTGGATTAATATAATGGACAGCATCCTATGAGTCAGTAGGCCTCTATTTAACTGCAGCTCTTACTAATTGCTGTGTGATCTTGGGCAGGCACTGATCACCTCTTTGGCTACAGCTTCTTCTTTTGGAAAATAAGAAAGAGAGTGGTTTACTTCACCATTTTACCAAGGGATAGCTATTATAGTGAACCTTTATGATAATATCTCACTATTGGTCAACTCCTTGCATTCAATACTCATTTTGGAACATCTTGTTCCATTGCGAGCCAAACAAAAGGAAATGTGTGACTTTGGGTTTAAATCCCAATCTTTTAGGTCCTTCTGACTCTAACTCCTTGTGATTTTCTTTCCTGTACCAGTTTCTTTTAAATGTTTTCTCAAGCTTAAATTTTATAGGATGGGCTTACTGTTTAGGAATACTTTAGGGAACTTGGCAGTGGGCCTCAGTAGATACTGGATGGGAAGTCTGGGTGTGGCTTCTAGAAGGCAAGGAACTCTGTTCTCTGGAGTGCTTTCCATGACACCCTTGTTAGTAGGCAAGTTGCCTACAGTGATTCTTATAGTGAAACTTCGTGATTGGGTCCAATCTTCCTCGTATCTCATGCTCTTTGGGGGATATCCTGATTTCGAGTCATGTAAAGCTGAAAAAGGCCAGATACGAGGCTGGACATAAATTCCTTTTTGCTCATACTGTAGGACAGAAATCTTTCCCTGGAGTTTTTCCTGCTTGTTCATTCTCTCCGTTGCCTCTGATGAGCCAATTGCCCTCTGTGTGTGTATGTGTGTGTGTGTGTGTGTTTCTACTTGCTGATAAGCGATGCTCAGAATCATCTCAGGCTAAGAACCTAAAGCAAACCTAATCCATGTCTCACTCTTTCCTGTCCTTTTAACAAAAAGATCCCAAGTCAGATTATACTCCACACTCTCATTCATCCCTTGCCCAACAGGATTTGTTAGACCAGTTCTGTGCCACTTTAGGCTCGCGCTGTGGCAGGACCTTTTCCTGAAAGGCTATCCCAAATCCTCTGCTTTATTTCCTCAATGAAACTCCTACTTCTTCTTAAGCTCCTAGCTCAACTGACACATCCTCGGCAAACTGCCACTTCCCTGACTTTCTGGTCAAGCACGTGCCTGCTACCGCAGGCCCTCAAGCACTGCTAACTCTCTGCAGTACCAAACTACATTTGTATGTGTTTCTTACATTTTTATTTACTTGAGAGAGAGAATTAGCAAGAGAGAAATATACATAGAGAGAGAACACAAGAAAGTGCTTCCATTCACTGGTTCACTTCCTAAAGTCCTGTAAGGCTGATGCTGAAGCTGGGATTCAGGAACTCAATCTAAGTGTGCCACATGGGTGTTAGAAACTCATTTGCTTCAGCCATCCCAGGGTGAACATTAGCAGGAAGCTGGAGGCAGGCATCGGAGGTGGATACTAAATTCAGGCACTCCAAAGTGGGACATACGCATCTTAACTAGCATCCTCATCTCTAGGCCAAACCCTCCCCTACTCACATGTGGTTTTTGATAAGTAGCTTTTCTGATAGATTGCCAAATTGCATCATTGCAGTATGTTTGCTTAGTTCACCTTTATTTCTCCTGTGCTAGCTAAGTAATAGGCACACTAGGCATTCAACTGAACACTGCTTGATGAAACAACGAATACTATGATTGTAGGAATTTGGAGGGAGATATAATCCCTTCTCTGGGTCAAGGTTATCTCACGTCCTCCCAGTGCTAAAAGGAGAATGTCAATGAGAGAAGAAAAATTCTTTTGGAAGCAGAGAAAGGTGGGAAAACGGGTATCACAAACTCTAGAAAGCACAGTGACCCTGTTCTTCCTTTCCTAGGAAATGAAGAAGAGTCCATCCAAGTTTTTCAGGGATCCTGGAGAAGGTCAAGCTCTGAGTACCACCGTCTGACAGGCATTCCCAAGGGGGCCAGAGATTTGACTCTATCTTGGCTGTGGAGATGAAAATGTTTCATGGAAGAAATGAGACAGGTGAATCATGAAGGAGCCAGGTTCCTCTGACAGCTGCAGAGCAAAACCAACTGGGCAATAAGAGACCTCCAGTGACACAGGTGCCTCTTGAGTCATAAAACAATCCGTCTCCTACCTCCAGGCAGAACAGGAAAGGCTGTACCTGTGCCTCAGAGGGGTAGAGAAGAGTGTGGCCTGGGCAACCAAACATGGTGCTATGCCCACTGTATCTACTGTTCTGCTTTTTGTCCGTCTCCCTTCCTCACAGAACTGCACACGTCCTGAGGGCAGAGCTTGCCACTTCCCCAGCCTTATTTCTGCTTAGCCTTGTGAACCACCAAAGACTAAGTGAATAAATAAGAAACCTTCAGACAACCGGCTCACCCCCAATCCTACATTTCCTTTATCTGTGAATTGGGAATGATCATTGGTGCCTTCCAAAGGCTCGTGAAAATTGGATGACATAATGGATGTGAGAGAAGCCAGTACCATGTTTAACATAAAGCCTATGTTCAAAAGTGGATGTTTATCTTTTCTTTTGCCTTCAGTTCTACTTCTCGACTTCAAGTACTCCCTGAACATTACTGTTTTCTAGGCTTGGCACTGCACCAGTATAGGGAATCATAAAACATCTGAGGCAGAGGATATCCATCATAGATATCTGTCTTCTATCATTTTCCTACACTTGAGCTATTCTCCTCTTACAATATCCCGTTTTCCTGTATTGAACCTCCAGGCTCATTTTTGCAGCTTGGGAGATGCTGACTCCACCCAGAACCCCTCCTGGCTGGTGGGGGCACTGGAATTCCACTTGCTGCTGCAGTTAGTCAGGTCTGGCACATGGCCCAATGAGATGCAGTTCTGACACTTGTGAAACAAGGAGTAACCCTTAGTGATGAGAAAGGAGGACATCCACCAGCAGCTACTGACAGCTCTTCTGCTTGCAGAAGGACACAGCCAATGCGCAGGGAACAAACCACAAGTGTTGAAAGATGGGGAGCCGGAGAGTGAGTCCCGATGATGCTGTTTGGGTACCCAGATCCAGCAGTGCCTATACCAACTCATTCTTCCCACTTCTAAGCTTTGTGAATTAATTCCTTCTTTTTTTTACTTAAATCAGGTTGAGTTGGGTTTTGTCATTAGTAAACAAATTTTGGGTAATAAAGACTTTGGTTTTCCAGATGAGGAAAGGATTTGCAAAGTCAAAGAAAGTTTTTGCATATGACACCTTTCCAAATAAATACACTGCCTTGCTTCCTTTTATCTTAACTGCTGGTCAGAATAGGGCAGTTTGTCCTTCTGCCTGATCAGGTCACAGAACGCCTAACTTGGTCTCAGTAGACCCAATCTTTGTCTAACAAAAAGAAAATTTAAATGTAAGTTCTAAAGAACCAGTTTCGTTTTTCATTGTAATGTTTTTATCCCCCAAGCGAAACTGCTGCTGCCTGTCCATTTCCTTCCACACACTGTAATCAGCAGCAATTCATTCTAATCACAGGGAGACAGCAAGAATGAACAGAGCATTAATTGGGCAGAAGTAATCAAAATCTCAGCCCGCAATCAGGGCCTGTGGGCAGGAAAACGTGAGTAGGCACATGCCTGTGCACATGTGTGTGTATGTACACACTCACACACACACACACAATCAGCCAGGGAATAAGAGTATGTAGGATGCGCATATTGTCTGGTTACCATGACACAGTGGAAAAAAATCAAGGACTCTGGAGTCAGAGATCCCACCAGAAAGCAGTGACTTCAACTTAGCTTTCTCATTTGTAAAACAAGAGCACTCAGACCTACTTCAAAGTGGCTTAGAATATTAAATAAGAATATTGTTTAAAAAACAAAACCACTTTCCACTGATGGAGAGCAGGAACTGTGGCAGTGCTACTTCTCTTTCATTCCACGTCAAATACATTTTTGTAGCTGGAGGAAAATAAAGGCCTAATATGATCTGAAATTGTAGTTACTTGAACTTTCTTGATGTAGTCTAACCAATTTGGTGGCATCCTCCACAGCCCTCCCCAAATCTACCCCAACACACACACACACACACACACACTCACGCACATGTGCATCTGCTGCTTCTTGATTTTTCCTCCTCTGGGGTTTTGGGGTGGTAAATATTGGGAAGGCAGTGCGGTAACCCTGTTGCTCTCCACACATTAAGCAGTGAGTATACAATGGTTGAACTACGCTTGAAGCCATGACTTTGCTCATGAGTCCCGCCCTTTGCAGTATGTAATGCTTCTGTGCTAGAAGCGCCCATCTCCTCTACAGAATACTTCCAACTTGTTCCTGGGTACCCTCTCCCCTTTCCTGAACTCTGCTCCCTTTTCATGATGCCTACAGCTTTTTATCTTGTGCAATGAGATTCGTGTGGGTGCTTCTTCTCTGCCACCCCTTGTCCTTTCAGTCACCTTCAGCTGGCATCATACACTGGGCATTTTGATATCGAAATGCATCAGGCTGAATCTGTGTCCCTGACATGCTTAAGATCAAACTAGAACTTGAGCACAGGGACTGTGTCTGATTCTTTTTCCAAAATGGTGGGCCATGGGCCATAGTTGGGCAATCCTTAAAGAGTTGATAATTGCAGGGGTTGCCTGGTAGGAGATACCTGTACTGAAACACTGCTGGATCTGGTGGGGTTACACACAGTGTGGAAGCCACAGCGCTCTCTCAAGCAGAGCCTCTGGTGTTACAGAGATACATCTGGCCCTACAGTATGTACTATAGGTTACATTAACACATATACATATATATATATATACATATATATGATTTATTTTTATTATTTTATTTTAATAAGATTTGTTATTTTATTTATTATATTTATTTTATAAGATTTATTTATGTACATATATTTATTTAATATTTATTTTCTTTTGGAAAGGCAGATATACAAAGAGGAGGAGAGACAGAGAGGAAGATCTTCCGTCCAATGCTTTACTCCCAAAGTAACCGCAACGGCTGCAGCTGAGCCAATCCGAAGCCAGGAGCCAGGAGCTCTTCCGGGTCTCCCATGTGGGTACAGGGTCCCAAGGCTTTGGGCCTTCCTTGACTGCTTTCCCAGGCCACAAGCAAGGAGCTGGATGGGAAGCAGGGCTGCTGGGATTAGAACCGGTGCCCACATGGGATCCCGGTGCGTGCAAGGTGAGGACTTTAACCACTATGCTATCACTCCAGGCCTGACCCCAACATATTTTGTATGAGCCATGACTTGGTGCACAGAATTTGTCAAAATTCTTATACCAGCAGAAGCACTGGAAGAAGCCCTAGGCAAAGCCTCTGGGCCACCTTTGTTATCAGATGTCACAAGGATGTGGACACAGCCCTTTGCCAACTGGTATTAGCTAAGCCGCTTTAGTTTTATTCAACAACAGTGCTAAACACCTGCTGTGTGCTTGGCATTGTGCCTCTTCCTGGAGAAACCAAAGTAACTTGGGCATGACTGGCAACTTTGAAAGGCCCTGTAGTCAAGTAGGCATTGTGAAAAGGGACATTAAAGAGGGATGCTGTCAGTGTGTGCGTTGTATAGTTACTACTCCTCACTGCTTTCAGTGTTAATTCCTAGCTTCCTTCATATCACATCAAGGTCTTGTCATTCGGCCTCTGCCTCTTTGTCCAGTCTCTCCTCTCTACTGATCCTGTACCATGGTCATACTGTAGTTCTGGTCATTTTCCCAAACTTCATTATCATTCACGTCTTTGCTCAAGTATTATTATTTCAAATTTTAATCACTTACTTTGTGATCATACTTTCTTACAAACTAAAAGTATCACGATTCAGGAATTCATAGCAGGAGCAGCACATTTACGAAGTAGTGAGAGTTTGAAAAAAAACAAACAACTTCCACTTTCCACCTAGCCTCCACCCCTCCCTCTCTGTCTTTCAGTCTCTCTGCCTCTCCCCATATCTCCCTCTCTCCTCTTTTTCTTCCATAAGAGTTGGATTGGTTGCACTCCACCAACCCTGTGCTGCCCAATGATCAGTACACAGAGATCACTTAGCAATCTTTATACTGAGTCTTTAGAACTTAAAACTACACTTTTTGACTTTTACCTTCAAATGCTTAACAACACCCCAGAGCCAATTAACCAATGGTGAGGGGGTATGTTTAAGCGCCATTTGACTTGAAGTGTTCAGACATCAAGCCAAATGTTGCCCTGGGTGTGTCTGTGAGGGTATTTCTAGATGAGATTGACATTTGCTTGGGTTGAATTTATAGAAGGTCTTCCCTACTGTGAGTGGGTCTCATTCAGTTGCTGAAACTCCTGTTCCACAGCTTTCCATCTCAAACTAAAAGTACATATCAGTTCTCCTGGGACTCCAGCTTGTTGACCAAAGAACTTGGGACTTCTCAGCCTTCATAACTGCATGAGCTAATTCCTTGAAGCAAATCTTTATAACAAATACATATAACATACATTTGTGTGTATATGCAAACATATAATATGGTCAAAAAGTTCATTGAAATTCATGTTATCCTTTAATTCAGGTTTTTCTAAGAATCTCTGAAGCCATTTGTAATCATTCTATCATAAACACACACACACACACACACACACACACACACACACACACAGGAGAGTTAGAGATAGACATCGCCTAAGGGTTGGTTTCTTTTGAGAGTCCTTAGCCAATTGCAGGTTGCAGACTTGGCTCTCAGAAGAACGCGTTTCCCAGAGGTGAAAAGTGAAAGTTTCTCTACTACACCCAAACATTCCTCTCCGAGATTGTTTGCTCTATACTTGATTATGGTTTTCTTAAAAAAATCAAATGCTCAAAGATACAGAAAAGAGAATCTTGCCATGGAATTTGGAGATCATTAAACCTCTTACTTCAGAGCTTGGCTAGTGTTTTGTAGGCGCTCATTGAATGTCTGCTCCTCCTATTTTTGTTTCTCCTCCTGGTGAGTGTTTAATCACATTTGCAGATCCAGCTCAACATCTTCTCAGATTCCTCAGGTCTGAATTAATTGCTCTGTTCTCTGCATTCCCATGGAACCACTGCACATATTTACCTTAGTTTTAATCATGTTGTTTTACAAATGGAGCCAGATCAAGAGGCAGATCAGGCAGGTAGTACATGAGTTACCATTTGCAGTGGGATTTTGAAGCGCCAATAAATATATATATCAAACTTGGACAAAGCTAAATTCATCAGCATACTTTATGAACATGTGGTTGGAAAAAAATTTGAGACAGAGATGAAGCAAATTTTGCTCAAAATATCCAACTAAAATTCAGTTAAGGTGGGATATGAATCCATGTCTGACTTCAAAGGCAGTGATCTCATTGATTATTCAAGCAACAATATGTGTTAAATGTAAGCTGTGTGCCAGGCACCAGGCTAGGCACTGGGATACAGAAGACCAAGTTGGCAACCTAGGGTTGCAGCAGGTGGTAGCTGAGTAGGGCTAGACCCTGTGTTCATTGCTTTCTAGTTCTGAGACTTTTTCATCCCATTGAATGGTTTCACCATCAGTTCTTAGTCTCTCACATTCCCTAGGAACAGACAAGTCACTTCCTCAGAATAGCTCCTTTGCTTGCCCCAAAGTCTCTGGCTGTGCCCACTCTGTGGAAAGAGAGCCAAGACTCCTGCCAAGTTCATTAATAATTTTGGCTTTCTGGAGGAAGGAGTTGGATTGCTTTGCTCTTCAAATATCAAAACATCCAATTAACACATTAATTAGCATCACTAGCAGCAGTAAAAAAAATAGCAATTTAGATGCAGGATTTCAAAGGTTTCCTAGTTGTAGGCCAAGGCAACCCATCTCTTGCTAATGATGAGGGTTCCTCACTTGGGCAATTCCATAGCAGCCATCTTAGCAGCTCCTGGGCAGAGACTGGTCTTATTTCTGGGTCATTGGTCTAACCAGAGCTAGGTATAGGACAAAGAAAATGAGGAGCGAGAGATGGCTGGGATGGAGAGAGAAAACAGAGATACAATGAGGGAGTGTAAGAGATGGCAGAGAGGCAGGAGGGAAAAATAAACATAAAGAGGGCACAGAAAAATGACACAATGACTTAGAAATTCTCAGAGACAGAGACCCAGATTGAGATGGAGACAAATAGAAAAGGGGACGTACAGACAAGCATACAATTATGCAGACTCAGAGAGAATGAAATACATCACTTACAATATACAGAAAAGATATGACAAAGAGAACTTTCAGCCACTGACAGTTTTGGCTAAGTAGCTGATTATTGAGATGCCTGAGCATTTTGATTTATCAAATCAGGCTTAGCTGTTAGAGTTCAAATATAACTTGGCAAAGCTTGGTAGCAGTACTAAGATCATGAGAGAGAGATGAGGACACCAAAGGCATAGGCTTTCCCCTCTGCCTCTGATCTGCCATCTGTGCCACTGTGTCATCCAGGGAGGAAAACCAGTGGGTCTCCTGTGAGGTCTGAGGCAGAAAGATTTGTCCTCCCCTGTATCTCGTTGCCTCTACCATGGCTCAGGCCTAATGACCATATCCCCTGCTCACGTCCACATCTCTGGTCTCTGCTTGCTGCTGTCCAGTCCTTTCCTGTGTAATGTTCCTGAAGTGCAGCTCTGACTACACCCTTTCCTGATGAAACCTTATGGATGGCTCTGCACTCTCCCCAGATCAAATCCAAACTCATTAAACAAGCCATTCAAGGTCCTCCTCCTGGCAGCTTTGGTCTTTCTCTACACCCTTCACGAACACTCCCACCACATTTTGTGATGTGGAGGGCTCCCGAATGCTCCATATCCTCTTTGCCTCTGGGTTCCTCCTACTATTTAGCCCCCCAGAACAACTCTCCGATACATGTCCTATAGTTTTCTGTCAACTTTTGTTGCCACACCTCCCTGCCTAGTAACATTTTGTTTTTCCCACTGCATGTCTTCACCAGCATGTGCACAAAGGTCAGGCTCTTGGATAGTAAATTCCAGGCACAAACAACTTCACACTCAAAATTCAACCACCCAATCAACTTGGCCAGACGCACCACCTGCAAAACAGAGTTTGCTGTGGGTTACCCATTGACATTGAGTTTGCTTGTCTTCTCTACCCCACCAAGGCCCTCAGCGCTCAGTCTCCATTTTCATTTCTTGCTTTCACCTTGCATCTCAGGGGTGTTTTTAGCTTCAGTAGATTCTTTTAGTTCTTGGGCACCTGCAGGGGTGTTAACTGTGTGTAAATAGCTGAAAGAACACTACCAAGTAAGGGCTAGGCCAAGCTTATCATGTGCCTGGCCCAGGCAAGATGCAATTAATCAGCATTTTAATGAAGCGTAATTACAGCAGATGAGGCTTCCTGCCAGGTAAGGCGATGGCTGCAGATGGGAGCAAACCAGGAAATCCCTCCCCTGCACTGCAGCACTGGGCTTTTAACTCTGGAGGGACAGAGTGGCTCTTGTGACAAGGTTTGTTTAGACATGCCTTCCAGTTGACAGTCTATGTCTTTCTGGCCATGGCCAAATCTCCCTGTTCCCAGCATACTCCAGAGTCCAGCCTTAGTAAGGTACTACAATTTTCTTTAATGATCTTAATCGATATTCACAGAATCTTTCATTCTACAGACATAGAATTCACTTTTTTTCCCATCGGTGCATGGAACCTTCTGCAGGACTGATCACAGTATAGGTCACAAAACAAGCTTCTGCAAATTTTAAAAAATCAGAGTCATACCACACATCTTCTGAGATCATCAGGGAGTGAAACTGAAGACTGAGTCAAAATAGATATGCAATATGCGATAGATATAGATATGCAAATGCTTGGAAACTGAACAACATGCTGCTAAATGAACAATGGATTATAGAAAAACGTTGCTGGATATGAGTGAAAGCATCAACACAACATATAAAAACCTACAGGACACAGTCAAGGCAGTGTTACGTGAAAAGTTCATTTCAATCAGTGCTTATGTCAAGAAACAAACAAAGGCACCAGGTAAACGGGCTAATCAAATGTTTGAAGGAGCTAGGACAGCAACACCATAATAATCCCAAGATTAACAGAAAAGAAGAAATAACCAGAATAAGGAAGGGAATAAACCAAATAGAGACCAGAAGAACAATATGTGAGAACAACTAATCAGAGCTGGGCATTTACCCTTAATGTTCCATTCTTCTCTTCTCTGGCTTCACTACCACACTGTAAGTGTGGAGGCTGTTTTGTTTGCTAATCTCCGTATTAACAGAGCTAAATACGATGAAATACTAACCAAAAAATCTTATTAAAATCTTACTAAGATTTCCAGCCTGCTGGGCAACCCTTCTTAGCCAACAAGATCACAGGAGCCCATTCCCTGAAAAACAAGAGTATTTAAAACAACTCATGGAAATTGTGTTTCATGAAAACAAAATGCATGGCCCCAAAATAAACTGAAGAGTCTTAAAGTCTTTTTATAAGTGTTTATGATTTTAATGATGCTGGTTTGCTTCTGTACTCTGCTTGCTAATAGAATAAGGCTTAACATAAGAGCAACCATTTTAAGAATAGCCGCCATGTTAGATATAAGTTTCTGTTTCCCCGAAATGAAGTAAGTAGTATAAGAATGAGGAAATTATTAGTTGTAGTTTTGAAATAGGCCGTTAGAGTAAAACTAGCCAATAGCAGAAAAAGGTCAAGTTGTTTGTGTAAGTTTATGGTATGTGGTTTTGAGACAATAAAAACCCTGGAGAAATGTTGTTCGCGGCAGCAGCAGCTACCAGGAGTACTGGGGCGTTGCTGCCCATTCGCGAATGAAATAAACCTCTTGCTGTTGCATCCTTCGACTGGTATGTGCTGCTTCACCGAGCGACCTCACGTCCCGTTCAGAAGGCCAGGTTTGTCCTCGGTCTTAACAAAACCTTACCTTTTAATTCCATTGTTTCACAAACTGAGGCCTCCTAGTGTATATATACATAGCTGTTGGTTCTATTTCCCTGGAGAGCTTTGGACTGATACAGTCACTTTCTAAGCACCTGTGTCAGGCTGTTTTACTCTGTCGAGCCTTTGTTTTCTGACCTGTAAAATGGGGAGAATTGTTTCTTCTCTCATAGGATTGTACAGTGATCCTCACTAAGGCCCCGGCAGGGCATGTGAGAGCACCTATGAGATGAATGCTCTCACTTGGCACAATCTTGGTGTTAGGGCTCATCCTATCCGGGAAGTTGTAGGGACTACTCTAGACTCCCATGCTCTCTCACCCTGCTGAGCTCCCAGAGCAGTCTGGGCTCACATCACTTTCCTGCTTCTGGCTTTTGTTGCGGCACTGCTGCCCAAGCCACACCCAGCACTCATTGGACCAGGTTTGGGGCTGGGGGCTCATCGAGCACATCCAGTACAACTCTCAAAATGACAGCAGAGGTTGCTGTCCAGGGTTCAGACACAGCCCCCATAGCAGTCTACTGAGCCCTGAATTTAAATTCATCCCACAGCCTTCTGTCTCAACAAGGTAATAAAAAATCCTCAGCCAGTGTATTATAGATGCAAAGGTGCGAGGCTGGCTCTCTGCTCTCTGCCACAAGCCAGGAGGAGGGAGGCACATCTGGCGGTGGGAGAGAATGAGCCTTGAAAGGGAGGAGGAACTCAGAGCAGCTGGAGTGCCACTGGCTGGGCAGAGAAGGATGGGACCCCTACAGTGCTAAGCCAATGCTTCCTGCCCTTGTGTGCTGTGACTTTCCAAGGCAATACTAGTTGTTTGCGCTAGGAAGGGAAAAGGGAAGGACTGCTTTTTTGATGCAGGTTATTAGCCTCAAAATGGGAACTGAGCTAGGCCTTGAGAAATGGCAAGGGTCGAGGGGTCACTCCTTGGGCCCAGCATTAATCTTTCTAAGCAATGGGGCTAGGATTCTCCAAGTTTCCTTCCCTCTGCCCAGAGTGTAGAAGGTGCTGTTGCTGTTGGATGGAGCTGATGGCAAGCTCAGCCACAAAGTCTTATTTAGGAACTTAAGCTTCCTTAGGTCCTGCCTTTCCCAGAGAGTCCCTCACATCCCATCCTCCCTCAAAAGACCTGGCACTTGAATGCCACAGTGGTGCACATGAGACCAATATTCTTCTCTACCCAGGGTCACCCATTTATGCTTACTCCCAATCAGTTTATCCATTTTTATGCAATGTCCATTTTCCTTATTTTTCTCCTGGGTCTGCATGTGGCTGGTCTGACTGGCCTGTTATAAACTCAGCCAAAACTCAGCTGGCTCTAGGCCAGAGGTGGGATTCAGCTCTGCCTTCCCCGTGCTCATTCTCGGGTAGGTTGGAAGTGGCAGTGACTCCCTGCAACATGCCGTTCCGGTGAGTCAGCAGAGTGGACAGTGCCACAGCAAGCCATGTGGGCACAATGAAGACCTCAGACAAAGAACAAAACAAGACAAAAAAGCTTGAGTATGTGTCAGCATTGCTACAATGATGGTTTTATGAACCTTTGTTTAATATCTGTCAAACCAATGGTTAAGAGTGTCATACTACAGTTTTAGTGATTTGAGATTACTTTAAAATTTACTTGCACGTGGGTTAGGTCATTGTAATGGCTATTTATAGGTGTTGTCTAGATTCTTGATAAACTTTTTTTAAACCTTTTACTTAGTGAAGCATTAAGCCTCCTCACCACAATGTAAATTTAAAATAAGCTGTCTCAAAAACTAAAAAGAGGGAGAAAGGGTTGGAGGAAGACGGAGTAGCATAGGAGGGAGAAGGGAATGTTGTTGTGTTCTCAAAAGTGTATCTACAAACTGTATTGAAGTTTTTTTTTTTAAAGAAAAAAGCTTAAAAGTCATGATTTTAGTTTTTTTTTAAGCTTAAGACCCCTATTTGAGCCAGTTGTTAGCCCTCTGCTGGCCAGAGTTTGTTGTCTGGGTTCGCCTAACATTCACAGAATTTTCTACCCACAGCCTGTCTCTGCACTGGAAGCTCCAGAAGTGTCCAGCTCCTACGCACAGCACATTGGGTCATGTCTCTGAGCCTTGGCCTGCAATGCCCGTTTTGTTCTTCAGGACCCCTCCTCTAGGCAGTTGTCCTGTCACTGCTATGCGCCTTCTGCCACACTCTGCACCTAATGAGTCCTGGCAGATACTGTCATTCACAATGATGTTTGTATATCAACATCTCCATTCAGCTACTCTGAGAATTTAGGAGCCTTTTCTGGAACAGTTTTGGGTCCCCAGCAACTCAGTATGGAGCCTGGAACAGAAGCAATGCGCAGATATTTGCTGTTTAACAAATGAGTAACTGAATAAATCAGTGTCCTACCTGTGGACACTTTGGTTTTCTGTGCTCATCAGCGTTGCTCCATGAGCCCACAAGTCTTGTGTGTGAGTTAATTCCAGACCCACTGAGGTTCGTTCAAAATCCTGTAAGGTCACAGTAGATCTAAGACATGCTGAATAGGGTCACAGGTGCTTGTGGTTGCACTTTGAGTCCCCAACCTGTCTGAGCAGGAAAAGCTATCAATGTTTCTTCATTCAGCCACCCTCTTAGGGCAAGAAATGATGTGTAATACATCTCTGGCTCCCAGTACCCAGCACAGGGCTTGGCCCAGACTGATTGCTTGGTAAATGTTTGTTTTGCATTTTTCTCCCTAACGTTTCTATAGGTAGGAAACTGAAAGCCCAGAGAGGAAAAATGAGATGGTTGAGTCATATGACAAATTTCTGAGAGTCTGGATTCTTGCCTGGATTTCCTGATTTCTAAGAACCCAGAATCTAATCCACCTTTCCTAAGGTCATATTTCTTGCCACAGACTTTAATGACTTAGTTACAATCTGTCTTCGATCATGATGGGTCCCACATGGATGAGCTAGTGCTGCTCTAAAGCATAAAAGCCTTGGAGGCTGGCAGACCTGAGCTTGAGAACTGGCAGAGGCACCTGCTGACCACATGACCTTGGGCTAATCCTCTAATTACCTTGAGTATCAGTCCCTGCCCCTCCACTCCCACCAAATGGGGACCGTTAGACTGATCTTTGAAAACTGTAGTTAAAGTTCAAGTTAATTTGTGCCATTTACTTAGAGCATCTTGATCTGAGGCTAGGCACTCAGAATGATGTGATTTTACATTGTGTTCAAAGCTGGCCTACAGCCTAAGCCACCACCTCCAGAGATTGTCTGCCCTTACCGAGACTCCCAGTCTAGGTGTCCTGCCATTCCGATATTTTAATATTCACAGTGCTACAGTTCACTGTGAAACTGCCACTGACCATAAAGCTTGACATTTTGAAGATCAAAGTGCTTTGAATTAGTCATGCACATGTGAAATCATTGTTCTTTCTTGTCCCGTTCTGGAATCTAAAAATGACTTTCAGTAGAGTCCAGTAACTTTCCTTCAGCAATCACCTTTCAGTGAGGCACGGAGTGCTTCGGGCCAAGTGAAAAGTGTCACTCAAGAAAACCAAGGCAGCGTGTGCCAATATGCTTGGAGAGGGGGTCTGTTCTGCCTAGCACAGCGGCCTTCTGCTTTCCTGGAGAGCAATGGGGGCTGGAGGGTCAGGCTGGGGCAGGCAAGGTGGGTATACAATCCCACTGGGCAAAGAAGGAAAGCAGGCGCTGAGAGATAACGGGACTCTAGGGCCAGAGCCTGGTTCTGTCCTGAATAAGTTGTGGAACCCCAAGGGAACTTATATTTTGAGCCAACATTTTTCCATTTGCACGAAAGAGCAACTATTCATAGGGCTGCCATGAAAACTAAGTAAATTAATAAAGCACATACTTCCTGGCACTGCAAGTGTACAAAGCCAAACTTTCCTTGCCTCAGGAGCTTCCCAACTACCCAAGACTCAGCTGTCTCCCTTGGGCTTTATGTATCATGAATTCCCAGAATCCAGGAGATACCTGTTTGCATACTTCATTTCTAAAGTGTTTAGCCAAAGGGAGGTGAGCCGGAGACTTACCCATCTGTCAGCACAGTCAAATAAGGAAAGAGTGTGGCTACAATTTTCTTGTGTGAACTCAAGAGAAGAAACCCTTTTATAATAAAACTGGCCATCCAGCTTCCAGTGTTCTTGGTGGTGTGACCATTTCTCCAGCCTGTTGGCTTGCCAGCCATCTCTGTAGCAGATTTCTGATGTCCTAGGCGCCACCACAGAGGAATCACATAGAATTGTGATACGTATTACAAACTGTATACTGAGACCATCCAGGCCTGCAGAAGTCTTGGCCACACCTTCAGGTGGGCAGCATAAGCATTGCCCACCCATTTCCTAACTAATTAAGAGACCACCAATGGGGAACATCTTACCTGTAGGTTCCCATCCAATAAGGAGGGGTCAGAGAACGCTTAAAATCCCAAGACTCTTCCTCAAACCTTCGGTGTCTCTCTCCCTCCCCTTTAAGAGGCACCCCACCTCCCGGCTTTCTCTCCGGACATGCTTTCCCCTTTCCTCTCCCTTGTCTGCTCACCTGGGCCCTTCGCAAATAAACTTTTCTGTCTGCAACAGATTCCTGGGTTTTTATTTCTATAATAAGCTGAGGAAAGAACCCACCGGACTTTTCTGGTAACATATACCTTCCCAGGAGCCAGTTAGTCTGGGTGCTAAGTACTTTCACACAGTGGCTCATTCAATCTTGCAAAAACCCTGGGGAATCTGTACTTTCAGAAATAAGGAGCATGGAACCCAGAGTAATGAAATAACTTGCCCAAAGTCACACAGGACTTGGGAGTGGCACAGCTGGGATTTAAATCAGACCTGTTTCATTGTGGAGCCTGGACCTCCAACCATTGAGTCTCACCAGTTTAAGTCTCTCCGGCATGCTCGTCCTGGCCTGAGCCTGCCTCACTTGATTGTCCTGGCTTTCTCTGTATCTGAGTTAGGAAACGTGATAGCCCAGGACAGCATGGCGCATGTAGTCGGCTCACACCTGCATGAATGTAGTGTAGTATTCAGCTAGACGCCAGAGAGCTACATGGATGGGTTTGGGGTTTATATCCTAGCTCTCATCAGAGGACACTATGGGAAGCAGCCTTATGACGCTATGGTTGGCATCTGCTGAAGGAATGCGCACAGGCTAGAGGCTACCACTTCCCCCTGGCTCCCTTGGAGAGATGCTCCTGTAAGAGCTCAGTGCTGGGAGACAATCTGCAGGGCCTTGCTGCTGTGGGCCTTTTGTTGTTGACCACAAATGATGAATAAGCAAGCAAATCCAAATCCCCAGTCCCTGGTCACACACACCAGGTTGACATGCATGGTCTTCAGGGCTGGTTCCTGCCTCACCACAACCGGTTGCCGCAGGACTCACTGTACACAGAGACGCCCTTGACTCACTGACTGTCTAAGGCTCAGCTCTCTCAGTGCCTGAGCAGACACCCGTGCAAGCTGTCATTCTGTCTTCCCTTGGGGAATCACAAGAGGGAGACAAAGAGCCCTGAAGGATAAGCCCTTCCAGGTGAAGGTCAAGTTCCCTGTGCTGAAAAGCTCAGGAGCGGTACTGAAATTTCTATCTGCACTGTGGTATGAGGGGGAGAGTGGAGCAGCAAAGGGATGGATGGAAGGCAGGATTGGAAAAGAAAGCAGACAAAGAAAAGAAAACCAAGTTGTCTTCATGCATGGGGATGGGGTTACAAAGCAGAGGGAAAGGCGAGTGTGGGGTGACTAGGAGACCCTGGTCAGAGCCCTATTGAAGCACTGACATTTACTTCAGTTAAGGCGTCAGAACACTAAGCAACGTGCTCAGGTTTGTCTAAACAGAGGATACTAAATGGAGAAATTTGTAGTGAACTTGAGCGTAAAACATTTCTACTTTCTGGCTGAAGACAGGGAGCTAAGGAGGAAGAAGGAGAAATGGGAGGTGAGAAGGGAGGAAGTGGAGGCAGTGAGAGCCAGAAAAACAGGGACAAGCGAAGCTTTGCAGTACATGTATGGGGGAAGGTGCATTAGAAAGACAAAGAGAAAAGAGAAATGAACAAGGAGAAATGCAGGCCCCGGTCTCCCAAGGATTAACTCCACAGCTTAGCTTGTTTCTCAGAGCATAACAGGATTGGTAATTTTGGCCTGATACATATAGCCACTGGCTTAACCGCAAGTTCCTGCTTCCTATTTGTCAAGTTATCTGCCAGGGGATTGGATAAAACTCAAGGGATTTAGGGTGGCCACGAGAGGATTGGATAAACACTGGGAGGAACTGAAGGGATTTAGGGTTGCCACTACTGGGAGGAACTGAAGGGATTTAGGGTGGCCACTACTGGGAGGAGCTAAGCAGAGTATAAAAGAAAGTCTGGAGTTGCAATAAAGATCATTCTGTCATCGATCGGCATTCGGTGTACTGCGTGTTGCCTTGTCTTGTCTCTCTGCGTTGTCTGCGTTGCAACCCTAGTCCCTCCGCTCGGCTCGGGGTACGTGGCGACGAGGGTGTTGCCAACATCTGGAGGTTCCCACCGAGATTGAGAAAGAGAGGATACGACGAAGGGTCGTCCCAAGAGGCTGGCCAGCTGATTCAGGTAAGTGGGACGTATTGTAAGTCTCTCCTAAACTGGTAGGAGAGGGAGGTTCATTTTGAAATAGAGTCAGGTTTTAGTTTTATTTTGAAATACAGTTAGGTTTTAGACTTATTTTGAAATATAACCAGGTTTTGGATTTATTTTGTAAGTTTTCGATTTATTTTGAAGTATAGTCAGGTTTTAGATTTATTTTGAAGTATAGTTAGGTCTTGGTGTTTAATTTATCCGGTGAAAAGGACGATAAAATGGGTTCTGCCTTCTCCCGGGATAAATTGGCCACTGAGCTTGAAGAACTTCTACACCAACTGGGGATGCCAGTTAAATTTAAAATGATTAGAAATTTTGTTAAAGCCATTCAATCTAGCAGTCCTTGGTTTATTGTTTCAGGCAACTTGAGTATTCCCGATTGGGAACAGGTTAAGGCCAATTTACAATCCTGTTTACAAAAAGACCCAGATAATTTCCCCATTGTTAACTTTTCTTTGTGGCGCTTAATCCGTGATTCATTATTTACTGATAAAGTGAAAGTTGAGAGACAGTTAAGAGAAGTACAGACTACTTTTGAAGGAATCCAGAGGTGGGAAGTTCTACGGTCCTTGGAAGCCTGGAACGAGGCGGCCTTTAGTGAAACCACCCCGAGTGAGACCTCTTCTTTAGAGGAGAGTGAGGTCTCTTCTTTAGAGGAGAGTGAAGCCTCTTCTTCAGATGAGAACGAGGCCTCTTCCTCGGAAGAGAGTGAGGACAAACGAGATGAGGAGGTTTTCTTAAAGCGGAAAATTAAGGATAAAGAGAAGGTTTTCTTAAAGCGGGAAATTAGGGACATTAAAAGAAAGTTAAAGAAAGCAGGAATAGGTGCATGTTCCTCTGGCAAACTGTCCAGTTCCAGACCACCACCATATGTCCCTAATTTTGTGACCCCTACCGCTCCTCCTGAGGAGGAAACCGTGGGCCATTCACCCAATAATTACCCCACGTGGCCATGGAGTGACGGCCTCACTGATCAGCCGGTGGGTGGGGTTCGATGCTTCCCTGTAATAGAGGTCCCAGTTCGAGGAGGTCCCCCTCGCCGGGAGCATCAGCCCCTTCAATTTAAAGACCTCAAAAATGTAAAGCAGGCTTTTAAAGATTATGGTGCCCAGGCACCCTTTACTCTTGCACTCATAGAATCCTTTTTGAGTTTGAATCTTACTCCTAGTGATTGGATGCAATTGTGCCGCTCTGCTCTCAATGGTGGTGACTTTCTCCTATGGAAAGGGGACTTTCAAGATAGGTGCAGATTTTTTGCTGAGCAGAACGCTGCTGGGGGACATGCAGATCGAAGCCTTGAAATGCTTACTGGCACTGGACCTTTTGAGGGCATCCAACAACAAGTTAATTATGACCTAGGAGTTTATGCACAGATAGCAAATGCAGCCCTTGGAGCCTGGAAGGCCTTACCTAATGCTAATACAGGAGACCAGCTTTCCAAGGTCTTGCAAGGCCCTACAGAACCTTTTCAAGAATTTGTGGACCGTATTATGCAGGTTGCTACTAAGATCTTTGGTAACGTGGAACCAGCAATGCCAGTAATTAAGCATATAGCCTTTGAGAATGCTAATAAATATTGTCAGGATGCTCTCAGGTTCCACAGAGATAAGTCCCTGCATGATTATCTTAAAATTTGCAGACATATTGACTCCACCCATGCCCTTGGGCAAGTGATAGCAGCCGCTGTTCAACACCCTCAGCCCCACCCTAGGGCGCCTCCCAAAACCTGTTTCAGATGTGGACAGCCTGGACATTTTAAAAAACAGTGCCCCAAAATTCTGCGACAAGGAAGATCACCCCCACAATCCTTGCAGGCCCCAGATCTTTGTCCAAGATGCCATAAAGGCTATCATTGGAGCAGTGATTGTAGGTCCAGATATGATGCCCAAGGCAATCCCCTATCGGGAAACGGGGTCAGGGGCCCGCTCCGGGCCCCCCAACCTCAGGTGTACGGAGCCCAGCAGACACCTGTAACTTCCGGAACAGCGCAGACTCCTTCCAGAGTCCCTCTCCCACGGCGAGGAACACCGACATTTCAACCCTCCTCAGAGCAACACCAGGTAGCGCAGGACTGGACCTCTGTGCCACCTCTGGAGAGGTATTGACCCCGCTCCTGGGACCCCAACGGATAAAAACAGGAATCAGGGGCCCCTTACCTAAGAATACCTTGGGCCTGATCCTAGGAAGAAGTAGTGCTACTATGGATGGAATCAGGGTACTACCAGGAGTGATAGATGAGGATACCCCTGCAGAAATAGAAGTCATGGCAGAATCAGCCAAAGGCACTATAATCATTCCACCAGGAGCTAGATTTGCCCAGCTAATCTTGATCCCCAAGGTTCCAACTGACAACCCCATTCTTAAGAGAGATAGACAAGGAGGATTTGGACATTCTGGCCCCTTGGCATGTTGGGTCTCCGACATGCAAACCCGACCCACCTTACAGTTAGAGATAGAAGGGAGAAAATTCACAGGTTTACTTGATACCGGAGCTGATAGTACAGTTATATCCCAGGCACAGTGGCCAAGTTCCTGGCCATTAGAGGCCACCCCAACCGTTCTCCAAGGGATAGGAACTTCTCAGCCACAGAAAAGTGCCAGGTTGTTAAGGTGGAAGGATCAAGAAGGGCATTCAGGAGTTTTCCAGCCGTATGTCTTACCACATATTCCTATCAATCTGTGGGGACGAGATTTGTTGAGTGCCATGAATGTTGTATTGACCTCTCAGCCTGTGCCAAATATGCTTAATAGACAGGGATACTTTCCTGGAAAAGGTTTGGGCAGACATCTTCAAGGTGACCCCCAACCAGTCTGTGACAGGGTTAAAAATTAGAGGCTGCAATTGAATTGGTAAAGGAACAGCTTGAGAGAAATTAAAAGAAGCCCATTGTTTACAGGCCTTTGCCTATATTTTAATATAACTCACAAAACAGGCATTCCTTATAATCCTCAGGGTCAAGCCATTGTCGAACGTGCCCTGGAAAGTTCAGCTTGCTCAGCTGACCCTTCAACGCCTGTGTGTCTGTGAAGTCAGTTTAAAGATAACTGGGGAATGCTCATCTTTCATTCGCCTTTTATGTAGCTCCTACAGAGCGCCATTGGCTTCGCCCTGCTAAGAATAAAGGCCAAGTAAAATGGAAAGATCTGGCCACAAATAAATGGCGAGGACCAGATCCAGTACTAACGTGGGGGCGAGGCTCTGTTTGTGTTTTTCCCCAGGATGAAGAAACACCTAGATGGGTTCCCGAGAGACTTACACGACAAATCTCCTTGGCTCCAACTCAACATGATCCCACTCCTAATGATGTTCTTGCAGGATAGGAGACCCTGACAGCAGTGGTGCAACTTCCTGATATCCTGCCCATGGGAAACGCAGATCTCCAGCTGCTCCCCGATTTACCATCATATATGTGTTACCCCTGTGAAATGGCATTTAACTGGCAGCATGGATGTTTTAGGAACAAAGCGGAATCTTGGCCATGGGGCTGATGGTCGTAGCCATGATTGCAGTACTGTTTAGTCTTCTTTGCCGCCTATGCAGGCAACAAGCCTGGGAGCAGGTCATTATTTGACAAACCATGATGGTTTTAGCTGTGGAAAACCCTAACGCTCAAGTTTGGTGAACTTGGTGTGATGGGCAGCCAGAGACGGGTAAGATCTGGCAGCGCTGATGACCAACCTAAGACAGGGATTCCCCAGGTGGGGCTCCCCATGACGGGTAAGGCGTCAACTGACTGCTGGACAACCTAAGACAGGCGTCCATTAAAAAAACAAAAAAAGGGGGACATGCAGGCCCCGGTCTCCCAAGGATTAACTCCACAGCTTAGCTTGTTTCTCAGAGCATAACAGGATTGGTAATTTTGGCCTGATACATATAGCCACTGGCTTAACCGCAAGTTCCTGCTTCCTATTTGTCAAGTTATCTGCCAGGGGATTGGATAAAACTCAAGGGATTTAGGGTGGCCACGAGAGGATTGGATAAACACTGGGAGGAACTGAAGGGATTTAGGGTTGCCACTACTGGGAGGAACTGAAGGGATTTAGGGTGGCCACTACTGGGAGGAGCTAAGCAGAGTATAAAAGAAAGTCTGGAGTTGCAATAAAGATCATTCTGTCATCGATCGGCATTCGGTGTACTGCGTGTTGCCTTGTCTTGTCTCTCTGCGTTGTCTGCGTTGCAACCCTAGTCCCTCCGCTCGGCTCGGGGTACGTGGCGACGAGGGTGTTGCCAACAGAGAAAGATCGAGGGGGAAGGAGGATGGCCTGGCAAGTGGGAGGGATGTTCTTGCAGAGAGAAACCTGGAAGAATTGAAGAGGTTGTGCTCCTCCTTCTTCTCCTCCTTCTTCCCGACCCCGCACTGGGTCTCGGGCCAGACAAAGGACTGGCTGCCTTCCAACCCTCCAGGCAGACTGGGAACTTGACTCACACAGACAGCCATGCACCCTGGGGGCCAGGAGAGGGCACTTCAACCTCAGGCAATGGCAATGGAGCCACAGCTGGTGTTCCCTGCAGGCAAGAAGCTGGGAGGAAGGGGCTGGGAAGGCGAAGCCAGACTCCTGCCCACAGCTTTTGGGCTACCAGCCATGAGAACAGCACCCTCCTGATGCAGCCAGGTCTCTGCACATACAGGTTGGCCTCCGCACATGTCTGGGTCCTTCTCGGCTACCTCCCCATCAGCCCAGTGCCTCCTCTGCGTTCTGCCCCCACCCTGCCTTTTTCTAGATCTACTTTCTCTTCTAAAGAGCAGCCCACCTCCAAGTTCTCCCTGCGTCCCTCCCTCTCCCCTTGTCCCTTGAAGAATCAATCCTTCGTTGAGTATGGAGCAGAATCATTTTCCAAATAATTTCTCACCTGCTATGTCATTTGATTAGCACAACCACTCACAAAGTGGGCTTCATAGGGAATGGGAAATCGAGTCATGGAGATAGGGTGTCAGTTCTCTCTGATCACAGGAAACATAAAAAAAATCCCTGGATTGTCCAGGTATGAAATTCCAGGATGAGGACCTAAGCGTCATAACTGAGCACCGGACACCAAATTCCAACACAGGTTGCACCCTGGCCCAAAACAGGCTGTACCCTGGCCCAACACAGGCTGCATGCTGGCCCAGCACAGGCTGCACCCTGGCCCAACACAGGCTGCACGCTGGCCCAATACAGGCTGTACGCTGGCCCAACACAGGCTGCACGCTGGCCCAACACAGGCTGCACGCTAGCCCAACACAGGCTGCACTCTGGCCCAACACAGGCTGCACCCTGGCCCAACACAGGCTGCACGCTGGCCTCAGGCTGTCAGCTTTATCACGGGCTGAGTCTTGCGACTAGTCAGTCATGACTTTGTCTTTTTTTTTAAATTCTGAATTATGCATAAGGGTATAGATACTGGAGTCTGACTTTTTCAGGATATGTCAGTATTCCAAACATGCTTTAAGAAGATTGCTGCCCAAGATCCAAAGAATCCCTGATGAGTCTTAAGGACCCTTTGTGGAAGGTTCCATGGGGCATTCAATCCAAGCCCAGAAATGTTCTACTTAACTTTCACTGACTGACAGCACTTGACTGGCCATAGTAACAATAGCAATATCATTTACTGAGTGACTTCAGTGGGCCAGATAATCTCTTAAGCATCTGAGAACATCTGTTTCCATCTACTTGAAGCAACCCTGTGAGATACATTTCATAGCAGCCATTCTTATAAAAAGGCTAACAAGGCTCAGAGACACAGTCATTTGCCCAAGGTCACACAACTGGTGAATAGCAGAACTGAGATTTGCACCCAGGTGAGGCCTGTGGCAAAAGCCATGATTTTTCTCATTGTCTTGATTAACAACAGCACCTCTTCAAGCTATCTCAATCATTAGCTCCTCAAACACACGTTTGGGTTCTTCAAAGACAGTGTCTCTTGAAGGGCAGAGGACCTAAAATCTGAATAAACAGGGTCAGGATTCCAGAAGATAATGCCCCATTGCCTATCTGCTTGTATTCCTCTGCCCAACTCTGAATTTCTATATTTCCCAGGCCTGGGATGGCCCCTGGCTTAGAATGGAGCATCCAGTTATAGATGGCACCCCCTAGTGTTCATCTCTCTTGAGTGTTGCAGGATCAAATGAGAATGATAATTCTGGAAGCATTTTATGCACTTCTGAATGGCCTGCTCAGGGCTTGGCATTCTGTAACAGACTAATAAACAGTGCAAATGTATTTGACTTTGACATAAACTCAAGCACTTTCTGTCTCCTCTATCCTCTCCACTCACTCATGGCAAAACCTACATAGAGTGAGAGCAGCGGGACTAATCCCCGCCATCCTCTAGGTTCCACCTTGCATTCTTCCACCCGCAACTCCCACCTCCTGTCGCCCCAGATACATCAACAAGCCAAGCACAGCCGCAGCCCCAGCTAAAGGCCCTTGTCTCAGAGAGAGTTGGCAGCTGCCTCCTCTTATTGGCAACACATTTATCATCTTGAGGAAAATATTGATGGATTATAAACCCCAGACAGGCAGTGTGTCTTGGCTGCACATGCAGCCTGAAGTGAGGGGGAGGTGCATCAGGTCCTTCTGGATGAAACAGAGGGTCAGCAGTACCATGGAGAATGGTCAAGACCCAGAAGTGAGACAACACCCTAGGCATGGGTGTGTTCAGTACATGGTGGACGTTCAATGAATGTTAGGATGAAAAACCTTTGTCCCAACACCTTCATTTTACAGATGGGATGCCAGGAAAAGTGGGGATTTGCACAACAGCACACAGCAAGTTAGCAGCAGAAAGCAGTAAGTTCAATATGAGAAGCCAGGTAATGGTTCTTGGAGGAAAAAAGGATTCCTTTGACATAGTTTCAGAGCTAATTTCCCAGGAAACACACACTTTAAAGGTGAAAGGAGTGAGAACGACAGGCAGGTATGACTTGGTGTGTACCTGAGGAGCTTGTGACTGTGATAGGTCTGCCTCCCTATCATAGCCATGGTGACACTGGTGTGGTTATTAATCACCAGTCCTTCGCCAATTAGGGCCATAGCCTTTCCCAGCCTCAGTGCCTCTCTCTTCTCAGTGCCTACCCCAGGCACAAGAAGAAAGCACATATCTTCATATGTTGGACTCTACATATATTGTCTTTTACCCAAAAGCACTTTAGTCTCTTCTCATTTTCTAGGCTTGGTTTAAGTGATATGCTTTCTTATGTGCGCACCTATTCCCACCTCTGGTCCCCAAGGCTGGGTTAGATGCTCTTTGCTCCATCGTTTTCTTGTCCATCTTCTCTAACACATTGGGAACATCTCTGGGCAGATCTCAGCATTCCTAGGAACTAACATGGAACCTGACCCATTGCAGGTAGTCAAGAAGTACAGCGCTGAGTTGTAGACTTTATATGGCATTGCCTTCCACAGAAATAAAGAAAGGATTTGCCTCCCATTGGCTTTTGCTTTGACCCCTATGACCACATAGAACAAAGCACTCCTTTTTCTCCATAATAGGTGTTTGGAGAGTTGACCAATGCCTTTTTTTCCCAGGAAGGATAACCTTCAATTCCATTACCAGTTCCCCAGGTCATAACTTTGGGTGGGATGATGGACCATCTTGGTTGTCCAGAACTATCCTGGTTTTAGCACTGACTGTCTCCTAAGCCTATCAGTCTTATGTAAGCCAAGAGAGTTGGTAAGCCCTGACCCCTTAGGCCCATGCCACATCTGATCATTGTGTAAGATAGAGTTGGATCAGAGATGAACACAGAACTCCAGAGGTCAATGATAGCAGGGCAACAAAAGACTGGCACTGCTTGATGCCAGATCTGCTCTGTGCCTGCAGCCCGAGCCAACATTGGTTCTGGCAGCAGGATAGTATATGTTAGATGATGGGGCTGACACATTTCCCTGTTGATCAACAGTAAACTTAATGTCAGAAAAGATTCCTGAACTGTTTCACTCTGTAGGAAACCATGTGTCCCCAAATCACATATTCCTATGTTGCTTTTGATTTCTTTGCTATGCTCTAAAAGAAGAAATTATTCAACACCTTTGTTCTAAATATTGCCCAAATCTCCTCACTCCGCATACTTGAGGCACTCACCCATTCCCTAATCATGTGCTCAACATCTAGAACTGGCCGACAACCCCTCTCATTGTCCTTTGGGTTACTCAAAGTTAGGCACAAACTTGCAACTGGTTGGAACTTACCTTAAATAATGTCCCTCCATTCTAGAGGTTCTCCTCATATTTTTACAAGAAGATGGAAGCACAAGTAAGGATGCGAATGTGTGGACACAAATGCACAAAGGGTCAAATACTGAAGAATGAACCAAGATGGCCACTGACCATCAGCTAACACCCATTAAACCATGTCAACTCTCCTATCACCAATGCAGTTTCCATGGAACCTTGAAGTGCTGCTAGCAAAGGCTGACAGTTATTACTATAAAGTAACTCTACAACTTCGCGATTGGTACTTCTCTGCTGAGAGTAATATTAACAACATTTTGAATTATGAGTATAAACTTGACAGCAGTGGAGAAAACCCATGGAAATCTTAGGGGATGGAAGAGGTTGGGGAGAGACAACAGCAGTTTGTTTTCTCAAACCAGGGCAGGGGGGATATTCAGAAAGCAATTGCGCATTTTTATTTGGAGGTAAGAGGCAGTCCAAGGTAGCTGCATGGCAGCTCAGCAGGACACCACAGGGAGAGGGATCTGGTAGGCGGGGTCACCAATGGGTCAGTTTCAGAGACAGGCCTTAGGGTGGGATGGCAGGAGCCAGAGAATAGTAAGAACTGGATAGGGCATCCTAATCTCTTGAGGTTTCAGAAACAGGATTTTGTCTTTCATGAAGTGCAGGGAAAGTGGGCTGACTGCAGAGCAGGGAGGTGGGGATGACAGAAACTCTCTAGGCTGGGAGAAGAGAGCACAGAGTGCGAGCTGGCCCAATGTGGATTTACATTTCCACTCTAGTGCCAGATATCTGTGCAGTCCTGGATGTGCTATTTGATTTGTGTGTGTGTGTGTTTCCGTGTCCCTACTTATAAAATGAAGATGCTATACCAAAGGTCCAAATCAAATGAATTTTATATATCTACAAGTAAACTTGAAGATCATAGATAGCGTTTCTTCTCCTAAGCTAAAGATAGGAGACTTAGGACTCAGAGCAGGAAAAGACTGCCCCAAGCCTAAATGGCAAGCAAACTATTTCTACGATTGCTATTACTATTATCATTTGTTCATTCATTTAGCCAGCTGATCAGTAAGCATTCAGAGTTTAAGATCAAAATGTAGTCTACATCTGTTGGGAGGGGAAAATAGAAAGCAACTGGCAGAGTTTGTTTGCTGTTCCACAAGCCTTCTGACACAAGCTTGTCTGACTTCTGAATTCTGACAAAGCTAGACTCGAGGTGTGGCAAACCTGAACTGGAACGTTCTTAAGTATGTTTTAGAAGATGATCAACAGGTCAGACCTTATTGCTTCCTATTCTGTTCTTTTCTTAAGAAGTGAAGCCCCCTCCACCCTAGCAAGAACAAAACTTCAGGTAGAATCCTTCTTCCTATCATTACACCCCCACCTGAAAAATTTCACTGAACAGCTCAGGTCACACAATGCCATGCCCTGGTGGTGAGCCAAGTGGATCAGCAGGTGCTGGTGAGGGCCTGCTTTCATTTCTTTCTTTCTTTTTTTAAAATATATTTTTATTTTGAATTTTGAATTGTGGTACAATTTTGTATAGGCTGGGATCTCCCCGCAACTCTCACCCCCCTACTCCCACCCCCCATCCTGCCTCCATTTCATCCCTCACTTCTCTGCACTCACTGAGGCAGGGCCAACCTGGTGTTAGACTGGACAGGCAAATGGACTTAAATCAAGACTAGACAGCTTTCGAAAGGGAGTAAGGCTAAAGGTTGTGCTGGAGATGAGAACATTCTTTTCACCAGCCATAAACAGGAAGCCTACCTTGACTTGGGCTAGAAAGAAAATCACTCCCTCATTGTGACTTTCTGGTACTGTGCAGAAAAGCCTGTTGTGAATTTGTCCAAAGTTCAGGCCTCTCTCCAGAACTACATGTCCACAGAATCATCTGCCTCCCGAATGTCTCCATCTGGGTGTCATATGAACCTTTCACACACAACACATCACATATGGAGACCAAAACATGCCACTTTCAAACAATCTCTGTAGCAACAGCTCATACTATGTACCTTGTATTTAAATTAAGATGCCCAGGTGTAATCTTTGACTTTTCTCACTATTCCACATTCCATTAATTGGCACCAATAGTCAATCCTACCTATTAGATACTGATGCATGTTATTAAGATGGAGCTGCTTTAGTTTTGGATTCGTCTGAGAACCCACATTTCAAAGAGAGGCATAAAGCCACCATCAAAGACTTGACAAAGAAAACCAGAAAAATAGTTATACAAATTATTCCAGCTTTATTACACATGAAGGGTACTTGGCGTGCTGTGGTGATTCCAACAAGGAAGCACAACTGGATCCCTAGGAATTAAGAAAGCAGCAAGAAGCAACCGTGAAAGCAGGTGCATTTGTGCACGCTAGCAGGTCTTCAGCACCGGAAAGAATACGTGTGAAAGAGTGTATGGTGCTTGCCCACATCAACTCATGAACACATCTCCTAGGATGCTCTCTGCCCTTTTCCTCCTCTCCCTCTTCAGCCCAGTCTCAAAAGGTGAACAGCTATTAGCCATATGGGGAAAGACTGGAAGCCAAGTCAGGGAAACAGAAGATACCAGCCTGACTCCGAGCCCCTCCATCACCATCAAAGACCTCATAGTCCTGTCTGGGATAACTGAGCTAGGGTGGGGAGGACTTTTACTTTGAAGATGTTTTGATTGGATCAAACAGTCATTGCTGAGCTGAGACTCTCTGTGACTAGAATTAATTAAAAAAACTTTTAATTTCCTGAGATTGATTGGAAACTTGTAGGGTCTGCCAGTGCTTTCATATCCTCAGGTGTATAATCTATATCCATTTATCCGTAAGGCCAGTGGAGGAGAAAGAGTAAAGTTGCTGCATGATGATATCGGAATACTGCTTGTTCAATGTTCTTTTTCCCGATTTCATAAACCCTCTAAGCTAAAGATAGGAGAATGCCTTCACAGTTGGGCTCTGTTTATATTGCCTGATCAGCTGCTGCACCTGGCCTAGTGCCAGCTCTCTTCCAAAATCCTGCACAGGACATCCTCTCTCTGGCATCTGGGATCTCCTCTGTCCTTCCTGTGTCAGGAAGGCTGTTCCACCTTTCCTTTCCCACCCACATCCCCAGCTCTGAGCCCTGGTTTTCCCAGGAAGTTCTTCTCACTCTTACCCTGCCAGCCTGGTTGGATTAGGTGCCTTCCATGTGCTTCTTCAATCAGCAGATCTTCTTTCTGCTGAAACTTTCACTTCTCTGTGACACCGGGGTCTTTGTATCTTTCCCCCTTCCTTCAAAAAGGTCTTCTCCTTGAAAACAGGACCCATGCCTGCTTCACCTGTCTCTGCTGCCTAGTGAGTTGTGCTGAGTGGATGAGTGAACAGATGCGGGCTTCCGTGTCTAATGTATGTGTTCGGGGACTCCATTGGAGATGTATAGCAAGGTCTGAATTGAAAGCAATCCAGTCGACTAAAGTTGAAGCCTCAGCAAATTCTCTTTGCCACTCTAGCCATGCTCTTCTCTTGCAGCCAGCATTTCCAATGTGCTCCCCGCTCCAAGCCTGGGTAGAAACCAGTCTTGTCAGGACCTAGGCCTAACTCAAAATTCTGTTTCCCTTGGACTTTGTAACCAGACCATAAGCAAAGGCCAGTGAGGATCTGGGTCACCAGTTATTCAACAGTCAGTGTATAGTATATACTCCAATACATTACTTCCTTTAGCCCTGTCACACTCCCTTGTTGCAGTTCAGGAGACTGTAATCCAATGAAATTGTGCAATTCACCCAAGTTGGCACATCTTGCATGTGACTGGGCCAAGCATCAAACTCAGATATGTCTGGATCTTCAGCCTGGTCTCTTTGAATAGCACCATACCTTTTGATAATCATTTCTATTTAGTTCCCATAGCAAAGATTGGATAGGTATGAAGGTCCTTGGTCCCTTTGTGAAGGTGAAGAAGCTTACCTCGGGGAGGTTGGAGGACTCACTGAAGGGCACTCTCCAGCATGACGCTGATGTCGTCATCAGAGCCCTGGTCTCCTGACTCGCAGTCTGGAGGACACTTTCTCCCAGCCCATATTGTCGTTTCCATCAGACCATGTAATTTCTTTTTCTGATTGGGACACAGAGCCAGCAGCCAAAAGATCACAATCTGTCTGCCTGAAATCTCCCTCTGCTTTGAAATGAGAGGGTTTCTTTTTTTTTTTTTTTTTGCAATGTATTTCAAAAAGGAACCAGGTTAAACCACCCTTGTGCACACTGAGTTGGCCTGAGTTTCCCTGGTCCAGTTCCAATTTCCTCTTCTCATCTTCGGGGTGACAGGACAAGGCAGGGTGCCTCCAACAGCACTGTGGCCAGCTCAGCTGGTGCATGGCCTCTCATTTCACCCTGCTCTCCTTCCAATCACAAGCTCCTGTTCCTCTGTGCCACCCCATCCACTCAACTGTCAGCTTTTCTTAGCTTTGTGCTCTAAATATCCCATGGGCGCCATCTTGGCCTAGGCCTCGACCACCCCTACCAGGATGATTGTATCACACTCCCCACGCTTGCATCTGCCTTTGATCTTGGCCCTCCCAGCTCTCCTTTCCATGGCTGTGACAGTGACTTTCCACTCTTCTTTAAAATTCTCATTTTGCTTTTTATTGCTTTCATCTTCAAGCACAATTTCCTTACAGATTGCATTGCAGACTTATATCCTGGGTCTGAAGTCCTGCAACCACCATGGACCACTTCTAGCTCCTATGCAATAACCTTTCCCACCCAATCTCCATGTCTACTGCATTCTCCCCCAAACAACACAGCCCAACTCAGTTTGATAAGTTTCTACCCAGTCCTAAAAATCCAGCTTACATGTGTCTTCCACCGGGAAGCCTTCGCTGGCTCCCGAACTCTGAGACTTCCTCTGTATCCACGTAAAGACATTTTTGTTTACTGCCACACTGTCTGTGCTGGAACTTCACTTGATCTATGTCAGGAACTAAATAGATATGTGTTAAAGGAGAGTATCCCATGGTCTTCTGCAATGCCTCTACCATAGAAGTTATCATACATGTTATTATCATTGTCTCTTTCCTTTTTTTTTTTTGTCTCCCCAGGTGAGAAAGCTCTGATTCAGGATTTACTTTCTTGTTCAGTATTTTTTCCCTAGGTGCATTGAGCATATCTTTATATTTACTAAGGATGAATGAGGATTGAGTCTGGAGGGGCAAAAGCCCTAGGCTTAGGTAGGGACACTTTCCTCAGAAACAACAAATTCCCAACAAGAAGTCGTGTCAGATGTGCTAAGGGAGAATATAAAACTGGACATCGGAAAACAATGGCATAGTGCTGACCTCTTCCAGAGTGACCTGTGTGTATCTCATTGTGAACAGTGCTGTGGGACACGCTCCTTCTAGCCAACTCCTTCTACCTTCTCTGCACCATAATGTAGGAGAGCAAAGCAGATTCAGTGGGAGATGAGATGCATGCATGCACTGCTGGAGTTATGGGAGCCTGGAGGAGTTCCAGGACATACATCACTAACCATGTTGGAGAAGAAGGGCATGTGACACGCAGGAGATGGGTAGGACTTTGGAAACCACAAATCCTTTGTCTCAAAGCAGAGCCTGTTCCCTTGACCTTGCTGAGGCAGTTGGATATCAAAGCTGACTTCAAGGTGTCTTCAAGGTGACTGGCTCAGCAAGGTTATACCAGGAAGGAACTCAGATCTTATCCTGCCTGCAGTGTTCTTCAGGGTCTGGAACACAACCCTAAGACCAGGCCTCTTTCCTTCTACCCCCTGCTTCTGGGACCACTGCCGTTCCTCCCTTGTCCCCATGCAGGTAATTGAGTCTGAAGGCTGTGGTTGCTTGGGTAGATGAGTCTCAAATAATGACATGACCAGAAAAGATTTTTTCCCATATATAGAGTATGGTAGAAGCTCTATGACATTCAGGAAGCACTTAAAGGAAGCCTAAAATGAAGGACACTTCCATCTCCCTGGAGGGAGCACTTACACATACAATCAGCCTCCTGTCTCTGTGGATCCCAAATCTGCAGGTTCTGCCTCTAAGTAGGAAATGTGCTGTTCAACTGCATTTGCACTGAGCATGTATGGACTTCTTTTGGTTGTCAGCGCTCACTAAAGAATATACCGAGCATTTACACTGCATGAAGAATTACAAGTAATATGGAGATTATGGAGATACACGGGAAAATGTGCATAGGTTAGGTGCAAATGCCAGATCACTTTGTAGAAGGGTTTTAAGCACTGATAGAATTCAGTATCCACAGAGGTCTTGGACTCATTCCCCTACAGGTACTGAGGGAGAGTTTGTTTCATCCTTTTCCTCTTTCCTCCCTCAACTGTAATTCTTTATCTGTAAAATGAAAGTGCTAGGAAAGGAGAAATGGATCACTCCAAACGCAAAAGGACGGAGCAAAGCAGAATCTGTCGTAGCCCTGACCCATGTCTTTAAACATAGAAATCAACACTCGGGAAGATGGAATTGCCAAGAAATCCCTAAGAAGATGAAGCGAGGGAGAAAGCAACCTCTAATTTCATCAAGGCAAGCTTAGGAATTTTTACAGAAGTGTTAGGAGAAAACAAAGAGAAAAAAAGCTGCAGGGCCTGGCGCGATAGCGTAATGGTTAAGGTCCTCGTCTTGAACGCACCAGGATCCCATATGGATGTCAGTTCTAATCCCAGCAGCTCCACTTCCCATCCAGCTCTCTGCTTGTGGCCTGGGAAAGCAGTTGAGGACGGCCCAAAGCCTTGGGACCCTGCACATGCGTGGGAAACCTGGAAAGAAGTTCCTGGCTCCTGGCTTTGGGTCAGTGCAGCACCGGCTGTTATGCTCACTTGGGGAGTGAATCATCGGAGGAAAGATCTTCCTCTCTGTCTCTCCTCCTCTCTGCATATCTTACTTTCCAATAAAATAAATGAATCTTTTAAAAAAAAAGCTGCAGAGAGGATAAAGACAGACCAGGGAGCATGAGGGGAGACCAAGAGCAGAGAAGAGGCGAGGAGGGGAGGAAGAAGAGGAAAGGAAGGGAAACAAAAAGTAGAGAGTGAAAAATGCGGCAAGTGAAGAGGGCAAGAGACAAGAGGGACAGGGTGAGCAAATGACGAGTCCAAGGGAACTCAGCAAATATGGAGCAGAAGTGAGCTAGCAGGAGCAGAAGATAAGAGAGAGTAAAGATTTTGCATGTTCAGGGTTAGAAGAAATAGTCATTAATAAGCTGTCCCTCAGTAATCCTGTGGGTGTGCGGATTCCCCCAGCCTACACACTTACATGCCTTAAATGGCAGACGACTCACTACCCACAGAAGGGAGGAGAGAGAACCACAAACTGTGTGCAAGCCACAGCTCAAGGGAACCTCAGGGAGACTCAAGGCATTCCTCAGCGAGACTCTTATGCAAGTTGGGGCAACCCGACAACAGCACCATCAGAGCCTGTCACCTCCATCCTCTCCTCAAACTGTCAGCTCTTACCTGAGCTGCAGACTTAATTTCTGACCTGCCAGCCTTGAATACTCCTGGCCAGATGAGGGCTGGCCCGGGGCTGTGTCAGGACTCTTGCCAAGGATATAAGCTTCTTCGGTGTATGGTACAGCGGCTGTGGTGCCCCCGATGATGTAGCTGTAGAAGGAGACTTCCAAGGTATAGCAGTAGGAAGTGTGGTCCAAGAGTCCCCCAAGGAAGCGGCGACCAGTTCCTGCTTTCATAGCATCCCGGTTGAAGGATGTGCTGGACTGTGGAAGACAAGGTAGAGGGGAGAATCAGAGCTGGGAGCCTCAGTGCTCTCGGGTCCTGAGCAAGTCACATACCATTTCCATGTCTCAGCTTCCCCTCACCTGAGAAATGGCTTTTATCCCACAACACACGATCCTGAGAAACACTGGTTAAATAAACCCGTAATTAAATGAAAGCATCCAGACAGTAGCAGAAGCTGCCAGAGTGGGGACAGAGGGGCAAGGAAAAGCAGGAAATAAGAAACAACCCTATTGGGAAGAGAATCAGAACTAAAATTTGGGCAGTACATTCGACTTTGAAATGGTGTTCTCTGACCAGTCTGTCCCCTTTGAAGGCCATGGAAACCTTACCTGGGGAGGATCTCTGAGACATGTGACCCAGAGTTCTAGGAGGGTTGGGACTCAGGAAGCTATTGTCTGCACTCAAGTTACAGTGGCCTGGCCATCCTGTGGAGATGCTTGCACAATAAAGTATGGCTGTGTTTGTCACACAGTTTCATATGGGGAGCCAGCTGCTTTCTTCTGCCACTGAATTCTGGGTAACCTTGAACCGAATATTGAACTTTTCCTGGGCCGTGGTGTCTCGTGAGTGTCAAGAGGAGGCCTACACAATGCTGCCACTCCTTTCATGGCCTGACATTCAGATTCTGGCATTCAGAGTGCATGTTACCGAGCAGAGAAATTCATCATCTCTGTTAATATCCAGGCCTGAAGCAATGGGCAGGTGAGTTTGCAGCTCATTAGCTTCAAATATTACTGTGACCTTTGTGTACTCTCACCTGGCCACGTGGAAATAACAGACCCCAGCGATTTAGTAGCAAGACAGGAACATGTGCCAGTATGCTCTCCCATTGTGCCATAACCGTACTCGGAGAGCCCTCCTTCTCTTCTCTCCCCGCCCCTTTCAAATACTGCTTTTTTCTGGTTCCAACACTTACAGCCTTGCTCAGGCCCCACTCTCAAACAAGGTGGGCTGTAACAGGAACAGACTCTGCAGTTTGTTGAAGTGTTCACTGCCACCCAATACTTCCATAACTGTGTCCGCATTTATCCTCCCAAGTGATACATGAAGCAGGCAGGGAAGAAAACAATCAGTTACCAATTACTGGCAAAGAAGGGGAGGCCCAGGAAGAGCTGTGAGGGCAGAGTGATGGCTGCAGAACTCCCTTGGCATACACGGTGTTGGTGTTCTCAGACCGAGAGAACTGGGGTAGATGCAAACAGTCACAGGCTGAGGGCTGACATGGTGGAAGTGTTTGGTAAGTTTCCTTCTCTCTAGCACTGCAGTCACATTCACTACAGGAATGAAGTTCATCGCACAGCTCCGACAACACCTTTCCAAAGCTGCCTCCCCTGACCTGAGCATTGCTGCCCAGGACATGGGCTGAGCTGGTTTACCTCTATCCTCCACACAAGACGTGGCACAGAGTGGGTGCTCTGTTTGAAAGTTTAGTCAAAAGAAACAGAAGAAAGGGAAGGAGGTGGTGAGAGGGGGTGCTGGCTGGGGAGGGCACTGTCGGCTTACGTAGGAGAAGTCCTCAGCATTCTGGCAGAGGAGTTTGGGAAAGATGGCCTGCCTCTGGAACAGCTCCTCATCCTCAAAGATGTTTCCGTACATGAAGCCATTCATCATGGTGGAGTGGGCATGGATGTCAATGTAAAACTCCAGGCTTGTTTTCTGTTGAAAAGAAGGGTTAATACATGAGAAGTGTCAGACTAGAGAACTCGCCTTGAAGGAACCAGATGGGAAAATACACCCACCCACACATGTATATGCACACACACACATACACACATACGCACACTTTCATTTTAGCTGGCCCTATGGGTCAGCAGATTCAGTAGCCACTTGCAGTGAGGTGGCAGGGGTTGCAACAGATGAAGCTCAATCCCGTCGCACTTTTTATGTATTTATTTATTTATGTATTTGAAAGACAGAGTTACCAAGGGGAGAGACAGAGAGATCTTCCATCTGCTGGTTCACTCCCCAAGTGGTCACAATGGGTAGAGCTGAATCAATCCCAAACCAGGAGCCAGGAGCTTCTTTAGTCTCTCCTTTGGGTATAGGGGTCCAAGTGCTTGGACCATCCTCTGCTGCTTTCCCAGGCACATTATTAGGGAGCTGGATTGGAATTGGAGCAATCAGCACTTGAGCTAGCACCCCTATGGGCTGCTGGTGCTGCAGGTGGTGACTGATCCACAGCACCAATCCCTCTCCTCACACTTAGTGCCACCTGCACTTGGGCCTGGAGAGGCCTGCCAGCAGCACCTTCTTTAAAGTCTGAGCAGTTAGCACATTCATGACCAAATAGGCTTTGAATGAAATGCTATTTCTTCGATTGATAGAAATACCTTCCATGAAACATGGTTGTATTTACCTAGGATTTGCTTGCGGGTTTGCTCCCAGTTGGTCATTCCTGCTTTGGCCTTGAAATCCCCACTTAACTGAAAAGTGGGTATTTCAATTCCAGCCTCAGAGAGTGGCAGTGGAGATCCAACAGCAGTAATAATCTGTCCTTCACTGTGTGCGACACACGCCAGGTGTCATTCCAGAGCTTTACGTATGAGATCCTAGTTACTTGTTTTCATGATGTCAGTGTCATTGCTATTCTCAGGAACATGCAAATAGTATTTCAAAAAGTTCTTGGGAGACTGGAATGAATAGGTAAGTTTATTTTTGTGCAGATTTGAGATCCATGTTCATGGAAACCATGGAACTCTATGAACTGGACTTTCGTATCTACTTCCTATGGAGTTTTTGAAGACTTCTCCTATGCATGGGGGTAGACGCTTGGTAATCTATAAAGGAGACACTGATGAGTCTTCCTGTACTCTCTACTTACACTTTGAGGCAGCACCTGTCTCAGTACAGTATTATGTTCTAGCATTCCTTGTAGGTAGGGGATTACATGTAAAGAGCCTAGTGCTTATAAGTGAGGGTGCTGGGATGCAGGCCCCGGTCTCCCAAGGATTAACTCCACAGCTTAGCTTGTTTCTCAGAGGGAAACAGGATGAGCAATTTTGGCCTGATACATCTAGCCACTGGCTTAACCGCAAGTTCCTGCTTCCTATTTGTCAAGTTATCTGCCAAGGGATTGGATAAACCCTGAGAGGAACTCAAGGGATTTAGGGTGGCCACTAGAGGATTGGATAAACACTGGGAGGAACTCAAGGGATTTAGGGCGGCCACTACTGGGAGGAACTTGAGGATTTAGGGTGGTCACTTGAGGACTGGATAAACACTGGGAGGAGCTAGGGAGAGTATAAGAGAAAGCCTGGAGTTGCAATAAAGATCAATCTATCATCGATCGGCATTTGGTGTACTGCGTGTTGCCTTGTGTTGTCTCTCTGCGTATTGTCTTTTGTGTAACCCTAGTCCGTCCGCTCGGCTCGGGGTACGTGGCGGCGCGGGCGTTGCCAACACTGGGAAGCTGTGTGCAGAGTGACTGGACAAACCATCCCAGAGAGATTACCCCAGATATAATGAACTGGGGGATGCTTAGGCTGTTCTTCAATACTGCTCAAATCCAGACTTCTTTTCCCATATAGTGGCTTAGTTTGTATCTAATAGTCCTTTGTATGAGTGACAGAGTACCCAAGTGTGGGTGGGGAGGACATGTCTAAGCTCCAGAAACATCCAGGACAGGCACCAAGGCATCCAGATGCTTGCACATTCAACTCTTTCTCATCAAAGGCCAATGCTGAAACACTCAAGGCCAGCCTTGGCCACCTGTCCATCTCCTTTCCAAATACGCAGTGCCGGGGAGGATGGAAAGTCCACATTCACAAGGATTTCTCTCTCCTTGGGACACTTTTAAATGAAGTTAAACCAAAATGAAAACCATGTTGCTTCCAAAATGTGGGCCTGATGACTGTCATTTCATTTGCCTCAGAGTTGGAGTGAAAAATTACGTCTTGCCAAGCTCCAGTTCTCTGGGTAGCATAAGCTGTCTTTTGAGAGATGCAAGATGCACTGCTCTGTGTGATATTAAACTCATCATTTTCAGCTTTGGAGGTGGAATACACAATGATTCAACAGGAGCCCTATAAAAGTCATCTGTGCAATTTTATTTTCTTCGATTGTCTGTCTTTTCCTCTGAGATTTTGATGTGCTGCAGAGGAAAGGAAGTAGAGAGACGCTGTAAGAAACGTGTAAGGGAAAACTGCAATTTATAACTCCGGATGTCAAAATGAGAGAGTTTTAGAAGCCAGCTTCTCTGAACTTTTTCAGGCAGCCCTAAGTGGGGAGGCTGCTTGCCAAAAGCTGGCCAGCAAGGAGGTGAAGCAGCAAATCGCCCCATCTGGCTCTGCTGATGACCATTGAGGGTGTAGCCCCATCCTTCCACTTGCTGGCTATTGTGACTTTAGTCCACAGGTGAATGTATGGATGGTTTCAGATGATTTTAAAATCAGAAAGTCTATATTAATCCCAAATGAAATATCTTCCTTCCACTCCTGCTCCCAGTCGGAAGTTTGGCTCCTTGGGTTCTGTAATCAAACTAACATATACTGTGGTGGAGTCTCTGATTACACAAGTGAGAACCCCATGTCACATCCCTATCCCCTGAAAAAAGGTAACATTCCTAATGTACCACTCAGATCTACGTTACGTCACTCTATCCTATGGTCATTATGAACTAAGCGGTTCTTCCTTGACAGATATTGAAGGCATTTCCAATCTTTTCATGTTACAGCTGATGCTGATTTTAGTATATCTTTGCAATACATTCTTTCAAAACTATACAATTATACGTAAAACAATTTCTTTGAAGTAGAATGTTTGGCTACCTTAGAGCCTTGACAGTTTGACAAATATTGACAGAATGACCACAAGGGCCAGTATATACTTGTAACGATGTAGTACAACACCTTTCTCCATTGTCTACATAACATAGGTGGAATCAAGTCATTTGTTACTGACCAAATGGAAAGTGATCGATTACAGTTCAGATTAGGTTTAAGCTAAATTCCCCTCACTCTCATTATCTTTCTTTTATATGGCAAAGTATCTTTTTATATGTTTAGGAACTACTTGTGGGGTAGTTGTATGGCTTAGTAGTTAAGATGTCCACAGATCATATCTAAATATCTGTGTTTAATTCCTACCTCTGACTACTGACTCAGCTCCTTGCCAATGCAGACCCTGGAGGCAGTAGTGAGGAATCAAATAATTAGGCTCCTGTACTCTGTGGGAGACCCTGAAAAAGTTCTTGGCTCTCAGCTCCAGCTTGGCCCATCCCTGCCTGCTGTGGGCAATTGGGAAGTTAACCAGAAGATGAAGCTTGCTCTCTCTCTCTCTCTCTTTCTCTCTCTGTTTCTCAAATAAGTAATACATCTAGAAAACTACACTATATGCCTTAAATGTATGCAATAAAAGTTATCAAACTATTTGCATTTACGCTTTTGGGGATTGTCTGTTCATTTCCTTGACCCATTTTAAAACCTGGGTTGTCGGGCTTATGAAAGTTAGGCTTTGGAAAAATTTGGCTTTATGTATAGAATAAACACATTTTTGTCCTTTTTTTTTTTTTTTACTTTTACTAGCACTTTATTTTCATGTAGAAAATTTTAAATACTGCGTTTTTCACAATGGTTTATCACTCTTTTCCTCTGTGAGGTTTTGGTTGAATTCTTCTGTTGTTTCTTCTATTTGATTCTTTCAGTGTTTATTTTTTTAAACATATCAGTTCAATTTAATTTATACGGATGCACAAGGTAAGGCAGGGTTAAATGTTACTGGCCCAACACTGTTTATTGAAATGTACATCTTTTTGTCACTAATTTGAAAAGCCATATTTGCCCTATAAAGTTCTGTATGCATTTAGGTTAATTTTGGAATTTTCTATCCTGTTCCAACCATTTGTTCATTCATGTGTCAGTACCGCCCTGTTTTAATTATGTCCTGTTCAAATAAATTTTAATATTTGGAGGATATTACCATTGCATTGTGCACCTTCCACTAAATGATCATGAATTTTCCTGCATATCTTTAAGACAAGCTTGTTTTGTTTCGTAAGGCTCCAAAAAATACTGTCAGTGTTCTCAATATTGTGTAATATATTCTTATTAAATTCATAGATTAATCTAGAAAGAATTAATTTTTATGAGTTTGCACCTTCTCATCCAAAAATATGTTTTGATTTTTCCATTTCAAGTTTTCTTTAGGAAAACTTTTATACCCAGCTGGTTTATATTTTTGATTTCTTTTACAATTTTTTCCACTGTTGTTTTTTATTTTTATTTCCCTTGTCCCCTCCCCAAATCCCCCTCCCCCACCAAATTCCCCTTTATTATTAGCATAGCATAGCTTTTGTAAACAGTCACATGTTCATCACTGTGGACATGGACAATGGCAGAGTCCAGCTTTCTATTGTCAAGATACAGCTAATAGTTTCATTAGTAGTTCATCTTTGATCTGGAGGTAGAGATGCACACTGCACCGCATCCTCACATCTGGACATGATAGTCTCCATTACACAGTCACCAAACATCCCTCTTAAATGAAAAACTACAATACAAAATCAACAACAGGAAGAAAAATAGAAATTTACAACACCCATGAATTTCTCAAGAGGCTTTGATAGTTCAACAGTCCTGAATTGCTGGAGATCCTGCCACTCCAATCTCAATGAACTCTCCCGAATCCACTGACTGCTATAGTCCACCTGAGTGTCCCCGTCTGCTCAGATCTTCACTGCCAATGCTTGGCTGGGGTAGTTGATCAATTTGTTCTGACCTCCATCCTCTGCTATGGTACCAGGTGTCCTCTGGAGGCTCCAATGTACTGCCATATCTTCCATGTACATTTGGATATTTGGATATGCTGTCCTCTGCTACGTCTGAGCCACTGTGGAGGCCCTGCTCTGACGCATGGAACCGGCAATTCTCTCCATGGTTAGGATTCTGAGCCCAGCAGTTCAGTTGGTAGGGAATTGCCAGACAAACCTCATCTGAGGCTATCCCAGACCTGATTCTTGTGTGTTTGCCAATTCAGGGTCTGACACAGTCTGTTACCCAAATCAGCCTAGGTACACACTGGTAGTTGCAATTGCTGGGTCAGTTCTGTCTCCAGCCCCATGTTTTACACAACCCAATGCGTGTTGGAGTCCAGCCCAATTCTGTCCACCTCATGCTTGACCTTCACGTAAACTGGTGGGAACTACAGTCTAGTCAGAGCAACCTACAACCCGCCCCCCCAGGCCCACCCCTGCCCTGGTTCCCGTGCTTGCCAGTATCTACAGCAGACTTGTCTGGTCTGTCCCACATCCCATTTAGCTCTTGTACATGTTGATGGGTATTGAAGCACAGTTCATCCTAGCCAGTCCTATTATCCAGTCCATACTGGTGCCAGTGGGTGCCACCATGTGTCTAGGCTATGCCTCCACCTGACAGTATTAAGCCCCTGTGCCAGCATCTGCCAGCTGATGCTGTAGTAATTAATGCCCAATCAATCCACACCCACACTGGCTTATGCAGGTACCAGAAGGTATAGTCAGCCCAGCCTGGCTTTTCCCTGATCCAGCTCACATTTAAGCCATTGAATGCTGCCCTGCCTGGCCTGGTCTCCCACCATCCTAGCTCTCAAGCTCACCAGTGGCCCAGTAGGGGGGCCTTCGCAGCCCCCTCACTGGGGCTATACCCTCTCCCCCACTGTGTTACACATGTGCTGGTTGGGTGCTGGGGCCCAGTCTGGCACAGATTCCTCACCTTTGCATTTGCCAGTGGGAGCTGTAGGATGGCCAGGCCAGGCCCACCCCCAATTCCAACTCACTCTGGTGGGGGCTACAGCCTAGCCCAACCCCCAATCCCGACCCTCATGTGGAGTGGTTGGTATTGTGTCCTGACCTGGCTGGCCCATATTTCACTCTGGCACTAGGATTCGCCAGTTGGTGATATGGACTGACCAGTCTGGCCTGTCCCCAACCTGCGCCAAATGTATGCTCATGGGTACCATATTTTGGCCTGGTCTAGGCTGCTCCCCGTCTTGGTTCTTGTACTCACCTGTAGAGAACGTGTCCTGACAGAGTTCTCCAGGCTCCTCCATCTGGATCTCTCCCAGTGCCAGATCTTGCGCACACCAGTGGGTCCATGGGCCAGCCCTACTTAGTCCACCTCCTGTCCTAGCAGGATCAGTGGCCTTTCTTCACTGGTTTGCACCCATTCTGGTTCTTGTTGTTGGGTGCTACAGCCCAGCCAAGTCTGTTCCATACCCAGACGCAACTCTCACATGTCTCAGTGGGGGCAGAGACCTGGCCTAGTCCATCCTATACCTACCCTGGTTCTTATGAGTACCAGAGGGTGTTGAAGTCTAGCTCAGTTTTGTGTATCCCATACCCAGCCCACACACACGCCAAGGGATTCTTCAGCTGTATCTAGACCAGACTGCAGTCCCCACCCTGGTCTTGGTGCTCTGAAATGGGGATCACAACTCGGCCAGGACATCCCCTTTGCTCCCCAACCACGCCTGCTCCCCTCAATAGATTTCATGCATGCCAGTGATTGTTCTGACCAGGCCTGGAATAGCTTCCAACTGTCTTAGTCTTTGGCTTCATATGCTGTATCCTGGCCTGACCTAGCCAGCCCCTAGTCCCAACTCTCGCTGGCAGGTGCTGCAACCTAGCCCTGCTCAGTCTACTGGCTCATGTGAGGCACTAAGTGTGATATCCTAGCCGGGCACAATCTGCACTCTAGCCTGGTTTCTGCACTCACCAGTGGGCTAAGATCTGCTTGGCCTTGCCCAGTCTGCCCCCTTCTAAAACCAACCCACACACTTGCCAAGGGGTGGGGCTACCTTGCCCAGCTTGCCTGACCCCTAGGTCTGGAACACATGCTCACCAGTGGGAGCTATGGCCCACTAGGCGGGTATCCCAGTTTCCCCACTCAGTCCACTCTCAGACCCAGATCTCATGCTCTAGCAAGTGCTAGATCCTTGCTGGCAGAACCTGCCCCTCCATCTTGGTCTTTGTATGAGCTGGTGGATGTTGCGGGCTAGCCCTCACTACACCCTATTTTAGGATGCACATGTAGGTACTGCAGCTTGGGCTTACCTAGCCTATTCTCAGCTCCAGTACCCATGATTGCTGGTGGGTTCCATGTTCACTCCTAGTTCAGCCAGTCACCACCCCAACTCTTGAGCTAACCATAGGGTTGGGCCCACTTATTCCCCACAGAATCTACTCCCGGGCCTGGTTCTCTTACATGTTGGTTATTGTCATGGCCCTGCCTGATGTGACCTGTTCCCTGTTCTAACACTCAATCAGGTACTTGGATCTAGGTCAGCTAGACTGGCCCCCAGCCATAACTTCATGTGGTATGGCATGTGGTGGTCAGTGATGCTCTGCACTAACAAGCCCATCTCAGGACTGCCATGTAGGCTGATGAATTAGTCTGACCCATACAGATCTTCCAATCACTCCCCTCCATACCACCAGGTCTCAGTTCCCTCACTTACCAGCCTGTGCAGTGGCCCTGTTGTTAGATGACTGACCCTCAGGATTAATTTCTCACTTGCACATATGGTGTCCATATCCATGGATGTCTCTAGGCAATATTTTGTCACTCCCAAGTCCCCAGAACTCATTGGCAGGCAGCCAGCGGGCAAAGCCCAGCACCTGATGGGCACACTGGCCACCCATGGAATAAAGATGGTGCCGGCTGCTTAAGAAACAGCTGGGAGTGGGCTGCTTCCTTTGCCCATCAGCCAAGATTGGCCAATAAAGTGGAGTTCCGCTGCACATGCCCGACCCGCCTACAATTTTTTTTTTTTTGTCATTCAGTCTTCTAACTGGCAATTCTCTTTAAAGATAAAGATTTTTGTTTTCAGGATATAAAATACTCAGGCATCACTACTTTTATTTCTCATAACTTCTCATTCGATTTTCTTGGATTTTTGTTGATTCACTTATTCAGCAGATAATTGCTGAGTATGTGCTACATGTAAAACAGTATTCTAGACTTGGGGATATGTGTTGGAGGCTTCTATGAGACCTAGGGACATTAAACAAATCAGTTCATAAACACACAAGATGTCAGGATGTCAGGTAGTACTAAAACCATGGAGACAAACAGGGTAAGGAAGCAAAAAGTCATACACATTTTAGAAAAGAGGCACTAGAATGAAAGAGGAGAGTTGGCAATGATGATAACAGGCAAAAGGGTCTTCCTAGTGGGCAAGTCAATACAGAGGTACTCTGTGTCTGGCATGCTGGACAAGCAAAAGGTGGCTTACAGGAAAGGGGAGAATCAAAGGGCTGGTGTTTTCCATGCAATTTTATCACCTTTCATTTACTTCTTTTCATTTTATTTGGTGTGAGGGGTGATTTGTAAGAGAAGACAGAGACCTTCTATCTACTGGTTCACTTCTTTGCAATAGCCAGAGCTGAAGCTGATACTCACTGTGCGTCTCTCATGTGGGTAGCCGGGACCCAGTGGTTTGAAACTGTGCCTGCTGCCTCCCAGGGTAAGCCTCAGGAGGATGCTGGCTTGGAAGTGCAGGAGCCATGACTCAATCCAGGTATTCTGATATGAAATGTAAGTGTCCCATGTGGTGACTTTAATCACTGAGTGAAAAGCCTGCTCCTCTTTTTCTGGTGCTTTTTGTTTGTTTGTTTTGCTTTTATAGCTTATGTATTTTTTCATGTCTAACTGCACAATTCAGTACTTCAATCAGGGACAAATTAAAGGGCTGATCACTTTTCAAGATCTCGTCCCATGAATGAGATTTTGAGGGCTGGAGCTAGAGTAGAAAAAGGTTTAGGAAATTTTTCTGAATGGGGTCTGAGTTTGAGATCTTTGTTTTTCTCACCTTATCACATATATTCAGTAGGTTGTTAGCAAGACCAAAAGACACTAATTCCAAACACTAATTCTAATAACACCTTGAGTAAGCTCTGTGCCTTCAGTGGACTGATGAACTTGTGTTGGTCCAGGGTGAATGAAGTACAAGGCAGGAGTGGGAGCTGTGGTCTTGTTCTACTGTCAGCTTGAGCTGTGATCTGGGCCAGGCATTCCTTCAGGTGAGAGAGTGTTAAGTGGGAGATATAAGCTTTTCACAACTTCTTCCCATCCTTATTTAACACACCCCCCCTTCTCCACAGCTTCTTGCATGGCACTTGATAGTAGTACTTGCTGCCGTAAGCCTAATCTGACTGATGAGTGTGTTTGCTCACGAATTCCTTGAGATCAAGACCCATGTCTGAACCAAGTCCCTATCATCCCTTTCTTAGTTGGTCTGTTGAAGTTGCTTTATAAAGTTTTTTTTCCCCTCAATTAGTTTAGAATGATCTTGCCACGTAGCAAACTACGTCACCTTCTTAGTTAAAAGTGGTCTCCTGGCCTTTTGCTCACAGTCTCCAGCGGAAGGACTCTGGTATATCTGAAAAGGCTCCATGTGAGCTGACCCCTGCATGTGCCTCAGGTCTTATTGCTTGTGGTCTAACCCTCTGCACTAAACAGCACTACTTGGAGTTCATTCAGTCACCTCCCTGGTGATTTTTGTCACTTTATTTGCATACAAAGTCTTTTCTGTCTTGAATATGCTTTCTGGGAATCTTTATCTAGTTAATCTTGACTCAACATTAAAATTTAATGCAGATACTAATTAGATGTTCACCAATTCTAATTCCTTTTTGGGGTGCCCTGGAAGATGTTTCCCAGTTTCCTTTGTCATTTATTTGGGATAAGAGTTATGTGGGCAATGGGGATATTTACAATTCCCATGTTTGGCTGTAAAACTGATATCCCATCTCCAGCCTTCGCTTTTGCCCTTTTGCATGGAATCCACCTCTAAACACGATGGCTCCCTGAGAAAGAAGAGGCCTATGTCCCTGAATCGGTGATTGGAAGAAATGGCTTGGAGGAGTCACCTGGCTTGTGTCGGTCTCTGACATGAGTCAGAAGTGAGTGTTCAGTGTGTTAAGCACTGAGACTCAGAAATTGTCATAACAGCTAATATCGTTCATTTCGATGAGTATAAAGTCTCATTCGGAGGCTTATTTTATCCCTCAGGTCAACTTAACAGCCTCTTCAAGGGAACATATTTCCCAGTTCACCACATGGCATAATAACTGTTTGTTTATTTCTATCTCCCATCAGATTGTGAGCTCTTTGAGGGCAGGAGGTCACAAGCTGTTGATCTTTTTATAATCCACAGACCCTTAGCAGAGGGCCTGGCATATAGAAGTTTATCATTAAGAACTTGATGAAAGAACTAAAGAGCAAAGCAACCCATGAGAGGATAAGCACACTATTGAATAAACAAATGCCTCTTCAGTGTTGCCCAGCAGAAAAACAAGATGTTTTTTGTGACCATGTCAGAGAAAGAAGTGTGTCACCAATGTGGAGACTTTAATTACAACTTGGAAATGAAAATCATGTGGTAGTGATATGGGGGAATCTCTGTTCTTTCATTTCTAACTTAAAACCTTAATTAAAACCAAGTGATGGAGGGCTGTCCCCTTGCCAGCAGCCAACAGCTCATCCTGCAATCAGGGGTCTAAAGAGTAAATTAAAATCAGTGCCAATAAAATTAAAATTACCTTGGAGCATATTTGCAACATAATTTAGTGTGGAGTTTGCTTCCTGCTAGACACCAGGGAGGAAATGGGCTTTCTGTCTACATTCTGAGCTGCTTCCCTGCCTCATCACACTTGGCCTAGGTGATGCCTGAGTGTGCTGCTCTAATGAGGTGTTGAATCCTTCACTGTTAGGCAGTCCTTTGTTACTGAATGCAGAGTCAACCCCACGAAGGGTGTGGACAACCCAGAAATCCAGTCTGAGGAGGGGAGGGAGCTTTCAGTGATATTGGGAGGTGTGGAAGAAGCTGAACTTGGGAGAGATAATGGCCAGTGCTGAAAGGTGGGCTATATTGTTATTTCTGCTTTACAGAAGAGAGACCTGAACAGAAAGCTTGAGTAACTTGGCCTGCATCATATAACAGGAAGTGATGGAGCTGGGACGGCACTCTGCTGCTGGCTATCAGCCCCTGTGCCCTCTCAGGAAGGCAGCAAGGCAACCACTTCATCATGATGATATGGGCTCCATGTGGGTTCTGTCATCTCTGTGCTGAGGGACTGTGAAGGTTGGGAACTGAGGCTACGGGAGTATCAAGGAGTGTTGGTGAGCTGATAACTTCCTAGCTGTGGTTTGTTCCAGGGCGGTGTTTCCACCTGACTCTTGGGCAAAAAGTTCCCTATCATATCCCTATTTTTTTTCTGAAGTGAAAACTAGTTTGGAAGTTAGGGCATGTGTTAGCATGACCAACAGGAAAACTCTTAAGAACAATTGAGGACTTTTCCTTTTGTTGCAACCAAGCTAACCAAAGCAACGTGATGTGAAATCATGCATGTCTAGTTCTTTGAAATGGCATCATGAAATCTTCCTTCCTAAGATAAGTCCTGAGTGTTTCTGGAAAGAATTTCTTGCCACAAAGAGAGATGTGACAAATCAAGGATATAAAGGATGTGGCTAGTGTTATAAGATTGCAGGTTAAGTCATCCACCTGGGTATCTGGCATCCCATATAGATGCCAGTTCAAGACCCAAGTGGTTCCACTTCTGATTCAGCTCCCTGTTAATGTGCTTGAGAAAGCAGTGGAAGATACCTCCCAGGAAGAAGACCTGAAAGAAGCTCCTGGCTCTGACTTGGTCTCAGTCCTGACCTCTCTGGCCATTTAGGGGCATGAACCCCTTTTTCTCTGTAACTTGGACTTTTGAATGAATGAATGAACAAATGAATGAGTGAACTAACAAACAAATAAATAAAGCTTGTGTTAAAAAGAAGTTGAAATTTTGCTGCCACAAATAACACGAACAGCAGTTAAAAGCAAGGCAGTTGCGGAGTGCATAGCATGCTAGGAATGTATCACAGTGAGTGATGGGTTGGTGTATGCATCTGCTTTTCATTACCATAATGAAATATCTGTGTCTTGGTAACTTTGAAAAGAAAATGATTTTTCTAAGCTCACAGTTATAGAGGTTCAAAGGCACAATGCTGTCATGGCATAGTGGCTAATGGGTGTGAGAGCAAGAGACAGGAGTTCAGAAGGACTGAGGCTCTCACAACTCCTTCTGAGGATCCACCCACCACTGAACTAAGGATCTCCCATGAGGTCACATCCATAAAGGTTCCCTATCAGTTCCTAACATTATCACCTTAGAAACCCACCTTACATACACAAACCCTTAGGGACAGTCCTAATGCATATCCAAACCACATCAGATGATGAATAAGAGTGGGTAGAGGCAGGGTCTGCTTTAAATGGAATGACCAGGGAATATCCCTGCATATAAGAACCAGTCATCCAAAGAAACCAGAAAAATAATTATGAATAAATAAAGGCTTTGGATTAAGGATAAGTGTGGCATTTTTCAAAGACTGGAGGGAAGACCAGAAGCTTGATTATGCTGAACCAGAGAGGTTAGGCCAGAGAGGTTTGCAGATTGTTGCTGATCAGAGTCGTAGTATAAAGCTAATCCTGGGTGCAGCATGGAAAGCCATTTGATCAGGGCACACTGACACCTTGCCTATCAAGCAGTGAGATACCAGACGAGACAATTGAGATGATTCCTCTGAGAGCAGAGTAGCTTGCATTATAGCAATGATGACTGGAAGGAAAAGAGGATATATTTGATAAATATTTTAACCATACCATATCCCTATAGGACCTGAACATGGATAATACGTGGCGAGAATCCAAGACGAATCAAGGGCTCATGACCTGAGCAACTGAGTAGACACTGGCCATCTTCTACAAGAACAAAGAAGGGTAGGATGGAGCCCCCATTTGGGTGGTGGTAAGAAAATTGAGAGTGCTGATACGGAACTCTGCAATTTGAAAAGACTATTAGAGAGTTATTACTGGAAATGCCAAGTAAGCAGTCAATCAATTTATGAAAGCAGAACTCTTGGAGAGGACTAAACCGGGGACACAAATGTCATTCACATAGACACTGTCTGCTGGGACAGAGTGTGGACCATGAGGAGGTCCTGGGCTCGAGACTACAGCTCTCTATGAATGAGAGTTTAAGTAGAGAAAGAAACAAAGGAGGCTGTAAATGGCTCGAAGACTAGGAGGAAAACAGGAGAGTGTGGTTTCATGGAAACAAAGGGCCAAAAAAACACCCTAAAACCTCAAAATCCACCAGGTTTTAAGAAGTAGGCTATACTGTTTAGAAACCTCTAGTAGCCCAGAGCCATTTGTAGTTCTGCTCTGCATCAGCAGATGTAGTTCAGAACCAGGAAAACAGGGGACACTTGCTGAGAGACTAAATGAATGAATGGGTTGCGTATCATGAACTCAGAGAAAGAGGAAATGATAGGAGTGGGGATAGGAAGTAGATTCTACCCAAGGAACTTCGTGGGGGAGGATAACAACAACAATATACCACTTACAATGTTCCAGGTACTCAACCTTCGCACAACCTTATCAGATAAAGACACCCTTTATAAACAAACTCATAATAAAGAACTTAAGTAACTTGCAAGGGAATGCCCCATCACATAGTGCTGCCTCTCAGAGACTAAATAATTGGCCCTACAGTCCATGTTCTTAACTATGACACCAGTGAAGGCTATTGACATTCATGGTTCTTTAAAATTATTCCATGAATGTGTAACAGAAGTGTAGCAGAGACTGACATGTCCAGATGTGGAGAAATAGTGCAGCATGCCTCTCTGTATCCAGACCAAAGATGGACTCCTGGTGAAACTGTTGAATATATCCTGACAGTAAGATGCTGGACATTCTGACATTGTCCATGCCTACAATGCCGGGAAATACTTCAATAGCAGAATGATGGAGTTATGACTTTATGACTGCTCATGAAGAACTACCCATTGTAATACTAGAGGGGAAGTTATTGGAGGGGGTTGGGGTTGGGAAATCCCAGAGCCTATGGAACTGTATCATAAAATAATAAACAGTTCTTACATTAAAACATCCCATGAGATGTGTACTGTTATCAGCATATAGGGAAATGAAAAACAAAGAGCCTGCAAATGGTAGAGATGAGATTCAAACCCAGGTCTTGCTGATCTGAAATTGAGCTCTTCATCTCAAACTATTCAGAATGCACCCCCCTTGCCCAACTAGGGCCCCTTTGTGTTCCTTGGATCAAGCTGCTGGATAAAGGGAATGTGTGAAAGGAATGCTTAGGTGTAGGGAAAAAAAACAAGTGAAAACCCGTTTTTTCTGTTCCTAATTTGTCTCTTATATCCAACTCTACTTTGGAGTGAAAAGTAAAACCTACATCTCAATGGAAGCATTTATGCATCTCTTTCTTCCAGGGATCCAGAAACAGCCAGGTGTAGTCTGGCAGAAGGCAGCCTTTCCCTTCCCTCACTTTTTTCCTCCTCTGGGCTGGATCTCAGAACATAAGTCAAGGGAGTGGTGTGGTTTTAGCGTTGGTAGACTCAGCTATCAGCGTCAATTTAGTCATGGGTGAACTTTCTGACTTTTAGAGGTCACTTAGTCGCTGTGGATTTGTTTCCTCATCTGAAAACTGGAAAAAATGAATTCCCAAAATACAGAATTATCTAGAAATTAAATGAGGCAACTGACTTTGTGTCTGGCAAAATATCTGGCAGCCTATCTCCCCTCACTGTATACTTCTTAAACACGTAATGAAACCATGGGGAAGTACCATGCTTGGCCTTGGAGAAATAGACCACTTGGACCTCAGGACTTTCAGGAGAGATGGATATCTCACAAGTGATTGCAGGTGCAATTAAGGAGAGGCTTGGAAACCCAATATACACAAATGTCAATTTCTTCCTTGTTATCAATAAGAAATCTCTTGACTATAAGCACCATCTTGTGCACATTTGTAATGAGTTTATAACCCATTATGACCCCAATTAGCTCATTGTGTCCTCTCAACAATCAATGAAGTATGCAGAATCATGATCAAGATCTTATAGCAAGTTAGCAGTTGATCTGGCATCCTAACTTATATCTCACCTCTTTCACAGGGATCACTCCACATACCCACTCTGACCTCAAAAGTGGACAAAGATAAAAGTAAAGAAGCCAAGTCTTACAGGAAGACAAGACAAATAATCAGGAATTCTCAACTAAGAAGAGGACTGAGCTATAATATGTAAGGTTGTGAGAGCTGAGGGACATTTTAATTTGATAATTAAAAGTTAATGTTGCTTCATAATAAGTCTGAGGCTAATGAAACCAGGGCACCCCCAAGCACACATTAGGAACTCAATAAATAGCTGCGGCCTCAAGGCTTGGGGACATCTTCAACAGGAGGCTCATCCAGAGAGGTGATGATGGATGTGGAAATGCTGAACTGGGGACAGGAGGCCCTCGGTATATGCAAGCTCCTTTCTTTGCAGAAAATTCATCTTGAGAAGTCGTTCTCCCTCCCTGGACTCCAGAATCTGCACACAGAATGAAGTTAGTGGCTTCTTGGGGCGCTCTCCATTGTTGTACACCCTTCAGTATCTTACCTTCCCTTCTCCCCTTCAAGGCATAAGCACAGGCCCTTTTTCTGTGGCTTGTCCCTGTGGGAAGGGCTCACTATATGAACATATTTCAATCATCTTCCCCACACTAAAGCAGTCTTTTCCATTTGGCAGAGAACCATTGTTGCTTTTTGAAAAGGTGTTCAAAGGTGCCGCCATTGAGGCAGAAATTATGGACTTTACCTTGGGGAAAACAAGCTGATTCTGTGTAGACAGCTGGAAGAGAGCGGAAGTGAGGAAGAAGTATACAGGTGGGAGTTCATTACCTTAGCTTCCTCCTTCTTACGTCTCCCTCTTTTCTTGCCCATTTTCTCCTTCTCTCTTTTCATTCCTCTGTTCTCCTGCCTATGCATCCCCCACTTCAGAGCCTTCTCACTAATTTCATAGTACAGTGAGGGCAGAAAGACAAAGAAGCAAATAACTGTATGTAAAACCTTCAGGTGCTGTGAGCCCTGTGTTGGTAGACTGGGTGAAAGTGCGGCTACAGAAGCCACCACTCTAACAGGTGGTAAGGGAAGACTTGACAGAAGTCATTGTCAAGCAGTATCTCCACCGTAGGGAATGTGTCCTCAAAGTGGGTGATAAGGAAAGCAGCCTGCAACGGAGACAGGGCCTAAGTTGTGAACAGAAGCCCCAAGACCCAATCAATCACTTAGCACACTAAGGGAACTCTAAGGCATGATTTCTGGGCGTGAGGGTTGCTAAGATGAACAAAGGGGACAGAGAAGCACCCCACCCTTCATGTACCTATACATGGGGGAACTCATGAGCTACTACAGATGCAGGTCCTTTTCTATGAAGTAGAAAGAGTCATGGCTCACCCCCACCTGTGATAAAGAATTGAATTTCATAAATCTCAAAGGTAAGCAGAATATTTACGATGTTTTTGCTAGAATGGAAGTGAGGACTAATGAAACAAGGAAGACTTCCTGAAGCGAAGCAGGTGAAGGGGGACATGATGAAGTGTACCAACATGACCCCTACTCCAAAGGGAGGCTGACGGCACTCGGCATTGAACCTGCTTGCAATCGTTCCCAGCTTTCTGGATTGGCTAGCTGACTGGCTGGAGGACAGGCATTCACTGAGATTGGGGATGTAACCATTGTAAAAACATAAGCTGAATGTTGGCCTCCTAAGTGCTGCTCTTAAAGCATATTGTGCTGCTCTAGGGAAAGAGTAACTGATGTGGGCTGATTTGTCAAGAATATAAATTTATTTCTCACAATTCTGTAGGCTGGGAAGTCTGAGATCTAAGTGCTAGCATCTGACAGGGATCTTCTCGTTGCATCCTCACATGGTAGAAGGTAGTAGGGCCAAGAAAGGAATGGAGAAGCAGGAGACACCCTATTCCCACAAGCATGTTTTTCAGCTGCATTAACCTGTTCACAGGATGGAACCCTTGTGACCTAAATCTTTTCCATCAGGCCTCATGCTCACAGCCCACTGGCTATGTGCACTGGGGATTAAGTTTCCTATGTACAAAATTTGGAGGATGCATGCAAATCATAACAGTATTGTCCTCAGTCAAAATAAGATATTCCAGATGGTAGATGGTCTTAGGCTATGATATTTTGAGGCAAAGCAGGTTGATTTTTCCTAAATATGTCTGTTTGAATGAGAGGAAATTTTTCCCCATATAATCACATGTATCCTATAATGACAAAGCTCTTCACTAATGTGGTTAGACATATGCATGGCACATTTTTGTTAGGATGTAAGATCGGAGTGAGAGTTGAAGAACTAGGGTGCCTGGGTCTCCTATTGGGGTGTGAATGGGATGAGAATTGAGATTTCTTACAGTGTTTCTCTGCTGGATGCATTCACTGCTTTCTGCAGCAACTTCTGATTTTTAGGGATGACTGCACTAAGCCAGAAAGCAGCAGGCAGTGGGGAAGCATGAGCAAGAATTACGTAAGTGGAGCTGCCGGGATTAGAACCGGCGTCTATATGGGATCCCGAGGTGTTCAAGGCAAGGACTTTAGCCGCTAGACCCGCCACCGGGCCCCATTACAAACCTTTTTAAAAGCAGATAGAGTGTGCAGTTTCTGTGACTCTTGGAGCTGTCTGTAGCCTACATCTTTCCTTTGACACATGGGCTGCTGTCAACAACCTACAGAACTTGTTCACGATCATTATCTCATTCCCACCATACCTGGTTTATAGGCGGATGCTCTGCTCAAGGTTACACAGCTTGAGCTGCGTGGCAGAGCCCAGGATAAAACTCAGATCTGCTACCCACAGGGCAAATTCTTCCCACCAAATTCTTCGGCCTTGATTCTTTGATCTTTGGTTTGAGTTTAGGGGAGGCAGGAGGATGAACTGGTGGCAGCTACAGGAGATACGGATGGCATTTCTCAACCTCCTTTTCTTGTCTGTGGTGCCCACCTGTGATGGAACCTTATGTTTCTGCCAGGCTAAACTGGGAATGTAGAGGCAGTCATGCTCTTCTGTGCCCTGTAAGGCTTTGCTCATGCAATTCCCTTGACCAACCACCCTCCAGAGCTCAGGGTAGACATCTCATCCTCTGGGAAGCCTTCCCTACCCCACTTGGTGTGGCTACCACTGTGTTCTTCGCTTAACATTGTCACACCACCCTCCAGGTTTATGAAAACCACTTCATTGTTTCCTTATTATTTCTTTCTACATCTATTTCTCCCACTGTACCAAATACCAATCTAAAACCAAGAATCATACCATTTCAATCCTTATGCTTCAAACATCCATCACACTGCTCGGCACATAGTAGGTGCTGAGAAAGTTACTGAATGAACAAACAGACCAGCTGTTGATAGAGAAGAAAATATCTTTGAGGAGAAATGATCTCCATTTTTGACCTTCTGTATGAAATGACATTGTGAATACAGAGTGAAGGACAGGCCCTAAAGGGTTATGATGGGTTAAAAAAATCCTTTCCTGTTCATTCTTCATTCAGGGTTCTTTCCACTTTTTTTTTTTTTTGCCTTCTTGCTGTGATAACAAAAATAAAGAGTACATCATAAGTAAAGCTGTATTTTCTGTTTATTGTCACCAGGTTAATAACAGTAACAGCGCAGGGAGAAAATGAGGTGTTATGTAAAATCCTGCATTGCAGATTTTGCTGCTGATGTAAAGAACCCAATAAAATGTAGCACTTTAATCATGGAGATAAAAATCACACAGCAGCTTCCCCACAGGCTCCCAGAGCCTTAAGACAAAATAGTTGTGGGGAAATGAGAGATGAGAGAGGAATATTATCAGGCACCAGGAAAGTTGTTTTGGGCTTTCCCTCCCCTGCACCTCCTTGCTCTACTAAAACAGAACAAGCTTCTGTGTGTACTTCCAAGACACCTTGTAGGAATTTGCCTATCCTCTGGAGGACATGTTCAAATCTCTGGTCAGAAACTTTGCACATTCTTTGTTAAACAAAAAAAGAGAGAGATTTGTTTAGGGAGAACTGAATTATTGACTTTTAAATCAGGGTCATTTAAGAAAACAAGGGCAATTGGTAAAAAAATGAGAGATTTGGGTGGAGATAATAAGTTGGAGATTGTAACATCTCTGTTTTTATGATGGCGCAAGAGAACGACCATAGCAGGAGGTGGATGGGAGCTCTTGTGGGAACAGTGATGACCTCAGAAATCACCTCCTGGCCTCGGTGCCTGTTTCATCATTCATCAAAAAGGACTTGGCCCTGGGTGACTGCCGGAGGTCGGCCTGCTCAGACATTTAACAAACCGTAACTCTTAGTGTGGAGTCAAGTGACTGCACTCCTGATGTTGTCCTGTTAGTTGGCCTTTCCATTTCTATTCAAAACACTTTCTTCCCTCCCCATCACCCAAATATATTCTCCACCCTGTAGTCAGACCTATCTATTTAAAACAAGGAGAACTTACACCAATGCCCTGGAATCTATGGGTCCTTTGCAGTGAGAGAGCAGGAGTATGGCTAATGTAAACGGAAAAGCATTGGGATCAGAGACCTGGGTTCATCCCTTAAATAGACCTTGTGATTTTGAGGGAAGCATTTCATTTCTTCAAGCTCCAGTTTGAAGTCTCAGCTTCTATGTTTCCTATTGGTTTCCTGCAAATGAATCCTGGGAGGTAGCAGGTGACGACTCAAGTGCTTGGGTCTCTGCCAACCAGATGGGAGACCTTAGGTGGAGTTTCTGGTTCCTGACTTTAACCAGGCTCATCCCTGGTTGTGCAACTATTTAGGGAGTGAACCAGCAGATGCAAGATTTTTCCCTCTCTGTATACATGTGTGTGAGCACTCTCTCCCTTTCTGTGTGTTCCCACTTTCTCTGTGCCACTCTGCCTTTCAAATAAACATAGAGATCTTTTTAAAAAATAATTTGCCCTTTCAACAGTCTACAGTTAGGTGCTTTGTTTCATTTTAATACAGTTGCTCAATCATACTGGTCCCATTTCAAGTGTCCAGTAGCAACATGTGACTGTAGCTACTGTCATGGACACTAATATCCTCACAGGAAGTTCTATTGGATAGTGTTACTTTAATACCTTAGTAGCCATAAAAGGCGGATTGACCTATTCACACACAAGCATGCTGGCACAGATGCATCTGTTTTTATTTTCACAAATACACACTCAAGTATAAAAACTCACAAAAACAGGTATTAAAATGAGTAATCATATGGTCCATTATGAACAAAACATAACCTGAATCTTAACTCTGAATCAATTCACCAAGCATACAGTGAGTCAAGTCCTGTATTATAGAGTTCAAACTTGACACTATTTTGCTGAATCCTTCTCATTACCTTAATTGGAAGTACTGTCCATATCTTGTTGATTTTGACATTATGGTCAAGAGTGGCTGAATAACTTGAATGCAATAAAAGAAAAAACCTTGTAAGCGGCAGTAGCAGAGCTGGACTCTCCACCACTGCTTTTCAAATAGCATTTTAGAGACAAGGGGCTATGGGTCCAGGTCACCCCAACTCTCACACTCTATGTTAAAGGTCTGCCTGGGGACTACTTGGAAGTCCCAGGTTAGACACAGAGCCAGTAGAAGTCATCAAGATTTGACTGGAGTTCCAGGTTGAAGTTTTCAGCCTGGTTTTCCTGGCTTGTGAGATGTGGCAGGTCAACTTCAAGTTGGACCTGCTGAAGTCCTCCGAAAGTTCCTGGGAGCCATATAGGAAGGAGGGAGATCCTGAGGCTATAAAGAAAGACAGGCTCCCCCAAGTTGTTGAGAACAGTGGTCTTTCATGATTTATTGTTCTCATTTATTTTGAAGATATGGGCTCTCAAATTTGTGTAACAGAAGGTGGATCATGCGGAGAGGAGATTTCAAACAAAGGTTAATATGACAAGACTGGCTCTAAGTCAGTGATTGCTGTGAATATTATCAAGCACAGCCAGAGTGTCCAAAGATATGGGTGGACAGGTAAGTGGACAGAGACAGCAAGTCAGAAACACATAGAACCTTCTCTTCTAATGTTTTGTATACGTCTATTGTACTCTGATCCTCTAGAAGGCTAGAATTATTCCTCATTTATTATAAAAACCCACTTCACCATCAGACATATATCATGGAATCTAGCCCAGAGTTGACACCCAATAAATATTAGTTGGAAACAAAAATACCTGCAGAAGCACTAGATGGATGATGATAACCCTTCACTTTATAATATGCAGAAAGAGCTCTCATGCACTATAACTCAAAATTCCTACTCCAGTCTCTTGAGCCCCGCATTATCATCCTCATTTTGTTTAAGAGAGATCCTTGGCTCAGCCTACTGTAATGACTTGACTAGGGTTACATGGGGGAGCCAGCAGATCAGATGAATAGGCAGGTCTGATGGAAGCTGATAGCTAGACAGATAAAGCAGACAGGCAAAAACAAGAAAGAGGAAGCCAGTACTTGCACTGGTGATGGAGATAAGTAGAGATGGATGGTTGGGTGTGGAGAGAGCTTCCAGTCTCCTCCTCCAATTCATCCTCCACGTCCTGCTGAAAACACCTGTCCTAAGCCTGAGTCTGAGCATGCCACTCTTCTACTTACTAAACTTTTGTTGCTTCACTAAAGCATGAAGGATGATTTTCTAACACAAAAAGCCTGCAGAAGATGATCCTACACATTTCTCTGGTTTATTATTTTACCACTTTTCTGTAGTATCATTCATTCTACTCACAGGACCTTCCTTAATTCTCCCCAAATCAGATATGGTCACAACCCGTATTTGTTACACAATCTTCCACATTGTTAACTACATTTATTTTCCCCTTACTTGTGGATGTCTGACTCACTCTGACTTATAAGACTCAATATTGGCATTGTTTGTTTTTGGAAGGCTTCCCTGAGAATTGTCCCAGACTGGGCTCATTTTATGTTTCCTGGGTCTTTCTTTCTTTCTTTCTTTCTTTCTTTCTTTCTTTCTTTCTTTCTTTCTTTCTTTCTTTCTTTCTTTTTTCTTTCTTTCTTTCTTTCCTTCTTCTTCTTCTTCTTCCTTTTTTTTTTTAAATAAAATTCAATAGGATTGGAATAGGCAGAGCCCAAACCACTAACACAGAATGACATTAGTTTAATTAGCTGCATGGTATGAGGCAGGCCCTTCACTTTATTTTGCCTAATATCTTTAATTTTTTCAATAAATTTGACTATATTGATAAGTGTTTACATTAGAGCCTAAGCAATGGCTCAATGGCTAATCCTCCACCTCCAAGCACTGGCATCCCGTATGAGTTCCTGTCTTGGTTGCTCCACTTCCAAACCAGTTCCTTAGATATGGCTTGGGAAAGCAAAATGGGATGAACCAAAGCCTTGGGACCTGCATCTCTATGGGAGACCTGGATGAAGATCCTGGATCCTGGCTTTGAACTGGCTCACCTCCAGCCATTGAGGCCACATGGGGAGTAAATCAGCAGATGGAAGAATTTTTTTTTTGCTTCTCTCTGTAAATCTGCCTTTATATTAAAAAACAAATAAATCTGAAAAAAGGAGAAGGAAATGTATTTGCATTACAGACGATGTAAGCAGTTCTGGTGTAAAATACTGGCCTGTGTAGAAGCTGCTGCAGGCTCCCAAGTCTGATGGTGCAACACAATAATCCAAAGTTGGACCTGCCTCTGCCTTTGGGCTGCATACTGCCTCAGAACCCAGGCTGTCTCCAGCTCCCATCTGCCTCCCCAGTGCCCAGTGCCTGAAGCCACTGTGGCATGCTGAGTGGTGCTGTGAACGATCTCTGTGGATGATGTCAGACCATTGGTTAGGATGCATTTCCAGGCATCAAAAGGACATACTACAGATGTCCTACAGAATCACTGTCAAGTGTTTTGGAGGAATTGGTGTGGACACCACAGGAGAACTAGGGGGATAGATTCCTGAAGATGAGAATGAAGAAATAGATGACTGAAACCTCTATTATGATATATATGCTTAAAAAGTGCACAAATTCTAGAAGACACAAGTAGTTAGTTGAGGCAATTTTTTAAGAAGCTGCTTTGTCCTCTCATCTCAAAACCTTTAGAATCTTTTATAGTCTTCGTCATTCTCACCCATGTTTAGGTGGAAGAGATTTAGAGTAAGTAAATTAAGATAGTATACACATTTCCTTTCATTTTACTGTATTTTAAAATGATTCTATTTTTCTTATTTGAAAGGCAGAGTGACAGAGAGGAAGAAACACAGAGATATCTTCTGTCTGCTGGTTCACTACCCACATCATTGGAGCTGGACCAGATTGAAGCCAGGAGCTAGGAATTCCATCTGGGTCTCCCACATGGGTGACAGTGGGCCCAAGGACCTGAGCTATCTTCTGCTGCCTTCCTAGGCACATTAACAGGGAGCTGGATTGAAAGTGGAGTAGCCAGTATTCAAATTGATTCTCTAGTACCAGAAGCCAGCAATCACTAGTAGCAGCTTAGCTCACTATGCCACAACATTGGCTCATCTCTATATTTTTCGATTTGCTTTTATTTGTTTATTTATTTACAAGGCAGAGTTACAGGGAGAGAGGTAAGGACTGAAAGAGAGATCTTCTATGTATTGCTTCACTCTCAAGATGGTTGCAACTGCTGCGGCTAGACTACATTATAGCCAAGAGCCAAGAACTTCTTCTTGGTCTCCCATATGGGTACAGGAGCCCAACAACGTGGACATCTTCCACTGGTTTCCCAGATGCACTAGCAGTGAGCTAGATTGGAAATGAAGCAGCTGGAATTTGAACTGGCACCCATATGAAATGCTGGCAACTGTGGATGTCAGCTTAAGCTGTGTGCTACAATGCTGATCCTTATCTGTTTTATTTTCCCAGCTTCCTTCATTTCTCCCTGACTTTTATTTTCTGAGAGCATTCATCTGCTTTCCTCTTCTGGCATGGGTCCTGGGAAATCAGCTTCCCGGTAAATGAAGAACTACCCCTCTCCTTACACTCGTGCACACACGCACATGCATACACACACGCACACACACACACACACACACACACACACACACACACACTGGATGAAGGTAGGCATGAGGTGCAGCTGAGTACCTCTCAGCATGGCTGAGGATAAGAAACCATCCGCCGGATCACAGATGCAGGGACAGGAGCTAGCAGTTGGGCCCTAAGCTAGCCTGTAATATCTCCTCCCTTCCCTGACTGCCAGGATAGGGCACCAGGGGTCAGAAACACCCACTTCAGGCTGGGCCAGGGCCTTCATTGAAATGCTGCTCACAGCCACAGCCATTTCCAAGCCTGCCCAGCCCTGTCAGCTTCCCTGATATCTGTGTGTGAGAAACAGACGGGCCGCCCAGCTCTCTGGCAGCCTGACAAATGGCATCTAAGCAGGCCCCAGGCTCCCTGGCTCAGGCCCAGGGCTTTGGGTGGGCTTCAGTGAAGGGCTAGAGAGAAAAGGTATTTTGCTGTCAGGTGGTGTGTCTTCTAAGGCAAGGAGGATGGGGAGTAAGAAACACTGGGAGGAGGGAACAGGGTCATGAGGGAGGGACCTGGACCAAGCCGCTGTCCATCTCACCTCAGGGGAGAATCCTTGCAGCTCATACTACCCGGTCCTGTTGCTTGCAAGGGGCAAGGCTCATGAGTTTTAACTTTTCCCCTCATCCATAATAAAAGTCAGACAATAATAATATTACCTGCCTTGGATTGAGAAGCAACCAAGCTGATGTGGATAAAAGGCCTTTAAAAGCAATGCCTGGCATGAACAGGTATTGACGCTGGCTAGCTGCCGTCACCAGTGAACCTTATTACCAAATGAAGCATTGTGATAGGTTTTACATATGCCAGCCCATTTAATTTTCGCAGAAACCAGGGCTTTGGATAGTATCATTCTTTTAAAGTCACAGTTTCAGAGAGGGTGCCTGACTCTCCAAAGCCATGCAACCAAGTAAGAGAGAGGAAGGATTTAAAACTAACCTGCAGTGTTGCAAAGCATATGCCTGTACCCACTAGGTGACACTGTGTATGAGCATTTTGTGTGCCTCTTTAAGTCTCTGCAAGTCTTAAAGGAAGTTAGATTTCTTCTGACTCCCTAGTCAGAAACAAACAAAAAAAATCAAGATAAAAACTCATCATTTGCCCTTCAGGTTTAAGTGCTGCACCATTCCACAATGGGAAAAAAATGGCTGAGTTGCAAGACAAGAGGTGGCCCTGGGAGCCAGAGAAGGAAGAAGGAAATGGGAGTTGAAGATGATGCAAGCGACAAGGCAGTGGGAGAGAGTAGTCAATTGTCTTCACCACATACCAGAAAGCTTGGGGCCCTGTGGCTCAGCGAGGCTCAGTATTTAGGGGAATCACCTGTCTGGTTGGATGAAACAGAACAATTCACTCAACAAATACTAAGCATACTCATTTACCCTGTGTCAGATACTGTGCTGGGTGCTAGGATGAAAGAAATTAGTGAACTGCAGTCCGAATGTCAGGAGGGGTTTATGGTCTAGGGGAGAATTCACAGGAATCTAGCAATCCCCAAGCAGGGCAGTTGATGGGGCACAGTGCTGAAGACCAGCAACACGAGCTGGAGAGCCCGGGGGGAAGAAAACCCACGCACCTTGGGGACGGCTGGACGAGAGACATGGCTACTTTAGGATCCACTGAAGTTAAACAGAGGAAGGAAGATAGAGGTAAGAATGCTGTCTCAGTTCAAAACTTAAAGTTTTATTGACATCCTACGCCCCAGTAGCAATGACCATCACCAACTTCCTGTACAAACCAAGAGGTATTAATACAGCAGCTGATGGGGCCAAATACATAGATGGTTAAATAAAAGCATTTTTCATAAAAACAGAAATACTCTGAGTAGCACTTCTGTTCCAAAAGAATAGAAGCATAATTGTTCTTACATTTAATAGAACTTCAATATCTTACAGAGTTTAAAAAAATGTTTCTTCATAGGACCATTTCCTAAAAGGTATCTCTAAGGTTAAAAACCAATTGAGACTATGAGAAAATCTAAGGCATTTATATCATTGTGTATTTCATTAGCTAAAATTTGCATCTTAGGAGAAACATGAAACAATGGAGAGAGGCGAGGTAACTGGCCTGAGGTCACACAGCTAGTCTTAGGTGCAGTGGGATTTGGACTCAGGTGCGTTGTATATTTTTCCATTACATTAATTTGCTTCCCTGAATCAACTTCGTCATTTAAAAGATCAGAAACTGGGGTCCAAAGACAGCAAGCGACTTCCCTGCAAGATAATTTGAGTCACTCAGATCTCTGTCCTGCCTTTCTTTTGACCCCTATAATAGGATCATTTTCTTTGCTGAAGAATCTTTGAGGATTCTCCAAGGGACTTCAGCTGTGTGAAGCACATACCAAAATGCATATTATGTTAAAGAACCTATGCACTCATTAAATGAATTTTTCTTCAATTCTATCTTCCATTAACTTTAAAATTGTTATTTGTGGGGTGGTGAGAGAGAGAGAGAAAGAGAGAGAGAGAGAGGAAGAAAGAAACAAAAAAGAAAGAAAGAAAGAAAGAAAGAAAGAAAGAAAGAAAGAAAGAAAGAAAGAAAGAAAGAAAAGGAAGGTTGTCTAAATCCACAATAGCTAGAACCAGAACTGGGCTGGGTTAGAATTAGAAGCCAGGGACTCAACCCAGGTCTCCCGCATGGGTGGCAGAACCCAATTACTTCAGCTTTCACTGCTGCTTTACCGGATTTATATTCTCAGGAAGTAGAGTCAGGAGCTGATCATAGGTACTGAATCCATGTAATTCAATATGAGCTGCAGCATTTTGAAGATACCCAGCATCTTGTGGGTATCTTAAGTACTAGGCTAAATGTTCACTCTTCAACAGGCATTTAGAGACACCTTTGTACATTTTCCCGTCTTGCTCACTTTGGCCTTGGGTTTGGAACATGCTCTGGCCAGCAGAAAGGGAGCAGTTGCGATTTTTGTCATCATTGCCAGGAGCTTTAAATGGGATTGTGTTTCGGCCCTTTGCCATGGAAACAGCAAGTCCTAGATAGGGGCTACCCTTCCAGCCTGGAAGCTAGATGAGAAGATACCCAGAGCTGGGCAAAGCCAGCAGGGCTGCCCCTGGCTCATTCCCAGCCCTCATGCAACAAGGACATAACAAATGGATAACTCACCAAGCCACAAGGTTTATTTGTGATCCTACCTGAAGCTTGCTAGTGTGGTGCAGTGTCTTGTGGAAACGTGTCCTTCTCATTTTTCTCATTCTACAAATAGCTCCCAATAGCGAACAGACAAGAAAGAATTTGGGGAAAGAGTTAAAGCACAAAGAGAAAGCCCAGGCACCAAAGATTTGCTATGTTTCCAAGGTCACTCTTTCGTGAGAAAAAGACTAGTTTCTCTCTTACACTTTTGTCACATGAAGGATCACAAGCATTAACTAAAATACACATCATTCAGAAGCAAGCAGTTCTGAAATGGAAGATGTGAAGGAAGTCTACTTGTAATAAATGCCAAATGAGCCTTTGCTGCAAAATTCACTTTGTGACCTTGGGGAAGTCATTTGCCTTCTGGCATCAGTTTTCTCATTTGTAAAATGAAGAAGCTGAGCATGAAAAAAACCCCCTCACTTTCCTTCTAGCTCCAACAGTCGATGATTTGATTGCCTGTAACTCATTAATCCCAACTGGCTTCAATGGGACCCAGTAGTATTGAGGCTAATCGTAGGAATCCATCAAAATGCAACTCAAAGACGATGAACTTGAACATCATACGAGATAATTTAGGGAAGATGTTTTCACACCCTAACAGATTTTCATGCTTTTCAATAAACAGAGATGGACACAAATGCCAACCTATATCAAATTGCACTGTCCTTGCAGCCTCTCCCTACTTTTAACATACAGTAACTGTATAGGTTGTTCTATCCACCTTATTCTTTCAATCTAGCTGAACTACTTTGTCCTTTTAGCAAAAAAGAATAGATATAGAAGAAAGAAGTATGTGTGTTGAAATGACAAGAGCTATGCAAAAAAAAAGTACAGGGGAGGGCAAAGGAAGAAGAAAAGGAATTCACACCTCCTAGTGCAGCAGATTCCCTACAGAACCCCAATATGTCTGCATGCAGTGGGGGCAGCACCTACCTAACATGTTTGTTCTTAGAATAAATACATAAAAACATGTGTGAGTCCATAACTGACGTTCATTTACAGCTGTGATGGTGACAGAAGGCTTCCTGGAAGTGGCATGAAGAGAAACATGGGTGTTACATAGAAATCCTGAGGGCCAGACAGTGAGGTGGGGGAAGGAGCCACTGTCCAGGGAGGAGTATGTGGAGAGATGAAGGCTAGATATGAGAACAAATACAGTAAGAGTGGCAATGAGGATGTGGGTGGGACAGAGCCCTTTCTGGGAAAAGAACAGGCTATTGGGATATGGGTGAACATTCCATGCAAAGGAGTATTCGGAAATGATTCTGCACCTTTGAATGCCAAGCTGGGGAGTCTTAACTCTTAGGTGATGAGGGACCCTGCAGGGCTTCAGGTAGTTGATTGTCCTGGTGCATCTTGGGAAAGAAGCCTCGTTCTCCACCTACTCTAAGACGTGGGTGGGAGAAGTGGCACTGAGAGCTGTTGATGTGCCCACCTGAGAGAAATCTGAGCTTCAGGGAGAATGTCAGTTTCAGGTGACAGTCAGATAGCATTTAGAATTAAAATAGGTGATGCCAGTGAACAAAGCTCTCCCAAAGCTGAAAAGCTCGATTTTCTTCCTTTTAATTTCTTAAGAGATTCGCTGGCTTTAAGCCCAGGGTGGTGAAAATCTCAGGTACGGAAGAACTCTTTTTGCTGATTAGATTTGTGTAAGGTTGTTCTTGCTTGCTTTTCACTCAGAACCTTTAAACTTACACTATCAATGGGTCTAGCCTGGACTCCAGAGTTTGTTCCATCAATGGGTCTTACAAACTCCAGAGTTTGTAAGATATGCCCTTGCTACTCAAAAGGGGATCTGTCTGAGTCCATTCAGTCCATTTGTTACCTTGATAAGATCCCTGAGACTAGGTAATCTGTAAGCAGTAGAAATTTGTCTCTTTAAAGGCCAGGAAGTAGATCAGGGCACCTGTGGATTCACTGTCCAGTGAAGGACAGGCTTCACTCCTAAAGTGGAGCCTTGGGTGCATGGCATTGGGAATTAAGCTTTACCTTCTGATTTTGGGAGGGAGACCTATGCTTCTGCTACAGCAGGGTCCTTGAACTGTGAAGCCTGCCCAAGAAGTAGAGCCCAAGCACTCCAGTCCAGACTCACTAACCAGAACTTTAACTTTTTAAACAGGTGCTTCTTGTGCCTTAAAGTTTCCAAGGCAGTGAGGTATCCTGTTGGTTGAACCTTAGAAACTTAAGTCCAGGTTTAAGAAAGAACTGGATTTTCTGAAGACCACACAACTAAGAAGCATAGTTGGTAATGCACTGGTACAATGCAGTTAAACAGATAACAATTCTCTTAATGAATTGTCGATGAACATTGTAAGGCATCCTGATTTTGGAGTCAACTCTGACTGTAACATGTGTAGCCCTATAGGGGTCCAAACAATTGCACCTCTTGGAGTCTCGCTTTTCTCTGTTGGAGAAAATGAGAACAATGGGACCCACTTGATAGAGACGTGAAGGTTAATTCTCCTTGTGAAGTTCTACTACTGGATGCAGCTTCTGGATTTAAAGGAGGCCTTTCGCTCTTCATGTAGGGTGGCTGTCTCTGGGCAGCTCCCCAGGCCCTGGCTCTTGGCTTTCCTTCTGCGCTCATGCACACCTGCAATGGCTGCTTGGTTTTTCTACCTTCCCCTCCACAGTGGGGATTGCCTTAGAGCAGAGACCATGTTCTTTATCTTTGTCCCCAGAGCATACCACAGCAGACGCACTGGCAGAAGGAAAGAGTGAGACCTGGGAAGAGAGGAGGCTGGCAGGAAAGAAGGAGGAGGACAGAGAGGGAGGGATGATGGGAAGAAAGGAAGGAGGAGGGGGATGGATTTTCTGAATGTTGAAAAGAAACCGTTTACAGCATGATGAATTTATTCAGAGTAATAGCTTGACAGCACAGAATTCATCTTTTTATGGCTGTGACAACACTAATACATTTATTTCCCTTCTGAAATTAACTTTCTAATATTAAGAAAGGTCAAAATGAACTGCAGCAAAATGAGACATTTTGTCATTTTTAACAAATTATACCAAAGCAGACTGTCAGATTAAAGGGGTCACCGTTTGGAGGTCTAGATGCTGGTGCTGATTGCATAATCACAGCTAATGCTTGTCATTCTGTCCTTTCGCAGCCCACAAACCTCCAACAGTTGCCTTGGGCCAAAAGGCTGAAACTCAAACATTTCAGCCTGGAAAGCCGAGGAGGCCCTTTAGAACTGGAGGACTTCTTTGTCTAAAGCACCTTCCTTCCTCAAAGGGACTCTACACCAGCCAAGCCCTCCTGTTTTTGCTATTCTTTTTTTCCTGTCTTTGCTCGTGCTATGCCTCTTGATCTAACTGCCACCCTTCCTTCCACATGCCGATGGGGACTTACCCTTCTCCATCATACCCATCCGACCCACCAGCCAATCTCTTGCTCTTAGGATTTGACTTCCGGTTACCTTGAGTCTGTGTTTTGTGATATTTTCGCTTTGGGTTGGTCCTGACTGAAGCTTGGATCCTGAATATACTATCAATGCTTTGCTCCATGATCTGTACTTTCTCTTTCTCCTTCAAAAACGCTTGGTGGTCTGGGAAGGAATTTTGAGTCTGGATGCTTTGTTAAAGAGTTAACACGGAAAGATGGCCATGCTGACACACTTCCCTGCCCCTCCTGCTCATTTTTATTCCTGATTTGTCAGTCATGTGCTCATGTGCTCTGAGCCATCTTGGGCAAAAGATCTAAGTTTGAGCCCTGACTTTATCCCTTGGTATTGAATCCATTTTCTCTTGCTTTAATAGAATGCATGAAACCAGACCCCTTACATACAAAAAAGGTCTATTTGGGGGCATGGCTTCTAGAAGCAGGAATGTCTGAGAGTGTGGTTTATCATACGGCCTCAACACATAATAGAAAGAGGAAGGTGGAGAGCACACAGAGAAGAGGGAGGGGAAAAGCTTGTTTTATAACAGCTCGCTCTTGGAGTAGCTCAAAAGTCCCATGGGACTGAGAATTCCCTCACTCCTGCCACACAATATTAGCTGATCCACGAAGGCAGAGCCCTCAGCCCCCAAATGCCTCCAACCAGGCCCCACCTCCTGACACTGCTGACTGGGATTGGTTAGAATGCTGGGGACTCACAGAAACCGTAGCTCATAGGAATGTTACTAGCTTAGCACCTGTGTCTGTGAACCGAAACAAGAATCCCTACCTCACAAGGTTGCAGGAAGGGTCAAATGAACGCCTTGAAGAGAATGTGAATCCCCAAACTAAGCTTTTCCATAGCAAATCCATTTAAACAGCTATTTCAATATGCATGTGGCTCATCCCAGGCCTAGAGTAGCTGTTCTGTGAATCAAAGGGATATCACGAGGCTCTCAGTTTGAGTTCCAGCTCTGCAGTGCTGTCCCACTCACTGTGTGACTCTGGGAGAGCCATTTCTTAGTTCTGGGCTTAGTTGACTCTCTCCTCTCTCTCTAAAGAGCTAGTTGGAAACCCCTCTCCAGTTGATACAGGTCTGGAGTCTGACTCCACATAGTGTCATGCGAGCCTTGAGACCCCAAAAGGCCAGGAGTGTTATTGATTCAAAGTTAAAGAATAGCCATGTCAGATGAAGTTGGGAATGTGTTGTTATCAGATTATGACCACAGTCTGAGGATAAAAAGGAGACATATGTAGGTCAAACTTGGTATTGGCCAGTCCTACTTATGACCTTCTCTTCTAACTTCCCTGGCATATTCAACTAATAGGATTCATTTTGGCATTTTCAAATCAAAGTATTCCTTACTTGGTGGTGGTACTATGGTGAGGAGTGAGATGCTGAAGAAATGAAATTAACCTATGGCCACTTATAATGCTGATTTAATCCTAACAATAGGAGTTGTTCTGATTTTTTACTGTTAAAAATGTGTCATTATATTCAAGAATAGACTACACCAACCTCCTTTCCAGATTGGCCATTTATATGTCCTTTAAAGATAAAACAGCAAGCTCCTGAGAATTCTGAGCGGCCATATTCCCAGGGCAATAGGCTCACTCTACACTGCAGAGAGAATGGGCCCTGGCATCTGGGAGATTTGGCTTCCATTCCAAGTTCAGCTACCACCAGTTATATGACCTTGAAGTTTTCAACCGCTCTGTCGTTGCTTCCCTCACCTGGCATTTTACTGAGACGTTGGGCACTACGTTCTGTGCAAGAGAATGCGGAGCTGTCAGTTTTATCCCCAAAGGAGCTCCCAGTGAAAGAGAAAACAAGCACACAAACAGAGCTGCATGATGCGTAGTGATAAATGCGTGCACCCGGGGAGAGTGCAGTTAGGGAGAAGGGTTCACCTCGGGCCTTGAGAAATGGGAACGGTAATGCCTGTTTAATAAGGCTGCTTTATGGACCAGACGTGGCAATGCCAAGTACCTAACATAGACTTCATAAATATTAGTGCCTCCTCCTTTCCTCTTGCGGGGTTCTGAAGAGCTGCTTGGTCTTATCCGTGACAGAAGGCCTAGTACACAGTAACACATCTGTGGACAGAACATTCCTTAGCAGGCAGAGGATGCTTCAAGGTCATAGGGTAGAGCTAAACTGTAACAGAAAAGAAATGGTGTTGGGGAACTTGCATAAGTCAACTCTTCTAATGCCTGAGTCTACCCAGGGTGTGCTAGGAGTCTAAAGCTTTGTCCTTGCTTGTGCCCTTAGGCTTGGCCATTTCTGTAGAGTGGCCATCCTGAGTTGTTAATCAATGTACAAACTCCATCTCCCTGGTTCACACTCAGTCATCTAGCCTGTGTGTCTCAGGGTTTCTGGGAAGCCTGGGAATCTCTCCAAGGGCATCTGCAACCTCCCGTTCTTTGATCCTCACCCTTGCTGTCCTCAGTCCTTAAGGATGAAAGTGTGTTGGCTCAACACACACTATGAACACACATACACCTAAATTCCAGCGATTCAGGACATCTGCTTGCCCTCTGAAGGTTCAACTGTGAGATGCACTGAAACGGACAAATTCTGAAACCCTAACCTAAGTGAGAAAGGATCCTGGAACTAAGCTGTCTGTAACCCAATTTAAGGGTATTAACACAGCCAAAGAAAGACTGCACCAAAGCCTGGGGTTGGGAGAAGTTGGGCTAAAGGCTCGGAATAGGCCCCAGTCCCTTTCAAGAGCTGCTTACACTGTTATTTCAATCATTAAACTGGGACTTTTTCTTTCTAAATGTTCTGGTTTAAAGACGGGGATGATGTTATATTGTTCTGAAGACTCCGGTGAAATGAACATTGAAACATTAGCTATTGTATCAACATTATCCGAGCTTATAATGAGAAAACACGCTAGCACTTTTTGAGCACTTACAGTGAACAAGCCTTCTTAGACTCCACACTATGCAAGTGTGAGTGCTGAGTGCTTCCTATGCGGTGCCTTTTTAATTCTTCACAACACCTTTCTAGAAAGACGATTTACCCCATGTTACAGAGGTGCAGTGTCCGGTAGAGGTAGAGGGAAAGCCAGAGCAGGCAGCTCTGGAGTCCTTGTTCTCATTCCCTGGGGGCATTTCAGAGTCTGCCACCAGTCAGGATGCTGGACAGGGCAGTGCTTAAAGGTCAAAGACTGGAAGGCTGAGAAGAGACCCAAGACGTAAAACAAGGCAATGTATGGGTGTGTTTGGGGAAAATGCAGAGAAATTCCCTGTCATGTTTACAAAGAGAGTGAATTATTTGTGGAATGTAATAATACTGTGCGCCTATGGATAGGTGTTTGAGAGCAGTACAGAAAACATGGATGGAATACTTGGAATGATGGGTATTGTCCCACTTTTCCTCTATCATGTGGTTGAACTGACTTCTTGAGGTTCTTCTGCTGGAAAATGATCTAGGATCAAATAATTTGATTTGGTTCTGCCTTACAAAATAAGGTCCCTCTTCACATCTGGGGGCTAAGTCCTCTTCTTATTCAATATTTCTTCCCTAGTTATAAAGTTAACATAAATTCTCAGGAAATGATTGTGAAACATAAAGGAGCAGAGGAGGAGGAGGGAAATGCACTAATATCTACAAACACTACTGCCAACATCTAGTTTACAGCCATTTGTGTATGTGTTTTAAACCTAGTTGTTATGTATCTTAACACATAATACACATGCAACATTATCTTCTACTTTTTTCACTTAAAATTATAGTATAATTTATAGCGTTTCTACAATATTATAAACTCTTCATAAGCATCTATTGTATGAATGCATCATGATTCACTTAATCAGTTTCCCACTGTTAGGCATTTAGATTTTTCTCGGTTTTTACTATTCACAAATAATGACTTTTTGGAGGTTCTTTTGCATAAATCCTTATTCACAGTTCAAATAATTTCCTTAGTACAGGTTTCCAGTACTGCAATTTCTGACCCAAAGCTACAAGCAAAACAATATATTTTTAAACCCCAGAAACACAAAACATTATTTATTTTTTATTCTTGAATTCTATGTCCTTCTGTTTCCCCAAAAGGATAGTTCTTCATGGGTTTTAGGCTCAGCTCATGCTTCCTGGAGATAGCCCATGAGGTCTTCTCTGCCTGGCAACTGTTGGTTACCCAGTCTTGCTTCCAGTTCTTATAATTCCCAAGTAAAATCACTTGCCTAATACTTGGTGCCCTCATACATGCAGCTCCCTCTACTAACTGTACTTGTCCCAGTCTTGTCTTCCTTCAAGATCCACTTTTGATATTCCTTCTTGATCCCAAGAGCAGTCCAGACAAGCCAGCTATTTCCATGTGACCCTCAGAGTCCTTGTCTGTCATATACTTGCCAAAGGGATGTAACTATGGATTTACTCTAGATCAAGGATTTGAAAACATCCTACTCCCAGAAAGGCTCTATTTAAATACATCTCTCACCTAAGTATTTGTGCACAGCACTGTGCCTTAAGCAAGCAGTGTGTATTGCTTCATTTAGTTCTCATGATTAACTTTTTAACTTTTTATATGTGAGGGAATGGAAACTTAGAAATGTTGGGGGATGAGGTTGGCACTGTGGCACACTGGATTAAGCCATGCTTGTAATGCTAGCAGCTTATTTGGGTGCTAGTTCCAGTCTAAATTGCTCTGCTTGCACTCAAGTACCCTGCTGATGATTACACCTGGGAAGGAAGTGGAATACAGCCTAAGTACCTTGGCCCCTGCCACCCACATGGGAGACCCAGAGAGAGGTCTAGACTCCTGGTTTTGGATTGGCTTAGGCCCTGCCACTGTGGCCATTTGGGGAGTGAATCACTAGAAGGTTCTCTCTCTCTCTCTTTCTCTCTCAACTCTGTTTCTCAAACAAATAAATAAAACTTAAAAAAGCGTTAAAGACCTTGCCCAAGATAGTAATTTTAAACTCAGGATGGAGCCAGTGTTTTTAACCACAAAATTATACTGCTCTGTAAGCAAGGAGAGTAGCTCATGGGAGCAGGCTCAACAGTTGGGAACTGCTGCTGCTGCAGCCTGGATCATCAGGTCCCTGGACTGGCTCTTGTTTGCCTTTGTGCTCCACTGTGTAGTGGTCAGGCTCAGGGAATGCTTTTTGAAGGGGTGAATGAATGAGTCACCCATGCCACCACCCAGATTATAGGGAGTTACATTTCTATCCACGCACCTCCCCCAGCAACAGAAGCCTGGAGTGATCCTCAGCAAGGCCCAGTGGCTAGGAGGTCAGGCTGTGCCCTGGCTTAGATTCTTCTCACAGCCAAACACCTGGGACAAGCTTGGGAGGTGGACTTTAGCACTTTGAGAGGAGAGGGGGTAATTTCCTGGTAAAAGGTTAAATAGTTCAGCTCTTGCTGGAAGTGGTGATTAGTCTGGTCTTTTTCATCAGAATTCAGCTCTCTCCACCATGGTAAATAATGGACTAATTAGGCATCTGGTTTACTTGATTTCCCATGGCTACTGCCAATTTCTGAGATGCAATATGCTATTTGATGTACCAGCATGAATTCATCCTGGGCTCCGGAGCCTCCCAGCAGCAAAAACCAAAAATAACTCTCAGAAAAGTTATCTCCACAAACGTTGAACACAAAGCATCCCAAAACGTACTCTGTACTCTGTAACAGAACTGCTCAGTGGAATCCCTAATGAGGAAGCAGCAGGCTTGTATGCAGGTCCCAACCTGCCAGACCAGTGGCATGGAAAGTAAAGACAATGTAGAAGGATTGAAAAATGGACAGCATAGATTTAGTGGAACGATTTCTGGGTGAGTCGACTTGGAAACCAATTGGAAATCCTGGGGAGCTGACAAGAGGTCATCCCAGGAGCATTGGGCTGCCCTCAGAGTCTTCCTTATGGCTCCTTATGGTCTGGGCAATTGAGTGTCCGTGGGATGGGTGGCAAGGAGGTAAGCTCAGTGAACCTCTGATAGCAGAATAAGTGGAGCTAGATATTGGTAGCAGAGAGGGAGCAGAGAGAACTTCAGAACGTGTGGGTTTATGGAGAGAATTTCAGAATCTGCAGGAACCTGGCACAGCCAGATGCTAATGCTCCAGAAGTTCCAAAATTGAGAACCGGAGAGCACATCTCCTATGTGGGAGCATCTGTGACAGGTGATCAGCAGGGCTGCAGACGGAAGGAAAGAAGATGAATCAATGGAAATGCAGCACAGTGAGGGAGTGTGTGGAGGAGTGAAAGCCAGAGCACACTGGGCTGCCTCCATGCCGTCTTGCTGATAAACAATGGCTTGCAGGAGGAAGTGCCTACTAAGCGCTGGATTCTGCCAGGCATTAGAGAAAGGAGAAGAGAGAAACACAACTTGTAACTGAGAAGCTCAGTCAAGAGAAGGTAGACAGCAAAGCCATCACTAGACACTCAGCATGATGCTCCCTCTAACTAAGGGGTACACCCACTTCTATGGAATCCCAGCAGGAATCCAAACACTTGGCTTTCTTGAGAGACTGTAGGTTGAACCTGATTCTCAAGAGGTTCTTAACTCAGCCACCACTGAGCATTGGATGCTTCCCAGCACCGCAGAGAGGCAAGGTGGACCCTTTCCATGGGAGGAATCTGCAGTGGAGCCAAGAAAGCAGACCCATCAACCTGAGGATGGTGTACTGGAGCACATCCTGTAAATATTGATGGACTAAAGGAATGAAGAGCCAAGGTTTGTTGACAGTTCTACAGAACAAAGGAAGGAGGGCTCACTGTGAGACAAAATGTTCTGAGAAATCTTATAGAAGGTGAGCTCTAAGGAATAAAGCAGACTTTGATGGTATCTCCAAGGCTTGGTATGATCTTGCTTCTCTGCGCTTGGTACATGCCTATGTGGCTTTCAGTACTCCATTTAGATGTTAAGTCCAGGCATGGGTGAGTGGATATCTTCTCTCTTGCCTCCCTTCTCTTCCAACACATATTCACTGGGGGCCTGTGCACTGTGCCAAAACACAAAAATGAAATCCAAGCTCTTCTTGGGATCCCTGCCTGGCGGAGGTGGGTTTGTGGGGACAGTGAAGGAATTACAATATAATAGCTCCATTTATTACATACATGTTATTAGAGGTTACTTATATTCCTAGGATTCAATCTTGACAGAAATCCCAGGGCCATGGCCACTCCCAGTCTGTAGACAGAGCTGAGATGAAGAGAGTTTAACCAAACTGACTTAAAGAGAAAATTTTAGGAACTTTGCTCATCCCCAATGCAACTAAGACGACACATATTTAGCCAGTTGAGAAGAGGTGCCTAGAGGTTTTCAGCATGAAACGATGTGTGAGTAATTGAAGGGAACAAACAATCTAACAGAAATACTCTTCAGAAGTGAGAAATCCATCCCTCCATCCTGCTCTCTGCCAGGGAGACAGCCAGGCACAGCCTATAGAATTATAGAAACCACATCTTTTATGAAGAACGGAGAAGCTGCCCTTTTCGAAAACTAATGATTTTCTTAAAAGTCCTCAAAGTTTCATAAAGCATATCAAACTATTGTAGAAAAGACTATAAAAATTGCATGAAGCCAAGCCTACATTCTCAGAGCATGCCTCTCCGCTCCCACAGGTAACATTACATTGCCTTCAAGTCTTTGTTCCTGTGTGGAATCCTTCCCTTCAATGGCTGTTCGCTGACTTCTTGCGCAGACCTGTGGGTGTGACCTGTGGACATGCTGTGAGTGCTCTACTCTCTCCCTTGGGAAACCTCCCCCAGCTGTGTAGCCTGAACATTTCAACAAGACCTTCATCTCCACCTCAACTTACAACAATCATCTTCCCTCACCTCTATAAAATGCTTCATGTTCACGAGCCAGGATTTTGTTCTACAGCTGGTCAGTAATTTTTCCCTTTTTAGCATTCAGGCCACGGAGGCTGAGAAAACCAGCATCTACGAGGGGCCTGCCTGGGCTCAGCACCCTCCCAGGCACTCGGGCTCCTTCTCTGGCAGCAGCTGGAATGGCTATGACTTGTGCAAATCTGCCTATCAGTGTGGCACGCACTGCAGTCAATAGACAACACCACCATGCACAGGCTGGTGGAGTTGAAAACTCCCTACCCCACCACCACCAGTAATCCTTCAACCCTTAAAGTGAAAAGATCTGGAGAGGGGAAGAGACTGGCCCCAGAGCAGCAAGCAGATGAACCCTACAGCGAATACTCTGGCAAAGGAATCAGTGTTCCAGGCCTTATGTCGCGCGCGGACACACACACACACACACACACACACACACAGAGTACCCACCTGGACAAAGATCTAGGGACATGCAGTCCAGTTTCCAGGAGTCCCGTGGCCCGAATGCTACAGTCTGCAGTGTGTAATCTGTACTTTCAATCAGGGAGTGAAACACACTTCTGGGAGGGAAAGGGTGCCTTGACTGTGACCTCCTATTCAGTGTGCTGACCTCCTACTGTGGATGCGGGTTGGAACAGGAACTCTGCCAGCCTTCTGCCAATGGGAATTTAACCCATCCACATCCTGCTCATCCCCTAAAAAGCCTATAAGATATGGACTTGGAGTTGGTTCTTGCTTTCTAGGGAGGAGTTGCCATCTCAGGGCCTTCTCAGCTGCCAACCAGCAAAACCCTTGCTCACCCTAAGAATAAATCTCATAGACTATTTCCTTTCACTTAAAATTGTCATTTATTTATTTTAAAGCCAGGAAGTCAGACAGAGAAAGAGATGGAGACAGAGAGTGCTCCCTTCCCCTGGTTCACCGGGTCATTACCCTAAATGTCAACAATGACCAGGTCTGCATCAGAGTTAAGCCAAGGGCTTGAGGAATATGATCTGGGTCTTCCACATGCAGCCTCCCACCTGCTGCCTGCTAGGTTGTTCACCACCAGGAAGCTGGAAGTGAAAGTGGAGCTGGGACTCCAAATGAGATGTGGGTGTCCCAAGGTGCATCTTAGCCGCCATGCCAAATACCCACCCCTCCTTCTATTTTAACTGAATAGTAAAACTGTGCCTGGGTGCTTATTTGCATGACATATCCTTTGTGTAATTGTGTATAACTAATTTCTCATCTCTGTGTCTGTTTTCTGTTTGCCATGTTTGTGCTATTCTGTGTATGTATTTTCTGTTTTCTGTGTGTAAATGTGTGCATTTTTCTGCCGGCTTCTCCATTGTGTCTATCTCTGTATGCATGTGTGTGTGTGTTGTGGGTTGCTATGAATGAGTGCTGGTTCTGTGCGTGTTCTTTAACCATGTCACTGACTGCTCTGTTTGTCAAGTAACTGTGATATAATTTATTTATTTACTTGACAGAAAGAGAGCAGCTTATCTTAAGGCCTACAGGAGGCAGAGAAGGAAAAAAAAAAAGGAAAACCCTAAACAACCTAGGCCTGCCTTGCTCTATTTTAAAAGCTGCTCCATGTTGTTATGGCAGCTAATTCTCCTTAAATGATTTAAGGAAATGGATCTGTCTAAAAGAGCCGCAGCCAAGTTGTTATAGCAACACGGGCGGCAGGCAAGGAGGGCCTTTCTCCTCGAAGAAAAGGGAGAAAATCGCCTCAGAACAAAGAAATCTCTCCAAAAAAAGTCAGAGGAGGGAAGCACCTATTGAGTTCTGAGAAACTCCTGGGGTAAAGAACAGAACTAGAGGCAGCCCATTCCCCTCCCATGTCCTGGGGATTCTTCTTGACCACAGCCCTCCCACCCTTGACCTTCACCTAGACCATGGTCGTAGCCCCAGGGGTCTCTTTTTCCGACTTCCCCTCACCTCCTCTGATCCCCGACTCCCCAGCACAACCTTCAAAGTTTTCTGAAGCAAATAGTGTTTGTTCATCATCCAGCATCACCTCAATAGTTCCATGTCATGTGCCAGATCCTAGTGGCACAGAAATGCACAGTTTGTCAGGGAAGGGTGGCTTTTGTCACCTATGCAATGGGGTGTCGCCGAAAGGCTTTAAAGCAGGACGGAGAGACCCAGTGGACTTACGTGTGATGGCTCAGAGTTTCTAGACAGAGGAACTGACTGGATGGAATTCTGATTGCTGATCTCTTGCTCCCTTGTTCCAGCATTTTTGGGGGGCTACCCATTGACTGCTCTGACTCAAGATTGGCGGAAGGCATGGTCTGGATTATTCCTGATAAGCAACATATTTGTTCCATTATCTTGATTATTTTAGAGACATTATAAAAGCAGGTCTGTGAGTGATTTTAATGGGGAGAGAACACTGGGTCACAGAAAAAGTCACATTTCTAACCCAATGTGGAAACCATCCATGAACATCCCAGCCTGCCTTGTATAAATCCTGCATAACATTCCCACCAGCTGAGGTCTCCAAATTCATTCTACTGTTTAGCTTTTCCTGGAATGCCCGCTTCTCTTCCTTACAAGGTCTACCTTTCCTAGCAATAGCCACCTGACGAAGCATCACCCATTCCTAAAGACCTGGTCCAAGTGCAAATTCCTCAATACAGCATTTTTGGATTCCTTCCCCAATTTTCATTCATCTCCTCCAGCTTACAGTCACTTAGCACTGTGTTTTCATTATTTTTTCCACCTGGCTTGAATGAAGAATTTCTAAGAATCTGGTTTTCCCATCGTATTGGAGTTCTTCCCAACCTGTGATCCTGCCCCAGAGATCTCTCTAACATTAGGACCTTGTACATGCTAACATGAATCAATGTGTATTGCATTCTGTTAACTGAGCATTTGAAAGCAACTGTTACTTCTTCATTTAATTTCACTAGATAATTCTCTGGATATGCTTTACAGAAACACAGTTAGATGCTAGTTGAGAAGCGGGCAGATGACCTAGGCGCCCCAGTCACAGATAAGCTTGGCTTCTGACTGGATGCAGGTGTGAGAGAAGGGTCCCATGTGCAGCCTTTTGAGAATCACACTGCTTGTGTGTCTGGTTGTGGGATGTAAAGTCACTGCTATACTCCACAGTGCATGTGTAAGATGATAGTCAAATTCTTTGGGGTAGAGCATGGGTGTTCACTTTGAAAGGCGGTATCATTTCCAGTGCTAATTACCTAGAGAAGTAGAATTTTCAAGTCTAAAGTCAGGATGGGAAGGAGAGCCCTGGACATAGAACAGAGCTGGAGCTGGCTGCACTGGCCTTCAACACCACTGGACATCGAGATTTCCAAGTGTAGTTCCTGGACAAGGTTAGGAGTCTGGGACCCAGGGGAGGCTGGAGTTTTCAGAGAGAACTGATTTCGAGGCTAGCAGAGTGTGGTGGCTGCTGAGTCCAGGGGTGGGCACCAGTGCATGGAGAGGATCATGAAATGAGAGTGGGCAGAGGCATCTCAATCTTCGTTCCAGGGAGTACTGAACTATCTCAATATGTTGCAGGAGAAGCCAGAAAATAAAGATAGGAGGCTGAATTCCAGGAGGGCCCAGTCATGGTACCAGAGGCGCCAGAGGACCCTCCAAGGGGGCAGATGAGACTGGGGAGGGCTCTTGGGTTCAGATGCTCTCTTCCAGGACCAAAGTCTTCTAAAATCAAATTTCAAGGGCTCTTCTTTGCTTTCTCATTTGCACATTTATGTCAAACACCTGCTTAGAGTCAGACCGTGTAGGACGCCAAGGACTCTGAGATAAGCTAGCTAAACATCCCTCCTCCACCTGCCTGGTTGGAACTGGTAAACAAGAGGCACCCTGTGCAGAGAAAGTCATCCTGGGAAGCCCTTTAGCTTCGGTTAAAGCCTCATTTATGGTTTCTAAAAATCCTCATTGTTGAATGTGCCACTCTCCAAGAAGGATTAAAGGTTCAGTGTGCAAAGACCTGAGACAGTAGACTTGAAGTGCATACTGTCACTGAGAGGCGGCCAGCAGGCTTTTGTTGCCAGATGAGGACACAGAGGAGTTCTTCCAGGACACTGAGAGCCCAGATGGCATGGATCACTCCTGTTCGTTATGCCCGAAGAAGGCTGTGTCACCTTGTCCTCACCCTTCCTTTCCCCCCTGGGTTCCCATCTCAGCAGATCTTCTCTCTCATCAGCCATAGTCACCAAGCCCCCTGTGGTCCAGATTCCTCTTCTTCCCCTTGAAAACCACAGCAACATGCTCTAATGGCCTCCCTGCATCTAGCCTGCACCCTGCAAATCCTTCCTCCTAAAAGGCAGCAGAGGTCTCTTTCTGAAATGCAAAGCTGAATCTATTCCTTCTGTATTTACAAACTTTCAGTGACCCTGCATTTCTATAGAGTCCAAACTGCTCCACGGATTCAAGTTCTTGCTTTGCCTCTGGCTGTTGCTTGTGGGAGCCACACTAAAGGATTTCCAGTCTCATGAGCATGTCACCCTCTGGAGGCAGGTGCACATATGCCTTCCTCTGTCTGAAAAGTTCTCCCTGACCTGCACATCCCTCCTGAAGCTGCTCACATGGTGCCTGTGCCTACCTCCATCAATGCACTGGAAACAGCTGTCGGTAATCACCTGTCTCTGTCAGACAGTGAGCCTCTTGCAGGTGGATACCTATCCCAGCACAGGGACTGGAAGAGTTGTCACTAAGGAATGGGATGCAGATCTTGGAGAGCCTCTCTGACGCTTTGCTTGTTGATTCTGGGCACAGAAGGTCACCAGGACAGGAGTGAGGTTGGAAGCATTTAGTCCAGAAGCTATCCTGGCGGTTCACATAGCTGAGCTTGAGTGATTATGGCTATGGATTCAACACTGAAGGTCAGGAGTAAAAACACATTTAACTCCATTAGAACTCGAGCCTTAGGGAACTGCAGTGTTTGCCACTGGGTACGATGATGCCTGGAGTCAAATGTGAATTTGAGTCAGATCCAAGGTGTTGGGCGAGCATGTGCTGCACACCGGTACTGTGCCAGGTGCTTTCACATCACATTTAACAGGACAGAATGTACAGTTTATCACCCAAATCAGGATGCTTTCAAGAGTAAAAGAAGGCACAATTTAAAAGGTACTGCAGGCTAGTAGATACAAACCACAACCTCGCCGGAGAAGTCTCTGTGTTTTTCAATCCCCAACACATTTTATAAATCTGTATTTACTGGTGTGTGCTTGTTTAATGTGTATTTCCCCAGAGAACTGTAACAGAATTTTGCTTATTATGAGAACTGCAGTGCCTCATACATGGAAACCTGGTATATACATATTTGTGGGAGCGGGAGAGAGAGAAAAGGGGAGAGAGGAAGAGGAAGAGTAAAGAGAAGAGAACCAAGATGGAGAGCAAGAAAGAGGCTCCGCCTTCCCACGGAGACACCATCGAGAAGAGCTAAATGCATGCCAAGTCCCCTGCGCCAGGGGGACTGGAGCCAAGTGAGTTGCCACAGGGCCTTATCTTGCGAAAAGTCTGAGCAAATTCAGGTTGAAGAAAGCACCAGGGAGAGTGCTGCCTGCAGCATCCTTCCCCCTAATTCCAAGGCACAGGGAGAGGAGTGATGCCTCCTCCTGAGCACAGGGAATCCCAAGGTTCAGGCGCATGGTGAAAAATTCAGACCTGAGCACCCTGGCCCAGCCCGCAGGCCCATACCTCTGGAGTGGGTATCTGCAACTTCCACAGCCAGGCAGTCTGTGCAAACTGTCCCCAGAACAGCAGCAGAAAGCCAAACATTAGCCGTCAGGAGAGGGAACTCAGGACTGTGCCCAAAGCACAGAGCTGGATCAGCCACTCTGAGTCCCAGTCCCAAGAAAGCTCAAAGGCATCTCACTTCTATCCAGTGTTCACAGACCAAGCCTGTAGACTTGTCTGGCGTCAAACAGACACTTGAACTCTGGAAGGTCAGACTCATTTTAGTATTTTCCACTGTGTGCCTTTAGACACTCCCAGGACATGGTAGGGACCTGTGACTGTGAGAACCAGGTATGTCAAGCCAAGGGTGCCAGAGGACATCTTCATTATTCTCCTTCAGGCTGGGGTGAAGAGTAGAGGAATTTGGGATTGTGTCTTGAGACTCATGTTGGACCAGTAAGGCCCACTCCTGGAGAGATCCTACCGGTTCCATCCTGAGGCCATAGTCTTTGGCTGTGCCTTAGTACCAAGTGGAGACCTGCACTCTGGCCAGGGGGCTTGTTTTGGTGTGTAGCACTGCTGTCATCTGGCAGGTCTGCTGTGTGCTCCCAAGATGGCACAGGGCCTGGGACTGGGAGTGACAGGTATGACCACCTATGGTCCTCCTAAACACAGCCAAGGGCTGCCTCTATTATCCTTCCTACAACACAGGGCAAACAGAAAGGACTCACACTGCTCACACACTGTTCTCAGACTCACGGCCAGGCTGACAAAACCAGCACTGAGCAGCTTTACTGGTCCTTGTTCCAGGCTAGTGCCTACTGAAGAAGCTCCTGGATCTGCTCCAGCACCTGCCAGAATTCTGTGGTACTGGTTGAACAGTATATCCTGGCCAACACCTGCTGTGGCTTACAGGGGTAGCATCCATTTTTGAACTCACCTTAGTAGCAGATGGACCACAACAGGGCAAACTTTGGTCCTACCCTCAGGCTACAATGGTCTTGGTTAGCTGAGTGCTCTAGATGAGAGCCAGCTTCATTGACACAGAACAAGGAGTCTGAGCCTACTATAGGCACAGGAAGAAAACTGCAGTGACAGATTACCACTTTTAGGCACTTTCTCAGTTCATCCTGAATAACATATCCACTGCAGGTTTGGGAATATTTTGAGATTAGGGAGTATTTTAAGATGGAGTGAGTTGAGGTCCATTGTGATGACCTAGTGGCTAAATCCTAGCCTTGCAAGCACCAGGATACCATATGTGTGCCAGTTCATGTCCTGGATGCTCCACTTCCCATCCAGCTTCCTGCTTGCGGCCTGAGAGAGCAGTAGAGAATGACCCAAAGCCTTGGGACCCTGAACTCATGTGGGAGACCCATAAGAAGTTCCTGGATCCTCTCTTCAGATCGGTTCAGCTCTAGCCATGGTGGACACTTGGGGAGAGAACCAATAAAGGAACTTTTCTCTATGTCTCTCTTTCTCGCTGTAAATCTACCTTCACAATAAAAACAAATAAATCTTTTTTTAAAAGAAGACTGAATTAGTTTTTAAAAATACCAACAACAGATCAAGGCTAATCATGACTTAAGGTGCAATCCAGTGCTGAAATAGCAGAAGTGCCCATCTTCTGATGAATAGATAGAGAAAATGTGACACATAATCGTGATGGAATTTCACTCCACCACAAATAAGGATAAAATCTTGTCATTTGCAACAACATTGATGAAGCTAGAAGTCATTACGCTATTGAGATAAGACAAATATCATATGATCTCACACATATGTGGGGTCAAACATAGGTGATCTCTTTGAAGTTATAAAACAGTTATAACTATTATACAATAGTTTACACAAAATATATATATCTGTAATATAATGATTATCTGTAACATAACTATTAGATATTTCTCTATATAGAAATATAATAATGGCTACTATTAGGACAGGTATGTAGAGAGGAGAGATGGGAAATTTTTGATTATAGGGAACTTCATTAATAATCAGAAAGTTCTAGGATTCTATCACAGAGTAGGATGATTACAGTTAATGTTAATGTACTGTATATTTCTTGTTTTTTAAATTTTACTTCTTTTTATTGTTATCATTTTATGATTCAGTTCCATAAGCCCTGGGATTTCCCTTATTCCCTCCCCAATTCCCTCCTTACCTCACTGAGTTCCCCTATATTATTACCATAGTACAGTTCCTTATACACAGTAATATGGCCATCATTGCAAGCATGGACAATGGCACAGAGTCCAGCATCCTATTGTCAAGATACAGCAAACAGTTACATTGGGAGTCCATCTTTGTCTGGAAGTAGAGATGCATACTGCATTGTATCCTCACATCTGGATATGATAGTCTCCACTACACTGTTACTATACATCCCCTTAAATGAAAAGCCACAATACAAAATCAGCACAGGAAGAACAAAAAGAAACTTGTAACGCCATGAGTTAAATAACATGCTACTGAATGACTAATGTGTCGCTGAAGAAATAAAAAAGAAAATCAAGAACCTTCTTGAAGAAAATGATGCCTCTGTGTGCTCTATGAGTCATTGAAGAATTTAATCAGAAGAATGTGTTTTGAAAAGGTGAGAGTAACAACAACAACAAAAAAATCAAAATCCATGAGGATTTCTTTGCTGATGAAATGTGTCTCCTGTAAGAAACAAATAAATGTGTTTTGTTTTTAAATCCAGTCTATTAATCTATAACATTTGATTGATGGGTTTAAGCTGTTTACATTCAGGTTTAATACAAATAGGTGATAATTTGGTTCTGTCATTTTAGCAATGGGTTGTTCATTGATTTAGTCTTCTGTTGTTATTTTACTGGGATGTTCTTCGCATTTGCCTTTGGTTTTGGTGGGCACTATTCCTTTTCTCTGTGAAGAGAACATCTTTTAGCATCATTTGTAGGGCAGGTTTGGAAGAGGCATATATATTTTTTTTAACTTTTCCTTATTGTGGAAGAATTTTATTTCATTTTCAAAGACAAAGGAAAACTTTGCTGGGTACCTTATCCTGGGCCAACAATTTTTGCTTTTGGAATCTGGAATATATCACTCCATTCCACTCTCCAGCTCCTGTGCCATTGTCCGTACAACCTTTCTCCCACTTCCAGTTGGAGTAAGTCCCAGGATTAGGGAGACACCAGGTGTCCAATATAGCTAGGTTGTTGGTGGTGATGATCTTGCTGGAACCTGTTGCCCATTAGGTCTGAGGGCCACAAAGACCTATTTTGACCCATACAATGTTATAGTTGGTATTATTTTCCTGTGGGACCAGTGCAATGCACTGAGCTCAGTGAGTCCTTGCCGAGCTCAGCGCATGTGCAGTTCATGGTTGTCTCCTGCAGTCTTAAATTCTTTGCCACACTGTACAAAATGGCACCTGATGTGCCACTACTAGAGTTCTAAATCTGCTGGCTGACAGGTCTGAGGGCTACCCGGACCTGTCTTGGGTGGAACATGTAGGATGTCACATTGTTGCAGTTCACTGATTCAGAAATGAGTTCACTCCCAGCTCTGTGCAAGCCCAGCCCTGCACCATAACCTTTGCCTCCTTAAACAAAATGTTAACTAATTTGGTTCTAGGAGGCAGACTGGGTTGTGAAATCCATCCTGTCTGTGCACTGCCCACCTGAGTCCTGCCGTTCTATCTCTGCTCCTGGTCAAATCAAACAGACCAGCAGGACAGGCAGTTCTTTGTCTGGGTTCACCTCCTGAGCTCCTGGTGAACGTCCCTTCCTGCCTTGTTGCTGTGGAGTACTGGCTGTTGGTGGAGTTCAGATTACTGTTCACTGAATGGCTGCTGGGTATCAGTCATTGCAACACCACACCGCTGTGTCTGCTGCTTTCCCGTGTCTGTCAGTCTCTGGGCACCCCACTGCTGTTATTCTGTCCTCTCCTATTTCCTGGAATGTGCCGTCTCTTCTTCACACTGGCTAATATTTCTCCGTCTGTTTAAATGTGTCCTGACCCTGTTCTGCCATCCTGATTCTCTCCATTTCTTGTTACAGTGTGTAGCACAGGGGGTTAAGCAGCCTTCTGTGATGCTTGTATCCCATATGAGCACCATTCAAGTCCCACCTGCTCCATTCTCCATTCAGCTCCCTGCTAATGCACCTGGGAAAGCAGTAGAAGATAACTTAAGTGCTTGAGGCCCTGCCAACTACACAAGAGACTTGGATGGAGTTCCAGGATTCTGGCTTCAATTTGGCATAACCTTAGCTACTCATCAATTTGAGTGTGAACCAGCTAGTGAAAAATCTTTCTCTTTCTCTCCTTGATATTCTTCCTCTCAAATAAATAACTAAGCATCTTTTTTAAAATTCTAAAAACTTTTGGATGATCCTAGTATAAAAAAATGTTAAAAGCTTGAAAGGTTAAATATGTTTATCCTGATTGTATGGACATGTAACAAAACATTATGCAGTAATCCATAAGTATGAATAATTCTTAATGTCTGCTAAACATGTTTAGATAAAAAATGAATTAAATAAGAGAAAAGGAAAAAGTAGATAAGGAAGGATGGAAATGAGTGCGTGAGGAAAGAAGGAACGGGAAAAGAAGGGAGGAATGGAAGGAGGGAGGAAAGAGCAGATCTGACAAGGGGAGAGGGTGATGACACCCTGTTCCAGGGCATATTGATCCCTGTTTTAGCACTTACGTCCTTGCTGGAGGCATAGAGGAGCGAAGTTTCAGGAAGGAAAATGGCTCACATAACTTCTTCAGCAACCAAGAGTATTTATTAATATACAACAAGCTGTTGCTGAATTTATTCATGGCACCAATAATTTCTTGATATTGCCATAATTCAGCCTTGCTTAGTCTCCGTTTTGCAACATGACTGACTGCTCAGTTGTTTGTAAACAAATCAATAGTGCTAATTGATGAGTTACAGTAGCAGGCCAGAGCCTCTTCCTCTTTAGCAGCCCTAACCTTTCCGTGGGTCTATCTCCCGTCTTTCCATGCCCCATACTTCTCTTTGGGGGTTTGTCTTAAACACCACTTTGTTCAATGATTCACACTCTGTCCCTCCTCCTGATCCATGTCTGATCTTTAGCATGCCTCATAGTCCTTCTGTGAATAACTATTTTGTGTCTATAAATTACATTACATTTGGCATAATAAGATTTACCATGCTCAATCCAGTTCAGTTCAACAAACATTCATTAAATATCTATTACCAATGTTTGAAAGCAGCAGCAGAAGAAGGAATGGTGATTATATCATGGAATCTACAGTTAACACATAGCCTTGAGTAGGAGTACCCAGCAGACTATGGGCACTTCTTAACAAAGATAGCAGCAGCTTCTCTCCACAAAGAAAACTGATCAGCAAGTTTTGAAGAGTTGAGGTGAATAAAGGGATTCGGTAGAACACTTTGTTTTATAGACAAAAGAAGACAAACTGGGAAAGGAAGCAAATAAGCTTAAGAACTGGCTGTGCAAGTCCTGACACAAAAAGTGGGCTGTGAGAGAATGTGAAAGAGTATGAGGGGACAAAATCCACATGGAAGGATTCAGATTACTATTGGGCTGCATCACCAACATGCACACACTGCAACTAGTCATTTTGTTTATTTTCATGCATGCATTTCAGTTTTGTCAGATAAGCTGTTGCTCTTTACATTGGGATAGTCTGTTGGCATCTTCGGGAGAGTACATGGAGTGATTTACCTTGGTGCCTCTCTGAAGCACCGCGAATCTGGGGCCTTTGCTATTTTAGAAATCACAATCTAGTCAAGAAATCCTATTTCTCCGTGCACCCTTCTTCTGTGGCCTATCTGACAAAGGCTCTACCCTGCCCTCTTTCTCTCTGACAGCTCTTCAGAGATGCAGTGATTGTGGTCTTCCCCTTTTCTCTGTGCTGTGGAATCTCACTGCCTTCTATGTCTTACAAGAAAGGACTTTCCCCTATGAATGAACTTGGTATGGGCACCCACTCTTCTGGGAGTCTAGTGTTCCCTCTCTCTTCTGGTGGAGTAGATCCTCCTCTCTAGGAACAGGTACCATTTTATCTCCCAGTTCCAATCACGAGTGTCCATTCAGGGCAGGTCAACTCTTGAGCCTGAGTTGACTTGCCCAAATTTGGACCTGGCTTTTGGGATAGGACAATGACAGTTCTTTTGGAAGTAAAACTGGAAAATGAGAGGAAATCACCATAGTTAATGGGAACTACTAGATGAACCATTTGGCATCACGTTCCCTACATGCAGAGGAGGTCACTCTACAATTATCAGGCATACCACACACCCTGGTTACTCATCTAAGAAATAATCTATTAGCTTATACTAGCTTGAGTTATGTTTATTTAGCTCATCACCAAAGAACTCTCCCAAATAAGGGTATGTACCAGTATAGTTGCATCATCCTTTAAGATATTCACTAAGAAATTCAATGTGTGAGGGGTCAGAAAGAGGATTGGGAGAAAATACTTCTTGGGTCTGTCAAGTTCAATAAGGAGAGGCCTAGTCCTCCCCTGTTTTGGGTATGTATTCCTTATTCTTATCACCTGGTGGACTTCCCAATGCAATATTTTCCTTTCCCAGACCAAGTTGTAAGAATCATCAGCAACTGAGGGCACTTTGTTACTCACTGGGTCATTGTACATCTGGACAATGAGCTGTTTCACCCCATGCAGGGTTGGATGGGCCCATGGAGATGGATCCAGCCAGTGACGATTCAGATCAAACCCCATCAGAGAGCACCTGGATAGGACACAGATAAGTTAGTATAGCTAGAACAACCCAAGTTTCTCATTTGCCAAATTACAGGTAGGACTAGGATCCATGATTGCAACATATATATAGCATTTATTGTTTCCCATGGATAAATCCAAGCACTTTTCGTGTGTTTATTTACTCACTGCTAACCCTAAGACGTCTATGACCATGAAAATTCCCCTTTTATGCAAGAGAATGAGCCCCAGGGTGATTAGCATTTAGGAATATCTCTTTGAGTACTCCCACTTTAGTGTCCACAGACATGATTCATAGATAACAGACATGCCTTCTACATAGCACGGTAGATAGAAATGACCAGGCCAATTTCAGTGCAGTCCCCATGTTTCTCTTTGTTTCACACATGCAGCTAATCTTTCTGTTTCTGCTTTCAAAAAATATCATATAGGTTTTCATCACCTTAACTGATGCCATCATGAGATTGGACCAAGATGCAAAGTACTGTATGATCTCTTACCTGATCTGGTGTCCACCCCTACCCCTTCTTACCTCACCTTCCATCTGTCTGCTTTCCACACACAACAGCAAGGGCTACTCCTTAAAACATGTTAGGTCATGTTCCTCTTGTGCGTACATAGTTCCCTGTCATATGCACTATAAAACTCAAGTCCTTGCAACTGGCCATGAGCGCCCAAGGGATCCAGTGTTTTCACTCCCCAACTAGAGCACCTATCGCTATCTGCTTTACTTTTTCTGGCCTCCTTACGTTCTTTAGACACTCTCAGTGCCTGCTGATTCTGAGTTGTCCTGCACAGGCTGCTCCACTCTGCCTGGATTCATTTTCCCCTGGAAATCTGGGGGAAGCATCCTCTCACTTAATTTCAAATCTTCGTTCAAATATCGCCGTCCTGGTGATGCCCACTCTATAACTCTTGGAGATATTAGATAACTTTACTAGGACAAGTGCAATTATGGCACCCAGTTCTTCTCTCTGTTTCTCCAGGTCATTAGGACTCTGTCCCAGTGCCTCTGCCTTTTGGGCCGTAACACTCTAGAGGTCCTCTTCAGGCCAGCCTAGGTTGGAGGTACAACCTCTGGGAGCACTGCACTTACTCTTAGTTCAAATCACCACTCTTCTTCTCTTCCATCTACTCTCACTCGGTTGCTTCCAGCATGCATCACACAGATCTCACTATGTTCCTTTCTTGATCAGGATTCATCTGATGGATTCCATTTCATATATAACACCTAAAAATAGCATGAGTTTCTCTACTTCGTTAAGCAGCACAGCCTAACCTCTACTCAGCTTACTAAACTTGCATTCCCACCTATCATACCGCTCAGACAAATTAAAGAATTCATTGAGGACCCACCTCTCTTTTAAGATGCTTGGGATATGGAGAGACAGGTGGAAAATAATAATAGCTTCCCCTGACACTTAAAATAGCGTGAGGGGATGCTGGGGGGAATCACTCATGCTTCATGGAGACATGGGAGAAATGGTCTCATTGAGAATAAGTGATTTAAGTTAAACCTTCTGGAAGGGTGGAATTTTGCCAGGTATTGAGGACAGAGGCAAACAAAGAAGGACACTAAGAAGCCAGCAGGATTGGGGTTTGACTGATTCATAGACTACATGGTCACAGATTGGAGCTGGCGAAGCTGTGAAGCTAGATGTGGAAGGCCTTCAAGGTCTGGCAAAGAGTTCTATCATTTTGTCTTTGCTATGTTTGCCTCAACCAATTTGTGATGCTGGCTTCTTTTTGAAAATAGCAAGAACACAGAGACTCCTACATGCAGGTCACAATCACAGGAACACAACTCACAGGACACATACTGATACTGTTTTGTCCCAATAATTGAATACAAAGTAATAATACTTTAAGTCAGTCCTGACAGCAATGCCATGGCCATGAGAGAGGTGCTGTCAGGGTTCCCATTTTGAGAATGTGGAAACTGAAACATAAAGAGTTACCAACCTTGTTCAAGAAAAGAAGTTATATCAAGAGTGGTGCCCACATAGTCTGATTGTACACAGATATTGAACCCATAGTCCCTGTGCCTAATGACAACAGGGATCAGTCAGGTATTGGGCTAGCTAGGGTCTTTCAAGGACTGTGGCATTGTATGGACATTCTGTCTGGATTGTTGCGTCAGTATCCAGCCTTTCAAAATGGCATCTTTGCCCTGTAGCAGCGTTACAGCTGGGGTTAGAACTAGATTGTCAGAGCTCTCCATCCAGGGCTTAAAGAGTATGTGTCTCCTAGATCGCCTTCTCCCTTCTGTTTCTTATCTCAAAGTAGTGGTAAGTCCTAGAACACATGTGGTGTTGCGCAGGCTAATTTTCTGTCCTGTGACGCTGGCATTCCATATGGGCACCAGCTCATATCCCAGCTGCTCCACTTCAGATCCAGCTCCCTGTTTATGACCTGGGAAAGTAGTACAGGATGGCCCAATTCCTTGGGCTCCTGGCTTCCAGCTTTGAATCAGCTAAGCTATGGCTGTTGTGGCCACTTGGGAAGTGAACCAGCCAATGGAAGACTTTCTCTCTCTGTCTCTCCTCTCTCTGTAAAATCTGCCTTTTAAGTAAAAGTAAATAAATCTTTCAAAAAGTGATTAATCCTAAAGAACATATTTCTTCTCTCCTTGTCTCCCTGTCTCCTCTCGAATGGAATTCTCAAGTGTACCAGTCGGGAGGTATGCACTGGGAGGTACTCACAGCTCGGTTTCTGCTGCAGGAAATCCATCTTTCAGCCAACATCTCTGAAGGAAAGGGGGCTTCATTTTCCCTTTATCTCCCCACATTGTAAAACAAGGCACACAGTGGAAGATCAGCGAATCCTGCATTCCTGGAAAATTTAGTCAAGACCTTGTGTTCATGTGCCTCTGTCATGTTTCTGTTTCCTTCACTCAGCGCTCGGGGCTGCTAGAATATGGGGATTGGAGAGCTAATAAGGACCATCCCTCTCTCCTACACCAGCTTTCTCCTTACATGTGCATCTTCGCATGGTCCCTGAGAGGACTAGGAAAACCATGTTTCCTGATCCCAATGTTGCTTTTGTCCTAGAGGGAACCAGAGACAATGATGTGGAATGCCCAGGAATATGCTTAGGCTCCACATTCTCAGTAGAGTTTGATTGAGTTCCTTGACCTTCCTGGGGCCAGGCTGACTTAGCCAGTTCATCACTGGTGTGTGTGTGTGTGTGTGTGTGTGTGTGTGTGTGTGTGTGAGAAACAATGCCCCATGGCATACAAATGAAAAACCAAACTCTACTGTGAACTTAGTCCACCATCCCAGGCAATGTCCCTTGCCTTCTTAAGGTCTAAGTTTTCCATCTAATAGTTAAGAGTCCACTGTGAACTGCATCCGCTCTTACCTCCAACACCACTGAAGACGAGCTCACAACACTATGTCCTCCTATTCCCAGGTTTCCACGAGGCATTGGTGCCTAACCAGTCATTCTCTCTGCTAAACAGAGGAGGGATCATGAAGCTCATCTCCTGACAAAAAAGTCATTTCCTGATCTTAAATTTGCAAATTAATTCTCTTTTCATTTGTGTTACAATATGAACATGTTTCTTTGTTTGGAAACTCTTTGTAACTACTGCTGTGACAGTGTTGTAATGTGACACATTTTCCCATTGTCTGAACACTTCTCCCCATTATTTCCTGGACCATTTTCTCCACTGTTTCATTTTATGCTATTTTTCAATGCTATATTATTTTCCAAATGCATTGTTGAACACCCTGATCCCTAAAATGTTTTCATATTTCTGAATTTTTCCTTAGAATAGATTCCCAAAAGTGTAATAGCTTGTTAAGAGGACTGTATAATCTTCTTTCTTATTTATTTATTTATTTATTTATTTATTTATTTATTTATTTATTTTTGACAATCTTGACATAATTAGGGTAAAAAGTTTCAAGCGCTACAGGAAGATGGGCAAGACAATTAGTTCCGTATTGTTTCCTTAACATATCTGATGTAAAATGGGATTTTAAGAGGAAGCCCCACCCAGTCTCCCACCCACCCCAGGTCCCAGATGTGGGGCATGCTCCGAGGGTCTTGCTCAAGTGGTTTTGATAGTTCAACAGTTCTGAATTGCTGCCACTCTCACCACTCCAAGCACTATGAGGTAGTTGAAGAATCCACTGATTGACATAGTCCATCATAGAGTCTCCGTTTGCCCAGTTTTTCACTGTCAACATATAGCTGAGGTGGTTGATTGACTTGTTCTGTTCTCTGTCTTTTGATCGTTAGGGTTCTGAGTCCAGAAGCTCGATTTAGGGGATCCCCAAAGAAGCTTTGTCTGAGGTGTTGCCAGACCAGATTCTTGTATGTACTAGCAAGCACAGGGTCTGGCACAGTCCATTGCCCCGATCAGCTGGTGGTTGCAGTTGCTGGGTTGGTTCTGTTTCCATCCCTGTCTTCCACTGGAACCAATGGGTGCTACAGTCCAGCCTGGTTCTGCCCAGCTCCTACACAGCCCTCACACAAACCAATGTGGGCTGCAGCCTAGTCGGAGCAACCCACAATAACCCCCACCAGTGGGGGTTATCCAATATATCAAAAGTAACAATATATCAAAAGTAACAAAATTCACAATATCAAAAGTAACAAAGGGAAAAAGAACAGCATCATTTTTCTGTCACTAAAAGTTAATTGTTTTGGAGACCAGCACAGGTGGCTCAAAAAGCTAATCTTCCACCTGCTAGTGCTAGCACCCCATAGAGTGCCAGTTTGTGTGCCAGCTGCTCCACTTCTAATCCAGCTCCCTGCTTGTGGCCTGGGAAAACAGTAGAGTATGGCCCAAGTACTTGGGACCTTACCGTCATGTGGGAGACCCAGAAAAGATTCCTGGGTTTGTATTGGCTCAGCTCTGATCACTGAGGCCATTTGGGGAGTGCACAAACAGATGGATGATTTCTCTCTTTTTGCCTTTTTTTTGCTCTGTAAAAATCTGTCTTCCAAATAAAAATAAATAATTCTTTTTTAAAAAGATTTATTTAGTTTTATTACAAAGTCAGATATACAGAGAGAAGCAGAGACAGAAAAGAAGATCTTCCATCTGATGATTCACTCCCGAAGTGAGTGCAACGGCCGGTTCTGTGCCGATCCGAAGCCAGGAACCAGGAACCTCCTCCGGGTCTCCCACAGGGGTGTAGGGTCCCAAAGCTTTGGGTCCTCGACTGCTTTCCCAGGCCACAAGCAGGGAGCTGGATGGGAAGTGGAGCTGCCGGGATTAGAACCGGCGCCCATATGGGATCCCGGTGCGTTCAAGGCGAGAACTTGAACTGCTAGGCCATGCCGCCTGGCCCTAAATAATTCTTTTTGAAAATTAACAATTTTTAGCCTTTTGGTGTGGTTCCTGCCATCATTTCTCTCTCTGAGTTGACAACAGTATGTGCAGTAGGAGCTCACATCTAACTTCTAACTCTCTAATTTCATCTTAACTTTTGTTCCCTTAAAAGCACACCTACTACTTTATAAATGAGGAAACAAAAGCTTGGGAATGTTAAGCAATTTTTTCTAAGGTCTCAGAGCTATAATATGTTAGGATCTGAATCTGAGCCAAGGTCAACTTGATTCTCAGAGTCCAAAATCTCATCATGTTTTTCTTTCCTGATTTTGCTTTCTGATTATGCTAAGTTTTCTCTCAAGGAGATATTTGCAAGGGCAGAGGCATTTGACATATTGGCTAAACCCCCATTTGGGACACACCTGTGTCCTACACTGAAGTACCTGGGTTCAAGTTGTTGCTTCATTCATGTTTTCTGCTCTCTGCTAACATACACTCTGGAAGGCAGAAGATGGTTGTCAGTGTAGTTGAGTCCTTGCTACCCATTCAGGCAACCTGGTTAAAATTCCTGACTCCTGGCTTCAGCCCAGTTCAGCTCCAGTTACTGCAGGCGTTAGGCAGGTGAGCCAGTGGGGAAACTGTTGCTGCCAATCTCTCTCTTTCAAGTAACTTAAAAAGAAAGAAAAAAACAAACCAGAAATAGTCAAGGCTGTGATTAGGGTCTTTATCTACAGGCTTACACAGATGGTTCTTAGACAGTGTTGCCTGCAATACTGTTACTGCTGAGTGATTAAGGACGGATCGAGACCTACGGACACACTCATCGGCAGTCCAGCCAGAGTCACTTTGTTGGCACATGGTGGAGCAGCCTTCCCATGCAGTATTCTCCAGTTTGAATGCCGACACTGTTTTCAGGAAGATAACTCAAGGCAAACTCTGCTTTTAAGAATGTCTGAGTACGCTAAGGAAAGGAAATTGGCTTAGGGAACAAGGATTAGACAATAATTAAATAAACCAACTCATCAGTTTTATTTAGAACCTACTGTATACCATGTTCTGTGGCAATGCTGCTGGAATGGAGTGATTGATTAGGAGATGTTTTCTGCCCTTGAGAAATATCTAAACTAAAGGTATTGAAGACATGCTCACAGGCTTCATCATTGATCCAGGACAGCATTGTAAGGATTAAAGTGGATAATGCCATAACAAGTTTGACTAACCATACATCCTGGCATATACAGTAGCAACTCAAAAATCTGTATTTCTGTTTTTATTGTACTTTGTACCTAAATGTGTGACATGGGCTGACAGCTTTGCAGTCTGTAGTGGCCAGCAGCAGTAGTCAGGGGTGGCCTTTTCTGCTAGTCTGGGTCCTGGGGATATCTGAATTTACATTCATGCTGTGCTTTTCCTTCCTGTAGTAGGCTCTAATTCCTACTTCCTGGGGAGTGTCTAGTAAGTAACTGGGAGGTTGGGTGGGGTGAGCTGGCTCCTTTATCATTGCAAGATTCCAAGAATATGACATTGCTTTGTTCAACACCGTAAAAGACAGATTCTCCCTTTTTGCGAGTTTCAAGTCAGAGCAAGAGCAGGAACCCAGGGTCCAGCAATAGGCTTCGGGACTGGTGGTGGGATGTGTGGGTTCTACTTGGAAGAGAAATAATCCCTGCCATTCAGTGTGACTTTAATAACTGTTTCTTTTTTCCAAACCTGGTCTTCAGTTTCTGCTTGTTTCTATAAATGCATTCCTTATAAATTTCTTGCCAACCTTCAACTTTTGAATAAGATTTATTTATTTTTATTTGAAAGGCAGATTTTTGCAGAGGGAAGAGACAGAGAGATCTTCCATTCACTGGTTTACTCTCCAAGTTGCAGCAACAGCCAGAGCTGAGCTAATCTGAAGCTGGGAGTCAGGAGCTTCTTTCTGGTCTGCCAGGTGTGCAGAGGGGCTCAGGACCTTGGGCCATCTTTCTCTGATTTTCAGGGCTATAAGCAGAGAGCCGTACCAGAATTGAAGCAAGCAGGAAATGAACTGGTTCCCAAATGGGATGCAGGCACTTGCAAGCAGAGGATTAGCCTGCCACCATGTTGGTCCCTAGGTTTCCCTGTTTGCCAGAGTCAGTCCTTGTTAACTTAGCTGAATGCATCCCTACCATGTGGTCCTATGGGCCAGTTTAGAAAACCCCAGCAAGCCCTATAATGTCCTTTTCCCAGTGGTTGGCTTTAAACCAAGGAAATCACCAATATGAGCCCCCGTTGCAGTGTAAAAATTTGAGCAGGCATGTTGTCCTTTGTAACAGGACCTAATTCTAGATCATTGTGTCCTCAGAGATGCTTTGTTCTGTGCCTCCCCTCTGCACTCAGCAAGGTCTTGGCCAGGTCACCAGCTGGCCCCAGGCCCCATCTCTGATCTGGAGCCCACCACCTTATCTCATTCTTGGACAGCTCCATCAGGAAATTGTTACTGTGTGGCTGAACTGTGTCTCCCAGTAGATTTCATGTGTTAGTCTCAGCATTGCTTCAGAGAGTTGCACGGAACAATGAGGCTTCATTAAGGAGTTTGGGGGCTTTGGGACCCACAGTAAGGTTTAAATTCTGGTTGTATTGCTCATCAACTATGCAACCATTTTAAATTTTCGTTTTCAAGTACCCCTCTGGGTTTCTGCTTTATCATGTGTATAACGAGGATGACAACCCTGACCTTCTGGATAGTGTACATCAACTAATGTTTGTAAAGGCTCCAGAGAGTCTTCCAAATGAAGTGAACCTGAGTAAATGACAGACAGCAGTGAAGGTGGCAGTGGTGGCAACAGTGACATCATTGAGACCGTCTAGACTTGAATCTCACCTTCCTCTATACACTCCCTGAAAACGTAGGGGTGGGTGCTTCTCCTCTGTTCTGGAATCTTCCATTACTCTTCCATTAGAGTGGTTCACAATGTCGTCACTGTTGAGTCTGTCTTCTCTGCTGGACCATGCATTCCTCCAGAGCAGGATGTCTTACTCATATTTGTGCCCCCGTGCCTGGCCAGGAACCCAGGTCACAGCACAGAGTTGCTGCATGAACATTTCCTGCCTCGTATGATGGCATTCTCACAAGCAGCCAGCCATGCAGGGGGACTCCATTTGTCAAGGGGGAGTGTGGAGGGTCAGAGATGGCAAGCTAGTTCTGGCTGCCACATGAGCTGTGCTCCACACGGCCCTGACTAGAAGCCAGGCATTCTGGCCCTGGGCCGTGGGGTGTCCCCTCCTTGGCCACGCTGCTTCCAACATGCTTCCTTGTTTGAAAAATAAAACGCATGTTATTCAAATCACAGGGAGAGTGTCAGGAGAGAGAGATTCTGAAAGATACACACACCTCTTGATCCAAGGTGCTGATGAAAACCAAGTGTCACTGGTGATTCAAAGGCCACTTCCATCTTCAGAGAAGCCTTGATTTCTTTGGGAAACCCTTCGGCAAGTAGGACCTGCACGGGAACTTTTTAAGCTGATTTTTAAAGAACTCTTCTGGAAATCAGTAGCTGGCTATTTACTGTAAAAAAAATCTTAGGGAAGATGTAGAGGCCCTGGCTGATGAAGAGCTGCCACCTGCAATGTCTGTGCCAGCTTGGGAAAGCCCCTTCCCCTCCCTGGACTCTGAGCTTCTCTTTGTCACATGATGTGCTTGAACCTCACCCACGGAGGTCTCTTTCAGATCGCTCATCCATGGATCCTAAAGCAGCATCGGAATGACAGGCTTTGGTTCCGAAGTAGGGGACTTTGGAAGAAGTATATATTTCCCCCAAAATGTCAGATTAAAACACAAAAAGATTCTAGAAGAAGGATTAGTACAATTTGAAAAGAAACACCATCTTGTCAAAGATGATCAATTTCTTAACCCTAACTGCATGAATTTCTGAACACTTGAAATATGGATGGTATCCAGTTGTGAATTCGTAAAAAGTTACGTAAGCAAGAATGGTGAGAAATCATGCAGACCTTGAATGTCTGTGTCTGTAACTGGTTATAAGCACCAGTGGACCAAGATTGGGACAGGCTTTTTTCTCTTCAGTGGTCTCAGGAGCAAGAAACAGACATCTAAAGACAGAGGAGCAGACAAGGTGATCCCAGGCTACCTAGCTGTTGGGCCTAAGATAGCCAGCTAGAGTCACTGAGTGTAAGTTTCTGGGTTCCTGCCTTGGGTGTCATCCCCTGATTGTCTTCCTATGTTGTCATTTTTACACTGATTATTCTGCACAAAGTCAAAATCAAAAGCTATGTCTTGACAAGAATGGAGGTCATTCATGGCACAATGTTAGGACCATTACAGAATGAATGGAGGACAGATTTATGAGGCGAACGTGATAACCACTACACTACGGAAACACAGTTTGGAGGACAGATTTGTATGTGACTGCCATAATACATAATTCCTTTCTCTTGGATATCCTTACTTTCTTCTTCCAAACTATGATCTCCACGCATCTTGTCCACTTGCAATCCAACATTACGTACATAGACTCAGGGTACAGAGGAGGCTCAGTATCTCTACTTATCACACAAGAGTAAACAGGTGCACAAATGTATGAATAAATATCCTGCAGATCTACAGTCATAGGTAAATACCTGTGGACATGTTATTTGGAAAAGGATTTAGATATCAGTTAAACACCAGATACATTCACAATAATCAAGCATGGTAGATATTATTCATCTTCATTTTATAACTGAGCAAATAAAAGTATAGATTTGACCTTGAAAAGGTACTTGACAACTACTAGCACATAGAGCTGGGATTCGAACCCATGACTTGTTGATGTCTTTGAGGTCTCCACAATCCCCCCAGCTGTCTGTGAGCAATGAAGGACTCACTAAGCAACTCGTTTTTCTGCTCTCCCTGCCTCGGTTTCCTCCTCCCTTGCCTAGTGGCAGAGACATGAATGGTTCCAGAGAATGCTATCAAAATGGCAAATAAATAGCTCTGTCTTGTGAAGGGCATCATGCCTCTCCCCTGTTCCGGTAATGGCAGCCACAATGAGAACAGTGATTTCACTTCCTCTCTTTATGATTTCCTTTTCATCTCCTTTAAAGGACAGAGAAAAAGGCAGCTTGGCGGTTTCAGATCAATCTCGCCCTGAGCGCCAGGAATCTGCGTACTCCTGGGACCCTTGGCATTGACAAGCAAAGATGTATGGGGCATATGTGCAATTGTCCCCCAAACACACACAGCAGTTTTTCAGCATTGCCAATGAGCTGAATTGGATTAGGTATATTTGCACCAAAAGCAAAATAAATATTGCTTTATTTAATGTCACTAAAAGGCTGGGATTCAATTGCCCTTGGCCTGAGGCACCTTCCAGCTCTATTGATTGGAGAGTGTCAGGTTGCCAGATGATCTGTCATCAACAGCCACTGCAGAGTGCTTAGCAGGTGGGTTGGGCTCTGCCGGGGCATGGATGGAAGGCAGAAGGTGATGTCCTTTGTCCCAACTCAAGGGATGAGCACAGCACATCTGCTCTCAGTCCTAACACGTATTCCTTAGAGCAATGTGACAAGGAGCTGTCTGTGATCAGGACTGTGAAGATAGCAATACAGCTCCCAGACCAGAAAGACTGAGCTTGCTGGATCTGCCACAGGGTTGCTTTGTGACCTCGGACAAATGCTTCTGTGTTGTTCACAGATCTCAAAGTGCTGGGAGGGCAGAGATAGAATCCCTTCCTTTCATCACCGCGTCTTTAAGGCCAGCACTGTGTGATTCACAGCCCATTCTCATTTGAGCTGTATACATAGAGGCTCAGAAGGTTAAGTGTTTGACCGCACTCCAATAAGGATAAAGGGCAGAAGGAGGACTTGGATGCGGTCTGGCTGACTTGCAAGTCTGTGCTTTCAGCCTCACTCTACTCTCCAGTCCTGGGAGTCTGGTCGGAGCTTGACACAGGAGCTGTCTCTCCTGTGAGGAGGCCTGGAGGAGGGAGATGACAGTGTTACATTGTTTTTCTAAATATGTGTTTATTCCTTTGGAAGGCAGAATTAAAGGAAGAGGAAAGAGGAGAGGGAGACGGAGGCAGAGAGAGAGAGAGAGAGAGAGAGAGAGAGAGAGAGAGAGAGAGAGAGAGAAAGAGTTCTTTACAACCAGGACTGGGCTAGACAGAAGCCAGGAGCCTGGAACTCCATCCATGTCTCCCATGTGGGTGTCACAGGCTATTTTCTGTTACTGTCCTAGGAATGTTAGTAGAAAGCTGGCTGTGAAGTGGAATATGCTCATATAAGATGCTGGCATTGCAGATGGCTGCTTAACCCCACTGTGCCACAATGTCAGCCCATACCCCTATATTTTAAGTGTGGAAAGTAAGTTTCAAGAGAGGAATTAGAATGAATGCAAATTGACAAAATTTATACCCCTCTAAGCTAAATTACAAATAGGTGCTCCTGTGGGTGAGTGAAGTACAAACAATGTCACTTGCTTGGGGAGGTGAGTCACAGTCCCTGTTAGTCCCTTGACCAGGAACCTCTGCTACAGTGTGCAAACCATGCATTTTTATGAGGCAGTCCTGCCTGTGTCCAAGGTTCATAGCCAAGCCAGGATTAGCACTCACATTTCCTGCCTCTAAAATGCAGCAAGGTCTCTGATCTTGAATGGTGCTTTTTTTTTTTTTTGGCAAAATGTTGGGGGAGAAGAGTGGTGTTCAGAGTTCACTTAGAAAAGGGATCATATTCAACCTGTATTTTCTGGGGCTGTCTGCCCTCTCCTAGATTTATTCCTGCTGGACTTGGAGAAGTTTTGCTCAAGTGATCCCTTTTGCCTACTGAGCACGTACCCTAGGGATGCCCCTTCTGCCTTTCTTGATTCCTGCTTGACATCAACAAGCATGGAGCTCAGGGGGTTTCCAGTGTTGCAAAACCTCAGCCAATTCTTGGAGCCAGTCACCACTTTCCAGAGCCTGAGAGTCTGTGGGACTCAATCCCCACATTGCAAAGATGGGGAAGCTGAGACCAAGAGGGTAGGGGTGTTTTCCAAGGCCATCCAGCATTTTGAGGGAACTGCAAGCATATTCCAGAACCAATGGACTACTTTCCTTTCTATGGGAGCACTGACAAGGAGTGTGCTTCTTATTTAAAAGCCTCGGAGAGGACATTTTCTGAAGAAGTTCACTGACACTTGAGGCCAGGAATTCACTATTTCTAATGTACTAACATGAAGAGGAAGAAAAGTCCTTCAAGTCTTGGGGAAAACTGGGTGCTGACCCCCCACACTGAAGCCCTGAACTCCACTGTGGACACCAGAGCCAGGCTGCCTGGGTAGACGCTCCCTTTTTTGGGGAGCGATCTTTTTGTGTCTCAGCTCCAATGTGAATTTTACTTTGAGGACGAAATGAGATCACTCGTGAGAATGCTGGGGATGCTGCCTTGTTTGAAATAAACACAATGCAAACTTTCAGTTCTTACCATCTGGTCGCAGCATATTGTTACAGTCCCCACTTATTCTGACACTTGTTATTCTGTGTCACCAAGCTGTACCCTAGAGACAGCTAGCATATCTGGGGACCTAAAAGCAAATTGCAAAAGGGTGTCCCCATGCTGTGGAGCAATGCAGTCACACCAAGACTCGAGGCTAATTAAGCCAGGGCTGCATTTCTGCTTCTACCTGCCCTCTTGGTTGGTGTCTCTCTGCATTAGGCAGACCTTATACTGTATGTGGACTGCAACCCCGATCCCATGCACCAGCCATGTCTCTGACTGGCATTCCCCAAGGAATCCCTCAGGGCTCAGAAGTGTAGGCTCCAACTCAGTTCTCTGGCTGTGACTCTTGGATCTCTTATCACTGTTGTTGGGACCTTGACAAGTGACTCATCCTCTCCCTGTGCACCAGTTTTCTTATCTGTGACATGAGGACTCCAGGAGAGCCTACCTTATGAGTGTGTGATACTGGCGGAACCTCCCACTGTTTTCCATCCCAGCAGGGGACAGAATGATTCTTTCCCCCCCCCCCCCCTGCCCACTCGCTTGCTTCCTTTTCCCAAAGAAGAGGCTGGACCTTCTCTAAGAGGTCAGTCCAAGAACAGGGCCAGGGCCTGCCAAGCCTGGCCCCTCCTTCTGTGTGTGGTTTAGATCTGGGACCCTTCTGGCACAGTGTGCTCCCTGGGAGAAAGCTCCCTCACCTGATCTGCTTATGCTAGTGGAGAAGGTAAATGGATTTGGGTGCAAGGAAAAAAAGAGGCCAATTCTGGCTGCAGATACAGGCCATACCTTCCAAGCCTTGCTTTGCATCAATAATAAAGCTAATTTTTGACTTCTATCTTTCTGATCCCTATTTCTCTTAAACTGGTAGAAGTAGGCATAGGAGTATGGTTCATTCCAACCCTCCCCCCACAACCCAGATCTCCAGGGGAAATAATGCATAGAAAAAAATATAGAGAAGAGCGGCTAGGAACTTGTTCAATTGTTTTGTATTATTAGCGTTAGGAGAGTTGGTGTCACTATTACAATTCTTTACAAGGGATTGCTCTTCTCCTACTAAGTTCCATGAATCCTTCCAGGCTTCTCTCATGCAGTACTACATTTAGGACATTTTCCCTGAACTTGCCTATCCTAAACCTCTCATTTGGGTCACGAGATGCTCCTACATGATCCCAAATCCAGGCATTCCTGCTTGGCAAGTGCACTCGCTGCCCCTCGTGACGGGACCATGAACTTCTTCAGAGCAAGAGCCAGGGCCAAGCTTACCTTATATCCCCAGTGCACAGTACCCAGCATGTGCTCCATGAATGTTAGTGAGAAGAAACGAGGGGAGGGAGCAGAGAGGATGTAAGGGGAAGAGAGGAAGAGAGGGAGACAAACCATTTAGCTGAAAGAGGCAGTTTGCAAGCAAGGGCACAAAGATAAACATAGGCACTGGAAAGAGGCTGCTGGGGTATGAGGATGGGAAGAGGGACCAGGCGAATCCGGGAGCTGGACCGAGAAGGATGTTTAGGGATCTTGCAGGTCACTGGGAAGCCACCGAAGGACTTAGCACAAAGAATCGGTGCTCTTCAAATGGTGGTTTAGGAGCTAAGACCAGCAGTGATGAAGTTCGTGATTCCATCACGTTGTTTTGCTCCTTCAGACTCCCCTGCCACTAATTCTGGGTTACTGGCTCCTCAGAGGCCTGTCTTCACTGTAGAATCAATTATTAAAACCAACTTGCTATCAACTCTAACTTTGAAATGCTATTCAGCTGCTTGCAGGGACAGAGACGGGAGCTGCCTCCGCAGACATTTAGCCATCTGGCCTTTGCCGAGGAACCTGGCTGGAAAGCTCATTTGAATAATTGGTTTTGGCGGCGTGCACTTGTGGGTTAGACACCTGATTACACTGCCAGCCCCGGTGTTCTTTCAGCCTCCATAGAAACATCACTCGGGTTGCATAAAGCAGGAGAGTCTTGGGAGGTAAGGGTCTACCTAGGCGTTGCTGTCGCCCGGGGCTGCGGCTCAACTGTGTGGCTTCCTCACTGTGTGACCTTGAGCAAGTCACTTAGCCTCTTCAGAAGAGCAATCTCTGCCATGAGTATGCCTATGCCATAGGCTTCTGATACGTCCCCGAGAAAAGATGAGGGAGTTGTGACTTAGCAAAAATGTGAGTGGGAATATTTGCTTAAGGATTTAGGTTGAGGAGAGCTCAATGTCAGACAGCAAGGTGCATGTGGGCTGTGCCAGAGGACAACCAGTCCCTGGCAGAAAACTTGTGATAGCTCCTTCCTATTCCTCCTCCACTAATTAGCTCCAGGCACTTGAGGGAGTTACAGAAAGAAACCCGTGGCTCAGTTTCCTCACTTACAAAATGAGAATCATTATACAACGGTCTAAAAAAAATGGAAAATAAAGTGATCGATGCAAACAGGCTCCGAGGTTCGTTGATGCAGGCCACTGTCCTTAACATCATGCTTGTCGCTACTGTTCAGTCCAGGTACCATGCCTCAAAGACAGGCTATGACACACATTGGGGGTACCGCGGAAGGACGGCGGGCAGGACACGAAGATGCATGTGTGTTCAGCTTCAGAACAGGCACTGCCGTGAGTAGCAGTGGGGTAGAGAGAGGACTGGGAGGCTAGCCAGTAAAACGTGAGAGGGACCCGAATGGACCTACAGAGGGCAGCAGTGAGATGGTAAGCCGGCAGCGGCAGAGTTGGCAAAAGGCCAGGAACTACCAGGCCTGAAGGTGGACACACGGAAGGGCATCTGAGTAGGTGGCTCTTGGTGGGTGCTGTGACGGGGCCACCCAGGGGCCACCCAGGAAAGAAGTGCTGCTGCGGTGAAGGAGATAGTAGAGTGTGGGAAGGGGCCGTAGCTCTTTCTCCAAGGTGCCAGTGCTAGTGGTAAGTCTCTGTTCCGCATTTCTCTTGAGGAGACCTGTGCAGTTTTTATGCTGCTGTACTGTCCACAGAAGACATCTTCACCTCGTTCTTGTCCAGCCCTGTTCTGCTTTGCATAGTTGTCGTGCTTCCTCCTCTGGGTGCTGCAGTGAGAGGCGGGCCAGTCACGGAGCGAGCGTGTGTGGGAGATGCAGGCCCTGCAGGCTCATCCTGTGCTGCCCTGCGTGTTGTTTGGCTGCACAGAGCTCCCCTTCCCCCCCTTCGTGTGTGACAAGCTCTTGTCTGGAAGCACGCCCTGCTCAAAGAGGCAGTGCTGCACGAGCTGAAAACCCGGCAGGGCGCAGAGTGAAGGGAGGCCCTGGACTCATCAGCCTGCTCCCAGCTCTCCTGCCAGGGAAGCTGGGGCGAATTCCCAGGTACCTCAGTTTCTTTGCTTGTGAAAGACTGGGGCCTTGCCACTGCTTCCACGAGGATTAATAAGGTGATGCCGACACGGTTCACTGTGTAGGCACTGGGTGCATGAGCTCTCGACCTCCATGGCATCACACCCACGTTTCTGGCACCAACTCTGGTTTCTTACCGGCAAGGACAGTCTCTGATTTGCTTCTGTCTCCCCAAGGCCCAGCACAGGGCCTGACACCCAGCAGGCCCACCACAAATCTTAGTTAAATCGGATTTATTGCACGGAAACATTTTTTTGCTCCAGAAAGCTTGCCAGGGCCAAGAGGCAGAGCACTGGGGAGAGGCGGCCAATTGTGCTGGGGCCTGCAGGGTCGGCTCAACTGGCAGAATGGCTTCTGCACCATCCTGCCAGCTCTGTTCCTCTCTCCCCTCCTCCACACTCCCAAGAAGCACTGAGGTTTTCTGAAGATGAGAAATTTCACAGCATCCTGCTATCTTTTGGGTAACTGCGTATTTTATGATGACTAATAGGCCATTACTATGGTAATATTGCAATTCAGCATGTGTGAGGTTTGGGAAATGAGAAATTATGGGTAACTACTTTGGACTCATTTCTATGGTAACACAAAAATAATTGTCATTAAATACCAGTTATACGGAGGCTGTACCTGGTAATTATAGATTTTTATGCCCAGAAACATAAATAAAACCAATAAATTTATTCAAAGGTCTCTGACTGTTTACTTATACATGGCTCTATGGAACACACAATGACAAGCACCTAATTAAGAAATGCAAACCCAACTGGAGTTACAGGTTGTCAGAAGGAGACAGAAAGTCAGATTTTTTCAAATGCAAGGCAACTCATGCCTAACCAAGGCTCTGAAAGGCAGTGGGGTACAGGTGGAGGTGGGGACTGTCTTCTCTGGGAATGATGGGTAGGAGGAGGTGGCAGGAAGGGTGTGCGAATGCTCTAAGATGTACATGTGGCGATGTCTTCGGCAAGACAGTAGGAGTGACTAACTGACACCAGGCTGACTCAGCCCACCCACCCACCCCTCCGGCCTTCTCACTAGGAGCTACCTTGCAGCTTCCCCTTTTGCTGTCCCTGCTATTTCAGCTCTCAAGAATCCTGACTCCCAGACCACCCAAGAACTCTGAAAAGGCTCTCATTGCCAAGTCAGAGGCCCTAATACACTTTTTTAAAAAGTGTGGTGATGTGGTACTATGACATAAAATTTTCCGTCTTCATCATTTTGAAGTGTGCAGTTAATGTCATTAAATACATTCATCATGTACTGCCACAGTGCATCACTGCTTCCGAAAGTCTTCTCATCTTACAAAATGGAAAACTACTCTGTAAATAAGAACTGCACAATCTTCTTCCCGTGCCCTCCAGTCCCGGGCAACTGCCTCTAACTTTCGGTCTCTCTGACTCCTTTAAGAACCTCACAGAAGTGGAATCAGACAGTATTTGTCTTTTCTGTGACTGGAACGTCTCCCTGAGTGTGATGTCCTCCAAGTTCATTTGTACTGTAGCTACACCATTCCTGATAGAACCTCTCCCCAGAGTTTTCACTAGGATGAATCATGTCTTGCCACTATATTCTCCAATTTTCTAAGGGCAGGAGGGAAATGGAGGTTGGGGCAGGGGGGAGCATTTAATCGAAGGACAAACAAGAAGGTGGGGAGAGAGCACCCCCAGTTCCCAGCGGCCACCTATAGCATGGAAAACAAAGGCAACATTGGGGGGAGTGGACAGTCCCTGGGCTGCATCCTGTGGCGTTGAGCCCGGCTCTTCTTTTCAGTCTCAGTATGCTTTGTGCTCAAAGGTATGTAATAAAGACTGGCTTTCTTCTGTGACTGGGTTGTTTAGTGATCATATACTATGGTTTTTCAATGCCTTTGAAAGTAGAATGCCTTGTGCAACAGCAAGGTTTGGCTGAGAACCTAGAGTCTGTTAATCATAACAAATTCATGGTGCAATAGCAGATGATGAAAACAGTTGGGGTGAGGAAGCCACACAGGGAAAGGTTTGGGGTCGCAGGCTGGTGGTATCCAGCTACTGCTCCTCTACACTGGAGTTGTAGCTTTCAGCTACAGTGCACTCACTGAACACTGCTGTCAAGTTCATCTACTCATTCAGAAAATATTTACCAAGGGCTCATTCTTTACCATGACAGGCATTAGGGTTCAGAGAACAAGGTCAAAAAGGTTCTGGCTTCATTGAATTTACTGTCTAAAGGTGAAGACAAACACTAAATATTCTTATGAATAAAGACAGGGCTACGAATGACGCTGAGACCATGAAAGGATAGCATAAGGTGCCAAGAAAGCATTTGGTGGGAAACCTACTATATCTTACAGAGTCTGAGAAGGTCTTTTTCAAAGTGGCTTTAAACCTTAGACCTGCAATGGACAAGATGCAAATGTGGTTGGAGTATAACAATAAGCAAGATAGGGCTGCAGCTGCGCTGTGTCTGTGTCATAGACTATAATATCATTGCTATCTGCTAGCATGTCATCTAGTATCTCTGATGGTTACAGATAACTAGAGTAGAGTATACATGAGTTACCAGAGATTGTTGCTACAAGCTTTACTATGGGCCTTGTGTACTCTTGGCATAATCATAGTCAAGTATCAAATATGGTAGTCTGATTAGTAAGTGCTGTCACTCTTCAGGGGAAAAAAATGCATTGTCTATCATGCCACGGTGGCCATCTATTGCTATTAAATGCTGCAGAGTACCTTCCCTGCATTACTATAAATACAACAGTATGTATCACAGTATCACAGTACATTGATAAGCTTAACTGACGAAATCAGGGAAGATCCCTGACTATTCTTCCTACAGTGGTTTACCAGCTTTTTTGTTTTAATGTTGAGGAAGGAGGAACATATCCTTAATTTAGAATTTACAATGTGCATCATTTCACAAAAGCCTCACAATTCTTTCCAGTGTCCCCACTTACAGATGAGAAAAATGAAGTCTAGTGCAGCAGTGTAATTTATTCAAGGTCATATAGCAAGTAAGTGGCAGAACAGGACTTGACCTGACATCCAAGAGCATGTTCTCAACCACTGATGCTCATTCTCTCTCTGTACAACCCCCTCCCTTCTCTACGGAGGGCACTTAACCTGTTGAAATAGCTCCAGCCCAGCCAAGCGCTTGGGACAGGCTTGTGTTAGTTCTGTTCCTAGAGTCTGCTCTGCTTGGTGCTGGCTGTTGCAGGAATATAGTATGCCAGGGAAGACCTCGGGTAGCTCAGACAGATCTGTGGCCATGGTGGCTCCTTACAGGCCAGGAAGCTAAGACAGGTTTTGAACTTCCCTGAAGCTTAAGTAGTTACACATTAGAAGGGAGATATTGAAAGAATGAGAGTTAGGGCATGGGAGAGAGGCAGAGACACAGCTGCCTGCATTCATTCAGCCCTCTGTCAAGAGATGCCATCATTCCCCTGGGATCTGGCTCTCAGGATTGCCTCGCTTCATCCCTCTCCTACCTCCTCCCCACCCCCTTTCCTCCTGCACTCACGCTAGTTTGAGTAGACTGTTGTTATCAGTGAGCAGAAGGACTCTGACCAAGTCCCTCTTTCATGGAGTTGTGAGGATTCCACAAGGTGAGTGTGTGAGCAGTTAACAGACCACTGGCTCATCACGTAGAATCCTGATGGTTCTACTCTCAGCTCGAACCAGAAGTATTGGGTTCTACCTGAGAGGTGGTTCCCAGCGCGTGTTTTATAAACCCTGTGACACTGGTGGTGGGAGGTGTGGACCATGACACTCACCTAGAGGTGAGATTCCCAACCTTTACTAGCTCATCCAGCATTGTGAGGGCATTTTGTAAAAGGGACATGATCAGTTTTATTAACTGTGCACTTCCAAAACACACTTCAACTGTGACTTCTGACTTCCCTGTCCCTAGCCAAAGATTTGGTACTTCCCTCCAAACTGTGGTAGCAGAGCTTTAGACATCCAGGAGACTCTGAGAGGGACTGGCCCAAGGGGACCTCTAAAGCACCTTGAAGCTCTCAGCTCTGAATGTTTATTACTATTTTCACCTTCTGAAGCTTCAAGTACTTAATTCTCATGATTTGTGGGTTCATTGCTGCTACCCAGACCTGTTTTAACCACAGGATTAATGCTTGTGGTTAGAAATTTCCTCCAACGCCCATAATGAACAAGAATCACATATGTACTCTCATTGGAGAATACAAGGGTAGGGAGGTGTGAGTGCAGGTCCAATGCACCATTGCATCTGAGGGTTGGAACTCTTTTTTCCTGAGGTCCTCAGATCACAAAGAACTGCAGCTTGAAGATATACAGAGAGCATCTGGAGTTCATCACCATCCTGCTGACCATCTGAAGCCCAGAGTTGGGAGGCACTTTGGCCAAGGTCACAGACTTGTTTCCAGCTGGTGCTTGCCTGGACAGCAGACGATGGTACAAACAAGTGTGTGGAATGGCAGTGCTGACCTCTCTGACCATGGCCAGTCTTGTAATTCAACAGAAATGCTCGCATCAATCAAACAGCCTTTCTATCGCCAGTATCAGGAACAGTGCATCTGTCTAGGCCAGGTGAAAATGCACTGTTCTCAGGTCTGCAGCAAGCCGTAAACCTGCGCATGCCAATGAGCCAGTACTTCAGCCAATTAAGACAGCAAGCCAAATTGCATTCGATGAAGGTTCCCTGCATCCCATGAGCTCTCTCTAACTCATCCCCAGGGCACTGGGGAGCCCCTCTGAATGCAGTTGCCATGTTTCTGGAAAGTGACAAACCAGCTCTGTATGAAATTGGCCTGGCTGAGAATCAGAGTTGGTCTGCCTATGCTCAGCCGTTGACTTTGGACAAGTCCCATCTCAACCCGGGGCTTCAGCTTCTTTACCAGCTAATTTCACTTCTCTTATCAACTCACATTCACACAGTACCTTCTGAGCATCTACTATGTGCTGATTTCTGCAGGCAGGCATTGCAGACTCAGGAACTACTAGGGAGCGAGTCCCTGCCCTAGGAGGCTTTAAGTGTGGTGGGATCCATGCAGTGGGGTAAGACCTTGTTCAATTTTAGTTGGGGTTGGAGCAGAAGTGTTTTCCAGAAAAATGGGCATAAGCTAAATTGCAAAGAGGATTGATGAGATGAAGAAGTGATGAGAAGGGAACCACCTGTATGAAGTTGGGGGTGGGCAGGAACCAGCAGGGCATTCCTGGGGCACTAGGCTGTCCTCAGAGGAGCTGGAGCACCAGTTCTAGGAGGAAAGGATGACAGGTATGCAGAATGGTGCACAGGTAGGCATTTGGATCTATAGAACATTTTGGACAAAGGCAGCGTGTTTGGATGTCATCTTGAAAGTCATGGGTTAACTAGCTCTGAGACTTCAGAAATTGGACAGTGAAGTTATACGTTCAATGATTTGCTGTCTGTGTGGCTTTAGGCAAGTCAAGTGCCTCGGCTATGAACTTAAGGCAATAATATCCACAGTCTCAAAGGATTCACTGTTCTTTCGGCAGATGATCCCCTAGGCAGTGGTTCTAGGCTGAAAATTACGCTGCCAGACTTGGAGAAAAAGTGTTCAAGGCACAGTGCATGAGCAGGTGGGGCTAGCATGTAAGTGTGCACCAAGGAGAAACATTCCAACCTCCTGGGATGTCACTATCTCCATAAACTGGCTCCAGCAGGAAACACCAGTGAAGCAGTGTTCATTCTAACCACCATATGAGATTCTGCAAAACTCATTCCTCCTCACTTTCCTTGGTGCTTTCAACTGCTCTACATGGTTAAGAAGTCCTTATTTTCCCTTATGTAAAAGAAACCAAGCATCAGAAATAAAAAGTGAATCTCCCATGACTACACAGGAAGTAAAAGCCAAAACTGATATTAAGTCTCTGCATTCCTACTCCAGCGAACTGTCCAGGATATCTCAGCAACTGACCGCAGGTGGCTGTGAATGAAACAGTTAAGGCTCATTAGCCACTATCTAAAGAACTAGGTGAAACTTCCTCAAATGAACTCACAGATGGTCTGTGAATTCTTTCTTGAAAACATACCCCCTGTCGCTTTTTGCATCCACATTATCTTGTGCTTAGTAGCTTCCAGGCAGTCTCTTGTCTCTCACCTGTAATTGCCTAGGTAGACTCCGTCAGGGTTGAGCATTGGTGCAATCTTGAAGACCAGGTGCTGCCTCAAGACACGGGCAATAGGGTGCTGGCTTATGAGGAAGTCAATGATGCCTAGGGAGAAAAAGTGCCTGAGTTAATGGCAAAGAATGTCAGGAAGGAGGGAGCACATCATCCTTTTTTCTGGTTAAAGATTTTTGGCCTGTTTTGACATCAACCAGAATGAGTATTTGGCTGGAGATTAGGTGGAATCTAGTATTCTTACAAATATGGCTCAATTGCCAAGAGAGAGACAGCTCAAGAAACAACATGGGACCCATGTGCAGGAGGGAGAAAGCTTTTTTTGCTGGAAAAGACAATGAGAGCTTGCACATGGGATGGTCCTTGAGCTATGCCTCAGAGGTCCTGGCAAGTTCTGACAGATCAAGATTGGGGAGAGGTAGGATAACAGTGCCCCACAATAGACACAGTTGTTTTCAAATATTTATTCATGAATTTGGAAGGAGAAATGATAGAGAGAGAGAGAAGAAATCTTTCTTCCACTGGATCACCCCCTCAAATGCCCTCAAATGCCCACAGCAGCCAGGGTTGGGCCAAGCCGAAGCCAGGAGCCAGGAGCAGCATCTATGTCTCCCACATGAATGACAGGAACCTTAGCGCTGGGCAGTCTTCTCAGTGAAGCCACTACATCTGTCTGGCCTGGACCCAGCTCTTGGCCTGGACAGCCACCAGCCCTGCATAGTACCTTCTTCATTGCCACCAGGGCATATCTGACCCTGTCACCCTGGCCTTGGTGTCCTTGTGGTGGTGGTCTGCCTCCGTTCACAGAAGGAGGAGGCATTGGCAGCTCTGTACCCTCATTCATCCATGCCTTCTTTGCATGGCTGCTTCTTCATCAGATACCTGCAAGGGTGGCCTCAAGATGCTCCAAAATACAAGTACAATGTCCAGAAGGGATAGGAGGGTGAGACACTCTTCCAAAAGGCACAGCAAGAAGGTTTCTAGAAGGAGACAGGTGGGTACGTGGCAGAGGATGGAGCCACGTGCCCAGCAGCAGGCACTCACATCTTGGAATGACAACTGGCTGTGGAGCTCACTCCAAAGTGACCATGAGGGACAGCTCAGGTCTTCCATTGTGCCGGGCTGAGAACCCATCAGCAGCTGATAGGCAGTTGAACATCATTTACTTCTCAGCCGACGCAGTGGTCGACCAGATGCCCTAATTTATTTGTTGGTCCTCATATTAGAGCTGCAGTTTGCCAGTAAACAAGCAGGGTAATGATGCCAGGCATCCTTGTTAGGGGCTAATAATTGCTTAATCTGTCCACTAATTGACCCTGGCTCCCGGGGCAGCCCTCCATCAAGGAGCCAGCCTGCACTCAGGGCCTGGCCATGCTGCCTCAGAGAACTGCTTCTGGAAATGGACTAGCTCATTGTGATCCATCCTCCTTCACAGATGAGCAGATTAATTGAGCTGCCAATTAGGCAGCTAATAAAAGAATGAGAGAAAATAAAGCCAGACCAGAGGCCGCAGCCGTCCACAGCGCCCTCTCTTCCAGGTGTGTGAAGAGCAAGGAGAGCAAAGGTTTTAGTTTCATCCCCGGCTCGAGGTCAAGCAAGATTCATTCTTGTTGATCAGGAAATTTGGAGGCCCTTCTTTCCTTTCCTTTCTTTCTTTTATTTTTCTTTCTTTCTTTTATAATTTTCTTTGTTTCTTTGTTTCTTTGTTTCTTTGTTTCTTTCTTTCTTTCTTTGAAAGGCAGATATATAGAGAGGGGGAGAGACAGAGAGGAAGATTTTGCATCCGATGCTTCACTCCCCAAGGGGCCACAATGGTTGGAGCTGAGCCAATCTCTCTCTCTCTCTCTCTCTCTCTCTCTCTCTTTCTCTCTCTCTCTCTTATAAATTATGGGCTAAGGTGGCACATGGACAGGAGTAAAATGAGGAATGTGACAGAAAAAAGGAGTGGAGAGGAAGTGCCATTGTTGGCCATGGAACAAAAGCACTGCAAAGACCAAGCAAGCAGAAGGCCCAGAGGGAAGATGGGCCTGAATACCTGCATTTACCTCAACCAAGTGTCAGCTAGAAAAGTTACTGTTGGGGCATGGCATGATGGCTTAGTGCCTAGATCCTTGCCTTGCCCATGCCAGGATCCCATGTGGGTACCAGCTCGAGCCCTGCTGATCCATTTCCCATCCTGCTCTCAGTTTGTAGCCTAGGAAAGCAGGAGAGGAGGCCCAAAGCCTTAGGACCCTATACCTATGTGGGAGGCCCGGGGGAAAGCCCCTTGGATTATGGCTTTGGGTTGGCTCAGCTCCAGCTTTTGTGGCCACTTGGGAGTGAATTCGTAGATGGAATAACTTTCTTTCTGTCTGTCCTTCTCTCTGTAAGTATGCTTCACCAATAAAAATAAGTCTTTAAAAAGAGTTACTGTTTGTATTTCTCTGAATAACAGAGACTCTGAGCTCTGGTTTAGGCTGAGTTACTGGAGGGCTTGTAAAAAACCTCTGGCCCTGGCCAGGCGCTGTAGCCTAGTAGTTAAAGTCCTCACCTTGCACCTGCTGGAATCCCACATGGTGCCAGTTCTAACCCCAGTGGCCCTGCTTCTCATCCAGCTCCCTGCTTGTCGCCTGGGAAAGCAGTTGAGGAAGTCCCAAAGCCTTGAGACTCTGTACCTGCATGGGAGATTGGGAAAAGGCTGTAGGCTCCTGGCTTCGGATTGGCACAGCTCTGGCCATTGCGTCTACTTGGGGAGTGAATCAACAGACAGCAGATCTTCCTTTCTGTCTCTCCTCCTCGTAAAATAGATCTTCAAAGTAAAAGAAAACCTCTGGCCCTTTTTTCATCATTCAAGTTAGGAGGAAGAACGAAACCATTCCCAAAGACATGGCTCACACTGGCATCTGGTGATTCCAACTATTTTATTCCTCTCCTCCAAAGTGGAAGAGTCCTTGTCATCCAAAAAAAAAAAAAAAAAGTAAGTTTTCTGCTGAGAAACACCATCAACCTCTGTGAAGTGCTTGGCATTAAGCTGACTTAATCATGCAGGAAAAAAGTAGGGTGACAGGAAAGTTGGAGACTTGAAAGGCTGTCGAAGAAGCAGGAAAAGCAGTAATGGATTGCAAATGAACTCTGGATGGCAGAGATCATTGCTTGGTGCCAACCTCTGAGTAGCCAGCAGGGACCTTGCCAGGAAAACTGCAACAGAGCCTTATATTCATTGCAGCTATTTCCTTCAGGGCTGGGCACACAGCAGGTACTTCATAAATCCCACAGATAGATCCATCCCAGGTTTATTCAACCCTGACAAAGTGTGAGCTTAGCTGAACTAATGATCATTCAGTCTACAAACCATCACTTACACTCCAAATGCTGGGCTTTCCTACCACGAAGGGCTGTATTGCAAGAAAGCAACCCCCCAGGGATAGGCCAGGACTCTAAGGGGAGCAGTGATATGCTGTGAGAATGCAGAAGGGACTCCCCAGAGGGGTGGCCAGGCTTGGCCTTCTTCCACCGAGACTTGAAGGTGAGAAGCTAGTGTGTTTGATGATGGGAGTGTTTCAGTTCCAGGTCCATGGTCTCATGGTTAACAGCGAGATTCGGGAACTTTGTCTTCTTTCCCATCTATCATTCACTGGATGCCTCTACTCTCCCAGTCCTTGGTTTCCTCATCTGTTAGCAGGAGAAAATGATAATTTACTTGTGGATTATTTTGAGGATTTGAATGATTGGCATAAGCAAAGAGTCAGTGCATACAAAAATTCTTCCAAAACTTCTTGGAATTTGAACAGCTGTGCATATGACATACATTTCCAGTTTTTTATACCCAAGTAAGATTATCTGTTAACTCCATCTTCCCTGGATAACATGTGCTGCTTTAATATTTGCTGTTTCTTGGAATCCCTGTGGGCATGGGCCAAAGAGTGTTGAGAGAAGAATAGGGGTGGCAAACAAGGGCTTGCTTGTACAGCGGAAGAGCATAGACGTCACTGGAGAGCAAGGTTTGAAGCCAGGATGGTACAAGGCCATTCTGGAGCTTCGGATAGCTCTCCCTGGTTGCAGCATGGAATGTGGCTTAGGGAGGGAAGAAACAACAGAGGGTGGGGGCAGGCAATGGTAGAGGGCTGACAACTGGAAAGTAGCCTGCAGCCAGGCCTTACAGTTGACGACCTGCAATGACCAAGGCCCACGTGTGCAGCAAGCACTGCAGTGTGGGCCAACGGTGACACTGGTGACAAGATTATTTGTCTACCACCCACAAGCGCACCAGAACTCTTCGCTGAAATCACACAACCTTAGAGAAAATGACTGAGATGAAGTTTCTGATCCCATGTAGAGCGGATCTTCAAACAGAAGTTGAATTCTGCTGTGGAGAAACAAAGAGAACATCTGAGACTTGCCCCTGTAGCTTGAGTTTGTGTTCCCTCCAGGCCATGAACTCCAGGATGGCCGTGACATTTCTGCCCTTCTTTGCCACTCTCCCTGTGCAGGGCCGAGCACAGGGAACGTGCTTACTAGATGGGTATGAAATGAATGCACACAGCTAGAGCCCAGATGACTCTGTGTTTCTCTAGTTTGGCTCACTTATAATTCTTTGGCTCCATTTCGCAGGTGAAGAAAAAGGGGAGTGACATCATTTGCCAAGTTCTTCATGAGGACCTGGATGGGATTCAGACCTCGTTCTCCTGGTTTCAAAGTGGTGTACCCCTTTCATTAAGGCAAGGCAAGATGGGAAGAGCCAGGAATTCAGTGATGTGTGATTTGCAGAATGATAACCCTATCCTTACTTTCTCCTGGAAAGTTCTGTGTAAGATTCTCCATTTCTGCTCAGTATTCAGGAAGCACATTAGGATGACTGAGTCCAGGCTTAAAGCAACACAGCCAGAAGTTTCTGCTAGGCTCAGAGTGCATTCTGGATGACAGCAGGCAAGGGAGGCCCTTCCCTGTTCCAGCACCAGACCTGCTGTCCACCCACAGCTAAGCCAAGGGGCCTCCAATTATGGGATCATGGAGAGGCTGGCCCCAAGGAGCTAGAGCATATGTCGTCACCCTCCTACCTCCCAGTCGCCCATTTCCCGGTTGAAGAAACAGAAGTCTAAGGAAAAGAAATGCCCCAGCATAAGAACTTAGTGGGTCTGAGTTTACACCTATAATACGAAGCAGTTTGGGGGCAGAAAAAGAGAAGAAGAGAAAGAACACAGAACAATGAGAGATGGGAAGAAAATAGGTTGGGGAGGACAAAGGTCACCACATGAGTGATTGGAAAACACTGGATTGTGCTTGGATCTGGTGTCTGGTGGTGGCGGTGGTGAGAGTATGGTGGTGTATATGCACATTGCAGGTAAACACCAGTGTATGTGTGTGTGTGTGCAAACACACATATGCTCTCTTCCAACCTTCTGTCACCCCCACAAAGTAATCCTGTGAATTTCCTGAGGGAGTGGTCCGGCTCCTCATCTCCTTGGGCTAGTCCCTGGTAGGCACCTTGGCAGGGAGCAGCAGGGCTCAGGCTGGGAGGAAGAAGACACAGGTGTATTCCTCACTCACCTCTAACTAGCCAGGTGATATCAAGAACATCCATGGGCTTTTCTGACTAGCAGGGTCCAGAGATGCCCAGTGCATCCGTGCGAGTCTTGTGGAAGAGCCGGGGAAAAAGGAGGGTGTGAGTGCTCCTCGGCTGCCTGGGTACACCTGGTGCTGCTCCAAATACTGAGACACTGTTTATTTCCTCCTCACAGAAGTTCCGTGAGGAAGAGATCTCTGTGCCCATTTGGTAGGCAAGGAAACAGGGGCTCCAAGAGTCAAGGATGTGCCAAAGGGATCTCAACTGGCAAGTGGGAGTTGTAGGACTCCAACTCGGATCTGTCCAGTTCCTAAGCCTTGACATGCCCACGATGTCCACTGCCCCGCCACCTTTCCGTGCATGGTACACTCCACCTACAGTAGCCTCCAAAGGTTAGTTTAATTTCCTCAGTGAGTGATGAAGGATTAGAAGATGACAAAGTCTTTGCCTTGGAAAGTTTCAAGGAGAGTCTTCTCAGCTACTTGGGGAAGTTTCTGAGAAAGAGCATTTACTTGGCTAGGAGTTGGAGACCCAAACCAGGGTCTGATTCTGGCCAAGTTGCTCACCCACGTCATGAGCCTGCAGACAAGGAGCACTAGGCTAAGGGCTCTCTCAGGAGGTGGCAAGGGACAGCAGGACACATGGTGCGGCAGTCACAAACCTGGGGTTGACTTCCTAGGGAGGATTAGAAGAACCACATCCCGAGTGTCTCACAGATCTGGTATGCACCAATAGTCCACGAGTGCTACCTCTACTCTCTACCACTTTCATTTAGTTCTCACTGTATTCCAGACTCTGTCCTCAAGGTTTTATGGACATTAACAGCTAGTCTTCTTGACAAGCTCCAAGTCAGGATTGCTGTTGTGACTTCCCCTTGGAGACACAGGAATGAAGACAGAGGTACATGGCATTCCCAAATCTATGCTGTAATGTGTGGAATGTAGCTTCTATCCCAGAGCTGTCAATTTCAGATATGTGATCTCACATGCTCTGCCTTTACCTTCTTGCATTTTAGCTTCTCTAGCTACCTGGGACCAAGGGCAAGGTTTGGGGCACAAATGGAGGTATCACCTGGAGTCAGCTGTCCCACCACCAAGCAAAGTCTTGAGAATATCTCTGCCCTGCTGCACTCAGTGCCACCCCTCATAACTCTGCAGTGAGAGGACTTCACTCCCAGCAGCAGGTGCATCAGCAGCTTGGCAGCGGGAACTGTGGTCCCAGCCAGATGGGGATGAACAGGCCTCACAAGCCTGTTCCCTGCTCAAGGTCACTGAGCCAGTTAATGGGAAAGGGTTAGCAGAAGCCAAGCTATCTCAGCCATCATCCTCCCAGGCCTTGGACCCACCTGCCATCCCAGTACAAGGCAGTCTGGGGAGGGAATCAATACACAGGCTGTGCTTGTGGAAAATGTCATCAGAGCCACCCCAGGAGACTATGATCTGAGCTGACCCCCACGAAGGAGTAGGTCAGGGAGGCCCACACTGAGTGCCTGAGGCAAGCTTTTGGAGATGGGAGGTGCTTTCCAGGTGTGAAGGAGTTGTCTCAGAGCCTTCTATGCTGAGAGAGGAACAGATTCAGCAGCCTGGTGATGGACAGACCATTCATTCAGGGATTAAGCTGAATGTGGATGGAAGGGTCATGAGGCTGAGGCTGAGGCCAGAGAACCTGGTAAAAGCCAGATCATGGAAGATTGTGAAGGTCATCTCAAGGACTTCGGAGTCCATCTTGTGAATGCAGTGGGTAGGCACTGAAAGGCTTTACCGAGCAGCAAACAGTTCCCAAAGAACTATAGGATAGCATTGAGTGTATCTGCAAAACACCACCAATGATCTCCTTTCAGCAAGCAGAGCCACTCAACTTCTCTCTGGCTCAGTGTTCACTGATACAATGGGTTAGTGACCCTGCTCTCAGGCGACTGTCCACAGAGCAGGTGGGCATGTGGATTTGGGTTCTCAGAGATGAAGGGACTGATAGTAAGATAACTGCCTTTTTTTTTTCTTTTTTTAAACAAACAAGGCCAAAGCAGTTACATCCAATCAGCTGGGGGAACAGATCTGCAGCCAAGTATAGCAGCTGACAGATGGCTGCAAGTAAAGGCATGAGTAAACCCAGGAAGGACTGGGAGAGGTGATTGCAAGGACAAAGCTGGGGAGGAAAAAGGCTGGAAGTGAGGATGGTAAGAAAGGCAGCAATAGCGACTGGAGTACCAGCCAGGGCTCTTACAAACTGCTGGGCTTTGGGCAAGTCACTTCCTCTCCCGGAAACTTCGTCTCTTCTGCAAACCAGATTGAGAGAGAGAACTGTGCCTAAATACAGCATTGAAAGACTATGAACTGGGAAAATAAACTCATATTTACTTGGGCAGAGCTGGATAGTCCACAAAGCATATTACCTACTTCATTTTCTTAGAGTCCCACGAGAGAGGAGGTGACATCTGTTGATCTATGTGTTGTGTGCCAAGTACAGGGTTGGATTTTTGTTTGCAGTCATCTCATGCTAGCTTCCTAGCAGCCTTCCTCGATAGTATCATTACCCTGATTTTGCATTTGAGAAAAGTCAGCCTGCTAGGGAGGGGTACAGTCAGTAATTGACCTCAAAGTGGCCTGGTTCCAATCCCCAGGACTCGCCATGCTGCCACTTTAGGTTACACGTCCAACATCCACAGCCTTGTTCCTATGCCCTTGGCCTCAAGGTCATTTTGAGGTTTACCTAAGGTAAATTAGCTAACTTCTCTAATATTTGGTTTCTTCATATGTAAAAATGCAAGCTAATATCACATTCTGTGCTATAGAAAATTAATATAAGCAATATAATTAAGTCAGTTCAAATGGATAAATGGGTCGAGTACTTGGCCTAAATGTGAAGTTACTGTTTGGAATGACTGTATCCCTTGTTGGCATGCTAGCAGGAGTTTCCAATTTCTTCTTCCTGCTAATGAGCATCCTGGAAGGCAGCAGGTGATGGCTCAGATTGTGTCATTGCTACCTATGTAGGAGACCCAGAGGAAGTTCCTATCTGTTGTTTCAGCTTGGGCCAGCCTCAACTGTAGTGATTATTTGGTCGGAGGGAGGGGGGAATTGGGATGGAGAGTATTATTACCACAGTCCTTTCAAATAAACTTATGTTTAAAAAATTTAGATCCATACATAAATGAAATATAATATTCGTAAAATTCTCAGAATAGTGTTTGGCACATATTGAATATAATGTGTTTTACATGGAATCCACCCACTGGAAAGAAAGAAATGAAAAAGCCATTGGCAAGAATGTAGGACACTGGGAACTTTTGGACATTGATGGTGGCAGATGTTTTGAAGAGACTTGGAAATATCTGGTGAAGTTGAAATTGTACATATCTCATGACCCAGCAACTACATTCTGCAGGTTAAATGCCCTAGAATAGTATTTGCACATGCATGTGGGGTGATCCGCAAAAAAAAAAAAAAAAAAAAAAAGTGCTTGTGGCAGAGACCAGTGCTGTAGCACAGCCAGTTAAGCTGCTGCCTACAGTACCAACATTACATATGGTTAGAATTCTGCTGCTCCACTCTGATTCAGTTCCCTACGAATGCACCGGGAAAGCAGTAGAGGATGGCCCAATTGTTTGAATCCCTGCTACCAATGTAGGAGACCTGGATGGAGCTTCTGGCTCCTTGCTTCTGTCTGGATCAGCCCTGGCTGTTGCAACTCTTTGGGAAATGAACCAGTGGGTGAAAGAGCTCTGTGCTCCCTTCTCTTTTTCTCTGTAACTCTGACTTTCAAAGAAGCAAATTTAAAAAAAAAAGACTTGTGGCAGCATAATTTGAAAGAAAAATACTGTAGACAATGTGGGTTATCCATTGTCAGGAAAACAGCTAAGCTGAGCTATAGATAGATGTGGAATACAATTCAACAGAGAAAAGCAAGAGAACCAGAGCTGTCCTCACCAGTGCAGATGATGGGTGAAAGGCAAGTCTCAAAGCCTACAGAACAATATTGTCTTTACAAAGCTCAAGCATACGCAAATAAACATCCACCATTTAGGGTTGCTTACATATTTATATAGACTGAATGGCAAACAGAAAGTTCAAACTGAATGTCATTTGTCAGGTGTGGGCATAGGTGGGAAATAGGAAATAGGATAAATAATGGAAAATAATATTTTGTTTCATCAACTGATGAATACCTGGGCATTCATTATGCCATTACTTATATACTATTTATCAAATATGTACATACTGCTCTCTGTGTCTGACTAATTAACTGTAACATGTGATAACAGATAAAAATGCAATTATAAAGGGCTACACTTGAGCAGAGACATTATGCCTTGTTTACTTGCTGCTGTCTGGTGGCAAGCTGCTTGCTTGCTCTTGGAAAGTATTTCAAGACTTGCTTGTTAGGTGGCTGAGTGAATTAGCTAACAATGTTCAGTCCTTATATCCCCACTTCACAGCCCTTCCACCAGCCTTCACAGTGACCAGGAACTAGAGTTCTTGGGGTTAAAAAAATACTAGAGACATCTCTGTATCAGAGAGCTTACACAGCTCTGCTTACTCAGTGATGCATGCTCTCACGCATCCATACCCGTGTCTGGGTATGGGAGTGGGCACAGGGTTCCCAGAAGAGCCTGCAACTCACCTTGGCACACAAACGAAGAGGGTGTTTCCCCTGGATGGATGCGTCCTGTGATAAAAATAACCTTCTGCTCCGCCCCTTCCTGGAGATTGTCTGTAAGGGAAAATGGGACAGGGTCACCAAAGAGAGAAAGGGAAGCTGAGATGGGGGAAGAAGGAGATGAAGAGTGGGCTGGATGCTTTATGTTTATCTCTTTTAAAAAAAGGCATGCATTTGAAGGGGGGCTGGGAGAGAATCTTCCATCTGCTGGTTCACGCGCCAAGTGGCTGCAACAACTGGAGCTGAGCTGACCTGAAGCCAGGAATCAGGAGCTTCTTACAGGTCTCCCACACAGGTTCAGGGTCTCAAGGTTTTGGGCTATCCTCTACTGCTTTCCCAGGCCACAAATTGGGAATTTGATAGGAAATGGAGCAGTCGGGACATGAATCAGCACCTGTATGGGTTCCTGATGAATACAAGGCGAGGGTTTAGCGCTGAACCATTGTGCCAGGCTCCGAAAATATATATTATAAAATCTACTCATGGATTGCAAAATAGTTTGCACCAAAACAAATTCTCTTTTGAAAATTTTGTAGTTCATTCATTTTCATTGTATTTGAAAGACACAGAGAGAGAGAGAGAGAGACAGACAGACAGACAGAGGGAGACAGACAGATGTGTACCACAGCTATGGCAGAACCAGGCTAAAGCCAAGAACTCAGAACTCCATCTGTGTCTCCCATGTGGATGACAAGAACCAAACTGCTTGAGCCACCTTCTACTGCCTCCCAGGACGTACACTAGCAGGAAGCTCTAACAGAAACAGAGCAGCCAGGACTTAGAACCAGTACTAGCATGGGAGGTGCCGGTGTCCCAAATTGCACAGTCCTTGGGAGTCACATAGGGCCAGGAATCTTTGAATTCCAACTACCAAGGTGGAGTCCTCCCTGATTATTCAAGGGGATCTCGAGCTCAGAAGAGCCTTTTTTTTTTTTTTTGTGATTATGCTGAATTACACTAGACACACTCTGAAAAGCTTTAAAGCAAGTGTCCAAAGGATCAAAAACAGAAAGGAGAAATGTTGACTGCTTGCTCTATGAAGCCGAGCTCTCTTTAAACCGTGAAGGCTGTGTGGGCATTATGGAACATCTGGTTAAATTGCTACTGGGGATGCCCACATTCCATATTGGAGTGCAGGTTTGAATCTTGGCTGCTCTGCTTCCCTCTAATGCTTCTTGGTAAGCAATGAATGATGCACCTGACACCCATGTGGGAGACATGGTTACAATTCCAAGCTCCTGGTTTTGGCCTTGGCTACTGTGGATATTTGGAAAGTGAGCCGGTGGACAGCTTATTTTCTCTCTTTCTCTCTTGTTGTCTGCCTCTCTCTCTCTCTCTTTCTCTGCTTTTCAAGTAAATTAAATAAAATAAATAGACATTTAAAAAGGAAGGTCACATATTCCAGACATTGAACAGTATCTTCATATCTAGCATGAAATAAAAACAATTATACAGGCAGAGAAATTGGAAAACATGTCCCCCAAAATCAGAATCAAAGCTCAATCTGCCTCTCTAACTTATATAATAAAGTTTAATTCTTGTGCAACGTATTATTAGATAAAAGCTGTAGCTGAGAGTAACATTGCAAGAAAAAATGGGGAGGGAGAGCACCTATAGCTACAGGCAGAAGAACAATGGATTGACATACAACAGAAAAATGACCTGGAGGAAAGTGAAGGAAAAACACTGGGAGAAAGTGGAGGAAGGGACTCCAGGGATAGTGTGGGTACAGGTGACAACCAAGCTTTCTATGAAATGCTAGAAGTAGATGATATTGACGCCCCAATAGCACAGACTACAGTAAACAACACCACATTGTGCAACCTGGTTCTGAGGTTGGGGACTGGCTTAGTCCACTAGGCTTACCTGAAAGGCAGCAAGAAATAGAACAGAACCAAAATGTGTTCTTGGAAATGCACTCTGTTCTTAGTTCTATGTTAGGTGTGTTGAGAGACAGAGACAGAGGGAAAAAGAGAGAGAGAGAGAAATTCACTTGTTCTGAAGAAGTTTATAATTTAAAAGAGGATTTAGACACCTTGGACATGTCCTGGGCTGAACACAAGCTCCTCAAGAGAGAAACTGTGCCTTCCTTTCTAACATCTTTCCCAGAACCCTGCAAGGAGTAGATACTTGAGAAATGAGTTTTTTGGGGAAAAAAAAAACCACTGTATAGATCACAAATTCTTTTTTGTTTTTAAGATTTATTTACTTTTATTACAAAGTCAGATATACAGAGAGAAGAGACAGAGAGGAAGATCTTCCGTCCGATGATTCACTCCCCAAGTGAGCGCTATGGCCGGTGTTGCGCCGATCTGATGCCAGGAACCTGGAACCTCTTCTGGGTCTCCCATGTGGGTGCAGGGTCCCAAGGCTCTGGGCCGTTCTCGACTGCTTTCCCAGGCCACAAGCAGGGAGCTGGATGGGAAGTGGAGCTGCCGGGATTAGAACAGGTTCCCATATGGGATCCCGGTGCATTCAAGGCGAGGACTTTAGCCGCTAGGCCATGCCGCCAGGCCCTAGATCACAAATTCTAAATAAATGTAGCACATACTATCTCATTTTTATTCTTTTGACTGATTTCCTCAGGCCTCTCTAAGGTGGATAGCATTATCCTCATTTATAGGTGCAAAAATTGACACTGAAGGAAGGGGCATGCCCCGGGTCAAGCAGCTGACAGTGGTAACATCAGCCCTGGTTCCCAGCCACTGCCCCTTACACCACTAACAACAATATAAGATCCTGCAGCTGCTGCATGTCTGCCAACAATGTGCATGAGAGTGTTGGCTTTCATCTCCCCATGTTGATGGAAATTAAGCTTCTGTCTTAGTATGTATATTATTTTTCACTTAAAAGTAACCAGCTTTTTTTTTTCTTAAGCAAGTCCCTTAGAAAAAAATCAAAACACTAACACTGAACCCATCTATCCCAGTAGTCCAGAAATGATAAAAGAGTGTTAAGGAAGTCCCTGGTGAAGGCTAACTTTATGGATGTCTCCCCTGACCCAGTATCAGCTCAATTGCATGCAGCATTTCTGCTGACCACAGTAAAATGCAAAATGGGCATTCTGTTTGCACACTAATTTTACTGAACCCCTGTGTCTTCATAAAATGATAACGTGGGGCTAATAAAAATCAAGCATCTCGGGTGCTAATATAAGCAAATGTTGATGCAGGCAGGTAACAAATTGCTTTGTCATTTAGGAGGCCGTAAAAGAGCATTATAATCATCTTTAGGCAAAATGGATAGGGCGCCTTTGCTTAGCTTTTAGCTTTCATTTGCAAAATCAATTTAAGGTAATGTAGCAGTTCTGAGGTGGTGTGACATGAGACCACCCCCACCCACTCTTGTCACCAAATCTCAAGACACCTTGTGAAGCTAATTAAACCTCCTCTTGGTGGAGGCAGCAGGATGGAGAAGGATGGATTCTTGGACAAACGGTGGAGCAGAATGTAGACAATGATACGGACTCATAAGGGAGAACTCTCAGAGGCTGGCAGGCTCAAGGGTACAAGTACACACTCAGCTGGAACTGAGGAGGCCACAGAAGGCTTCCCAGTGAACCTAAAGTATCTGAAGTCAAATGTGCAAACACATGAAATTATATGCACCCACAGTCCCACAACACACACATACACTCACACACATGTACACACACACACGCATGTGGGTGTGTTCTTCTCTTGATCATGATAGAAAGTGGAAGAGAACAATCATATTATTCCCTCATGACAGCAATTAAGTAACATTTACTGTGTGCCAGGCAATTCACACATTCAACCTTATTTAATTCTCCTTTTAAAAGATATGTTTATTTACCTGAAAGACAGGGTGACAGAAAGTGGGAAGAGAGAGAATCTTCCATTTGCTAATTCATTCCCCAAATGACCACAAGAGCCAGGTCAGAGCCACGCTGAAGTCAGGAGCCGGAAACTCTCCTATTGTTGCCAAGGGTTGAAGTCATTGGACCATCTTCTGCCTTCCTAGGCATATTAGGCAGGAGCTGCATCATAAGTGAGATAGCTAGGACTTGAACCAAGTGCTCTGATATGGATGCTGAGTTACAATTGCTGTGCCTCAATTCCAGCCCACTTATTTAATTCGAAGCACCTCAATGAAACATTTGATCTCAATTCTCTTTGATAGGCTGAGACGTTGAGATCTGAGATGCTTAAATGACTTGCCTAAACTTGAATAACTGGCAAATGTGGAAGCAAAGTATAACTAAGAAATGTTAGCTTTTTAAAAGGTTTTAAATCTTACTTACTTTTTTTTTTAAAGATTTTATTATTATTGGAAAGCCAGATATATAGAGAGGAGGAGAGACAGAGAGGAAGATCTTCCATCCGATGTTTCACTCCCCAAGTGAGCCGCAACGGGCCGATGAGTGCCGATCCGATGCCGGGAACCAGGAACCTCTTCCAGGTCTCCCACGCGGGTGCAGGGTCCCAAAGCCTTGGGCCATCCTCTACTGCTTTCCCAGGCCACAAGCAGGGAGCTGGATGGGAAGTGGAGCTGCCGGGATTAGAACCAGCGCCCACATGGGATCCCGGTGCATTCAAGGCGAGGACTTCAGCCGCTAGGCCACGCCGCTGGGCCCAAATCTTACTTAACTTTAAAAGTTTGTTTTTCTAGTGTATGTGAAGTGCAAATCGAAAGAGGTAGAAAGGCACGCATACTCATCCTCTCTCTCATACATACACAGGTCTTTCATTTGCCTTTGGTTTACTCCTCAAATGTCTATAAAAGCCAGAGCTGAGATAGGCTGAAAGTAGGAACCAGGAACTTCAACTGGGTCTCCCACATGGTTGGCAACAATTTCTATACTTGGGCTGCTATCTCCTGCCTTCTGGACGCATTAGCAGCCAGCTGGAAGCAGCGGTAAACTGAGTCCCAGACTCCATCATGTGATACAGGCCTCCCAGGAGGCAGATGAATCTGTTGCGCTGCCATGTCCACCCCAACTCCACATTTTTGTAATCTCAAATGTCTTCCCTTAACTAGTTTGGCACGTTGGTTGTTGAAGATTACATAGGGTCCCTGTGGTGGCTTTAAAAATACACCCCTTCAAGAGGTGGGATGAACTCTGTTTCCCTTTAGTTTGTGGGCTGGACTTGCAGACATGATTTTTAAAAACCAAGATTCTGTGAAAGTCACTTCTGAGACTTGACTGTAAAAACAGCATGGCGTCCATCTTGGATGTGCCCTTTTTCTTTCTTGAATTGCTCTCTCTTGAACGAAGCTGACTACCATGTCACAGGGGCACTCCAGGAAATTGTGATGATACCAACATGGGGAGGAAATGAGGTATGTGGACAACCATCAACATAGACTGAAGTCTGTCCAAGCCACATGAGTGAGTTCAAGGGAGGCTCAGATGGACACAGTCCTCGTCAACAGCTATACCAGAACCACCTGACCTAGCTCCTACATTCCTGACCCACAGAAGCTTACAGAGAATGGATATTGCTGATTTTAAACAGCTAAATTCTGTCACAATTTCTTAGGTATCAATAGGTAGTAATATATATTTCCCTATAAAAACATATTTCCCTAGCTAATGTGAAGAATTTAAGTAATTTTATATTTTATTTATTGATGTTGGATTAAAAAAAAATTCATTAATTTGAAAGGCAGTTACAGAGAAAGTGTGATTCTGCATGCCCTGGTTCACATCCCAAATGGTTACCACAGCTGGGACTAGTCCAGGCCACAGCCAGGAGTTGGAACTCCACCCAGGTCTCCTCCATGGGTGCAAGGAGCTCAGATACATGGGGTAAAAAAGAGAACCATGGGAGAAATTTGGATGTTACGATGGGAGAAACTCCCTGTCTCTCTTTTTCCCTTCCTTTCTCCCTGATGCTTGAGACATTTTTGTTTTCTTGACTTCATAATCTTTGAAGGCATCATAAAGTCAAGAAATACCATACAACTGGTTTCTAAAGCAGATCAGTTGCAGTTTTTTTCTCCAATAATCCAGGAATCAAGCAGGGCCATGCCATTACTAAGCTGGAGAAATACGAGGTGCTAGTGGCCATGACAGCTCAGTAGCTGGTGTCTGTGAGCATATGCAAGACCAGAGTAGCCATGTCCATAGGCATCACCCTTGCAAGTCTGCCCTCTTCTGGATCTTTCTAAAATGCTGGGAACTCTGCAGACCTCCACTGTTCTTCAGGTGAGCCCAGCTCTCTGAGCCTCACTTACTGGTCTCAGGTAATATGGAAGTACTCAGCTCTTCAATAGCTTCCACAGGCCCTGGCATCAGCTAACTCTTGGCTGTTTCCCAAGCATGACCTGTTTTCCCACACCTCCATACTAGGAACATGTTTCCACTTTCCTGTGATGCCAGTCCCCATCTTGTCCAACTGGCTAACACCTGCTCAGACTTCAGGCCTCTGTCTGGAAGAAACATTCATCCAGGGCTTGTCCAAGACTAACTCTGGGGTACATGTTGCATTCTGTCTGAACTAATGGGAAAACACAGCTTACTCTTCAGACAGTGTGAGGATGTCACTTTACTGTTGATACTGAAAACACAGAAGGGACAGGGTTGGGAAGTCTAGTACAGATGTGTTCAATGTGCAGGCTTAGTTGTAAATAAATCTTATGAGAAAATTAAGAAGACAGCACTTGGAGGCAGAGAGCCAGTGGACACATTGGGTCAGGTTGTGACTTGGTGAAGTCTAGGATATTCTGGGGGTAGTTTAGCCATGCCAATTGAAGGCTGGACCCAATAGCAAGAAAGAGTTGGAGGAGAGAAACTAGGCAAGACCCTGTTCCCTGTGTCTCTTCCATCCCCTGAGATGGTCACATAGAATGTCCAAGCAGGGGGACCAGGGCTCAAAACTTGCTTCCATAATGATGGCCTATGAGACCTTGAATGACTTACTAATCCACTGTGACTCTTGGTTCCCTCACTTATAAACTCTAAGGAAGGGACTTTATGCTCCTGCCCAATGGCTTCACCTGTAATACTGTGTATTACATGTTGAGAGACAATTCATAGGAATGGAGTGCATCAGCCTCATCTGTAGATGTCTCAAGCTAGATGGCTATTGTAGGGGCACTGAACCCCATATCTTGTGGGATACTCAGCCACATCCTAGCCTCTAGCAGCTAGGTGCCATGTAACACCCCTCCCAGATGCACAACAAGCAGAAAGAGACCCAGACATTAAGGAATGCCTCATATTTCCTTGGAGACAGTCTCCGGTTTGGAACTGCTCCCCTACAAGACTACTCTACCTTGTTCAGACTGTCCCAGTCATTCTCTTCCTGAGCAAACCTGCCATTTTGTAGACTTCTCATTCCTGCTCCAACTCCTCTAAGAAGCATCTCCACATATCTCCGGGACACAGTGTCCTGACCCTCCTGTGAACTCAGCTGTCTGGACCCCTCACCTGGTCATAAATCATTTGCTGCTTTGGCCAGCAAATGTGGCCAGAAGCCACAACCACTTGAATCTGTTCTGTCTGATGCCCAGCGTCTCCAGCATCTGTTCTCCAGAGCCTCTGGGCCATCTTGTGGAAACAGAGGTGTTGGCAAAGTTTATTTTCAGCCCTCGTTCTAGTCATACACCCTCACCTAGGTTCAAATGGCCCATGGTCTAAAATCTGCTGTCTAGGTAGTGGAGTCACCCACTAGAGGGCTGAGGATTGAATGGATCTTCCTCTACCCTTGCTGAGCTAGAAGAAGAGAACAAGGAGGAGCCCTGGAATGCTGTACATCCCCAAGCATAGAACACCAGCATTTGGGCTGCTTGAGAAGTGAAAAATCCAAAAAGCAGTGGAGTTGAACTGAAGGTGGCTTTAGCTAAATGAGAGAGGGTAGTATCTTGATATTCTCAGGAAGCTGAACCAAGTGCCTCCTTCTGACAGGCAGCTCCATGACACAGGGCTGACCTTCAGGTCTGGGAGCTGGTTAATGATGGGGAAACTCTCCCTATAGCTGTCTACCTGGATCTTTGCACTCTGAGTACCCTCCAGAAAGGTAGAATCCAAGTCACCCACTCAGAATGTCTGCTAAAGCAGGGATCCTGGGAAAGTGACCCAGAGACTACCACTGCTAAGGTTGAGCCTTCCTGGATTGTTCTTGGGAATGTCTGGGAGAGGCATGAGTTAAGCAGAGTTGTGGCAGACAAGGCAATGATTTCAACCAACCCCACTTGGTGCCTGAGATTAGAAGGCTTCTCCTGGTTGTTGTGTGAGGGGTCACAGGGGCTGGCTCTGTGTCCGGCATTGACAGATACCAGATGTGGGAGGCTCAAAGGGAAAGGCTTAGTGCAAGTTCTAAATGGACTTGGTTGTGAGCAGTCTGCCACCTTTGCTCCAGGGAACTCTGGGTCCTGAAGGGGCTACAGGCAGTGCTGAGACAGGTGGGGCTCATGGCCATGGGCTTTCTCTTTCCATTAAATTCCACATGTGCTTTTGGACTGGTCCCTGAGGACACAGAGAAGAATCAGATGGGGTCTCTGCTGTCCAGGAGTTCAAAGGCCCAGGGAGGAGAGAAATAATGCCTGGCTATGTGTTTGCAAACTTGAATTCTAGAGTCAGACAGAAGGAGAGTCCAGTGCAAGTCTCAGAACATGGATTTCTGTGACCTTGAGCTCTGAGATCTTTCGTTTCCTCATCTGAAAAAATGAAAATGGCAGCTTCATAGGGATCCTGTAAGAATTAAATGAGATGATGCATCAGGTTTATACACAAGATCTGACACAACAGAAGTTTTCAAAATTGGCAGCTAATGGATACTTAGAGGTCACTTGACTCAATGACTTGATCTTATAGATGCAGTAGCTGAGGTCACTGGCATAGAAGCAACAGGGGAGCCGTGACATTGCCCAATTTTTTCACAATTTGTGCTTCCAATGCCTAACAGACAAGGTACTTGTGACAAAGTTATAGTTATTGGTTGCCCTGTTGTTAAATGAGTGTATCAGGCAGGAATATTATGCTCAGTCTTCCTCCAACACGTTCTATCCCTTTGGTATCCACTCCTCTCACCCTCCAGAAATTCCTCACCAGCTTCACTTTCAGGCTTATTAGCAAATGCAAACTGAATTACGCAGTGCCCTCTTGCAACAAGGACAACAAAAACAGTTTCCCCAGAAAAAAAGAGGGCAAGGAGAGGTGAAAGCCGGGATGAAAGTCAAAGACAATACATTCTAATCAAACTTGATAAATATGTAAATTAAAACAGCTAAACAGTTGGCTTTGACAAATGACTTCTCTGGTAATGGATTTTTGCACAGTGAGAGGCGAGAGTTCAGCCTGCCTGTTGGCCACCAACAGAACCCTCCCCAGCTTTCCCAGCAGTGTGGGTGGAAGGGGCTGACATTGGTGCAGAGCAGAGAACTGATCCTTCCTCTAACAGAGCCTCTGTTGGCTGCTAGGCCCAGCCCCCTTGGCCTTGCAACAGAGGCGCAAGTCTCTGACTGGTGGGTAAGAGTTGAAGTCAAAGCAGGTAAGGGCCAGTGTCACCCATCTCCAAAGCCTGGTGTTACCCAAGGGGTCACTGGTTGTCGAGCATAGCACACTCAGTCCCTGAGGCAGTTTTGATGCTGTCCAAAGATCTCGCCCACTCCAAGCCTTCTTCCCCCATTCCCTGACAGGGCGCAGTGGAGATGTTCAGAAAAGATCTGTTCCTTCACTTGCTGTGTAGTTCCAATCCCTACCGTATGTCCTCTGTTTTGCATCTGTAAACATTAGCTGCTGGAGTCACAGCAGCTGAAGGCTCATGTATGATGAAACAATAGCCAGATTTCAGGTTCGAGATATAAGATTTTAAGTCATTTTAAGTCACTAGATATGGGAGATGAAGGGGGCTCTAATGGGTTAGAACATTTTGAGCAGTTACTAAATGTCAGGCACTACTACATGCTTTTTGACCCAAGTCTCACCAAAACCACACAACCAGCTAGAAACAGGGCTAGAACTCAAGCCTGGCCTTTCACCTCCAGACACCAGTCTTTGCTCTGACACCCTCAAGGAAAAGTATTCATTCTTGTCCTACAGTGTGCTTCGAAACTGTTATGGAAAATAAGATGAGAGGGTAACTTTATTTTGGTGCTAAAAATGTTGAAATCCGTGCTTACAAGGGGTCCTAAAAAACATGTTGAAAAATATGTATCATGAAAGAAATTATGCACGGATTTCTATTTTTTGCACCACAATAAACTTACATTTTAATTCATTTGCTGTATGAATCATCTGAAGTACCCTTGTCTACAAATAAGTTGAGTCCGTGTGTATGCAAATACATGCCTACAGACGCATTATTGTATATATGCTAATAAATAGCTGAGATGACATATAAAGTAATCAGAGTTGAGGTGCAGACTGAAATTCAAAGTTTGACAGTTCACAGACTTAGAAAGATGCTCTTAGCACAATTTTCCCTAGCAAAGAACCAATCTGCGTGAGCTTTCTAAGTGCTTCCGGATAGTCGCCTGGTAGGGCTGGAAGTTCCGTGATCCCAGCCCTGAGTCGAGCACCTGTCTAGCTCGATGCTGGAGGAATTTCGATGTCAAGAGTGTTCTTTCTTTCCTTTTGAGATCTTCATCAACTTGTATAAAAATACTACTTTCAACCTCAAATCCCCACTGGCATCTTTATATAAGCACCGAAAATGCTGCTGGGCTTTGGAGATTTCCTTTAATGAAGGAAAAGTATTTCTATTAAAGAGTGTAGGTTTTTTTTTTTTCTTGCCACACAGCATCTTCAGAGGTGACAGGGAAGCAGGAAACCGGATTGTTCTAAGCTGTGGGAGAATGAAGCATTTCCATGCCTTGCCCATGAGGTGGTTAAACAGACCTGGGGTAGGAACAGCCAAGGAGGGGCAGGGAAAGGATTGGTAAGGAGCAGGATAGGAGAGCAGTGATGAAGACTGTCCCTGTGTAATAGCCTTGGACCAGACAGGGAGCACCCTGAAGCTCACTAGGGGTATTTGTCTGCTGCCTTGGCCCAGGCTCATGTGGCATGGGAGCTCCAAGAGCATCTTTCTCTGGCCTCTGTGCTGTCCTGTTGACCAGCTGCTCAGTGGCTTTCTCACCCTGTGATGTTAACGCAGGCTGTTCTCCTGGCCCGTGTGTTTCCTGTCTTCCTCCTCACTTTCACCTCTTACTTCTCTCCCACATGTTCTTCATACCTTTCCAGCCCCCACCCTCTTTCTAGAGCACGCTCTTTAGGGCTTAAAGCTAATTTCTTCACGTTAGCTTCTTGAAGGCAGGAGCCCTGATTTCTTCACTATTGTGGACCTCAGTCTACCAGGGCCTGCCATGCACACACACTGACTCTATATTTATCCAGTCAATAATAGACAGTGAACGGATAGTGAGTGCAGTGTGCTAGGGGGCAAGACTACAGAGATGGCTGGGGTCAGCAAACCTTCCACAGACAAACTGCTGGTGAGGATGAGAAGAGAAGATCCAAGGCTGGATTCTTTCTCCATCACCCAGATTTGGTTTATTCAAAGGCATGGAGTTGGAACATGGGGATGAATATCTTTGAAATGTCTGGGCCTGATTTCTGGTTCTGGTTTTGCCATTTTATTACCAGTAGTCTTGGGGTGGTCATTCACTTTGTGGATGCCTCAGCCATCTCAACCAAAAAATGGGAAACTGAGATACATCTCTGGATAGCTGTGAGGACCCACTGAGTCCACGTAAAGCACAAATGACAGTGCCTGTCCCAGAGTGTGCCCTTGATAGCCGTTTGATGTCATCAGTTGCTCTATGAATATTTCCAGAGCTTCTTGGGGAAACTTCTTCAACCCCAGAGACCCCTCACACCCCACCCGGGTCTCTCCTACTGCAGCACATGCCCATCAGTATGATGGTAATTCACTTCTCTTCTTGTCCTGCCTTACCCTTTTGGGACTCTGAGCTTTGCAGGGACAGAAGCCTTGCATTGTCCTGGACTTCCCGTGGCTCATTTTCTTTGCCCGAGACAGAGAACGGAATTTTGATATGACTATTTCAAAGTGCACATGGTGACATGGTTGTATTTAAATGTGAAATTGCCTTTGAAAAATTACCAGGCACTGAACACCAGCCCCTGTCCCTGCCATATGTCTGGTTTCCACTGTCCTTGCTCGCAACCAAGACCTGCTCATCCCTGACTTTCCCTGTTCCCTCTCAGGATGTGGAGACGGGGGATAGAAGCCATGGTGGGATGAGAGGAGCCAGCTTGAAATGTCTCCTTGGTGCATTAATTACTGATTATTTTTTAAAGAGGTGAAGATGCAAAGTTTTGTTTTCCCAGCTGTGTCAAGATGTCCCCACATCAAAGCAGTTGTCAGAGTAGCTGCATTCAGTGTAACCTAGACAAAGGGGCCATGTCCAGCTGAATTAAGCATGTGACCATCCTCAATCATGGATTTAAAGACACACAGCACTGGGATAGGCACAGTGGCTCAGTTGGCTAATCCTTTGCTTACAAGCACCGGCAGTCATATGGGCATTGGTTTGTGAACCAACTGTTCCACCTCCCATCCATCTCCCTGTCTGTGGCTTGGGAGGGCAGTGGAAAATGGCCCAAAGCCTTGGGATGTGGCACCAGCATGGGAGACTTGTAAACAGCTCCTGGCTTCGGATTGGCTCAGCTCTGACCATTGCAGCTGCTAGGGGAGTGAACCAGTGGACAGAAGATCTTTCTGTCTTTCGTTTCTGTAGACCTGCCTTCCCAATATAAATAGGCAAATCTTTAAAAATACAGCATTGTCAGTGCATGGACAGCCATCCACTGCACTTGACACCAGCTCCCCTATAACCATCATCTTTGGTTCTAGTGAGGGTGTTCCCACCACATATGGATCAAGAAAGTCAACAATGCTGCCTGGTAGCACAGAGTGCTCCCAGAACAGTGAAGACAGGGAGCTGAGAGGTGCCCTAAGTACTCAGCCACAGCTTACAGCCAAGGCTCTGAAAGGAAAAAGGATTGCACCACAACCTCCGAGTAAACTGGATTTGTGTGAGACCTTGAGGGTTGCTCAGTCTGCTGGGGGTGGGGAAGAGGGAGGTGAGCATCTGTGGATGTGTTACACAGGGAGGAGCTGACATTTGCACCAAAGAAATACACCTGCCAACCCCAGCTAGGAAGTTACATGTCCCTACAGTCCTACTGGTCTCTTGGCTTGGAATGAATGGAGTCTTTGTTGAATAGGATACCTGCATTTCCAAGAACATGCTTCTAGGGTGTGTTTTTGTAGAGTGGCTCCTAGTATAAAACTGCTAAGATAAACCTGCACCCAGCATCAATTCTGCCTCTCACCACACCTGGGACATGGGGGAGTGGAGATGGAAGGACTCAAGCTTGTGGCAAGTCATTGGGCTGTGAGAGCTGAGATGAGGAGAGGTAACTAAATCACCGTGCTTCCCAAAGGCAGCCTTTGGCATCACAGACTTCAGAAGCCTTCAATGCCATCTTCTACCAGGGAGCCCTGTGTGTGGGTGTCAGGAGGCTCCTGGACCCAGAAAGTTATTTAGTGAAGTGGTTTCATGCAGATCACTTCAGTCCCAACAACAGGGTGTGTGAGTGGACAGGAAACTGAATGTGTGCTATGCAGAGGGTTTCTCACAGGCAGTCTTTTCTTGGGAACAGGACAAGAAGTACTAGATTAATAGAGGTGCAGCATCTCCAGGGAATTTGCAAGCACAGGGCACACAGATTGCATTTATGATGGAGATGTAAGCTCCGTGCACGAGGCAAAGGCAAAAAGTGTTTTCAGAGGATGAAGGAACTGAATGTGTGTGTCATCAGGGACCAAAAGGAGCCCAGACACATGCACGCTGGGGTGCAGAGGAGGTTCTTGGGAGATGGGGAAAGGATGGGGGAGTCCTAGGAGCCAGTCACCTGCTCTGTGCTGGGTGCATGGGTGTGTTGGCCCTGCAGCTTCATTCAGTCCCGTTTGCCTTATTAGAGGACTGGTGCCCTGCCCCTTGTTCCCACACAGGTTAGAGGACTTCCCACTCATCCCAGGTCCCTCATCCAGGAGCCCAGTGGGGCTGACCGCATAGCCCTGTGACCCTTCCCCTACAGTTGAGTGCTCCCTTCCCCAGCATCTCCTGTCCTCAGACCCTTGCACAGCAAAGTGCCGCAAGGAAGCAGGAGAGGATTGAGAAACCACACCCCAGCTGCATGGTGCTGGAACTCCAGGCTCTGGCAGGTCTCAGGAGAGGTCCTCCCTGTCTTGGAGATGCTGGGGGACAGGGAGCTCCCTCCTGGTTCCTGGAAGGAAGGGAGGAAACCCATAGCTATGCAAGATGGAGCAAATACAGCTGTGGGCTACGATTCATGATGGCCTGACCCAGGAAGCATCAGAAGGAAGCAGGTGGCGGTGATGAGCCTCAGGAGCAGAGACAGCCCCAGCCCAGCACTAGAACAGCCAGGCCTGCTTCATACAAGCAGATTACAGACTGTGGCTGCACCACAGAATTTCCGTCCAGGGGCGCCAAACTGGAGGACCCCTCCCTGATTCCCCTTTCTTGTATCCCAGAGGTGGCTGTTCAGTTTCTCCCTGGTGTTTACTTGTCCTTTCCATGGGGCTGGCGGCTGACCAGGAGGGCCAGGTCTTGCCCTTGGGCTCAACAGCCACCACATTTTCTTTACTCAGGCACGAGGAAGCCAGGACACCTGTCAGTAAAAGCCCGCCCTGCTTGCCATCTTGGTGTCCGCCATGCAAAGGCATGGTGCACTTGCAATAAGGAGGTAATGTGGTCACAGTCCTGCTCTCTGGGAATTCATCATCAGGGAACCAAGAGATGTCATCAAAATGGCAAAACAAATCAAGGTGAAGATCCAGGGGCAGGGAAGAACTTGCTTTAGCAGGCAGCACAGGCAGGTGCTGGTGTTGCATGAGCAGTGCTCAAGCACCACAGAGCTTGGGGGCTGCGTAGCTGGAGCATGGATGAGGAACCCCAAATCTGCATGTTCACACTACTCAGTGGGGAACCTCAGCCAGAGCCTTGATCACAGACAGAGCTGTCCAGGGACTGAGCTGGGATCTCAGTTGTCTGTCCCTCCCACCCTTTGGGGAACATAGTAGGCACTGAAAATAGAATGGCCAAGATGAGTGGGCAGGTCCTACAGGTTGGCTTTAAAGCTATGTCTTTCAAAGGCACCCCTGTGACTGCCTTGCTTGTTCTGGAAGCTTAGCTGAAAAGAGGCAGCTGCCCAGTGGTGCCAACACAGCCAGAAAAAGGCGGTGAGTGTCGATGTGTCCTATCCACTGGCAAGGCTGCTCTCTCCAAGCCCTGAGTTCCCCATGGTGTCCTTTCAAAGCCCTTCTCCTTAATGCCAAATGGAGGAGTTCCAGACAGCTATTTGCATTTTCAATTCTAGAAATCATTAATATTTTAGAACTGCCAGCATCATGGTTTAGTAACACTTCCATTTCCTACCTGCTACTGTTAAAGGGAAATGTTCTATTGCAGAACTTCAAACATTGAGTGACTCCCCAGCCCTTCCTCAAATTCTTCTCTCCAGTCCTGGCCCCTGGACCTCACACTCTAGGTCCTGCGGGAGGTGACAGGCATGCAGTTGGGCAGTGAGAATTCCAGGGGATCTCTCCTTTGACCTGAGAGGTTGGGGACAGGGAGCAAAGGAGGCTCTGGCCAGCCAGCCTGGAAGGTGGGATTGATTTCTCAGAGGAGAGGGCTTGATTCTAGCGGAACTTAAAAAAAAGTGGAAACAATGGAAGGCAACAAAAAGACTTGTGCTTGGGCTCCAGAATTTTCAGTCACTTTTAGTCACCTTAGGAACAGGAAAGGGCCTACGGAGTCACCCAGGCCTGAGTTCGACGTCTGGCTCTGACACCACCCTGGACAGCCGTCATCGTGGCTTAATGTCCTTGAGCCCTCCCAGGGCCTCAGGCAGAAGCAGCCTGACAGGTGCAGGATGATACGACCTGCTCAGCACAACCAAGGCCACAGTGGGGTGACCTCACCAGCAATCACTGTGGTAGGCCCCGTCTCAACCTTCTCCTTTGCTCTCTGCTTCTCCACTTCTGCACTGGCCAGTGACCATCTTCCTGTCATTCTCTTTTTTTTTTTTTTTTTTTTTTTTTAATTATTTATTATTTAACTTCAGTAATTACATTGTATTATGTGACACAGTTACATAGATACTTGGGTTCTCCCCACCCCTCCCCAAACCCTCCCACCATGGTGGATTCCTCACCTTATTGCATAACCACAGCTCAAGTTCAGTTGAGATTTCCCCATTGCAAGCATATACCAAACATAGAGTCCAGCACCTTATTGTCCCGTCAAGTTCAACGGCTTCTTAGGTATACCCTCTCTGGTCTGATGACAGAGCCAGCAGAGTATAATCCCAGTCAATTGAAAGCTCCAACATACCATCAGCAAAAATTTACATCATTATGGAATTAATTGACATAGTCCACTAGCACCATACTGAGCCATTCCCCTCAACCCTCGTTTTACAAGTGACTGAGACTCCGAGAGGTTATGTCACAGCTATCCAAAAAGCACACAGCTATCCGTCGAACCGAGACTTGATCCGCCAGTGGGTAAAACCAAGCTCTTCTGCTCACCCCAGAGGTGGCCGTGAGGGTGAACAGTGCATAGTGCGTCCACAGAGCTCGGTCTGGCACCAGCACAAGCACGCAGAAGCCAGGCTTGTCCCTCTCCCCTGCCAGAGCCCATGTGCTCATCTCTCACTCAGGGGAGTCTGCCCTGGGCCCCCTCATCAGCGCACCCCGTGAGTCTGAGCTCCCGGAGCTGCTGTCCTTTGGCAAGCCACACCTGTTATGTGCCACCAGTACTTCCTCAAGTGCCGGGGCTGTGCCTTTGTCCATTCTGTTACAGCTGAGGGCTGCACAGCTCCTGGCACACCATGAGGCTACATGGAACTGAGAGTAAACTGTCAACCAGATCAATTCTTGGAAGAAAATGTTTTCCAAAGGTCCTTTGCCTGTGCACGTCAATAGAGAAATGACGCAGCTGTAATTTGCTTTCAGATTCAGACGGGGAACGCAAACTTTGACCCTGTCAAAAAATGAGAACAAATTACATTGAAACACAAAGTCATTTCCCTTGTTCCAGGGCTCCGGCTTTCTAATTAATGTGCAGTCCAATTCCAAGGGCTGCAAGGGGATCAGTAAGATACGTCCGCCATCCTGCAAGCAGAGCCGAGCTCAGTCAGGAGAGAGCTTTGGGCTTGTTTATTTCTTTTCCTTTTCTGGAAGGTATTGTTCTTGCTTGTGGTGTAGGCTCCTAGACAAGAGAAATCCCAGGTGATTAGAAAATAATAATTGCTAGATGCTGACCTTGTGCAAAAGAACACACAGCAGAATAGCTCTGGGCATAGTCACTTACTCACCCTGGCCCCGCAGGAGCAGCCTGGCCCCAGGAAGGTAGAAACGTCGGACAGTACTTCAGCAGCCAGAGCTGCCAAGGTGATGGCTGCCTCGTGGCAAGGCCAGAGGGAGAGTGTCTCCCTGGAACAGGTGCTAACACTTCACTCAGAGCCCAGCCAGGCCAAGGCCCTGAAATGTCGATGATGACAACATGAGACATGAGGGTGAGTGACAGTGACTTTGCTCAGGCAACATGAGGGCAATCACATCAGGTTGCCAGCTGGGAAAGAAAACTAACATTGAAGAAAGGGCGAGAATGGAAGCCAGGAAAAGACCCTTTCCAGGGCTCCTACTTAAGGCCATGTTCTCCAACCCAGTGATTCCCAAACCTCCAGGAGGAGACGTCTTCTGGCCCACTCACAGCCTCCCCAGCCCTACTCCACACTCATGGGATTGGAATCTCAAGCATATTGCTTAGGAATTTGTATTTGCTTTTAACTAACACCTTGGGTGCCTCTCACGAGGAGAAAGCTTAGGGAGCAGAACACTGGCTGGCTTGGGGCAAGGCACATTGCTCTGTGTGTTTTCATTTCCAGGGCTTAACACCAGGCAAGAATCCCCTGAGCGGAGTGTACTGGGCATGCAGCCAGTGCTTGGCACTTCTGAGGTGTGTGTGAATGCCCCCTTGGGGACACTGGAAAGCTGTGGCTATGCTGGCTTTGCCTGGAACACCCTGTGTCCTGACATCCAGCCCCACTGAAGGCTCTAGGGACAGTGGCCTCCCAGGGCCAGGGGCTCTAAGCCTACAGTGCACTTTGAGGAGTGAGTTAATCAAACACCACCACCAACCCCAAGCTCAGGCAAAGCTGCCCAGGGGCAGGTTTAGCTGGGGAGACTGAGGTTGGATCTGGTGGTCATGTGACCCTCATGGGTGTGTGTGATACAGTGAATTCGATACTCCTGTCACCCGCTCCCACTCATAAGGACCACTTTCCTTAGCACATCAGAATGCGGCTGTATTTTGGAGACAGACCCTTTAAAGAGGTAAATAAAATAAAACGAAGTCACAATGAAGGTCACATGAGATCATCAGGAAGGGTAATGGGACTTTGTCCTTACGAGAAAAGGAGATTGGACACAGGCACATGGAGGGCAACCCCTGGGAGGCCACAGGGAGCAGATGGCCACATGCAAGCCAAGGGAAGGTCTCAGGAGAGCCACTGTCGCCCGTACCCCGATCAGTCTCCCAACCTCCACAATGCTGAAAATCAAATTTCTGGTCAGTGACCCAGGCTGGAGATTCTGTACAGCAGCCCCAAGCACAGAAAGGAGTGAGGATCTTGGTTTTGGTGCCAAACTCTTTCCCTTGGATCCTTGACTTTGGGAAGGATTCCTGTAGTTTCCCCAACCATCAGAGAGGAAATAGGGTGATTGACTCACAGATTATTAACGCAGGTGTATCTTCAATCAGGTAATATGGGCATGGCAGGTTTGCTGCACACTGAACATGCCATCTCCCTTCCCTATTTAACTGTGCAGCTTAGCACCTGTAGCTACTCTAGAACCCAGTTGTCACATAGCAAATGGGGATCACACCTTTGTTTATCTCATCAGATAGAACTGTTGGTGGTCCAGGGAGAGAGCAGATGTAACAAGATCTGAGGAAATGGGGAGCCCTTTACAGATGACAGGGGCTGTTGCATCCAGGCAAAACAGGCATCATCCTCCTCAAGAATTTTTAAAACAGAGATGTGCAGGGTGCTAGATAGGACACATAGGTTCTCAATGCAGGTCCCAACTTTGCCGTTTCAGTGAGACCTTAGACGTGCCACTCAGCCGCAATTTGCCACCTGCAAAGCAGGGGTGCTGACAGCTGTGATAGATGCCTTGCAGTCAAATGGCCACTAAGTCCCCAGTGACTCATTGTAATCTCCCAACTTAGCTTTGTGCTGTGACAATGCCAAGGCCAACTTCAGCTCCCACTCCACCTCTTTCCCATCAGAAGCCCTTTCAGAAACTAACTTTGGGAGCCTCCCAAAGCTTGCCACAGAGGCCCTGGTGAGGCCCTGGGCACTGGTCTCCACAGGCTTCAATCTGCTGGAGTGACCAGCAGACGTAAAGCCCAGGCTCCAGTGGCTTTCCATGTGCAGCCCATGTCGAGTCTCAAATCTAGATGGCAGCGATGCCAAGCTTCTCCCCACTGCCCATTGTCACTTAGAATCAGGCGGGAATTTTAGATGTGGCAAGAAGGGTAACAGGAAGGATCTCAAAATTTACTTTTGGCAGTGACTTTCACCTTGGGAAGGTTGTGTGTCAGACCAGGCTTCATGGAGGGTCCAGGGAAGGGGCTGGCTTTGCCAGGATTTTCCTCCAAAGTTCTTCTAATTCCAAGTCACCTGGCTGCATCAGCAGGGGAAATATTAAGTTTCTAGGACTTGAACCACTGGTCAGAGGTGAGGCCAGGACTTACAAATGAACCACGGAGCATTAGCTCTGTATTTATGGCCCATCCAGCAGCTGCTTTGTCAAAATCACACCAAATGTAATTACTTTCTACCTTGCTAGATGGGGAGAATGAATGGGGAAGATGACCTAAGCCATCCTTCCAGCTTTGAGGTTGTATTTTGAAACTAGAATAAGGTATAGTGCTCATTGGCAGCCAATTGACAAACAACAGCCCTAAGAAAGGCACCCAGAGAAAAACCACTTTGTTGGTCCTGTAGCCACTCAGAGCTGCTGAGTGGGTAGCTCTGGAGCCCTGGTGTCTACACCCCAGAAAGCACTGGGAATGGAGGGCTTTTCTTCCCCCGCTAGAGGGCTGTTGCTAACACTCTGCTTAGAGATCCAGGTGTGTCTTTCTGTGCCTGAGCTGAACATCACCAAGAGCTGACAGCCTTCACTGGAGGCCTCGGAAGGGCTTCCTCCTTCTCTGGGGCTGAGTCAGAGAGGGCCGGGACAGTGGCCCATAGGAAGACCTGCCAAAGATGCCTAGGTTTATGAGTAGTCCACAGAGGCAGGGATGAAGAGGAAGGGGAGGCAGAGAGGGACCATGGCTCCAGGCTCAGCTACCATGGGACACTGACCAACTCAGCTGTGACAGCAAGGTTGGCCTCACTGGGGTCTGTAAAGTGACTTGCAAAAGAGGAAACTCAGAGTTACAGTGAGGCCCTGGCTAGTTGGCTATTCCTGAGCCCAGACAAGGAGTGGGTGAGGACCCTTCATCTAAGCACCAGACATGCCAACATTGTGAACAGGTAACAGTTAACTGAAGGCTTGAAGATGGTAGCCTAAAATGGCATCCAAAAGTAGAGATCCCCTTTTCTCTATAAGGCAATTTCTGTCAAAGTAAAAAAAAAATAAGGAATGTGTGCACTGGAAACAAGGGAAAGAGGGGATATCAGAAGAATTTCTTTAGCACCAGTCTGTGGGAAATGTATCTGGGCCAGAAAGATTTCGATTTCCTCCTGAAAGTTGTAAGGGGGTGTGTTATATGGGATCCAGTCCTATCCTCGTCCCTCCCCCTGTGCGGGCACCTTAAGAATGAGGAGGTCTGGGTGCAAATGCCTGCTGAAGCCCGCAGGCAGGGGACTGGGGTCCAGGCTGTGCACAGGGGCAGCTCCTTACCCATTGCCAGTTACTGCAGGTAGGAATCAGGCCTCAAGTGCAGTGGTCCTTTCATTGAAATCTTTCAAGTCATGTTGGAGATCTAACTTTCATTCAAAATCTGATCGGTAAGCAGTATAAACTGATTTTTTTTTGCTTAAAGCAAAATAAAATAAAACACATTACTCTATGTTTGGTATATGCTTGCAATGAGGGAATCTCAACTGTAAACTTGAACTGTGGTTATGCAACTGTGGTTATCTCAACTGTGAACTTGAATTCTGAACTTGAACTGTGGTTATGCAACAGGGTGGAGGAATCCACAATGGGGGGAGGGTTTGGGGAGGGGTGGGGAGATTCCCAGTACCTATGAAACTGTGTCACATAATGCAATGTAATTAATGAATAAATTTTAAAAAACAAATAAAAATAAAAGAAAAAAAAGAAAAAAATACTTGCTCAAGAACCTGGCCTCCGTTTTCATCATAAACCATTCAGTCTTGATAATCTTCTGGGGATACTTTTATTGTTTCAGTGTGTGATCCTAACTCATCCTATCAGAGAATTCCTTAGCAGAAGGGACTTCATGATGAGCTGTCCTCACCCTGAGGTTGAGGAAGACTTCCCTCCCCCAGGGTCAAGCAACCAAGCAGTGGCAGGTCTTGGGGCCTCCTGGGGCCATGCATGTCAGATGAGGTGTCCCCAGTTCCCTACCTTTAGTGTCAAAAACCCCTGAGGACCACCCTGAAGCAAACCCACTATACCCCACCTGGCCTTCTTCCAGTCTCTTTTTCTTTTTTCTTCTTTCCTTTCACCATTCCACACTTCTGTCCACTCAACCCTTTTAAAAGATAACTGAACACTTACTATAGGCAAGGTGTTGTGTTCAGTGCTGGAAAATGCTCACGCAAGAGTGAGCCACAGGAATGAGTCAAATCCTCACGTGTTTATTCACCATTTTCCCTTGTATGCTTCTCTATGCCAGACTCTGGTCTAAACAGCTGAATAAGACCAAGATCCAAGATCACCAGTCCAGAGAGGAAGCAGCCTAACCCTCACCACACTGCGCTAGAGACAGCATCCCCAACCAAGGAGAAGAGACCCAGATCATGCAGAAGGCTCCCTGGAGGAGGTGACAACTGAGTGAAGACAGGAAGGATGGGTAGGTCCTTGCTCAGCCTACGGCACAGTGTGTGATGGTCCCTTTCTGATCCTCCATTGTATCATCTCTAAAATGGATGTTGACAATCTCTGATGTCTGGTGGGGCACTTTGATGGAAAGGAAGTAAGTGAGCCTTACTGATCCATCGTTTTTCTCCAAAAAGGGGACAACATCAGGCCTATCTCAGAGGGTTTTATGAGATGCCAACGATGAGTGACAGAGTTTTCTGGATTCAAGAATGCTGTTCCATGAAAAATGCTGCTGTCAATTGCTACCATTTTCCAGAGGACAAGGCTGGTGGCTAAGAGAGAGCAGCTCTGTGTCCCCAGGAAGAAGTCTTCATTCATCAGCATTTCTGCTAAAACAAGTGTTCATGGTTGTGCTTGCCTTCCTGAACTCAGTGCTATGGGTACCAGGTTTTGGGGAGGCCCTCGTGGGAGCCCTCCAAGGGATAAATTCCAACTCCTATTTCAAAATACAGAAACAGGTTCAAAGAGGGAAAGTGATTTTTCAAGGTCTTCCCAGCCAGCTGCTGAAATGTTCCTCCCACATTCAAGAAAAATGTAGAGGTTGCCCCGCTCATCAGTACTCATGGAAGCCATGGTATCTTTTCTGGGATGAGTGGACTGTGATGATGGGTTTGCGATCGTGACCCCACTAAAATGTCCCAGACAGCAGGCTCTTGGGAGACTCTTCTCCTCTCCTTCTGTGTGAAAGAAGGGTCAAGTGCAACCCAAAGCAGGAATCACAAGCCCACCACTACAATCAAGACATTTCCTTAGGGTCTTGGCCACTCCAAGGGGGGCTCAGCACAGGAGCCTGAGCCCTTCTCTATGACTCTGCCTCAAATCCTCATGGAGATCCAGTCCCCACCCCAGGGGAAGGGTGCACACCTGAGTGTTTGCCCCAGGTCCAGCTGTCATAGCAATATTAGGAAATCCTTGGTGGGTGACTACATTGGGGCTGGGCAGGTGGACAGCACAGCTGGGCCAGCCAGAACCAGGGAGACACCTGTGAGAACAGACAGACCCACCGGGGGCACAGAGGCCACTTAGGGAGTATCAAAGGCACCCAGAGAATGCCAAGGGACAGCAGGGCAAAAGAAGGGGCTGTGCACATAGGAGGAAAGTCAGGGAAACTGCCAGCTGATGACATCAAATAAACAATTCCATGGGTGCCCTGAGCAGAGCTGCTCAGGGGAGAGTGGAGATGGAGGAAGGATCGCCCAGCAAGCACCAAGCTCTTTTTGGCAGGGCATGAGCCAGTGCTATTATCACACCTGTGCCTCCCTCTGGGACATGTCAAGGTGGCTGTGAGGGGCAAGGCTAGCCACAGAGATAGAATTCTCTGGCCTGATGATGTCATGTGGGATGGTCAGACTATTATGGACAAACGAATGTGAAGCTCCGGTCTGTGCATGGGCAGCCATATCACCTTGCATATCCTTCTTTGCCTCTTTGAAGTTTGTCTCCATGTGAATTCAAGGCCCTAGCACTCCTGCAGCCTCTGCCCACCCAGAGTTTCTGACCATTAAGCAGGGTGAAGGCTGGGGCTGACCTGAGTAGGGTAAGCCCCAAACCTCATGCCCAACACCTTGGGCCGCTCCCCCATGCTCCCGTAGACGCTGGCTGGTAGGTTTCCTGTCTCCACTCCCAGGTCACCTTTCAGGCCAGCCATCTCAGCTTCCCTTTCAGAACGTCCGCTTCTCCCCTCTCCAGCTTGCTTTGCCACATTTCATTCCCAGCAGCCATCATCCCTTAAATGTAGATTCATGTATTTGCTTTTTCTCACTAGAATGAAGGCTTGAGAAGGAGAAAATTAGCGCCATTTACTCACTGCTATATCCTCCAAAAACCCAAAACACAGTAGCATGTATTACATGATAACTCTGGAGGAAGGGAGAGAGGGAAGAAGGGAGGGAGGGAGGGAGGGAGGAGACAAGTGCCCACTGCACTCATGGGGTGGCACAGGCACCCTGAGGAAGATGGACAGGTGACGAGGCTGAGAGCCCCTGCCCACCAGCCCACTCTGCAGGACTGGTGTGCTTGCAGCTCCTTCTACTCTCAGGCCCACCTGAGATGTTTTCCTGCCACCCTCTCTCTGCATCCCCTCTGTGCACCTTGGACCAGAACGGTACCCTCCAGTTCCCTCATCCTGACCACGTCTGCCATCCTTAAGGCTTATCTGTCACCTGTATCATGTGTCCATATTACATCCACTCACGGATTCCGCAGACTCATTGCTGGGCAGCTATGCCGTGGGCGTGTGGGGCACGCCACCTTCTGCTGAGCAGCTGCAGAGTGAGAGCATGACATGCTCTGCCTGCAGCACACATCTCTGCCCTTGGCCTATCCCCTCAGGAGAAGCCCAGCAGCCCTGAGATGCTGCCGGAGTCCTCAACAGAAGATAACGCAAAGAACGTTTCCTGAGATGAAGGAAGTCAGTCCAGGGGTAGGCACTGTGGCTGGAAAAGCTGAATGGCCAGGACTGAAACTCCTCCTCCAATATGGGGGTCTCAAGGCGTAATGCAGCAGGCTAAGGCACCATTGACATGCTGGCATTCCCTATCGGAGGGCATATTTGACTCTTGGTCACTCTGCTCTTCCAATTCAGCTTCCTGCAAAGGTATCTGCAAAGGTAGCCTATGACGGCCTAGGTACTCTGGTCTCTGGTACCCACGTTGGAGATCCTCTCTCTGCCTGCCTCTCTTTAAATAAATAAGTAAGTAAGTAAACCTTTGTAAAAACCAAAAAGTAAAATGAAAGTAATCTTAATAAAAAAATTCACCTAATGCACATAAAGTATAATTTTAACATATAAGTACAATAAAAATTCTATTGCTGTGACTTGCGTTACTGTTTGTATCAAACCTGGAATGCAGTTTTGTATTCAACATGTACAGTACATGCAGGTAGGGACCAGGCAAAGGATGGCATTGGATTACCCAGGGGAGGCTTTCAGGGGGGCAGGAGTCTTTGGAACAAGGCAGAGGGGAGGTGGAGGGTGCTGTGGATGGGGCAGCAGCGTGGAGGCGGAGAACCGCATTCTGCCCAGGGAGGCTGCTGGCTGGCCAGACTGTGAGCCACGCAGGAGGGCAGTTGGGGTTGAGGAGCCCCAAGTTGCCCTTCCGGTGTGTCTGTGCAGTTCCTTCCGACAGCACGGTCACCTCCAGAACTCATACAAGCACTCTCGGGTCACTCCACAAGCTGCTGTCACCAGGCCAACCCTGCGATGGGGGCCCAGAGCTCAGAACAGCTGCCCAAGGTCACCCAGTAGGACTGCTCCCAGACCTGTCCTCCCACTCCCCTGCTACTCCTGGAATGACAGTCCTGCCCAGACACCAAGGCTTAGAAGGGTCCTTCCCAAGTGCCCGAGTGGCCTGCGCTCCCCACCTCTGTGGTCCTCCTGGGCCCTGACCCCCTCTCTCCCTCTGCTTGACCTAATCCTCTCCATCTTGCCCCCGCTGGAGATGTCCCTTCTCCCAGAAATCCTGCCTCTACAACTGTCTCAGAGCCCACCCCAGTTTCTCCCTTCTGTAGATTTTCTGCAAAGGAGGCATCTGAACCTGTTCCTGAAGAATTTTCTAGTCTGATTGTTGCCTCCCTCCTGTGAAAAGATCAGTGTGGGAGGACATGAACAAACAGTTAAGGGGTGGTGACACCCATTACCAAGTCCCCAGTGCTTCAGCCCAGCAGTAACTAATGGCCAAGAAGGGTAATTTCAGAAGGAGTGAGACAAAACCTGGCTAGCCATCTGGCTTATTTTGAGCTCTAGAGAGGCGCTGACAGATTCCAGAAACCAGTACCGGGGGTGGCACGCCGGGGGAGCGCTGGAAGTCTGCCAACCCAGCCTCCTACTGGGACCTGCAGGTAATGCCCGGACAGTTGGAAAGGCTGTGCGGCTGTCTGTCGAGTCACCCACACACACAGCGAGGCAGGCAGCAAGAGGAAGTCTGGGAAAGCGAGCGTGGGCTGGCCACCGCCCACAGAACCATAAGGGGGACGTGCATCGTGTTTGCAAACGCAATTGTGACCCTTCTTTCTGATGAGGCAGAAGTGGATGGCAATCCTGGCTCTGTTCCCTAGGCAGGTTGCGGCTTCAGCTGCATGGGCTTTGTCTGAAACTGACCCGTCTTGCCCAGGGTGTCGAGCCAGAAGGCCACCCGGTCTGGTGACGATACACCTCCTGGCATGTTGTAGGAGCCGCTGACCCCTTCTGTGGGCTTTCTTCCCACTTTCTCCCTTTTTCCTGCTCATACAAGCATTCAGCTGAGGAGGGACTTGCAATGATGCCCAGGCCCAGCTGAGGCTCATGGGAGTTCACTGTGTGCCCAGTATTGGGCTGGGTTCTTGCCTGCTTTACTTCACCTAATCCTCTCAGTGACCCTCCCAAAGAACAATGCTCATTGACCTGCTTGCTGGTGAGGCTCCCTGGCAGCCAGCAGGGGCACTCGCCCATCACTGTGCACATTTGAAGCTCTGGGTTCCTCTCTCAGGGCCTTCGGGGGAATTGTCATCTGCATTTTACATATTCTTCCCCAATAGACCCAGGCCAGGGCTTGAGGGGGGAAATGAAGGGCTCAGTATCTGCCCAGAATGGGAGTATATGTGAAAGTTGTTTGCAAAGGACAGATACTTAGTCTCCCCATCAACACAACAAAGGTTGTTGAAGTGCTTGACCCAGTGCTTCGCCTGGTGTTGGATGGACCAAGAGGCCCTGCCAGGCCTGCTTTCCTTCTCACAGAGCCTGGTTGACCCGGCAGACTCCACAAAAGCAGATTTTTCTGAGGGCCTGGCCAGCTCTGTGCAAGGCAGTGGGAAGCTCCACTGAAGCAGTCTCTGGTCTCACCAGGAGGTGGCGCTCTGCTCTGTATCCTCATGGCTCAACTTCCTGGGGAGAGCTCCGGGAGAGCACTCCTGGTGAAATGCGTTTCTCAGTCACTTTGCAGATCAGCATCGGACTCCATGATGCCAAACAGAAACTCCACTACAAGTCCACACGATAACTTGGGGGATCTTGGGTTTTCTGACTGAGGAGATTGAGAGGCAATTGCTGAATACATCGTGACTGTTGAGTACTGAGCAGGCCTCCTAGGTCAATAAGGATGAGAGCATGTGACTCAGACCTACCTGAACCATAATCAACCCCACGCCCTGGACACTCACACCACCCTCCTCATCCACTCTGCCTTGGGGCCTGCTCATCCCAAGCCCTGCTTTTCCCCCTATTCTGTCTCCACCCTCTTCCTGGCCACAGTGGTTGAAGCCCTTTGGGACACAGCATCCCATAACAGAGTACATGGTTTGACTTCCAGGTCCTCTACTTCTGATCCAGCTCCCTGTTAATGTGTATTCAGGGATGTGAAGCAGGTGGCTGCCAAAGTGGGAGACGTGGATGCAGTTCTCAACTGCTGGCTTTGCGCAGCCCCCAACTATTGCATTTGGAAAATGAACCAGCAGAGGAAAGATAGGTCTTTCACCCTTCCTAACAATCGCCCATTTTTAAAATAACATAAAGACTAGAGCTGGCACTTTGCCGTAGCAGCTTAAACTACTACCTGTAATACCAGAATCCCATTATGGGCAATGATTTGAGTCCCAGCTGCTCCACTTCCAATCCCGCTCCCTGCTGATACACCTGAGAAACCAACAGATGGACCAAGTGCTCAAGTTCCTGCACCCACGTGGGAGACCCGGAAGAAACTCCTGGCTTCAGCCTGGTCATTTTGAGCTGTGAACCAGAAGATGGAAGATCTCTCTCTCTCTCTGAAACTCTGCCTTTCAAATGAATAAGTAAATCTAAGTAAATTTTAAACAAATTAAAGATGTTTAAAATGTTGAAAGGAGGGCTGGAGGGAATGAAGGAGAAAGCAGATAGAAATGGGTTGAGCTTGTGGGTTGGAGGGTGGCCACGCATGCTGACTACTTGCTGGCTGAGGACGGCTTCTGCAGGTGTCGTCCCAGCCCTAGATCAGGAGTGAGTGCTGTGGCTCCCAGGAGTCCTAGCACCACAGAGCAGGAGTGGACACAGGAAGGGATGTGGTGAGGCGAAAGAGCCAGGACATAAGTATCTACCACTGGAGGTGTAAACCATTGAGAACATTTTTTGGAAAAATCTTCAGACATGAACATGGAGTTCCATTCCTGGCCCACTAAGTCCACGCACCAATTCCTGTGTCGTGTACTTTCAACTGTGCAAATTAACTTCTCTCAAGTGTTTCTTTTATTAATCACCAAATTGGAATAGTCATCTATCCTCATCAGACTTTGGGGACAAACCAAACGAGATAACTCGCTTTGTCCAGGTGCTTGCTCTATGCAGTGCCCGGCATGGGTTTCTTGGGCTGACTCAGGCGCCAGTTGCATGCGAGAGCCCTGTCATGTTCTGAGACTGACCGTGACCTCGAGAGGAGAACACTGTTTCCCTTTCTCCGGTGCCACGCTTGGGTACACACTCAGCTTTGCCTTCCGCCAAGGTGCGTCCGCCTTCACTGTGTGTGACGCCCTGGGGCAGGCGTTACGGGTCTAGGGAGGCATAGGACATCATGCAGCAAGTCTGCTTCTCTCTTACCCCCGCCCACCCTCTACCATTGAAAGATCTTATTTGGTTCCCACAATATCATCTTTTTAAAAATAATTCATTTGTTTGAAAATCAGAACTACAGATAAAGTGGAAGACACACACACACACACCCCCAGAGCGAGAATCTTCCACCTCCCCATGCTTACAGCAATGAGAATCATCATCTGGGTCTCCCATTGGGCCCTGGGGCTGTTATCTGGCACCTCCCAGACAGGTTAGCAGGACGCTTAATCCAAAGCAGAGGCGAGACTCTCATGTGAGCCTGGGTATCCTCATAGCAGTCTGACCCACTGTGTCACATCACTTCACTCTTCCCTCCCCCCGGCAAATTCCCTGCAGCCTGTCCAAAGATGGCCTGCCCAGGACGCAGCAGCACACGTCTGTGAGTTCCAGAGTTCATGGTTGTATCACTGGGAGTACAAGGCACTATAATGGGGCTTCATCAGGACTCTAAGCTCCCGGTTCCCTGACCTAGAGAAAATCCCCGGCCAGGTGTCTGCTTCCATTCTCCCCACATGCTCAGAGACACGCACAGCATGGGGATCCATCCAGTTCCCAGTTTCCCAGCTGGGAAGCGATGCCCACCCCAGACTAATCACCTTCTAAACAAATGGCACAGTGACAGGCAGGGTGGGGGAGCGTGGCTGCATAGGCTGGTGTTTTCAATTTAGAGGCCATGTATTATTTACACTGCCATTATTCCCCTCAACTTGACTTCACGCTTTAGCCCTAATTTCAGGATAATCAAAGCCAATGAATATTTAATCAGGATTGCTTCCAGAAATTGAGTAATGCCATTAACATAATGGCCTCAGGACTTCAAAGCTGCTTTCTGTCAAACACATCTGACTTACACCTTTCCCCACCCCCTTCCCTGTAACCAAAGGTATTTCCAGATGGAAGGGTGTTCGGGACCCAGCACATTGGCCCAGGGCAGCTTTGTCCGAGTGTCAGGGGAGAAGAACTGGACTGGGAGTTGCAGACTGTGTGCAGGACAGCAACATGCACAGGTGGCTCCTGTCCTCGCGCGCCCCTATTTATGAACATACCGAGGTGGGGAGCGGTGGCAGGACAGGAGATTTCAGATTTGAAGCACAGCTGGGTTGGGGAAACCCTCTCTTCACAAGGAGGGACTTCACTGACTCACTGGCCTTTAGCGGCAGGGAGCCCACCACTGCACGGTTCACTTCTACACATCAGGGGGCTCCTCATCTGGAACAGAGGCCTCCTTCTAAAGCTGTAGGCTGCCCACGCTGGCTGTGGCCTGGCCTCTGGGGCCTCACAGAGCAAGGGGCTGCTTCTGTCCCTGAGCAATGTGGAAATTTAAAACCAGCAGAGCTGTCTCTTGATTGGAAAAAATAATGAAATTACCTTAGTGGCAAAAGGAGAGGAGAGCGAGCCAGCTCTCATCGGTAAGCTCACTACCTACAGGCCCACAACAGCTGCGGCTAAAGCCAGCTGAAGCCAGGAGCTGAGGGTTCAGGGCGCGTCTCCCACGTGGGTAGCAGGGACCCAGTTGCTGAGCCATCAGTGTTGCTTCCCAGGGTGCACGTTAGCAGCAGGACGAGGACGAGGACTCAAACCAGGCACTCTGATATGGGATGTGGGCATCCTGGCTGACATCTTAACTGCACAGCCTAGTTACCATGGAGGTACTTCATCCCTTCTGCGCAGCTCTATTCAGGTGCCCAGCCAGTATGCGTGGGCAGGCACACGGTTTTGAACCTGACACCTCTTATCCCGAGACCTTGGCACGAGCATGCAAAGGGGATTGTGCTGAATCCCCAAAGCACAATGACATCTGTCACCTCCTCTGAGCAGGGAGAGTGCCATGCCCCTTTTCCCCAGGGTCAAAGTTGCGCTGCGAAGTCACCCAGCCAAGGGACCCAGCGCCTGAAGAATCCACAGGTGTTAGACGTTGAAACTGGGAGCTCTCTTAGGGCTTGCAGGTCAATTTCTCTGTTCGAACTGGGAAACGATGCCCAAGGTCAGAGCTAGACAGAATGCCAGAGCCTACAAGATACTCACTGTGGCCTCGGTGTCCTTGCCCAGGAGTTCTCCCTTTATACAGGGACCTGGGATTGCCAAAGGAAGGGAAACTATCACAGTTGATCGGATGCTTATTTCCCTGAAAAGTAGGAGATGGAAACCTTTCTAGAGACGTCTTCACTCTGCATCTGTCGGGGCACCAGGCATCTTTGGGGTAAGGTTTCTAGAAACTGCTGCTCCGTGGCCTCCAGAAAATTGGAGGGGGTCTTGCTCCCAGCACACAGAGCCCAGGGAAGCCTCTCCCGGAGCCCCTGACTCCTGTCTGTAAACACACTTGCCCCCTTTGTTGCTGATCCACCTGCACTCTTTCCCTCTGTACGCTGCAGACTCCCTGAGGGCAGGGATGAAGCTGACATTTCTCTGTATCCCTGGGCAAATGAGGCTATGCCCTGTGGGTGTCACAAGCCCAGCTCTCACCAGCGGATGGCAGGAAACCTTCTCCTCTTGACCCATTCACCAGGCGTGGGTTTGTCTTTTATCCCCAAGGGCCCTCCTCCTCAGTAACAATGAATGGCCATGCCTCACACTGCCACCTGCTGGTGACTTTCACCATAATATTCCCCAAATCCACTTTTTTGTTCCTGCAGAAAGACTGGGGAAAGGAAGGCATGGCAATGGAGTCTTTCCCAGGTGCCAGAATGTGGGCATACCATTCCCATTTTCAAAAAGGCAGTAGTGAAGCTCAGAGAAGTGTGGTTGTACAACTATAAGTAGGATGAAGGAACAGAACAGTAGCCTGAATGTCACCTTGAGAGGTTTGGATTGTTGCAATGAGCTATTCTATTGGAAAAGATGGCTAAATGGAAAATAAAGTATATATCTAGCTTGCTGTTTTTGCACCTGGTCTCACACCCAGCTCCCTGAGCCTGACCTCAGAATAAACTGTGAGGCCAGTGACAGAATGGCCCCTTCATAGCCTGACGCCATGGCATGGCTACATTGAGCATAGAATAGCCTGGGATCTGGTCTGTGTTTTCCTTCACCCGAATCCCGCAATCCACAGTGACCCACCACTGTGAAATCTGCCTCCGCTTACACAGTCAGGTTTGAAGAAGGCTTCAGCTGGGCTGTGGACGATGCTATCAGGACAAGGACCGGTCCAAGAGCAGATGAGAGGGATGCCAGTATGGGCAATGGTAGAGAAGGAACAATGAGGCTGGAGCTGACAGAGCTGGCTGCCGGTGAGGCAGCACAAGGTTCCCAGGAGGGGTGGCGAGCTGGGTGGGGGGCCATGGGCTGAGAGAGGAGAACTCTGAGGTTCCTCCCGGCAGCACCTCAGCTGACTTCTTTTGACTCAGAGCAAACAGACGCTGCCAAGGGCCCCTGAGGTCCTCGTGGCAGGGATGAAGCCAACTCACGCTTGCCTGCGCTCTCCACCCCAAGCTCCTCTCTACAGCAGGAGGGACTGGGCCATTGTGATGTTTCTGTCCATCAACTGCAAACAGCCCTACATGCTGTATGGAAAGAGCCCTGTGTGCTCAACAGCCACTGATTCTTATCTCCTGTTCGTGGTCACAGATATTAAGACTCAGACTGAACAAAAAAGCCTTGCCAGTTCTCCCAGCCTCGGTTCTATCTGTCTTATGCCCAGTGCTGTGCCAAGTGCCTTGCAGGTGCTTTGTCACTACATCCTCCTGGCACCCCAGAAAGGCTTCTCCACTTCTCACCTGACCATGCTAAGGCCAACAGAAGTAGTTAAGTAACTGGCTCAAAGGCACCAGGCAAGTCAATAGGAGGGAGCATTGGTACTTGAACCTCCTCCCGCTGATCCCACACCTGTAAATGCTCTGGGGAGCTGAAATTACTTCTCTCCAGCTTTGAAACAATGCCATCCACTGAGCTCCCTTTGGGCTGGTGGGCCGGAGTCCTCTGCTGGCCACACTCTGACACCTGCCTCTCCACAGCCGAGGATGTCCCTGGCTTTTCAAGCCTGCCTGTACTAATCTGCAGCTGCACTGACTGTCCCCGGCAGCAAGGGGCCCAGCCTCTCCTTTTCTTCTGTCTTCTAGGGCAGGGTAGGTAGGTGCATTGTGGAGGACCCAGGCTTAGAAATCAGGTAGCAGGGGTTTGCCTCCTGGTAAGACGTCTCAAGACTCTTGGTGGAGGTGGAGTCTGAACATCTTTGGAGGACGTTACTGTTTGCCTTCACCCCAAGCCTGGGAATGGTACAGAAGCATCTCCAGCCCATGTCCCTGTGACCCATCAACCTGTTCCCTGGGTGATATCTCACCGTTGTCCTTATCTTCCTTCACCAGCCAACCTCAGCGCTCAAGGAAGCCTTTTCCAACCCCCTCAGATTTCTCTTCCTTCCCTGCTGTCCACATGACCAGGCCTGCGACAAAGCAGCCGATCCAGGAAGACAGTGGTCCTCCTCATGACTGGGTGATTGAACTCGTAACTGTGACTGCAGGTAAGCCTCTGCCTCATTTGGGGGGGGTGGTCTCAGTTGCTACATCTGCCAACCAAGAGCAATAACACCCATCCCATCCCAGGCTGTTGTTTAGTATCAAGTTATATAATGGGCTTTGAAGTGCTCTGAGATGTTGAATACATGACATACTTAGTGGTTAATACACTGAGATGGCAAAATATGAGACTCACACTAAGGGTCTATGTTCTTCCCTATTTTGTGCTGGGTTAACATTCATTGAGTAGTTTTTTAGCCCTCATTAGATGTCAGTTGCTGTGCCGGACTCTGGTCAAATGATAAAACCCACAGGTTCTGAACTCTCAGTCTAGTGTATGGAATGGACATATACAAGTGAATGAGTGAATGGAAGAGTCAATGAAGTTAATACACAACAAATTAGTATGATAGTTAACCAGCAATGCTCAACACAGTACATCCTGCCTTTCTATGAAATACTTCATGAAGATATATACTACAATTGACAATAGTACCACGAAGTACGTCAAATTTGAGAGTGTAAGGATGGTTCCAGGGCTCTACCTTCTGTATATCCACTCTTATTCCCAACTGTGGAAACACACTGCACTCCCTACATGTTCTCAAACCTGGAATGCATTGAAGAAAGGAATGGGAGGCCTCAGTGGGCTAGGTCTCTGATGAGGGTGGTGGATGGCAGATCGGGTGCAAAGGGAGAATCACATGGTGAGCCAGGGACCAGACAGAGGTTTGGTCCAACAGATGCTTTGATAACCAACCCTCCAGGGACAGCCACCTGCTAAGGATACACATGTCCAGTGAGCCACGGACCTTCCAGGAGTCACAGCCCCAACACTGTACTGCCCTCTCAGCTCTGCCCCTTCAGTGTGATTGGCTTGTGATTTGAGACTTGGAGTATCTGTAGGAATCCTTGGCCTGAATAGGGCTCAAACTGTTGGGGCAGATCCACTGGGGTCTGCTTCACTTCAGACAAGGAAGAACAACAGAAGAAAACCTCCAAAGGAAGGCAGAGAGGGAAGCCTTTGAAGCCATTACAACAGCTCCTGGAAAAGGGAACATTCCCCTGAGAACTTGCAGAAAGGAAAAGTTTGAAAAGAAACCGAGAATGTTTCCAGGACCATCTGCTTGCTGTCCTGCAAGGAGACTCTGGGAAGCATGAGAAGAGAAAGGCAGACGCAAACGAAGCTGATTGAACTAGGTGATACGGCAAATTAACACAAAATAAAATGCCAAATTAAACTTCCCAGGGGAGTGAGAAAAGAACAGAGCTGATATGGCAGAAAACAAAATTAGTGAGGAGGGAACCTTTGAGTACCTCTCAGAACCATGCAGAGGAGGAGAGAAGAGAATGATGATGAGAAAGGAGATGGTGGATACCAAAGACAGCAAGGTGCTGTCAGTACACTGAGAGAGCTGTTAAGACTCCAGGTGTGGGGCAGGGCTGGGGAGGAGGGGTGCATATCGTAAAGATAAAACTGACAAACACACGCTGGGGAGTGGGGGGACATACACCAAACTAAAAACAAATGACCTGCTCCAGGGGCTGGCGTTGTGGCATCCCATGTTGGGGTGCTTGGTCTGATTCTGATCCAGCTCCTGCTGATGCACCTGGGAAGGCAACAGAAGATGGCCCAGGTGCGTGGAAGCCTGTCGCCCACGTGGCAGACCTGGATGAAGTCCCTGCTCCTGGCTTCCACCTGACGCAGGCCCTGCATGGCCATTTGGGAGTGCACCAGAGGATGGGAAATGTGCTTGCTTATTCTTTCTTTCTTTCTTTCTTTCTTTCTTTCTTTCTTTCTTTCTTTCTTTCTTTCTTTCTTTCTTTCTTTCTTTCTTTCTCTCTTTCTCTCTTTCTCTCTTTCTCTCTTTCTCTCTTTCTCTCTTTCTCTCTTTCTTTTTTTCTCTTCCCCATTTCTCTTGTCACTCTGCCAGTCAAATAACAAATAAATCTTCAAAAAAGATCAACTCTAAACAAAAATCCTAAAGAAACAATTGTGAGGAAGACTATTAGCTTCCTAGATTTTAGTAAAATAAACTTCCAGGATTCTTATCAGCTTCCAGAAGGGAAAATGATTTGATAGCTAAGGAATGAATTGGTTCTCTGAATTCTCCTCAGATACCATGGATGAGAGAATTATCAGCTATTCAAAGAACATAAAAGTACATGGTATCCATGCTGTATAGAGAAAAGTAGGACGGGACTGCTTTGCTCTCTACTGATGATTGTAGGAATACACGGGCAACTGCCAATCACTGCACGCATTACAGAACTGGACGACAAAATGGATTTCTAACTTCTAAATTAGTAGAAAAGATATAAAGGAAGAAAACTTAATTCAAAAACAGAAATCACGATTAAAAGCAAAAAGTATAAAACTGGGTGACAGAATGAAGAATAAGCAGATTAGATGTGAAATGATTTAAACAGTTCAAAAGATGCTGTTGGAAGATCAAAAGTCGCATGCTACAATGCAAACATTAAATTAAATTATGTATAATTTGTAAGAACTAAATCTCATGTAAAAACTTAACCTTTATTGCATACTTATCATATGTATTGCATTGAGCTAAACATTTCACATGCATTATCTCATCCAATTCTCTCCATAACAGCAGGAGGCAGAAATATTATTATCTTTATGTCACAGCTTAGCCAATACCAGCATGAGGAGGCAAAAAGGCGCTTGCCCCAGGCTAGACAGCTAATTCACAGTACAAGTGGGATTTAAATCCAATCTGTTCTTAGAGCACAGCTCCTTAAATGTTATCATTTATTGCTTCTTGGGCAAAATTACACAATAAAGCTAAAAATTAAACTTGCAGAACATTTCAGACAAAATCAAAGAGAAAACAAAGGCTAATAAAAAAACAGAAATTAAAGCAAAAATTGTTGAGCAAGAAGAGCTTAATTATATTACATTGAAAAAACTCAAAATCCACATCGAAGTTTGGACAGTTGTGAACCTGTTGCACTTAACCAAATATTCAAATAGTGAAAGCAACAATTATGAGTCCAAGAAAAAAGCAAAGGGCATTGTAATAGAAAGTGAGGTAGCATACCTACGTAAAGTTTAGTCAGTTAGACTGTTTCAAGTTTCAAGCATTCATACATAGGTGATAAAAAATGTGTGTGTATTTAACCTTTTGGGATTGGTTCATTTCTCTTAGCATGATGGATTCCAGTCGGGCCCATTTGTCCACAAAGAACTGCATTTCGTTTTTTTTAATAGCTGAGTAGTATTCCATAGAGTAGATGAACCATAGCTTTCTTATACCACATGTTCGCCTTAATCTGAGATGAAAAGATGACAACTTGAAAGATAGTACCTGTATATTGTAATATTAGTGCAATCTCTAACAACCTGTATCCAATGCAATAAGATAATGCGATATAATCTATAAAACAACAATTAATGTCAGAATACTTAAGATCTACATCAAAAAAGTGTAAAACCTACTATACCCTCAATACGCTATGTTAACCGGTAATGGGGAGGGAGTGCAGGGAAATCTTTCAGGACCATAAAAAGAGTGAGAGGAAAAAAAAAAGTACAATATAGCTTATCAAGGTCAAATCTGGTATTTCATAGACAGCAGACTCAATGCGGCACTAAACAACAATAAAACTACTATACCAATGCATGAGGGGGGAATCGGGTGCGATCCTGACAACCTCTTAACAGGAGGTCATGTGCGTGGAGCGGGGGGGCACTCCAGAGTGGAGCAGGTGGTAAGGAGGAAGCTTGGATCCCAACCATGAAGACTCCCAGATCTTCAACACAAACTACTAATACGAACAACAAGGACTATACCCCAACTGCCAAGGAGGCCACAGGGAATTGGATGCCCTCGGAGGCTGAGTACTCTGAGGTCACCCACCCCCAACCGGAGCTTCTGCAGGGGATGGAAGAAGTCCAAACACTACCGTGCAGAAACCAACGTCATCGGAAAGACAGCCAGAAGCCCTGAGCGGTCAGCAGACACAGAAGAACAATTAATGTCCTTCAGGACCAGGGAGGAGAGCTTTCTCTGGTCCGAGCCTGGCTCCACCTCTGGACCCCCGCCCTCCCTCGCAGTGACCATCGGGATCGCTCCGAAAACCCCTCACAGCAAACAATCATACAAACAAACAAACAAACAAACAAACAAAAAAACCCCTAAAATAAATAGACAAACAACAGAAAGTAGAGCTTGATATCTGACAGGAAAGAGCTGGCATGGATTGGCTCATGCCTTGCTGGGTGGGACACAAAGATTGGTCACTCCTCACCATGGTGTTGAGGATTTCCCTGCACACCCCCCCCCCAAAAAAAATGTTCTGCACCTTAAATGTCGACAAATATCTTGTTAGAGTTAAAAGCCAGTCTGGATTATCCCAAAATCTGCCAAGATCAACAAAATTATACTTCAACACAACAAATGGCTAAATACTAAAATGAAATAGACATGAGACAGCTGAATGGTACCCAGTGGCCTTTTCGGGGTATATAGCAGCCGGTCCGGTCCTGTATATAAACTAAAATTGAGATGTCAATGAGCTAATCATAGGTTGTGGTTAGGACTTGTTTTTTTGTTATTTTGCTCTTTTTTGTTTGTTTGTTTTTTTTGTTGTTTTGTTTTGTTTTGTTTTATTGTTTGTTTTTTTTTTTCTTTAACATACTGGTTACTCAAAACTATGTCAATTCCATAATATTGCAAATTGCTGTTGATGTTATATTGGGACTCTTAATTGACTGTGATGATATTATACCAGCTCTGACTTCGGACCAGAAATGGTCTCCCCAAGAAACTGTTCAACCCATCTGGACAACAAGTAGCTGGACTCCATGCTTAATATATGTTTGCAAGGAAAGAATCTTGATTGAATTTGAACTGTAATGCTGCATCAAGGTGGAGGAATCCACCAGGGGGGATGGGAGGGGGAGGGGAGGGGGATTCCCAAAGCCTATGAAACTGTCATATAATGCTAAATATTAACTAAAAATAAAATAAAATTAAAAAAAAAAATGTGTGTGTAGGGCAAGTTTTGGCGTAGTGGTTAAGGCACACCTTGAAATGCCTGCATCCCACATGGCAGTGCCTGCATTTTCAGTTCTGACCCTGTTCCTGATGCTAGCTGCCTACTTCTGTGCACCCTGGGGGACAGTAGGTGATGCCTGGAGTGCCTGGGGCCCCATCACCCATGTGAAACATCAAGGATTGGAGTTCATGATCCTCCCTTGGCTTAGACCAAGTTTGACTGTGCAGACATCTGGGGAGTGAACTAGCACAAGGGAGAGCTGTTTGTCTTTCTCTGTCATTCTGCCTTCCAAGAAAATAAAATTTAAAACGAAATTAAAATGTGTATTTAAAAAGCAAGGCGCTGGTCATTACAAAAGTGGTGATGTGGTTAGTTTGAGAATGCGCAAAGCCATAGTGCATTCCAAAATACAGGTGACGTTGGTGACTTTCTGGGTTCTGGGGTGGACTGTGAGTATTACAGGTGTCATATGATTATGCTTCATAATTTACATATATAACTGTGTTGTTTTATATGGACTAAATATTTAATGGAATGAATGTTAAGGAGAAAAACAAAGAAGGAAAAAATTCAATAAAATAGTAAAATTGAGGCATAATATAACAGTTTTTACTCTTTAAACAGACTAATCTGATCAACTCCATATGATATATGTGTGTGTATATATATATATATATATGTACATATAATTTTCATTCTTGGACTATGACTACTAAAACTAGAAATTAACAAAAATGTTTCAACAACAGAAACAGCTGTTATTAACCACCACATGAAGTTTAAAAAATTATTTTTCTAAAAATGTTATGCCAAATATAAAAAAGGTTTAAGTACAAAATATTTAGAAAATAATGAAAATATGAAAACAGTTTCTCAAACAGGATTTTGCCCAAGCCATATGGAGGAGGAAATTCTTGCTGCAAAATGCATTCTTAACGAATAGGATAGAGGCAAGTAATTAAGGCTGTAACTACATGATTTGAAAAGAAAGCTGAAAATAAACCTATAAGATGCAGTAAGGAGGAATACAACGAATCATTTAAAAAGCAGGCAAAAAAGTAGGGTTGATAAGGAATCCAATAACGGGGTTTTTACAAAGAGGGTCTGACAAGCTTAGAAAATAGCATGAGGCAGAAAAAATGGCAAACATGAACAGAGAAAGGCACACAAAAACAAAGGAAAGGTGAAGCCACCAGCCCACGGGAAAGCATCCCTGCCAGGTCGGGCGGGGCCCCTAGGGTTTGGAAAGGTGATGGGACATGCCACACATAGACATGTTCAGAGTGACAGGGAGGCAGCGCCATTGTCCGACATTGAAGATGTGCTTAATGACTGAACGAAGGGGGAAGAGACGTGGGAAGATGGGAGAGGAGAGAAGAGAAGGCAGGGCGTGTGCCATTGGGCACACAGAGAAGGGTTTGAGAACTGGTGGAGAACAGGACAGACAGATGTGCCCTGTCTCGGGACCCAGCCCTGGGCTGGGTACAAACCAGGTCTGGAGACATGTTTGCTTGCCTTACTGGTCACATCTCTGTTCTCTGTGTTGCCTATGCTTTTCTTCATAAAACCTCACAGCTGCCTGAAATCACATCACGTGCTAGCTTGTTTACTTATTTCATTAATTTAAAAGGCAGAGACAGAGAGATCTCCATGTACGCATTCACTCCACAAATGCCTACCACATTTTGACAAAAGGATGAAGTCTGAAAAACATCATGAAGTGGGACAGTGACAGCCAAGCCTGAGCCAGGCTGCAGCCAGGATACCAGAACTTCATCCGGGTCTCCCACACAAGGGGCAGGGCCCCAGCATGAAAGCCACTGTCATAGGCCTCCAAATGTTCCCATCTACAGAAGGCCATGATCACAGTGGAGCTGGGATTCAAACCCAGGTACTACAGGATATGCACGTCCTGAGTGTCACTTTAACCACTGCAGTACATGCCTATTGGTCTTTCCTCCTGAGCAGCAGCTGTGAGCTGCTCGGCTAGGATGTGCTGTGCACTTGGTCCTCAAGCACTGTTGAACGAAGGAGGACAGGCTGGGGTGCAAGGGTATGAAGACCGCATATGGCAACAAGGCTTTGTTACTGTTGGAATTGGACCTTCAGAGGAAGACGTGATGTTTATTATGGAAAGGCAGCCTGCAGAGCCCAGGTTTCAAACCAGGATACTGAAACCCAGACAGGAGTCAAAAAAATGGACTGGAATGGCCCCAGCAAGCCAGGAGACACAAAGCTGGATGGAAACCAGCAGGTTCAAAAGACACGAAAGTTTGTTTGTTTGTTTTGAGGGGTTTCCGGAGCGATCCCGATGGTCATTGCGAGGGAGGGTGGGGGGTTCAGAGCCGGAACCAGGCCAGGATTTACTCATACCTCACTAAGTGGGACACAATGACTAGCTACTCCTCACTATGGTATTGAAGATTTCTCTGCACACCCCTCCTAAAACTGTTCTGCACCTTAATTGTTGATAAATGTCTTGTTTGAGTTATAAGCCAGTTTAGACTATCCTAAAATCCGCCAAGTTCAGCAAAATTATGCTTCAACGCTATAAACTGCTAAATACTAAAATGAAAATAGACACGAGACAGCTGAATAGTACCCTATAGCCATTTTAAGGTGTATAGCAGCCGGTTCTGTATATAAACTAAAATTGAAATGTCAATGAGCTAATCACAGGATGTGGTTAAGAACTTGAATTTTTTTTAAACATATTTGTTACTCAAAACCATGTCAATTCCATAATGTTGTAAATTGTTGTTGATGTTATATTGGGACTCTTAATTGATTGGAATGATATTCTGCCTGTTCTACCTTCAGAAAAGAGATGGTCTCCCCAAGAAACTGTTCAATTCATCTGGACAATAAGATGCTGGACTCTATGCTTGGTATATGTTTGCAAAGAAAGAACCTTGATTGAATTTGAACTGTAATACTACAGCAAGGTGGAGGAATCCACCATGGGGGAAGGGCATGGGGAGGGGTTGGGGGAATCCCAGAGCCTATGAAACTGTCACATAATGCAATGTAATTAATTAAAAAAAAAAAGATTTAAAAAAAGACACGAAAGTTTAAGATGGTGGGGGGAGGGGGAGGGGAACCAGGTGATATCCTAGCAAGGTGTTCAGGCAGCAACTGGGGCCCAGCTGATGAGTCCCACATGCCCTGGACCGTGGGGAGAGCTCATGGAAAAGCTGGCGTAACTACTACCTCCTGGACAGGGCCTCCAGGAGTGTAGGCTGTGACCACACTGGGCAAGGCGGCTGTGAGCCCGCAGTGACAGCTGCTAGAGGGCTTACTGCTGCCCTCTCCAAGCCTGTACCTGCCCCTTCACCGTGTCCTGGCACTCACTGCATCTTCCTGTCCCTGCAAATTAACCTAAGGACCCAAAGCATGGTAGGACAAACTTAGCCCGTGGCTCACTGGGGGCCTCACGTGGCTGGCTCCTCTCCACTCCTGACACATCAGGCCCCTCCTGAAGCCGCACTTGTCACAGTGCACACTCTCAGAGATGTTGCCTTGGCCTGAGGGCTGGGGAAGATTCACTCTAGGTCCTGCTCTGTCATAAGAACAAGGCCAGGTGCTAAATCTTCATTCCGTCACTTAATTCTCATAGTAACAACATGAGGTAAAGATCCTGATCCTCGCTTTACAGATCGGAGGTGCAGCGCAGTGACACTGCTTCCCCATGGTGGCAGGTGAACCCAAGGTTATCCCCAACCCAAGGCCCGTTCTTTGGATCTTGCTTTCTCTCCAAAAGACACAGCACCTTCATCTCTCTACACTTGCCAAATCGGGTGATTTCAAACTCCTTGAATTTACCATGGCGTTGCAGGTGAAGGGCATAAACTTTTAAATCATACAAATCCCTCATCCAGACATGTCCTTCTGGCTCTGTCTAGTGAATTCTTGTTTTGAACTTCAGCAGAAGTCACCTGTTCCATGAAGCCTTCTTGGATCTCAACTTCAGCCCAGGAAGACTTGACCCTGAGACAGTTTGTGCATCTGTACAAGTCCAAGTTGAGCCGCTGGACTAGACCGTAATCCTCTTGCAGGGAGCGGCCTAGATGCATTTTGTTTATTCCAGCGTCCAGCCTGAGGTGCCCCATCAGCACACATAGATTTCAACCCTGATTTGCTGTGATTTCAGCTTCTCGACAGCCCCCTCCATGACCCCCTACCTGCAACATGTGCTCACTTTCACCCATTCACAAAACAGAACAGAATTTCATTTGCTACATGGGTTGCTGGGTGTGCCACTATTTGGAAAGCCCACAACAGCTGCCTTTCCACTGTGAGAATACACCCAGATGATATGGAGAAGGAGAGGTGACATTTTCTTTCTCTGAGGACAGGACCCCAGAAAAATCTCATTACAACAAGTAAAAGGGATGGAGATGCAGTGATGAGCCTATTTGTCTCACCCTGTGACCCAGGACAACAGAACCTCCATATGGACCAGAATGCAACTGGCAGATCAAGCAAGACACATGCTAGGGACAGAAACGTTGCTTGAGGAGTGAAAGAGTGTGTACAAGGGTTCTTGCTTCTTGCCCTCTGCACTGGGATGTGGTACCTCTTTGAACATACCATGCCATCATCAGAGACACAAACCCTTCACAAAGAGTCAAAAAATGGGGGCTGCTTGATGGTGCCAATGAGACCAAACCCTGGATAGTTCTTCTGTGCTTCTGACAAGCAGCACTTTCCGAGGGCAGGAATGAGAGGCAATGGGTTTTTTTTGTTTTGTTTTGTTTTGTTTTGTTTTTTGCTGAAGCAGACCCTGGCAGCTCCAATCCTGATTTAGTTTTAACCATATTGACACTGACCTTCTTGGAGCATCTACCCTCCACTGATAGCCAGAGTTAGAAGTACCTATCCCAGGGTGGACTGGGGACACAAGACAAGCTCCACAAGGTTTGATTTTGAGGGATGTGACAGTGTTTCATCAGTCTCAAATTCTGTCCACACAGTTTTCACATCATTATTTTTGGTTTAGTCTCCCTGCAAAGGCTGTTTTACTATGTAATTTGTTTGAGGAAAAGGATGAAAGGGAGACAAAGCCACATGGGGACACTGGGTCTCTAAGTGCCATCGCCACTGACTACTTCCGTGTGCACATCTCTGCTGGAACCCCTGCAGCTGCCCCTCACCCAGCCTCAGGACACTGTTGGGAGCCAGGGCAGGACCCTGAGGGCAGAGCACAGGCTGGAGTGACCAGGGAGCCTTGGCAGGCTCCCTTCTCAAAGAAGTCTTCTCCTTGGAGATGCCTCTCTGTCTCTCCCGGGGGCTGTCACACACTCCTGGAAAACCCTAAGCTCAAGGCAGCCAACGGGGGAAGGCAGCCAAGACCATGGCTAAAGGAAAACAGATGGAGAGAAACATGGCATTTTTCCATCATGCTCGGGTGAGTGATGAAGTGGAGACGATGTTTGGGGGGTGGTATTTGCTCCTCCTGACAGGGGCCAAAGCACCCCTGGACTGGCTCCAGGACCAGAGGGGCACTGGTGGGAGGACTGCTCTAAGTCTGCTCCCTAACTGCCTGGGCTGCCTCAGTGCTGCCAGCACCCTTAGCTGGTGTGTCATTATGACCCTTCTGAGTGGAATGGGTCCCATGCCTGTTCCACTACTGGGGCAGAATAATAGTGGTCCCTTGCCTGGTCAGGCTCCTCTCCTTAATGTCCTTTTGTGACCCTTGATGCCAGCTTTGGACCACAGATAGGGTACCACTGTCCTTGAGCAATCCACAAATAACCTCTTTAACATTCATGACAACCCTAAGAGATGGATTCTATCCATTTCACAGGTGAGGAAACTGAAGTACAGGCCAGGATCACACAGCTTGTGTGTGGAGAAATAGGGATTGAATGCAAGCCTTCTTTATTCCAAATCTTATGTTGTTTGTCAGGGTCAACCTGGGTTTGCATGCTGGAGATCACAGAAGTCCAAATCCATCTCTTTTACCCAGGAGCTCTCAGGTTGGCTGGAAAACAGGTGAGACCAGGGTTTCAGTGCAGAGTCTACAGTAATTCTTCTCTGTGATCTTGGGTTATTCCTAGAATGAGCTGGTGGGACCCCAAAGAGGCACCTGCTCTTAATTCACAGAGGGTTCCTCAGAGATCAGTGGCCTGCAGCAGTCTGGTCCTGGTCCTGTCCTGATTGTTCACTTGGTCTTCGATAAGTACTTAGAGGCAACAGCCTGTGAGGAAGAAGACAGCCTAGCTGTCTCCCACTGGGGAAGGCCAACATCTGTGTTCTCCGTTTCCTTCACACTCGTGGCTGTGTGCCCCTTGGGATGGAGTTCTGATTGGTGGAGTGGAAGTGAAGGTGAGGTGGGCTGCAGGCCTGGGGCACAGAACCCTCCAAGTACAATCCTCCCTGTTGCCCTGGCCACTCTTGCCAGAACACCCCATGCTTCTTTTCCTCTTCCAAAAGTGGGGAGCCTCTCTCAGGTTTGGCTGAATTTTTGCAAGAACAGGCAGAAATTTGTCCTGCCCTGCAACCCCAGTTCTGGATTGTCTGATGTTATCACACATCCACTGCCTACAGTGGCTGTCTGGGCTCCTTTGGCCAAACCGAGCATGTGCCCAGGCAAGTTCTTGTCCTTCCCTCATGTGCTGCTGTGGAGAACTTTTTCCAGCATGATACCTGAAGCCCCTGAGGCGGCGGGAGCAGGAGGGGGCTTATTTGGAGATTGTGATAGATGTGGACAGTAGCCAAGTCCCTTCCTGCCCACATGGATTTGAGAAAACTCCCAAATGTCTCCAAGCCACAATATACTCATCTGAATAAGGGAGGGATCCACACCTAGGATCATTGGACTCAGGGTAGTAAAGTGGCTTTATAAACTGCAAAGTTAGCATCTGTGCCAAGTGAACTGTTTCCATGGGAAGGATAAAGCAGGTGACTGTGGCATCCTGAGAGTTGGAATGGTCCTATTTCACAAAATCCATCAATACCTAATGAGGGTGTTCCAAGGTCAGCCTGCCACCTCAAGAATGGCATAGTCTCTTCATACAAAGGCCCAAGAAGGCCCGTCGGCCCCTTCTGCCACATGGGGCATACCAAGAAGAAAGAAGCACCTACAAGACCAGGTCCTCACTACATATGGGATCTATTGGCTCCTTGATCTTGGTCTTCCCACATCTGTGAGCAATGCATTTCTGTTGCCTAGGGAGGAAGTGTGTTAGATTTGCACTATTTTACCTAAAATACCTGCTGAGCTACTTAGGATGGGAGCAGGCTCATTTCAGCTAAAAGCTTTGGAGATTCACAGTCCAGTGCTGGGTGGGCCCATGGGTTCAAGCTTCGGGTGGGGCTGAAGGACAGCAGAAAGCCCATCATAGTATGAGCCAGGAAGCAGAGACTCAGAGAGCATGTTCTTCGTGTACTCTCCACAAAATCTCTTCTTACAAAGCCATCATGAGTCAGACATGGGATTCCACTGTGGCAATCTAATCCAAAAGGCCCCACTTCCAGGCACCATAGTTGGCTCAAGTTCCACTTTAATCCATCAATCAGTAACATTAATATATCCACTGGTAATGTAAGACTTTGGCGTTTGGACATCTGCATGATCCGGAGGAGCCAAGCTCTGTTCTGGCCATGGCACTAAGGCATTTTGTTATAGCAGTCCTAATGGAATTAGACCCAGACCCAAGATAACTCAGGACAGGAGGCCTGGAGGCTTTGATTAGAGGCTTAGTGTGGAGAAGAGGGATAGAACGCCCTGCCCCAGGAGGAGCTGAATAGTCACAGCTGGCATACGCCACATACAATTCATGCAAATCCTCATACTTGCTTTCATGTCTCTCTCAGCAGCTCTATGTGGTTCCAGCATGTTCACTTCACATGAGGTTGGGAGAAGCAGAGGGCCATACAAAAGTTCACATGGGTATGATGGGTAGTTCTAGGATTCTTCTCTGGCTTTGCTATCCTCTGGTGAGTCTTCTCCTTTTAGATCTCATCTATGCATCAACATTCCCAAGTACACAGCTCCAGTCCCAGTCTTTTCTCTGACTTCAACATTCGTACAACCAATGGCGTGATTGATGGCTCTCCTCTTATTCTAATGGGCACTTCAATTTGTCTGAGAGTGCCTCACTCTCACGCTGCACACTACACCCCACCACAATGAATTACAGTTTGAGTTTCTGCAGTTGCTCAGAGCAAAGTAAAAAAAAGTCACCCTTGACTCGTTTCTCTCACAATTTTTCATCTAATCAATCAGCAGACACCTCTTCCTTCAAAGCAGACCTCCAGGGCAAACTCTTCCTCCTACCTCCATGACCACTGCTTTAATCTAGGACCCCCATTCTCTGTCCAGTTATTGCTGGAGCCCCCCAGAAGACCTTCCTGCTCCCACCTGTGTCCCCTACAATGCTGCTTCCATCCAGGGACTGCATTTGGCAGCCGCAGAATGGACCTAAACTTGATCATGTCATTTCTGTGCTCAAAATCTTTCGGTGTGTTCCCTCCATGCTCAGAATGAATTACAACCTCTGGTCTGGGTTACATGGCCAAGCTGATCTTCCTCTCTCTCCACTGTTGCTTTGCTCCTGTATCACTTCATGAACGCCTGGCCGCAATGCTTTTCCTAGGACATTGAAGAGGCCTCTGCACTTGCAGATTCCTAAGTTCAGACTATAGGGCAAGTGTTCCAGGTATCCACACGATGGCTTTCTGACGTCATTCACGCCCCGTCTCAGTGCCGTCTTCTTCGAATGCTTCCATGATCACCCAACAGCTTCTTTGCCCTATAGCCCTACTCTCCCATCCTTCACAGCACTTGGGCAACCTACCATTTTTTTTCAGAGGCTCCTTGACTCATGTTAGGTTTATGTCCTCAGAAATCCATATTGAGCTGAAAATATCATAAGTTGCAAATGCATTTAATAAGCCTAACCTATCCAACAGCATAGCTTGACCTGACCTACCTTCAACACACTCAGAACACTTCACTAGCATACAGCTGGCAAAATAATTTGAGGCAAAACCTGATCAATAATAAAGTGCTGAATATCTCATGTAATTTATTGTACTCCTGCATCCCCCCAAAAAAAACCTGGCAAACAGTATGCTGTTTTCCTTTGTGATTTGAAGGCTGACTGGGAGCCAGGGCTTGCTGCCACCGGCCAGCATCAGGAGAGAGCCTGGTACTGCATATTGCCAGCCTGGGAAAAGAACAAATTCAAAATTCAATGCACAGTTTTTCTTGGATGCACATTACTTTTACACCACTGTGAAGTCAAGGAATTCTAAGTCAAACCATCAGAAGTTGAGTCTGGAGTATCAATGTGCCCACTTGACTGCCTGGCCCTCCACTAGCTTAGGAAGTCCCCAGGATGGGACTCTGACCCTTAGACTTTCTTAGAAACACTTGATATTCAGAACAGGCCAGGAGCACTGTGGAAACTTCATAAATGTTGGTTAAATAAGCAAATGCCTCAATGAGTCTATGGATGAGTGAATTAATGAAGTGTTCATCTACATTCTCCCTCCTAGGAGTCCAGAGCTGTCATTTGGATACGTTCCCCATAGCAGCCGTGAGGAAAACACCCAGGGGACTGCATCCAGCGTGGCCAGGCTCCAGAGGGTTAGCCCCAACCATCTGGAACATTCGCTCCAGGGGAGCAGAATGAGCCATCTGGTCCCATTCCCAAGGTTGTCTTGAATGGAGCACCCTGGCCAGGAGAGCAGTTATCTTCTTCCAGGCTCTGCTTCTTTCCCAGCCAGAGCTTGCCTGAGACTTAACTCCTGATCTACTAGCAAGAAGACCTTAACCAGCATGAAGCAGGCATGGGGACCTGCAGCTCCGAGCCCCAGTCTGAGCTGGCCCAGCACGGTTGGAGATCAACCCCACCTGGACACCAGAGCTCGACTGAATTAGGTGAGGAAGGCCTCCTATGCTCAGGTGCCTCCCACAGGGAAGCAGGGCTTTGCCCCAGCTCTTGTTCTGCATGCCGGGGATGGGGCATTTTCCTACAGCTGTTCATGGGTGCTGCCCGCGTGGGGCTCAGCTCATAGCACCTGTGTCAGAAAGGCCTTGCCCTACTGTGTGGCAGCTTCTGTATGTCAATGTCTAACCGAGAGTGTTTTGTGCTGTTTGGCTTGCAGTCTGTGGCTACTCCTTTGGCCCTGGAGCCATTTTCCTTTGTGACTCAGGGGAAGGGGCAGGGGAGGGCAGGAACTCTGGCTGGGCAACCCTTCTGTGGTAAGCATTTCCGAACCCTACCCTTTGGACAGAATTCCTTTCTCTCCACCTCTCAGCCTGGTGCTTCTCACAGCTGGGAGGGAGAAGTCCAGGTGAAGTGCTGCGGCAGGGCTGGTCACTGGGCTGAAGAGCGGCTGATGGACCTTGAGGACCCACAGTGACTCTGAGATCAGGCGAGGACAGAGGACTGTAACTCAGGCCAAGGCCCAGACACTGTCAGAATGACGGAGAAAGTAATGATTAGCAGGTCACTGTAGCTTGAATGTGACTTGGTCCCTGGAACTCAAACAAGGCTTTCAACCGGAAAGAAGGGCACTAAGGGATGGACATTCAATCACATTCTGGTGTTTGGAGGTGAGACCTGGTGGGAGGTGTCAGGAATACATGCCAGCAGAAGGCCATTCTCATGAAAGGGTTGATTAAACACCTGAGCGTAGCCAGACCACTCTCTCTTCCAGGCTCACGGTGCGGCCCTTTCTCTACACAGATTCTGCCCTCAGCAGCAGGCCCTTAGCCAGGCCACACCAAACTGTGAGCTAAGTAAACCTTTTCTCTTTATAAAGACAGTTGTCTCTGCTGACCAGTGCAGAGGGTTTATAGGGAGGGTCCTGAAAAAGGGGGCCTGTCCTAAAGGACACCTTGCATTCTCCCCAAACAGTGGGACCTAGGGAAACCTATGAGGCAGGGGAGGCTGTGTTCACGACCTTGTTTCTAGGCAATTATCTGGACACCAAAGCATGTGGGGGCAGATTGGAAGAATAGATCCTTTTGGAAGCTGTGTCTCCGGCCTTGGAGAGGTAGTCTCCACCCTGCGGGCCAGAGAGAGAAGGCTCCTGGGTGAATACTGGCGGCTGCATCTCCTTTCCTCTTGTCTGAGACCTGAACCTGGGGAGCGCTGCTCTAGGCTTTTCAGGAAATAGTCCTGAAAGAGGCCATGAGTCAGGCAGCACTGTCCCTGCCCACGCAGCATCTCAGGATGTCAGGAGAGAACTCTGGGAGGGAAGGAAGGGAGGATGTCACCGAGGTCAGCGGCTCTCAGCTTTGTCCTCGCTGAGTGACCTCTGGGAAGCCCCTGTCCTTTCTGGCCTCAGAGTCTATCATAAAAAGAAGGGGCTCTTTCTTGGACAGGGTTCCCTCCACAGCGACAGCTCCTAGGCTGTTGATGGCTCTCTGGACCCCAGCCAGAAGCTGCAGCTTTCCAAACATGCCTCTCTCTACCTTCCCTTGTTCCTTTTCTCCCATGAAAGTGAAAAAAAAAAAAAATGTATTGTGCACTAGACTCTGGGTAAGGCTGTATGGTCATAAAGATTAATTAAAATAACACCTGCTTTGAGGCCAGCATGATGGCTCGACAGGTTAATGCTCTTCCTGCAGTACCAGCATCCCATATGGGCAATGCTGCAAGTCCTGGTGGCTCCACTTCTTATCCAGCTCCCTGCTTAAGGACTGGGAAAGCAGTGGAAAAGTACTTGGGCTTCTGCACCCACATGGGAGTCCCTGAGGAGACTCCTGGCTCCTGGCTTTGGATCTGCTCAGCTCCAGCCATTGTGGCCATTTTGGGGAGTGAGCCACTGGATGGAAGATCACTCTCTTTCCTTCTCTCTGTAAATCTGCCTATCAAATAAAAACAGAGACCTTTTTAAAATGTTTCTTTTAGCATCAGAATGGAGTCACCCACGCTGAGGCTCCTGTCACCAATCAAAAGCTAAGTTGCTCTTTGGCCTTCTGACAAGCTAGGACGGAGCAGCCAGGCTTCTCAGAGGCTGGTTCCAGCCTGCAAGACACTGACTTTCTCTCTGAAGCATTCTGAGACTCTGCTTATTTATAGCATAAATAATAAATAACTAAAACAAATTTATATAAATGTATAAAATATAGTACACTCTAAAATTATTATACATTATAAAATACTTAATAAAATTGTAACATTTATTATATATTATTAAATTATAATAAATCATAAAATATAATATACAAATAAATTTATCTTAAAATAATCAGCATATTTTACTTATTTTAAAAAAAAAAGAAAGGTTTTACAAAGAGAAAGATCTTCTGCCCACTGGTTTACTCCCTAAGTGGCCACAAAGGCCAGAACTGAGCTGTTCTGAAACCAGGAGCCAGGAGCTTCCTTTGGGTCTCCCACAAGGGTTCAGGGTCGTCCTTCACTGTTTGCCCAGGCCATAAGCAGGGAACTGAATGGAAAGTGGAGCAGCCAGGACATGAACCGGCGCCCACATGGGATTCCAGCGCATGGCAGGCAAGGATTTAGCCAATAGGCTATCATACCAGGCCCAAATAGGGATCCTTTTTAAAAATACCACCTGCTTTATAAAGCACTTGTGTATGCTAAGTGAGAACAGCAAGCTACAAAAGAGAATGCCATATTTGTACCTTGTGGATGTGTTTACAACCTGTGCACAACACATCTACACACTGAATAGAAACAGGAAAACAGACATGCTAATCTAGCAGTTGTTTAAGTGGTACTAGATTTTTTTTAACTTGGGATTTCTCATCCAGATATTTTTGCATCAATCACCTTTTCAGATTACAAAACAACAGCAATCACTGGCTTTAGTGAGCATGAACTCTGCCATACCTTCTTTTTTTTTATTATTTAACTTCATTAATTACATTGTATTATGTGACACAGTTACATAGATACTTGGGTTCTCCCACCCCTCCCCAAAGCCTCCCACCATGGTGGATTCCTCCACCTTGTTGCATAACCACAGCTCAAGTTCAGTTGAGATTCCCCCATTGCAAGCATACACCAAACATAGAGTCCAGCATCTTATTGTCCAGTCAAGTTCAACGGCTTCTTAGGTATACCCTCTCTGGTCTGAAGACAGAGCTAGCAGAGTATCATCCCAGTCAATTGAAAGCTCCATCATACCATCAGCAAAAATTTACATCATTATGGAATTAATTGACATAGTAATGAGTAACCAACATGTTGAAAGTAAATACGAGTTCCCAGCCACCTTCTGTGACCACCTCACCTATACTTCAATTTAGTTTATACACAACATATAACATTCAAAACATAACATGTTATACATAACATCATATCATCTTAAATTAAGGCAAACATGTGGTATTTAACCTTTTGGGATTGGCTCATTTCCCTTAGCATTATGGTTTCCAGTTTGGCCCATTTGGCCACAAGAGCTTTGCAAAATTAACCAGTTCACTCTTTGCAACAACTCCACTAAATAGGTCCTGTGGCACACAGACCCATTTTATGGACAGGAAACCAGAGGCACTTGAGAGGCTCATTATCCCAAGACAGCATGAATCTGAGGCAGTGAAGCCAACATTGGAACCTCCAGGAGCAGTGACCAATTGAAGAGGCTGCACTTCGCTCCTCCCCACTCTGCCTCTGTGAAGCGGCAGGTGCAACCATGAAGGACAGTGAGACACCAGGCAGGACCCTGAAGTACCCACGTTGTGGCAGCATCTGTGTGTGCAGGGGTCAGGGGAGTAGCAGGCAGGGAGGAGCCCCAAGCTCCCAGGTTCTCCTGGAGAAGATTTCAGCCCACGGTCGACCATGTCATCAAGGGCAAATTCATCAGATGAAACAGGCTTTCCAGGCAGAGGATGCTCCATAACCAAGACCTAAGATGGTGTCTTATGCAAGGAAGACACCTGAGCCAGAGGGGGGGTGGTGTGTCAGCGGGAGGAAGGTGGCCTCGGGAAAGAAATCTAACAGGTCATGAGACTCCAGGCGCCAATTCCAGCTCAAATTCCAATCCAGCAAGCTGAGAGACTGGACTGGGCTCCAGAATGGCAGGCAGATGTGGAAAGTGGAGAGGCTGGTCACATTGGGTCGCCCATAGAGTCCCTGCACATCCTTTAAGATCCAGCACGAATCATGTCTCCTCTGGGAAGATTTCAGCTATGAACTGAAGGATGGGGAAAGGACTGGGCTGCTCCAGGTTGCTGCTGTGGAAGTCCATGCTGGACTGATTACTGCTCGATGAGGGCAGGGAAGAGGACGAGTGTGTGTCTCTCTGCCTCCTGGCTCAGCACGTGGGAGCTCCTCCGTGCATGCTCTCCCAGAAGCCACAATGATGAGGCTGTCCACCTGGTGAGGCCGTCCACCTAGGCCTGTGGCCCTCTGTGCTGTGGGCTGGGAGACCCCTTACTTCCCAAGGAGTTCCTCTGGCTTTTTAGGGAATGTATCAAAGCCCCAACAGAGCAGCCTTCGGCCAGATGCCCCCAGCTCTCCTCTTTGGGATGTGCTCTGCCACTGGCACCTGGCATCCTGTGGGTCTGTTTCTCCCACCACTCTGCCTTCCTGGAGGTTATCCTGGTGGCGATCCACCTCTGGGACCCAGGGCCCTGCTCAGACCTGGCCTGCAGCTGCCTTCCACACAAGGGTGAGAGTCTGGGCTTCATCTTGAGGAGGCTGGAGGTGACATCGGTGCAGGCAGGGGGTGGTCAGCAAAGGGGGAGAGCCCTGAGGTTCAGAGACACACGGAACCAGGCTGGCTCAGGCCTTCAGGTTTATGGCAGCAAACCGGCCAAGCACTTTAATGGTCTCCCATGGCCTTGGGGAGAGTGCGTGTCAGTTACCCTGCACAGGAGTTCATGGGTCCCAGCATCCTTTGCCTAGCCCCAGACCCATCAGACTTCCATATTCAAGGCAACTTGCCTGCTGACAGTCATGGAGGCAAGCACCCCAGCTGCTGTGTCAAGCAGGGTCTCATGGCAGCCTGCCTGTCCTCCCTGAGTAACGTGCCCGGATGGAGCTGGATGGGCTGATGCCAGGCACTGGCGCCCATCACACAGACTCAACATCGCCTGCCTGAACCTGGGATGCAACTCACATTCCAGCTCACTCCGTCCTGCAGCAACCAGACTTTTACCCAGAATCACGTGGCCCTTCCGTTTCTGGTACCCATCCTGCTCCTCCCTATGTTCTCCATCCCCCGGTTCCTCTGAGTGTCCTCGCACCCTCTTCCCTGAACCACTGAAGCAGCCTCGGCCTGCCCTAGTCCAGCCTACTCCATTCTGTGCTGAAGCGCCTCGAGCTTGGCGGGTTATGCTGTCCTTGCCAGGAACCTTTCTATGGCTCCCGGGCGCCCCCTGGTATTCCTGTCTCCTAGTCCTCCTCCTTTCCCAGCCACACTCAACAAGAGCCCCTCTCTGGGATGCTCTGCTGTCACCTTACTTTGCTTTGAGGCCTAGCAGCTGCAGTCCAGCTCAAGGCCTGCCTTGCCCCTGAAAAGAAGTTCATTTACTTCCAAGACTTTTGCAGCATGCTTCACCTTGCATGAGCTCCCTACAAGAGCCCGCTGCGCTCCATGCCACAGCGCCAAGTTGAGCATGGACCACGGGTTGGGCACTGTGCTAATCGCACTCCTATTCATAGCTCCCTCTAACCCTCAAAACTGCCATTTCTCTAGCTTGCTGCCTTCCCTGTTGGCACCCCTTCATCCCCAAGGGTTGGGACTCTGGGCACCTTATATACCCTCCTTCATGGATAAATGAGTCTCTATCTCTTCTCCTGGAGATTGCCGGGACTCACTACCTCCATCCTGAACATGATAATATGTGGCACCACATGCCTGGCCCGACACTGCGGTTAGCACTCTGCATGAACACGTCCTTCACCCCATGGCGTGGTCTCAGAGGGCTAAGGGCCTTGCTCAGGATCTGACCTGGCACCTCCAGGGCACCAGGGAGCTGTTGGCATCACCGGGATGATCATGTCTGGCCTGATGGAGGTAAGCGAGACAGAAGTATGCCAAGCACGTCCCAGGGACGGCGCTCAGACGAGCCTGGCTCGAGCTCAGGGCTCGAGCTCAGGACTCGTGTTTAATAAAAGATTAATGAAATTGTCAAATTGACCTTGTCAATGTCTGCTCAATCCAATTACGTGGCTGTGGCCCCTGTGGATGGGGTTAAAGCAGGAGTGCACACGAGAGACACCAAAACAGCAGCCTCAAGGGAGGTGGCGGCCTCTGAGCAAACCCTGCGGGAGTCAGTCCGGTGCCAGCTCCAGACTGGTCCGCGGCTGCAGGAAAAGCTGTCGCTGAGCCTCCGCCGTCCACCAGAGGGCGCTGGCACCCTCAGAGGCCCACGCCCTGCCAGGCTCTGTGCTGGGCCGGGAATTCAGGACGCAATCCTTGACCTTGAAGAACCCTTGGTTACAGAAGCAAACGAAGTCCACCAGAGTAAGCCGTGTACCCACGGGCATGGCAACTCAAGAAGGCGTGACGCTGGATCAACCTGGGCTTAGCAGTTTCCTAGGAAGGGTGGTTTCTACCTTGAGTAGTGGGCCGGGAGCCGAGCCAGAACCAAGAGGGGAAGAGTGTGAGGAGGCAATCATCCTCCGAAGCAGGTGCTCCAGGAAGGCTGGCTGTGTGTGCATTCATTCAAGGCAGAAAGGGCTGGGCTGGCAGAGGGGAGCGCAGAGTGACTCCTGTGCTCAGAGAGCAGAGTGCCTGACACGCCACAGGACAAGGGGCACGGAGAGCTATGGGAGAGGGGCATTTCCAGGGAGCAGCCCCTGGCGTGCACAAGGGGCTGGATCAAGTGGGCACTGGAGCACGGCCCCTCGACACTGCCTCACCTCCAGCTGCTGCCTTGGCCTCTACTGTCTCGCCGCGTGTGCCTACCGGCCTGGTTCTCACCTGAGCAGCAGGACCTGCTCTGAGGAGACTCAGGGAGAACCGGCCTTGTGTGCTTTCATACCTGTGGCTCCTGTACGGCTTCGGTTCTGGCCAAGGCACACTGTGATGTGCCGCTGCTCCATCTCCACTGACGCCCTCAGTCATCCATTCACTTCCTAAGCTAAGACTGCTGCCAGGCCCAGGCTGCCTGTCAGGACACGCCTATGGCCTCCCTGCCCCAGGCTCCAGGAGGTGCCTGTGCCACCTCATTATCCCGGTGCCAGCTCGGCACCTGGCCCAGAAGGGCTTCGGGTGAGAGTCTTTGCTGAGTGAATAAACACTGGAGATCATTTTATTGAAATACTTCAGAGTGAATCTGGAGACAGGCATTCCTCCACTCAAGTGTAATTTAATAACCACAAATGCCTTTAACACGGTGGGGAGAAGCGAGAAGAAAGGTGTGTGTTTCCCTTATTGCTGCTGTTAAAATAAACGGCGTTTTTTAATAAAATGTCCCCATATAGCATATAGAATGTGGCCACATGATGAAATAAATAAATATCTGGTGAAATTATGCATTACAAAGAAGCCTTTTTCTGGTCTTTCGGTTATTAAATTTAATCACTTCTGAGCTGTGCCCCTACTCTTTTTCCTAGAGGCAGGTACGCTTTTGATTAAAATGTGGGCCCCAGAGCACTTTTACAGGGGAAGCTAAGCTGCATCCCCGGAGGAGCAGCAGCGGAGCCAGCCAGCAGGATGGCAGGGGCCAAGGCAGCAGCTACCATTTGCCTTGCATTGATGGACGTGTTTGTCCCCAGACAGGGCGCATAGCAGTCACGGGGCGTATGGAAATCTTGCAATTAAGGCAAAGACTAATTAGAGACTACATAAGCAAAATACAAAGGAGCTCCAAGTGGCAGCCTCTCCGGTGGGCTCTGGAATGTGACTATCCTTCTTCAGCCCGGCCTCAGCACTCGTCAACTGCTTGGCAAGGAGAGAAATGCGTCCTGTGGTCACACGCTTCCTCAGGGGCCAGTTTTGTCTTCTGCTTCACGGAGACATCTTGGTCAGTGATTCTTGGAATCCTTAACAGACTTAAATTCTGCTCTGCTCATTAACATCCTCCAGCTTTGTCATCCTCATCTTCACAGGGAAGCGACAGTGCCCATCTCCCATGGGACTGCAGGAGGGTCAAGTTCAGGGCCATGGAGAGGACTCCATCCCTCCTCCCCCAGTCCTACCCACTCTAGTAGGAAAGCTTGACCCAGGAGCGTAGCTTGCCTAGGAACCAGAGCTCACCATCGTACATTTTCTGCCCATAGGGCCCAAGAAACAAGCTTCTTCTTGATTCTTGTCGCCTAAATACCAGACTGTAGGAGCCACTGTGCATAGTACAGCAACCTGGGAGAAGCTGCTTGTCGCTCATGGGTTCCAGCAGTCCTCAGGAGATGGACAACAGGGCAGGCCAAGGGAGCAAGCAGGGCCAGGGCAGCTCTCATCAGCTCTGGTTTTTGCTCAGTACCAGCAATGTTTCCCCAGCTCAGTCTGGGATCAAGAGGGGAGTTAGGAACCTGTCGCCGTGGAAATCATGCTCGTCAGGCAGAGCCGCGAAGGGAAGACAGAAATGTGCAGCAGCTGCACTTCCCACACCTGTGCCATCTCCACAGTCTACAAAGCACCTGGACTCCCCGAGCTGAGTCCCTGTGCAGGCCATGTGAGGCGGCCACTGGCACACCCACTGGGAAGATGCATCAGCAAGGGCTGGTGGGGATCCCTGGCCTAAATACTGCTGCCCTCCAAGGCACAGCCCCCTGAGACCCCTGTGCTTCCTGTGGCAGAAGCCTTTTTCTTCTTTCCCGCATGCCAGCCCTGATAAGGACAATCCCCAAATTGGCATCTGGTCTTCATGTCCAAGTTTTCCCACAGTTATGTCCATCCACAACATACTATATGTTCTGCACAAATAGTTTTCCTATATATGGAACTGGTGTTGGGACCCACTGGGCCACATTGCTACCGGGATGCAGCTATTCTAGATGCGAGGGCTTGTTTGAGTCCCAGCTGCTCTACTTCTCACCCAGCTCCCTGCTAATCTGCCTGAGAAGGCTGAGAGAGGTGAGCAGATGACGTTGCTGGCTACTGTCTTCAGCATGTTCAGCCTGGCCCATTCCTGACCATTGTAAACATTGAGGGGATGGAAGATATTCATTCTCTCTTTCTCCATTCTGTATAAGGCTTTCAAATAAAGAAATCTTTTAAAAGATGTTACATATATAGTCTCAAACTCCATATTTCACTCCATCATTGCTTTTTAAATTCTACATTATGACTTTGAGGTTTATTTATGCTGACAGATAGAGCTATGGCTATTTCACTGCTTGATATTTGACTGTATGAACGCAATTTGTGTGTGTGTGTGTGTGTGTGTGTGTGTGTGAATGTATTGTGGATATATGTGTAAACACATGTGTATACAGCTAAGCACAATTAACCTGTTGTCAAACATTGCCTTCCGTCTTTGCACCAGTCTGTGTTACTTAAGAAAGGCAGGCTAGCATCCACCCGGGGCAGGAAAAGAAGTCTCTGACTTTGTCCCATAGCACAGGGTCTGGCACTCGGCTGACTCTCCATCAGTGTTGATTACTAGAAAACTAGACCACAATAAAGACAACAATGGATTTGGTTTCAGAAGGACTTGGATTTGAATCTAAACTCTCCCATTAACTGTGTGCTCATGTTCTCTCAAAAAAATAAAGGAAAAAAAAAAGGAAAACAGGGAAACCATCTTCCAGTCTTGGCTCTGTTCCACGGTGCTCCTGGCTAGCAACACTGGGCCTCTTAGTAGACTCTACTTGACAAAGAACTAGGCTCTCTGGAAGGTAGGCCCACTGTGAAGGGAGGTTCTCCTCCTCCCAACCCCAGCCCTCCTGGAGGACTGCAACAGACTGGGCTGCACAGGGTTAAATCTCTTCCTCTCCAAGATTGGCTCCAATGAGGCTTTCTGCTTAAATGGCCTATAACTGTCTCCCGAGGCTCAGAAAAGTGTACAAGTCAGCAAAATGAAAATAATTTAAAGACCCCTTGGAGAAAAGAATTTTAGCTTCCCTGCTTTCACCAGCTGTGATGGCCTCTCATTTGAGGCTCTCATTTTTCACTTCTCAGGCCTTGCTACCACTCAAGGGAAAGAACATATCGGGGGCAGGTGGGAGGGAGGGAGGCAATGGTATGGAACTGTGGGAATCCACCTCCTTAACCAAAGATGAAGACAGTACTGGGAGACAAGACTGGAGAGGCGGGTGGGGCCCAGATCATGCAGGGCTTTTTGGTCGAGACTAAGACATTGGACTTGACAGTCATGGACAGAGACTGCAGTCTGGGACCTGGTGCCTTAGAAAGACCATGCTGATGGGCCCGGCGGTGTGGCCTAGCTGCTAAAGTCCTCGCCTTGAAAGCCCCGGGATCCCATATGGGCGCCGGTTCTAATCCCGGCAGCTCCACTTCCCATCCAGCTCCCTGCTTGTGGCCTGGGAAAGCAGTTGAGGATGGCCCAGTGCATTGGGACACTGCACCCGCGTGGGAGACCTGGAAGAGGTTCCAGGTTCCCTGCTTCTGATCGGTGCGCACCGGCCCGTTGCGGCTCACTTGGGGAGTGAAACATCGGACGGAAGATCTTCCTCTCTGTCTCTCCTCCTCTGTGTATATCTGGCTGTAATAAAATGGATAAATCTTTAAAAAAAAAAAAGAAAAGAAAAGAAAGACCATGCTGGGCCCAGTGCAATAGCTCAGTGGCTAAATTCCTATCTTGCAACCACCAGGATGCCATATGGGCAATTTGTGCCCAGGCTGCTCCACTTCCCATCCAGCTCACTTCTTATGCCTGGGAAAGCAGTAGAGGATGACCCGAAGCCTTGGGACCCTGCATCTGCATGGGAGATTCAGAGGAGGTTCCTGGCTTCAGATGGACTCAGTTCTGGCTGTTGTGGCCCATTGGAGAGTAAATCAACAGATGGACGATCTTTCTCTCTGTCTCTGCTTCTCTCTGTAAACCTGCCATTCCAATAAATCTTCAAAAGAAAAAAAACCTGTGCTGGTATCATGGTGAGTAGAAGGGGAGCCAAGGAGGCAACTGGAATAACTCAGGTAAGAGATGAATGGGGTGTTGAGAGCACTGCCAAGTAGGAACCAGACTGGGCATGAGATGGCTGAGATGGGGACAGCCTAGGGCAGCCAGGTCCATGCAGCCCTAGGTTCTGCATCTGCTCTGGCATGCCTCTGCAGGGACTGAACCCACACAGGGATGCCATGCATTTATTCAGCAGTTTCTAGATGGGTGTCTACAGTTTGTCATGTTCTGGAAATACAAAGAAGAGGTTAACATGGTTGGTGAAAATCATTATGATTCCGTTGGTGAATTATTCAGATAATTCAGATAGGCACAGAAGCAGAATATTGACAACTTGACAATTGCAGCTTTCCTTTGTGTGGAGTGGGTAGGTAGCGGTGGAGAGGGAGAAAGCAGCGGTCTGGTCCGCATCTTTTCGTCATGTCTTAGACACACAGAAAATTTGCATAGAAAACGAATGAAATAGGAATGTCTTGCTCTTGATTCTTGGGACTTCTAAATTTACTTGAGATGAAGCACCCTTTCTTCCACAAACTCATTTAAACCACCACGATCCCTGAGAAGCAGGAAGAACCCAGGGTAGCCACGCCATTAACCACGTGGAAAGACGAGTTCCAAAGTGCTGGGCTCACTCTGACATGACATGGCATTGCATGGCTAAGTTGTCTTCCAACCTCAGGCACTTGGCCTGCCTTCCTGCCCGCTTATTCACAGCCCTTATTGGCCATGTATGTTGGTTTGAAACCACCAAGATGCAATTACATGCCACTTGTTATGCTGACGATATGAGAGAGTGGAATTGCTTAGAGCTGTAATTCTCACATCGTAGCTCCCGAACCAGCAGTGTCAGCATCATCTGGAAGTTTATTTAAAACACACCTTTGTGATTTCTGTGTGTGGTGAAAGAACACAGCCCTCAGAGCCACACTGGATCTGATCAGAACAGCAGTGCCTGGCAGAGCGCTGCGCACAGGCCAGGTGACTGGATGGAGGGATGGAGAGAGGACAGAGCATCTCATAGCCCTCCACATCCTTCCTGGTCAGCTCAAATGTCACACCCCAGAGCCCTCCCCGGTCCATGACTGTTGGGAGAGTCCTAGCTGCTGCAAGCATCCAGCTCTGCAAAAGCTAGTTAAGGACACTAAGAGAGTGTTTCCTACTCAAAGAACACAGGCTTTTGTCTGTGCTTGAATATCATTATTATTACCAATAGCTTGGACAAAATAGGAACAATTACATCTGTATAGCGTAAAACTTGGAGGAAGGCTGTAACATAGAATGAAATTCCAACGGCACCCCTCAAACACCCAAATGTGTGCTTAGGAGAAAGCTAAAAAAAAGTCCATGTGGATCAGAAGCAATTTCACCAAACTTTAAAAAAGTTCCAGATAGTGATAAAGCTATGGGGAGATATCAGGCATACACCAGAGTGCTGGATGTGTTCAACGGTTTGGGAAGCAACATAGCAACACATGGAAAGGACTGGAAAAGCCTTCTTGCCCTTTTAACCCACATCATACACTCCTGAGAATTTATTCCAAAAAGAAACAGAAAGCACCATAAGGAACACATCCATAAATGATGGCAGCACAATCCTGAAAGTTGGGAAACAAGAGACACAAGATATAAAACTAAGAGCTAAGAAGTGAATCACAGCTGGGGCCGGGAAGGGGAGTACACTGACAGGACAGTCAGGCTGCAGAGGTGGAAACTGAACAAGGAGGAGAGACACTGACCAGGACTGTCGTGAACAAAAGGTATGGCCAGCAGCCGTGCAGGAGGGGCACTCAGCAGCGAACATGGACACAGGCTTGGCTCTCAGGCCTGTGGCTGGTTTTTCCTTTCAGGCTTTGGTTTTGGTTAAAATAACTCTTGTGATTTAAACAAACATGAAAATGATCTCAACCAGTTGGAATGCTGGTCTGCAATCAATAAGATGAAATGGTACAGGGATGGACGCAAAGTCTTGTAACTTATTTAAGAAGTGAATTATAGACACACAGCTGAGAGAAAGAGCAACTCTTAAAAACAAACTGTTCAGATGAGAGGGGAGAAAAAGGAGAAGAAAAAGATCTCCCATCTCCTGGAGGCCAGGATTGTAGGTCAGACACAGTGGCTGGCCATGCGGATTACCATAACCACTACGAGGCGGCATTTCTAGGAGATCTGAGCACAGAGCTCTCTAAAGCCAGTCTCCCTGCCCTCTGCCACACAGCTTCCCTCTTGAGAAGTGGTGGGACAGCATTTGAGCTACTTAGCTGGGCAGCAGTGGTAGCCAGCCTCAGCTCCACCAATGGCTCTGAAGAGAAGGACTCTGTGTGGCTTTGAGTTGGAGGAATGTGAGCTACTTTAGAAGTTACAGAGGTAGTATTTTGGCTCAGCACAGGAACACAGTAGCGATAGCAAGAACTGACTGGGAGGAGCGGTGGTGTCTGGAGGTACACACAGCCTTGCCTTGCAAGGGACCTGCTTCCAGTGGGAGGAGCTGAGAGGAGAAGCCTGAAGCACACTGTGAGTCTTAGAGTCTGTGGGCCTACAGACCCACCTGGCGGGAACCCGTCGTGCTTTCCAGAGAAGGAACAAGAATATCTGTTGGTGTCTCCGTTTATAGACACGAGAACAAAACGTACAGGCTTGAGGTCAACGCACTGAACCAGGAGAAAACAAAACAGAAATGCTTACAGGTTTTATAGAAGTTCTTCTTTCCTGTGAAGAAGAAACGAACGCCTGAGGGGTGTGCAGCTGATAATAGTCAAAGAAAATGTAATTTTGTGCCTGTTAAGTTGGCAGAATAATGGAGCGAATAGCCACACACAGCATAAGTGAAGAGAGTGGTAAACATGTCATTCCTGCTGGGTGAGGTAGCCCACCCTAAGCAAATGACAGAAACCAAGATGGGGACAAGCAACGACACATGAAAGTCTCCATCTGATTTTCACTGGTCAGCAATGGCAAATGCACCACCTGGGTGGGTGGGGAGCAGGGATGAGAGAGTGGGGAGCAGGGCCGAGGGAGTGGGGAGCAGGGCCGGGGGAGTGGGGAGCAGGGACGGGGGATAAGCACAAGGCTTCTAGAAAGGCAAATAACACATGCACACATCAGTGCTCCAGTAGGGAGAGGACAGGAGAGGAATCCATGCCAGATCTGAGGGCCTTGTGCCACTCTCATGAGAAATTCTAATTACATTCGTGGTTCCTTTCACAATCCTTTAAGTAGACGAAGAGGCTGCCTGCCATGCCGACACCCCATAGGGAGTCCTGGTGCTCCTTGTCTGATTAAACTCCCTCCTTAAGCACCTGGGAAAGTACTGGAGGATTGCCCAGATTGTTGGACACCTAAACCCACATAGGAGTCCCAGGGTAAGCTCCTCGTTCCTGGCTTCTGACTGGCCCAGTTCTGGCCATTACAGCCATTTGGGGACTGAAACAGTGGATGGAAGATCTCTCTCTCTTCTTGGCTCTCTCTATAGCTCTGACTTTCAAAGAATATCTTAAAAAAAAAAAAAAAAGTGGAGCAGCCAGGACATGAACCAGTACTCATAAGGGATGCTGGCACTTGCAGGCAGAGGATTAGCCAACTGAGCCATTGTTTCAGCCTCCAGTTGTATCTGTTTGAAACCTAGAATATATTCTGATTTATTCACTAAAGTGGATATAACTAGTTCTACTATGTTGGCATTTTTGAAGAGTGGTATTTTTGTTAAAGTAAATATTTCTAATTTTGTCCCAAAGCTACTGGGTCAGACGCTGCAAGCCAAAGCCCAGGAATCTGTATTTTAAGCACTTTAGCATATTTTTCCATTTGGGCAAGTTTGGCAAGCACTCTGCTACACAGGATATAGTTTTGTGCCTGTTCTTGGCTGTAACAAAAATGAAATTATAAACAACTTAGATGCCCTTCGAAAGAGGAATAGATAAAGAAACTGTGGTAAATCTATTCCATGGAACACTACTCAGTCATTCAACAGAATGAAATTTTACCATTTGCAACAGAATTGTTCCAACTGGAGACCATTATGTTCAGTGAAATAAGCCATTTCCCAAAGGACAAATACTATATGTTCTCTCTGATATAAGGCAACATTCATGTAAATTATAAGACAAATAGATATACAGGCAAACATGTACATACATACATTCTCATAGATGAACTATATAACAGAAACTAGCATATTGGAAAGTGAAGATATAGCCTGAATGAAAGGACTCACAATGAAACTGGTAAACATACCTTGACGATATGATACTTGATTTTTTACCATTGCCTATCATAATGCCATGATACAAGTAAACAGCAGAATGTTGGATTTGTAACTATTGCTGAAGGACTGCGCTATTGTAACGAAGTGGGAGAAATGGTGTGTCTATGTGGAATTAATGGGGAAGTAGAGGAGGGAATCCCTATACCTAACTCTATCACAGAGAATCATAACAATAAAAATACAAAAAATAAATAAAAACAAAATTATGAATGCTTATGAATGGCACTTTTATAACTTTTTCAAATGGCTTGAATTAGACATATTTTCACTAATTATTTAGATGCAATATCCTTAAACACACTCTGAAAGTACACAGCCTCGCAATCCAACTGCTTCATGAAACCTCTGGATTCCTCACCAAGAGTGGCTCTTACCAGTGCATTTGCCCATCACATTCACTTTGGACTTCATTTTGTCTTTATACATCAAGAATGATATCTAATACCTGCACAGGTCTTCACGACCAACAGGTCTTTCCCAGATATTATCTCCATTACTCTCCACCACAGCCCCCTGTTAGGGATCATTATGTCCACGTTAGAAGAAGCAAGATTCCAAGAAGTCACTGACCTTCCTGGACCTGTCAAGCCAGGACTTGCACCCAGATCCTAGTCTTCTGTCCCTCACATAGGCACCAGACATCACAATATATTTTCACAGTTAATTATGCCATTTTCCTTGTGGGTATTTCCACATCTATTTCCCCCTTGAACCTAAAGGCTCCCCTAAAGCAGTTACTGTTTGTTTTGAAGGCGAGTGTACATGCCCTGTTTGTCCAGATGAGCTCAAGAACGACACACACCTTTCTACAGTTTCTCAAGCATTCCACACTACTCAAGCTCACACCATTAAAGCACATCTGAACAAGAGTTTACTGGACACCTACCAAGTGCCAAGAACTTTACTTACACAGGGAAATGAAGGAACTCAACTACAGCACTTGGAAAAGTCCTGGTACATAGTCTGTTCCTATTCCTTCATTATTTTCCTTGTTGCATGGCTCAGGACTCTGAGAAGTTAAACTATTGGCCCAAGATCACACTGGTAGTCTGTGGACAGTTATGATAATTCCCTAACAGAAAGTTCCCATATACAAACTTCTTACTGAGCACATACAACTCACATAACAGATAATTGTATGAAATAAGAGTTATTTTATTTTACTTTTAAGTTATTTTATCTCACAGTGCTAGTCACCTCTTCTACCTATTATGATAACCTGAAGTTTTCACCACAGATCACTATGAACAATGCATAATCTGTTGGGAAAGCCAGAGGCCAAAGTATCCAGCCAAATAACTGAAGCCAATAACCAGAAGTGAATAAAAATGGCCAACATTTATTGAACTCTCTCTCTGTATATATGTATATATATAATTCCTACAGCCACTCTGCAAGTTAGACATTATTTCCTTTTATAGAATAGAAAATGGATAGTCAGAGAGATTAAGTTAAGATCCAAGCAAGCAGGGTAGCCAGTCCTGGAACCTAGATGTGTTGGCCCAAAGCCCAACATATCATGCTTACCTCACAGGCATTGCAAGAAGAAAACTGCACATCAGTGGGAAGGTCTACTGTTGTTAGCCAGACGTGTGCCAGGCATCTTAGAGACTCATCAAAGAACCACACAGAAACTATGAAACCTGAAAGATCGTTTTAGGATACCAGATAGAATGAAAGACCTGATACCAGGTAACATGATCCTTACCTCTCAAATGGAACCCTGCCCCCACCTAAGATTATTGTTCCCTTACAGCTCAGATTGAATGATCAGGGAAGCCGAATTTCAGCTGACTGAGAAAGGTGGTTATCAGGAAAAGCGCCTGCTGTGGTCACACTATTCAAATCCACAGACAGTAAGCCCCTCCACTGTGGGTCTTCCCTCCTTCAGACTTCATGATGGCACCTCCCCTGAAAAGGAGGCACCAAAGGCCGTACAATACATGGGTGACCTCTGCTGAATATTTACGTTATAAATAAATGAGGATAATGGTAGTCTACATCAAAGAATTAATGAAACTTTATTATAGAACAAAATAGAAGAACAGGATCAAAGTCCTGGGATGGTCAAAATATCCGTTCCAGTCCTGCTCAAGTGATTGGTATTGCAGACACCACACTCCCCGGGGGAAAGAGAGCCTTCCCCATCCCCGTAATGACGCTGGCGCAGCTGCCACCTCCGTCTCAGCAGATCCCTCTTCCTTCTTTGGAGTGAGAAGTCCAAGTTCAGATGAGTCTGTGACCCCAGAATCCTACTGGTTCCCTGTCCGCACACCACTGGGCATTGTGGGATCTGGTCTGGATAGTGCCAAGGCCGCAAGTCACACGCCACACAAGGAAAACACTCAGGCTTTATGAAAAAAACCCAAAGTTTATTGCAAATTGTACTTTGCTTCCCTTCGTTCTTCATTTTTACAGGATTTATTGATATCCATGATTTTTTCACAGATGTACTTGTTGACTTTGGAGAGTCTCTGTGCAATTTCAGTTTCGTCCACAGTTTCTTGTGCTATTCGGTCATACAAACACTCTAGACAGGCAAAACAAACAAGAAGACCAAGGATTAATAGCGAATTTGAGAATAACTCTTTCAGGGGAGCGTGGGCCTCCTGACATCTCAAGTCACATATCTGGCAGAGCTGTGATTTTTAAATTTGTACCACGAGATGTACTTAGAAAACCACAGATACACACTGTGTACCCACAGGTTAGAAATGATGCCAAAAACACTCATGTGCTCACCTTGCTTAAAATGGGACTTTGTTGGTCTCAATGAAACCCTTGGATGGCACTCCCCTCCCTCACCAGTGGTAACTACTACCCTGGAACTTTGCTCTTCATCTTTTCTCATGTTCACATTTAGGTATATTTGTATAAATGACACATGGTGTTTCCTTCCTGTTTTCAGCCTTTTGATAAATATGTCAATATCTCCATATCATTCTGACTTGCTTTCTCTCAGTCACTGCTACAGCCTAGGGATTCATCTATGAAGAGCAGAGCTGGGGGTCACTGAGGAGTGGTGTTCTATGGCAGGAGTGTACCACACATTTTTAAATGCATTTTATTGTCAGAGAACACTGGGTTTTGCATTCATGAACACCCTGGCACATGTCTGTGGGGTCACCATTGTAGGAACTTCTTTAGTATCGCATTGGGTGAGGAGCTGCTGAATGTTAAGGTGTGTGCATAGGCTATTTTACTAGGTGATGCTTAGCAAACTGTTCTTCCAAGGTGGATGTGCTGACTGGCACTCTTAGCTGCACCGTATGCAAGTATGGGTTACCCGTATCTGTAGCAGCGCTTGACATTGTCACATTATTAAGATTTTGACAACCTGGTGGGTGTGAAGTGCTGCCTCATTGTAAAATTACTAAAGACAGCCACTCTCTCACGCAGTCCACCTACCATGCACGGTAATGAAGCTACCAGCCAGCCCTAGACAGTGGCTTGGCTGGAGTCTAATTTCATGGGCTGATTTCAGAGCCACGCCTGAGGACATAAAACTAGTTAGTGTCCCAAATTTCTTAACTCATAAGCAAGGAAGAGAAGCCATGGATTCTCTTTCCAAGGCTATTATGAGGCATGTGCATAATCATTTTATACACCTTCAAATTGTAGGGAAAGATGCAACTGTGTGGATATACCTAATTAGTTTATGTATACACAACTATTAACTCCCAGGGCCTCATTCAGTATTTGGCACGATAAAAGGAATAAATAAATAAATATGTGTTAACTGAATGAATATTTTTTCCTGGAAAGCATAAAAACTTGGGAAATAAGTGGACCAGGTTTTGGATGAGGTATGCTATCATGGGCATAAATGTTGTTTTCTGAGTCTGGGTCTCCTTACTTTATAAAACAGATATTTCTATGGAGAATAAGCCAAGTCTTGTCTTTACCAAGCCAGCCCACAGCAGGTAATCTCAGAGAAGCAGCATGTCGACACTGGCAGGCATGATGAAGACTAACTTGTACTGACTCCTCCACTTCTGTGAGAAGACTCAATCTTCTAGAAAGAGCCTGTACATATGGGGTAGGTTCCAGTGCTGCCTCCCACATTCCTACATGTGCCTGGGCAGGGAGCCAGCTGGGCTGCAGGTACACCAGTGGCAGGCACAGGTGCTGGAAGTGTTCTTCCCCTGGGGCACCCCATCTTCCCTACCAAGAAGGATTTGCCACAGAGGCATCTTAACGCTTTGAACTGCCCTCTACTGCCTTATGCACACTCCTCAGCCTAACTAAGCCTTGTTTCATTTTGTATAGGCCTTTCCAGAAATACTGAGAATGTCAAGACAGTGGGTGGTTTCACCTCTCCAGCCCCGTTTATGCTATGTCCATGTGAGATTTCCCTTCTTTTCCAACCTATATCATGAACCAGTGTCTTGGTTCATTTCTGCCCTGACATCTGGGCCCCACCCTTCAACAGCCCATATCCCATTCATTCTCCCAGATGCAGCCTTCTTGGAACCTCCTGGATATAAGGTGGAGTCATCTATTGTTTACTGGTCATGTTCCCACAAGCTGCCTGAGGTTTTCTCTCTGTCAAAGCATTAAACATAATGTATCAAAAATGTAAACCACATCATCTCGCAGTGCAGACTGGGACTCTTGGGTTCCTTTCCCAATGCTGAGTGAGAAAAGCAAACGCTCATACGGTCCTTGCCAAACCTGAATCAAGGTGGAAGACAGTTCGAATGAGACGTTATGAGTTCAAATGTGGCTCTAACCCTAGACACTGCACACTCTCTAAGGGGAACCCCTTTGGATCTCATGGTCATTATTTGCAAAAGGAAGATGCCCTCCTAGTCAGGAGTGTGGGGAATTCTGGCTCATGGGCCTTTGTGGTCTGCAAAATTGTTTGATCTGACCCTGCCAAGGCAATTTCAGTTAGATCCAAGCTCAACAAATATAGAGTGGACTTAATTTTTAAGTTGATAATTTTGCATGGCCCACAAATGATGGTATAAGTTTGGCCCTTGGGAGAAACAAGGGCCCCCACTCCTACAGAATCTCAGGAAATCCTTGTAGTGTCAAGACTGAGTTCTCTGAAGAGCAGAAGAGGAAGGTGAGGGGGCAAAAGAGGAAGAAAGGGAAGGCAATAAAGTGGGCGTGAGGGCCCGAGAGTCCCAAGACTGAGTGGAGAAGAGGCAGAAAGGAATAAATGGAGGAAGATTTTTCAGAGGAACTCTCCACTCTCAGTTCCCAGATTCCAACCCTTTTCATTTCCTGAGGGAAAAGAGCCAAATGGCTCCTCAGGTTGATTAAAAGCCTTCGTTAGACTTCAGATATTAATCACCTGCAGTTGCCGGGAATGTCTCCCTCTGCGAGGGAGCATTTGAGATTATTGCTTAATTAACAAGGTTTATAACAGCGCTAATGTGTCCTATTAAGAAAAGTTATAAAAATTAACCAGAACACAATGCTGTGGCTCATTTAGAAAACCCAGCCACTCTGCCAAAGGTCATGCGCCCTTCCAAGGCCTGGCTGTCATTCTGGAGCTTGCTGTTACAGCCAGTCTCTGCTGGAGCTCTCTTGCTTTCATCTTCCTAAGGGCATGGGTGACAGCGTGCCATCCTTCTGCTGTCCAGTAGGGAGTGATGTTTAGTGTTCAAGGGAACAAGAAGTCTTCACCAACCTTGTGAACACAAAGGCTTCTGCCATTTTTTATACAGCAGATGTGAGTAAAGGTGCTACACTTAATCAGATAATACAGACACAAACAATCTCAATCCAGCAGATTGCTTGCATGGGAAAAATCAGCCAAATGCAAGATAGAGTTTCTCCAATAGTGAGGTGGAAATAGTAGCATAGGAGACAAGCTCAGTGATCACCCTGAATTTGACATCCCAGATTAGCTTGGTTCTGATTCTACTTGATTATCTGACGTTGCAAGTCAATTACATGATAAGCATTTATTTAGACAAGGCTTCTGGAAGGCAAAGAAGAAATCAGAGACAGATGCACTCATCCACCCTAGGAGGTTAGGTATGGCTTCTGGAGAGAGGAGAAGTCAGCTCAGTAGAAAGGGTGGGTAGAGGCATTTGGCTGAGCAAGCAGGGTTGGTGGAGGTTATAGAATCACTGTTTTCCCAGTATCAGTCACAGCACGTGTAGAGGGTAGAGGGGAGAAATTTTGCTCAGGGAATACAGCAGCTCATTGATAGCAATAACATAAAATTTCAAGGGGAACACTGCAGAAAAATCAGGCTGGAGGTACAGTCAGGAGTCAGATTAATGAGGGTCTTTTTAATGGCATGTTCACAAGCTTGCCCTTCAGTCATGACCACTCTAGGTTAGCTGTGACAGGATTAACTCTAGCTCGGACAAGATCATTTTGGTTGCAGAAAGGAGCAGGGAGTATGGGAGCTGTCAGGACGAAATGGCAGGCAGAAAACAGGTGAGTGAAGCACGTGGAGGAGCAAGGGTGAGGCCTGAGTTCCCGGCCAGAGGTGCCATTCACCAAGACAGACAGGCAAAGTCTCCTACTGAAGGGGGAGTGGCGGGCTATGAGAGCTGTTGTCTGCCAATACGCTGGGGACATCTATGAGATAACTGATGGGTGTCAGGACACACAGGTGAGGACACCAAGACCAGTGTCCTAAGATAAAATACAGTTCTGAAGACCATCATTCACTGATTCAAAACTATTTATTAAACATTTACTATTTGAGAGTCCTGATGACAGGAGGAGAAAATAAGAAGGCAATTACCATGTAAACAAGAAATACTATGTGGAGACTGAGTGGGTGATGTGAAAGAGAGCAATGGAGTAGCTACTCAGGATTGGAAGGGCTAGGGAGGCCGAGTGTGGACCAGGAGGAGGGACACGGCTAGCAGTAGCATCAGGAAGGTGTTCGAAGAAGGCCTATGTGGCAATAGTGTGGTGGGAAATGGGAAGTGTGGTGGTGCAGGATGAGATCAGAGGGGTTCCCAGGGGCTGGATCAGCACGTACCAGGCAGCACAAGGATTCCAACCCAGAGCCTTGGATACTCTGAAAGCAATGGGAATGATGGGAGAAGACAAGGTCAGCAGAGGGAAGCTTTGCGGGGTACGAGGGCGCATAGAGGAGAGGTCTGCCAAGGAGACTGAGCAGCCAGAGGGGCGAGAAGAGATCCCAGATGGATTGCTCAGAAAAGGAGCAACACTCTTGTTAAACAGTGCAGAGGTGAAAACGAGAAAGTCACCAGAGACCCTCAAGTGACCAGTGACAGCAGAAGCAGCAGGAGGCCAGATGGAAGGCATGTGGCTGGGCACTGCTGTGCACACAGGCAGAGGATGGAGGCAGGCTTTTCAAGAAGCCTAGATGAGCAAGCGAAGAGACACCACAGCAGCTTGGGGGGCAGAAGTGGCCTCTAAGGAGGGTTTGGTTTGCTATTATACTAAGCGATATATTAAACTAAACCAGGAAGGAACCAGTAGAGCAGGAATGTAACTGGAGGAACAAGGCACTTAGGGAGTCAGGTGAGTGGGGATCCGGAGCCCAGATGGAAAGGATCATCTGCCCCCAATAACACAAGGAAACTCCTTTGAGACATGAGGCAGAAGCATGGGGGATTTAGTTAAGTCTGTAGGTGTGGTGGTTAACAGTGGAAGAAATTGCTTTCCTTTTTTCTCCATAAGAGACAAGACCACACTGTGACATACAGCCAGGTGTGGATTACCATGTCTGGGAAACTTTGAGACTTAAAAAAAGGATTGGTAAGCCAGGAAGCAGATCAGGGAGGAAAACCGAGTCCCAGTGGGGGTTAAAAACAGTGATGGTGTCACAGCTGAAGCTGCAAAGCCCAGAAGCACTTTTCTAGGTGGTTTCCTTGCTGAGCTCCTGGGGAGCCCTGGCTGTGTTCAGGGGAAGTCTTGAGCCGGGGTGGCTGAGCAGTGCAGGGATGGTGCTTCGCAAGAAAGAATCCCAACCCTCAGTAGGGCTTGTGGATTTCATTTGCTCAGTCCTCACACTGTGTGCTAGGTACTGTGCTGGGCAACAAAGGCATGGATGGGTTCTGGGTCCTGGAGGCAGAGCCACTGCAGGTGGTTATGTATATAACAGGTCTACAGGACGGTCAATTACCTAAAGGCACCTGGGACTTGCCAAGTCACCTTCCAACAAGTGTAGCATCATCAGAGGCCAGCCACCTGCCATGTGGGACAGGCCAGCCACCTGCCATGTGGCCCACAGAGGCCCCTTGCTCAGGGCTACCTTCCAAATCACGTTTCTTCATTTCAGACAGCAACCAGGTGAATGCTGCCTACATCAATTAATCCAAAGCACTCCAGGCAAGGGAGTAGAGTGGACCTTATCTGCTGACTGTGGCCTCCACACCCCTTGGACCTCACTCCTGACTCCCCAGCCACTTGCCCCCCCCCCCGGGGTGGGGAGCTTCTTCACACTTTGACTCTAGCCCTTTATTCTTCCTGCTTCATCAGCTCTTCAGACACCACAGGGCTGCCTCTTCCACAGCCAGCCTGAGTGGCACCTCTCTAAACAGATCCTGAAACCATCTAACTTGCTGGTGGACATATATGCAGTCTGCCCCAGAACCTGGCACAGCAGCCTGCTCAAAATATACATGTTGGCTGACTGACTCTCCTTTCTTTTTTCAGATCATTGGAGACATGGATACTTCAAGAATAGTGGTTAAGAGAACACATTCTAGGGGCTAACACGGTGGTACAGCAAGCTAGTCCTCCAACTGCAGTGCTGGTATTCCAGTTGGCACTGGTTTATGACCCACCTCTGGCTAATGGTCCTGGGAAGCAGCCTTGAGTCTCTGCCCCTGATAGGAGACCTAGAAGAAGTTTCTGGTTCCCATCGTCCTTTTGGCTCAGTTCTAACTGTTGCAGCCATTTGGGGAATGAACCAATTGAAAGAAGATCTCTCTTTCTGTCGCTCCTTCTTTCTCTGTAAATCTGCCTTTCCAATAAAAATGAACATTTAAAAAAAGGCACAGATTCTATTGGATTCCCAGCCTTCCTTCACCCAGCAAATTACTTACCATCTCTGCATCTGTTACCTCATCTGTAATATGAATAGTAACTGTAACTAACAAATAGGATTGTTAGCAGAACAGTAAGTGGCTTTATGTCAAAGTGCTTTGTTTTAAGTAGAATCATAAAAATATTAAACAAAAATAAAAGCAAGAACCTGAAACATAGTAAGTACTCAAAATAATCAGCGATTCCTGCGTTCTATCTGCTGCCTCTCCCTCGCTACCTCCAGGGTTTATGTGGCCCACACAGTATCTGGCTGTGCTGTGTTCATCTTTCCCGAGACTGTCTCTTTTCCCTCCTTGTGTCCTCAAACCCTGCAAAGGTTTACTGGCACAAAGGGGGAAGTACATGGATGGAGGGCAGGGGCCAGAGAGAAGGGAAAGGGGAGTCGGGAGAGGAGGCAGGGGAGAAGGAGACAGAGCAGGGAGGGAGACAGAGCAAGGTGTCCAGCCTACAGTCCTATCTCTAGAGAGACCAAAGACTGCCTGTCTCTGTCTGCTCTTCCACCACTCCCAAGCCCCAGGGAGAAGCTGAGGCTGTGACTGCCAGTTGGCCTTCCCCACAGGAACTGCTGCAGGTACCACCCCACAGCTACCACGACCTGTGTTTCCTGGCCCCGCCCTGGCCTGCTCCCGCCTGTCCACCTCCAGGCCTTTGTTCCAGTTACTTCTGCCACTGAGGTACCTTTCCACACACATCGAGTCTCCATTTGATACACACCCTCAAGGTCCCATTTGGTGTCCCCAACCCAGGAATGCTTCCCCGACTTGCTGGCTGAGGGTATCATTCACGTCTGGGCATGCCAGTGCCCTGAACTGTACTTGTGCGCATGGCACATCTGAGTTATACGTGGGGTGCTCTTGCAGAATGCCTGGTGTGTGTGCTCCTATGCCCCGGTGCCCAGGCCCAGGAAGTGTTTGCTGTTGATGCTTAATGCAGGTAAAGACCACACTCAGCCAGGGCGTCTCCAGTCTGACTCACCTCTGACGATGCTCAGTTTGTGAGGAGAGAGGGGTGGCTTGGGGACTGCGTCCTTCTTTTTTTTTGTGGCCACTCCTGTGACGCTTCTGTTCTTCAGAACATCTGTCCCCCAAATCATGACGGCCAAGTTCTTTGTGTACTTGGAATCTCCTTGGGTTACTTGTAGCTGGTGCCATTTCTCCTCATCAACCCAAATCCCACTGCCCAGATGGACCTGAAACGAATCAGAACAGTGACACTTGCTTAGTCCGCTGGGAGGACAGCTGGAGGCTCCTCCTGCCTTTTAGAAAGCATGGCTGCCCGGCTCTAAGGGAGTCACGCCAGCTGCCACTTGATGAACATCACAAATACCACTTCAGGCCTTTTCCTGGTGGGTTACAGTCACTAACCTCAAATCTGCATAGCAGCCCTGGGTGGAAGACGTCAGAAAAACCAGGGTTGGAAAGGTGTGACTGGCTGTGGGTCACTCAGCTGGCGAGTGACGAAAGGCTGCTTGGAACGTGTGCTGCTGTAGGACAGGCTCCTCTCTCTTTCATGTGAGCATCATGGGATACACGCTTTCCCAGGACAGAGGTTCTCAGCCTTGGCTGTGTGCAGGAGCCATCATCTGGGGAACTGGAAAAGTCACTGGGCCTGGGCTCCACTCCCAGAGATTCGGCTCAGCTTGATCTGGGTGTGGCCAGGGCACTGGGAGTTTAAAGTGTCTTGAATAATCCCAACCCTGGAAGCCCCATGCTGGCTGGCAGAAGGAGAGCCGTGTGTGGGTCTTGGCCTCCTCATCTCTGAGGCATCAGAGCTGTGTTTCAGCTCAGGGCTCTTTCCACCCAGAATACCTACCATTTTAACAAATTAAAAACAGCCACAATGTACTTGCTTTGATTCCGAGGGCACAGGGATCGGAACCCAATCTTATGGTCCTTCAGGCAGAGATGACCCAAGAAATTTTCAGTGCAGAGCCGGTAAATGCAAAAGACCCAGAGTGTTCTAGTAATGAGCTACATACAGGCTTTAAAACCTGTCCTCCTTTCTCGCTCTTCTGACAAGTCACTAACCATGTACTAACCTTAAATCATTTAATACAAAAATTAGCTTTGACTTTGATATAGTGCTTCTGCTGAGTCTGTGACGGGAGGAAGCATTCTCTGTAGGGACAGAGAAAAGGCTGCGTCAGGGAGCACCGCACTGCTGGGGCAAAGGTCGGAATTTACAGAAAGACCTCCAAGTCATCAGCGTCAACTCAGCAGGAGACGTTTTGGGAGCGATCCTGGTCTGAGAGACAGCACACACATGCAGCAGGTCGGCAGGACTGCTGATCCAAAAACCACTGAAGGTGCTTCTCTTGAGGCTTGGTTGGAAGGAAGGTGGGCACCCACAGCTGTGCAGACAGGTTGGCCAGCATCACATCTTTCTTCACCAACAATTTCACCCATCAAAGAAAGAAAAACAAAAAGAGAAAACAGCAACACAGTCCACTCGTGATCACGAGTAAACTCCCTAAACTATCCGTCGTGTCTGTCTTTACCTCCTTTGGCTCAGAAGATCATTCAGGAGGCTGATGCAGCAGCTCAGCAGGTGTGTTAAGCTTTGCATCCCATATGGGTGCTTGTTCCAGCCCTGAATGCTCTACCTCCCATCCAGCTCTCTGCTTATACTCTGGGAGAGCAGCAGAGGATGACTGGCCCAATTCCTTGGCCTCCTGATATCCACGTGGGAAACCCAGAGGAGTCTCCTGGCTCCTGGCTTCAGATCGGCTCAGCTCTGGTTGTTGTGGTCATTTGGAGAGTGAACTAGCAGATGGAAGACCTTTCTCTCTGTATCTCATTCTCTCTGTAAATGTGTCTTTCAAATAAAAATAAATACTTAAAAAAAAAAACCTACAACAAACCCAAAAGATCATTCAGACAGCAGGCAGATCCTCCAGGCTTCTCTCTTCAGCACTGCAATCACTCCAGAGGCCTCAGGAAAGGTACACAGCTCTGGTGTGAGACGTGTTCCTGGGCGTTGAGTAGGCATCCACCCCAAGGTCAAGCCTGGACTTTTTCTGCAGCTCAGAACATGGTGGTGGGGGTGCAGCCTGTGTGCCAGGCTGGGTGGGTGTGTTGGGGACAAGTCCCCTGCTGCTGAGTCACCTCCCTTGATGACACTCTGAAGCCACCCACACAAGCTTCCGGAGACAGGGGAAAAATAAGGAACTCTGAATTAGATTAAATTCTGACTCAGCAAGTCCGAGAGATGAAGACAACTTCAGTTTTTCAAAGATCTCTGCTCTTTTGTGTCCTGGGGCCTTGTTCTTCTGGAAATGTCTAATTTATTAGTCTTTGAAAACGACACCAGTCATTTTAGCCAATGATCTACAAGGGAAAGGGATACTACAATTTTTTTGAATGTCTATAATGAACCAGGTACTGTACAATCAATTTATTTAATCCTTATAATGACCTTAAGTGAAGAAGTAGGCACAAATAAACAGAGCTTCGAATAAACTAAGTGACTCTTCCCAAGGCACTTCATCAGCACATTTTGGAGTCAGGGTTTAAACCCGAGTGAGGGCAACCCTGAAGCTCATGCGCTTTGGGCCTCCCTGGCTAACCAGTGTCACAGTGTCACAGTGGTATTGCACGGTTGAAATGCTCAGCGAAACACCATTGCTCATTTGTCTTTTAGCAGTTTCATCTCACCTGTTAGCCACTGCCCGTACTCAACCCCCAGGGCAGTTCACCACTAGCACAGGGAAAATTCCCTCCCCACCCTGCACCCCAAATTCATTAGAATCACTGACATTAATTCTCATAAAATGTCACTTTTGTTCTTTGACTAGGTGAATCTGCAATTTTTGTGTTAATTCTCTGCAATTTTGAATGACTCCTGACACATCAATTCCCACATCTTTCCTCTTCCATTCTTCCTGGCTTCCAAGGCCCAGCAGGCCCACATCTCCACTCTGTCTGCTAATCTTTATTTCCCTACCATGTCTACCGCCTTATAGAGTTCCTCAACTCACCCTCTGCCTTCTCTTTCCAGGGTAATGGAAATAGCAGGGCCACCAGCCCCAGTGCAAAGCTTGGTACTTCGATTGACGGGAAATCATGCTGCTACTTCACTTCTCTGACCCTTCCACTGTTCTGAGAATTAAATGAAGCAAAACAAGAGTAAAATGCCAGAAAACAGCACACACGCAGCAATAACATGGTGCACCCTCTGCCTTCTTTCTCTGCATCTGGTCTCAGCTCACAGCCAGATTCTCGGCCACAGGAATGGACACCTGCTAATCTCTCAAGTTCCAGTTTAAAGTCCGAGCAGCATTCCTTAACTGCTCCAGTAGCCGCCACCTCTTCAGAAAGGCTAGGCCCCTTCCAGCCCTCATCTCTTGGATCGGCCCTTTGTAGTACACAGGGTTCAAGGCTCTGCCTCTTCTACCTCTGCAAAGCCATTAGTTTCAGTCTGAACGAACACAAAGAAGGAACTGAGGCACATAGGTAAGATAACTGAATATCGTTGGATTTTTTTTTTTTTATTGTTCTAACGAGCTGCTGTTCCTTGAGAAGTGAACGTCTCTCCTAATGTTGGCATGAGCAAAAGGTTAACTTGATGGACTAGAAAGAAAGGGCTCTGGGAAAGACCAGTCACAGAAGTATGCAGGGATATCAGACAGCAGGGCCCCTGGGGTCAGCAAAGCTCAGGGTCACTTGGAGCGCTGTACAGCTTGCAGGGATGTTGTGGACTAAACTGGAAACCAGAAGCTTTCCCTTCCAGGTACTCCCTGACACTCATTTCTTAAATACATGCAGACAAGTCTCCTCTGAACGTGCTTCCCTACCCAGTCAGCATCAATTAGACTATTTCAGCTTCAATGATCTTTGGAACTCTACAGGTTGGCAAGTTTCTGAAATACAGCGTCTTGACAAAGTGATGCTTTCTCTCAAGCAATGTGGTCAACAACATGCATGGAGATCATAGCATACCAGTGGCATGATGCAGGGGTGACAGGACTTGGCCAATATAAATCTTTTGTAAGCTGTTATGGGATTAACCTGGTGTCCTGTCGGGAAATGCATCCCCTTTCAGGGCTTCTGACACTGGGGCGTTTCAGACCTCTGCTTATGTAGGCATAAGTAAGGGCCAGAAAAGACAGTGGAATCAAGAACAGTAAGGGCTACTTCTGGCAAGTGGGGAATGTTCTTCTAAGGAGCTGCCAGCCATTTCCACCGGATCTGCTTCCTCTCTTCCCCTTACTAAATTTCTCTTCCTGGCTATAAATTAGTTGGAAACAAAAAGCAGATTGTTTTTATACCAACATGATGGCACATAATTCAATAATTAGTTATTTAAGATCTGTTGTTTAATTTTTATACAAAAACTAAATGATATGTTGAGAGGTCTATTGTTAGCAGGAAGAATGACACTTTCGCAGAAGAGGTTCCTGAAATACTTTGAAACTGTCCATTAGCTTTCAAAGCAACAGAGAAATCGATTCCTCTTGGATAGTACTTTAAGAAAAAGGTTCTAGTCACTCCACAACACGGAGTGGTCATGACTAAAAGGAAATCAACAAACATAGAATAGCTGTCTCTCCTTTTATCTTCAACTGCACAAGATTCACTCAGTTTAAATACTCCGTTTGAGTCACAGAAGGCCTAAGGAGAACATCATTCCAATCAACCCTCAGAGGTGAAGGAGATACCCAAGGTCACACAGTTAGGATAGAGGCAGTGTTGCCCTGGGAATTCAGGTTCCAGGCTCCCTACTTCCACCTCTCCTCTGCAAAGCTAACTTTCAAAGCCTGTGAATGGAGCAGGGTGTGGTCTGTGGCCTGGCCCCTTGGGCCTGCCTTTGCAGGGGGAGGCTGCGTTCTGCAGGAGATGTGGGGAGTGACGGGACATCCAAGAGCGCTCTGGACAAGAACCTCAGTTGGACAATGTTTGCCTTGGTTCAGGTTGGGCAGTTGCAGTGATACATCTGGACAGACACTAATAAAACAGCCTTATCTTTAGCATCACCTCACCAAGGAATGACACCAGGCAAACAAGGGGCCTTCCGAAGCATGAGGCGAGAGAAACACACTGACACGGATGGCCGAGTGGGAGAGGGAGGGGCGATGTACATGACATGTGCCGTGGTGGCACACTGCTGCAACATAGAGACAAAGGGGCTCTGAGACACTCCTCCGCAATGATAAAGTTGTTGGGCCTGGTGGCGTGGCCTAGCGGCTAAAGTCCTGTCGCGGCCGGCTGAGCCGGTATCGTGGCACGGCGAAGGATCTGGGGATGAGGCACCGACATGGAGACCAGAGATGGTGGAAATGTCTCTCCCTGGCCTCTCTCGAGGCCTGCTTTTACTGCCTCCACTCTTGACCTCTCACCTAGTTCTTGTTTACGCTTTAGCCCACACTCTCAATATTGGATACAGCTGAGTTCCATTAGACCAGGTGCTTTCAGCCCCAAGCCCATTACCTGTAGTGCTCAGTTTAGCGAGTACTAACCAACTCCTTAGCCCACAACAAAGTCCCCCCCCCCTTGAACATGCCAGGATCCCATATGGGCGCCGGTTCTACCGGTTCTAATCCCGGCAGCTCCACTTCCCATCCAGCTCCCTGCTTGTGGCCTGGGAAAACAGTCGAGGATGGCCCAAAGGTTTGGGTTCCTGCACCCGCGTCGGAGACCAGGAAGAGGTTCCTGGTTCCCGGCTTTGGATTGGCGCAGCACTGGCCATTGCGGCTCACTTGGGGAGTGAATCATCGGACAGAAGATCTTCCTCTCTGTCTCTCCTCCTCTCTGTATATCTGACTTTGTAATAAAAATAAATAAATCTTTAAAAAAAAAAAGATACAGTTGTTGGAATGTTAATAAAACATCAGAACCTTCTCCTTCCTTGTCCCACTGCTACGCCCGTGTCTGACCCTGAGACTTCCAAAGGCTATCCCATTACTTTTCCTCCCTGTATCCATATAATTATTAATAATGCTTAAGTTTTCTTTCATGATATAAGAGCTACATGTGGCCCTGGGATTTTTGTGGTCCACTGACCACAATACCTTGGAGGCAGCCTAAAGTTGGGGTGTACATGTCATTCAGTCCTGAATCCTTAAGACTGGCTAAATATGTATGTACTTTATAAGTGATGAACATGTTTATATAAACTAAGCTGTTATCAGGCAGTTTATTTCCAGTTCACATTTAAAACTTGCACTATATTGTTTCATAGGCTGCTAGATTTTTACAAAACTGCTATGGGATTTAAAACAAAATTTTTCTCACTGGTAAGTAATTTTAACATGTCAAGCTTAACTTTGCAGCTGCTGCTTTGACTAATGGAAAAGAAAGAGAAGAAAAAGAAGAAAGGAAAAGGTCCCAGTGCCAGTAAAGATACAGCTACTCTAGTAATAACGCAGATTCTGGAACGAGTTACTCAGGGCTAGCCAAGTGACCAATCAGTCAAGCTGTGTGCCGAAGCTCCCACCACAGTTTTTATCTTTACTCTGACTAGTAGACACTCGCAGGGAATGGATATTGAGCTTAAAACACTACCTTGCCATTGTCTAGGATATACTTGTCCATGACAGGCGCAGGAGCGGGGTAATAGGACGACGTATTTGCTTCCTCACTGAAAGTGCTCCGTAACTCCGGCTCGGGCTCGAGACATTCTGACTTTACTTTTTCCAAGTCAATGGCGGGACCTAGGCAGTTAAGAAAAGAGATCTGTCTAGAACTCCAAGGAAAATAAAAGGCAAATATTTTTAACTATGCATCTATCAGCATATAGTGGCACAAAAATATATGCTACCTTATTTTTGTCCATTGGACTACATTTTCAACCCAGACTTGAGAATAGGAGTTATGACTGTCACAAGGGAGAAGGGGAAAACTGGAAGACAAAAATGGACTAGACTCTAAAGCATGAATGGGGAGCACTCTCTTAGAAGGTCATTGTCTCTATGGAAAAATAGGGCACTTCACTTCTTGCACAGGAAAGAGCTTCAGTTCAGACTGGGTGGGAGGATCAGGGTGGCAATCCCTGGAGTGTGCAAGCTGTGTGCTGCCCCATCTCTGCAGCCTGTGGTGCAGACTCGGGAAGGAGGGAGGTGAGACAGGCCACGAGAAGGAACGTGAAGGCCTCCTCCCCAAGACCTAATATCCAGACAGCAAGAGTCCTACTAAGAAATGAAAATACAGTACAGATTAGGCCCCTGACTGCCTGATCCAGCAGTCACTCTGATTTTTATTTTAATGTAATCAACGCAAATTATGGGTCCCATTTAAACAGTGGAAGGAAGTCATATAAATGATGCTTTTAGAGGGGGGTATTTTTTTCTCCATTAGCTTCTTAAACTGACAGCCTTTTTTTTGTTTAATCACCTATTGTGTCTTGATTATCAAAGGACAGAGAAACAGAATAAAAACGGGTAAATAAGGCTGGATGACTTGATTGACTTCTTTGGGAGAGCAACTGCAAAGGCCAAAGGAATTCAGCGTGCTGGAGATTCTCTTTATGCAAACATTTCAGGCTCTGACGAGGATCAGAGACCCAGTTACCACCGCCAACACCTCCCTATGGGTGTACATTTCACTTCAGTTAACTGATGAATTCACAGCTGCACTACCCCGTCCTAATCATGTAAATACCTGGGTAGGAAGCTCTTGATATAGTAGACGTCCACAGTTCTATGTTTCATTGATACACCGTAGACTTTGGGTAGGGAAGGTATGAGTGATTTTGTGCCTGAAATTCCTCATAACAGGACTGCCCAGAATAAGAACATAAATTGGGGCTTGGCGGCGTGGCCTAGTGGCTAAGGTCCTCACCTTGATCCCATATGGCCGCTGGTTCTGATCCTGGCAGCTCCACTTCCTCTCTATCTCTCCTCCTCTCAGTATATCTGACTTTGTAATAAAAATAAAATAAATTTAAAAAAAAAAAAAAGAACATAAATTGAGTTTCTGGTAGCTGCCAAGGACAAGGCAGAATCTATGCTGTCTCCACAGATGTAAGCAATGCAGCTTGGACAAAGCAGATGGCAAGCTGACTAAGGAGCACAACAGTGAGGAAAGGCAGCTTAGTCCTTCTTGGAACAGCGACTTGGGGTCCAGTGATTGACTCCGCTCCATTTTAAATATGTGACCACAGGCACGTGAATTGGAGATACAGAAGACAGCAGAGGGAATGTCAGGCTGAATCTCCCAATATAGCATGATTATGCAAGGGCTGTGGCTACATTTTATTCTTTCCTTTGTCCCAGTACCTGGCACTGAGTAAGTGCTCTCTGCTACACAGATACGTGGATGACCACATGGATGAATATCTCCAAAGTTTCAGAAGCAGATGTCCAAGTTTCCCCTCTCTGCAGAATGTCAGGTTGAATTTCTGAGACAACAAACTCAAGTGCAGCATTTGTTGTTCTCTTGGATTTGGGAAGAGGGAATCACTTTAGCTTCCCCTGAAGTACATACCTGTTGTGATTGAGGTCTCTGCCTGCTCTGATGCTCAGTGACAGGAAACAGAAATGGACTGGAAGGTGACGGTAGCCACTGGCCTGCAAGTTATCACTGGGAAGACCATGTCGTTCCTTATCAACAGCCCCCTTTCCTGAAGGTACCGGATGAGAATGAGTCCCATGCAGCCATGACTCCAGGCTGGGCCCATCCCATCACCTCAACAATGGCTGCCCAAGAGACCTCCCACAGGACTGTGACTATCTTTGCTTAGGTTCCCCGTTACTTGTTTCACGCACCATAGTCTCCTTAAGCCTCTTCTCTATCTCCTCAGCTCACATCTTGTTCCCCTCTGAATATTCACTTCTACCCAGGGCTGCAAGCACTAAGTTGTATCCGGCTCTGTGATGTTGTCTCCGCTTTGGGTGTCACCCTATTTGTTGTCCAAGTCCTCATTCAGACTTCAGGACACAGCACTGGCATCTCCCCTTGTGAGGTCTTTTGCTCTCCACTACAAGATATAAGACTGCGCATTGTGACATATTTGCAGAAAATCATATTTACAAGCAGTCACCACCCTGGCCATTCTCAGTGATAGACCATAGAGGGCATCAAGAGCCAGCATTCCCCCATTTTACAATCTTGGCAAGTGCTTGGCACACAGCAGGCTCTTAGTCAATTCTTTAGGACACAAGAAGGGGTGTTGGCAGGAGGTGGCGAAAAGAGCAGACAAGTTAGGGACTTAAATGGGCTGGGAAAAAGTGAAGTAATACTCAACTGCTGACTGTGAGTACTGAGGTATGGGTAGGTGAGAAACTGTCCTTTAGAATGCCCAACAAGTAGAAATTAGAAGCCTCTAGTTAGGAGAATGGACAGTTTGAATGACCACAAGTATAGACAAAGGACTCTGCCTCTACACTGCTCAAGAAGGGATTCCTAAGGGACAATAACAGGGGCTAAGAGTTAACTCTCCAGCTGGTCTCTTCCCCATTCCAGTCAAAGTGGCCTGACTAACCCTCTCCACACATCCACCATTCTTCCCCACCTCCTACCTTTGTTTTTACCATTCCCTTTGTCCAGAATGTTCTACCTTATGGATGTACACCCATCCAAACTCCACCAGTGGTTCAAGGCCTGACTCACATACATCCCCCCCTCCCTTCAAAAGGACGTAAGTGATTCTGTCACCTCTTAGGTTGAATCAGAGGGATGGAGGTTTAGATCCTAGGTTTGTTGGTTACTGTCTGGGTGAACTGTGATCTTCCTCTGCTAATAGACCTTCACCTTCCTTTGGAACTGCCCGACCCCCAACTCTACCAGAATTAAGAGATGCGTTCATTCTCTTGTCTGTCTCCCCTATTAGACCCATGGGGCTTCTGGACAGGTAGGAACTGGGCAAAAACATCAGAGATTATGGTTCACCCAGTGCCATGCTTAGTTTAAATTCTAGCCCCAAGAGATAATTTACACATAAAGAGTTAAAATTTCTGACCTCGCTGTCTTACTGGAAAGGACCTGAAGGCTCAAGGAGTGAATGGAATTGCATCTGTGGAATAATTTCAGAGTCTGGTGCAGAGGGGGTACTTTGTATACCTCTGCCCAACCTCACCTTGTGAGTGTAAGTCTGCTGAGCCATGGGTTCTGAAAGTCAGGGTCCTCATTGTGCTCAGGCTGGTCTCCCAAGGGAGACAGTTGTATCGGACTACTGTGCAGTGTCTCTGGTTTCTTAGGGAAAAGAATCACCCAACCTTCTGTGCCAGTGCCAGTGCACACTGGAGGCCACTGTCTGCAGGGTCTCCTCTCTCTAGAGCATGGTACACCAAATAGCCAGCACCTTAGCTTCTGTATGCACAGGCCTACTGTCCTCAGTTGAAAGGCATCTTCTGGGAGAGCAGGATGTGACTCCCAGCTGCAAGACCTTCACAAGTCACCTGACCTCTGCACCTCAGCTGTCTCACCAGAAAAATGGGGCTTGCCATCAGCTACCATGTAGGCTGACATGCTCTGTGGGAGCCTGGCATACAGGCAACATGTAGCAGGAACTCAGAAACGGCAGGTGAAGGCAGACATGCATCAGTCAATAGAGCCCGGGGTTTGGTACTACAGAATCTAAGAGAAAAGAAACAACAACAACAAAAAAGCATGTGGCTTCTTTGGTGGGGAAGAAGGGAGGGCCTCTAGTGCTTTAATTTAAGGCAGAAGTGGGGGGGGAGTCGCTTCATTGCACATTCAGTGGGCTCCACTCCCAATGTTGGCAATTTACATCTCATTACAACAAATGCTTCAGATTGCTGTTTTGCTTTTAAAAATTTCTGAGGCATTGTTCTCCCTCAAACACATGTGACCAAATTAGCCACAATAATAAGCAGTTGCGTTAAGAGACAGCCGTGTACGATCTGGTGCAGATATTTTAGGTAACAAAGGGACTTTCTTCCCTTCGTGGCAAGCGTATCAATGGGGGGAGGTGTGGGAAGAGGCCTTTTGATCCTCTTGCATTCTAGCATTGACATGCACTTGAGTTTTATTTTCAGGGAAAACATCCCTTGCACGGAGAGAAACCTCTCAGCTGGGGAAATGAAGCTTTTAGGAAAGTCTAAAAGGTAGTACTTGTCTTTTCATCCAGTTACTCACGAGCCCATTCATCATGCAATGCCCACCTGCACATGGAGGCTTAGGCTCTGTAACAGGCATCGAGGACCCAGACACAACAGCAGCAGGAGGCATGCCCCGGTTCTGGGAGTGCTCAGAATGTAGCAGGTGGAGCGCTGTGACACGGCCTACCAGCAGCTGTGAGCTGTCAGGCAGGGCCACGGTCTCAGTGTTAGGAAAACCGTGCGCAAGTGCTGGTTCCATATTTACCTCCTTTAGCCTGGGTGTCTTCTCCCATAAACAGGAAAGCACAGCACGGACCGAGCAACATCATAAATGTGTGTGGGCACATCACCATTCTCTAACCTCATTTGGTTTTACACTGCGCTAATGCTGTTTTTTTCTGGGAAAAGCCAATGCTTGGGGGACTTCTAGGCATTTTAGAAATATCTTTCATACACACACACACATATATATATATATATATATATATATACATATGGACGCTAAACAGATTGCTGATTTTTACTGAGATACAAAGGTGGACACCAAATTTTTCAAATGAAGTGAATCCATTTACTTCCATAAGTCAATATGAAGTTTCTCTGTTATATGTACAATTCTAGTTTCTTCAAACATGAAAGTGAAATAAGTCCAAATTCCACCCCCAGCGGGATCCAGAGCAGCTGCTGTGACACAGCACAGATATGGCTCCAGCTTTCTAGGCGGGACCTGCACAGGTGAATGGCAGTGTAACAGAGGATGAAGGAAACAAAGGCCTTCGCAAGAGAGAGGGGAGCTGACCTAGAGCTGTGCAGGTGGATCTGCCGCTTGAACTCTACTGAGCTTCCTCAGAAGGCATCAGCCACTCTCACCGGTGGCTGTAGCTGGGCATCTGCATCTTGACTCTGCAAATGGTAAGACAAATCTCATCTCCCTTTGCAGTGAGAATCCATTAACTACCTACTAAGCGGCAGCCCAGAACAAGCTAGGTCATGGTAACCACTGGAATACAATTGGTGCAGGTTGGGGACGAACCAGGCTGGGCCAGTTCATCGTGCAAATCTGAGCACCAGAATGGAGTGTGGGTCAGGCCTGGTTGGGCCGCAGCACAAGCTAGTTCACATGAGGGCCAGGGCTGGGGGCTTGTTGGGCTGGGCTAGGCTGTAGCCCCGACCAGCATGAGCTGGAATTGGGGGTGGGCCAGGCTGGGACAGACTACAGCGCTCACTAGCAAATGCTGAAATGAAGCGGGCCAAGCCAGATGGGGACGCAGCACCCGACCAGCACATGTGAGACCCAGAGGGAGGGGGAGAACCCGGTAGGGAGGTTGTGTGGGACTCCCCTGCTGGACCACCATTCCCACAGGTGAGCTAGGGGACCTTTGGTGAGTCATGGGCAGCAATGGGAAAAGCAAAGGCAACTGATGTTCCCTCCTCACATGGCTAATGAGGTCAAGGATAAAGCAGAGCAGTGCCACCCCTGGAGGAGAGGTGGAAGAGACAAACCAATGCTGCGCTGGAGCCTGGAGGGTGTGCAGGAACTTGTTGGGGACAGGGTCCTACAATTGGCATAGATGTCTTGTTTTGGTGAAGGCCAAGTGGCACAACGTACAGGCCAGATGGCTTCAAAGGCTGGCAGTGTACACAGGTTTATAGGAGGAGACATTGTTACTGGCTAAGCAATTTGGGAAGGCCCCTTGGGGAGCAGAGCTGGAGTGGGCCTGGGTCAGCCCCTGGGGAAGGGCAGGAAGCCCAGCAAGAGAGAGGGGCTAGACCAGTCCTGGGTCAAAGTGCTCACTCATGCCTGGAAATTACAGATGCTCATTTCTGATGACATACGTGAGAGGTGAAGGTGACAGATACACTCACTGCTTCCAAACATCTCACCTTGAAGGTTCCTTTTTTCCCCTTTTTGTAGCCCCCCCACCACCACTCTCAGTTCCTGACTGTTAGGTGACTATAAACCACCTCCCTGGCTACAGAGTGAAGGCTGAGGGCATGTGAACAGGACAGCCCTGGCTGTGTTCACTGCTGTATTCCTGGCACCCAGCACAATGTCCCTGGCACATACGACTCATGAAGAAAGTGCTAAGTGGAAGCAATGAGTCTTTGTGGCAGTCCTGCAACAGCATCCTGAAGAGGCCCAGAGGGGGACATGATGGGCCCCAATCCCCACAGGTGGCGAGTGCTTCAAGGGTGGAGTCCAGTTCCAGGCAGTCAGACGCCAGAGGCTTGCACTTTGCCCTGCACCTCCTCAGCTGGGTGCACCCTTCGAGATGTCTCAGGCTTCTCAGTGCCCGGTATAATACTCTGCCCATTTCTGACCTTCCCCGGCCTTCCTAGAGGGTCTGTGAGGGACTTGCCATTCATCGGGTGGGAGTAAGTGGGGGGCAGTGCAAAGGCTTCCCTCTGGTTCTTAGAGGAGAAGGGGGTAGGTGAAGGCAGCAGCGACCAGTAGGCAGGGCATGATCACGTGGCTGATGGCTCCCTACCAAATCAAGCCTGCCTGGTGCCTGCTCCAGACTGGGAGTCCTTCCAATGCATCTTTGCGAGGTGGCTGTAGACTGATCTGCTGGGCTCAGAGGCAAACAGAAACTCAGGGACTGAGGGACTGCAGCTCCCATCACCCCGGCAGCGAGCAACCCCAAGAAACCCTGCAGGAGGGGCTGGGGCCATTCTACCTGCCCTCACTCACCTCTACAACCTTATCTCTGCCCTCTTCCCACCTTTTCCCTGCACAGTCTGGCCAGAAGCCACTTTGAGTTTTCTCATCAGTCGGTTTCTTGTACAACCCTTAGGCTGTGTTCTGGTTCTCCTGCTGCCAGAGGCATTGTTCACTTCCTTTTCATTGGGTAATCTGAACTAGCTCCCTCTCCAACCATTTAAGTACCCATGTAGGGAGCCCTCTGCTATCTCCACTGTTGGCATCCTGGGCGCCCGGGAGTGAATTCAGGCTCACACTGCATTCCAGTCACCTGCTGAGCAGACAATGACTCCTAAGAGCCTTGACAAGGTCTCATCTCTGCTCTTCCAGTGTGTAGCACAGGGTCCATATGGCGGAAGGATCTAATGAATGCTTCCTGCATTTCCCCACCATCAGAGCTTTCCAGCAATGGGACAGACAGTGCTGGAAGGTGGCCCAATAAGCCTTCCACCTTTAGGTGTCAGCAGGAGGCTGAGGATTCTTGTGGCAGTCTTCCTGCGCTATGCAGGTCAGACTCGGTGAACTTCGGGTCCTCACAGGTTAAGGGTGCAGGAGTTATTTCACTAATTCACAGTGCCTGTGAGGGAGCAAGTAGGGGTGTGGCCAGTCTCTGGGTTCTGGTGAATCCTATGGGTCGGCCTGATGCCATTCATCCATTTTGGCTGAGCATTAACCTTTCAGTCCTTGGCCATGCTGACGCCCCATGTGCACCAATCCCGCAAGGCACAGACCAGTTTGTTTCCCCCCTCTGAGCCTCCGTTTCCCTACCTCTAAGGCAGATGGGGGTTGGGTTCACTCTAAAGACATAACTCCTAGGGAAACTGAGAATTTTCTGGCTGTCATCAATAGGGCTTTTGGACTGGTGTGGCTGAAGCTGTGAAGAAATCATGAGTTTTTAGATGAAGCAGGAAGTATTCATCTAACAGTTCAAAGATCCTGGTATCGCAGGACCCATGGCAGAACATCATGGAGGTCTAAGAGCAAGGGCAGATGGTCAAGTGCAGGGGCTGGGCAACCTGCTGATGCTTGGCGGCTTGCTGGGCCTTTGGCCTGGGGAAGCTATGTCACATCTCCGAGGCTGTCTGCCCCATTCATCATCACATCTCCTGGTGAGATTGCTTTACCAGTGGGAAACACACTGACTGTCTGCTCCAGACAGGAGTTCAGAAAGGCCAAACGTTTGTCTCTGTTGAACCCCTTCTCGACTACCTGTCCTTACAGTGGACCTGATAAACAAGCAACGGAGGGTGAGGCACTGAGGCAGCATCAGGACGTTCTGGTTTTTGGCTGTGGGGAAAACTGGTTACTTCCTCTAGATGCTACAGACATCTGAGTAGTAAGCATGGGATGGTCCTCCACCTGCTGTCCTCAGGAAAATGGATACCAGGGAGAAAAGGGAAAGGGGGGGTCCCTGAAGTGTTTGGCCACTCTGAAATCTGTCAACTTTTAAAATGATCTGATATGAGTTACGGCTAATTAAGATTCTATCAACAGTGCAAAAAGGCCATTCAAAGTGCAGAATCACTGATACCTTTCTGGTAAATCATTCTGGGTCTCACTACTAGATCTGTTCTTGACAGGCATGTGGAGGAGGCACAGAGCCCGGGAGATTATGGCATTGCTCAGCATTAACTCTGGGGTACCAGGTATGCTGCTGGCCTCCTGGGCCTCACCCATCATCCTCAGCCCTTTCACAAAGCCCAGCTTTTTAGTGCTACTTGCACTGGCGACAATGAACTGAACACTGAAGGAGACAGGAAACAGGACGGGATGACATAAATCAGAACCAGGGTGGGAGTCCTGGCAAAGAGGAAACTGGGTCAACATTGATGATGTCTAGAAATAGAAGGGTCAAAAAATGGAAATGGGACAATAGAATTTTTCCCAGGAAAACTGGGGAGAAGAACCCTACATTAACAGATCCACGAGCCTGAAATTAAGACATAATTGTAGGACAACGAGTCTTGTGTTGTGGCAAGCACTGTGCACGCATTACCTTGGCACATCTTCACACAGGACCTACTAAGCACCTAGCACAGGGCAGCCTCTGGGCAGACACCCTTACTGCATGTGCTCATTTAATCCTCTTAGGACTCACAGTGGTGAGTACCATCTTTGTTTAGTTTTATGGGTGAGGAAACTGAAGGCCAGAAAGTCAAATAACTTGCCTCAGGAAGCAAAATTGGAATAGCCAAGTTTAAAAACCCCAGTATTTCCGGGGCTGGTGTTGTGGCATATGGGTTAAGATGCTAATCTCATGTGGACACAGGTTCAAGTTCCGGCTGCTCCACTTTCAATCCAGTATCCTACTAATGTGCCAGGAAAAGCAGTGAAAAATGGTCCAGGTGCATGGATGCCTGTACCCGTGCGGCATACCCAGATGAAGCTCCTGGATCCTGGCTTCAGCTTGGTCCAGTGCTGGCCTTTGTGGCCATCTGAGGACAGACAGTGGATGGAAGATTTAGCTCTCTCTGTAATCTGTCTTTCAAATAAATCAAATAAATATTTAAAAATAAAACAAAATTCAAAAAGAGTAAAGCCCCAGTATTTCTGATTTCAGGGACCACAGAGCTTAATAACTGAGTTGGCTCTTCTGTATGTGTGTTGTGAGTTTTAGGATACCCATTTCACAGAGGAAAAAGTAGAGACTGAAAAGGTTCAGCTCCTTTGCTTCAGGTTACACAGGTAATAATCTGAGAGCTGATTCCAGTTCAGGTGGTTTCAGCTGTGAAAGCCCACAGTGTTTTCAATGCAGGGTAAAACCAGCAGGAAGCACTGCATTGGCATTAGCCATCTTTTCTAAGGCACCAGCAGAGACTGGAGCTTGAAGAAACCAGGTCGGCCCACAAAAGATTCCAAAGATCAAAGCTGGCATTTTAACGGACCCTGGACAGAACACAAGGCGTAAAGCCCGAGGGTTTCAGAGGTGTTAGTAATTCAGCTCTCAAGAGCCAAGACAGATATTCAGGCCACAATGCCTTGCTCTGTCTTCAAACATTTCAACCAGCTTATGATCTAGTCAATGGGGGAACATAATGTCTTTTTTTTTTTTTTGCCACATTCTCCACTCTCTTTACGTGGCACTGCAATGAGGCTATCAGAACAATCCAATGAGATAAAAACGTCAAAGTGCTTTGAAACCTGTAAAGTGCCAGGCCCATGTAAATTACTGCTATTATTCGTATTATCTGCGCCTCCGCTGGTTAGAATCCATCAATTCTGCATAAACTCCCTTGAGGAGGCACACACAGAAATCTGCAACTGTCACTGGGCTCCCTGCTGCAGTGACGGTGCTGTTTGTTCTGCCTGGTGTCGCACCCACACAGAACCTAATGTTGCTCATGTCATACCATGATGCAAGTCATACCCCGTGGCATGTAGCCAAAGGGTACCTGCAGTGCTAACCACTGGGACAGATGACTCAGTGCTGGTCCTTCTCCCCGAGGCCAGGGAGTCTGGCTGGGGAGAGCTGAGACAGATCCTGGAGTTTGCTCTATTCTGGCACACGGGAGCTCGCCCTTCAATGTGCTTCACTCGCTATCTGCCTTCCCCTCATTTACTTGTCACTCTCAGAGGCTGTCAACTCCCAGTCTAAAATGTAGACACTACACCAGCAAATTCACTTATGGATGTTTAGAAGGGACTCTGCTTTATTTCTGTATTCCTAGCCCCTAACCTAGTCCTGCACAGTTCATTCATCCAATAAATGTTCGGTGGATAAAGGAACACGTTAGTGAGCACACACAAATAGCAACCTGCCCCTTATCAATCAGGACGTCTTCAGGCTCCTGAATCTAGTGCCCTCCTTTCTTTGGGGGGTGGGTAAGAGGGGTGTTGTGAGTGCGGAAGGGAAGAAAAGGAAAAAGGAACTGGTAGTCAGTGAATGTTGGTCACAAGGCTGCTTGTCCTTCGAACTGTGACTCGCAGAAGCCCTGCAAAAGACTCTTGGGAGGTTCATGCCCAGCAGAACCAGCTGTTTTCCAAGTGAGGATCATACAAAAGGTAAGTGATTTTACAAAGAGAGAAGATCCACTGCCCCCCTCCTCTTTTGTCTCTATATTAGTGACAATGAAATGAAGTCTGGCTACAGATGGCCGGCCGGAGAAGCACACAGGCCAGGTAGGTGTCAGGTGACACTGTGGGCTTGATTTGCCCTAGGTTCTTTTAGTACTCCGTGACTCCATGCTGTGAGGTGTCCTGCCTGTTAAACCCACCATCTGCTGCTTTATGGAGAGAGTAGAAGGGCAAGAAACAAGTGCAGAAATGAAGAACTGAGCCACCTACAGAAGCCTCTGAAACACCTGCTTTTCTTTGCACTAAGGAATTTTATACCAAATTACAGTTCCTTGTTCAGTTATCAATTCTATTCCTTAAAACTGATTTGACATTCTAAGCTATTCTACCAGAAATAATTACAAAATTAAAGAAAGGAATGCCCTAAATTTTTGTACTTTGTTAAAAATTACTTTTTCCAGGATCTATAAAACATTAATTTGTTCTTATATTTTACTATTTTGTTATGGTTATTTTTTAAATCAATGAGTAATCTAGGATCAGCCTTCTTATGCCATGCTGGCATCTTCCCATCCTTATGTGTGAAGCCCCGCACTCTGTGCCCAACCTCCTCCCAGACCTTCTCCAGATCCCAGGGTCCCCATCAGTTCCAAGAGGCCAGCACTACTGTTCTCCACCCACTCCCATCTACAGAGATAACTTCAATATAAAAGAAATAATAGAAACCCACTGCCTGAGGAATGCAACTGTGATTCTTCCAGGAGTAGAAATTTCGGTTTAAAACTGAGTGATACCTCATGTTCCACATTAGGGACCTGGGGAAGAAATTGGGTGGTCTTCCCCCAACCCCGGGAACTGATGTGGTTGGGCTGCTGGAATTGGCTTTCTCAATGTTCCCCAGACACAGGAAGAAAAAGGAGATTGGAAACTGTTGTCTCATCCACTTTTCCCCTTTCTTCAACCCTCCCCATCCTAATCCGTGGGCTAGTGGGCACACATACTTAACTATGTAAACATCCTCAAAAATAAAATCAATTTTAGAAATTACATAAAACTGAGTAGTTCCTGCTCTGTGGGCCTTCCTGGTCTTGGTGCTGGCCTGTTCTGGTGTGAATGATTCAGCACCCAAGCTGGACAAATGCCCTGAACCGGGTCAGTAGGTGGATAGAGCAGTGACAATCTCCAGAGCAATGCTCATGCCTCCGGCACTGGCAGAGGATGGCAAAGCCCAAAGAACATACCTCCCTGAGCCAGGACACGCTCCTCAGAGGGCATGGGAGACCCAATCAAAGGGCTCTCACTCATCTCTGTCTCTGGTCTGCCTTGTTTCTTGGTTGTGTTTACAGCAAAGGGGAATAAATTCCCAGACTCACCCGGATAGGGTTCCACCTTGACATCCTGACTCCTTCATCAAACTTTGAGCTCCTCAGGGATGGACAACAAGAGTTGTATCTCAAGTATATTCAGTTCTCACCATTTAAAGACTTGTCTGGCACACATTGGAAGACCATTCAGTCTTTGTGGAACAAAAAAGGAAGGATTGGTAATTCCCAAAGCCACAGAGCTGGGAAGTGGCAAAGTAGGAATCTGAATCCAGGAAGGCCTGGTTCTAACATGATAAAAATGATCCTCTCTGCAAGAAAGCACACAGCCTCTCCTTAAGGTAGGCATGCTTTCATTGTATTCCCGTCAATTTGTCCTGGCCCTTGGTACACTAATCTGTGCCAATCAGTGGGTATTATTATGTTTTAAGAGGGCAAGAACAATAATGTGATTTCCCAGGATGCCTCTGGGCTGAGAGCACAGGGCATTGCCCTTGGTGGGAGCCCCAAGCACACTAGTGGCCTGCAACAATGGATGTCCACCACCATGAGGACAAGGTGTCTCAGATCTGGCAAGAGCTAGCCCCTGCCCCTTCTGCTGCCTTTGCTATGGGAGAGTCTCCCTGAAAGGTTGAAACACCAAAACGACACCTGGGGTCAAGTTTTCCTATGCGTTTTGGCACTCAGAGACATAAGCTGATGCAGCATGGAGTGTCTTATGGCTCCAGAAGTTCAGGGGCGGCTTTCAGAGCTCAAATCCCATTCATGATCACATAAAACAGCCTGTTTCCCTAACAGCTGAAATAGGAGTATGTGGTTTTTGTTGGCGGTGTGCATCTCCACCCACCCCCACTCCTGCCCAAGGTTTACAAAAAGCAAAGCATATAGAACATGATGAATATAGAAATTATTACCTTGAAGATCAAGAACATTTTATCTCTGAAAAGTTTAGTTCTTTCTCCAACCCTACCTTCATCCCAAGACCAACACAGCTTTCACAAATTATTACTTCTATACGGTTTTGCTTTGAGATTTCGTTTTCATTCAGAACTTCAATAACTTTGAAACTGAAAGCCACTTGTGACCTCCGCTTTCAGTGTGACCCTCAGTGGGCTATAATTTGTAACAGTCCCTGAGGCAAAGGCAGAGTTGGCAAGTGGGACAGTAGCAACCCAAGTGGCTGTGCCACTGCATCCCCAAGGCGTCTTGGGCTAAGTCCCACCCAGTATCCTTCTCTGGGACAAAAGTGCAACAAGGTCTCTCAGCTGACTCCACTGACCATGTAAGACCTGCCACGAAAGATATCCCAAAATAAAAGAAAGGTAGGGCAGAAGCACATTTATCTAACAAATCAAAGAGCAGTGAAATCTTACCTATAAATATAACCTCTATACTCTGGAAACCTTCCTTAATGAGTTCAAAATCATATCTGATATACACTTTGGGGCAGTACCTGTGTTTCTAGACCAGGTTGCTCCGTCTTCCAAGCAAGGTGTGTTGACTCAGGGTTATCATTCACTGTCCCTGGGGGCCATGGAGGCTGTGACCGTATTTATACTGACTTCCTCAACACTGAACGGCTTCCATGTTGTACAATCCTACATGTGTATGCTTTGAAAAGAGCTTTTGTGTCTTTGCCTCTCTGGAAAGCAGTCATTTCTCCCTGCTGTCAAGGCTCTCACTTTTCAGATGTCCCAATTCCTGCTTCTGAACTACCTAAGATAAAACCTAAAAATCTACTTGCACTCAGGTGCAACTAAGAGCTTACCAATTTCTCCCAAGAACAAGTCAATGGAGTTTCATATATCTTTTTTCTAACTTCCTGAAGTTCCATGCCTCTGTGTTTGAATGATGGCTAGTGTTTCCCACTCTTCTCAAGACAAGTTTGGGATGCCCAGGCTAACCTCCCTTCATCTGCCGTCAGAACACACAGGCGGGCTTCCCTCTCGGTATGCCCCTGGTTCCTGTGCTGGCATGCTCCAAGCTCCTGTGCCTGAAACATTCACTGGCCACCCTCCTAAGTCCATTCAAAGCACACCTGCTTCCTGAAGCTTCCACATGCCCTCAGTCACAAACACCCTCCCCACCCTTTGCACTTTACTATTTACCAGTGTACGTCTTGTACTTGCTGACCTACAATGATCCATGCTTTAGGATCATGTCCTTACTTGGTGAGGTTCCTTACAATTCCCGTTCCTGACTCTTGCTGAATACATACATACATGTGTGGAGACAAACATCCTGTCAGCTCCTGCTTCCCAAGCCACATCATCCCTTGTTCTCATAGCTGAAGCTGCTGCACAAGCATCCATGGGCTCCTGGGAGAGTTTGTGAGTTCCTGGTGGGAACTGCTGAGCCAGTCTTTGTCCTTCCCCTAGCCCCAGGGGCGCTTGGCCTGTCCCCTCCCCTGTGCTCCTGGAAGCAGAGTGGCAGGAGGCATCCCCCGCACCCATGTGGGGTGGTAGATGGCCTGCAGGGGCACTCACCGCTGCCGAGCCGCAGGAGCAGCACATCCTGCAGCCTCCGGTTGAGGTCCCGGAGCTCCTTCATTTCTGACACGAGTGCTCCATACTCCTTGAGCTTCTTGGCCTGCTGCACCAGCTGCCTCCGAGTCCGCTCCAGCTCCTGTTGGAGGTGGCGCATCTCCTCCTGCTGCTGCTGATAGTTGCGCAGCAGCTCCTCGTACAGAGCCCGGGGCACAGCAGCATCCTCCAGACTGTCCATGTCCTCTGTGCCCGGCGAGGCCTCCACAAAGACCTCCTCTGGAGACGTGCTGTGGCCCAGGCTCAGGCCGTTCTGCTTCTCCAGCCGGGCCACCACTGCCTCGATGCTCTTGTGCGCCACTTCGCTCGGCTTCCGCCCCTCAGGTCTCTGTGTAGGACAACGAGAATCAGTTCAGGCAAGAGCAGCTGGGACTTTCTTGGACTGCGGCTCAATATTTCCCCAGACAATCCTAGAATCACAGAACCACAGAACATCAGTGCTTTGGAGACACCTGTGCAGACAGCCAAAGCCTTCACTCTACAAAAGTGGAAACAGAGGGCCTGAGGGGGAAGGGGCCTGCCCAAGATCGAAGCATCAGAGGTAGCAGAATCCCAGGTCACTACATGTTTTTCCCTTCCACCTATCAGCTTCGTGCATGTAGACATGAAAACTTTTAACAACTCCTGGGTCTCCAGGAACTCATACTCTTCATGCCAGGGCAGTGACAACTCACGGCAGAATCAGGTCAGGCCAAGCTAGTATAGTGAAGACACACTCAAATCTCTTCAACAACCAAAAAACATTAAAACAGAAAGCAGTCCATTGGAGAGAGGCATCCTACCTTTTCCTCAAGGACACTTCATTGGGAAAGATGGTGAAGACTCTAATCTAGGGATCTAGCATAAGAACAATGTCACCCTTTTTCTCTTCACTGGCTGCTCACTCAGAACTAGCACTTGGCAGGGATGAATGCTTATTCAAAGCTAGCACTGCAAGGTTTTTTCAGCTTAGTTTCCTCCTTTTATAGGGAAGGAGACTGAGGGACAGAGAGGGGAAGGACTAGCTTCAGGTTCACAGCATGAGTTCCAGACCTCAACAAGCAGAATTTGGAATGTAACTTCCAAGAAGTCTTCTCCCTGCCTGAATCTTCCTACCTCTCCCTCAGCAATAAGATAGTAGACAGAGCAAAATTCCTTTCAAAGGGAATTATCAATGACTAGCTAAGGGCTGGGGCTCAGCTACCTGAAGATATTCCTGCTCAAGTGGACAAAGCTTACACTGAAGGACAGGGTGAGGGACAGCACCAGCTGGACTCTCTCTCCAGTGCTGGGAGGTTAGGAACACTCTTGGGATGCACAGCCAACTGAGGACACGGCATTCCAAGGAAATACGAAAGGGAAAACAAGGCAAATCAAGCCAACTTGAGAACGAGTTACTGACCAACTTCAATGCTACTTCATCTGCAGGGATAAGCTACTGCTAGTGCAGGATGGGCTAGCTACAATTGTAATGGTCACTTCAGATGTCTGTCTTTATCACCATATTGTGAAACTCTGGAGGACAGGGATTGGTCTGGCTAAGCTCAAGGACCCCAGGGGCCAGTACACGGCCACGTCTACAGCATGGGCACAGTGAATGCTATGAACTGAACAAACTGTATCTTTTGGCCTCTGCCTTGGCAATGTCTATAGTGTTCAAACTCAGATTATGGTCAATGCCACAATGCAGAGCACACTTTCTTCTGTTCCCCTTCCCTTTCTCTAGAACACCAATTGCATGGGAATTGAGCTAGCTGAACAGGAATTCTGTCAGGTTTGCCAAATAAAGGCTGAGGGGGGCCAATTGGGGAACATTGAAAGAAAATGTGACCTGATAATAAAAGTCTTCATTTAGCGTAGGATCTCAGACACAACTTCAAATTCCATGAACAATGCTGCCAAACCGGCTGTGCCAGGGGCACCATGCTGAATGGCACAACATGAGTTGGGGCTCCTTGGAAAGCTGCTCAGCACAGCAAACTGGAAGGAGCTCTCCCAGGCCTCCCCCACCCAGAAGAAACCATGACCTGTGACACCAGGGGACATGTGTGTGAGAATGGAGGGCAGACTGGAATCCATCAGCATGAAGATTGTAACAATGATCCCACATATGTCCAAGAAAAGGAAAGATTTAATTACCTTGATGTGTCTAAGCTGTAAATCTTCTTCCCCATAGTCTTTAGCCTCCCCATCTTCTTCTATGTGATTGAGAGAGAGTTTGGGGATTTTTATTTTCTTCTGCATCACGCTATTTTCAAGATCAGATTTGTCTTCTAAAATGCATATGAAGAGAACAAGATAGATTATAAATCAAAATAATCAAATGCCCAGGCCCTCAAATGCTAGAAATTGACTGAGGCCAGACCAGTAAAAAAGCAAACACAGAAAAATGTGATTTCCTCTTCCATGTAGGGATAAGGCAATCCAACATGAGTACCAAAGGTATCATGACCACTCAGAGTGTTGAAATCGTATCTGACGTATTTGCTTAGAGAAGCTTCTGAGTATATATATTTTTTATTAGGAAAAAAGATATATTTATTTATATCGAAGGCAGAATGAGAGAGAGAAAGAGAGAGAGAGAGAGAGAGAGAGAGACAGAGACAGAGAGAGAGACAGAGAGAAAGGAGATAGATCTTCCATATACCAGTTCATTCCCCAGATGGTCACAAAGGCCAGGACTGGGCCAGGCTGAAGCCAGGATCCAGGAGTTTCATCTGTGTATCCAACTTGGGTTGTGAATATGTCCCAAGTACTTGGGACAGGCATTCAAATGTGATGCCAGAGTTGCAGGCAGTATCTTTTCCTGCTTTAAGTACATGTTAACTATCTGTGAATACAGTCAAATGCTGCATCTGCCCAAATGGATTTAGGGATGGTGCTCTAATTTGCTACAAGTGGAGTTCTAGGATCAGAGACCCCAGTGTGAACCTCGGGTATCCAGCAGTAGCCTGGGAAGAGGTGGCCAGGGCCTCAGGGTACTGATCCAGGTTGCTTCTCCATACCAGCAAATGTGGGGATGCCAACTACATTCATCCAAGTCACTGAATAGTACCCAGTACACATTGGGCACTCGTGAGTGGGAGTTTATAATTGTAGTTATCAGTATGCTCTGAATCATCTTATTCTTGCAGGTCTTAGGTGAATAAAGTTTAATTAAAAAGACAAAGGAAAGACTTCAGGTATGGAATATAAAGCAACTGCCCAGAAAAAAAAAATGATGTGATCTTGTTAACAACCTCGCACTGATGAATATGACCTTTCCCACTGAGCAGAGGAGCAATTCTTGGGATTTATTTTCCAAAGAACAGCCTGTTCTTGTTTTCTCTGTGCCTATTAAATCCAATGAGTTAAGCATGAACAATATCACAGACTTCAGTCTTCATCACTGTTGACTCTAAAACTAGAAGGGCTAAAATGTACAACTTGAAGAAAGTGCTTCAGATGAAACTACCCCGAAATGGTGTACATGTGTGCTTGTGCACGTACATGTGAAAAAGGCAAACAGAGAGAGGAATACAGAAGAAGAGGTAGTGTTAGAACTTGTAGAAGTGCTTAAAGGAAAATTCCTGAGCTATTCTTTAGTTTGACAAGTTCAAGGGCAAACATTAGAGATGTAGATCTTGGCTAGGCTCTGGGAACCCAGAAAACACACACACACACACACACACACACACACACACACACACAGAGGAAAAGATAAGCCATGGCTTCCAACGTTAACTTTGAATAAAGGAGAGGTAAATAGGGAGCAAATGGAATCCCTTCAGTTAGTGTAACCATGGAAGGCTTTTAAGAAAAGTTGGCACTTGAACTGTACTTCTTTTTGTCAGCTTTTCCTTAAAATTTTTATAGACTTAGCTCAGCTAATAGAGGAATAGCTTTTTTTTCTTTAATAATGTCTTTTTCTTTGATTGAAAAGCAGATATAGGTGCCGGAAGGAGGAGGGGGCGGGGAGAGAGAGAGTACTCTTTCATCTGTTGGTTCACTCCCCCAAAGAGTTGCAATGGCTGGGGCTGGTGCAGTCCAAATGTAAGAGCCAGGAGCTTCTTCCAGGTCTTTCATATGGGTGCAGGGACTTGTGCCTGCATTCCCCGGTGCATCAGCAGAGAGCTGGATTGGAAGTGGAGCAGCTGGGATATGAACCAGCACCCATTTGGAACACCAGCACTGAGGGTGGCAGCTTAACTCTCTACACCCTAACACACTACACCATGGTGCTGACCCCCAAGTTTCTTATTTGCTGGGGTGCCCTGGAGAAAACTGCTTCAATTCTTTTAGCTTATTTCTTATTTTATGACTGGAAATAAATTATTCCTATTTACATTGCCAGACTAATATGTAGATGATCAACTTGAACACAATAAATGGCACTTGAACAGTAGGTGCTCACAAAAGCATGGTCATTATTAAGAATAATAAAAATGTGGAAGACACAAACAGAAGGTGGGGAGAACAGAAGCTATAACAAGGAGGTTCAGAAAATATTTAGACTGAGGAGTTGGAAAAAAAGGCTCAGCTACGGGCTGAAGGAAGAGGTTGAGAAATGAAGATGAGGTGGTTGAGGCTACAGAATAAATGGTCTCACATGCCAAGCGTAACAAGAGTTGAGGTTAAGTCTGCAGGTGTGGAGAGTGAAATAGCCTGGATTCTAAGTCAAGTTCTGCCAGTTCATAGGGTGACTGGTCTGGAAGACTGTTATGTCATTCAGTGCCTTTTTTTCTCTTTCTGTAGAAATAGAGCCTAGTACACCTTAAGTGGGGGATCAAATCAGCTTGAAAACAACAGACAATCGTGCAAGCAAACACACCATGGATGAAAACAACTGAGCAGGAACTGGCTGCTGGCTGCATCTGGGGCAGACTTGATTGAAGTGGAGATCTACCCAGCTGTCTGGCTTGAGATGGGCTGGGGCTACTCGCACTCTGCCTCCAATTCCACTGTCTTCAGACTCCATGCTCTTCAATCTCACTAGAATGCCCTGCCCCGCCAAATTCCTCCTCTGCTTAACAAATCACTCAGCCTCCACTGATCTCTTCTCCTCAAAGGTCCCTTTACACAGTGCGCCTCCCTTTTCTGTAATCGTTTATCTTACTATGTTGCAGTTATCTGCTTATGTCTCCCTTCCCCAACCGCAGCACAAGTAACCCAAGGGCATGGCCCCTACCGCAAGATTAGCCATACGACAGGGACTTAACATCAAGAAATATTTAATGAAAGAATGATGAAATCAGGTTATACCAATTGGCATATGGAAACATGCTCAACATCATCAGTCATTAGGGAAATGCAAATAAAACTAACACAAGATACCACTTTGCATCCACTGGGATGGCTACAATGGAAAACAAGGAACACAGCAAGCGTTGGGGAGGATGTGGAGAAACTGTTACTCTCATACCTTCTGGGCGGGAATGTAAAATAGGGTGGCCACTGTGGAAAGCAGTTTGGCAAGTTCTCAAAAAGTTAAACACAGAGTTACTGCCCACCTCAGTAATTCCACTTGTAGGTGAACAAGGGAACCAAAATTGTATGTACAAATGAACACTCGTACACTAATGCTCACAGCAGTAGTTTTCCTAACAGCCCAAACTCTCTAACCTGATACCCAAGCCAGAAACACACCTGACTCCTGCTCTCCTGCCGGACCACTCTGTCCTCAGGGAGTCTGCACTGAGAGCAGTGACCGTCTTCAGGCACAACAGAAACTAACAGAGCCCAGCTTCAGGGCTTGCCTGGCTTCTGTGTCAATGTAGGTTGAACAGTCCAGCAAGCTCTGAAACAGAGGACTTCAGGAAACAGCCAGAAGCAGGAGGCACCTTGAGGTATACACTTCCTGACCTGAGTCCTGGCTGCCTCTATGCTTGGCCATGGAAATGAACAGCCTTCTTCGAATGCCAACTTCTTCTTAGCTTCATTCTAATGTTCATCAGTATTCTCCTGGACTCATATGCCCTGGGTTAGGGTGCAGGAAGAAATGCCCTCGCTTTCTTTTCTGTAGGCAATGAACATCTACCGAGTCCTTTTTTGGGGCTAAGCATTATGCTAAGCAGTCCTTGTGTGGTGGGCCCTACAACCCACCACATGACTAGAACTCTGACCAGAATACAAGTTCTGACTTCCTGAGAGACACAGGTTCACACTTGGCAAACCTCTGGTCTTCTACGGCTTCCTAAACGTAATTCCCAGCTTAAAGTAGATGAGTCACATTCCTATCTAACCCGCAGAAGACTACTGAACATCGAATGCCATCACAGAGTGTGGAAGAAACAGATGGAAGAAGCAGGCCCACTTCCTAATAAAAACAGTCCTCTCCTTTGAAATCAGCTGATGCTGGTTTGGGATTCTGGCTCTACTCCAACACTGTGCGAAGGAACTTGGACAATCTACTTAAACTGCCCAAATTTGGGTTATTAGTAAAGTGGAGATAACAAATCAGTTTTCAGAGATGTATGTAAAGCACCAAGCACAGGCATCAAGCACAGTGTCTCTCTTACTAGAGCTGTTCAGTTAGACTGAAGGGCTGTTAGGCTCCCATGCTCATTCTGGGTTTGGCTTCCGTCCCACAGCACAGAGAGCCTCTGCAGGTTTGTGACACAAACTGAGACATGATGAAAGAGATGTTTTAGGAAGATGAATGTGCCAGTGGCAAGCAAGATGGATGAGATGTGAGGAGGAGACTGAACATGAGGTGACAAGAAGCTATAACTCTCAACTGGTCACATTAATGAAGGTGAATGGTGGTGCGGATCACCTAAGACAGCAAATACTTCATGTGGCACTTTAATGTGACTTTCTAATATGCTTCCACCTACGAATTGCAGGAAACCACAGAAGAAACTGGCAGTGGATTGGGAATGAAAAAAAAAGCTCTTCATTTGCAATTGCGTTTGCAACTGTTCCCAGTTTGAGACCTATTAATCAGCTTTAGTGTAAACAGAAACAAATGTATGGCCTCTGAAAAGCTTTACTGATTCTGATTCCCCCCACTTACCTTCAGGCAGACAAACTACCAAGGATTTGAGTATTATCTCTCTTCCCCTTTCTAGCTACTAGAATGTCAGTGAATTGCATTTCTTCCTTCAACAAACCCTGACCAAGCACCTACTGAATGCCAGTATCCATGCTAAATTCCTTACAGACATCACTATATTTAATTCCCATAAAAATTCCACTGCAGTAGAACTTGCAGCTCAAAGAAGTGAGGCAGCTTTCCTAAGACATAAATATGGTTGTCAGAGCCAGAATTTCAAATGAAATCTGCTTGACACTTTCATTGGATAATTATCCTATGGAAACAACAGAAACATTATAAAGTTGCTGTAACGTAGTCAACTGAAGGAAGAGGTACAAAATGAACTAAAACATCTAAATGGATGGCTGAGTTGATGTAACTTCCAGTACAGTGGTCCTTCTCCTGAGACTCTGTCCACAGTCTAGAACAATGCAATGAGATCACAAATAGAATTAAACACTATGTTAATAGGTCTTGTGCCAAACTTCTGAAATACAAAGCTTATTAACTCCACCTGGCTCTAACTGAGCCTAAACAGAATTATAAACTATCAAGAGCTTTCTTATGAAAATTGGGCAAAGAGTTGTTCTTTAGAAATATGACAGAAACTGGTGCTTATGTCTAACTGATTAAAGTTATCATTGGGGGAAAATGCAGCACAGTTAAGAAGTAATTGGTGGGGCCCGGCAGTGTGGCCTAGCGGCTAAAGTCCTCTCCTTGAACACGCCAGGATCCCATATGGGCGCCAGTTCTAATCCCGGCAGCTCCACTTCTCATCCAGCTCCCTGCTTGCGGCCTGGGAAAGCAGTCGCATTTGGGGAGGACGTCCCAAATGCTTTGGGATCCTGCACCCGTGTGGGAGACCTGGAGGAGGTTCCTGGCTCCTGGGGAGTGAATCATCGGATGGAAGATCTTCCTCTCTCTCTCTCTCCTCCTCTCTATATATCTGACTTTGTGATAAAAATAAATAAATCTTTTTTTTTTTTAAAGAAGTAATTGGTGTTTGAGGCAGGTGGACAGGGAACCCAATACAAGCTTGACTTCAGAAGTGAAGATGCCTCTGATGACTTTGTGCTTGTTAAAACAGGAGAAAACTCTTTTACACATAATCTGGTTGGATAATTAAAATGACCCAATATCAGAGAGCTTAGTTGGAGGTGGGTTTGTTAGCTAGGATGAAATTCTGAAAAGCTAAATTTAAAATGTTTCACAAAGGTTTATCTTAGTTTATAAGTATCTATATTCAAGTTTAAAGATTTTTGTTTTTCATCCATATAAAACCTTTGTAAAGTCTTATGTTGCATTAAAAAGACATGTCACAGAAAAGACAACACTTTGTATTCTCTGGCCTATGATGTTTATAAAATGCAAGGTGGACAAAATTCTCAAGTTCCAGGAATTGTTTCTAGACAAGAAAACAAATAGTCTCTGCTGTGATGCAGCAGGGAGAAATCAGGGCGCTGTAGGGGGAGAAAGGCGAGTTCACTAATGCACTGGGTGACCGATCATCTTCAGGGGATGCAGGCCTGGTGCTCTCAATAATACACTGGGAGGTTGGTCTTCTCTCGTTTTCTTTAAAACAGACTGTAAGGCTTGAAAATCCCAACAGGTCCTTCTAGCTGTGTGGCAAGCCAGCCACAGACGGCTAGTCTCATTCTCATTTGAACAATATAGGGTAAGAAGTAAGAACTCTTTCCTCCAGGCCTGTCTGAAGAAATGCCCTACTGAGGCCATCCACTGGGGAGAGGGGGGATTGCCAGACAGTTCTCTGAGTTTTCAGTCCCACCGCCTTGTTGTTTCTGGCACAAGGCTGGGGCACAACCAAAATTACAGACTCAGTTAAGCTAGGTCCTTTGTCCAGCTGCCTTTATGTGTTCACTAGGGATGCTACCAAGATGTAAACTGACCCAGTATAGGGTCATTGATGGGTAAAACATGGTGGAAAAAGGGCAAGACTTTCATGATGGGGTCAAGCCCCAGGAGGATTTAGAGAAATACACAGGTTAAATATTTGTTTGCTCCTTACAGGTAAATTGCTCCTTTCCACAAAGAACAGTACTCACAGACAATTAAGCTGTTCTCTTAGCAACTATAAGCTCCCCATAGTTCCTAGCAACTGTCTATATTCCATGACCACCTGCCAGAAACTTCCATGTTACATTGCTAAATAACATAGCTGACAAATGTGTGATTAATATCTGTGATATATACAAGGACCTGGAACTCAAAAAGATCTGAAGCAATCACCCCAAGGTCACTCAGCTTGCAACTAGTAGAGTCACAATCTGAACCCAAACTATTTGGCTTTAAAGTCCTTTCTATTTCATCTACCATTCCTCCTTGGTATTTAAGGAATCTACAAGTCATCTAATCAAACTTTCCTAAAATAAAGGAGCATCCCTTCTAAACTATCCCTAATCTTTTTGCGACTTCCAGGAATGAAAGTGTAGCACCAAGCTATAAGTCTTTTCTGTCAACACTCATCTACTCACTCCATTCTTGCCCCACCATCCACAATGGAGCTTGTTTTCTGGCCCTTATTTTGCTTACTGGATGCCAAAAACATGAGTCCGACCATTCCTCCATGAAGCAAAAAAGTAGAAATTGGAAACTGCCAAAATACCATCCATGTAAACCCTTTTTCCCTGTTATATTAGGATATTTTAAAGATATATTTATTTTATTAGCGGCAGAGAAGGAGAGAGAGAGAGAGAGAAAATTCCCATCTGCTGATTCAGTCCCTAAGTGTCTGCAGCACATCCCATATCAGAGTGTGGGCTCCATAGGCAGCTCTGGTTCCTGTCTACAACCTCCTGCTCACACGCTTAGCTTACCTATCCTGTCTCTCACCAGTGAGCTCTGAGGAAAAGGCAGTTGCTCTGAAATTAAAACAAAACAAAACAAACCCTTCTATCTGGGACCCAAAGACTTTTCTCCTTGCTTGATCTGAAGGACTTCTTTGCTGGTCATCCTTGGATTCTTCCTCCATCTCACTGTTTGTTCCCACTCACTTTCTGGGGTTTTTCCTCAAATGCACCTTGAAACTTTTTGAAAGCTGGTGTTCTAAAGATCCTGCTCTACACACCCCTTTCTTTCTGCACCTTCTCCCACTCTGATGTCACCTGTTCCATAGCTAACAACTTCCCAATTAGTATTGTCATTCTGGAGGGCTCTTCTGACCTTTGGACCCCATGCCCACTTACTCTCCTGGTATCCACAACATGTCCCATACTAAACTCACCATTTCCCCTTTTGCTGTACCTCCCCCACTGCCCCACACAACCCCAGGAGAAAAAAGATCCAGATAATCACATCATTGTCATACACAGGATCATAACCCTTCACTAAGTTTCATGAGTTCTTCTTTAATCCCTCTGTTTCATCACCTCCACCACCTAGGTTACACTGTGGTAGCCTAGTGGCTGAAGTCCTCACCTTGCATGTGCTGGGATCCCATAAGGGCACTGGTTTGTGTCCTGGCTGCCCCACTTCCCATCTAGCTCCCTGCCGGTGGCCAGGGAAAGCAGTAGAGGATGGCCCAAGGTCTTGGGACCCTGTACCTGTGTGAGAGACCCAGAAGAAGCTCCTGGCTTCAGATTGGCTCAGTTTGGGCCATTGGGGAGTAAATCAATGGATGGAAGATCTTTCTTTCTGTATCTCCTCTCTGTAAATTTGACTTTCCAATAAAAATAAATCTTAAAAAAAAAAAAGGATATGCACTGAGAGTGGAAGCCAGTAAGCACTAAGAATTTGGTGGGTGAAAAAAACAGAAAGAAAATCTCAACACCGACTCCTCCAACGTGAGGCTGCTGACCTAATATCACTCAATACTTGCAGAATTTAAACCAACCAAAGGAAACCTGCAGCAGTTATATCTTCCTGGTAACAAGGTTGCATAGAGCTTTTGTTCCTATGGAGCTTGTAAGACAAAGATGTCAGGCATACCTAGAAAGAAAACTGGTTTTGCAGCCGGAAACCTCAATCTGAATTTCACTTTTTTTTTGGGGGGGGGGGCTGTTTTTAAAAACAAACAAAGAACTGTGTGTACTTGAATGAGAAACATCACAGGAAAAAAGCCAGGCTTCCACTCAGGACAGTTCTTTCAATCTGCAGACCAGAACTCTGAAGCACACAACTAACAAATCTGTGGCTCTCTTAATCCTAGCAGACTGAATCGCCAGTGGATAACATTCCAGGAGAATCTGCAAGCAGATGACAGCAGGCAAGTTCCAGTCTTTGCTCCAATGCATATCAGCAGAACATGTCAAAGCCTAAATTAAAAGTTTTTGCTTTTGTTGGCAGTCACCCACTGATGACACGCAACAATCTTTGCATATGAAATAGGCTAGTCCCCTGCTTTGCTTCTAACTTTGTAGAAGTTCCAAGGCATTTCTGGAGCAAGTGATCTATTTGGACTGACAATGCCAAGCTGGGACCTGAGCCCTGAACAAGCTAAAATTACCAACGCAAGAAGAAAGTGGCTTTGGAAGCGATTTCTCCCCAAGTGTGGGGATTCTTACAGTCAAGGGAGTGATAAGGAATGTTGACTTCTTCCAGATAAACAAAGTTGAATGAAACCCCAAAATCCTGCTGCAGGTTTCGGGTTGCATAAACAAGTGGTTGCCACAAATGCTCCTGCCCATCCTCTATGCCTTACTATCCTTTTGCATAAAAATGCACCTGACTTCCTGAAACTCTGTATTAACACAGTTGTCCAATGCTGACCATGCTTGGCACTGTGGGTGCAGAGAAATGGGAGGCAGGCCCTGGTCTAACAGAGTTCACTGCCTGGCACGAAGAGAGGTACACTCAGGAGCAACCAAAATTAAGACACAAGTGCTCAGGCTGATGAGACAGAATAAGCAAGGTGAAAAGAAGGCTGTGAGTATGGGAAGGTCTCAGCTGGAGAAAGCAGAGACATGAGTGGCTCTGAGGCAGGCTTTTCCCAGTTTATTTTGTCTACTGTTCCATTATGGCCCCAGCAGGCTTGACAACAAAAACCTGCACATGTCTGTTTTTCCCACCAGAAGGTGAATTCTGCCTGGGCAGAAGTCCCATGTCAGACAGGGGTGTATGAGTGTGTGTTCACATAATAGCAAGCAAGGCACACCACAGGTTTAGGGGAAGAGGGAAGAGGAGGTGAAGCTGAAGTAAGGTGGAGCTGGGGGGCTGGGACTGATGGTGGGACGTGGCTCTGGGGGGCTGTGAACGCCACACTAAGCAGCTGAGGTTTTATTCAGTAGGGGATAAGGAGCTGTAACAGGTGCTAAAGAGAGTGACTGATTGACTGAGACTGTGTTTTACAAGGTGATCCTGAAAGCAATTTGGAAAATAGAGCAGGGAGATGAGCTGATCAATTGCAAGGCTGCTGTGTTGGTTTAGAGGAGTGAGAAGTGAAGCCGACCTGAATGCAGTCAATGTTAATGGAACTGGAAAAGAAAAGCTTAAAAGAGGAACTTCAAAGCCTTTCTACAACTGGGCCCATCTCTGTGCTTCCTTGGTACTTGGCTTCTCCAATCTACACACTCGCTAAGGATGGTGCTCACTTCTTCCTCATCAACATGGCCCCTGCAGAAACCCATAAATAGCAGTACCCCAAACATAACCCTGTCTCTCCTGGATCATGCTGTCATTTTAACCACAAGACTTCAGGTACAGTGGGACACTGATGTATCCACTTATTACAGCACAGGGACTGTCACATCCTTGTCAGAAGCAGTAAGGGGACATTTGACCTCACAGGCAGTTTAGTGCACCCAAACAACCATAATATAGCATAGATGTTTAGATAGAATGACATGGAATCTTAAGGTTTTTAAGCCTAGAGAAGCCACTTTTGGTCCCCTAAAAATCAAAATTCAATCTTGATCCCTAATAGTGAACCCTTCAAATGGACAGTTCTATTTCACTATCTGCTTGTCAAACAAATGAGTAAGGAGACAACAAAGTGAAAGGTGAGGCAAGCCTTGAATTATGTGGGTCCTCTATGGGAGATGGACACCCTTTGAGTAGATTTCCTTAAGCAAATGGTAACCGACTGGCTAGGGCTGCCTCTGTTGGAGGGAGCTTGATAATTGATGAAAAGCAAGAACAGAACAGATTTGAAAACTCAGTAGCTAACATTGTTCTCCAGCTTGAAAACTTGCCTTGAGCCATAAGCCTTATGAAAAGTGTCATCATTTCCTTCCACTCTTTCTATACCAAGCTGTGCGGCTGATGGGAATACTGACTACTTTAGAAAGAAACTACCAGACATGGCACGGTGGCTTGGTTGGCTAATACTCCCTCTTCAATTGCTGGGATCCCATATAGACACCGGATCGTGTTCCAGCTGCTCCACTTTCCATCCATCTCCCTGCTTGTGGCCTGTAAAAGCAGTAGAAGATGACCCAAAGCCTTGGGACCCTATACCCATGTGGGAGACCTGAAGGAAGCTTCTGGACCCTGGCTTCGAACTGATTCAGTGCCAGTCATTGTGGCAGCTTAGGGAGCGAACCAGCAGACAGAAGACCTTAGTCTCTCCTTCTTTCTGTAAAATCTGCCTTTCCAAGATAAACAAATAAGTAAATAAATTTTTTTAAAAAAAGGAAAAAAGAAAAAAAAGACTGCCAAGCGGGAGCCTGGCACTGGAGGAGCTGTGTTCAAACCATTCATTAGTTGTGTAACTACAGGGAAATCTCTCAGCCTTAATAGTCTCACCCGTAAATCTCAAATCACAACCACACCTACAATGGGCCACACAGAGATGGTGCACAAGCAGGTAAGACTTGCCCAAAAAAGGGGGCGATGTGGTAGTTCCTTGTGCTGCCATTGCAGCTTGTTAAGAAAGGGGCCATTTACTAGGGTCTCACATTTGCTGGAGCTATGGGGTAAGTAAGGCACCACATGCTGCAGTAGCTGGCATTGATATTTCCTGGATATAAGGAGCTTTGTGCAAGCCCAAGAAAAACTAGGAAAGTAACCACTGAAAGCCGAACCGCAGCCCAGATACCCTCTCTGAAACCATGAACTGGCGTTGGATCGATGAACTAACGGCTCCGCACCAACACGAAGCCATTGGTGCTCCTCATCAGAGGCGGCCCCCTCATGCCAGGTGCTACCTGTGTGGGGATGCTGAAATTCAGGAGATGCCAGATGCGCTCCTTGAGACGAGATTGCTGTAAGCAATGCTCTCAGGGCCACCCAGCTGAAGTCAAGATGGCTTTTGAGACACACAGGAGAGTTCTTCCAGGATAAGTGACTTCCCAAGCTCAACCTGTCCTTTTCAAATCAAGTCATGTGACTTTAAGAATTAACCAGCTGACTGCAATTACTAATGTGGCCTGTCCAACCTCAAGCTGTCTGTTTTCAGCTTTCATCTACCAAGGGGGTAGGAGGACACTGCAAGGAGGTGGGAAGAAGTACTTCTCAACTCACTTTGCTCAAACTGACACCACCCTGCTTGTCTCTATCTGTTCTGCCAATTTCCAGATGCTGCCTGGATTTTAAATTTCTTCTTCTTTTTTTTTAATCGCCTCAGAGACTCACCAACACCCCAACTTGAAGGATGAGTAGTCAGTAAGGTTGAAATGCATGCTTCTCAGGCCAAAAGCTAATGCAGTTTCTGAGGACTTGAAGAACAGAGCTGGTGGGGGCTGCCAGCTGCCTAGGAGACCTCTTTGCAGTGCCTGAGTTTGCTGAGTGAATGGGCGGGTAGATGGCTGGACAACCTCTGAAGGAGGAAAACAGCCACCACACACATCACATTCCCTCTCCTAGGACCCTCCAAGTCTGGGGAGGAGATGCAGCTTTAAGAGGCATGCTTTCTTTTCTTGTAGCCAAAAGAAGGGTAGGGTTACCACCTGGTTATGGGGCTCTCAAGGCGCTCCTCTTGGGGAATAATTTCCCAGTCCCTCCCCTAGGCAATTAAAAGCAAGCAAACAAGATAAAACCTAATAAACTACAAACCGTTCCATTCTCTGACACCCATCTCTCCTCGCTCAGATCTTCTGGGTCCTCAGAGGCGCTGCCCTCCACACCCCTTCATTAGCTTGTCAGGAAGGAAGCAAGGAAAGGGCCCCAGGGTGCTCTTCATCAGTCTCCAGTTCTTCCACTAGACTCCTGCAAGCTGAAGTAGTGGCAAGGAATTGGAGCCATGCAGCTGAGCGCTCATGCACTGCTAACTTGCCACAAGACCCTGGGCAAATCACTATGATAGGTGCACTGGCTTCCTCTTTTAGGCTGAACAAGGGGGGAAAAAGCAAAGGAACCCAACACAACAAACACAGAACAAAACCCAGAAAAGTCCCCACACAAGAAAACACTAGCAATGCCTTCATTGCCATTCTCACCTTCGGGGCTCTCTTCCAGGTAGCTGGCAGGTGGATCCTAGGGTACTTCCCAGCAGGTCTCCAAAGGGGAGGAGGACACTTTTCTCTGCGTGTGTGAGCCCAAGCCTCTTAGAACCAGCTTGGGGAGAGACCCAGCCGTGTTCTTTATATGAAGGGAAAAGTGCCTTGGCACAGCAGGAGGAACACATGTGTAGCAGGCTGATGGGCGGGTCTTGTCTTCTCACCTGCTGAACCTAGGGATCCTCATCTGTCTGACAGGAATGAGGTCACCTGTCCTACTTGTGGCTCAGAGTCCTGTGACAGCGCGGATGCCAGGTCTGGTCTTAACCTGATCTAGAAACTCTAGGTTGGTCCCCCATCACACTCAGGGAGCCTTCTGGGAGATTCAGAAAGGGAGTTAAGGCCAAGGGCTGCCAAGGGAGAGGGCAGGATGGTGGCACCCAGTGCCCTGAGGTTCAAGGCCTCCTCCTTGTCCTGCCCAGTGACAGCAGAGCCACGATCAGCCAAGGGACCTAGAGCGACTGAAACTCCTCACTCCAAGGAGATGGCAAGGGTCCTGGAGGCAGAGGGCTGAACACCTTGAGAAACTTGAGACAGAAAGGCAGGAACTGGAAGAGATAGGTAGCCAGAAGGTGAGAGGGAAAAGAAATGCCACTGTAAGCAGGAGGGGAGAAGAAGGGAGAGGAAGGGAAAGTGCCAGAGCAGAGAGAACACAAAGAGGACAGCCCGCAGACAGACTGACAGCGCGGGAGAGTCGCCCAAACCTACAAGACAAAGGGGACCCGCGGGCCTTTTTAACTGGTCTGGCCTCCTGGAGTCACCCGCTTCCCGCACGGCAGTGAAGTCCCCCGGGGCTGGAGTGCGTGCCAGCTCCCCGGGGGGCTCCCAGGCACCCCGGCCCCAGCCCCGGCCCCTCTCGGCCCGCCCGCCCGCTCACCTGCCAGCGCCAGGATCTGGGCCTTGTGCAGCAGCAGCGCGCCCCAGTCGCGGGGAGCACGCGGGGGGCTCTCGGGCCCGGTGCCCAGCTCCTCCGGGCCCCTGTACACGGCGTACACCTTCTGGTTGTCAAAATCCAGCCGCGAGCGGGGGCTGAAGTCGCGCACGCACGACACCGGCAGCGCGTAGCAGACGTTGTCCTCCAGGAACCGCACAAAGGCGTACATGGTGGGCGCCGGGGGGCGGGCCCCGCTCGTGGGCCTGGGCAGCCCGCGGGGCGGGCGGGCGCGGAGCTGGGGAGCCGGCGGGGGGCGCGAGCGGCGCGGCCGGGCTCCCCGCGGGACCCGGGCTCCCCCCACTGTTATTGTTCCCTGAAAGCAGCGCTCTGCCAATCGGCTGCTCTCGCCTGGGCGCGGAGCTGGGAGGGAGGGGGAGGGCGCGCGGGGCGGATGCGGGGGAATCGGGAGCTGCTGCCGCTCCACAGTCAGACCCGAGCAATCAGCGCCGGAGCGCGGGGCGCGCGGAGATCCGGGCGCTGAGCGGGGCAGACGCACCCACCACAGGTCGGCCGCTTGGACAGGTCGCGCGGTGACCGAGCCTGGTGACCCAGCGCCGGAGCGTGTGGGCGAGACGACACACACGGGGTGCTGGGTGCTTGGAATCCCGAGGTGTGAACTTGTGGCAACAAGTTGGGAGTGCGTGTCCTGGAGCCACCGCCCGGGACAGCCCCCCCCACCTTGGTCAGTTCGCAACTCCCTACATCTCCCCCTTCCAGCCCCCCCAAAAACATACTTTTTCTTTTCTTTCTTTTTTTTCCCTCCCCCAGTGCCGGTAAGGAGGGTCGGTCATTTAGAAAGATTTTCCCAGAGCTGCCAAACTAGTTTGGACCACCACGGGGACTTCTGTGGGATTTCCAGTGGGGTCTGCTGGCCCCAACTTGGGCACGACTTGTCAAGTGCCAAGTGGGGGTGACGCCGCTCCCACGCCCTGCCCTCCTGCCTTCCCATCCCTTGGGATGAAGCAGGGAGTGGAGAGGGCTCAGGTGAGACCACACCCTGGTTTAGGGGTTTAGGGCATTGAGGGGCAGAGCAGGTTACTGTGCGCCTTGAAATTAGTAGGCCTTGGCCCTTGGGAGTCTGCAGGGGCTGGAGTGCCCTCAGACAAGCTAGGAGCACAAACCGAGACAGCTGACTGACCTCCGGCCTCTGCCTTCTTTCTTAGGAACCCCAAATTCGCATCAAGATGCTGCACCTCTCAACTCACACAGGAATGCCTCTGAGGCGGCCAGCTGTGAATCAGGTGTGGCTACTCACAGCAGGATGCTTAGCCCAGACCAAGCGCTGGGCAGGAGCTTGGTGAATCTGGGGTGAGGAACAGCAACACATGCAAACCACACATCGCTTTCATGCAGTTAATCTGAGTTTGCTGCAGATGTGCTAGGAGACTGGGTCATCTGCTGGGCCCGGCAGTGAAGAGACGGAACCATACACCTTGCAGTGTCAGTGCATCAGAGCTTGAGTCTCAGCTCTTGATTCTGGTGTTAGGATGAGTTTACTGTGTGGATTCCATGCCTTCCCCATCCTCACATACCCTCTGATCTGCTATGGGGGTAGTATAAACATTTAAGAAAGTAATGACAGTGAGAAGTGTTCTCACACTGGAATGCTGAATGGAGGAGGCAGATTCAGTTAAAAGCTATACTTTCTAAAAGTTAATTTTACTGGATTAAACCTGTACAGATGAAGAGTAAGTGTGCCAAAATGTTGGTCGTGATTCCCTTGGCTGTTTAGTAGTGGCGCATACTTTTATTTGCCCTATATTCTTTATACTTATATTCTTGGTCCTAATTCTTATAATGAAGTAATAGCTTTTTAATTTTAAAAATTGAACTTTATAAAACGAATCACTGTGTTCATGTTTCAGATCGGCATTCATGAAGCAGATAAGCCCAACCCCCAAAGTATTTCACTGTGGTTTTGTCAGTACATTGTACAGGTGAATCCCATAACTTAGACGCAATTGTACAGTATCATGTTCCTTTAAACTAATCCATACCAGCCAGACGTGACTCCTAGGTTGTGCTGCTGCAGATATGTGTGCTAAACTGACCCACAGGCTTGTGGGAAAAAAAAAAAGAGTAAACACCTTGAGTTGTTTCGTGATTATGATGTCTTTGGACTGGTCTTCGATGAGTTTTCATTTTGAGAATACATTCCTAAGGCATTCAGGGAGAAGTAATGTGAAGGAAGATTTCTGATCATGTACAAGATGGGTCATGCCGAGTTGGCTGTGTTTAAGGAAATCCAGGGTATGTTTGCAAAATTCTGTCGGGTAACATCACGAGCAACTTTTCTTCATCTCAGTTGGAGGGGTCCCAAAATATATGACGAGTCTCAACTCTCATTGCCTTCCTGGACACATAAACCCTCTGACCTTTCCAAGGTAACGTGTTTTAGCAGGTTTCCAGTCATGGTGCTTGCTTTGCCTTCATTCTGGGGACTCCTTTGTCCTTAAGAGCCTGGTGACCTCAACTCACCGGGAAACCAGCTCCCCTATGTCCTCTATGAAGCATTCCCAGTCACTCACAGTCCTCAGGCCCCGGCCAACTCTTTCTACTATTTGTTCCAGCATCTTTTGTCTTTCCTCACCTGAACCAAAGCTCTTTGAGGGGAGACAAAGGCTGAGTAATTTCAGCATCCCAGGTCCCTCGCACTGGGCTGGGAAGTCAATGTTTACAGAACAAATGTGTTAAAGAAAGACACAAAGACAGCATGAATAACTAACCTCTTGCATGATGTTTCTTGAAAAGCCTATTGCTCCTTTTTAGAGTTGGAGCTGAATCCTGACTCTGTCTTTCCCACTCCCAGTGACCAAAGGGCAAAAACACTGATTCCACTCTGTTTTGGAGACAGGGATATTCGCAAGTATCTTAAATGTCATGGCATCCTCAGGTTCAAATTCACTACCCAAGTCACTGTAAAACACTTTTCAAAAGGGGTGGGCCTTTTAAAAAGAACCCCCCAAAGAAGAAAAGAACACCAGCTACAGGATGCTGAGAGACACTCCTGGACAGCACTGGGAGATACCCAGTTTCTGCTTCTTCTGTGACTCGCATTCAGAGTACCAACAGCTCAGTGAAGAACCTACTGTGTGCCGCCCTCTGCCTCCCCTATTGTAGTGAAAAGGGTGCCAGAGTATTTCTTCCTTGACTATCAGACCATGGTTCCAGGCTTTATATGTACCAGAAACTCGAGATGCAAATGATTCATTGACTGACAAGAAAAGGTAATCCCAAAATACAGATTTCAGACTTCAAGAAGCAATCAAAAAGATCAAGTTCAACCAAATCATGATGAACTCCCCTCCTCAATATTCCTGCCAGATGGTCTTCACAACTGTCTTGACACAGGTCTAATGTCAGGAAGTTTCCTGCCACCCCTTAATTTTTCAACACCACCATCAGAAAGTTCTTTACCAGCATGGAAGCAGAATGTTACCCACTTCACTTCCTTTACCCGTCTCTTCTCATATAACCTGGTCTTGGTGATGATAATTATGATAACTACTTTTCCTGTAAAGCTTGCTCTAAACCATACATGCCAGACATGGCGTATACCTGTTCCCAGTTAATTTTACACAAAACCCATGACAGGCTTGAGATAAGTGAGACTTGTGGCAAAACAGTTTGTCTCTGGGAAAGGAGTTGTGGTCATATTTGCTGTTTAGTTCAGTTTGAAATAACATTACAGAAGGACTGGAGAGGAGGCACGCCTGGGGAGGAAGCCCCAAGGAGACTGACTCTCCTGTGTCACCCCTCCGATCTCTTCTTTCTGTTGGCCAAATGTACTTTGCTTCTCATCCAAGTCATTTTAATGGAGCAGAAAATGTACACATCTGGGGCAGCTTTGCAACTGTGTCTCTGTTATGCTGTCCTGTTGAGTTTCTCAGAGCCTGGATTTCGTGTCAAGCTCCTTCGGTTTAGCCAGCTGAGGCGTGTTCAGTGGCAGCAGCAGGACTTATGTTTCATATTACAGCATGGAATTCTCAGTGTACTTTGCAAAACTATTTTAAGGAGACCTGGGTTCTGTAAATTTTTAAAGCAACTGGAGCGTGTCTTTTTCAACCTCTCTGCTAATGATTGACCACATTTTTTCATGATTTTGCCTTTTTTCCTGTGATGTTTGATTTGCCTTTTCAAGTGTACTTTTTACATTTTTTAAGACTTTGGAGTAGTTTTGAGTTCAGGGCAAAATTAACAGGAAAGCACCAAAATTTCCAGCCCACCACTTACCTTTCCCTCCCACCACCCCAAGCATGACTCCCCTTTGTCAACACCCCCTTCTGGAGTGGCAGCTTTGTTATAACTGATGATCCTACTTGTCATACTCTCCCAAAGTACTTCACTTACATTAGGTGTTGTACTTTCAATAGGTCTAGTTAAGTGTGTAATGACATATATCCACCATGTTAGAGCCATACATTATGAAATCACAGAATATCTTCACTATCCAAAAAGCTCTGTGCTCTCTGTTCGGCCATCGCCATCAGCTCCAATTCCTGGCAAGATACCATTGATCTTTTTACAGTCTCCAACTCACCGAGTCTAAGTTTTCTTACCTGTGAGGGTTTGTAAGCATCACGGAAAAGTTATCTGTCCATCATGGTCAACTGCAGAATTCAAAATTATTCCACTCTTAGGTTCTATCCTCTGTGGTCTATCTGGTGGAGCCCTGACCTGTGAGTGTGTTTAAATTCCCAGATTATTTTAGCATCAGACAAAGCTGAGCACCTCAGAGTTAGAAGACCTTAACTAACTAAATAAATAACTCAGAGAAGATTTTAAGGTATTCTAGCTTAGGCACACAGGAAATTCTCAGCAAGTCATAAATGTTGTTTTCGGGTAAGATATACCAAGGCTTTGAAATGTCTGTATAACCCTGGGCAAATAATTTAACCCCTCTGAGTTTCTTCATCTGAAAATGGCAATGCCATTATGGCAGTGCACTGTAGTCATATGCCCTGGATCAAAGTCAGGATCCAACAAGGAAAGCCTACACTCACTAGTGGTGCGGCACTGAGCTAGTTTATCATTTCTTTCCAAGTGCCACATTTTTTCATCAGAATATTAGTACAAACCCATAGGGTTGATAAAAGTATGAAAATAACTGATCCATATAAAGTACTTGGTATACTGCCTGACACATGGTGAAGCCTCCAAACATTGTAGTTGCTATTAGTGTTTTATTATAACTGGTAATATAATTACTATCACAAGAGCACTTATCATGTTTGGACATAGAGGAAGGAGCCCAGTGAGTTTCTGTTGAAGCATATTGAATAAGGTAAGCTGAACAATGCTGTTTATTACCCCTAAAGCATCTCAGGATGCTTTCATCCTAGTGCTATCTCCTTTAACACAGAGTCTGTGGCCACAGATCAGTCTCCAAAGAAGCTATCATATCTCAAATGCTCAAGAGTCCCTGGGGTTGTCAGCCTCATCTGAATCTGCAGTCCACATTTCCAAAATACTGTGCTTTGGGCCATTCACCCCCCTCAAATGGACTTTTTTCTCAGTATATTCTTAAAGGAATTTAAAAAAAACTTTTATGCTTTTGATAACATGTAAAATGCAAAAGCATTCACAGCAACCTGACATGTTTGTGAATGTACATCTTAGCTTGAGGTTCAAATGAAATTTAACCAAACTGAAGTTTGACAGTCAGATTTCAGCTATGGTATGAGCTCATTGGGGGTCCCATGTGGGAGTTTTGATTGCAAAGACAATCTGAGTCTGCACTTTACTCTAGCACTATAGAACCTATAAGCCCCACACATTCACGTAATGCCGCCGCAGCAGTTAAGGATAGAAAGAAGTTCTGAAAAGGAGAGGTTATTACAAGGAAATGATATTTGAATTGGTTTTGAAAAGGAAACAACAAAAAAGTGGGTTACCTTTTAAAAAAACACAGATGCCTTGATTATGAATTTCAATGAGACAGCTGGTGTGGGAAATGGCCTCAAGTTCCCCTTATTAGCTCTCCTGTAATTTTTCAGGTGAAATGTTACTTCTTCAGAAAAGTCCTCTCCAACTTGGTACTCCCATCCCCCGTCCACAGACTTGCTCGGGGCCCTATTACATGCTTCTTACAGGTTTCTTTATGGACTCTACCATCGTGTATCATTACATTTATTCCATGTTGTATTGTCTCTGCCACTAGACCAAAAACTCCACAACAGAAGGGACCCCCAACTGCTTTCCTCACTAGTGTAGATTAGCTCCTCGCCTGGCACATGGGAAACTATGCAAACACTGAGTGAATGCACCTCTGAGACATAGTTCCTAGAACAGTCTCCCCGGGCAAGGCTCTTGAGTGCTCTTTTCATCCTTGAGTCTCACTGTTCTCTCCTGAGTATCTGTTTCTGTGCAGTCACAGTATCTTACTCACTCTCCGGCCCCAAACCAACAAAAGCCTGTCTCCACTGCTTCCCTGAGCACTACTAGATGTTTGGAAATTTTCACATTACTGAGAGGTAACAAATTGAGAATAATCATAGAAAAACGCACACCTCCAGCTGACAATCACATATATGCTAATGCCAACAATAACACAATAGTATTGAGAGTCTCATTGACACAGTCCCTGGGTCTGTCAGAAACAGATTGATTATTCTGCTTTCTCCTTCGAGGCTAGTGTGTTTTCTGCCTTGCAGTTGGCTGGAAGTCACTGGCTCTGTGACCCTCCCCACAACCCATGGCAATTTCTGCCTTTGTCTTGCGTCTTCTGGTGATTTCAGCATTATTTGGGAGATGATGGGGCAAACTTTCCACACATCAGTTCTCTGCTCATGATGAGCTGATCCTGTGCCTACAAAATGCTGGCTCCTCACTGGTCCTTTTTTGGCCAGAGCACTGGCACCCTACATCTGCTCATCCCCAGGCTTCTGTTTGGTAATCTTAGGCTGCTGTAATGGGTGAAAAACACATAAGGGAACCTTCATGTAGTATTCAGCAAACCATGTACTCGTGTTTTTCCCAAGAATGTCTCTTAACTATACCAGAAATTCAAAAGCCAAAGAAAAAAGTGCAGAACTAACAATTATTGATTTGGGACTATACTGGTTGCTTTACCTATTTGTTACCTATTTACCTCCATTTTTTTTTAAATGAGGAGGCTCAGTCTTAGAGAGGTAGAAGTTATTTATAGTCTGGAGAAGACTTGAACCTGGATTTCTTTAATTCAGTTGCTGGGTTTTGATGGTTGCTTTGAAATAGGCCTGGCCTCAAGCATTTCCAAAGGTGACAAGCAGCTGAACTGTCTGTGTAATTTAATCTTTACTCCCTTAGGCTTAAATCCATACCTAGAAACGTGAGAAATAGATCTTATGCGAAATGTATTTCTTGGCCTAAGAATTCATAACTTGGGTAACTAATAATTCTATGAATGTTGTTTCAGATTTGACTATATTGCCATGGTCTGTAACGCCAGAAACACAGAATTGTTCAGTTTTCTGAAGTTCTCAACTTATCAGCAGATTTCTACTCTCTTAGAATCTTTGTTGATGACCAACGACTTAGAACCTGTTGTGAGTCACCTGTTTTGGTAGAGTTAGTTGGAAGCATCACTGAACACACACACACACACACACACACACACACAAAGAAGAAGCTCAGAAAGCTCCAGTTGGGGTTATCTCTGTGAGAAGTATGAACCCCCCATGCCTCCCTCATGGCCTACAGAAGGATTTTCTTACTTAGCTATTGATTGGAGAAATAAAAGTAAGAATATACATGCAAGCTGTGAACTCATGAAATGCTTGCCTTTTCCCAGACTGTACCTATATTTTTTGGTTAGTATTAATGACAATTTGGGGGTGCAGGCAGGCACTTTGACCTGGTAGTTAAGATGTCACTGCTTGGGATCTCCATATCCCATAATCCTGAGTCCTGGCTCCACGCTTCATTCCAATTTCCAGCTAATACACAGTCTGCAATGATTCAAGTAATTAGGTCCCTTCCACCCATCTGGGAGACCCAGACTGAATTCCTGGCTCCTGGATTTTGCCTGACCCAGTCCTCTCTGTTGTCTTTCAATCAATCAATCAATCAATCAATCAAAAAGTCCTAAGTGATAACTACTATTATTTTTATCTCTTGTTAAATCTTAGGAAAGCAAGGAATAGAGATGTTAGGTAATTAGTCCAAGGCCACATGGGAGTAAATGGTGAAGCCAGGATTCAAATCTAGGCTGTTTAACTCTGGATTCCCAATTGTGGATTTTTTATTCCAATTATTGCTTCCTAAGAGTCCACCTCTTGTTTCCTTGAGGGAATATGTACCCTTTTGTACCTCAGAGGGCCATAGGCTTCTTCTTCAGGCATGGTCAAACTATCTTCACTGATCTAGGGGAGCGCTGGCAGAAATTTGACTTTCCCCAACCACCCTGAAATTCTTTGATGGTTCACCCTGTGGTGGTGAGTGTGAATCTACCAGATGCAATCTTGTGTATAGGGATGACTCTCTTGTATTTATTCCAAAACACTTTATTTAGCAGCATAAAGGGTCACCTGTTAATGCTATCCAAAATTAAACTGTTATTGACTTCCAATTGTTTACATTATGATTGGGAAATGACTCATATACACAACATACATCACATTTTCTTTTGAAAAAGGCCCCAGGTGCTTCCTTCTCCCCTTCTTTCCTGATCTTCACCACCTCTACCCTGTTCCTGCCCCGTCAGAATAAACCTCCTAAGATATCAAACAAAAAAAAAAAAAAAAAGAAAGAAAAGAAAGTTGCTTTCAATTTATTCTTTTAGTGCTTAAGGTGGATGTTCTGGGCTGCAGACTATGAGAACTCTGCATCCCTTCTTATTATTGGGCGCATCTTTATCATAATAGAAAATAGTTGGCAAGATAGAGGAAGAAGAAATGGTCAGTTAAGGGTGAGGCAATTTTTTTTCTAAAGCATAGGGATGGGCCCGGCGGCGTGGCCTAGCGGCTAAAGTCCTCTCCTTGAAAGCCCCGGGATCCCATATGGGCGCCGGTTCTAATCCCGGCAGCTCCACTTCCCATCCAGCTCCCTGCTTGTGGCCTGGGAAGGCAGTCGAAGACGGCCCAAAGCTTTGGGACCCTGCACCCGAGTGGCAGACCTGGAAGAGGTTCCTGGTTCCTGGCTTCGGATCGGCACAGCACCCTCCCGTTGCGGCTCACTTGGGGAGTGAAACATCGGATGGAAGATCTTCTTCTCTGTCTCTCCTCCTCTCTGTATATCCGGCTTTCCAATAATAATAATAAAAAATCTTTAAAGCATAGGGATGGACAGGAGAGATATGCACACACTGATATGTCAGATTCTCGATAAAGTGGCCATGGGCACAGTTACCCCAGTTGGTAGGCGGCACAGTACCTGGCAAGAGCTCTAGCTCCCACCCTGCTAACATGTGCTGCGCATTGCTAGGCCACCAGATAGTCTCTGACTGTTCAATTCTATGACCCACACTGGAGAAGTAGCATGGCACAGAAGAGGTACAAGGCAATGTAAAAAGTGAAAAGTACACAGACTTCAGATTCATATTTGGATTCATATCTGGATTCAATTAATTCAATTACTGTTTCATCACCAAAGTTCTATAGGATGTACCTGTCTGACTTCAAAATTTTTCAGATGTCACATAACATCTTACACGGCTAGCCTGGAGTCCACTGACACAACGTTTGCAAAGTGCCTGGCAGGCACAGTGCCTTTCCCACACGTTTCGAAAACATTCAGTTGCCCTTTTCATTCTCTTCTGAGAACGTCTCTATTCTTCTTCCTCTTTGCCAGAAGGTAGGATCCCGACAAGGATAGGCCCCTGGGACTCTCCTAATTTTGGATCAAGTATCCTTTCCCCTCTTTCCCCATTGTTCCTTCCTGGCCAATGGGGGCAGTTGTGGCTTGTGTAAGAAGGTTGGGCTCTCACTAGTATCTATACTTTCATCTTATGAAGTTTTGGGACTTAAGCTAAGTTTTGGGTTTCATTGTCTGCTTTTAAAGTCACATGTTGATTTCATATATTTAAAACATGCTTGGTGAAACACAGTGTTCTCAATCATTAAAAAAGAAAAAAAAACATGACTATGTATTGCCCCTCTGTTTCCATTTCTGCATTCTCTCATCTTCTCACCCGAAATTTTCTGATGCTTGCTTATGTGCTAACTCCTCTGAGACACTATCTGTGAGAATTTGGGCATGATTCTGAACTCTGCTAATAATGTCTTATGCTGTCACTCATTTATTTGTTACTGAACTATTTGGTGGGGCTTCATTCTGTGTAAGACTCTCTACATAATATGTGGGCTATAGTAGAGAACCAGGCCGAATTATAGTGTGATTACCCATAAAGTGAAAAACTTATAGACTTATAGACTGATTACCTATAAAATGAAAAAATAAAACTTGCTTCAAAATGAGATGTGTAGATGAAATAAATGTCTATAAAAGAAAATAAATGGCAAAAAAGAGGAATAAAAAGTCCTTGAGTCACTTACTCTACTCCTGGTAATGCTGAATGCTTGATGATGTATAATCTTTGTAATAACCTTGGCAAATCTGATGGTATGTTGGAGCTTTCAATTGACTGGGATGATACTCTGCTGGCTCTGTCTTCAGACCAGAGAGGGTATACCTAAGAAGCCGTTGAATTTGACTGGACAATAAGATGCTGGACTCTATGTTTGGTATATGCTTACAATGGGGGAATCTCAACTGAACTTGAGCTGTGGTTATGCAACAAGGTGGAGGAATCCACCATGGTGGGAGGGTTTGGGGAGGGGTGGGGAGAACCCAAGTACCTATGTAACTATGTCACATAATACAATGTAATTAATGAAGTAAAAATAATAAATAATAAAAAAATAACCTTGGCAAATCATTTTTTAAATTTTCTTTAATCTGAAAGGTATAGTTGCACATAGAGAGAGAGAGAGAGAGAGAGAGCGAGAGAGAGAGAGAGAGAGAGCGAGAGAGAGAGAGAGTAGTTCACTCTCCAAATGGCCGCAACAGCTATAGTTGGGCTGGTTCGAAGCTAGGACTTAGGAGCTTCTTCTGGGTTTCTCACATGGGTGCAAGGGTCCAAAGACTTGGGCCATCCTCCACTTCTTTCCCAGGCCATCAGGAGGGAGCTGGATTGGAAGTGGAGCAGGCAGGACTCGAACCATTGTGAATATGGGATGCTGGCACAGCAGACAGACACTTGCTCTGCTACACCATGGCCCTGGCCCTGGCCAGCCATTATTTAAAACCCATAATCTGGGATTTAGGTAAGGAAAGAGAGGGCCTACAGCCCTCACTCAATTCAAACTTGAAGTCCATGTGGTTGCCACTTGACTACATTTTGTCCCTCAATCGCAAACTCAACACTTGTCATTCAGTAGGTATGTTAATTTCCAATACAGATCACATGTAGAATCTGGGAGGCTGTACTCCTCTTGCTGATATATTTCATTGCACCAGTTTTGGGTTAGGTAGAGTAATGGTTACTTGAAGGGAAAAAAAATCAAAATCCTGTTGCCTTATTTCTTAGGAACTTTGTGGTCCTCTGGCAGCCAGAAGTCACCATCTCAGGAGGCAGCTGGGACTCTTGGCAAAAGGACCATTCTCTTTCTCAAGCCAAAATCCATCTCTGTTGCTATGACCCTTAAGGAAGAAATATTCTTTCTCCCCTTGACTCTTAGCACTCCCCAGGTGGAGGCAGACCTCAACTGCACAACACCGAATTACGTTTTTTTCCACTTGAGATGCTCAATGTGTCTATCCAAGGATAGGAGAGTCTGCCAGAAAATCTTCACTTAGGGCCTGCACTTTTTCAAGGAGCTGAAAACAGAGTAAGAAGTGAAATCATTGTGCTTATACTTTGCAACGGGGCTGAAAAACTGCCCCCAAGTTAAACAGTCTTGATCTATACACTCTTTTTCTCTTCCATGATTCTGAACAAGCAGGAGCGCAAAGCAGATTTTCCAGCCTAGCAGTTGAAGGCTGGCCATGAGTGCTTTAAGGTCATAAGCAAATACTTCTGATTAGTACCAAGAACAAGAAGGGCTATGCCAGGGATAACTTGTTAGCATTGAGGAGACTTGTGAGTGTTCCCAGATTGAAAAGACAGCGAAGGAGCAAAGTAGAGCCTTGCATAAAAAAAAAAAGAGGGGGGGAAGGTGGGAAAAAAAACAACTTTTCCTTGGCATAGAAAAATTTCATCCTGAAGTTCTTTTTTTGCCCCCATACTCTTGGCAATGTAACAAACACCTTAAAATAGTTATGAAACAGAAACAGATTCTATAGAAGCAGAAAACCAAGATGAGTGAATTCAGAGAACTTATAGCCCGGACTTCTCATTCTAGAAATGATGAAAAGAAGGCCAGAGGGTCAATGAATCACCCCAAGTCAGAATTTGTTATTGACCAAATCTGCACTGGAGGCCTGCTTCTAGTGGGCCTTTTCTCTGTCCTACACTGCATGCTTTCTCTTGATTACAGAAAAGACTTCAGTAAGAGGTGATCTCATTCCCAGGGTTTTAGCTTACCTAGTCCCAGAGATAGCTACAAGTCGGCATTTCTAAGATTTAACACTGGAAAATGCTCTATTAGCAGGACATAGATGAGCAGGCCTACTCATTCTCTTCTCTCAAGTGTCTCACCTCTTCAGGGTCTCTCCCCAACTATATTTCCATTTCCATGCTTTCCCCTCCCTATGGCCTTCTATGACCCCACCTCATTAAGAGCAATCTTCAACACTGTGGCCAAAGCAAAAACCCAGTTTGTTTTGGGAGCTTGCCCTAAGCATAGCTGAGTTAGCCTGCATTTAGAGGCTTTACTAAAAACAAAAAGAATGTAGCAATCAGAAATCAAACAGACCCAACTAAAAATGACAGCTCGGCATCCTTTCAGATGTACAGAACTAAGCCCGTCATTGACATGCTTGGTTTCCTCATCTGCGGGGTAAAAAACCTCCAGGTCACTGAGTAAGATTCAGTGACAGAGAGCACACAGAAAGCATTTAGCACACGTTTTTGCACACGAGGGGCACTGGTGTTCATAAAACACGAACCAGCTTGATTTACAAAGCACAGGTTTACTGTCAATCATGAGCAAAAACATCTCTTGGGACACCTTCTCTCTGCCAGGTCCTGTAGGAGGTGTTAGCCTGAGGCACTGGTCCTTATCCTGCAGGAAACAACTTTTTCATGGATCCTGGGGACTGAAATGTTTGTGTAAATAATGAATGTCTTCTGATGAGGTATGTGGAAGTTCTATCCCTTAATACAGGTGCATATGACCTTACTTAGAAACAGGGTCTTTGAAGGTATAGTCAAATCAAGATGAGATTGCTGGAGTGAACCATTATCCAATATGAATAATGTCTGTCTAAGGAGAGAAAAGGACTGCTCTAGCCAGAGACACGCCAGGAGTGATTCCTAATGACAAAGGCTGAGGGTGGAGTGATCAACAGCCAGCCGACTAGAGAACACCAGCGTCTCAGTGGCCACCATCAGAAATTCGGATGATGTGAGGGACAGATTTATCTGGAGCTTCATGGGAACAGCTCTGCTGATACCTTCTCTGGGACTTGTGACCTCCAGAACACATTTCCCCACATTTGGGGTTTGTGGCAGGAATCTATTTCAGCTGGAAGTCATAGAAAGGAGCAAATGTTGAATTACAACTTTGAAGTAACAGTTTCCTGAGCTGAGTCTGTTGTATTGACTATGTCAATTTGGTGAAACCAGGAAAGCTTCTTGGGAACCTGGGTGTTGAGGGAGATGGGCCTCAGTAGAAGTAGCTTGTCCAGGAAAAGGATACCTTGCCTGAGGAAGCTACGCGAGGCTTCCCAGAGAGAATAAGACTGACACCTGAAGGATGGCTAGCAACTCAGCAGCTATCAGAGGGTGGGAAGAGGGCAACACCACCTGGGCTACAGAGCCTACAGTGTGAAGAAGCAGACACATGTGAACTAGTTTTAGAATGCTTAGGCACGGCACATGTTTACACTGTGCTGGAGCTTGCTGCTGCTGCTGTCCCTCTGTCCTCGAGACCCTTTGCTTTGCTTTAATAATCCTCAAACTGCTTCTACTCAAAATGTCCCAAGAGAAGCAAGTCCTTCTTTTGTCCCTTGGCTGTACTCCTCATCCATTTGTTCTCTTTTGCCTTTCCCCACTTGGTAAACGGACCCTCGCCCCTACTAAAAGTCACAGGGTTCCTGCAGGCTCAACCCTTGGAAACTCTTTTCATCCTTGATTTACACAATCCTCTCTGAGCTTTACTGTCTATCCTACTGGAGGATCCTTACTTGGCAGAGGCCACCAGCTCCCCAGCTGTGTCCCCAGGCTGCATTCTTTCCAGCCAGGCCTCTCTGCCAGATAATTAATGATCTGTAAACAAATGCTTAATTGCACTGGGGGAGCACATGTTTAAAGAAACTTTGTGATAAAGCAAACATTCCTATTTATAATAAGAGGAACACCTTTCTCACAAATTCTCCTCCATCCTAAACTTAACACAGAATTGGACATTTTTTTTCCCCTTACGTTAAATCTCCAGCTCTTCTGCATTAGGAACCCCCACCCCCATAAAACAGAAGAACAAAACTCTGCCCAAGGGACAGATGGTGTTATCCTGGGGTTTATCTATGTCAAGTGCTTCCTGAAATACCTTGTTTTCTAAGTCTGGTTTCCTTTGGTTCTCAAACTCCATATATGCAGGCACTTAGGGGAGAATGAAAGCTTTGGGGAGAAACAGAAATAAATATAAATCTATTAAGAATCTAATATGTGCCTGGATCTTTCATTTTCTCTCATGAAATTCTTCAGAATGCTAATAACAACTACCCATTGCTAAACAAGTAAGTTGAATATTTTATTTAAGCCGGTAAGAGTTTGTAGGGAAGGACAACTGACATTGAAGGGAGTGTTTGAATGGAATATAATGAGATTATTATCTTTAAGCACATTGTTTTGAACTGGTTATGGTTTCTTGTCAGCCTTAATGCTCCTTTAGAGTGGATATGAAGTTGTCAGCTTGAGACCATGTTTTCTGCCTCACTGTGCGGATTCCCCAAGAATGGGCTGGCCAACTGGACTTGGCACACAGGTGCAGTGGAAATTTTTTGAGGCTGTGCTCTTGTGTTGGGAACGTGGGTTAGGTGCTGTTGGGGGAGAGACTGATCCAGCCACACAGGCCCTTCACAGAGGAAGCACCTTGGCTCTTCTGAAATCGAACCCTCTCTAGGGAGTTCGAAAGGGTGGTTTTTGCACAGTTCTTAATGCCTAGCTGTTTCAGAAAGGGGAAGCACAGCAACATTTTTAGAAAAGCTACTGAGGTGAGACGGAACCCACAGGAACACGCTCGCTGCCTGTTTGTCAGAAGATGCGTGGTGGTCACAGTGTACCTGCCGCCATGGCGGGCCTGTGCGCTGTCCTAGATTGTCAGTCTTTCCGTCTTGGAGAGTCCCTTCCTATCTGCACTTGCACAGGTTCCAATGTTTCCCAGCCTGTAAAAATAACAGCGGCCACCTTAGTCTCCTTACTCATTCTTGCTTCTCTCCTGATTACTCTCTTCTCCTCTCCTCTCTACAAGTAGTGAGCTTGTTGGAAGAAAGTGCGGCACACACTTATTGTCAGCATCTGCTCACCTTTTACCTGCTCAGCTCCACTGCAGTCGGGCATTTGCCTCTGTGCAACCTGCTCTGCCCTCCTGATTCACGGACTTTCTTTGGTCTTTCAGTAGCAGCCCATCTTTTCACACTTAACTTACTTCAAAAACATTTTTTTTCCTCATAAGTAATCTTGGTTGTATTAATTTATGTCTTCAATATTTTCGGTTTCTTTCATGGCTGTTCTTCCTCTATTTCAGCTGTCAGTATGCCTTGGAATTGTGCCTCTGATCTTCTCATCTTCTAAAGACTTCCCTCCTGAGCGCCAGGTACATTTGGATACGGCTGCATCCCAGACACCTGGACTTTAAGTTCTTAAGGGCATTTCAGATATTGCAAATCCATCTTTTCATACCTTTATCTCTAAGCCTGCTTCACAGTCCCACCATTTCTTCCTTAGTAAAGAGTGTCACCATTCACCCAAAAGTAAGAAAATCTGCAAGTCACTCTTCATTCCTCATGTCCACAGACATCACTCCCATGAACATCTCCCAAGTTCATTGATTTATCTTCTTCTCCATGCATCATAGTTCAATTCTTATTTCCCTACTCTTTCCATCCACAGTGCATGAAACCAGAGTGGCATGATCTTACTCAAATGGAAATCTGATCATACTTTGCTTAAAAATTTCCAAAAGTTTTTTTTATCTATCATCTATTTCCAGGGACAGTCTTGTACAGCTGGAGTCCTGTGTGGCCTATCCCCTACCAACTCTCTGGGCTCAACACATGCTATACACGCTTTCATTTTCTTTGCTTCAGCCAAACTGATTGAAACTTCTTCATCTCTTTCTCTTCCTCCTTCCATTCTCCCCACTACCTGTTCTCGTTCTTCTTCTTCTTTAAATTTCTTACTGGGAGAAAATTGTAGTTTCACATACAATTGTCATAGTAACCCACAGGGATCCTATACACCCTTCACTCTGCTTCCCCATAGTGGTAACATCTTGCTTCTATACTACAGTGTTACACTCAGGAAACTGACATCACTATAACTAATTGACTATTCGTATTTCACCAAGTTTACATGTTCCCATTTTGTATATTTGTGTGCACTTAGATCTATGTAATTTATCACATGGATAATTCATGGGAGCACCACCACTGAGACGACAGAATGGTTTCATCACAAAGATCAAACTGGTCTTTATGTAGTTCCTCCAGCGGGCCAGCTTTTGTTTCTAGGTCTTCACACAAGCTATTCTTATTTATAACTTTTTCATTCAAAGCCATCATTGGCACAATTTCTGCTTTTCTTTAGGCCTCAAATTAAACATCAAATTGTCAAAAAGATTTTCTTCTTGTGCTGCCTTTGGTCAGGACCCTTGCTCTCAGCTTCATTTGCACCAGTCTCCTCTTCTGCCATCATGGTAACTTCTCATCTCTGGAAAGACATAACCTTCTTGAAAGCAGAATCTATGAAACTTGTTCACATCTATGTTCTCAACACTGAGTGCAATAGTTACAGAGAATTCCTTAGTTGAAAAAGGTAGGAATAATGAATTAATAAAAACTGATGAGTCTGAGGCCAGAACTGTAGCACAGTAGCCTAAGTTGATGCCTGTGACACTTGCATCCCACAGAATGTCATTTGAAGTTCGGGCTGCTCTGCTTCCAGTAAGCTCCCTGCGAATGCATTTGAGAAAGAAGTGGAGGATGGACCAAGAAATTGAGCCCCTGCCACCCATGTAGGAGACCTGGATGGAGTTCCAGGCTGCTGGCTTTGGTTTGGCTCAGTCCTGGCCATTGTGGTCATTTGGAGAAAGAACAGAAGATTGAAGGTAAGTCATCTCTGCTCCTGTCTCTCTCTTTCTCCTTGTGTAACTCTGCCTCATTAGTATTTCAAAAGTAAAATAAATAAATAAATAAATAAATAAATAAATAAATAAAACAAAATTGAGCTCCACAAGGAGCTCCCATAAGGAGTCATGAAACAGACAATTCTTAAATAGTGAATTGAATTTGTTTCACCTTGGAAAAAAACTCTGGAGGTTTTGGTGATCCTGAATATACATTTTCTTTCCAGGTTCAAAATGTACAGTGTTGGATATATCTGGGACCAAAAGAATCCTTGCATGCTCACTGTTCATGTACCAAGAACCCTTCAGCAATTTGGCAGGCCAGACAAGCAGTGAATATGCTGTGATAATGAGCTAAACATATGATTTTAAAGTTCTAGGTTGAACAATTTGCTCATTTCTAACACTAAAAACTGAGAAATAATCTTGGTCATAGACGAGATACTGATGGTAGCCACACAATGAGTCCTGATCCTGGTCACAGCATGGCAATGATCCTGGCACAGATACTGACACAAGGAAAACAGAACCTAGCATATGTCCTACCATGGGGTGAAACATGTGTAGCCATGCTATGTCCTAAGAAAAGAAAATGGATTACTGAATCTTGAGGAGTTGAAGTTGGAATGGCCCTTTTAAAGGTAGTATGTGCCTTTTTATCACATTGAATAGTGCAGAGTGGACATGCAGTTCACTGAGTGTAGGAATATAACTGTTAACATTTTGTATCTAGCTTTAGATCAAAATTCCTCTTTTCCCACTTCTGAATCCTCTCTGATTTTTCCAAATAGTTCTTTGAGTTAGAAACATGGAAAGATTTACCCCAGCCATCAGCTGTTGCTCTTTAATATTCCTCCCTCTCACTAACCAGTGTGATCTATGTAAAGACCCAAATAGGCCATGCCAATATGTTTCAAAAGCCGTCAGTGGTTTACCATCAACTTCAGAAGGGAGTCCGAGTGACCTGATCCAGCACAGCCCTTTCTCCTCTTTAAATTTATCTCTTGCTTCTTCTTATGTTCTACTTTTCTAAGCCTTAATCTTAAGTTCTAGAGTGTGTCTGCCTAGATTGCTCTACTCAGAGGGACAGCCAAGGCTCTGACCCTTAGTACCAACCCCACACTCCAGGTCCTTGAGAACCTAAGAGGACAGGTTAGAGTGGGCCTGATTCCACCCTTTTCTAACAAAGACAAGGAGTTCAATGGAGGCGAGCAGCATCTCCACACTTGGCTCTGTCTTCTCCCCATTGCTAAGACCTGGTAGTACATGTCCCCTAGTGTGAAGGGCACACTCCCGCTTCTTTCACACAGCCATTGAGAGCATACACATTTGTCCGGTTCACACAGTGGCTGTGAGCTCTCTGGGCAGGGGCTATTATCCAGCACCATCCATCAGTGTTCAGCCCAGGCCTGGCACAGAGAAGGGGCTTGGGAGGGTCAAGGTAAGGAGAAGGGTAATTGTTCAGTGAGCTCAAGCTTTCACCAATCTCCTTCTAATTATAGTAAATGTTCTACCCTTCCTCTACCTCTGATGCCAAACACACTTGGAATCCTCTTGCATTTGGTTTTGGCACCAAAGAAGCAAAGCTATCATGTGCATTTTCTTCTCATTATTTTTCTGGTAATTGATACTAAATCCCTCTGTAAAGAAACACAGTCTGGGGGGGCCCGGCGCAGTAGCCTAGTGGTTAAAGTCCTCGCTTTGCATGCCCCGGGATCCCATATAGGCACCGGTTCTAATCCCGGTGGCCATGCTTCCCATCCAGTTCCCTGCCTGTGGCCCGGGAAAGCAATCAAGGACGGCCCAAAGCTTTGGGACCCTGCACCCACATGGGAGACCCGGAAGAGCTCCTGGCTTCAGATTGGCTCAGCTCCAGCCATTGCAGCCGCTCGGGGAGTGAATCATCGGACGGAAGATCTTCCTCTCTGTCTCTCCTCCTCTGTATATCTCCCTTTCCAATAAAAATAAAATAAATCTTAGAAAAAGAAAGAAACATAGTCCCTTAGCATCTTAAGGAAATTTAGTTAGGGTATGCTGGTTTGCAACAAAGGAATTGTGAAATCCAGAGGAACGTACAGGTCTCTACCAATCCCTACTGTCCCCAGAACCAAACTCCAAGCTGAAATCCTCTGAGGCTATGAAAGAGAAAGTGCTTTGCGGTTAGGTAAAAGTGGGTTAAAAATACTGACTATCTCTCTGCAATGATGCACCTGGGTGACAAACCCTGAGAGTCACCCCAATGCTCTGCCATCTTCCTTGCTTACCCCAGCCAGCTTTCAATACTTTGACTTTGACTGTTTGAATGATTCTTTTCCAGTCTGCCTCAGTTGTAAGCTAGTCTGGTGGTTAAGGCCCCTGGACTCTGGGGCAACATTGTCTGGATTTGAATCTCAGTTTTCTGTTTATTATTTCATTTTGGTTAAATTGCCTTACATCTCAAAGCCTTAGTTTCCTCATCTTTAAAATGAGGATAATAAAATCTTTGGCTTTTAACAAAATTCATTTGAAGAGCGATTCAGTGCTAGCCTAATTCCTGTTCCAGAAAAGGAGCTCACAAACAACAGCTCTGATCATCGTCCCTGATTACCTCTTTGTTGAGGGCATTTCCAGGTGCATCCTGCACATTGCCACACATATTCTCTCTACCCTGCCAACACATGATGGTCCCTGCAAAGTCTCTTCCCTTGTTTCTCTCCTCTGCTTCCCTTTTCTCAGTCCTTTCTTCGTGTGACAGACACAGCATTCTCTCTCGAAGGTGAATGGGAACTATGTGACGTGCCGATGAGAAAGCCTACAATGACATTACACTACTGGGTTATCTCTGGAGGAAGCATGAGCTTCCTAACTTAGCAGGAACCTGACACACCTTCCAACAATCCCAGGCAATTTTACTGCCACAGAGTAGTCTGGTAAAAGCTCCAGTGTTTTACAGGCATTCACTCACTGGTCAGACAGGGACTTATACCCAAGTCTCAGCATGAGTGCAGAGCCTGTCCTCAGTGTGCTGGCACACACTGCTTCTCACCACCAACCCTGACCATCCATAGATGGAAATAACAGGCCTCATCTGGTAATCAGGAAAAGAATGTGCATCAGATGAGAAAGAGGTCTTCCTGGAGGTGTTACAGTGCTGCAGGAGAGATTGCAAACATTATTTAAAAGGGTCTGGTGAGATGAAGTGAGGCTCAAGACTGAGCACCAACAAGTGCTGTGGAGGATCATCTCTTCTGCCACAGCACTGAAGGCCACAGGAAGTTCAGACATTTTGTTCTAGATTTCAGTTACTGTTTAGTGAGAATAGAAGCTCAATTTTAGGTTTCAGAGTTTGCCAGATCCTCCTTGATGGCCAGAGATTAATGACCTTTGATTGGTTGGGAAGTAGAGACCAATTCCTTTTTCTTGAGTTCCTTCTCCCACAGGAATATTATGAGTCTAACTTGCAGTGATGATTCCCGTATGTCCAGTCACTTGCTCATCAACCCTTCTAGACACCTGCAGAGCATAAGACCCTGTGGTGGAGGTGCAGCAAACAGTCACAAAAGATTCAGTGTATATTCAGCAATACTACATGGGCGCTGCCTTGAAAGTGTGGACAAGGGAGAGCTCAGGGAAGTTGCACCAGAAATTATAGATAAGAAAGGATCTGAATGAGAATACTCTATCCAGAGGATGACTTAGGTTTATTCCAGAAGGGGAGTTTGGACTACTGCTTTGTGTTACTGTGAGTGCAGAATAACGTGTTCCTGCTTAGTGATGTAGAGCATTTTTGGCACTTGGGTAGGGTAGCTGAGCAAAAGAATCCATAGTTTGGGGAATCAGAAATGTAGATTCACATCCTGGTGGAGAGTTCCTTAACTGCAGACCATGGGCAATGGCCATCACAACCAGGGATTTCATAGCTGAAGCACCTGACAATCTGTGGGTGGCCTGAAAGAAGAAATGCATTTTCTGGCCCCTATCAGGAGCCCAGTGGAGTAGCACCTGGCTAGTGATTAATTCTGCCATTTACCATCTCTGTGACTGGAAAAATTATACGACCACACTGAGGGGCGGTTGCTTCCTTTGTCTAGAGGAGCAGCTGTGCCTTGCCTCCCTGCTAACTGGTAGCTACTTGTCCCATGCCTTCCATCCCCAAGCTGTATGCCCCATCACCCTGCCACCCCCAGCCATCTGTGAACAGGATAGAATGGTAAGATTCTGTGCAGAGAAAGAATGAAAGAATACTCTCGAAGGGCTGTTTAGTTTTGACATCCCATGCATAAAACAACAGCTAGATTGGACTGTTGCTTAATTCTATCCAAACTGCAAGATAGGCATTTGAATAAGTAATCTAATATATACATTTTTATTCTATTCAATATTCAGGTCATCTCCTGCTTGGAATGAGTATTCAGAATGATGATTGCTTAGAAACACACCATTCCAAATACGTATGAGAGTATTTTTGCAATATTCGGTTCAGCAAGGCTAGGATGGTATGAGATTAGGTTCTGCAAATAATCATATCTTTTACATCTGAGACGCCCACGCACATACCTACTACATGCTTTTCCTCATAACCGTGGAAACGCGAATTCCTGGACATGACTCCTGTGCTAAGTCAATTCCCTTGTGAAGATGGCAGAGCAGAGTAAAGCAATGTGCACCTCTTCTGATGTGAGACCCTGCTACCCAGCCTTCATCATCCAGTAAGCAGTGGTCTGGTCCCTTCTCACACTGGCAGAGATAAGTAACTCACCACTTCTAAAACCACACGATGTAGCTTTGACTTAAAGAAATAGCCATTTGCAGTGAGCCATCTTCCTATGTTTGCATTAGTCCTTGCTCTGCAGTATGTGTCTTCTGTCCTGATAGCTTTTCTGAAGGGAATCCTATGCCCTCTCTCAAGCTGGCCTTTGCCTTAAGCACAATCCCCTTTCCTCAGACACAAACTTGCTGTTCTCCTTTGTCCTAGCACGGGAATATGAAGGGGTCAGCCTGGGAGACACCAGACACAGTGGTGAGCTTTGACTTCTTTTGCCATCTGGTAGGAGAGAAAAAAGGACTTACAGCTACAGAGGTGAAGGAGCTGATGCCCAGGAGGCTTGCCAAGACTTTTCAGAAGGTGGCAAATACCCCTGGGAGAGGGAAATATTTGGATTGCAGCAGCATGAACAGAGAGGGCTACTTACGCAAGCTGCTGCCGGCAACATTACACCTGCCTCAGAAGGTACATGTGTGCGCACATATATGTGGGTATGTGTGTGCAGAAGCTCAAATGCTTTTCTCACACATCCATCAGTGACTGTGTAGTGCCTGTGCAGAGTAGGTTCTTTCTTCACTTGGCTGGTGGCCACATGTCTTCACGATTTGCTCAGGCACTTTCTTCTCTGGGAAGTCTTCTTGAAAACATTCTCTTTGCCTTAACTGTTCCTGCATCCGCCCAGGAGGCTTCAGGTGCTTTCCTTCTGTGTCTGCCCCATTGGACCGTGGCATCTTCTTGAGAGTCCTGACAGATTGCTCTCTGTGCCCCTGTGCCTGGTGCAAGCGTGGGTGCTCTGTGTAACTGGCTATAGAAATGCACTTGAAGAAAGTGACTGAGTCCTATTCCAGGCTTGCAACCTTTTCCCATGTTTGCTTTTCTCTGTGACAGGCTGAGAGGGTGAGGATGAAGTAGAGCAGAACTCCCACAGGGCCCTCGGAGATGGGGACATCCATGGGGGATTAGCTCGGATACGCCAGTGGTATCTGTCTTCTAAACTGAAGGAACCTCTCTGTGAGACACGGAAGTAGGAGGTGGATGGAGCTGTTTCTCCATTCCAAGTATGCTTTGGCCTGACCAATCCCAACCATGATTGTCCCCTGCCTGGCCCCATAGGAGCCATTTCTATAGAGCTGACACTCACATTTTCCTTCTTTCCAGCCAAGTCACAGCTTTTGGATGTTCCCCTTGCAGCTCTGTAGGATTCTTGCACACATCTGCATATCAGAGAGGCAGGGGAAGTTGTCTGGCAGGAGGCCCTGGCTCAGCAGGGGGACTCTCCGTTGTGAAAGGTTCTCTCCCTGTACTTTGCTTGGCCAAGGAACTCAGCCAGAGAGTGTGCTTGGGATCGCTGCTGGGATAAAGCAAACCGTGATAGCTTCATCTCTCCAGAGGCTGTGAAATTCAATGGGCCACTCTAGAGATAAAGAACTGGTGTCTGAGACAATGACACAAAAAGATGAAATGGAAAATGCATTCGTTTACTTATTCAGCAGCAGCTGACAAGCAGAATGACAGTATGTCATATGTAACTAAGTGTTAGGACCTGTTCCACCCCTGGGATCTTCCATTTTCAAAGTCTGAGATGAGCATGGCACCATGGCTCAGCAGCTAAGTCCTTGCCTTGCATGCACCAGGATCCCATATGGGCACCAGTTTGTGTCCCAGTTGTTCTGCTTCTCATCCAACTTCCTGTTTATGGCCTGGGAAAGCAGGAGAGGATGGCCCAAAGCCTTAGGACCCTGCACCCATGTTGGAAACCTGGAATAAGCTCCTGGTTCATGGTTTCGGATTGGCTCAATTTCAGCCATTGCAGCTGCTTGGGGAGTGAAGCAGCAGATGGAATATCTTTCTCTCTCTCTCTCCTTCTCTCTTTAAGTATGCCTTTCCAATAAAGACAAATAAATCTTAAAAAATAATCTGAGACCTTGGGTAAGACCTTCAATCTATTTCAGTATAACTTTCCACACCTTTAAAATGGAATGGTAATGATGCCTGCAGCCTAGGACTAGAGTCAATGGGGTAAACCTCACAAAACTCGTGGCAGAGCATGTGATAGATATTGAATAAACATCAGTTCTTTTTGAACATTTTGCTTACTGGACACCTCTATATGCCAGGCCTAATTATTAGCACCTGAATAGTTTGTCTTATTTATTTCCTACAAAAAATTGAAGATAACTTTTACAACATCTGCTTTGAAGACAAAGTGAGGTATGGAGATATTAGGATACTTCTCAAGCCCACAGAGTTGGAAGGTGCCAAGGGGAAGGAGGTCTACAGTCACTGTGGCTCAGGGTAGAAGAGACAAATTCTTATCCAGAGAGGCTAAGATCACAGCTAGAAGGTTGCACTGGGTTGCTAACCTAAGAGTTTGCATGAAAGGTAAAGAGTGGGTGGGAAGGCCAGTAACAGGAAGGGTAGAAACAAGGCAGTACAGCTTCCATGGAGAGGCCACAGCCGGGGAGTCACATTGAAGGCTGAGACCCTAGTGGAAATGTCAGAGTTGGCTGGCCTTGGTTGGTCACTTCGCTTGCAGCATCAACAGAAGCAGGTAAAATTTCATGGAGGACTGGTGTTGTAGCACCACCTGTGACAACTGTATATTCCACACAGTTGCTAGTTCGAGGCTTGCCTGCCCAGTTCCCTGATAATGCACCTGGGAAAGCAGTGGAATATGGCCCAGGTGCTTGGACCCTGAACCAAAGAGAGAGATCTGGAAGAAGCGCCTGGCTCCAGGGTTCGATCCAGCCCAGTCCCAGCCATTATTATCATTTTTGAAGTGGTTGGAAGATCTCCCTATTTGTTTCTCACTCTCTCACTGTCACTCTACCTTTTAAATAACTAAAAATGTAAATTTTTATTAGACGTTCATGGAAAACAGAATTAAAAGTTAAGCTTTTTCGGATGCAAAACTCAAAATTTTTATGTAGTTTTTCTTTTTTCATAATATGCACTGTCTACTGACTTTTGAAGACTCCTCTCATAAAATCTACATTATAGGATGAATTCAGAACTCAATAAGAAGCTGCACAGAAAGATAGATGCCTGGAGCATGGCAAGTATTCAGCACATACAGCTAAGAAAAACACAGGCTTGTCTTTTGGGAAGATATGGTTCCAGAAAGAGTGAGATCCCCGCATTCATCTTTGAGAAGCAGGGTTCCAGCCTCAGTCTAGACGGCTTCTTCACATGAAGATCCATGGGACTGAAATGACTGAGGACATGCTGTAGCCTTATTTTAGGGGAGGAGGAGGGTGAAAATGATGTGTTTGATACTGAGATAAGTTTTCTAGATCAGCATTATGGGCCCATGCTTGAGCCGCAGGGAGAGACAGACTGCAGGCAGCAGCTGTTTCCAAAAGGATCCTAGACATGTGAATATAGAGCAGGAGAGATGAATGGTTGTCTTCTATCTAGGTAGAAATGAGTATGGTTGCTGAAATTTTTCCTATTCTGATAATTCTCATCACAAACAAGCAGCACTCTTGGTTGGGTTATTGGATTGAGAACTCAAGTGATTATTGTAAATGGGACTCCATCTGTGCCCAGGGGCTGCAATGGCATGGGCAAACATCAGTTATACACTCCTTAGTTATACTTCAAGTCACTCCAGGGCTATTTTCACACTTTGTATCCCTCCTCCACTTAAGATATTCTGTTTATCACTAAGTCCTTTTGTTTTATCTTCTCAGATGTTTTTCAACATCGCTTCCTTCCTATTTCTTTATCTATATTCTGGGCATATGAGCAAGAAGGTTCACCTCTTTAGCCACTGGACAATGGTAGAACAGTCAACTTATGGTTGTTGTTATGTGACATGTGAGAAATGTAAGTAGCTAAAAAAAATACGGACTGTTCCCTTAAAGATGTCATCTGAAGACTCTTCAAACCTCTGTTAAAGGATGGATTCACTGACTCACTCGTTTAAGCAGTTAATAGACATATCTCTGCAAATGTTGCCCCACTAGCTGCTGGGCACACACAGCTGCTGGGCTTGAGATATTTACCCTCCTGAAAGATAAGCACACAGCAGAGGGCTATGCTCTGAGCCTCCACTGTTGGTGTTGAACAGGCTGAAAGAACAATGCAGGTCACTTCAGCAGAAAGCCCTTCCCTGGCCGTTGTGAGATGATTTCTTTTCTGGAAGGTTTGTCCACTTGAGAAGGGGAAGAGTGGAGTCTGTTCTTCAGGGGGACCCTTTAGGGGAGTTAGGGAAGAGCACAGGCCCTTGGTGTGAGGCAGCCTTGGGTTTCAATTCAAGTTTTACCATTTGTTAATCATATGATCCTTATCAAGTCACATTTACCTCACCCAGCCTCAATTTCTTGACGTGTTAAAAAGAGAAGAATTTACACAAGGTGTATAGAACGGCCCTGGGCATATTCTCAGTGAACAGAAGCTACTTTCAGTTTATCTGAAACTTCGGCTTTGGCAAAATAAGTGAACTTTACTGTCATTTTGGAGTTTAACCATTCCAAGACTGGATAGTGGGAGGGGTAAGAGATGTAGCATTCTCATGGCCATTCACCTTAAGCAACCATTTCAGAACTGATATTTTAAAGTATTTTATCTCTCTCTTATCAAATGTCCAAGTCTCTAACTTGACCTTAGGAGGATGCCAAGTTGGTAAAAGGCCCAGGCTCTCCCACATGCTGCTTATATTCTGTGTTTGGGTCCAGTGACTGCCTGTGGAAGGGGACAACAATATTTGTAACTGATCTTGCCTGAAGGCCTTCTCTTCTTCCTCCTTCCCCTAACTCCAGCACTTTGGCAAGCATCAAGAATAAACAAAAGCACATGTGGCAGGAGCATTCTGTCTGGCTGATTGGGATACAAAAGGTGATCATCCTCTCCTCTAATTCCCAATACAATGAGGGTAGACACTTGACGGAGAAAGAACTGAGTGCTCATAGTCAAACCATGGAGTCTGAGAGCTGAGAGGCACTTCTAAGACTAATTCAACATTGGCACATGATTTTTTTAGGCTGCATTGGGGAAGAGGATTAGTCAACGTCAACACAGCCATCTAATGATAAAGCCCAAACCTCAACTCTGGCCACTCAAGTATCTTCTTCCTATGCCCAGGCATTTTTAGCCATCTAGGAAAGGTCTTCAAAAAAAAAAAAATCCACATAGCAGGCAAGAGTTAACCTAGTGGTTAAGGCAGTGCTTGGTAAGCTTGTTTTCTGCTTTGCTACATCTGAGCTCAAGTCTCTGGCTCCTGACTTCAGCCTGGTCCAGAAGCAGGTGATATGGGTATTTGAAGACTGAAATTGGAAGATGGAGGAGCTCTTTCTGTCTATCTCTATGTGTAACTTTGCCTTTCAAATTTTAAAAATTTATAGAAAATTTATATTGTGAGAAAATAATGAATGAATTTCCAATTTTTCTGCACCAAAACAAACTTTTTATAAAACATTTATTTGAAAGGCAGAACTATAGAGGAAGGGAGAAGGAGGGAAAGACAGAGAGAGGTCTTACATTCTCTGGTCCACTCTCCAAATGGTCATAAAAGTTGGGTCTGGGCCTGGCTGTATGCAGAAGCCAGTAGCTTTGGCTGAGTCTCCCATGAGAGTGCAACAGCCAAGTACTTGGCTCATTAGCAGGGAGTTGGATAGGAACTGGAACAACCAAATCTCAAATTGACACCCATATAGGATGCCTACATCATGGGCGGTGGCTTAACCTGGTAGGCCACAGCAGTATCCCCCTCCCTACCTCTGCCCCCATAATTGTGTTTTAGTCAAAATTTTCATGAACTTTAGAAGTATGCCTGTAAAGTGGCTTCCTATTTTCAACTGCATCAAATATAAATGTTCCGGATTCATTTCGTCACATTGTTTTCTTTCTTTCTTTTTTTTTTTTTTTCAGGTGGGACATTGTAGAAATGAGGAAGATCTGATTTTACAGCTTTCCATTTGAGGTTTTAACACAACAGTGTCCAGGGCATGGCTATTGCTGATCACAGCCTTGTAGGCAACAATCAAGAGGCTTTCAGATGCAAGCTATAGAGTCTTTCAGTAAGGTTTTACACAGATGTTGGGTAACCATGGGAGATACCTTGGAAGCTCAGGAAGCAAGATGAATTCAGGAAGGTCTGCCCAGAAGCCAGGCCCCCACAACCACAGTAAGGTATGGGAGGCCACCACTTGAAGCTGAGATAAATAATAAGTGTTGGTTATTTTGCATGGTTAGGACTTTGTCACTGGGGAATTGGCTTCAGGGGCATCAAAAAGGGCAGGGGTTCTCAGAGGATGAGTTAGATCAGTAGGACATTTCTCAAGACTGACAGTTGTCAAGAGAAAGACAAAAATCTAGAGTCAGGAGGCTACCTGAAATCTTAGAGTAGCATTGCATGTTGTGCTGTGATGAAGAAAATGAATACGATTTTTTTTTCTAATGAGCAGCAATGTTGGTGTCTATGGGTCATGAAGAACAGAAGGAGGAAGTGAATTACAAGGCTCATCTTCATTCACAATATGAACACTGGATCAGACATTTCCTTTTCTCGTCCTGTACTACAATGCACTGGACTGACCAAATTCAGTAGTTTCTTAATTTATTCATTCATCAAGAACTCCCCAGAATTCTCTCCGTGCCAGATCCTGGCATAAAATCTGGGCAAACAGAAATGAAACAGGAGGTATACATTCTTGGTCTTTAAAGATGTCAGTGCTTGGGAAAAAAAAATCTGCTGTAAACTAAAAACAACAACAACAACAAAACAAAAATCAAATAAACCATTGAGTGGTGAGTACTGTGAGAAATGGATGCCAAGGCAGCTGTGGCCACACTGAACCCAGGCTGGAGACACGTGGGGTGAGTGTGGAAGACAGACAGGGAGGAGTAGATATGGAAATGTTTCTTAAGAAAAGCAATAATGCCTCCCGAAGGAGAACAGAAATTAAAGAGATAGTGTCAGATTATTTTAGAAAGACACAGTTTCTGCCAGAAACCAACTGGCAGAAAAACCAAACCAAAACATTTCACTTCATAAGCAGAGTTCAGCACAGGAACTTCTTAGAGGTGGAGATTAGAAAGCAAATGGCATCTGGGATGTCTAGAGTTTTTGAGATGTAAGAGAAGAGAGAAGGGGCTCTAGGTGCCAGGGAAGAGCTTGTCCCCAACCAGAGCCAGCCTACTCTTGATCATGAAGGCTGAAAAATTTTTAGGGAAAACTGGGTGTAAAAAGTTTATTTTAGAGCAAGTGATTCTGAGAGTCACGAAGGTTTCTCATAATGTAGTTCTCATGAATTTTTGAAGACCCTTTACGTGATCTCATTTTGCTGCATCCACAGTTTGGCTACTGGAGTGCTCTGTCCTAGGATTTGGACTAGACACTGCTAAGATTATGCTTTCTGTATTCATGGGTCGGGTTTGTATTTTCCCCCTTTGGAGGTTTCGTAACAATGGTGGAGCAGGTGTAAGTGCTATAGTTACCTAAATTCTGTAACTTTCTTGCTCCTTTAATTCTAGCTCTGACCTGAACATTTTAGGGGCAGCTTTTTGTTGAATTCGAGGGGAGGTTAGCGCATTGGGAAAAACAGAGCGACTTAGAAAAATTGTTTGTTTTTTGACCATTTGGGCCTCACTTGGCTTGGGATACAGGATGGTCATTTTAACTTAGTGCAACTCAGTGCCATCTTGCACTGGGATTTTGAGCCTAAATCCCAGGTAATCACAATAACTGACTTTTTTCTCTTGTGAATATCTTTATGTCAGCGAGCTTCCAGGAAAGAATAGGCTAAGATCAGATTTGCGTATTTTTGAGTCCAGACCTTTCTGGTTACCACGGACACTTCAGAACTTCCTGTTTCATTTCCCCATCACCGGGCTCCGCTCAATAGCTACCTTGGGACAACAGGTGCTGGCTATTTTAATAGCACTGGTGATTTTTCAAGTTAGAATATGTGACCTTTAATCACACTGTCCCTTTCCTCTAGTGTTGGGCAGCATTGTGAGTTGAATCCCAGAGGGTCAAGCAGGGAGGGCAAATAACCCGGGTAATGGTAATGACAGCCTTCTGTGGAGCATTATGGAGCACTGGCAAGAACACCAACAGCAGTCAGATGGAATGAATTGTAAATTGGTGCTTAGCCTACTAGTTGAGTGACTGTCAATTAAGAGGCCACCTCACTCTCAGCTTCCTCATCTCTAAAAAAGATGCAAAGTAATTCCTACAAAATAAGACCTTTCAGAGAAGTAAATTGGCATTTGCTCCTTGTACATTCAGTACCTGTAGACTGCATGGCATACCCTAGGGGGACAGCACATGAGATCAGTTAGTAATACTTATTTCAGAAGGATTTATTTTGAGCCCTTAGCCAGATCAAGAAAGAAAAAGATCATCTTGTTCTTCTCTGTGTGGATCTGCAGTCAGAGAGGCAGCGGGTGAAGAGTTCAAGGCAGTTCTCGTCCTAACAGTAATGTTATTAACTGTTAATCATCTGCCTATTGCTGTCATCTCTGCTCAGAGTCAGATAGGCTTTCATTTTGAAAGCAAATCCTGGTGCTGTGAAGCATCTTTAATGTAATTAATGTATTTCATTACCTTTGTTCCGGCATTAGCTGCTCAAACTAAATAAAGAATGAGCAGATTTTGGCCCTTTATTGAGGAGCTGGTGTGTGTGTAGAATCAGAGTGAGGGAAAGAGACAAAGACAGAAATATGGCCAATTCTGTTGACTTGTACAGTTTGCTATCTAGAGTTACAGTTAGACAGACATGTCAGGTTAATAGCCATTGGGTTAGGGGAATGTTGAGTAATAGAGGCAACTTTGCAAGTGGTTGCATTGTCTTGGGGATTGGCTCTGATCAGATCTGACACTGTCCCTTTGTGGTTGGACAGCTACATTTCACTCTGCCATGTCGATATCAAGCAGAACCATGGAGCTAGGTGGCCTCTATATTTGGCATTTGTAGGAATGAGACAGTTGACTATTGTATGAGGTATAATGGAAGTTTGAAGTACCTTTTGACCAGATGGCCACACAGGCAAGAAAATCATATTTCTGAAGAGCGGAGGGGAATGAACTCTGCCCCTGTCCCTGTTAGCCTGAAACCTCAAGATGCAGATATCTGTACCCATTTCCCTGGCAGGTTATGAGAGCTGCTTCCTCCTTGCAGTAAGCATGAAGCCTCTGGACTCTTTCAAGAATCTTGAAAGATGCTTTTTTTTTAAAATGCATGCAGATATTCACTCAACAAATATTTGAGCATCAACTGTGTGCTCAACAGAAAGATTAATAAGATATGGTTCTATTTGTAAAGCAATAGAAGCATAAGGAATTAAGAAGACACATTGCATAGTGCGAGGCATGCTAGGAAAGAGATTTGTTCAAACAGCTATGAAAACACAGAAGGAAGGAGGGATTCAGAGAATGCCTCATGGGCAATCAGGATGAAAAGGAATTAGCCAGACTAGAGTGAAAAAAAAGTGATTGAGTAACGAACATGTGAAAATCAGAAGCGAAAGGGAAACTGATCTGCTTTACAGATGGGAAATATTTGAGAGAAGTTCATGCACAGACAAGAGACCCTCTGGCGGTGAGGGTTGGGTGAGGGAGTGCAATTGGAAAGATGTTTATCTAATTTTTTATGGGAGCCAGAGACAGTCCCCATTCCATCAGGTATGACATTTTGGATGTTGCTATTTTCAGCCCCCAGGGGGTCCCTAATTGGCAAGGTAGTGTTCTGTTTAGATTTTTCCTGTTCACTTTTAGAAGGATGTTCAGTTGACTTGAGCAGCCTCCAAAATCAAGTGAAATAGTGGTTATAAATTACTTAACATTCTCCAGTCAGTCCATGGGATGAGAAGACCTGGTTTATCACTCAGACAGATCCAATAGCTAGCCTGGACTTAAATTTCTTCATTTATCAAATGGGTATGGTTATGGAGAGAACTTGATGATTTTGTACTGTTTTATTTATGAACTAAGACATTATGTCAAAACGAAAGGGCTTATTAATGATGTGGATATTTGGGCCCCTGTTCCACGTGTGTGTGTGTGTGTGTGTGTGTGTGTGTGTAAGGTTATTCGTCTTCCCACATTGATGAACCAATGAGCTGAAGCAACAGCTCTGATCAGCTGTGGTCTAGTTGATCGCACAGGCTGGCTCTCTGCTGCCCCCACCTGTATGGAGCCAGATCCCCTAGTAGCTAGAGGACAGGAAGCCCATGGTGGTGCACCATGAGCCTCCCTCCTACACTTCTTGATACATAAGGAGCAGTAGAGCACAGCAAAAAGGTCCAACCTCACCCCATATCCCTTGTGTGCTTCTGCGTGCTCACAGAAGTTCCTGGGAGATACAGGTTCATTTTGGATGTATGGGCAGCAGGCAAAAAGTCAAGAACATTCCTGTCTGTGCAGAGCCTTGGTGACTTCTAAAGCACCTCAGTGTCTGCAACCACATCAGCAACATCCCCAGGATAAAGCCAAGTTCATATCTGAGAGTCAGATTTGGAAAGAACACACACTATTTTCCTTCTAAAGCAAGTGATTTCACCAGCCCCCTCTCTTCCAGCTGTGTAAATTGGTTAATTACAAAGGCTATAATTTGCAATCAATATTATCTCCTTGGCATCTACTTCACCAAAGGCAAATATTTATGGCCACAGATGAAAAGGGGCACCCTGTCTTAATTAAGAACCATGCATAGAATACTGGGCTAAGCGATTCTCAGAACACTGACATCAGTTTTTGCTTTTTTGGGTCTATAATACTTGGGGAGAAAACACAAGCAGATGCTAGATGAGGGCCATGTTTTTCACAAATTTGATAGAAAAAAACAGACACTGATCTCAAGAAACAAATCTTCAACAGAAAAAAAATGCTTTCCGAACGAAGATGCCTGTTCTATAAATGTTTATAATGATGAAAACATATTCACATATTCAGCTGAAAAGGGTAAATAAGTTACTACTTACTTGATGGACTATTACCTAGCCAAGAGAAATAATCATGTGAAAAAATTTTCTATTTATACACAATATCATTATGCCATACTGTTAAGAGAAAAAAGAATAAAGAATGAAAAAGTGAATGTGCAAAAACTTTTAAAATATGTGCAGAAAGAACACCTATAAAGAGATCCTCTCTGTGGCTGTAGTGGCTGTCTTTGCACATTTTCACTGTATGTTCTTCTGGGATGCATATGCTGTGAGTATGTTTTGACATATCAATTAAAAGCAGAGGAATGATTGCTTATACTGAAACTTTCACAGAGTCACTATGTTCCACATCCTAGAGTGAGGAGGCAAGCTTGCATTATGGAGATACATTTTCATTCGATCAGGGGACAAATAGTAAGAATCCATAATGCGACAGGCCCCACTGTTCAATGTCTGTCTTTGGCTTCAAGGCTTTGAGGTTGTTGGGGGAACACAGTTCCCATGCAGTGTGTAAGAGTGCTGGGGGAGCATTAAACAGGCTACTAAACCAGCCTTAATGGCCAATCAGGGCTCAGGGCTCAGGGCTTCCTGGAGCTGAAGACATTCAAAATGATTTCTGAAGGATGACCTGTCAGGGAGCAGAGGACACACCTGGGAGAAGAAACCAGGAAAAATGGTTTTTTGGGGTACATGTGTGTGTCTGTGTGTGTTTGTGTATGAAACAACCTGTCCTGCCTTGAGAGGAACCACTATTTCACTGAGGCTGAAATGCAGTGTGCATTGATATGAGCAACAGAAGGGGCTATTTGGCCAGGTTCTGAGGGCCTGGCATGCCACTCTAACGCAAATCTTTTGTGAGGCAGGCTGAAGAGCTGGGGTTTATCCTGAAAATGGTAAGGAGCCACTAGTAGTGTTAAGAAATGGCCAGAATTGGGCCTGGTATGGTAGCCTAGTGGCTAAAGTCCTCATCTTGCACATGTCAGGATCCCATATGGACACTGGGTTATGTCCCGGCTGTCCCGCTTCCCATTCAGCACCCGGCTGGTGGTGTGGGAAAGCAGTAGAGGATGGACCAAAGCCTTGGAACCCTGCACTCACAAGATCCAGAAGAGGCTCCTGGCTCCTGGCTTCAGATTGACTCAGCACCAAGTGTTGCAGCCACTTGGGGAGTGAATCAGCAGATGGAAGATCTTCCTCTCTGTCTCTCCTCCTCTTTGTATATCTGATTTTCCAATATAAATAAATACATCTTTAAAAAAAAAAGAGGTAGTCAGAACCATGTGCGCAGAAAGTCTCTTTGGTTGCTGTATGGACTTGGGGATGGATTTGGGGAGGGCTTGGGGATGGATTTGGGGGGGGATTTGGGAGGGATAGCAGTAGAGGCTGAAGGCAGAGAGGATTTGCGAACTACATGTTTTCTCTAATTTGTTGATGCACACAGAAAGCATTAAAGAGTCTACCGTTTTACTGTTCAATAAGAAGAAAAAAAGGAGGGAAGGAAGGAAAGAGGGAAGAAAGATGATGGGATTTAGAATTTGATCTATGAATTTCATAAATCTGACCTCTTTATATTCATGTGACATTAAAGCAAAGCAAAGTGCAAAAGATGAAATGAACCAAGAAATATTAGTTTTAGCCCAATGCTTGCATTTGCCACTGTTGGAAGACCAGGCTCCAGAATGGGAAGTACTTGACATTTAGAACTTCAAGATACTCTAAGCTTCTTGCAAAATTCTTAAAAAATTTTAGCCTATCCACCACTGATATTTCTGTTCTTTTTAAATTAATCTTACCAACAACAAGTTGTCCATCTTTTTTCACAATATCCAATGGATGACAGGCATCCTGCCACTTAAGATGGCTAATGGTAAAGCTATTCTTGAGTCGAGAAGTTCTTCTGCTATGTCTACATATGCACCCAATAGCTCTACCCTCTGATCATAGCTCTGCCTCATAATGTTACACAGAACCATTCTGCGGCTTTGCACTGCTCTCTGCTTTTACAGTGGTGCTCTCATTTAATCTTCCTACCAGTCCCTCAGAGCAAGCACAGTTACTACTCCTGCTTTACTGGTGCAGAAATGGATTCAAGAAGCTATGTGGAGGCAAGGATCAGGTCGTTTTCTTCTAGTTTATCTTCTGCATCAGAGCTTTGGCTCTGAGTATCTTCTGGGTTCTAAGCTCTCCCTTGAAACGCACACAAATTCAAAGCTTGGGGATCTGTAGCAGATATTGTGTTTCTCAGAGACATGGAGAGCAGAGAGGAATGGATCATCAACCTTTATGACAGTTAATTAATCAATTGATGAGAGGCAGAGGGAGATAGAGAGTGAGTGAGTGAGTGTGTGTATGTGAGAGAGAGAGGGGAGAGAGAGAGAGAATTTCTTGTCCACTAGTTCATTCTCCGAATGTCAGCAATACTAAAAAATTACTCTTCTAATAGCATGTTTTCCAATATGAACAGTCAGAAGACTGTAAGCAGGAATTTTGCTTTCCCATCCCCTCCACTTCCCTCTGCTGTATCTAATGGTTCTCCATAAAGTGACAAAATGGTATAGAAAAATTAACCAATGTCTCATGCTCAGTAAAGCCTTGTCTGGAGACCAATGCACACTTAAGGTGGGCTAGACTCCAGCAATGGAGCAAGAGGTCAGGAGGAACACACTAAAGACTCTGGGGACTCAAAGATGCAGAGCTAACCCCGTTATCTTTTCCAATTCTTTGCTTTTCCCAGTGCCTCTTGCTTAGAACATTTCTCCCCCACTCCCTTTTTTGTTTGCCTCACAAGCTCCTGCTTTGTCTTCAAAACTAAGCTCTGATGCCTCCTGTTCTAGACAGAGCTTCCCACTCCCTCTTTGACAATGAGTCAAAACCCTGCTCACATTTCTACCTGACTCTAACCTATTAATTGTATTTCTTCACTTCTCTCTCTTTGGAGTTTCTATAGGTTAAGAATTAAATCTGATTACTCTGTTTCTTAGTCTCCAGCACAAAATATGGAGCAGAACAGGCACCAGAGTATGCATCACTCATGAATGAATAGTTGAAAGACTACTTGATAATTTGTAATTCACATCTGTGAATCATTTAATTTCTGGACCAAAACTTCATTGCTATGCCTTGGTTTTGCCACCTGTAGAATGGAAATAGCTGCGTATCGGTATTGTTACATAAGAATAAGAAGGTTCGTCAAGAAAAGTCCAGGGAGAATTAGAGAAGCTCATTTTAGTGTAATGATTTTTGAAATCCCTGCATAATTTTGCATATTACACATTTTCCATTCATGCTTTGAAGATCATTCAATTATGAGAGAAGGATCATGTGACAGAAAGGCTGTCATTTGTGTGTGTAATATCAGCGTTCAATAACCATCTTCCAAGATGTGTCATCAAGACTGTGTCCCCTCCAGGAGTCATAGGTTAATTTGAGGTCTTCTCCTTCCCTTTCCCCCCTCCCTACTTTCTTCTTGCTCTCCTGTTTTCACTGATCCCCTAATGTATGCCAGGCAATTGGGGATACAGTGGAAGGAAAACCATACTCATTTTCTGCCTTCAAAGAGCTCACAGTGGGGGTAGCAGATATCTAGCATTGCAAGAGCTGGGATCCAGAAAACATGGAAACTATTTGAGCCTTGGGAAGCAACCCTCACCATAGCCCGCATTATTGGAGTATACATCCCTTAAGAAGACCTAATCTCTCTTGAACAGTATTCAGTTAACTGAAGATGGTTGTGGTCGCAGAAACAGATGTTACGGAGATGGCAGATGAGAAAGAACGAAGGACATTGAAAAGTCATAGTGTAGAATGTTGAGTTTAAATGGTGGTGAAGCCAGTGGAGTTTGGGTAAATGCGGAAATATAAGACTGGAAAGACAGACAGGCACCAGTTACACTATGAAGGAGGTGTTGGCCCCTACAGTGCAATCAGTGGGCAAGGGATAGGGGAGTCTTGCTGGAGAAGAAACACACCTAGATTTGCTTCCTGAAGAACTGAAACTATTGGGAGGAGAACAATGAGGAAGAAAAAGGCTCTAGATCATCCAGCCTTGAGCCAAAAGTTAACAGCTGCAGAGCTGGACCAGAAGGGAGGACATGTAGGTGGGTAGGGCTGCTCGCTTCAAGGTTCAAGGGCTGCTTGGAGGAAAGGAAAACTGCTCTATGTGTTTCAGAGAGCAGTGGTAACATGAGTGGATGTGATTGGCTGAGCCAGAATCTCAGCTCTGCCACTTGCCACCTGGTAGGGGACTTTAACTCAGGGGTCTCAGTTTCTCCATCTGTAAACTTAGAATGGCAAAACCAACTTCAGCATGTTGCTGTAAGGATTAAAAGTGAAGAGAATACGCTAAATACAAAACACATGTTTGGCACATGGAAGCAGCTCATGTTAGCCCCTTATAACTCTCAACACGAATACTGAGACAGAGTGAGAAGCATGTTGGCAGTGGGAACATGGAGGCAGGAGAGAAATGAGAATAATCTCAGCTTCAAACACAAACATAATTCCGTGTGCTTCCTATTTTGGGAATTTCTGCGGAGGCCAGGAGGGAAGGAAGGATTCCCATTTTAGCGCAAACCGCCTTCTCACTGTGATTGCAACTTCCAGTACTCCAACCAGCCTCTTGACTCTGCTTTATAGAAGATTCAGGCCCTGAACTGATCTTAAGGATACCAGAGTTTTCCATCAACGGTCAGTTTAAATCCCTGTTTTAGACAAGGCCTCGCTGATACTACAGTCCATGTAGAATCCTGGAGCATAATTTCTTACGTACTGTAGACTTTCATTTAAATAAATGCAGTTTGTCTTTATGTACTTGGAGATTGTTTAATGCTTTTCTTTTTTTCCCATGAAGGCAAATTATTATAATGGTGTATTGTATTCCCCGTGTCATAGTAGGTAATTTCACTCATGGCCTGACTAAATGAGTAAGTGCCTAAGTAAATAAACAACAGGAATCAAGGGGAAAGGACATTATCAAAAGAGGGCATAGCATGAACAGAAGCACAGACATGCCAAAATGCAGCACTCATGATCCAAGAGATAAAGATGGGTAAGTCTTTTGGGAAAAGTTTGTGTAAGTCCCTCAGATGGTACCAAAGGCATTTTTTTGCCAAAAGCATTTTAGCAGAGAAGTCTCTGTGCTGGAAGACTTCAAGGGGAGAAAGGAAGGGGTCTTCTTCTGCTACTAGACTTTCTCTGTTTGTCCAGGACCTCCATTTTGAATCTCAGAGCCTTTCTTCCTTCTACAACCACACAGTGTAAAACTCAACACAACAGTACTTATAATAGGAATCTTGGTTGCATGCAAGCCCTTTATTTCCATGAATGGCTCTTTCTGTAAAGCCCCAGGCCATAAGGGTCTTCTTCCTGAAGTTACTTACATGACTCTTACGTATAATCAAGCCTTCAGCTTGCTTCAGAAGAGCGGAGGATCTGGACCACCACAGCTGCTATCATATGCCTCAGTCTCTCATTCTGTAAAATGGAGTTGATGGCAATTGCATTTATCCTCTCGGAGCTGATAGGAGAATTAAACATGAGAAAGGATAGGAGAGAGTTTGCTGAACCGTATGGCACTGGAAGGCATGTAATGTCACCATAAAGCATGGAAGCTGATATTTTGGGCTAAGGCTTTGGCACACATTAACAAAGCATACATCTGTGTCCCAACCCCAGTCTGCCATCCCAATCATATTCACAAACCCTACCAATAGTAGATTCTTGGCAGGAGACCTAAGCTTTATTCAGTGAGACCCAGAGTTTAGGGATCAGATGAACTGATCAAGAGATGTCCAGAAATTGCCCCATGGCCTGTGAAAGAAGGCATCAGGCAAGAACAGATTGGAAACTTGGAGGTTATAGATCTTTCTGGAAAGTGGACTGAATAAAGATCTGGGCAGAACAAGAAAAATTTACTATGTAAGCTTTGTCATGTTTGTCTGAATTAAGTGTTTCCATGACTTATTGCCAGCAAATTGTCTACTTGAGTTCAACCTTGTGAGCCCTAGAAGACTCCACAAACGCCAAGGCTTCGTGATTCACAGGAGGCCCTGAAGCATTCAGCTTCAATGTTCTTCCCACCTTGAACCTCCACTGCATCATTTCAGACTTTTTCACCAACTTCTTTCAGAGTTTGGCCACTTGGGATCATTTACCAACCCGCAACTAAGATCTATGCTCCAGACACCATGCTGTTCCCACTGCCTGAACACTCTCTTCTCCTTCTCTAGCCATAATGGTCTTGCTCGTCTTTCAGGGTCCTGATCCAATCATTAGATTTGTTTAAAATTCTTTTAACATTTGACTTGATTTTGTAAGGCAGATTAATCTCACCTCCTTTATTGCCTCTATAGGATATTATTGTACTGTATTTTGATTTACTAGAAAGTCAGCTGTATTTGAGTTTCAGTTGGCATCTTTCTGGGTATTTGACTCCATTTGTGCCCCTTCTAGCCACAGTGACTAGCACAGATCTGCACATAGTTGGTATGCTTAATAAACATGTATTTGTCTACTAAGCAAACAAGAGGCATAAGGAGGGCATTAATATCCATTGCTATTCAAATGGCATGCCAAGCACTTTGTAGATATTGATTTACAGTCCTGGGTCTTCCCACATTCCAAAGCCATGGGTTCTTGTGCTTGGCCACCTCTTCTGCCCATGCTATAGTGTGTAGGAGCTCACCAGGGTGAAAACAAGCTCTGCTTTTGGATCTGCCAGTATGCACCGTCTCATTTTCCTGGCTCTCAGATTAGCTGGCTCAATGCCCTGGCTCTTGATAACCCACCATGATATTATCAGCTTCCACTCAAGGCAAATTCATTTCTTAAGCAACTGCTATCCTTGTTTGGGATACCCTTTTCTATGTGATTTCAGACAGGAGGTGTTCTTATATGAGCAAAATCATGCCAGCTTGGAACTACTCCTCAGGCTAGAGGATGACACAGATTTCATGTCAGGGGTATGTTTATTTACAAATGAGGTCAAACACTTGAAGAAGTGAGGAAGCAGCAAAGAGATTGCACTGCTATAAAGTGCTGAGGTTGGAGTTCAAAGCCAGTCTAGCGATCTATAGCCAAAACATCAGACAGTGGAAGCAAGAAGGCTGACTATTTCCCTGACAGCTATGGAGGTGTCTAGCAGTGATCAAGTGTCTTCCATGGCCCCAGTTTCTGCTCGTCAGGTTGTTGTGTTTCCAAATCTGTCAGGTAACTTGAGCTCCTGGGCTCTAGCACCATCTGGCTTCCCCTTGATTCTTTAGCTTAGGGTGGTAATGTCCCTAATTTTTGGATTTTTTTTTCAACATTCTCTGGGTGTCTTCTGAACTGATGCCAGTTGTCTGCACTGAATTCTCTTAGTTTTAAATATTTGAAATGGTTTTTCTTTTTCCCTGGTTACACATGAGCTGATACATCCATGTTTGGATGAAGCAAAGAAAACTATGAAAATGGTAAGTGATAATAACTTATAATTAGCCAAACAATTTACTGTGGAATCATAATGGTTGTATCATAGGCATTTCTAGGTTGCCAGTCACAACCCACTTCCTAGTTGTGATTAAAACTCCAGTGTGCTCTTTTTCTCTCATATTTGAGTTGTCACAAAATAAGAGCAGTATTATCATAGGAACAACTCTAAATCTGCTCTACATCAAATAAAAATTTTCAAATCTTAGTATTTTCACCAGTTACAAGCACTTGCGTGTGTGTATGACAGAAACAGAGTGAGAGGGAGGGAAAAGAGAGAGAAATCTTGTAGCTATTATATTTTGTTGTGATGAATTCCAAAATGAGAGTTGTTGGGATAGAATAGCTTTTTAGTCTTAACAATTAGGAGTCTGGAAACAAAGGACCCAATGTCCAATTTGGGCCCAGAGACAACCACCACCACCACCATCATCATCTCCTGCATTGGAATCAGTCATGAACGCTTGCCACAGACCAGACTTTATGGCCTTCACACTGACATATGAGCTTGGTGAATTACCAGACTTACTTCATGAAGAAACTGAATTAGAGAAAGTATTTGCCCAAGGAGATCGATAAGGTAACACTGAGAAGTGATCCCAGGAAACGTGTTACTCATCACATCTCTTTGATAACTCCTTACAGTATGAGTGCATCTGCTTAGTGGTCCATTAGGGCCTTCATTCAGTGTACCATGACGTCTGCTTCTCCCTTGTCAGATGTCTCTTCAAGAACATCACATCCAAAACACACACACACACACACACACACACACACACACACACACTTAGGATAGAAATGTGCACATTTCATAATTACTCCATTGGAAAAGTACAAGTTCTGCCCTGTGGGCTGAGGGCGGAGATCAAAAGGGCTCTGTCTCATATAATTCCTCCTCACCCTTGAACAAAGCCAGTCAGAGAGAGGCTGGAACATCCCTCAGGGAAGAGTCGAAGAAACAGAAAATAGAGTATTTGGAAAGATGTGCCTTTCCAGGAGTTAAATCACTTTAGAATGAAAAACAGAAGAAAAAATATAAACACCCACAAAAATGATTTTCTGCTTTTTTAAAAATATAAAATTATGGAAATCGTTTCTGACAGCAAATTGCTCTTAATTAATTTTTTGGCTCTGCTGGGAAAATGTACTGTTCTATTGATTTCTAAACTCTACCAGCTTAATTATCAAAAGAATTTCCCCCTAAAACTATTAACATGTGGGTTTGTAGTTGGGGGGGTGGTGTAAGCATGGTGCCAAGAAAAGAAGAGTTAAGGAGGAAAAAGGGGTAGAACAGGCACCAGGAGGCCTAGAGACTCAGCTTAGGGCCTGACACCATGTTTCAAAGTCCAGTAGAAGGTAGTAAATGACATCTGTAGGAAATGACATCTGAATGGTCCACGCTGAGTCATCATGTTAGGAGAGCTGGGCTCAAATTCCAACTACACTCTTACTTTAGACAACAAGTGGGCTTTTTCTGAACCCCAGTCATTCATCTTTGTAAAATAGGGCTAGTAACTTCTATGTGCTGAGCAATATCCTAAGTAAACATTAATGTCTCATTCTTCACAGCCCAACAAAATGAGTATTGCAACTCTCTCCACTTTTCAGATGAGGAAACCTTAGTTCAGAAGGACCATGCAAGCTGCTTGAAGTTACACTTGAAAGGAATGGCAGGGGTCTAAAAAGAAGTGAGGACCAGACTCACTGTTAGAGAAAAGGAGCCCTCAGGCATAGTCCCCAGCGACTAGTCAATTTCTGTTCTTCAGGAGACTGAGAGCTTCTTGAGGTCAGGGGATGGTGTCCCCTGATTTCTCTATTTATATGCTGTCAATGTTCTGGTAAGTAAATGAATGAATGAATGCACAAATACTTTAGGTGCTCAAATACTGAGAGAATTTAAATTGAACAGAGTTAATGTGGTGTATGAAAATATATTGAATTTCAGTTCCTCAGCAGATGTTAATCAGACATCAGCTATATGCCAGTTCCTGGGCTGATCAATGCAAAACCTTGGGTATTTTTCAATTTTACTCTAATCGGAAAAAATCATTGAACAACTGTCTAAAGGTGGAGGAAAAAAACCCATTCATCCAACAAATATCTGCCAAGGGCCTAATGCATACCGAGCACTGTTCTAAGTGCTCCCATGAAACAAGACAAATGAAGTCCTTGCCCTCGGGCAGCTCACAATCTTGTGGGGGTAGAGAGACTAAACTCAAATGCCCACAAAATGTCAGATGGCAATGCAAGCTTTGACCCGGAGTGGAGCATGGCAGGGTCAAGGGATGGATTGGGAAAGGAGAGCATTTGTTTGGGGCTCATTAGAAACCTCTCTTGAGCAGAATTATTAAACATGAAACATTGGATAAAATGACCATCAAGGAAAGTGAGTGGAGGGATCAAAATGTAAGCTTATCTTCTTTGTGACCTTAAGCAAATCACCTCGGCTGCCTGGCCTCCTGGACTGTTACTAAACAGTCATTCTCCTTCTTGCTTACATCCACGTCCCAGAAGCTCCTCTTTCCATGGGGACTGAGAGTAAGGTTGAATGGTATCTCTTGTTACTCAAAACATTTTTGCAAAACCCCACATGCTACACACATGTAGTTTCTACACAAATTAGTCCCAGTCGTATGCCCAAGATCAATGCAGCCTTGCCTGCCTGTTTGTCAAGGAGGATGTTTCTGGGCTCTCTTTATATTCATTATGCACCTTTGTTGGAACATTCAGTTTTTGCAGGGCCTGATTTTTCAACTGCTTCAGGCAAGGACAATGTATCTTATTTCTTGAATCCTAGTCGCTAACGCTATGCCTGCCATAAAGTAATCCTTCATATGGGAAAGCTGAATTGACTTGAAAATGCATTTGGGGATTGAGCCAAATTTGGACCTGAGTTGGATGAGGCTTTCAGTTATATTCAAATCTATTCTCTCATCCATAATAAGTACCCAACAAAGACTCGCTGAATGAATAAACCCTTGTTGTGAAATGCTGTTTCTTCTTGCTGACTGAAGCTTATCCTATCTCTGCAAGGAAGTTCATGTTTTTGACAGTGATGAGACCTGACAACACAGGATGCGGAGTTAAGACAAGTGGAGGGATGTGAGGGAGATTCATCTTTGTCAAAAATCTCCTTGCACGGGCCCTGTGTCATCTAGAATAGTGAGTCATCATTTTACCCGATCCTCAGAATAATCCTGAGATAGCTATCCTGATGCATATTTTACAAATGAACAAAAATATGTCAGTGAGATGAACACATTATATTCACACACAGTGAGATAGAAAGACGATACTCCCTCACAAAGTTCATGGGGAAATTATAATTAAAGGTTGAGTTAATTTGGGCACAAAAAGTTTAAGTTTACTTACAGTTGTTGTTTCAATCTTTTTCAAAATTTGTTTTAAAGGCAGAGAAATAGAAAGAGAAAGAAAGATGGAAGGTGAGAAAGAGAGAGAGAAAGAGAGAGAGAGAGAGAAAAATAGAGAAAGAGAAAGACTGAGATCTTCCAGTCACTGGTTCAGTCTCCAAATGGTTGCAACAGTCAGATCTGAAACCATGAGTGAGGAACTCTACCCTGGTTTCCCAAACGGGTGGCAAGGACCTACCTATCTTGGCCTTCTTTTTCTGATGTCTTCCTAGGCATACTAGCAGGAAGCTAAATCACAAAGTAGCTCGAACTTAAACCAGCTCTCTGAGAAGCCACATGGGAAGCAGCAGAGTAACCTGTTGCACAGCAATACTGACTTCATTGTATAGTTTTTTCATTACACATTTTCTGTGAATTGCTTGAGGGCCTTTTGCATACATGGATTCAAAATAACCTTAGATATGAATTCCATTTTCATGGACATTTTGAAGCACCCTTATAGGACCAAGAAGCCAGGAGTGTCATGAACACACATCCTTGGCACAGTGAGTGATTTAAGGACAGGCTTGGGAAGCCTTGGAGTTTACTCTCCTAGAGCTACATCAGCTCACTGGAGCTTAATGAAGACATGGCTGCAGTTTTTAGCAGGTACTCACAGATCTATTGCGATGCAAACTTCCTGGTATGTTAGCAAGTCAGCAGATTGGGGTCTGGATTCTGCAGAGAGCAATTCCCATCCTGTTTCACCTGCGCTAATGGCATCTATCACTCCTTCATGTTTTATCCTTTTTGACTTCAGCTATCATGAACTCCAGGGATTCACTCTCCTGTGTCCTGTCCAGAGCCTGGTTCAAAAACAATCTCAAATTTGGATAATAATGGTTACTTTTGGTTAAACATTATTTCTAGGTAGGTGTGTAAGAGTGTTTCTAGATGGGCGTGACATTTGAAGCAGTGGAGTGAATACAGATCAGCCCGCATCAGTGTGGGTGGGCATCATCCAATCTGTTGAGGGACTGAATAGAATCAAAGGCAGATGAAGGCAGAAATCATTCTCTCTCTCTCTGCTTGAGACTTGGGTCATCTCTTTTGCTCAGACAGGACTTGAAGTCACGATGCTCCTGGTTCTGAGGCTTTTGGACTTTGCCTGGAAACTTCAGCTCTACAAAACTCTTAGGCCTTCAAATGGAGACTGGAACTACGCCCACAAACTCTCTTGGATCTCCAGGTTTCCAGCTTCAGATCCTCTGTAATCATGTGAGTCAGTTCCTTATACTAAAAATACACTCATACATCTCCTGTTGGTCTTCTCTAGGGAACTGTAACTAGTGCAGATATTTTAGTACCAGAGGTAGTGTATTGCTGTAACAAATATTTTCCAATGTAGAAGGAAGGAGTGGGTGCTTAGTCTACTGGCTAAGATGCTTGCATCTCTTATCATAGTGCCTGGATGTGAGTCCTGGCTCCAGACCTCAATTCCTGCTTCCAGCACAATCTGGAATCTATCAAACTTCTTTATGTTTCTACATCTATTCCTTTATAGCAAGGTATAATTGACCAGAATTTCATGTTTCTATAATATACACATAACATAGTTATTAATGACTCTAATGATTAAGTGCCATTGACAAGATATTAAAAATGCAGCTATGGGGTTGCTGCTGTGACATAGTAGATAAAGCCATTGTCTGTTGTGCCTATAATAGCATATGGATGCCATTTGAGTCCTGCCTACTCCAATTCCAATCCAGTTGCTCGTTATGTGCCTGGGAAAGCAGCAAAGGATGACCCAGGCCTTTGGTCCCTACACTCATGTAGGAGCCCCAGATAAAGCTCCTGGCTACAGGCTTCAGACTGGCCTAGCTCTACCCTTTGCAGCCATTTGGGGGATTAAACCAATGGATATAAGATCTTTCTAACTCTACCTTTCAAATAAATAAAAAATAAAAGCAAAATGCAGTAAGAACTAGACCTTTAGCCTAATAGCTAAGACATTAGTGAAGACAAGTATATTGCACCTTGAAGTACCGAGAAGTACTGTGGTTTGATTCCTGGATCTGTCTTCTGATTCCAGCCTCCTGCTAGTGCAGACCCTGGGAGATAGAAATGACGGCTGACGTATTCATTATCCTGCCACTAACCTGGAGTTACTGGATTGTGAAACCACTAAAATGTAAGAAGAGATGGATTGATAAATGAAATGTTAAACAAAAAGAATCCCAACAATTCTCAGCCTGTCCATACTGCAGGAAATGAAAAACTGTGTTTGAAAGAGAATACCAAGGTTGTGGTTGAATTATCATTAAGGAAAAGATCAAGGGTATAAATTATGAACTTCATTAGCCATCTCAACAGAAACCAGGAAAATATGTGGGCTTAGAGAAACAAATATGCTGGCTGGCACTAGTGATAACTGATAAAGCAGGTCAAAATGAAGCCTGGCTGTTGCATTCTTGGACTCCACATGATGAAAGGATAAATTTATGTGCATGTAAATGTGTGCTGTTCTGCTATAAAGAGAATGATGATGAAGATGGTCTGGAGGTCACTGGGGCTGCCACTCCTTCCACAAGCTCCAGGAGCAATGCTTTCTCCTTCGTTGTTTCAAAGAGTAGGGTCCCCTCTTTGGTTCTGGCAGAATAAGATGCCTTTATCCAGTACTTCAGGTGCAGTGCCACTGCAGAAAACTGGGGGAGGTTGAGTGTCCCGTGGAGCTCAAGAGTGGGCACAACATTCTGAGTCATGGCAGTGATTAGCACTACAAGTGAGCTAGTTGGTCATTGCATCGAATCACAGAGGCTTCTTTTCAAGCCTTAATATGTAAGGCAATTCACCCTGGCAGATTCTGAACTTCCTCAGGACATTTTCTTCTTTCTTCCTTTTTTTTTTTTTTTTGCTTTTGAAATTGTGATGGTCTTCTTATGGCTATCCCACCACTTGCATTTTGGAAACTCATTTTTCATAGGTTCACAGATGGAGAGGAATTCTGCCTTACAATGAATACTAGGGCTGGTGTACTGATTTAACAGGCTAATCCTCCCACTTTCAGTGCCAGTATTTCATATGGGCATGGGTTCATGGCCTGGCTGCCCCACTTCCAATCCAGCTTTATGCTTACTGCCTGGGAAACCAATGCAGGATGGAATAAGTCCTTGAGCCTCTGCAGCCTCCCAGAAGACCTGGAAGACGCTCCTGGCAACCAGCTTTGAGTCTAGTCAGCTCTGGTCATTTCAGCCATTTATGCAGTGAACCAGCATATGGAAGATTTCTCTCTGTGCCTCTGCTTCTCTCTGTAAATCTGCCTTTCAAGTGGAAATAAATAAATCTTTTACAGAATAAATGGTAATATTGAGTCTCACTCATACCTGATTTGTATGCTATTTTGGATTTCAAACATTAATGCCGTTATGCAAATGAGCAAAACTTTGGGAGATGGTGGAATGAAGTGAATGTATTTTGCTTGTGAGAAGGATGCAATGTTTTTTGGGGGGCTAATGATAGAAATGTTATGAATAAATATTTGTGTCTCCCTAAAATGCATATGTGGAAGTCTTGACACTCAATGCTGTAGTATTTGGAAATGAAGTTATTGCAGGTAACTAGGCTTAGATGAAACTGTGAGCCTGGAAACCCCATTATGGGATTAGTGTCCTTAAAGAAGAGGAAGAAAGATTAGAGATCTCATCCTGCCCACCATATGAGGACACAGTGAGAAGGTGGCTCTCTGTAAGCCGCAAAGAGCATCCACTCAGAGCCAGATCTGTTAGAACTTTGATGATGGACTCCCAGCTTCCAGAACTAGGAGAGAGAAATTCTTGTCATTTTAGCTACTCAATATATTTAATATACCTAATGTTGCCTGAGCAGACTTTTGCAAGGAGTTTCTGATGAGGAGTAACTTTTTTAAACCTTTGATATCTTTGCGTAATGTCTTCACAAAGCTCTCAGTTTCCCCCATCAATGAGGACTGGTGCCCAAGTTATGAGCAGAGTGACCAGTCATTGTCCAGTATTGGTGTTTTGGTGGTAGGTGGTCTTGCTTGCCAACCCTGTTACTTATTCTTGTCACCAGATTTTGCAGTAAAAGAAGTTTCAGATAAATACCTAATCAGATTAAAAACAAAAAACAAAATTCCTGCTTATCATGAATCCCATGATTTCTCTGTGAATAGTGAATCATGAATGAGTTAAATATTCAAACATTCTGAATTTTAAAAAAAGATTTCTTAAAAAGTTAGGTTTCTGGGCCTGGCATGGTAGTCTAGTGACTAAAGTCATTGCCTTGCAAGCCCCAGGATCCCATGCGGGTGCCAGTTCATATCCCAGCTACTCCACTTCTTTTCCAGCTTCCTGCTTGTGACCTGGGAAAGCAGTGGAGGATGGCCCAAAGCCTTGGGACCTTGCACCCATGTTGGAGACCCCAAGGAAGCTCCTGGCTCCTGGCTTCAGATCAGCTCAGTACTAGTCATTGTGGCCACTTGGGGAGTGAACCATCAGAGAGTAGATCGTTCTCTTTTTCCTTCTCTCTGTAAATCTACTTTTCCAATAAAAATAAGTATTTTTTTAAAAAGGCTTATACACATTGTGGGTTACTAAGAGGGCTTATGGGTTTGACTCTATTCTGTGAATTTGAGACAAGAAAGTCAATTTACCCTGTCCAAATGCCTCTTCGAATCCCCTTCAGCAGCAGCAGAACCTAATATTTATTCACTTAGCCCGCAGATTAAACACCTTTTAAGTACTTGAGATGATGTCAAAGGCTGAAAGCTAATGGTGAACACACATGAACTCTGCCTTCCTGAAACTTATTGGCTAGTGGGGCAGGCAGATATTCCTTAAATAATCAAGAGTGTTAGGGTATCATAATACTCTAAGATGAATGTTGTGAGAAAAAGAACAGTGTTCTTCGAGTGTAAACAGCACAGGAATCTGGTTCCTTGAGTGAGAAAGGTGAATATTGGTAAGTGACCAGGTAAAGAAAGCATCAAAAACATAAAAGCAATGCAGAAATGCCAAAGGATAGCTCAGGCTCTGTGACTTTAACAGCCCTTCTCAATTCTAAAACAAACAAATTCCCACCCCCGACTGATTTTCTCCATATTATTACAATAATAAGCAATCATAAGTCCATCAGTCTGTTATTTAAGTGTGCCCCGACATTGCTGGTGCAGACAATGTCAGACAGTCCAGCCAGCATCCAATTGTCTAGATATGGCCAACAGTTTCATTGGGAATCTATTTTTGATTTGGAAGTAGGAATGCATACTGCATTGTGTGTTCTCATCTGAATATGATAGTCTCTATTATGCTATCACTAAACACTCCCTTAAATGAGAAGCCACGAAACAAAGTCAACAATAGGTATGAAGTTAAAAAAAAAACTTTATAGCACCAAACAAATAACCAAACAACCAAATATGTTGGCTGGCACGAGTGGTAACTGATAAAGTAGGTCAAAATGAAGCCTGGCTGTTGCATTCTTGGACTCCACATGATGAAAGGATAAATTTATGTGCATGTAAATGTGTGCTGTTCTGCTATAAAGAGAATGATGATGAAGATGGTCTGGAGGTTTTAATATGCTTTGTTGATGTCTTCATCTGTTTCGTGCAATTTTTAAATTTCCCCTTTGATTTCCTCTTTAATTCATTGCTCATTTAGTAGCATATTATTCAGTCTCCATGTATTTGCATGCTTTTCTGGGTGTTTTGACTTCATGGTCTTTAGTTTCACTCCATGATGGTCTGAGAATATGCATGATATAATTTAAAATATTGCTGAGGCTTGTTTTGTGACCTATAACTTGGTCAATTCTGGAGAAGTTCCCATGTACTGATGAAAAAAATATATTCTTTGTAGGATGAAAGCTTTGGTAGATATCAACTAGTCCATTTGCTCTAGTGTCTGGGTGAGTTTTGTTGTTTCTTCACTGAATTTTTTTTGTGTCTTGTTGATCTGTTCATTAATGTTAATGGGGTGTTAAGGTTCCCCACTATTGTTGTATTTGAGTCTATTTTCCCCTTTAAAACCATTAATATTTGTGTCACATAGTTAGATGACTTGGCATTTGGTGCATATGCATGTATTATGGTGATCTCTTCTTGTTGAATGGATCCTTTGATCATTATATGGTATCCTTCTCCATCCCTTTTAATGTTTTTCATATCAAAATCTATATCATCTGATATAAGAATGGCTACACGTTCACGTTTTTCCTTATCATTAGCTTGGAATCTCTTTTTCCATCCTTTCACTTTCAGTTTCCTCTGATCTTTTTTTGGTGAGCTGTGTCTCCTGTATGCAACAGATAGATGGGTTTTAGTTTCATCCAGTCCTCTAATCTATGGCGTTTGATTGATGAGTTTAATCCATTTACATTCAATGTTAATATGAATAGGTGGCAGTTTGGTCCTGTCATTTTAGCAATGGGTTTTTCTTTGATTTAGTCTTCTGTTAGCCTTTTAGTGGGATGTTCTCCATATTTGCTTTTAGTTTTAGTAGTCGCTTTTCCTTTTCTCTTTCAAGAGAACATCTTTGAGTATCATTTGTAGGGCAGGTTTAAAAGAAGTGAATTCTTGGCATTTTTCTTTATTGTGGGAGAATTTTATTTCATTTTCAAATGTTATTTCTGGGCTGAAAATTTTTCCCTTTTAAAATCTGGAATATGTCACTCCATTCTCTTCTGGCATGTAGCGTTTTCTCTGAAAGGTCCTCTGTGAGTTTTATTTGGATTCCTCTGTAGGTCACTTGCTTTTTTTCAAATGCACATTTAAGGATTTTTTCCTTATATTCAACTAAGGAGAACTTGGTATCATGTGTCATGGTGTTGATTTTGATCAACTCTGTTGGAAGTTCTGTGCCACTCCTGGATATTGTTTTCCAAGTCTTTCTCCAGATTAGGGAAGTTTTTGTTTATTTTTTCATTGAATACACCTTTAATCCCAGCTTCTCTTTCTTTGCCTTCTGGGACTCCTAAAACTCTTATATTGGGCCTTTCAATAGTATCTTTTAATTCTTGGACAACTTTTTATTTATTTATTTTTTTAGCTTGACCCAGTTTTGATTCCAGATTTGTTACTGTTTTCCCATAGTGAAAGGAAATATCTTCCAATTCTGAAATTCCTTCTTCTGTTTTATTCATTCTATTATTGAGACTCACCATTATATTTCTAATTTGCTACACTGTGTTCTTAACTTTCATTTGATTCATTGCTGCTATTTTCTGTGTGACATATTCCTTAAATTCATTGAACTCCTCTTTGTGCTTCTCATTGTTTTTCAGAGCTTTATAATGAATTTTCTAAATTCTGTGTTTCCCATTTTCTCAATGTCTTCCTCTGTTAACTCTGAGGGTGGTAGAGGCTTTTGCTACTTTGCTGGAGAGTAACATTTCCCCATCTCTTCTTCTACCTTTTGTCATTGCAATTCTGGTTGGTAGATTCTTCTTCTAAGGGCCGGTTTCTAAGATGTGTCACCCACAGGTCTCTAAGTAGATTTTATGCTTAAGCAATGTCCTGGACTAGGAAAATGCCAGCTGTCCTAAATAACTGGTTTGTCAGTGGCATTGCTCTTGCTGACACCTGCTGGCCATTAAGTCTGAGGGCTACCTGGAGTTATTTTGGGTGGAACCTGTAGGGTGCCACGATGGAACTGTTTTCTCTGAGGGACCTGTGCAATGTGCTAAGCTAGAGGTGCTTTTGCTCCCCATTTAGTGCTTACGCTGCAGCTCAGCTGCTGTCCCTTCAGCGTAACAGTGTCTGTCTCTGTGACAATGGCATCTGAGTCCTACTGGTTTAGTGCATGCACAGTTTTCCACTGCTCCCCTCATCCTTTCAGCCTTTGCCCCTCTGTAAGATGTCGCCAGGCAGGGCATCAATGGAGATCTGGGACTGCTGGCCTTCAGATCTGGGCACCACACAGACCCTGTATGATGCAAAGCTGGCACTGCTCTCCCTGTGGGAACAGCTCGGTGTGATTAGCCAGAAACAAGCCTGCTGTAGGCCAAACGCTGGTGGGTTTTCTGTTTACTGCAACAACACTCCACCATTGCCACTGTTTCCCTGTGTCCAGGGGGTCCAGGTACCCCCCCACCAACTGCCTGACCTCTATCTTTGCCTGGAATCTGCTCCTGTGCTTCACCCTGTCTAACGATTCTCCATCATCCCAAACTGGTCTGTACCCTAGGCCACCATCTTGCTGAGCCACAATGCATTTTTTACCACCCTGCAACCTCCCAACCAGGATCTCACTTTTAAGGCCCTCCAATTGGGGAAATTGAGAGTCAAGATAGATCAATACAGGGAAATAATCTGTTCAAAAATCTGTGGTCAGTGGGAACATGTAGGTCTCATACATTTTAGAAGCCAGTGTGGAAAAAAAAAACAATGGGATAGAATTGGGCTACAAGGCAGGGCTAGGGCTCATGAAAGTCAAGTCAGGGGGAATAGAACAGTGGAGTACAAAAATAAGGCATCTATGTATTTAGCAAGAGGTTCTGTGGTGACCAGTTTGAGGTTACTGTGGCAACTCAAGTGCAGGAGGACTGTGGCAGTGGAGATGGAGAAAAGTGGTAAGATCAAGATCTTTATAGGCAAAGAAAGAGGAAGGGTGGAGGACAGGCCACTCAGACACCTGTCCTGCTCTTGTTACACATTGCTCTGTAATTTTGTAAAGTTCTTTCCTGGGGACTCAGAATACTCCTTGTCACCTCCAGATCTTCTCCCAAAAACAGTGAATCTACAAAACAGAGAATCTACAAAACCTCTTGGGATTATGTGATATTTTTCTTTTCAGAGGGAAAGATCAGTGCTGACATTTCTGTGGTTCAGTAATTTTGTAATCCTAATCATTTTCTCCTGTCTCTCCCAAATAGCTAAAACTGTCTTTTTAAAAATCATATTTGTTGAAATGAAACTCAGGTCTGCAGCTTGATGATAAACAGCGGTGACACGGCGAATCAGGCTGTGAGCCAGACATTTCCAGGTGTCTACTGCACAAAAGGAAAAAAAAAATCTTTCTCTGGATGTTCCCACTAGAGATCGAAAACCCAATAAGAAAAAATCAGTGTCAGATGGGAAAATGCCTTGGATGATGATAATGATGATGATACTTAGAATAATTCCATAACTTCATTTAGTGTCTTAATATGCCTTGTCTCATTTGACACAACAACCTTGTGAGGTATGCCAGTTAACAGAAATGAGTTAGAAATGAGCCCAGAAGAGAAGAAATGTCAGTGCTGAAGCAGACTTAAGCATTTATCTATCCAGCAAATATTTGTAGAATTCCTCTTATGTGACAGGTTGTAGGGGATAGTAAAAATATAATGCATAAGGTCTCTATTTACAGGGGGCTACAAGATAATACAGTGTTTAATAATAATAAAAATATATTCTAATACGTATATAAAATAAATAGTATTGCTTGTAAGAATTTTTATGAAGGAAAATTAATGGAATGATGAGTTTAATGTAAGTAGGCAAGACAATTTTCAATAGAAGTGTTGAAAAACCATTCTTTGTGAGGTGGCATTACAAACAAAAAGAACCAGAATTATAGAGGCTTGTTATGTATAGGCCAGGGCCTGACTTGGTAGAGCAGCAACACAGACTAGCATGGCTGTTGCATAGTGAATGTGGCAGATGGTGGTGATAGCAGGTGGAAAAGATGCCTTAACTTAAAGCAGTAAAGGGCTACGGTTAGGGTGCTAATGTTTTAAGTGATGAAAAAACCATTATAGAGTTTTAATGAGGAAGGTAACATGAGTTTAGTTCAAACAGATCACTCTGAATGATGTGCAAATAATACAGCCTAGGGTGACAGGAGTAAAAGTAGCAGATTAAGTAAGAGGCTACTAGGGTTCTTCAGGCAATAAAAGGGTTAGTGGCTAAGGACAGAAACATGACAGTGGAGTTGAAAACTGGATGAATTCAAGGTATATTTCGGAAGTAGAATAGACCAGGTGGTGGGATGAACTTGGAGGTGGATTGAAGGAACTATTTTTAACCTTTTTAAGTTTGCACATGGTCAAGTTGAGGAACAGGAAAGAACAGAAATGAGAAATGACTGAAACAAAACTTGAATCCAACACCTAATGTTTGGGCTCTTCCACACGCACTCTGATTGCACAGTTTGTTGTGTGTGGACAGAGGACAGTTGGTGTGTGGAAAGGGGCTTCTCAGTACTTGTGTATCAAAACAGGACTTCTGCAATTTGCTTCATTTCCTACTTGACAATGGCTCTCCTCTTAGTCCAGGGTGGATCGGCTAGGGGAGATGGTTTTCAGTCTTGTGGAGAGCATCTGGCTGCCTCCTGCTGATCCAGGGATGGGATGTGGGCAGATAGTGCACGTGCATTTAGCTCCCAGATTCATAGAGGAAGAAATAAAGCCAATGTTAACTTGTCCAATTGTTCCACAGGTTTATATTATCTTTAGCATCTCTTGGACTCCATAATTTCACTGGGATACTTTGGAACCATAGAGAGTTGCAGCTACTTCCCCTGGCACACCTCTGACTTTACTCTTAGTTCTTAGGTCCTGTTCACAGAGAACATAACTTAGTTTCTATGTGGATATCATGTTTGCTAAACCACTCAGCTGCAAAAGGCATAGACGCTTTTGTGTGTCTTTCTGACTGGTAGTGCCTACCTCCGTGTATGCAGTGTGTGTGACCACAAAGGGTAGTATAAGCAGCTCCAACTGCGGTAGCATAAATAATATAAAAACATCATACACTCATGTCAAAATTCACACAGCTGTATATTGAAAAAGTCAATTTTACTGTGTTAATCTAAACCACAAATTAAAATACCTTTTCCATATTCACATTAGCATCCCAATTTTTTAAAAATTGATTTGCTATTCCGGAATTTCCCTACCTCTCTCCAAATCCCCATCTGTCCCCCACACTGATTTTCCCCATATCGTTACAATAGTACAGTCCTTTACAACCAGTTATTATTGACCATCATTCTGCTATTCAAATGTATCCTGACATCACAGGTAAGGACAAAGGCACAGAGTCCAGATCCTTTCGTCAAGTTACATTCAAGTCTCATTGGGAGTCCATCTTTGAGTGTAAGTAGAGATGAAAACTGCATTGTATCATCACATCTGTATGTGACAGTCTCTACTACACAGTAACTGTACATCCCCTTAAATGAAAATCTATAAAACAAAATCAACAACAGAGGGAAAAAAAATAGAACATTTATAGCAACGTGAACTTAAGTAACATGCTAGTGAATGACCAATGTGTCCTGGAAAAATGAAAAAAGAAAATCATAGGCCTTCCTGAAGCAAACGATGATATTGTATGACCTAAGATGTCTTTTTCATCTACAATTAGCTATTAAATCCAGTTCTTATTTAAAAAAAATGCAAAGAATGAGAGAAAAGGAGAAAATTGTAGACAGTGTAGAAGTATGTTTGAGCCCAGCTTTTTTCAAAGTTTCTAAACTAGAACAGCTATTTCATTTCAACTCAATACTGAACTTCCAAAGAAGAAACAGTCTCCCTACCCCCACCCCTCCTTTTTAAAGCTTTGCTAGTAAAACTGTCCTTGCACTGAGCCAGTAATAAATCTCCAGAACGCTGTGGTAATACCCATGGAGAAGGGAAAAGAGGCCTCCATAAACCATGCAATTTGAACTACTACAGATGTTGCAGTGGGAATTTATGGTTTTCGATGGATCCTTATCTTTCCTTGCCAGTTTCTGCATATTGAATCATGCACCAGCAGAGACTGTTTTAAGTCATCATTTTTTCTTTAAATATTAAAAAAAAACCTCCTTGGCAATTAATTTCTTCCATACTGTTCTATCATGACAAATAAATGTGAAATGCATATTTATAGCTCTCATGTAATTGCATTTGGGCACATGCAAATGACATGCAAATCTTACATTCTAAATGAGTTTGTTTATCATTCCTGAATTGTAATCCAAGGGCCTTACTTTTAAAATTCAGTTTACATTCTGACATGTATACAAATGAGTTTGACTCTGGAAAATAACTTAATAAACTCAGGGTTAGCTATGCAATTAGAGAAGGCATCTGGGAGCTATAAAATCAGGGAAGCAACATTTACATCTTTTTCTGCATTCAAGGTTTCAATTTCCTACCTCAAACCCTCTCCCCAGCAGCTTGCACTCCTCTCACTCGGTTTTCTATCATTCCAGTAAAACCATAATTTTAAATGGCTTCCATGAGTTTTCCTCCTGGGGGAGGAAGATGAGTTTGTTTCACTGGGGATGACTCCTCTCAGTCATTGTCCTCAGTGCAATATTTTCAAAGAGCAGAGTGATAAATGAAATGAGAACTAATAGAGTTAACATTGATCAGGTCTTCCCATTTGAGATTCTTCTTATGGCTGGCCCAGCCGTCCTCTGGATGCGAAAGTCCTCCTATGGATTATTGACCCTTAAAAGAAAGCTATGAGCAGCCACAAATCTGATTTATAAACGGGCATAAGAAAAATACAGGATCTTACTCTCTTTCAGAGTACAGGGAATAGAAGCATAAGACAAACTGCAGTGCAAGTGCCTCAGAAAATTTAAAGCAGAACTTTGGTGAAATCTAGCAAATCTACTTCTGGGTAGCTAGCCCATAGAATTGAGAGCAGGCTCCCTCTCAAAGAGATATTTGCATATCCATGTTCATGGTAGCATTACTCACAATAATCATAATGGTGGAAACAACCCAAAAGTCCACTGGGGGATCAATGGATATATAAAATGTGAAGAGTTAATACAGCAGATTATTTTTCAGACGTAAAAACGAAGGAAATGTAACATGCTACAACATAGATAACCTTGAGGTTCATGTGCGGAGAGAAACATTCTGCCCCCAATAAGATAGCTACTGGGTGATTTCACTTCCGTGAGGTAGCTAAGATAACAACATTCACAGGCAGAGAAAGTGCGCGGGGAAAGGGAACTGCAGTTTCATGAGTACAGAGTTTCAGTTTTGCAAGGTGAAAAATTCTGGAAATCTGTCCAGAGTATGTCTAACACTACTTGACTGTGTACTTAAACATCGAGAAAATGGCAACAAGCAGCATCAGCAAACATGGCCTCTGGCAGGGTACCTTCAAATAAAAAAAAAAAGGCTGTAGGTTCTGGGATGACTGTGGTTCAGTTAGATGGTAGACTCGATGACTCTAAACATTTTTAATGACTTCCGAAATTTCCATAATGAGATGATATTTTGCCTATGGGAAATACAAACTTTTAAGGATGGTGTTTTAATGTTAAGTTATCTTGTCAAAATGGATATTTTAAATTAAGTCCAAAAGATCATTTTGTGCATAATGGGAATCATCTTTCAATGATGGCAGGACAGTCTTTTGAGATTCACATTATTAGGTAAACTCTAGCTTTGCAAAGAAGATCTGGCACACCACCAACTGTTTCTGTACAACGGGTGAGCTAAAACAGTTCTTACACTTCAAATGGCTAAAAAAATAACCAAAAGAAAAAAAATACTCTGTGACATGTAAAATCGTATAATATCCCAATTTTAGTTTCTATGATAAAATCTTATTACAACACACCTACACATCCACAACAAAAAGTAGAAGTTGAAAATTCAAAATTCTGGTAAAAGTTTAAAAGAACATAGATGTCAAAGGTTTTCTGAAATGACTTAGAAGAAACTTTTTACTCTATAGATGAGGAAACTGAGTCAGAAAGATGTGAAATTCTTGCCTTGAGTTGTGAATTTCACAGCAGAGCAGAGAATCTCTACCCTCAATGAGTCCCCTCTCTGGTCAGGACTGGCAGATGTGACAGGTCCCATTGTGACTCAGAGCACACTTCTGTTTCTTCCTGCTGTTCACTCTTTGGTAGCAAATACTGAGTGCTATATTCAGTATAAGTCTTGTACTCCTTCCAGTGTTAGTACATACAGATTTCACAAATGCCCTGTGAAATGGATTATCCCTAATTTATTGATTTCATTCTTCTCCTTGTTCCACCCTTTGCAACACCATCCTGGTCTTTAAGAATCAAGTTTCCCTTTCATCCATGGTGAATGATATGCTCTGGCTCCCACAAGCTCCAGACTTGGAGGATGCTAACTCTACACTATGTCCTATCACTCAGTACAGAATCTTCAATTTTTCTCTCTCCACTGCCCCCAAGTTCTGCCTAATGACAATTAACCCGTTGAAATCCCTTATGGTTTAAAACAAAACAAAACAAAACCAGAACCAGAACAAAACCCTAATACTCAACCCTACTCTCTCCTTCCTCTCCCAGCCAAATCTTTTGGAGGTGTACTCTTTGTTTAGCATCTCTTCTTGTTCACTGACCACTGACTTTTCCTCCACAGAAATGTGTTATCATCCTGTCGCCCCACTCCGTATCTATTTCTTGGTGTTTGTAGTCAATGGACACATTTAAAATCTGATTCCACTTGACATACACCATTGATCACTCCCTTCTCATGCACTGGTTGAGCTCTGAATCATGCTCCATATGAAGACAAAAAAGGATCGATAATGACCATGTTATCACTTTCAATATGCCTACTTGTCTTTTTACATATGTCTCGTTGATTGGAGTAGTCTCCCATCACCATTGTTGTGAATTACTGTGTGCCCTTCAAAACTCAAGATTTCCTCCTCTGAGAAACTTTCTCTGTCCTTAAGATTCTTGAGTTGATTGCTTGCTTCTTTGTCCCCACTGTGATTGCATTTTGGCCAACCATCACCCTTATCACACCACATATTTTCATTCATGTGTACTTTTTGTGGCTTTTATTCTTCCAGATGCAAGCAGGGACCTACCTGATTCATCTCTGTGTGTGGGCTGAATTGGCATTTCAATGATCCTTCCCCTCTTAGTACCTTCCTTGTTCTGCTCCCCGTTAGAGATTCAGAATAAAACAAATAATCTTAGAGTAAACAAACAAGCAGGCAAGCCAACACATTCTTGTTTAGTAAACATGCAACATCTGACGGCTTGTGTTTTTCCTTGTTTTAGGATGGGTCCCTAGGAAAGGCAGAAGAACCTGAATATTTATAAGAGTGGGAAGAGTCAGGCCAAAGCTCTCCTGATAAAAGGAATAGCCTTTTCCAGGTACAGGATGAGGCTATGTCATCTCACAGAAAAGTGACTGCTGCCCTGGGGACTACCAGATTCATAGCTGTAACTGGAATTTGGGGACTTGCATTTTACTCACTGACATGGACCCAATCAGAGCCTGGGAGGACAGAGGAAACACGAGCAACATCAGCCCGAAGCCTGGGGAACTGCAAACAGAATGCAGTATGAATCTGCCTCCACTGGGGAGCAATAGATCTGTTCTGAAGGAACAGTGTGGTCACCACAGTGAGAGATGGGAAGAGGTGTCTTATCAATGTAGGTCAGAGACGGTGATGCAGAGTGAAATCCATGGGGATTAATTATCCTTCTTGTAAAAGCCAGAGTATGGACTCTCCCACCTCCTACCACCTGCCATACAGAACAGTTCTCTAGCATTATACCCTTCATCCCACTCACAATTTCCTCAACTTCTCCTGGTTCTTAAGAGCATCTACATGACAGAAAGTAGACCACAGTGGCTAAGACAGATTCTGGAGCTGAACTACCAGGGTTCGAATTTCTTCTTGGGCAAATTACTTGCACTCTGCTTATTTATTTGTTAAATGATACTGATTATGGCATCTATGCAAAGAGTTTTTACGATGATTAAGTGAGTGAATAACCCAAAGTGCTTAGAACAATACCTGGCAGTCAATAGGTGTCACCTGTTACTCCTATTAGTGTTTTTCACAACTATAGAAATGATCCCTGAAAGCATAGTCTTTATTATTGTCTTTTATAACATAGTCTGGAGTACTTGGGTTGATGGAAGCCAAAGTAGCAGGAAGCCCAGTAGGTACTGGCCCGATTCTGACCTTTTTTTCTTCAGAGAGTTGGCTTGAAGGACATAAATGCCTTTGATTATTAGCAGTGTGAGCTGCATCTACTATTTAGAATGGAATTCTTGACTGTCCCATCGGTAAGTAAAAGAAAGGGACTGCTATACTTGGGTTATTATGTCTCCTTAGTGTTGGTATTTATGATCAATACTCAAAAAGTAAGATTTATGAATAGACACATACATAAGATGATAGATACATAGATACATAGATAGATGACAGATAAATGATAGGCAGATGAATGACCTGTGGCAGGACACAAGGACATGTATAACTCAGAGGGAGCAAGGTGCTGCTGCACACTGTCTCACTAAGGCCTTAGATTGCCTTCTTAATCTCGGGATCCATAATTCATTTAACTGCCACTCATTCAATTCATGATCTTTGCCATGTCTTTTCTCCTCTCCTGACCTAAGTTACCTCACATACAAAAATCTAAACAGAGGAGTTCAACTATGGTAATGAGCTTTTATCTATCATACAGATGTAAGTGTTTTAATGGTGACTGGCTAGAGAACTGTGTAAGAGAAATTTTGAACTTGAGGGCAGCTAGCTCAACAGTGGAGTTTTATGATGACACAGTGACGTTGTAAGTTTAGGGGATAGACAAAAGGCAATCCATGCATCCAGTGCAGTTTTACTTCTGAGTTAGTAAACTCCTTGCAACTATTTTTCTTGGAGGACTTGTAACGAATGAGTCAGCCTTGATGAGGACATCAATGACAATGCTGTGGTTTTCTCATTAGAAGATGTAGCTACTCTTTGCATGTGCCATGTTTCCCAGGAGATTTACTCTACCAGGCACTTCTTCACTCCTGTGTAGGTAGATGAACTCAAGAGGCTCCTTCTATAAAAGAGAGAGAAAGAACAGTGCAGACTTTGTGACCAGCATGCTCAGCTGCAGGCACTGGCACGGTTCTCAGGGAATTACGCAACTTTCTTTCCCACCACAACAAGGTAAGACTGTTTACATTTCAGAATGGTAACTGGGATTTACACAGCTGTAAAATTTAGACTGGGAGTTCAGTTCTGTGGTGCAATAGGCTCTCACTCGGGGCACTTGTGTCACAGAAGGCCTGAGTTTCAGTCCTCCTGTCTCTGATGCAGCTTCTTGCTAATGAGCTCAGGAGGCAGAAGGTGGTAGATCAAGTGCTTCCTTCCCTGCCAACCACACGGGAGACCCTGATTGAGTTTTAGGCTCCTGGTGTTCTCCTGGCCCAACTCCAGCCCAGCTGTTGTGGGAAATTGGTAAAAGAACTAGCAGAGGGACCATCTCCCCGCTCCCCTCTCTGTCACTTTGAATTTCAAATAATTTTTTTAATTAACAAACACACATTGAAAGTATAATACCTATCACATAAAAGTACTATTTATGAGGGTGACCCTCAAACTCAGTTTCTTCTCTTGTCAAAATGAGTTCCTGCTACCCACATGGCAGACTGGTTAGAGTTCCTGACTCCTGGTTTCAGCTCTGACTAATGTGGATGCTTGGGAAATAATCCAGCAAATGGAAGATCCCTTTCTGTCTCTATCTGTCTCTCAAATCTCTCTCTCTAATATATATATATATATAAAATATATATAAAATATGTATATTTATATAAATATATATTAAATATGTATATTTAAGAGTCCAGAGAGTCCAGAAGTAGAAATTCCATGGGGTAGAGGCTATGTTCCATTTACTGCTTTCTTTCTTTTTTTTTAAGATTTATTGTTTTTATTGGAAAGGCAGATATATATAGAGGAGGAGAGACAGAGAGGAAGATCTTCCATCTGATGATTCACTCCCCAAGTGAGCGCAACGGCCGGTGCTGCGCTCATCTGAAGCCAGGAACCTGGAACCTCCTCCAGGTCTCCCACGCGGGTGCAGGAACCCAAAGCTTTGGGCTGTCCTGAACTGCTTTCCCAGGCCACAAGTAGGGAGCTGGATGGGAATTGGAGTTGCCCGGATTAGAACCGGTGTCCATATGGGATCCCTCAGAGGAGCATTAGAAGGCCGTGTAGCCACTCACTGTTGGCATTGCCTCTCAGAAGAGCCGCCATATGTAGCTTCTTCCTACTCGATACCATCTTTCTGGGGGAGAATACAGCAGCTGTGATAAACCCATCATGCTCCTTCTGCATTGACAGGGAAACAAAGATTCTAATTTTCTGCCTTGGTCCCTGGGGACACTCAGGAATCAGATCCTTTCCTGACTGGTCCAGTCTGTGTTGTCCCTGCAGAGAGGCATGAAAACCACCACTCCCACTTGCCCAGCTTGTTAGTCTGGCTCCAAAGTCCCCCCACAACCCCGCCCTCATGCTTGTCCCAGTGACACTGAATGGACAGCAGTGTTTTCACATCTGAGCTACTATCTCAGTTATCAATGATGATGATGATGATGGTGTGTGTGTGTGTTTTGATGCTGTTCCTATTGTGACTATTCTTTAGATGAGTCCTGAAGAATCCCATGGCCTTAATGAGCACATCAATTACTCTTCCTGGAGGTGCCAGTGTCTCCTTGAAAGGTTATTTGAAGGTTGATTGCAAGCTCAGTGCTTATATCCAGCAAATCTATCTCAGCCTTATGAATGTATTTGACCTTTTTATAGGTACAGGGGAAAAACAACAGAACAAAAGTTAATTTAGACCTCTATAATACAACAATTTTTTTTTTTCTGAAAGAAATGAAAGGGCATTGAAATCGATACGTGCACGATAACATGCTGATGAATGTTGGGACTCAATTTCCTCATTTTGCTAACTTGCGACTGGGAATTCTGATGAGTTTTCAATCCTGCCTTCTCTGGACACTGTGAAGTCGGCTGTATTGTGTCTACACAATGCTGTTGCTGCACGCTCATTACGGGAGTACCAATGGTCCTGAAAAGGTCAGTCAGTTAGAAATGTCAGCCTTCCATGGAGCTGTGTGGACCTGCGTGCTCACGGATCCAATTAGAGCAGCCAGGCAACACTGCTGTAATCCAGAATCCTAATGAGCAAGGCAAGGAAAGGTGCCCATACTTTTTTCCTTCTTATTCAAAAAAAAAAAAAAATAGAGATTGCTTTTCAACCACCCTACATAAGGTTGTTCAAACTTTACCAAATACTGCCTAGGTTTCAGGTGGGCTGGCAGGGGAAGCCCAGCTTCCCCAAAGGCTGGGCCTGTCTAGAGTGCCCTGATACTGGGGGTGGGTAATGAAGAAGGCAGGAACAGGGCTTCAGAATTTCAGGCTGGGGAGTGGTTCATTTGTCACAACTTGCTCTGGTTGACAGCAGATGGAGGAAAGCAGCCTTCTTAAGTTTGTGTCAAAGCCATCATACTATGGTAGGCCTTGCACTAAAAGTCTGTGTCATTCTTTCAATAACAGAAAAGCATGCACACAAGTATGCGTTAGGGTGCACACAAGTTGGGGATTGTGTGTTGGCCGAGGTTTTTCTGATTTATCTCTATTAGCGCTCCTTTAGTTTTAATCCATTGCTAGCTGATATTTTGGGAAAAGTCTGCTGGGAATGAATATGGATGCTGTAGGAGTGCAAAATTGCTGGAAAGTTTCTAAGTGCTCCCTAACTTTCTGTGGGCAAACATTTGATACAATGACACCAGCACCAATGTGTGGAGGCTGCCTCCAGTGGCCTGGTTCCGGCTTCCTTTCTCTTGTTCACTCGTATCTTCTACTCCTCACTCTTTTCAATTCCTCCTCAACTGCATTTCCAGACCAGAAGCAGAGATTTGGATGGGAAGTGGAGTGTAGGACATACAGAATGTTTGCTGTTGAGGAAGACAGAGCCAGCTGAATCTCCTCTGAAAGACCTGGGAAACAGGAAACCTCCTGGCTCACAGGTTGGGGGACTGTCCCGTGCTGTTGAAATGTAAATGGCTCAAGCCCCCTCCCTGGATGAATTCGTGACAACCTTCTTTTAAAAGTCTGATGCTGTTAATAAACTTTGGCTATTAGCATCAGTCAGTAGCCCACGCATGTTGTTATTGGCTCCGTGTACCAAGTCCATTGCTTCAGGACAGTGAACAAGCAGCTGGGAAACAAACCTGTGCCCATGTGGGATCCTGCCATGGTAAGGTGAGGATTTAGCCACTAGGCTATCATGCTGGGCCTTCCTCACTCCTTTGTTCTCTGGTTTCCATGACTCATTTATTACTTCTGAAATGACAGGCTAGCTGAGCTCTCCTTTTGAATTCAACCACTGCTTAATTTGTTATTTGTCCTTTGGCACTACAGGCTGCACGGGTACAACAACCTCCCTATAGATCTTATTTGAGTTTCAGTGGACTAACTTCTTGAAGCAGCAAACAAAAAGCCTAAGTAATTTTTTGACAAGAGACTCAGAGACCATGCTCTGAGAACTAGTGGACCTTAGAGGGAACCTGTCACTGGGTTTCCAGGCTCAGCAGGGAGTGATGTTCTGCTTGCCCCAGTGACTCCAGCATCTCCTTCCACTGGGGCCTCTGTACCTCCACTGCAGCCTGTCAGATCTCAGCTCCAATTGCATTACGGTCATGCGGGGGCAGAGATAGCAGATAAAAGAACTGTTTGGTTGCTAAATTAACCTTTAACCACAGTACATGAGGTTTGGTATCAGTCTTTTTTTTTTTTTTGCAATTATTTTATTTTATTTGAAAGACAGATTTGTAGAGAGAAGTAAAGACAGAAAGAGACAGGGAGAAAGAGAAAGAAAGAGAGATTCCATTCACTGGTTCACTCTCCAAAAGGCCACAACAGCTGGAGCTGAGTCAGTCTGAAGCCAGGAGTCATGAGCTTCTTCTGGATCTCCTATATTTAGAACTCTATAATATAACAGTGTGTGTGTGTGTGTGTGTGTGTGTGTGTGATTTTTTTTTTTCTGAAAGCAATGAAAGGGCATTATAATGAAAGGGCCCTGGAATTAGGGCCTAAGAAGTTGAGTCGTCCTCCACTGCTCTTTCAGGCCATAAGCAGGGATCTGGATCAGAAGTGGAGCAGCTAGGACATGAACTGGCACCCACATGGGATGCTGGTGCTCGCAGGCAGAGGATTAACCTGTTAAATCACTGAGCATCTGATCCCTTGGTGCCTGGTTTTGCTCTGATTTGGCTATTTGTCTGCATCCAGATTGTTATTTAAGAACACATTACTACTTATTCCAATATTTGTTCTGCAGGACAGTGTGTACTATCCAATTCTTCTTTTGACCTTTCTGAATGAAGCAGCATCTGAGATTGTGATTCAGCTGAGAACCTAGACGTCCACTGGATGTCGAATTGGTGAACACAGGTTCCAGCTATGACTTTTGTTCCTACAGGCTCTTTCCTTCTTTAACTAAAAATACATATAGATGTCAATTTCACTAAACAAAGAAGATACTGGGTAAAAAAAAGTTACCTTTTACTTTGTGATGTGTTGTATCCAAATTAGCTCTCTTTACCTGGCGAGTGTTTTCGATACTTTTCTATCTTTATTCTTTTGTACCACAGACTCCATTCATAGCTGGAATACTATCCCTGCAAGCCCCTCTCTGATATTCAGTAGGCTAATTAATTCCAAATAAAAACAATCCAGTGGCGGGAAGGTGATGAAGTTGGCCCTCCTCTACAACTTCAGGGAGGATGGGGAAAAGGCTCCGAGAGATTTGGGGCGGAAAAGCAGAGGGAGAGGTCTACATAGGGTTGCATCAGCATGTTCTTGAGGCAAGTTTTGTCAATTAACCCTAAGGAACAAAACGTGGAAAGAGGCCAAAGCACAGGAGGTTTTAGCACTCAGACCCTGGCCTCAAAGACAGGACTGTGATATTATATGAGAAGTTCCCCTCAACGCATCAACTATGAGTGCAGCTGCTATCACCTCACAAACTACTTTTAGTGGCACTTGGCTGGAAAACAGCAACTCTTGTTTCACCTGAAACAGCTGAAAAACACCAATTTTCTTTTCATCAATGCAATTCAAAATTATTCTTTACCAATGCAATCTTCTATATAATCTTAACCAGAAGAGAAAATCTTCTGCAGGATATCCAGCTATGTACATCTGAGAAGGGATTTTGGCTGGGCAGAGTTGATCTCCCTCACCTTTTTTTAGTTTATGGAGAAATGTACCAGGTTTATGAGATAATATCCAGCAACCATCTGGAGGTGGAGAATTGCATTGAAAGTGCCAAATATGGACCCTATTGGCATTTCAGAGAATGAACCATCGGCTATGATTTGAACAAGATCTGGCTCTCAAATCCATGTGAATGTTTAACTCTAAAGTAATAGGTTAATGATATTAACAAGCAGAAACTTAAACGATTATGTTTCGGAGATGAGCCTAATGGCAAGTCCTTAGGTCACTGTGGTGCACCCTTTTAAGACAGTTCTTGTGAGTTGGTGGTTCTAGAAGCTCATTTAGGCCCAGGAACTATCTTGCCATGTGATTCCTCTTATGCACACACTCCAGGTTCTATCACCACTGGCCTCATCACAAGCCAAGCCAATGAGACTACCAGATCCTTTGCCTTGAACCTCTAAGCAGAGGTGCTGGATACTGTCCTGCTATCCCCGGGGCCTGTTTATTTGACTTCAAAGTCATGAGGTAGAGGACGAGAAGTAAAAAGGAATGAGAGAGAGAGAGAGAGAGAGAGAGAGAGAGAGAGAGAGAGAGAAAGAGAGAGATTGAGATTGAGATTGAGAGTTTGATTTAAATGGTTGCAAAGGCCAGAACTGAGCTGATCCAAAGCTAGGAGCTTCTTCCAGGTCTCCCACAGGAGCAAAAGGGTGAGCCATCCTCTGCTGCTTTCCCAGGCCATAATTACGGAGCTAGATTGGAAAGTGCAGCAGCCAGGATGGTGCCCATATAGGATGCTGATGCCTTCAGCAGACAGTCAGCTTCCTGCTCCACAGTGCTGGCCCCATGCTTTTGATATTGTGAGCTACTGATGCAGATTTGGTTTTATCCAGGCAAATCCTTCTTTAGGTCCATGATTTTGCCTTCATCTGATGAGAATCCTTATCTCTGCCCAGAGATTCTTTTATCCTTTCAGGATAATTGAAATGCAACAGAGTAGATCCATACCATTCTGCTCTTAGATTTGATAGTTCACACTGTCAGTTTAGCCTGGCCACAGAGAGCCATTGAAAAACGTTATGTGATGATCTTGGACCATTTTCAAGTATTGTCACATATCAATTTATCCCATGCCTTCAGGAGTGATGCCTATGTTCCAACTGTCTGCCAATCATCACAACAGGTTTCCCTGAACACAGATACTTCTTCAAACAATGGGTTCATAGTGACCAACTCATGGAATGAAAAGCTACAGGAATTCTGTTGGGATTTCTGGGTGAAAGTCTCTTGTATTTCTCCTGCTGGACTAGAATAAGGAGGAATGTAAAGTCTGCAATTTGTATAACCATTGTGAGACTTCATGTGACCTGGGAAAAGAGTCAACATGGAAAGTTAAGTGAAAGAAACAGACTGGGTCTTCCAAGTCCTCCATGAAGATACACAAAATGTCAGATTTATTTCTGGATTATTCTTTTACATGAACCAATGGATTGACTATTTTTGCTTAAGCTAATTTAGACTGGAATTGAAGCATACTGCTTATATATTGTTATGCCTTACTTTAGTCTCTGTCATTTGAATTCCAGTTCTTCTAGACCTGGCGTCTAATGGTCAAGGTCTTGCCAGTTCTTTCTTGACCTGATTGCCCTCATGTTGAACAGCTGTGATGCTTCCCAGAGCTCAGCCCATCCATTTGGATGTTCTAACATGGAAACCATGATTCTTGCTGTCCTCCTTCACCTGAGGCCTGGGGTATGGCATACGACAAAGATTTCTATGGCTAGATATCGCAGAACTATAATATTCAGTTTGTCTCGCTGGAACTACAAAAACAAATACAATACTCCTTTCTTTTATGTATGTATTAGTTTCTGAAATTTGTTCAGACTTAGTACATCTTCTGAGTAACCCTCATTGCTGGTGTTTATCATTGTTGAGAAAGGAGATAGAGATTAGGGGATGAAGCTGGAAATACAAATAGATATGACCTTTCTGGAAAAAGAGTTGATAATAAGACTCAATAATTCCTAAGACATATCAATAGCCTTTAAGACTTAATAATCCAATTTCTAAAATATCTAGTATAAAATAATCATCTAAAAGAGGTGAACAGCTGTTTTCATCCAAAATAATTTTTATGGTATAGTTATTTGTAAGAGCAAAACATCTGAAAATTACACAATGCAAGATTTTGTTTTGCATGTGAATTAGATTACATAAACAAGATAGAAGATAACAGTCTTTCAATAAAAACTTCTAAAATACTCATAAAATGCTCATTAATTTAGTAATTTATCCCTAGAGCTTCTACCTTGTAACTTAAAATGTAGACAAAGGCATCTATATAGATGCTGAAAAGTTATTCTTAAAATTGGGAAACTGGAATCAAGTTAATGTCCAATTCTATTGGCATGGGAAAGTGTTCTTGCTGTGATATTAAGTGAAAAATCAGAATAAAATTATTTATTCTATATGGCTTCAATTATGTAAAACAAAATTATACATGCATACAAAGGCAAAGAAGAATATGGGGTAAAATATTAAATAGTTCCAGACTCTGGGAGATATATGACATTTTCATCTTTATAATTTCTCTTATGTTTCTCAAAAATTCGCATGTGCAATTTTAAATAGAGAAACTGATTACAAAAGACAGTAAGTATGTAAACTATATAGCAATATGGAAATTGTTTTTGAAATAATGCTAAGTGAAAAAATATGTACATAAAAACTGTGATTGTAATTATAAAAATATGTTTCTGTATATAGGCAAGAACTAAAAGGGAAAATATATAAATAAAATTAGGGTTTGTATTGTGCTAAGGATGTGGGACTAGAAGTTATTTATTTTTCTTCTCTGAGGATGTGTTTAAAGTTGTTTAATTATGTGTCTGCAGTTTCCCACCACTCTGTGCATGGCTACCTGGCTGCCAGAATGGTTTCCCTGGTTTTGTGTTGGCTCAGAAAATGGCCATGAGGTACATGACAATTGCTAGTTCAGCTTCTCAGTTTCTTGAGTCTCCAAGGTGCTTGGTTTATATCATGGGGGACTCTGATTGGAGACAAAGCACAAAATTCCAGGTAATGGCAAGTAGGCTTGGTGTATCATCACGCAACATAAAGTGAAGAGAGAAGAAAGAACTTGAAGGATATTAGCTATCAGTAACAAATGTATCTGGGATGGTTTTCTGGAGGTTCCTGTGACATCTTAGGAAATCAACGGTTTCTTCAGGATGCAGCATAGTTAGTTAGTGGAGAAGCACCCATGTCAATAATACCCCCGACCTCCTAGTTTTTTACTGTTCTCAGAAAAGTGAGTTGTCTTGGTTTCTGAGAAAGAAGACTCTTAAGGTTAGTAACACAAATGAAATGTTATTGATATGTGAAAATGGAAAAAGATGCAGGATTTGAAATCAAACAGATCTAGATCTCATTTCTGACTTCACTACTGATTAGTTATATTCCTACATGGAATTCATCCACTTTCACAGCAACTTGGTTTGCCTATCTCAAGACAGAAAAGAAAATACTTGCCTTACAGTCTAGTAGGGTGCATTATATGAAAACTATATAAAGATCCTAACATAACTCTGGCATGAGTAAATACTCCCTAAATGCTGTCCCCTTAGTTTACATCAGCAAAACTGGTTGACAAAAGTGTCAAGGCATTTTACTGAGGTGAAGAGCAGTTTCTTCAGTCACAAACCCAAATAGCCATATACAAAACAGTGGCCTCCTACCTTACATCATGTACATAGAAGAATTCATAATGAATAACCATGAATACAAAATGTAAAGCTACAAATTTCTTGCAAGATATTAGGTCAGCTTTATGAACTTGGGTTAGGCAGCAGTTTTTTACACACATCATAAAAATTATAAGCAACAAAAGGAAAAATGGATTGAAGAGTACTTTTGGCATAGCAATTAGGATGGTGCTAGAAACACACATCCCACATGAGAGTATCAGGGTTTTGAGTCTTGAATCTATTACTGATTCCAGCTTTCTTGCTATTGCAGATCCTGAGACGCACCAAGCATGGCTCAAGTCCATTGGTCCTTGGTACCCAAATGGGAGGCTTAGCTGCACCTACTGGGGTTAGGCCAAGCAGAAGTTGGGAAGCTGGAGCTCCATCCAAGTCTCATAGGTGGGTGATGGGAACCTAAGAACTTGTGCTATCTTCCGCTGCCTTTCCAGACACATTAAAATAAATGGAGTGAAGTGGAACAGCCAGGACTTCAGCTGTGGCTATGATTTGGGATGCCAGCATGGCAAGTGGCCTTACCCCTCTGCATCACAATGCTACCCCTCCACCCTATTAAAAACTAGGGCAAGTAGACAAATTACCCATAAACATAAAGGCCCAGTGCAGCAGCCTAGAGACTAAAGTCCTCACCTGGCATGTGCCAGGATTCCATAAGGGTGCTGGTTCATATTCTAGCAGCCCTGCTTCCCATCCAGCTCCCTGCTTGTGATCTGGGAAAGCAGTCAAGGATAGTACAAAACCTTGGACCCTGCACCCATGTGGGAAACACGGAAGAGGCTCCGGGCTCCTGGCTTCAGATTGGCTCTGCTCCAGCCATTAAAGCCACTTGGAGAATGAATCAACAGATGGACGATCTTCCTCTCTGTCTCTCCTCTTCTCTGTATATCTGACTTTCCAATAAAAATAGCTCCCTAAACATATGAAACTATATCCGACATCGCTAGAGATGAAGAAAATGCAAATCAAAACACCATGAGATACTAACTGAACTTCACCAGAATGGCTATAATAAAAACATAATGAAAAGTTTTGAAGAAGATGAGGAAAAGTTGGGAATGTCCTACATTGCTGGTAAGATGTAAAATGTTATGATTATTTTGATAAACAGTTTGACAGTTTCTCACAATATCATTGCCAGCAAGTCCATTTTTGGATACACACACAACAGAACTGAAAACATGTGCCTGCACAAAATCTTACAAACCACGGCCCCTAAAAACAACTCAAACATCCATTATCAGATGAATGGATGGACAAATTTTGGTGTATCATACAATGGAATATTTCTCAGCAACAAAAAAGAAATCACATATGAATACATGCTACAATATGGATGAGCTTAAAACATTATGTTCAATAAAAAACAGTCAGTCATAAAAAGCTATAGAAATAACCCAATTCCACTGGCATGAAATGTATGGACTAGGAAAATGCATGCAGACATAAAATAGATCAGTGGTTTCCAGGGAATGGGGAGATGATGATTGACTGCTAATCATTAGAGCTTCTATTTGTGGTGGTAATAACATGGTAGAATTAGTCTGTGGTGAGGGCTGCACAATTGTGTGAACACATTGAAACCACAAGACTGTGCAATGTGAAGGATTGATTGTCTGGTATATTAATTGTATCTCAATTAATTAAGCTGTTATTGATTTAAACTGTTTTGAAAGAGGGGTACTATACTTATTTTATTATTTTGGCAGAGAAAGAAAAGAGGAGAGAGAGAGAGAAGAAAAGCCAGAAAATTCCCTCATCTGTTGTTTTGCTCCCTAAATACCTGCAGAATCTAGGTCTAGGCCAGGCCAGAGCTAGAAGCCAGGAAGTCAATCTGGCTCTTATGGGGGTGACTTGAACCTGAGTTGAACTATCACCTGCTGCCTCCCAGAATTCACATCAGTACGAAGCTGGAAATGGGAGTAGATCTGGGACTCAAACTCAGGCAGGCATTTGTTATGGTATGCAAGCACCCGGATCAATGGCTAAACAGCTCCCAGTCCAGAAACCAGTATTTTTTTAAACCTATGGAGTAAGCATTCAATATGTCTTACTCCAGCTTCCTGCTAATGCCCCCTGAGAGGTGGTGGTGACTGTTCAAGTACATGAGTCCCTGTCACCTCTGTAGGAGACGTGGATGACTTCTGGGCTCCTAGCTTCAGAATGGTCTAGCCTTGGCTATTACAGGCATTTGGGAAAGATGGAAGCAGATGGAAGATCTCAGTGTGCCTCTAGCTCTCTACTTTTCAAATAAATACAAAAATAAGTAATTTTTAAAAAGTTGTGACTGGCACTTTTAACTTGATAATGGGAATTTAAAAAAAAAAAAAACCTTCCAGAAATGTGAGAAAGTATATTGTCATTGCCAAATATTCTAGTTCTTCTCACTGTGGTGTTCTTCCTGTGGGAAGGTGATGCAGCTCTATTCTGTTGGATTTGAAAGTGGCCATATGAATTGCTTTGAGTGAGAAAATCAGGGAAGAAGTGACCCAAGATGCTTTTAAAAGCAGAGTCGTGGCTCACCACCTACCCCTCTTTCTCCCTAGCCACGAAGGTCACCATGGCACGTGCTTTCTGCATCTCCTACAATCTCACAGACTCTTGGTGCTTATTGTTTCTGTATGTGTCAAATAACTTGCAATTACTGATACCTGCACACTCATCTGGAGGGCTGTCTCTGCTCACTGCAATCTGCTACTTCCACATACGGGGCAGATTGGAAATATCAGGGAGTTATCTGCTCTATCTTCTCTCTTGCTTCTTTTTTGCCCCTCAAGGAGGTAACTTGGTGGCTTATTTTCCATATGTTTTCGGAGTCCTCCAGAGTGGGAACTACTGCCCTCTGTAATAGCTTATTCAGTAATGAAGCTTCATTGTTTTTATTCCTTTTCCATTTCAGTTCTCTACCTGCACCTCCCAAATAAACTATTTGACCTAAAATTTTTGTCTCAGAGTCTGCTTTAAAGAAATCCAAATTAAGAAATCCGAGTATAAGATTCTTGGTTAGTCTGGATGCACAGTGAAAGTGATATAGAGTGTCCGGCGGCATGGCCTAACGGCTAAAGTCCTCGCCTTGAACGCCCCGGGATCCCCTATGGGCGCCGGTTCTAATCCCGGCAGCTCCACTTTCCATCCAGCTCCCTGCCTGTGGCCTGGGGGGGGGGCAGTCGAGGATGGCCCAATGCATTGGGACCCTGCACCCATGTGGGAGACCCGGAGGGGGTTCCTGGTTCCCGGCTTCGGATCAGCGCGCACCGGCCATTGCGGCTCACTTGGGGAGTGAATCATCAGACGGAGGATCTTCCTCTCTGTCTCTCCTCCTCTCTGTATATCTGACTTTGTACTAAAATGAATAAATCTTTAAAAAAAAAGTGATATAGAGTAGAGTAGGTGCATGTGCTGAAGAAACTTTTGTCTCTTCACTTTTTAAAAGTTACAATGTTACTGTGACATAGTGAGTTAAGCCTCTGTCCACAACAGTGGCATCCCAAGGGATCCAAGTCCCAGCTGTTCCATTTCTAATCCAGCTTCCTGTTAATACACCTGGGAAGGCAGTGGAAGATTAGCCCAGTGCATCTAGTGGGATGCCCAGAAGAAAACCCTGGCTTCTGGCATTGGCCTGGTCTAGCTCTAGATGTGGCAGTCATTTGTAGAATAAATCAGATAATGGAAGATCTCTCTCCCTCTTTCCCTGATACTCTACCTTTTAAATAAACAAAGAAAGAAATCTTGAAAAAAAGAAAGAATTTAGAATATCCCTGACACTTCAGTGTCATAGCTGGTGAATGAAGCATATCTTTCTTCAATAATTTTTTGATACAGATACAATTAGAGATGCATGAAAAAATTTATACAAGAATGTTGATTACAATGTTATCTGTAGTTAAATAATCAAGAATAGCTTAATATGTCACAGATAAAGATAAAAATACAAAGGAAATTTTTTGTCTATATAAAGTTCCCTCATAGTAAATATTTAATAACATGGGAAAATACAATATATTCAAGTAAACCAATTTAGGTAGCATTATTTTATTCATTTTTTCAAATTGCATACACATTTTTGTATATAAAATAGCAGTCTCTATTCTTAGTTTGGTAGAAATGGCTTTATTTGGAGAGGAGTGGAAGATTTCTTTATTGTGTGTCCTGTATATTGAAAATGCTGTTGGAGGATACGTTTTTGAAAAATTAAAGAAGACACTATAGTTACACTTCTGGGTCAAGGGACTAAGTGATTTCATACTTCAGTATATCCATATACTGCTACAAAATTTCTACATTGCATAAAATATGAAAGCAAATAAATAAAAATATACTATTAGGCTCCATTGAGAGAGAGATGTGTCACCAAGAAATCGAATTATACAGAAACTGTAAGTTGTTCTGATGCTCCTGGCTTGCTGAGTTCTGGAAGAAGCAGGCAGTAGCCTACTATGGAACAAAGGGACGCAAATGAGATGGAGAACAACAAGCTTCTGCCTGGAGCAAGAGCCCTTGGGTAGGCCTACAAAGTTGTGAAGGGATCATAGGAAGAAGGTTGCTGCACAACCTTGGGGAGATATTCTTATGCAGAGGCTGGTTAAATGGGAAATACATAGTGAGGACCTAGGAGCAGTGCCAGGCCATTCTGTTAATGTTGTTTCATTGGATCTGCTAGGTTTCCAATATTCGCCAGGTCCTCGCCTGAAGATGTGGACAGAGAAAATCACAAAATCGCTGCAGAACAAGACAGTTTAGAGGGGCTTGGGGACTGTGGAGAGACAACCAGAACACTTCCTTTCCAAAATGATCCTATAAGTTAAAACTTCAAAACACATGAAGAAGTTTGAATGCTAAAAATGATACCAACCCAAACCAACAACTCTGAGTTGAATTCTCTCCAGATGAAACTTACTTTATGGAACAAAAATTTTAAAATAAGCATATTGAAGCTGTTCAAAGAAACAACTGAAGACATTAAAACAGAACAAGAAATTATGAAACAGAATAGGCAGAAATAAAACAAGAACAGGTGGATATGAACCAAATTAGAACTCTTGGGAATGAAAAACATATAGTCATTGAAATATTGAAAAAGAGAAAAAATATAGACTAGACATGGTCAGAAAGTACATTTCTGTATGCAAGTTACTTATGAGAAACTGGAATCAGTGCAGTAAGATAACATAATAAAAATTATGAAAAATCAGCTAAGAACCAAGACAGGCCTCTTGGTAGAACCCAACACTTATTCAATATAGGAATTTATTTGAGAATAAAAAAAAAGTATAAAAGTATTTGAAAAGATAATTTGCCAATAGCGTCCTCAAATTAAAGGAAATTACAAATATAAGGAGAAAGTCTATCCATGTTTAAATGAAAAAGGATTGAAATCTAGACACATCACAGTGAAAAGGCAGAGCGTTATGATTTTTTTTTAAAGTCTTTGAAACCTACCCAAGAAAAGTAGGTCATCAAAAGCAATTATATAATGGCAGACTTCTATAGATGCAAGAAAGAATCCTCAAGGTGCAAAAAAAAGTCTTCCTCAAACTAGAATTTTAACCTAGCTCAATTGACACTTGAGAAAGGTTCAAACAGTGACATGGACAGACTACCAGAGTTCCCCACGCATTGTCATTACGATGGCAATCAAAGGATACGCTTCAGTAAAGCAAAATAGGAAAGTCTTGAGGTACGAGAAAGAAGAGAGTACAAATAATTCATAATCTGTGTGGGCAAAATCAGATAGCAAATAGAAATAATAGCAACAATAACACATTGTTCATCTTCTTTGTAAAGGTTAACTTGAAAATTCAAGTAACAATAAGTAGGTGATGATAGGGCAATGGTTATATGTGCAGGTGGCTAAAACATTCTAAGGCTCTTTTGTGGCTGAAAGGATCAAAGAAATTTTGAATAACTTGTAAAATGTATGGCCACTATGCAGAGATAAAATCTGTATTCTCTAAATCTATAGAGGGGAGAAGCAGACAACATAAAAAACCCAAAACCTCCCAAAAGTCATGGTAAAAGAATGAAATAGAGAAAACTTGTGATAAGGAGAAGAGAGAAATATAGTGGTAGAAATAAGCTCAAATATATCAGTTATACTCAATATGAACAGATAAACTCACCTGTCACAACACAGGAATTCTTAAATTGTATTTTAAAACTACGGTCATAACTTTTAAAAGATACATATGAAAGGGAAGGGTCTAATAATATCTCTTTGGCAATGATGATGATGATATCAAAATATATTGTGGAATCAATGTAGAGGTACGTAAAGTGGTAAGACAATGGAATAGCAGAAAAATAAGTCAGAAGTATTCTGTAAATACGAAAATTGCTATGCATCCAATTTATAATGGCTGATGGATAGGGAAAGGTAAGACTAGTACTGTATGGTTCTGAGACAAAGGACTTAAAGGAACAAAATTTTAAATTCCTAACTCATACATAGATGGTTGTAAATGAGACAGAAGAGTCACATAGAGTCATCTGTCATACAGAACTTGATAAATTCTAGAAGTAAATATGGAAGAATATGATAGCCAGGCTCTTAAATAAGTCACAGAAGCAAATCTCAAGAACCAACAAACTGATTACACCCAGCCGCATTGGAAATTTTGAAATCTTTCATTAAACAAAGCACACGATAAACAAGAAATATGAGTGATGGCTTTGGAAAAGACATTTGCAATGCATATTAATGACACAATATTGATGTTCAGAATAATACATGCTTACAAATTGATTTAAAAACCAAACCCAAGGGAATGGGACAAAGAATATCAAAATTCAGTTCACAGGAGAAACCAAAGTGCAAATAAATAAATGAAAGAATACTCACCCTCACCAGTAACCAGGGAAGCGCACATGATAAGATGGAGTACCATTCACATTGATATTCCAGCTGGGGAAATGTTAAGTCTGAGAATTTCTAGTATTGTGGATGCACAGATATGGAAGCATTTAGATTCCATTATTGGACATGTGAATTTGCTCAACTATTTTAGCAAACAAGTGGCCAGTGCATAAGGAATGTGAAATGCATATAATCAGTAATTCCTGGTGATGGACCCTAGAAAAATTGTCATTTATGCACAAAAAGACACGTGTATACTTGTTCTTGATGACATTGCTTGCAATTGAAAACTATAACTAACTTAAATTGCAATAAGAATGGTCAAATTACAATCCTATCATCCAGAAAAAAACTATGCAGCAGTGGACTAACATGGATGAATTTAAATAATTCAATATTGATTGGTGTTCTGGATATATTCCTAGGAGTGCTATTGCTGGATCATACGGTATGTTGATTTTGAGTTGTTTGAATGTTCTCCATACTGATTTCCATAGAGGCTGTGTTTTATGAGAAACCAACATGCACTCCTATGTTCCTAGCAGCACAATCAGTAATTGCAAAAACATGGAAGCAGCCAAAATGCCCATCAGCAGAGGATTGGATAAGAAAACTATGGTTCATCTACTCCATGGAATACTACTCAGCTATAAAAAAACCAAAATGCAATTCTTTGTGGCCAAATGGGCCCAACTGGAAACCATAATGCTAAGGGAAATGAGCCAATCCCAAAAGGTTAAATACCACATGTTTGCTTTAATTTAAGATGATATGATGTTATATATAACATGTTATGTTATGTATGTTATATGTTGTGTATAAACTAAAATAGAAATGTCAATGAGGTGGTCAGAGAAGGTGGTTAAGAACTTGCATTTACTTTTAACATATTGGTTACTCATTACTATGTCAATTAATTCCATAATGATGTAAATTTTTGCTGATGGTATGTTGGAGCTTTTAATTGATCAGGATGATACTCTGCTGGCTCTGTCTTCAAACCAGAGAGGGTATACCTAAGAAGCCGTTGAACTTGACTGGACAATAAGATGCTGGACTCTATGTTTGGTATATGCTTGCAATGGGGAAATCTCAACTGAACTTGAACTGTGGTTATGCAACAAGGTGGAGGAATCCACCATGGTGGGAGGGTTTGGGGAGGGATGGGGAGAATCCAAGTACCTATGAAACTGTGTCATATAATACAATGTAATTAATGAATTAAAAATAATAAATAAATAAAATATTGATTGGTGAAAGAGTCACAGAATGACATTTATAGTATGGCATCATTTATAGAAATTTTTGAAACAGCACTAGGTATATTTTCGGGTTATATGAAAAAATACTGGTTTACAGTAATGATTACCTAGAGGGAAAAAGGAGAGTGATGCAATCAAATAGGAATATAGAAAAGTACTAATTCTATTTTTCTCTCCATATATTTTAAATAGGAGATGTGGGACAAATGGCACAATGTTGGTATGATAAAGGCATGGTGTAAATGGCTACTGACCATGTCTATATCCTTTTTTGTTTATCTGAAATTATTAATAACAAAAAGTAAGCTTTTGAAGAAGGTAGCACATGGATTGTCAAGGCTTCCAAATTTCCAGTTGGCATTTTCAGAGTTGCCTAGGCTATGAGGAGTCAGAGCATCCAACCACAGTGCTGCTTGTGTTGATGATGGGCTGGTGAGAAGGAAAGGCCATTTAGAACCTTCTACTGGCAAATGTATAGAGGAAGTGAACTTGCCCTAGCTGCTACAGCTTCTGGCGAGGTAGGAAATGAGGGTGAATTTGATAGTGAGAGATAGCCACTTGGACGTTTTCTTGACATAGAATAGAGTTGTCCATATAGTCCATGGTTTAGTGGCACTTCCTTATCTTTCCAAATAATGGTACACAGAGTAATACTTGTCTGGCACACTGAATGGATGAACAGCTCCCACCTTCCCATAGATGTAGCCTATCTATAGTCTACTATGTGCCATACCACACCTTTTGGGGAATCTTGACCCAGAAGAGAGTCTTTTTCTCAACAAAAAAGGAGAAATATTTATTGCAAACTAGCCCCTAGGACCCCTCTGCCACAGTAACCCCTTCTTATAGTCTGTAAACTCAACTGTTATTACCCGGCATATCCAGTGATCACTAAGGCTGTTAATTATAGTGAATACCACCTTTGAGAGAAGCTATGCCACCACTTCCACTCTTCAGTGCCCTCCAACCCTACTGGTGTTATCAGCATCCCAATACTTGTGAAAGAGAACCTTATCTCCTATAGCTGCAAACTTCCCAAACATAGTAAAACATCTCTGGCCAAGAATAAACTGCTCAGCCCCTTGCTGGGCTGGATGTCAGGGCTGGTGGAAACAAAGGGCTTTCTAATTCCATGGCCAAAATGTGTTGGGTGACTTGACTGTCTCCTAAAAAAAATGAGAAGCAAAAGTCATCTTGGTTTAAACACAGCCAAGTGACCAGATTTTGGTCGCTTTCCCAGATGAACTCTTCCTCCTGGGTCATTCGCCTTTCCTGCCAAGGCACCTACTTAGCAATTTCCTCACTATGATTCCAAGATGGATTTGCAGAGAACCTGACTGGCAGAGTCAAGAAGATGCAGCCCGGAGCTGAAGGGCAGAAAAGGAAGTAGCACAGGGTAGACGGAAAGGGAGGAAGACAATCATGGCGCATGAGTTCTGCCATTCAATCATGGGGTCAAAGGAAGATGGAAAGCATTGCATTGGGATAGGCAATAAGGCATCACTGCAGGTAATCACAAAAGGCCCAAACGGCACAGCCACACCTACTCACCAGGGCTGGTTATTGTCAGGAGCTCAAGCTGCCGCTGTTGCTGCAAAAGAAAACATATTGTGAGTGTGCTGATTAGAGCCAGTTATGCTTATGCAAAGCAGGCCAGGGAGGACATGCAAAGTGGGTGTTCAGTCCCACAGATCAGGGCAAATTGTACCAAACAAGCTGTTCGCTCATAATTCTGCAGAGAGGACTTGCACCGCAGAGACATTGGGGACTGGGTGACCTCTTCATTTGTCTTTGGAAACATAAATGGTTGGAGCTGAGACCCTGGAAGGCTTTCCAGTCAAACTTGCACTCAGGAAACTCCTTCTCCAGCACCAGATCCCTTTGGTTTCCTCTTCGCTCTGGTCGAGGGTCTTATATCCTGGCAGCCCTCTTTGAGTTGGATACATGTGTTAGTATCACTATCTAGATCTTTCTTCCTAACCCAGATACTTCTGAACTTGTTTATTTCTTAAACCTGCTCAGCAAAGCCATGCGAATCTCAATTGGCAATGATCAAATCATTTCTTCCGTAACATCTTTATGTCTTTGCATCACACATCATTCATCCAAAATAACATTGTGTAAGACTATCAGGCTAGATTGATCAGGCCATTTGTATTTGGAAGCAAATGGCCTTGGTTCCCCATAGGCTGGGGTGATTACTGTCAGTAGCTCAACTGGCTGGTTGTACCCTATCACAGCATACCTGCTGGAAAACCACCTGAGTGGATGTCATGGAACCTGTGTACAGAAATGGGTTTGGGATGCTGAGGTGGGGCAGCAGAGAAGAGCTCCCTTAAAGATTCCAGTCACAATTCTTTATGCTTTTCTTCCTGTTCACCTGTGCCTGTCTACATTTATGTTTCCATAAGCTGTGCTGGAACTCTGTATGATTGTTTTCTTAAGAAAAGCACTCATTGAGAAGCATTTTCTTTCCAGGCTACAGAGAACAGGAATTTCTGATCACCTGGTATTTCATCCTGCAACCCCCTTGGCTATGTTCCAACCCATCTGCCTTTACCTCTTCATTACACTCCTCTTCCATAACAGCCCCGCCACCCCGCACACCCTCACATCAGTGACTTCTCATGGGCCTAAAATCAAGTCTGCATCCTTTCAAGACCTTTGCAATCACAAAGCCCTACTCTCCTGCCAGCTGGTAACTCATTCCAGTTGAACATTTTCAAACAAACAATGCAACTGCAAGATGTCACTGAACTACATAGGGAGCACAGATTCTTCTGCTGAAAAGAAACACACACTCGGCCTGCTAGGAAGGAATGCTGGGACCAGCTCGCTTTCCTTCCCAAACACAGTGCTGGGCCAATGGGGAAATTGGCTCAAGCTGTCTTGCCAAAGCCAACCTGTGTGCTTTGGCACCTTCTTCATGCACTCTGGAAGAATCCTTATTTTTCCATAACCTTGACTTTGTGATGATCACAGCTTGTGAAGGAGGTCTGTGTACCTGAGGAGTATCTATTTCTAAACTAAGATGCTAACTGGTGACTCTGCACCCTGAGGAGTATCTATTTCTAAACTAAGATGCTAACTGGTGACTCTGCACCCAGAGTCCAGTAGAAAAAAATGCAAGAAAATCTGCTAGGAGTCAGGCAGGTCTGGGCATGTGTCTTGGCTTTTGAGTGTGGCTTTGTATAACTGACTGAATGTCTCTGATCTCAAACTTGGCAACGCTAACATGAGCACGTGAGCCTGAAATATGTCAGTGACACATTTCTGAAGCAGTCAAGTGCAACAGCTACTTCAGAGTTTGTCAAGAGCCTCCAGATCCAGGACGTGGTGTAGGCTGGTGTGGTTCAAGGTCAAAGTCAGCATTTAAAAGGGACCATATTTTAGTTCTTGTCTCAAGCTGCAGTTTCCTGTGTATGTGTGTCTTCCTTGTCAGATAACAAGCAACGTAAGGTGCTGGAACATCCATTGTTCATCTTAGTTGTATCATTGTGGCCTAGAATAGCCTTTATTAAGTACTGCTGGGCTCGAGCGAGCTAATGTTACATCCATGTTATTTTTAAAATCTCACTGCCTGTGTTCATGCTGAGCCCTCTGCCAATCCTCCTGCAATCTTCCTGGAGAGCCCTCCTTACTTCTTAAGATATCCATGACAATCGACATACACCAGCCCCTTCTCTTCCTTCCTTGGAACAGAAGGAATATTTCCTGCTTTATTCTTCCAGTGAGTCTTGCAGCTCTATGTGTTGTACCATGTTTCGTGTCTTGTCTGTTTCCTTGTCTCTCTCACTTCAGGACAAGGCCATGCCATTTCATTTCTACGCCTGCAGTGCCTTGAGCAAAGATCTGGAAGGAATGTTTAATGTCAACTTGCTCCACTTGTAACGCTCTTGTTACATAGTCACAGATCAGCATGGATGGCCCACATGCTCCTCCCTCTCTGAGACTTCCTCTGTCACATCTTTAGGTTTCCGTGTCTTTGTAATTTTTTTGCTCCCAACATGTCTGCAGCCAACAATACTTTCTCCTCTGCAGACTCCACTCGGAGTCTCACAGTTCTTTTGAATTATCCTCTGGAGATAATTTAAATCTAACCGAGTGACAAGACCATTTAACCTACAGTTCACTGACATATGTGTGCACCACCTAGTGGCACAAGCACAGAAATGTAAATTTTCGTTTCAACCTTTAGCTCTTTGGATAGGGTTGTAAAATCCATATGTTCCATACGCATGGTAACAGAGATGTATACACCAGAAATTTAGTTAAGAACAGGAACATTCAAAGAATTTTACCCAAATCCTTCAAAAATTTTTCGAGTTTACCAATGGAAAACAGTATTTGTAAAACCAGGCGCATGATTAATGGGATTTAAACAATAATAATTCTCAATCAGTTACATAAACTTAGTTCCAATTAAACACAAAAAATTACTAAATTATGATTAGTTACGAGCTGAGATGGGCTTGAGCCTTTTATATGGACAGCATGAGCTGTCTGAATGGTGGGATCTGTAACATTAACAGGAGGAAGTGAAGTCAGTGAGGGAGGCTGGGAGCAGGTTTGGTAGGCAGACAGGAATCATCAGCTATTGAAATGACCAAAAGTTGCAGTGTAGGTAGAGCCTTCACATGTGTGGAAATGGCAGTGTCCGTGTGTGTGAGGGTGTGGGTGGGCGAGAGAGGGCGGGGAGAGAACAGTTGTCCTAAGATAAAGGAATTTCATATGCAGTTGGAGAGGAATGTGTCTAAGTTTGCTTGTGTGGTAGTCTTTGGGCTTCTGATGAGGTGTGAATCATGTTGCCATATTAGGTCAATTTTACTTCTAATTGTATAACAGCCCTGCATCCATCCTTCCTTGGTAGACCAAGGTATCACATATGGACACTGGTTTGAGTCCTGGCTGCAGGAGTGGATGAAGCCCAAGTGTTGGGTCCTGGGTTCTTTCTTTCTGTTTCTGTAATTATGCCTTTCAAATACATAAATCTTTTTTTAAGTTTATTTACATTTATTTGAAAGACAGGAGATACAAAGAAATAGGCACATACACACAGAAAGGGGTAAAAAGGGAGATATTTAGGATGGGAAGAGACAGAAAAAGAAAAAGAGAAGGAAAGATTTTGCTTCTACCGTTTCACTCCCCAAATGCCAACAGCTAGGGCTGATTGAGGCAGGAGCCAGAAACTGGGAACTGACTCCTGGGCTTCCATGTATGTGGCAAGAATCCAAGGCCTTGAACCTTGCTCTGATGCCTCCCGGGGTACACATTAGCAGGAAGCTGAATGGAAAGCTGAGTAGGACTTGAACCCAGATACTTTGACATGTGATGGAGTGTCCCAAGCAGTCACTTAACCTGTGGTGCTTCAATACCTGCCTCTAGTCTGAGTCATTATTTTGAAGTATAAGTCACATATTTTTAATGTATACATTTTACTTCCTCTATTATTTTGATTCTAATCCTTTTCAGGCAAAGTAATATTAACCAACAAGATAGCAATAGGATGCCACGTGATTATAGTATCACACAAAACAGTTTGAAAACTGCAGTTACTACAGCTTTTTGTGTAGATAAAGACTAGAGACTACAGAGCAATATCCAACCTGGAAGATACTCTTCTGTTCATATGTGAAGCTCCTCTGATTACAATTACAGAAAGAATTCTGTAGAATGAGCATCAGACTAAAAAAAAAATCAAAGGGATGAATTCCAAGAAGTAACCCATCCTCCAAACTGTGTTATCCTAAGCATGTTATACAAGATAGCTTCTATAAGAAGGGTGTACACTAGCTAAGAGGGTTAAGAGGAACTAGACCCATAGCAACAAATGAAGACCTACTCTACAAAGTGTTCCATAGGCAGACTGGTGGAGCACTAGGATTTCTGAGAGCCAGCTCCAGTCCTCTGCTACCTTGGGCTGAGTCATTGCACTTCTAACTGGCACATAGCCTTCTATAACAGATTAACTGATATCCCTATTTCTAGTCTTGCCTAATTTCTCCTGTTAATCCTCAACATTGCAGCTGGAGTGAATTTTCTAGAATGTACATCTTAAATCTTATCAAGGCTCCTATGGGATAAAAGTGTAACCTTCAGCGGCTGTTGGAGGTCTTCCATGACTTGGCTCCTGCCTTCTGGGGCCTGTTCTCTCCATCTGAGCTCTAGTCATCCAGTTGTGATGGACCACTTCCAGTTCTCAAGTTTGCTGTGCTTTCCTTTCCAGGCATTTGCTTTTATTGTTTCGCCTACTTGGAGAAACAATCGCACATCCAATCTACTTGGCATAGAAAGACAATTCTATACGTTGTTTGGGTCTTAATTCATGTCATGTCTTCTGTGAAGCCTTTTTAAAATCTGTCAGGGCTGAGATGGATATTGGGCTTGACTTCATCAGACAACCTATTCACTCCTTCACCTCTCCACTGTCTGAATGGGTTCCCTGAGGTCACAAGGCTGTGTCCTCTTAAATTCTCTGATCTAGAGGCAAGCTGCTCACCTGATCAACAGATGCCTCAATAAGGACTTGCTGTTGCCTGTAACCAGGATGAAAGATGGATAAGGTCCTCTTCAGTTGGGCAGAAGAGGTTTTTGTTGTTGGCTCCCCCTCTTCCAAGACAACGTCTCTTCTCCCCCGGCAAACATAACACTCACACACTTCCCAAGAACTTTTTTTTCCCTCAAAACTCTGTTTCTATTTTGGGAATTCAGGAATTGAGTCATAGCACATTTGACCTTCTGCATCTGCATGGGTAAGGATGAGGCTAAGGTTAAAAAATGGACACCAAGTTATGGGAGCTCTGGGACTGGTTGGAAGAGTGCACTTCTGGGTGATGGAAGAGAATGATCACTGAGTATATGTTCTGTTTTGTTCCCTGTGCTTGGGAGCAAGTCAGTCTTTCACAGCATACACAGCAGATGATTGAAATAGAAGTCTCAGTAATGACTGGATATTTCTTGTCCCTCCATGATGTGGGACTCAACATCCTTCCGAGTTGTGGGCCACAGGGACAGAGGCACACAGTTGGCCCCAGGACACAGACACCTCTTGTTCTTGCAGGCCTTTCCCCTACACCTGGCCTCAGTTTCCTCCTCCCATAGACCACTTGGGGTCCCAGCCCCCCATCTCTGTCCTATGCGGAGGTACTGCCAACTCCTTAGGAGATATTTCACACATACTGCTGATCTCTCTCTAAAAGGCTCTGCTTCTCCTCTCTGCTGCTCCAATCTACTCTCCTAAGTGGCTGCAGAAGTAATCACTTTAAATTAAACTTATTCCCATCTTTCAATAATTTAATGATACCCATCTATTTTTTGACAAATACTAGATGTCTTAGCTTGGCATTCAGGGACAGTGTAAAAAATTCCCACAAATTTCATGTGTTATTTGAAAACAAGGCAGTTTTTATATTATAAAGTAATATTTCATTTGGAAAAACAAACAAAAAGAGCTATTATTTTCCATAGCAAAGACCAGACAATAAATACGGGCTTGATTGTTTTGTTCTGTTGCCTGGCAGATGGCAGGAGTCGGGTGGGACCAGGTACCTCTGTGAAGAGAGACAGGAGAGACTCTGGAGACCTGAGGAACACTGTCTTGGAAACCAGGCTCAGGATCACCCCACAGCCATGGCATTTTGGTCTTTCATCTGCCTGACCACTCTGTACACCACCCCACTCCTGTCTCCCACTTCAGCTCCTGCCCTTGACAAGACCTTCTTTCCACCTGAGCTCTTGTTGAACAATCTAGCTTTCCTCATCTCCAATTCACAACAAGCACCCATTGACTCATGTGTCAATTCAGCAAGTATTTGTAAAATTATTTTTATTATTTTCCATGATACGCTTTTGTAGGTTTAGGGATTACTCCCTTAATCCCCTCCCCATGTTCTTCTCTCACCATTTTCCCTCATATAATCGCAGTGGTTGAGTCCTTTACTAACAATTACAAGATCGACATTCTGCTATTCAAATGTATCATGTCATTGTAGGTACAGACAATGGTAGAAGATTTAGTATCATATTGACAAGGTATATTTCATTGTTTTACATGGCAGTCCTTCTTTTATCTGGGAGTTGAGATTCCTAATGAAATGTATTTTCACTTCCTGGTATGTCAGTCTCCATTATAGTTTAAGCATGAGAATATATGCATATACTTATTCACCTATGGATCTATTTGTTTTGTATTTTGCATGAATTTTGCCTTATATCAGAGAGAACATATATTTGTTCTTTGGGATTTGCTTATTTCACTGAGCCTAATGGTCTCCAGTTGGGACCATTTTGATGCAAACGATAGGATTTCTTTCTTATAAATGGCTATGTAGTATTCCACGAAGTAGATGTACCACAGTATCTTCTTTTTTAATTTTACTTCTTTTTAAAAAATTATTATTATCATCATATGTTACAGTTCCATAGGCCCTGGGATTACCCCTATCCACTCCCCAATTCCCTCCCCCTCTCACTGGGTTCCCTTATATCATTACTATAGTATAGTTCTTCATACAGGGTCATATGTCCATCATTGCGGGCAAGGACAATGGCAGAGAGTCCAGCATCATATTGTCAAGGTACAGTAAATACAGTGGCTTCCAAGATGGCCGACATAGGAGGATGGATGTGAGGGAGCTCACAGAGAGGGATAGAATGAGACAAAAGCGTAAGTGGAGCAGCATAGAACTGCAGGGAGAGGAGCGTGAAGTTCCCTGGACAGTGTGGAGCAAAAAAAATCCACACAACTCGGAAGAGCAACCAGGAAAAAAACAAAACAAAATAAAACAAAAGGCAGGGAAGACAGTGTCCCGCTCCAGACCTGCTGAGTCACGTTTAAGTGCAGCCGCCAGGACCCGCAGCCTTGGGAGCTGCAGCCGCCAGGAGCCGCCAGGAGCCGCCAGGAGCCGCCAGGAACCATAGCCAGACGATAAGGAAGGTTGGAGAGATCAACATTGGCGAAGGTCCTCACCAGCAGCAGAGGCAGACTGCAAGAGCCGGAGGTTTGGGTGAGCTGGGTGGGGGCAGCAGTGGGTCAGAGGCTCCCAGAGTTCACCCTCCAGGGGCACACACAGAGCCCAAACATCCTTGGTGCTCATCTCCCCACTTCCCCCCTCCCCCCGGAGATTCCAGTGCCTGGGGACACAGGGCAAGTGCCTTGAAACTGTCGAAACTGTGTCTTGGAGGTGACGCACAGCAGTCCTGTACGCTGAGGAGACAAGGAGAAGGCGCACTGGCACACAGCTAGGCTGTTCTGACCCACGCCCTCATGTGCCCCTGGGCTGTGCGCACCGTGCATGCCTCTGTGCTGTGCGGACACGTGCACGCCTCTGGGCTGGGCGGTCCCGTGCAAGTGCTGGGGTGGGTGGACCTGCGAAGGAGGCTTTTCCAGAGAACACCTGGAACACTCCACGCCCTACAGTCCAGGAGATGCACCAGGAGGGCACTGCAGATTCGCGTGCAGGAGGCGTTCCCAAAGAGCACCTGGAACCTCCATGCCCTGCAGTCCCTGGCACTGGGGACACACCAAGAAAGCACCTAGAATCCTCTGTGCCCTGTGAACCCGCACACAGGGGGTGCACCCAGAGAGCGCCTTCATTGCCCCACACCCTATGGTCACATATGTGTAGGGGAAGAGCTGAGAGTGCACCTTGAATCCGCTGGGCCTTGGAAGTGGCACCCTGAGATCCAATGCACTGGAGACGCACCAAAAGTGCCTTGAAAACTCCAGCACCTTGCTACTTCACACCTGCAGGCTCTGATCTCTGCAGGATAGCACTTGGAGACCACTCAGCACGCTGGTGCCTGGGTCTCTCAAAAAGAAACACTAACACAATGGGAAGAAATACCAGAAAAGGTAATGATCCAGATGAGAGAGCCAGCACCCCACCAATAAAGGATAAAAAGCCAATGTCTATTTCAGAGATGCAAGATGAAGACGTGGAAGCTCTACCAGACAAGGAATTAAAAAAAAAATAATGTTAAAATTTGTCAGAGACAATGAGAAGAATTGGGAGGACTTCAAGGAATTCAAGAACCACATAGTCACAGAAATACAACAAATGAAAAGTAAAATCCTGACTTAGAGCACAAAATTGAGAGCCTAACCAACAGAATAAATACAGCAGAAGAGAGGATTTCTGAAATGGAAGACACGCAAAATGAAGATACCTGGCTCATTAAACAGCTGGAGACAAGCCTGAACAAAGCCAATAAGACCATACAAGAAATGAAAGACAATCTCAGAAAATCGAATATTAGGATTATTGGCCTTCCTGAAGGAGTGGAAAGAGAGTCAGGAATGCAAATGGTGCTCGACGAAATTATACAGGAAAACTTCCAAAACACTTGGAACATGAACCCAGCCCAAATCCAGGACGGTCAGAGGACTCCCAGCAGATATGACCCAAAGTGATCTTCACCCAGACATACGGTGCTCAAGTTCCACTCCAACGAAGACAAAGAAAGAATCCTGAGATAAGTACGAAGCAGAGAAAAGATCACATACAGGGGAAAACCAATCAGAATCACTGCTGACTTCTCTGAAGAGACCTTACAAGCAAGAAGAGAACGGACAAAGATCTTCCAAATCCTGAATCAGAACAACTGTCAACCAAGACTATTGTACCCAGCAAAGATCTCATTTGTATTTGAGAACAAAATCAGATACTTCCATAGCAAAGAGAAATTAGAAGAATATGCCAGCACAAAACCAGCTCTACAAAATCTCCTTAGAAATGCACTAAACCCAGAAAAAAAGGAGGCGAATCATAAGCAAAGATGGCAAACAGGAAGGTCTCCCCACTAAAGTCCACACAAGGAGGGGCATTTACACAGATATCAACACCCACAAAAACACATACGTATGGCAGGGCAAAATCGCAACCTCTCAGTATTAACTCTCAACACAAATGGTCTAAACTCACCAATCAAAAGGAACAGATTAACAGAATGGCAACAAACGACCTGAACAAACCCATAACTGAAGCAGAGATTGAATCAGTGATTAAACATCTCCCAACAAAGAAAAGCCCGGGCCCAGACGGCTTCACTGCAGAATTCTACAAAACATTCCGAACAGAACTAACCCCAATCTTCTACAAACTCTTCAAAACAATAGAAAAGGAAGCAACCCTTCCAAACTCATTCTATGAAGCCAACATTACCTTAATCCCAAAACCAGACAGAGAACCAACACAGAAGGAAAACTATAGGCCTATCTCTTTGATGAACATTGATGCTAAGATTCTCAACAAAATCCTAGCCAATAGAATTCAAAAACACATCAGGCAGATCATTCATCCGGATCAAGTAGGATTCATCCCTGGAATGCAGGGATGGTTCAACATTCGGAAATCCATAAATGTGATACACCACATCCAAAAACTGAAAAACAAGAATCACATGATAGTATCAATAGATGCAGAAAAAGCTTTTGACAAAATCCAACACAACTTCCTGCTAAAAACCCTAAACAAGGTAGGCATAGATGGAAAAATCCACAACATAATCAAAGCAATATATGGAAAACCCAACGCCAGCATCATATTGAATGGAGAAAAACTGGAACCCTTCCCACTGAGATCTGGAACAAGACAGGGATGTCCACTTTCTCCACTACTATTCAACATAGTCCTAGAGGTACTCGCTGAGGCCATAAGACAAGAAAAAGAAACCAGAGGAATCCAAATGGGAAACGAAGAAGTCAAGCTTTCACTATATGCAGATGATATGATTCTTTATGTAGAAGAGCCAAGAGACTCAATACAGAGACTGCTAGAACTCATACGAGTTTGGTAGAGTGGCAGGGTACAAAATTAATGAACAAAAATCAACAGCCATAGTGTATGCAAACAGCCCCAAGATGGAAAAAGATCTAACCAGCAAGATACCATTCAAAATAACAGAGAAAAATATAAAGTATCTGGGAATATATCTAACCAAAAATGTAGGAGACCTATTTGAAGAAAATGACAAAATACTTTAAAAAGAAATTGAACATGACCTCAAAAGATGGAGTAACATCCCATGCTCCTGGATAGGTAAAATCAATATCATTAAAATGTCTATATTGCCAAAAGCAATATATACATTCAACGCAATCCCATTCAAATTGCCCAAAACATTCTTCATGGAAGTGGAAACAATGATTCAAAGATTCATCTGGAAACACAAAAAAACATAAATAGCTAGAACCATCCTGAAGAACAGGAAGTTAGCAGGGGGAATCACAGTTCCGGACCTCTGGACATACTATAGGGCAGTGGTTATCAAAACAGCGTGGTACTGGCACAAAGATAGAAAGGAAGATCAATGGAGCAGAATAGAAACACCAGAAGGAAACCCACACAGATACAGCCAAATAATCTATGACAAAAAGACAAACGACAATCCAGGTAAATGGGAAGGTCTGTTCAATAAATGCTGTTGGGACAACTGCTTAATAGCCTGCAGAAACAATGGATACACAGTAGATTAATTTTCAGTTATCCGAGCACTCTACATACTTCCTTCCATAGTTGCTGCCCTAGCCTACACTGCCGCAAACAGTGGAATAAGGTATCCTTTTCCCCATATCCATGCCAGCAGGTGTTGTTAGCAGAATCTGAGTGCTGGCCATTCACTAGGAGTTAGGTGGAACCTCAGTGTGGTTTTTCTTTACATTTTTCCAACAGCTAGGGAACCTGAGCATGTTTTCATGTTAGTAGCCATTTGAATTTGTTCTTTAGAAAAATGCTTGCCCATTTCCTTGACCCGCATTCACAGTGTTTTACTGCTGTTGAGTTTCTGAAGCTTTTAGTAAATCCTGGACATTGGTTCTCTGTGTTGTGTAGTGTGCAGAATTTCACTCATTCTTTGGGTTGATTCTTCTTTATGCTGATCACTTCCTTCACAGTTTAGTCTGATGCATTTTTATTTGTTTATTTTGGCTTTGACTCCCTGGGATTTTGGTGCCTTTTCTAAGAAGTCTTCACCTATGCCTGTAAGTTGCAGAGTGCTTCCTATGTTTTTCGCTAATAGTTTGATTATTTCTGGAAGCAGATTTAAGCCCTTGATTCATTTATAACTGATTTTTTTTGTATGAAATGAAAGGTGGGGATCTTTTTTCTTACTTATGCTGATATCCAAGTGTTTCAGTAGCATCTACTTAAACAAAAAATTTAAAAATATATTTATTTTCTTTTTATTGGAAAGGCAGATATACAGAGAGGAGAAGAGACAGAGAGGAAGATCGTCTGTCTGTTGTTTTTTCCTCCAAGCTGCTGCAATGGCCAGAGCCCAGCTGATCCAAAGCCAGGAGCCAGGAGTCTCCTCTAGATCTCCCATGTGGGAGCAGGGCCCCAAGGCTTTGGGCCATCCTTGACTGCTTTCCAAGGCCACAGGCAGGGAACTGGATGGAAAGTGAGGCTGCCGGGATAAGAATCATATCTTTCCCAGTGCATGCAAGGTGAGGACTTTAGTCACTATGCTACTGCACCGGGCCCTAATTAAACAAATATTAATTGTATCTTTCCTGTGCATGTCCCAAGCGCCTTACTGGGGTTAGAGTGAGAAAGACTTAGCCTCTGCATACTCAAAGAGCTAGCTAATAGTGAAGTGGGGGAAGACTGACATTGACCTAGCAAGCAAATCACCATACATTATGGATAAATGGAAATTACTCTAAATGCTCTCAAGAAATCCAGAAGAGGGGACCAACACAGTAGTGTGGAAGGTGAAGCCTTGAGCAGCGATGCTGGCATCCCACACGGGCACTGGTTCCTATCCTGGCTGTTCTTGTGGTTCAGGTCTCTGCTATGGTTGGGACAAACAGCAAAAGATGATCCAAGTGCCTGGCTCCCTTCCACCCGTGTGGGAGACCCGGGTGAAGTTCCTGGCTTTGACCTGGCCTAACCCTTATTCTTGAAGTAATCCAGGGAATGAACTAGAAAACAAAAGACCTCTCTCTCCTTCTGTGCAATGTTGACTTTGAAGTAAATAAATAAATATTTAAGAAAAAAGAGAAAAGAAAGAAAACTACAAGAGGAGGTACTAGGACAAGGATTCTAAGAATGTCAGAAACTTACTTGCCAATACCTGAATGCTACTCCCAAGTGTACTCTCCACCTGCTTGCCTTATGGGGAGGTTGAGCAGAGGCTAACGCCCACCCTTCATTTCTGACACATACAAATGTGCAACTTTTACTCAGAAAAACGCTGAAATAGAAGCCCACTTCAAGATTATGTGTTCAAGGGGGAGCAGAAAGAGGTAATAGACAAAACCTGGGGGTTGTACATATGTGCACTTTCAACACATTTTGCAGAGCACTTTCTGCTCCTGCAGCTTCCAGTTGCAGGGAAAAGCAGACATGCAAGTGTCTTTCATCCCCAAGGTCACTTATGAGAGTTGCCGCAGCTCAGCTTCTGGTGGGCTGCAGGAAAGCCAAGCACGCAGAAACGGAGATGTGCACCTGACACTGCAAAGATGTTTGGAGTGTAGAATAGCTTGCCGCAGTGGTAGAAAGCAGCTGCCATTTGCTGAGCACTGAATGTGGGTAAACCCTCACAACAGCTCTTTGAGGAAGGTATCCCCCGGCTCCCTCTACACATGACGAAACTTGGGTTTGAGAGGTCTGGTTACATGCCTGAGGCCACAGCTGCTAAGTAGAAAAAAAAAAAAAACAGAATCAAGATCATGCTGCTTGCTGCTACAGCCTTTCCTTGGTAGCTGGTAAGGGCAGGAAGCTGTGCAGGATGAGGAAGAATCTCTGCTGGTTCCCAGATTTTTAGGCGGAGCAGCAGCGTGAGCTGTGGGGGTGACTCTGCACACTCCGACTCACCTCTGTGTACCTGACTGGCAGTAGCTCCTACTCAGGTGTGATCTTTTGTACTTTTTCTCACAGTGTTCACAGTTGGAAATTTTATATTTGCCCATGGTTTTATTTGATTAATGCTATCCCTATTACCTTCTTTTTGTTGACAGACAGGGCAGTGCTTGGGTACCCTGGCGGAGTGGGCTGTGTTCTGAATTTGTGTGCAATGATTGAATCTGAAAGCCTAGATCAGATTCCTAAAGAGGGTGTGGGTTGACTGCTGAATCCATCCCTTTTGCTGGACACAAATGCCACATGGCCTACTCCCAAATGTAAGTCACCTGCCCACCAGGTCGCTGGCACTGGAAGGCTCCGCATTCCCCTGCTCTAAACGACTGAAGAAGGGCTGAAGAAGGAGATAAAGCAATCCTGTCCCTGCCTTGAGATGAAGGGGTACATACCACGCTTCCTCCCCAGCCCCTGCTCCAGGCCTGTGAGTCCATGCGAGGTGCTACAAGCACATATGTGGTATTGAAAGTGGCAGGTGGAGCTCTGGGCTCACACGTACTGGTGTGCATGCTCACAGGCTCCGCAGCAACGAACAACTGATGACTCTATGAATTTCATGCTACAGGCCAGGTGCTTACATGTTGGCCTTTATTTTCTTGGGGCTGGCATTGTGTCAAAGCTGTTCAAGCTGCCACTTGCAATGCTGGCATACAGTGAGACCTGGCTGCTCCACCTCAGATCCAGCTCCCTGCTAATGTGCCTGGGAAAGCAGAGGATGGCTCAGGTGATTGGGACCCTGTTCCTATGTGGGAGACCTGGAAGAAGCTTCTGGCTCCTGACTTCAGCCTGGCCCAGCCCTGGTCATTGCAGTGGATTTGGGATAGCACTCTCTCCCTCTCTTCCTCTCTCTGTGAATCTCTTCCAAATAAATACATCTTTAAAAACATTAAAAATGTTGACTGAAGCAGCTCCTAAAGGATGGGCATTGTTTTGCTTTTCACTGAGGAAGTAGGGCAGGGAAAATTTCAAAAGAGAATGAAAGAGGAGCCCAGGAGGGCCACGAGACCCCAGCTACACACTGCTTTGTTTCTGGGAGCTAAGCATTCATGTCTCACATCCAGTTCTTTCTTTGGGAATTTATTTTGTATTTATTTGAAAGGCAGAGTTACAACGAAAAGGTGGGGGGGGACATTGAGAGATCTTTGATCCCAGTGGCTTATCTCCTAAATGGCCAAATAAGCTGGGCTGGGCCAGGCTGAAACCAGGAGTCATTAGTTTCATCTCAATTTTCCATATGTGGATGTGGGGCCTAAGCACTTGGACCATTTTCTGTTGCTTAGTCAGGAGGCTTAGCAGGCAGCATCAAGCAGCCAAAACTTGAACTGGTGCCCAAATGGGATGCTAACACTGGAAGCAGCAGCTTAATTTGCTACACCATAATGCCAGCCTCAACACACAGTTGTTAGACCACAAGGGTACCTCACTCAGAAACGGTATCCTGTTTGTCCATTTTACATACTTGGATATTTAATATTTAAAATAATAATTATCCACTACTGCCTCCCCCCAGAAATTGAAGAAAATTTTTAAAAAAGGAAAATAGACCAAAACAGAAACCAACATAACTAAGGACCTGGAGAAGAAGAAAAATAAAAATAGGAAAAAATTAGATGTGGGATCGAAACTCCTTATTTCCATTCTCAGGGCCCTCAGAGGGTGAGGCCCACAGGGTGGTCAGACTTGCATCTGTTGAGAAGCAACACACCAGCCCAGCTGTAGTTAGAGCCAGTGGATCAGATTCTCGTGGTGCTTTGGAATAGGATAGAGGGTATGGACGTGGGTAAAACCTGGGGCAGCAGAAGCACTGGCGCTGGAATAAGGAGCCACAGTTCTGAGCAAATGAGTGCAACTCTTACATCCCATACTCTCCAGTGGCATAGCCTTCTCTATTTCCACACCTCAAAACTAGGGGTAAGAGGTTTTTACACTGGGATACATTTTTACTCACAATTTTAATGTTGCAACAAACACTACTATGTTATCAGATAAAGTACAAACTTCATTGGCTTTTTTAACTTGTTTGCTTTTTAAAGATTAAATATGAAACCTAATAAAACCTGAAAGCTTCAGACTTCCTGAAAGGATCAAGATCACCCTACTTAGGTGGAATAGTTTGGAGGCTCTGACTTCCACAAAGATCCCATCACATTCCACTAAGTCTTCCCATCCTGCTTCAGACTCAGGAGGTGTGCAACTGTTCACTGTGATGCCCACTGTGTGGGCAGGACTGCACGAAACAATGAATCAGGAACATGCGGGGGACAGAAGCTACATGTGCTGGCCCCTGGTTTGCCACTTAGGTGCTGTGTGAGATTCTCTGAACCTGTCCCCTCCGTATACTGTTCAAGGTACCATGGACAAGCCAGTAGGATACTTTTTAGTGGGTTAAACTACATCTGCTGGCACAGCACGTGACATGTAAGCCGTGGGTAAACAACACAGTTTAATCCCCAGAGCTCTTGGCTTGGAAAGCCTTTCTTTCCTTTTTTTTTTTTCTGTCCTCTTGCCTATATCCTGACCCCCTGCAAGTCACTTCTGCTCCCCAAGGCTGAGTGAGAGGCCCCTTCAAGGATCCCCCAGTATCCAGTTCTGCTCTTGGCCACAGACATTATCAACTGCATGTTGCAATCATCTGTCTGAGTCATCTCATTCGGAGCTCCAAGGACGCTGTGTGATTCAGATCAGTATCTCCAGCTCCTACCACAGGACTTGGCACAAAACAAGCCCTCCGTCATGTTTGCTGAATTGCACGAAACTGTGGAGTTCCTGTGAAAAATATCATGACATTCAGAATGAAACTCTGGCACGGAAAGTGAGGCAACATTAATCTGTGTTCCTGCCCAGCCCGAGCAATGCCTCACACGATGTCAGAGTTATATATACTGCAGGAAGTGAAAGTGCCAGGACCGTAAAAGTCTATTTTCCACATTTGACTGGCTCTCGTGGAAGTGCCATTCCGCCCTGATCCACCACGACTTTCCACAAGAAGCTGCCAGCTTGATGGTGGGGAAGGAATCCAGATCTAATTGTGCTTTGTAAGTCTGGGACAGAAGGTATTGTTGCTTAAAAAATGGAACTGTCTAAATTAATTTTCCTGAAGCAAACCTCTTTGCCAAATAAAAGCAATGCATAATAACAACCTATAATTAAAAGCAAAATACCTTTTGTTACATGGAGAAAGCAAATGTGGGCACCACAGAAAAAGACCAAAATGTTATTTTCATGCAACTCTATATGGACATATCTTGAAGTGTGATGATAGCAGTGTGTGTGTGTATGTGTGCACTTGCGTGTGTGTGCGTAAGACTAGGATGAAGGAGAGGTCTCTGTTTTCTCTTTCGGTGATGGAATAATTGATTTTAACAAACAAACAGCATTTCTCTTTGAGTCTTCAGCAGTGTAGCCAGAACATTCTTCAGTTCCCTTAGATTTTTCATAGGCAGGAACTGGGAATGGGGAGGGAATTAACATTTATTTAAGATCCCCTTTTTTCCCCTTGCTTAGTTTTCCTAATTCATTTTATTTCAACCATATCTTTCAGCAAATCTTTTCTACAAAAGAGTTAATCATAATGTAAAACACTTTTATTGTACATCTACTCTGCAACTATGTTCTTTGTTTAATCTTTTTATCCTTAGAGGATTCTCATAAAGCAGGCACAAGTATTAAGCCTCATTTTAGGGATGAGGACGTTCAAGCTCAGAGAGGTTAAGTCAACTGCCTGAAGTCACATAGCTAGAAAGCAGATGGAGCTAAGATTTAAATTGTCTATGAAACCTACACCCATAGAAGTGCTATGACCTTTCAGTATAGTATTAAACAATAAAAGTAATGATATCAAATTTAAAAAGAAAAATCATGCAAAAATTTCAACTTCCCAATGGTTAATTTTAATTTTCCCTAGTCTTTATCTAAGTATCTAATATTATAGTGCAGAGATGATAATTATATATTTGAAAAAGATACAATTATGGCATAAATATGCCATTACTCTCTCCTTCCGTTACTTTTAGGTTACATTGTATCATGAGAGTTTCCAAGACCATTATTTGGCCACTGAAAACATTATTATGACTTAATACTGTTTAATCTAATGAAAGGGGGTAGTTTATGTAAATACAGGGCATTTAAGCTATTATTGCTGTGCTACTATAAATGACATTACAATAAACCTTTTCCTGTATGTTAATTTTTACTTTTGTTAGGATACGATAAATTGCCTAGAATAGATACTCGGGAGCAGAACTGAATTTCTGGCTCACATTTTCATACCTTCTCATGACTCTTTGCACACAGTGCCAAATTGTTTTCCAGGAGGATTATTCTCATTCACATTTTGATGAATCATATGTGAGAGAAAGATGTGGTTATAGCCTTGTCAGTACGGAGGAATCATAACTTGTACAATATTTTTATTAATATAATAAGTATCATGCAGTGTCTGTCTTTTTTCTTAGCAATAATTTAGTGGGTTTGAACTCTTTCATCATCTTGTTCATTTAGTATGTTTCTTAGGTAGGAACTAATTTTTCATATTCATTTTTCAGGAATTAGTATTTTTGTTTTATTTCATTCTTATTTTAGCTTTGCTGGTATTTGAAACTTTCAGAGAATGATCCTCTTTTTTTAATCAATCTGCCAGCTTTGGTGGCCCTGGTGTTACCCACTTGGTCCTGGTTTGCCAGTAAATGAAATATTTTCCCTAAATAACAAGGATGTTTTCAAATTTCTGAGTTACATTTGGAAATATGTACCAGGGTTTAGGGATGCTCTGGTGTGCTACCCTGTATTCTCCCCCTGAGGAAAACTGCCTTGGAAGCAGAGGCAGAAGTGGAACTTGATCCCTGATATTCCAGTGTGGGATGTAAGTCTCCCAAGTGGGTTGGCTAACAGCACCTTTATGCTATTCCTTTGCCTGCCACATCCTTCCAGCTGCCATCATCCATTACACAACTGCTTTCCCCTCTTTTTTTTTTTTTTTTTACAAATTTTAGCAACACAAGATTAATTTCACCTGTAGATTGAAGCAGTTATGAAATGTCAAGATGCAAGGCAATTATTTCCATCTGTAAGACTTCTGTGGCCCTTGAGGTCAACTTAGATATCCTTCTGTGCTTGTATAACCATATACCTGCCTCTTTGTCGCTGGCTTCGCCATGGGCTGGGGACCCGTCCCCTGGCTGCTCATGTCTGAGATCTTCACCCTGCACGTGAAGGGCCTGGCCACGGGTGTCTGTGTCCTCACCAACTGGCTGATGGCCTTCCTGGTGACAAAGGAGTTCAGCAGCCTCATGGAGGCCCTCAGGCCCTATGGAGCTTTCTGGCTCGCCTCAGTCTTCTGCATCTGCAGCGTCCTCTTCACATTGTTCTGTGGCCCTGAGACCAAAGGCAAGACTTTGGAACAAATCACAGCCCGTTTTGAAGGGTAGTACCAGTGGCCTCTGAAAAACTAAAACTAAATTTACTTGTTTAAAAACTAAATTTTATTTGTTTCTAAAAAATTATTATTATCATCATATGATACAGTTCCATAGGCCCTGGGATTTCCCATATCCCCTCCCCAATTTCTTCCCCCCCTCACTGAGTTCCCCTATATCATTATTATAGTATAGTTCTTCATACACAGTCATATGTCCATCATTGTGGTCATGGACAATGGCAGAGAATCCAGCATCCTATTGTCAAGATATAGTAATCAGTTTCATTGGGAGTCCATCTTTAATCCCTGCACTTTTTATACCATCCTGCAATTGCCAGTTTATTCCTCATTCCAGACTGTGAGCTCCTTGAAGGCAAGAACTGTATCCTGCTCACCACTGTAACCTCAGCATCTAATTATCTTTTGGGAGACAGATGCCCAGCCAGTCCACATGAACAAATAAATGAGCATAACCAGAACAGACGACAGAGCTGAAAAACAGCTGGTGATCTAACGGGGAAGGATTTTTAAAAATTGTTCTTTTGTGTAGCTACTTAAAATTGTTAGATCTTCTTGTCCAAAATTAGTTGGATGCCTGGTTGAATAAATGATAAAAAGAGGGTCTGATTGCCAAAAAGGCATTACTGTGGTTGATCAAAGTTTTGTTTGCCCAGCCACAGTGCCCCAGAGGGATCTCCTTATTAGGCCACCTACTCCAAAAGAATACTGGAGAGTACAAAGTATTGGCATTGCAATCAACTTGGCATCACTTCTGGATTTGCCTTTTTTCCAGCTTTCTGGTAACTACCATTGAACAAATGCCCATCATCTGTCAAGTGCTATACTTTGTGTTTCATATCTCATCTCAAAACTCTAATTCTTGTCAACAAAATTGAGTTGTAAACACTGTTCTTTCTATACTAAGAAGCCAAAGTTCTACGTGATTCAGTTATGCTTTTCTAAGTAGTTATGGCAAAATGTTCTAGTCTAGGGTCTTGTTATGAGCACATAGTTGGTGATTAAGAAAGTATAATGAATTGCATTCTTCTTGGGACACAACATCTCTGAATCAAATTTTCCAATCCTGAACAAGATCCTATGTTCATGCAGAAGGCAAATGGTGACAAATGTCCAATGTTTCTCTGAATAACGCATGTATGTTTTATTCAAAAATATTTATAAAGATGAAGATGTAGACAGAGCAAAGGCAGAGGATGAGCATTTATTCCCCTGCCAATTATGTTCCCTACATGTGAATATTATTTCTCAGCAAGTAGAGCAAAAGGTTGAATTCCTTCTGGTTTTTGCTTCAGTGGCCTTTCAGTTACTAGGGAAGCAATATGTTAGCAGATGGATCCTAAGAGAGAGAGAGAGAGAGAGAGAGAGAGAGAGAGAGAGAGAGAGAGAGAGAGAGGCTCCAGTACTTACACTGATGAAATGAAGGAGCTCCTTACACTGTGATGGATGTATCAAAGACTTTTGAATCCAGGTGCGTAAGTATGTGTGTTTTGGAGAAGGAATGAGGAAAGAGAGAGGAAAGACAATTGAGAGAGAAGAGGAGAGAGAAGCAAAAGGAGAAACAAAAGTGAGCATATAGACGTGACTAACCTAGACAAGTATATGAAGGCCTTTGGGGAACAACTAGTCCAGGGCTAGCAAACCCCAGCCCACTGTCAATATCTGGGATGCTAAATGCAGTTCATGAACTTTTAAATGCCTGAAACTAAAAAGAAAAGTGGCAGTTTATGGCATGTGAAAATTATTAAACACAAATTTTAGTGTCCACAGATAAAGTTTTACTGGAACACAGCCACACCCACACATTACACACTATCTATGCCAACTTTTGTGCTACAAAGGAAGAGATGAGAAGTGGTGACTGAGGAGTAGTTTGACCTGAGGTGCTTAAATACACTTCCTGTATTGTCTTTCACTGAAAATACCTGCTGATCTACTAATCCAGTCCAAACTCCAGGCCTAAGGCCACCTTGAACACAGAGATGCTATGAATGGTACAGAATTGAACATCCTGATGCCTAGCACAGGGTCTAGCAATAAGACAGGTTACATAATTTGTGCAAAATAAAAATGCAGAGCTCCTTTTTCAAAAAGCAAAGGGAAAAGTACCATTAAGCATATAAAGTATTTCCTCTCTTCCATTGTTTATCTAAACCCAGTGTGCTATTTTTTTATGTCTTATTCAAAGTTGCATGCTGTGAGCATGTGCGTATATCCAAAGCACCCAGAGAACAGGTGCATATGTGCACATGGTGCATTAGCTGCTGGGTACCTTCTTCCCTTTGCCAGCTTGGGGTAGAAGAAGGCTTAACCCAATCCCATAGGCATACTGCCCTAATCGACCACAAATGGTAACTCTCATGGGTATTGCAACCTTCACACTGGGATGAACTAGATATAACATGTGATTGGGGAAGACTCTTTCCCCGAATAAACTTTATACTGAGTATACCATGGCAATGCTATAGGGGGAGGAGGAGGCTGGGTGGGAGAGTGAGTGATCAATAACATTGCTGCGGGAGGTGGGGAGACGGTGCAAAGGAGGACTGTGCATGAGCTGAGGCTCCAAGTCCTTCATGCAGGCTCTCCTGTCCTATTACACTTTTCTTAAACAACAAATTGTTTAAGAAGCTTAAGACAGCAACCACAGAGCATTAAATCCCAAGAGCAGAGTTCTTCTGAGCATGGGACCCTGTGTTACCGCACTGGCCTCACACCCAGGAAGCCAGCCTTGTTGGCCTCATGCTGGGAGGTTATAGACTGTGGCTTTATTTTTTGATGAGATTCAGTGTCATGGTGGGAAAGTCCCTGGAGGGTCAGCTCTGCCACTTTGTGACTGAGAGCCACTATCTCCTTGTTGCCAAACATGTCTTTCTTTAACGGTTTCAAATGTAGCAATACAAATGCAAAGCTCCAAGGCTTGTTAGGAGCTTCAGGCTTCTTGGGCATCATTCTCCAGCAGCTCAAGCAGCCAGAGATTCTTACTCTGCCACATCAGTCTCCAGTCTCTCAATCCTTGGCTCCAGGATGTTAAGAGAGGTTTAGGGATGGGGATGGCAGTCATTCAGACTGTGATGCCAGCAAAGTGCTGTGGATCCCTGGGACACAGGCGGTGCAGTTCAACATGGAGAGTCTGCCGCGAAGGCTAAAAGGGTTTCTTGCACAGGATACACTGTATGCTTCTCCACAAACAAAACTAAACTAGAAGGTGGGATTTGAGATATTTCTACCATGAAGAAATGTGAAGTGTTTGAAGGGACAGATCTGTTTACCCCTGTGGGATATTATATAATGCATGTAGATGTTCAAAAATATCACAACTGACAGTTTCTATATATCTGCTCAAAGTTTTTTTAATACAAAGATTTTAATAAAATAATTCCTTACAGGCTTCTCTGTATGAAGAAGAGGGAAGCAGGGCGTAGAAGACTAAGCAGAGGTTTGTGAATGAGGAAGGGTTCAGAGGTAAGGATGCCTGTGTGTGCCTGGGAGTTGTGAGTAACCCTGCACAGCTAGGCCCAAGGACAGAATGATGTGGGAGATACCCTGCAGAGGGTGTGCTGCACAGTCTTCTGTGGCCTACTTACGAGTTTGCCTTCTACTCTTGAGACAACTGAAAGTCACTGAAGGGTTCAGTGATAGAGAGAGACACCTTGCTAATGTTTGCTCTTGGCCATGAAGTAACTTGTGAATAGAGAATGAGAATGACTCAGTGTAGCTTCTCTCCACTGAAGAAGCAAACAGGACAGGTGAGAGGGAACTACTGTTTGTGGAAAGTTCACTCTGGCCCAGATCAGCTATAGTCATTTCATGTTCTTACATTAGCAACCCTATGGGGAGCTGTGAGAAACTCCCTCTCTGAGATGGGAGTCGAGACTCAGTGAGAGCAGGATTCTTTCTGAAGATCACACAGCCAATAAGGAGGCAGAGGCAGCATCTGCCTTGCTCTATGCCTGCAGCATCTTATCCCATGCTGCAATTGGACAGTATCACTATGCTTTTCAAGCAATCCAAACAACAAGAGCTTGTGGGGAGACCACAGCCTTTGACAAGACTGGACTGCCTTGAAGCAGTGAGCATGCCTTTCCTTCAGCCCCAGCTGATCCTGGTGACTTCTGCTAAAATTACCAGGATCTCTAACAATAAGCCTCTCCTCTCTGTGCCTCTTATGCCTAACAGACGGTAGGTGATAAGTCCCTATTTGCAGAATAAGTGGGCAAACGAATGAGCAGATGGAGACCTCTCTATTTTCTCTTGGAAGCCCATCCTGCTTCCAAACGAAAGCCAAAGCAACCCTTGCAGTTTGCAGGAGGAGATGTGGTGAGGGTGAGGGCTTTTGGGGGCGGGGGACACACACTTCTAACATCAGAACCAAATTCACAGCCAGTGGTACCCATAAACAGCACCAGCTACTCAGGCTAATTTATGTTCACACTATGGTTATCCTGGCCTCTTAAGCCCAGAGCTCTTTACAATTCCAAAATGATTAAAATCATCACACAAACTCGTATTTTCCAGTTTTATTAAAAGCACTAAAGCGGGCAGTGGTTTCTGCCTGTCAACAGAGAGCTATTCCCAACCCACAGAGGAAAAATTTTCTCTTTAGCTGGCTGGGGTAGACTCCCTCACCGTCCATTCTTGGCATTCTTCAGCCCCTCTACCTTACCATTCTTCCATCCATTAAAGCACTTAGCCCTCCAACTCACTTCTTGCACACTATGGTCTGCTCCACTCAAACCCTTTGCTTGGATTCTTTTCACTTTTAGGCACAGCCTTACGTGATCTCCAAAGCCCTATATGATCTTTAGATCCTTTCAGTGCAGAGTCACCCATCTTTCAGTGGATGTTCTCAGGTTCACAAAAGCACCAGGATTCTCCCGCCTGTGGGCATGCTCCTCTTCCCGGCCTTTGCCATTAGCGTTTCCTGGGTCTGGGAAGCATTTCCTTCTTTTCTCCACCTGGCGAAAAACTATTCTTACTATTTAATATCTAATTCAGTATTTATCTCTCCCCAGAAATATTCCTGGACTTTGTCAGGTGGAGTTACTCTTCTTTTCTCTACCTAAGCCTGTTCACGTGCACAGCATGTTGGATTGTGAATTCTCATCTATCTGTCTTTTCCAGTGTGAGCTTAGGGCGCGCAGCCTGGCACAGAGTAGGTACTTACTGAAATGTTGTTAGATGCATGGGCCAATGAACTTCAACTAAAACACATTTTCCTGGCAGAAGCAACACTGGCATCTGCATAAGAAAAATATTTATCTAACATTGCTTACTATTTCACTGAGAAAGCCATGTGAAGAATGCAAGATGCAACACGTGTACCTGCACTGGCGTTCACACGCCCTGCCTTGCACCAGGTCACAGTGCAGGGGCTTTCCCTGCTCCCTTCCATGAGTTCACTGGAGTGCTCACCTACTCAGGGCATCACTCAAATCATTTTTGCCTACCTTTTATGTATCAGTCAACATTCCCACTCTAAATGGATTATTCTTACCAGTACTAAAATGATCATGCTTCCATTAAAAAACAACAGCAAACTCTTGATTTCACTTCTTCTCTTACTGTTTCATTTTTCCCCCTTTCCTTGAAACAGCTATTTATATCACACTTTACCTCTTCCCTGTGGTATTCCTTTCCCACAAGACCTTTGCCACTCCCAGAGCCACTCACACTGTCCATGCCAAAGGCTCCATGGCCTCTGTGTTTAGTCCATCTGTCATCACACCTGACACAGCAGTGGCATTTGAGCCTTCCTCCCTGCATCTTTTTTACAAACCTGACTCTCAGAATATCACATTCCTAGTTTTCCTCTTGTTTTAGGGGCCTCTTTCTACAACGCCTTTGATGGTTTCTCTTCCCTTAGAATGTTTGATTTGGGGATGACATCTCAGTAACTGAAACCCTCTTCCTCTTCCTCCCTCAGAGGTCTCTACCAATGATCAAGAATATTATACTGCTATTATTTTAATAATCTGTACGATTTTTAAAATTTTCTAAACATGAGTGAAATGCTCATCATTCCATTTGATTATTGTTTATAGCTCTTTCTTATATCACCTTATGTCATTATTGAACAAGGGTCTTTGTGCTTTTTACTTGCTGATCTCTTTATCCAATAGAACATTAAGCCATGGACTGCAATGTGAATTAAAATCTGTTATCTCAAAAACTAAAAAAGAAAAAAAGAAGGAGGGAAGCAATAAAAAGAAAAAAGAATGAAGGAAGGACGAGTGGGAGGGAGGAGGGTACTATCATTATATTCTGAGAATTGTATCTACAAACTACGTTGAAACTGGTCTTGTATTAGCATGAGAAAAATAAAGTACCAAACAAATAGAGACCTATATTCAATCCTTCCTTGAATCATGTTGGCTTTGGCTTTGGCTTCAGAATACATACAAACTCTGAGTGCTTGTCACATCCCCTGTCACTGGGACTCTAGTTCCTAACACCATCAGTTCTCAACTGGGTTATTGCAATCACTTTTTGTTAGGTGCCTCTGCTTCAACTCTTGGCACATAGAGCCCCTTTCAGAATATTCTCACCTCCACAATTCAGTAGTCATGGTGGAACAACACATGTAACTAAGCTCGAAAGCCTCAACTGGTTTCTGCCATGACCTGAGAGCATAGGATTTCTATTGAAATCCTAACTGCTAAGGTGAAGGGATAAAGAGTGGCAGGTGTTTTGGTCAGAGCTTTCAATGCAGTCCCTTCCTCCATGTGCAGGTACAATGACACAGTTCTTACCCATGAGGGAAGCAGGCCCTCACCAGATACTGGATTTACTGGCACCTCCTGGAAGGCTTCCCAGGCTCCAGAACTGAGAGAAGTAAATGCCCATTGTTGATAGGCAGTCCAGTGCATAGTATCTTGCTATAGCTGTCCAAATAAACTAGGACAGCTCCCATATCATCATGGTGGAAACCGAAGCCTGTGCCACGTGCACAAGGACTCCACACAGCACCATTACCCTGCTAACCTGTTCTCCCTTTTGTTCTCCTATGCCGGCCACTGGCTCTCCTGCTTCTTATGCAACACACCTGCCATGGTCCATCCTAACGCTGGCTGTGCAGGTGTCTTCACGTCGTTCCCGTTGATGCTTCCCCATACTCCTTACTTCCCTTAACTGCTTTGTTGTCTTCCTGATCACTTTAGGGTGAGCATTTTCCTGCCTGATTCCTTCTTCTTTACCCATATTTACTAATAGTTTTTGATGTTGATCTTGGTTTGCATAATAAATTAAATGATTACCTTATACTTTGACCCGTAGATTTTACTTATGTATTTATTTTGCTTAGGTATAATTCCCTTTTTAGAATGTCAGCTCTGTGGGAGGCAGGGAGTTTTACATGTTTTCCTCCTTTCCATATCCCTAGTACCTATAGCAATGGTCAGAGGCAGGTCCATCTCTGGTTGTCTTTTTTAAAAAGAAGATTTTATTTATTTAAAAGTCAGAGTGACAGAATTGTATGATAAAATTTGAAACTTAAAATAAGAAATTAAATCAAATAAAAAAGGCAGAGTAACAGAGATAAAGGGAAAGAGAGAAAGAAGAGGAGAGAGATAAAAAAAGAGAAAGAGAAAGAGAAAACCCATCCTCTGTTTTCTGATTCACTCCCACAATGACAACAGTGGGGCTGGTCCAGGCTGGAGTCAGGGCTGGTTCTTGTGCGTCTCTCATGTGAGCGGCGGTGGCCTAAGTACTTGGGTCTTCTGTTGCTGCTTTCCTTGGTCATTAGGATAGAGCTGGGTTAGAAGTAAGTAATGCAGCTTGGACTTTAATCCATGGTCAGACATGGGATGCTAGCTTTGCAGGCTGTGGCTTAATGTGCAAAGGTGCTCTCCTCCCCTACTTCTTATTGTTACCTTTCTTTACAAAGGACTTCAACTTGTTTTTAGCCAAATGGACACACTGTTAACCTAGGCCAGACACTGTGAACCCACTGATTTTTAACAAAGAAACCACAGTGGACCTATTTGTGAAATTCCTGCCATGGGGAATCTCAGAAATGTGATCCATCAAATTCAGGCTCATGGCAAGGAGGTAATACTTGGAACAGCCCTATAGCACAAAGAAAGACATTCTTTAAGTGTAAACACTTCTAACATCTTTCCCGAAGCCCTGCCCCCTCCACGGCATAATGACTGTGTTCAGTGTCACGGGGAAGAAAACACACATTAGCCAGACAGCAGGTTTCGGACGCACGCCTGTGACATTATCTCTAATCATATGCAGTCTATTTAATATCCGCTTTTTTGTGAGCTTCACAACTTATAATTATTGCCAGCAGGAAAAAAGAAAGAAAAAAGCTAGGGGAGCCTTGGAAGGAGTATAGATAGGAGGAAAAATTCTTCTGATAGCAACAAACCATGTTAAGAAAGACAGGCCAGAGCTTATTACAAAATTTTAGAAACTATATTTGCATTAATGTAAAAAAAATGAAATGCAGGTAAGCTGAGAGACTGTGTAGGCAAGGGAGATGCTGTAAGACTTTCAGACTTTTGTAACATTGTGTGCCCATAAAAGCTGGAAAGTAGCTAGTGATAAATGAGAAATATGTCACATTTAGGGTTCAGACCACAGATTTCATAAACCCATATCATATTTTAAAAGCCTTCCAGAATTCACAGCTGAACCTCTTCATTACTGAAAATGGGAAAGGACCTTCTGTCAGGATTGCACTCTAGCCCTCTTGATTCAGTGCACAGCTGGATCCTCTGTGGAAGGCAACTCTACCAGGGGATCTTTGATCACATCATCTGTGCTTGATTTTGGTGGGAGAAGTTTCTTGTAGGCTTGCAATTAGGACAATAGAATGGCAGAGGGGTTCTGAGAACATCATGGGGCTGACACAGGAAACTCTTCTAGATCTAGTGACCCTCACATTGTGGGTCTGCTCTCTCCCCCCCTCTCTCTCTCTGTGGTAAGTGTGCATAATAGTACATGACAACCTACTCACAGACTTGGGCTGTAACCATACACCAAAGGCTGTGGGGAGAATTAAGGCCCACAAAGAGTCAGGTTTCACTCTTGCTTTCTTCCTATCATGTGTGTCTACCTCTTTTCTTTGGCTCTTTATTTAGATTTTTTTTTAAGATTCATTTATTTATTCACTTTTTTAAAAGAACGTTTTTTACAGAAAGAGAAGGAGATATGGAGAGAAGATCTTCCATCCATTGATTCACTCCTCAAATGCCCATAATAGCCAGAACTGAGATAATCTGAACCCAGGAGCCTAGAGCTTTATCTGGGTCTCCCACGTGGGTGCAGGGGGGCATTCTCTGCTGGTTTCCCAGGCCAGAATCAGGAAACTGGATTGGAAATTGAGCTGCTGGAACATGGACCAGTGCCCATATATAATACTGGCACTACACAGCAGAGAATTAGCCTACTACAGCACTGTATTGGCCACTCTCTTATTTAGATTTACTCATCCTTCAAGGTTACCAAGAAGCTCTCCCTCCTATATCCAGAAGACAAGTGGTGGAGATACAACGGTTAAGCCTCCACACTTGAGTGACAACCTGTGTCATCTCCCAGAACTCTCTTTACTGCTTATAAAACCTTAACTGATGATAGTTTTCACTCGTGAAAACTACCTTTGCAGTACATGGTGAGCATTAAATAATTCTTTACTATGGTGGGGACCAGTAAACTTGGATAAATTATTGGAGTTGGAATTTATGTAGATGGGGAGGTGGCTGTTGCTGTGCCATAGTAAGTTAAGCCTCCACCTGTAGCATTAGATCCTAAATGGAAACTGGTTTGAGTCATGACTACACTTCCAATCCAGCTTCCTGAGAGTGACTTGGGAAAACATCAGAGGCTGGCCTGAGTGCTTGGGTCCCTGCACCTGCATGGGAGACCCGAAAGAAGCTCCTGGTTCCTGGCTTTGGGTTGGCTCCATTCTGGCTGTTGCCACCACCTGGGGAATGATCCAGCAGTTAGAAGATCTTTCTATATCTCCTTCTCTCTGCTGATCTGCCTTTCCAATAAAATAAAAAGATTAATTGTGTAGATGATCTTGTATTTCTTCCTTTCATTCCTGCTCAAGCAATAGCCAGACTATTAGCCATTGCTTCTGGGGAACATTGAAGCAAGAATAATTAAAAGCTGCTTGAAACTAGCAGCTTCCTTGTGTTTTAGTGAAGGCCAATATTGTCTAAAGAATTTGTGAACAACCTCGAGGGGGCAAGGAGGAGATTGGGATATGTCTTTTGGGCCAAGATCTCTCAAACAGGAAAGGGTATGAAGATTTCAGCTGGTAAATTAGTCACCTGTAACTCACTGTTTGGCAACACCCCAGAGTGAGTTCAGGTGAGTGGGTAATGAGCTTAGGGTCTGGAAGACTCAGCAAAGACCCTTACATCCTCAGCAGTGCAGCAAGGCAGGGCACTGAAAACAACGGAGGTGGTTGTGTTGCTGTGACTTGATCTGGACCAACAGGCTCCTGATACTTCAATGTTGAGAGAGATCCCAAAACTTGTGAAAAAACACGAGGATGGGTAGCTGCAGTAATGACAGATGCAACTTACTAATCACTCCAGTGTAAACAGTTTTAACATAAAAAATAGATACATGTCTCACATTCTTGCATAAGCAGATTAAGATTTTTTACCTGTTTGGGTAAATAACAGGTAGAGATGATCAAGTCAGTTACTAAATGTATTTGATAAGTAGAAATCTCAGAGAGGGTCAGGCCACGGGGTCTGTAAGGATCTAAGGGCCAGGTGAAAACTGATTAAAGGCACAGGTAGTGTCAGAAGCAAGCGGCACTCAATGACCATAAATGACAGTCAAACGAGCAGCCAGTAGTTTGCAACCTCCAAAAGGGGTCTCACCAGTCTGACAATGCCAGCACCCTGATCTGAGTTTCAGCTTCTGTAACTCTCAGGAATACATATCTATTGTTTATAAGCAATCAAGTCCATTAAATTTATTACAGCAACCTGAACTAAGACTGGCACATGGGAAGGCAAGGAACCTGTCTAAGCTTTTGTCACACACTGGCCGTGACAGCACCAGATGTTAGCAAAGATCAAGGCGCTGGTCTGCGAAAGAAACACTGCTGTCGCTTCCAAAAATTTCGATTGACTTCAAAACTTGCGTATCACTTGAACTAGCAATTCTACTCAGGAAATTAGACTGATGAAATGGTTCAGATTTGGCTACAAGGGAAGTAATGTGTATTAGTAATAGTAATATTGCTTACCATAAACTGAAACCTTATTAGACATAGTTTAGGGGTTTTCTGTGTATTCTACTTTAATCCTCAAAAAACACCTTGATATTTAGGAGTAGGATTTTAGTCTGGCAGTTAAGACATCATTTAAGATGCCAGCATCCTCTATCAGGGTACCTGGGTCTGGGTACTGGAAGTCAGCAGGACTTGGGTCCCTGCTATCCACATTGGAGATGTGGATGGACCTTGTAGTTCTTGGCTTCAGCCTGGGTCAAGCTGTTGTGGCTATTTGAGCAGTGAACCTAAGGAAGATTTCAGTCTCTCTCCACTCTGCGTGTTTACCTCCATTTTTCTCTTTCTCACAATGAAATAAAACAAACCAATTGAAGCTGAATTCATTTCTCCCCCCCCTCAAAAAACTCAGATAATAGCTTACAATTTTTTGTCGTACCCCACATGCATTTGACTCCAAAGGCCAGATTTTTATGTTTTATACCTTCTCTGTAATGTCATAAAGTCATCTTCAGGAGCCCCAAAACAAAAATCTCATGCAGTAAGATGCATTCATAGAATAAAATACAATAAACAACTACACATGACACTGCAGGTTAATGTCTTGTGGCACAGTATACATTCAGAAAGGCTGAGTGCAAAACAACCCTGTGGGACTCGGTGTATTTGTATATTTGGAGTGGACAGGTAAATATAGAAAATATAGAAAAAAAAAGAAAAATTAACTCCTCTTATCTGGGTTGTAGGGTTATAAGTAAGTATTGCTTTTGATTTTCTCTTTATAATTTTTCTAGAATAAGAAAATTTAATAGGAAGAAAAAGGAATTGTCTGGGTTTATTGTTTGTTTTCTACACAGAGAGAGAGGTTTCCAGTAGGGAAGAGGATGTTCTGAACAACTGTTTTCTGTCTGCATTTGTTTCCTGTATGGTATCTTCACCTTGAGCTTGTGCTTCAGCAGATCAGCATCTATTTCTTCAGACAAAATACGTCTGTCTACGTAACACATGGAAATTGGCACTATCTCATTAGTAGAAAAAAAAAGAGTTAATTTTCTTGTAAGTAGCACAAGTACCTGGGCAGATAAGGCTGCTCTGGCTCCTGGGTAGCAGAGAAATTCCAAGACATTTCGCTCCTGCCCTGTAGCTAGTAGAATCTAATAATATACCTCCGTTTCTTTTTCTTCTCTCTCTCAAAGATGCAGCAGGTAAAGCTTCTGATTGAATTCCGTCTTGATTTCATTAAATATTCATAAAGGCCAATTAGAAGAGGAGAGAAGGAGGCCACGGGGCAGCCCCTTCCATCATCCTGTCAGAGGCTGGCTGCCACTCAGGCAGCCAATGACCAGCCGGTGGTCAATATGGCCACGATCCTTCCGCACACTGCCCTGCAGTCATTGCTCACCATCCCAGCAAAGGACCATGGACCAGCAGGAAATGAGTGGCAGGGGCCAGGCAAGGAGAGACATCTCATAATTCTGACATCAAGGTGCTTAGTATGTAGAACACAAAATGCAAATGCCGGGAAACATCCTCAATCACTTCTGGAATGGAAATCTTTCCCTAATGAGCGATGGCGACGGGAAACAGCTGATTACACTGAAGAAAACTGCTTGAAATTCGTAATCAATCAAGCAAGTTGATTTTAACCTTTTGTAACTAAGCCATCCCCTTGTTTTTAGCTTCCTGTATGGGCCAACTGGAGCTCAACTCTTCTTCCTGTTTTCCTTTTCCCACGTATCTTGAACAGCAAATTCCAATGGAGACCTCCTTGCACCCCTCACCCCCCCCCCAAAAGACTTGAATATGTGAGTATGATAGGGTGAAAGGATCCAATTTTACAGCTAGATGAGGGTCAGAGAGAGCAAGGGATTTGGCAAAGGTCATATGGTCAATGTCAGAGGGAAGTTGGCTTTCTCCCGGTAAGGCATTGAGGATATCATGAAAGAAAATGCATCAGTGGCCCAGAGTTCTAGGATTGGGACCCAGTTTTGCGATCTTGAGCTGTGTGACATTGAAACAAAGTGCTCAGACTATTTTAGGCTGCTACTTGCATATTCCAAGAGGGTAATAATTGTGCCAATAATAATGTCCTCTTCCCTGCTCTACAGGGTTCTTGCGAAACTCAAGCAATAACAAGGATTTAAGAGTGCTTTGAAAATATTTTTAAAATCCTATGATTATTACACATTGCCTTTCCTTTTTTCCAGGTCCCCAGGTTCTCCCTGTCTAAGCCACAGTCTTCAAGGAGTCAACTAGATTTTTTTAACACCTGGATTTGACTGTGTCATTCCCATATTTAACTCTTCCCACATTGTCCTCTGGTGAAATTTAAGCCCTAAACCTGGCATTCAGGAACCTTCACAATCTGGGAAACTTGTCTTTTCTGAGCTTGTTTCCTGGTTTATAAAGTGAAAAAAATTAATACCTGTCTTAGAAGACTGCAGTGATCATCAGATTTCAAATCTGTAATTTGATCAGCATGGTTTCCTGGCACATCAGAGTTGTTCTCTATAGCTTAATAACTATCTTATTAAGCTTCAAAACAACCCTGGAAAATTGGTGGAGAAGGAGTACTTTTTAGCTGTGATTCTGCAAGAGACATAAGAGGCCCAAACAGATGGAGACATCTGATTATACAAATGTCACTAGAATCCAGAGCTGAGGGTTCACCTTGGGCTTATGTGTGCATATGTGTGTGTTGGGGGAGGGATGTGCACTACTGTTCATGGGGTGGGGCTGCAGGTGTGGGGTTACCTCAGGCAGCCAGCATGAATTCATTATTTTCTGGGTATCTCTGCTTAGTTCAAAACATATAAGGTACCGTTCTAATTTCTAATTGATCATAAGACGTTGGGATGCAAGCCTGCCCAACTTCTCTTGCCTCATTTCAAATAAGTCAAAAAGAAAATGAGGCAAGGAGTGCTTCAGTTACGCTAAACAGTTGCCTGAATACAAAGAGAGGAAGAAATTCCCAAATAATCTAGTGTGTGTGTGTGTGTGTGTGTGTGTGTGTGTGTGTGTGTACCTGATTCCTCAGCTTCTCCACTGGGTCCTATTTCAAGGCAGTAAAGATAAACTGAGTGGAAATACATGAATTATTGCAAACAATTGTATTGTTCAGAGATGTTTTCCTCAAGACACATGGAATAGCCAGGTAGATCACAGACAGGGAGTCAAGAAACCTAGGTCTGGCTCCCCTTGGTTTAATTTTGTGTTTCTTGGTCTTTTCATCCATCAACTCCAGACCTTTTCTAAGTACCAGAGCCACCTTTGTAGTAAGCCTTTATATTAAGCAAAAAGGTATTTCAAAATTCTATTTTGTTAATTCATTAACACATATCTATCTATTTGACTATACTTTATGCTAAGTTTTTTAGGTAGAATATAAAGCTGAAAGCAGACTCTGCTCTCACATAGCAGAGTCCGCAGGGAAAGACAGACTTTTAAAAATAATCTAACATGCCCACTCAGATTTCATTTTTTCTTAAGTAAAAGGAAGGAAAATACTGGACATTCTAAAGTGTTTAATAGGAGGATCTGAGGCAGTTTGAGGGCAGGGATGTGGTCAGGAGTTTCTTGAAGATGAGACCTTTGGGTTTACAGACATTTGAAGTAAAGAAGGCAGAGGATATTTAAGTAGTCTGGTTTGGAGTGGTGCAGCTCCAGGGCAGAGCAAGCATGAAGGCTCTGAGGGAAGACGGTGTGGAAAGTGAAACAAGAACTATGATGCTGAAAGGGTGCAAGCATTCAGATCCCGTGGAGGGTGCAATCTTGGATATACGTTCTAAGTGTAAGGTACAACGCCATCAGAGTTTTAAAATGAAAATGGACATGCTCAGATTTATATTGCAAGAACACACATCATTAAATTCTAGCTGTATTTGTTGCGACAACTGGCATGTTAATTCTGACATTCCTTTAAAAATGTGAGGGGTTCAGAATAGTCAAAAGCAATGAAAAGGAACAAAGTTGAAGTTTTAATACTACATGATTTTAAACTTCATTATAAAACTAGAGTAGTCAAGACAGTGTGGTTTTGGCATAAGTGAATCCACGAAACAGAATGGAGTCCAGAAATAGATTATCACATTACATAGACAACTGATTTTAAACAAAATTATAAAGGCAATTCAATGGAAAAGGAACAATTTCTTCAAAAATGGAGCTGGACAACTGGCTACCAACATTGAATAAAAATTGTTTGACCCATACCTGACACCATCTTCCAAAATTAATTCAAATGGCTCCTAGGCATGCAGATAACACTGTAAATTTTCTAGAAGAAAACGTAGAAGACCTTTGTAACCTTGGATTAGGCAAAGGTTTCTTTGATAAGCTACCAAAATCAATCCATAAAAGAGCAGACTGATAAACTGGCCTTGATCAAAATTTTAAAACTTGTCATGAAAGAATCGTTAAGCAAATTGAAGGACAACAAAGTGGCCAAAGAGGAGTGGAACGAGGGAGAGTGAGGGCTACAGGATGACGTCTGGGCTTCTGCACTGCCCACCTTGTGCTACCCACTGAGATGGACACTGAGAACAATGCGTGCTGCATGAAGCCCTCAGCTCTTTCACCTTCTTCTCTGACTCTCATCCCAATAACCAGGTTTCTGATTCAGCCCTCATCTTATGTGTTGATCTCTCCATATATGGATTTGCCTTCTGCCATTAATCCTCCACGCTAGAAATCATAGTCATCTTACTGAAAGGGTCATCTATCAATTCACTCATCTACTAAATCTTCTTACAATACAAATCGTCCCACTGCCTTCAGAATGAAGTTCAATATCTTTGGCCTGGAACCTGTGAGGACTTGGCTGCTCTCCTCTGTAGTCATTGGATTGTTCCTGCTACCAACTGGATATAGTCCCAGACATACTGAATTGCCTGTAGCTTCTTGACTGTTTTCCTTCCCTCCTGTATAAGTGGATCCATCTGTTTGAACTCTTGTCTTGCCCAAGGCTTGGTCTGATACTTCCTTGATGTTCTTTAAGCATTTTGTGATTTCTTTTAACAGAGCAGGTATTCTGTGGCTGGTATCTGTCTAAAGGTGTGAGTTGGTTTCTGCTTTTAGGACTTCCCCCTTGCATCCCTACAGAGATCTCCTTTTAACTTTCCCCCAAATTCAGGGGTCTGTCTGTTTCTCTGGTACCCTTTGTAGGATTCTAAGCCACATCCAACATCTAGTGTGATACTAGTCAGAGTTTGTGGAGTGATGGCAGCCTCAGCTTTGAATTTCAAATTTTGCACCTACCTGTGAATGATGTTTCCAACCTTATTGACTTGACCTCTCTCCCACTTCTTAGACTCCCCCCATCTTCAGTGCACCTCCCCGTCTCATCATGTAGATCCACGACTTAGCTAAATGGAAGGCTATCATGGACTTCGGACACCAGGGATGACATCAGGACTGACTCTGGTTCAATATTTGTCCCACCTTTAGAGACATTTCCTAGACATGTTCTGCCTTTCATGACTAATCTAGTCCCATAGTTATTTCTTCCTCTTAGGTGTACACTGTCTTGAGTATCTGTGGACCAAATCAGTGCAGAGAATGTGGGGAGAAATACAGACAAGAATCAGTTGCTGACCTCAGGGAGCTCCAAGTGTGGCACTCAACAAGTTTCTCTCATTCCCTAACCCTATCTCTAAAATAATGTCTAGGTGATCAGAATGTAGAATATTTACTTGATGGTGTCAGAGAGGAGGTTTCTGATTGTACCTTTAAGAAGCAGTTTGTTGTAAAGCTTTAGAATTAAATTTTAGGAAATACTCTATGAGATATAGGTGTGGGCAAAGACTTCCTAGAAAAATCATCAAAAGCAAAGGCAGCTAGAACAAAAAAAAAAGTGGAACTACCTCAAACTAAGAAGCTTCTGTACAGCAAAAGAAAGAAGCAACATGGTAGAAAAGCAACCAACAGAGTGGGAGAAAATCTTTGCACACTATACAACACACAGAGGGCTAATATCTAGTAATATCTAATATATACCAAAAACTCCAGAATAACCATAACAACAAAACAAACTAGTCAAGAAATGGGTGAAGGAAATGAGCAAACACTTTTCAAAGGAACAAGTCCAAATGGCTAACAGACCTATGCAAAACTGCTAAAGATGCCTAGCAATAAGGAAAATTCAAATAAAAACAACATTGAGGTTCCACTTAACTCCAATGAGAATGGTCCACATACAGAAAACTACCAACAACACCTGCTGACAAGGATGTGGGGAAAAATGAACCCTGTTCCACTGCTGGTAGGATTGCAGGCTGGTGCAGCCATTATGAAGGTTGGTGTGTAGAATACTCAGGCAACTGAAAATTCACCTACCATATGGCCCAAGAAACTCACTCCTCAGAATATATCCAAAGGATCTGATGGTTGAAAAAGCAGCTTGCAACTTTGCATTGATTGCAGCTCAATCAGTGATTGCAAAAACATGGAAACAACCTATATACCCATTGAAAGAGGACTGGATAAAGAAACTTTGGTAAATCTACTCTATGGAATAGTACTCAGCTATTAAAAAGAATGAAAATCTATTGTTTGCATCCAAAAGGCCCACTGGAGACCATTATGCTAAGTGAAATGAGCAAATACCAAAAGGACAGATAACACATGTTCACTCTAAGAAAACTTCCATCACAAATACAAAATAAAAAATAAATAAAGGAGAATAAATACACACATGTAACCCCACAAAAGAAGGATGCAAATGAGGCCAGACTACCAGGAATCAAGGAAAATCAGTAGAATACTTAGACTCCCAATGAAACTTCTAAACATACCTAAACAACAAAAAATTACAGTCCCTACTATTGCCCATGCCGACAGTGTCATGACCCATGCAAAGAGCAAAAAGTTGGAACTACTTCTCTTTCATCTTTAATGTTAAGTGGTTTTCCCCTTGTGATGCTCACTGCTAATATGGCTCAGGGGTTGTTTTTCTCATCTTCTTAGGGAATGGCTCTTTCTTGTTTCAATTTGTAGTTTTTTGGTGTCAAATCTAATTATTTTGGCTGTGAATTTTACCTTTTTGCACTTCTCAGTCATTTGCATACTTTTCAATAAGTCCTTGTGATTCATCAATTGATAATCAATTGATAAGAGACTTTGATCGCCTGTAAGCATCTGAGATTGTAAATGTCCCTTTCAACATTGCTTTTGCTACATCTCATGGGCAATTGTGTTCTTGTTTCTATTGCCATTTCTTCCTCATCACATGTGTCATGCTGCAGCATTGATTTCTGCAAGAAGCTTTTGGTTTTGTTTTTCATCACTTTGGTGATGCATTGGTAACTCTGTAGCATGCTATTTAACTTCATGTTGATGACAATTTTCTGTTTTTCTGTTGTCTGCGTTTTAATAGAAGTTCAGTACAGACTGACATGTCCAGATGTGGAGAAACAGTGCAGTATGTCTCTGCATACAGACGAAAGATGGACTCCCAGTGAAATATATGAAAATATCCTGACAGTAGGATACTGGACTCTTCGACATTGTATATGCCTACAGTGTCAGAAAACACTTCGATAGCAGAATGATGGACTCATGACTGTTCATGAAGGACCACCCATTGTAATATTAGAGGGGAAATCAATAAGGATGGCAGAGGAGACGTAGGGAGCAAGATGGGTAATCCCAAAGCCTATGGAACTGTATCATAAAATAGTAAAAAAAAAAAAGAGAGAGAGACAGAATTACATTTCAGACATAGTTGCCTATATTTAAGCATCAGCTGAACACACTAACTTCTCTGTGTCATTGTGTCTTAATATATAAAATATAGATATAATAAAAACCTATCTTAGGGAGGGTATAGTGGCAGGGATTTAAGCCATTGGTTGGGATGCCCACATCCCATTTTGCAGTGCTGTTTACTCTCCCAGCTACTCTATGCTTCCAATCAAGTTTCCTGATATTGCATCTGGGAGTCAGCAGATGATGGCGTAAATCTGGGTTCTTGCTACCCCTGTTGGAAACTTTGATGGATTTCCTGGCTCCTGAATTTAGCCAAGTTTGGCTGTGAGTATCTGTAGAGTGAACCAGCTAATAAAGAATGTCTCTTCTCTCTCTCTCTCTCTCTCTCTCTCTCTCTCTCTCTCTCTCTCTCTCTCTCTCTCTCCCTTTGCCTTTCAAGTAAATTGATAAATCCTTAAAAACCCCCAACCCCTTTTAGGCTAATTGTAACAGTCAATTGGTCAACAAATTTTACCATGAGGTAAGAACTCAATAAGCACCATAAATAATAATTATTACCCACTAAGATCTGGGACCAGTTCTGATTTCTTAAAGAAGAAACAGAGAATTACCAAGATAGAAAGCATCAGAGCAAGAATTATTCCCAGTTGCAACATTCATGGGTTGCTCTTTCATTGAATCCTACCTCTCCCTTCAGTCGTACGCAGACTGTGTATGTCAAGGGAGTAGAGGTGGTAGATTGTTCCCAGCCTGTAGTTGCAAGGCCCATGACTCTCTCTAATAATAAGTATGATCATATTCCCTTGAGGATTTTCTGTTTCAAAATTATAATTACAATCCAATGGATTAATTTAATTAGACTTTCCAATCTACCCAAAGGGCTGAGGCAGAAGCAAATAAGCAATCGTGGGTCTAAGCAACTATTAAGGAGTCTTTAGGAAGAGGTATCATGAATTATGGGTGGCTCACTTGCTATGAAGCCTGTCTTTTTCAAGAGTCCTCAAGCTCCAGAATCCTTCCTCTTACAAGCCACTGCATTGAAGACACAGCAAAAGGAAAGTAAAAAGCACAGTTTCCAAGAAGCTCATCACTGTTCTTGCAGGCCTTTATATTTACCACTTATGATAAAAAAAATTTAGGGACATAAACACAGTGACAATATTTGATAGCTAATTACTTCAGTGCCTTTAAAACATAGCCAACCACAGTAACGTAAAATCTGAGAACAAATACTAATTTGACTGCAAACAAAGTTCTAACAAACCAACAAAGAGAGGCTAGTGTTGTCGCACAGTGGGTGAAGTTAGCACTTAAGATGCTACCACCACATCTGAGCACCCGTTTGAGTCCTGGCTTCTTTGCTTCACATTCAGTTCTCTGCAAACGTGTCTAGGAAGGCCGCGGAAGATGAGTTTAGTGCTTGAGCAACTGATGTTCATGTGAAAGATGTGGACGGAGTTCCTGGCTCCTAGATTAGGTCTGTCCCAGCCCTGGCCGTTGTAATCACTTGGGGGAGGGAACCTGTGGATGAAAGATCTCTCTCCCACTGTCTCTCTTTATCACTCTCTGTAAATCTACTTTTCAGATGAACAAATCCTTGAGACTATTAAGCTGTCTCATCAAAGGTGAAAATAAAAAATAATTAAAAAAACAAAAAATTACACCATTGCACATTAGATTAAAGTGCCAATTATTTGTCTATAATACTCAATTATCAATGATACTGATTAAAAAAAAAAAAGATTTATTGGGCCCGGCGACGTGGCCTAGTGGCTAAAGTCCTCGCCTTGAATGCGCTGGGATCCCATATGGGTGCCGGTTCTAATCCCAGCAGCTCCACTTCCCATCCAGCTCCCTGCTTGTGGCCTGGGAAAGCAGTCGAGGATGGCCCAATGCATTGGGACACTGCACCCATGTGGGAGACCTGGAAGAGGTTCCAGGTTCCCGGCTTCGGATCGGCACAGCACCAGCCCGTTGCGGCTCACTTGGGGAGTGAAACATCGGATGGAAGATCTTCCTCTCTGTCTCTCCTCCTCTGTGTATATCTGGCTGTAATAAAAAAATGAATAAATCTTTAAAAAAAGATTTATTTTATTTTTATTGGAAGGAGGAGAGAGAGGAAGGATCTTTCATCCATTGATTAACTCCCCAAGTGACTGCAATGGTCAGAGTTGTGCTGATCTGGAGCCAGAAGTCAGGAGCCTCTTCTGGGTCTCCCATGCAGGTGCAAGGTCTCAAGGCACTGGGCCATCTTTGACTGCTTTCCCAAGCCACAAGCAGGGAGCTGGATGGGAAGTGGGGCTGCCGGGATTAGAAACAGTTGCCTATATGGGATCCTGGCATGTTCAAGGGGAGGACTTCAGCTGCTAGGCTACCTCACTGGGCCCATGATACTGAATTTTAAATAGGATACTAATTTTTATTTTAAAAATGTTAAATAAATGTTCAAAAAAAAACCAATGAATTGAGAAGATGTAGTATTGGTGTACCTCAAAGATATGCTTTCTAGGATTGAAGTAAATAACAGTCATCAAGCAGAAACTTCCTGTTTAGAAGCACTTTACACACATTTGACCATCTAAATCACTCCTTGAATAGGACTTTTACTTCATCTTTTTTAAGATGGGAGAAATAAGGCGTAGAATTAAACAATTTGCACAAGTACTGATTCCCATGTGTTTAAATTTCAGGTCCAGGCTGTCTGTCTGTATCCAAGAAATCGTGAATGTATCCTTGTTTCAATCTCCTCATTCTACATCATATCCAAATTACTTAAAGTCATTCTAATCCATATCCAAACCATATAAGGCAATATAACAACAACACCTGGAGGAATTTTCTTTTTTTTTTAATACTTACTGGATAATTACAACATAGACAGTAGAAATATAATAGTGAATGAGAATGATTGATATTTCTGCCCTCAGAAAACTTGCTTTTAACCAGGGAAAATATAGTGTAGCCAGGGGATTTCTCACTGAGAATGTGATATTAGATTATAAAGCTAATGCAGGGGAGGGACCCATGAGAATGTTAGACAAGTAAACAGCAAGCAATGGTCTATAGGTTCACACACAAAAACAATAAAGCATGTTATTTTACTTAAATGATCAAACTTTGGCCTTGGAAAGAGGGGAATTCTGTACTGCTCTTACTTTTGTGCTAGGTGCTGTGCTAGACGCATTGAAGGATTCAGAGATAAAAATCAGGTCCCTGACACCAGCAACCTTGCACTATTTTTGAGAAGAGCATATGAGAGATGGCTGAGTTCTAAAAACAGAGGCAATAGCTTTTCTTTTAAGATTTTCTTTTCATTGGACAGCCAGATATACAGAGAGGAGAAGAGACGGAGAGGAAGATCTTCCATCCATTGATTCACTCCCCAAGTGACCACAATGGCTGGAGTTTAGCCAATCTGAAGTCAGGAGCCAGGAGCCTCCTCTTGGTCTCTCAAGTGGGTGCAGGATCCCAAGGCTTTGGGCCGTCCTCGACTGCCTTCCCATGCCACAAGCGGGGAGCTGGATGGGAAGCAGGGCCGCCGGGATTAGAACCAGCGTCCATATGGGATGCTGGTACATGGAGTCAAAGACTTTAGCTGCTAGGCTCCTGCACTGGGCCCAGTTTTTAAAGAGAAACAAACAAGATCACAGAGAAAACAGTTATGCGAAGTGGGAGGAAGGATTAGGGGCTTGGGCAACAGAACCAGGGACTAAGGCAGTTCACGGGTTTTGGCAAGGCAGCATATTCAGAGGTACGGATGCAGAAAACAGGGATTTATGATACTGTAGCTGGGATTGGGGAGCTAGTACAGATTTCTGGGGGAGGTGGGGAGAGGTAAAAATATTTCCAATTTAGTTACTTTGGTCATGAAAACAATAACAATGAGATGATTTAGGTTAATCGACTTATGTGATATGGTGACTTAATACAACATAAAATCTTTTTTTTTAACTCATAGAGGAATGATATGAACTATAAATAATTGACTAGGTCACCTTCTACACAGCATGATGGGAAAAGACATGTCTCTTCCTGTGGCCATCACAATCACCCCACTTCTTCATATCTGTGCTGAGTCCATGCCAACTGTGAAAGCCAATCAGGCCTTCAGAGCAGTGGAAGATGGCCTGGAGGTCAGATGGCCACAAAGTACGGCACCTGGCATGCCACTTAACCCTAATGTACCATGCTTCCCGAGTCGGATGACGTGTGCAACTGCTTCAATGCCTGTGCTTCTGTGTGCAGCTTCAGTGTGGCCTTGGGAGTTGAAAGCACTTAGTATGCTCTGAAGCACGGACGGCTGTTTGAACATCAACACTCCTTATTGCAGCTCTGCCTTTCCTTGAGTATATTAAGGGCAAAATCCACAAAAGTTATGGGTTGTGTGGAACCCTTTTGCTTCCTACATCTAGCTGTACAGCTTTTGGAAACTCTTGGAACTGCTATTTTTCTCATCTGTAAGATGGATCTTGATAGTAACACCCAAGAATGTGACAAGATTTGAATGAAATAATGTAGCTGCATGCTGCAGTGCTTAATTAGTTAGCATTTCTGTTTACTTTTTGATGATTCCAAGAATCATGTGCTTCCCTCAAAAGGAAGGAACTAGGTACAGCCTAAGACTAGCCTTGATTCCAGAGCAAGAAGGCCTGCAGGAAGCTCCAGTGTACCCAACTCCTCATTCCCAGTTCAGAGGTGCCCAACCTCAAATGATGTAAACTTTTATCTGCAAGTTTTTGGAGCCTTCAACCCCAATTCAGTCAGCTCAGATAACATGCACTGTGTACGCACTATGTGTCCCACTCACAACCCAGGTGCTAAGATACAAAGTTGAAATCCAGAGGGACTTATGTTAAAGTTGGGAGTGCACTTTGATAAACCAAGGGTTCTGGAGGCCAAGAGCAGACCACGTAATCCAATCTGAGGAATCCTGGAAGATATGTCAGAACAGTTGAATAAAGTTGCCAACCTTGGAGTATGATTTGCCAGGGCAAGATAAGGAAGGTAAAGAGGGGGGTCACTTTTGCAGAAGTTTGGAGTATTAAAAGCTCTCTCTCTCTCTCTCTCTTTTTCTCTGTGTTGTGTGCATGCATTTGCGTGAAGAGTAGCAAGGTTTTCAAAAATTTTTGTGATACTTCTGCAGACCCTCTTTTCAATCAGTCACTCCTGTTACAAGTGTATGTCTTCTCCCACCCACCCCTGACTCAAATGAAAAGAAGGCAGTAACTTAAAGTAACTTACAGGCAGACCTTTAAAAGAATGGCTTTATAATGACCTTATACTATTCCATGGTGCTGATCCACCAGTTTCTTATCCTTTACTCTTTTGACAGGCATCTGGATTGTTTCCATGTCTTTTCTACTGTGGGTCGTGCTGCTATAAATATAGAGTTGCATGTCATTTTCTTATATGCAGATTTCACTCCATTTGGATATATTCCCAGGGATGGAAGAGCTTGATCACACAGTAGGTTAATTTTCAGTTGTCTGAGCACTCTCCACACTGACTTCTACAGTGGCTGCATCAGTCTGCCACCAACAGTGGAGTAGACTTTCTTTTTCCCAAACATCCACACCAGCAAGTATTATTAGTAGCTTTCTGAATGCAGGCCATTCGTTGGAGCTAGGTGGAATTTCAACGTGTTTTGTATTTGCATCTCCCTAATATCTAGAGAGCCAGATTATTTTTTCCATGTCTATTACCCATTTGAATTTATTCTTTTGAAAAATGTCTGCCAATTTCCTTTGACTATTTCTTCACAAGGTTGTTTCCTGTTGTTGAATTTCTGAAGCTCTTTGTATTGCTGGATATTAGCCCCCTGTCTATTGTGTACTCTGCAAAGATTTTCTCCCATTCTGTTGGCTGCTTCTTTGTTGATTATTTGTTTTGCATCTACACCATGGAATTCCACTGAGCCATTAAAAGGGTAAAATTCTATCATTTGTACAAAAATGGTTCTAATTGGAGACCTACATGCCCAGTGGAGGACAGATATCATGTTATTTCTTATAGAAGGTAACCTTCATGCAAAATAGAAGTTAAATATATTCTAATAGATGAACTATATAATGGAGACTAGCACACAAGGAAGTAAAGATATGTCACAGTAGGCATGTCTACTCCCAAATACAAGGGCTCCCAGTGAAATTGTTAAACATACCTTAACAATTTAATAGTAGATTGTCTGCCATTAATTATACCTACAATGCCACGATACTCTTAAATAGCAGAATGTTAAAACTGTAATTGTTACAAAAGGACAATACTATAGTAGTAATATGAGGGGGGGATGTTTGGAGGGTAATATGGGGATGGAGGAAGGAGAAGGGGAGGGAGGAATTCCTATATCTACAAAACTGTATCATGCAAAATAATAGTAACAATAAAAAAAGAGTGAGAACAGATTTGACCTAATTGTGATCGACTCCACGAGGTCCCAACTAACACTTCCTGCTGGGTCAGCCCACTCTCATAGGATCACTTGAGTTTGTATGCTGGCAAACTCCTTAAGATCAGGCCTTCAAAGTAGTTAACAAAGTTGCCTTTTCTACAGGTCTGTAAAAATGATTTCACTAATACAGCCATTTTCTTAGTTTCTTCTTCATACTATCTAATGCCAAGTTTCTAAATTTATAGGCAAGTTGTGAAAATAAAATAAATTCCTTATAAGGGAGCTTATGGTTTTATTGCAATGGCATTTTAAGTACACAAATGTCTTGCTTATTCTAAATTGTCTATGGGTTTATGGTAGTAAGAATATTTCAATATATTGAGCATTAACAACATGCCAGGCTTGGAGTTAGTACCTCTATGTTATCTCATTTAATTATCACATCATATTATGAAATACAAGTGCTTATTTATTGTACAATAGAGAAAACCAAAACACAAAGAGGTTAATTTTCCTTCTCTACACATGGAAAAGGAAAGTACTGGGAATTAATTGCAGGTCTATTATTTCAGAAGCTGTCCTCCCCTTGAGCCTTAGTTTTCTTATCAATGTAGTTTCCAGCCAATTCAGCAAATTTCAAAGCTTTTATCCATTAGCTTATGGTTTCTGAATTAAATATTTCCAAATGATATCATCCCTTTCTTACACTTCCTTATGAAGATATTTAAAAATTTTATGGACATATATTCATCTAGAGGAACTGTATAATGGAATCAAAGAAGTGAAGAAACAGGGCACTATTCATCTCTACTATACAATAAAAGATGGATTCCCAATGAAACTGTTAAATATATCTTGACAATAGGATGCTGGACTTTTACCATTGTGTGTTGATTCACTTCCCAAGTGTCCACAATAGCTGGAGCTGAGCTGATCTGAAGCCAGGAGCCAGGAGCTTCTTCCAGGTCTCCCATGTGGGTACAGAGACCCAAGGATTTGGGTTGTCCTTGACTGCTTTCCCAGGCCACAAGTAGGGAGCTGGATGGGAAGAGGGCTGCCAGGATTAGAACTGACACTCATATGGGATGCCAACACATCCAAGGCGAGGACTTTAGCCACTAGACTACCATGCTGGACCTTCAATTAATCTTTTAAAGACATTTCATATAGCCAAGGTTGAACTTAAATTTTTCTTTCTTTTCTTAGAGGAGAATTGGTTTCATAACTATTCTGAATATCTTTCAACATCATACCTTTGCCTTATTTGGCTAGCTTTCAAACAAGAGTTAGAGTTAGCTTCTGCTTGCAGCTTCTGCCTCCTTGTAAATTCTCTCTGTCATCTTACATTTGCTGCTTATAAATTGTCTTAGACAACTAAATACTTATATTTTGTCACATAATCTTTATACAAAATAGATAGGGCTGAATTAAGGTTGGAGTGTCTGGACCACATGGAGTGTTTAATGCACACGTCTGTGATGGTAGCATAAAGTAGCTAACATGACAGAAAAAAAAATATTTTGGCCATGGGCCTGTCAGTTTTCATTTCAGGATACAACAAAGAATTTACCCTATTAAAATGGATTAGAAACAACTTCTTCTTCTACTTTGTTTCCATTGCTTATAGTAAAAGGATAAAGCTATCAGATGTAACATGCTCCTCTGAAACACAGGAACCTACTAGCTTGTCAACACAAAATGAGAAACAATTTCCACTGAAATGGTTACTAAGCAATGGGGATTTTGCAAAGCATACTGAAGGGATACAACCCTTCCTCAGGAATATCATTGCTGAAGATAGCAATTAAAGAGAATCTGGAGCAAACACATGGACAGCATCTAGGAGTTTGCTTCAAATAATAACAAGACCCCTATTACTAAGGAATCATATCTTAGTACCAACATATGCGGGACAAAAATAGCACATGAAAGAGATAGAGAGATGGCAAGGCATATGCAGTGCGGGAAGAAGAGAAATGCAAAACATCTGGAATACATCCCATTCTTTCAGCTACATGCAGCCACAAGTTTCCATCAAGATCTTACTGAGAAGGAATTGAAAGCAAATACCAGAACACTACTGAATGCTCCGGAACTGCATTTACATTTATGTTCACGTAGTGTGATGCGTTTATTCTCCCAAGTCCTCTTTCTCTATGAAAGAAAGTAAGTAGACCTAATTAGAAAGATATTCCTTAGTGAATTTCCCTGTATGTGACAGAACAAGCAGGGAACTTGTGACCTTTGCAAGAGGTTTTTAATTTTCTGGATTCCATGTAGATGAGACTTCCTCAAATCCATTCTAATGATAGAAAGCAGATAAAAGGTGCTCCTTCAATACCACTGCTCTCAGCAGAAGTGAAACACAACTGAATTATAATGCCCAAGAACAGATTATGCTCACTGAACATTATTATTCATTAGGAGCAACTCCCTAAATGGTTGTGCTCTTATAGCCCCAATTCATTTTCAGTTGAGGTGCAGAGGGGAAGAGAGTTGACTTCAGTGCTAGGATCCTGGTGTTCCTGTTGAGGACTCACGGTGCGGGAGACTGCTGCAGAGACATTTGGAGAAGCTCCCTAACTCCTTGAAAGAAGAAAGTCTTCCCACATCCCCCAGATGCAGAAAAATACGCAGACCCCCAAGAGTTTATGAAAAACATTTGTTAAGACAGCCTGTCAAAACAACCAGCTCACAACCAAATTTTGGAATTTCACCATCAAGTCAGGAGGTGACATAAGCAAGAAAAAGAATCCTCATCACCCCCTCACCCCAGCTATAAATTTCCTGTGGGTACCCTGGCCACTGGTTCCAGTGCTGATGCATCCTCCAGGGAAAGGTATTCAGGAGAGCAGAGAAGGTGCCTCTCACAGCTGCTCATCCCTGAGGTATTTCTACCAAGAGGACTTGTCCATATGGCTGTTCTTTTCTGCTGCGGGTTATTTATAACCCTTCTAGTCTTCACCACCAAAACTAATCTATACCACATCGGTGAAAACATTCCTAGGTCTTTGAGTTTCCTTCCTTCATTTCCAGGAGTCAGGGCCGCTACACAGAGCAGAAGGCTGAGTCAGCAAGACATGCTTGTGGCTTTGTTGGTTAATATCAAACAAGATCCTTAGATGTTTCTAGACAGAACTGGTTTTTGATCCATTTTGTGAGACCCCCTTTCAAAAAGAATGCACCATGCTTCTGACCTCATCAAGTTGATTCATCTTGCATTTGAACTTTTTAAAGTTCTGTTCTCTGAGTTGCCATTGCAGTGTGTAACTATTGATGAGTTCTTTCTTTGTGCCAGGGCTTGTGCTCAGCCCTGGAAGTAAACAAGGAATGGGACACAGTTCCTGCTCCTTTAGGAGGTAGCCAGGCACAGTTGCTAATGGCATTTAATTTCCTGGTTCCTTTGTTGGTATGTTGAAAACGATGAAGACTAACTCACAGGCTACTGAAAGGACAAATAAGATATTATATGTATAGTGTTGAGCACAATAAGCATTCCTATGTAGTAGTTACTATTATCTACAGTTTTATAGTTAATAGTATTACTCAGGGCTGGCACCAAGGCTGACTTCTTTGAAATATCCTTACTAGTTACTGCAGTTGAAAGTCCTCTCTCTCTTTCCTTTTCTGACTATCCTATGGTATGCTGAGTTTCTATTTATTCCATTCACATTCTGCTACAGATAATAGCATCTGTATTTGTCATCTTCAGTAGATCATGAACTGCTTGAGGGTAGAGATCCTTTCTCATCTCTATATTTATTTAGCACTCATTTCATCTAACAAGCAAATACAAAGTATCTACTATGCTAGAGAGATTCAAAATTCATACCAAAAGAAATTACAATACAATTATTCTGGCTCCCAAATTTTTTGGAATAAATATATCGCTTTTTTTCATAATATGCATCCTCAAAAACTTTTTAAAAACTTAGGGACTATGCTAATCACTGTAAATATATCAAAGAATAAGAAAACCATTATTCAGTCCTTGCTGTCATCTGAAGTGACAGAGATAGATTCACACACACACATACACACACACACCAGCATGTGAAAGAGGTAGTAGGCATAAAGATACATTACAACTAAAATGAGTGATCAGGCACTCAGACTAAAGCAGTCAGCAGACCTGCTCTCAGGGAAGCACATATAGACTTAATTCTGAAGGGCATGTGATGGTTAGCAATAGACAGGCTGAAAGGGAAAAGGGATTGTGTTTCTAACAAGAGAAGTATCCAGAGACAAAAATTAGCAAGGTGCATTTATGAAAGACACCACATAAAGAATTACAAAGCTTTGTATGGTTTTAAGTGAGGACGATATAAGAGGACAGAGAAAAAGTAAATTGGAGAGGTGGTGAAGCACCAGATCAGGTAGCATCATATAGGTCCTATTTAAAAGCCTCTTCTTTTTAAAGATTTATTAATTTTTATTAGAAAGACAGATATACAGAAGGGAGGAGAGACAGAGAAAGATCTTCCCTCTGCTGATTCACTCCCCAAGTGGCCACAATGGCTGGAGCTGAGCCAATTCGAAGCCAGGAGCCAGGATCTTCTGGGTCTCCCACGCGGGTGCAGGGTCCCAAGGCTTTGGGCCATCCTCGACTGCTTTCAAGCAGGGAGCTGGATGGGAAGCAGGGCTGCCGGGATTACAACCGGCGCCCATATGGGATCCCTTCACGTTCAAGGTGAGGACTTTAACTGCTACACTATTGTGCAGGGTCCTAAAGGTCTCTTCTTTAAGAATAGGGAAAATTATCAGAGAGTTTTCATCTCCTGTGAAATAATATGATGGCCATGTAAACCAAAATGAGGAAGAGATAAGGAAAAAGAAGGGGAAATTATTGAAAAATCAGTATCAATTGAGAATAGGCAAGTTAGGAGAGTTACAAATGAATTCAGGGTTTCTGGTTCCAAAAACTGTGGTAGATAACCATAGAATTTTCTTAGCTTGTGGAGACAGGAGGAAGGATTGGTTTAGAATTTTGGGAAAGATAATGAGTTGTATTTAAAACACATTTGAGGCCATGGTAGGATATCATACTGCAGATGTTAAGTGGGAAGTTGGATAGAAAGATTATCAGCTCTAGAGAAAGCCAAGACTAAGCATAGCTTTGTGTGTCTGCTACAGAGAGCCAATAATTAAAGTAACAAGAGATGATCAGATCATGCAATCAGGCTCTGGATAAAAACAAGAAGGTAGCTTAAGAGAGAATCCCAAAGAAGCCTCAGATCTGCAGAGGAGTTGCTAGAAAAGCAGATTGCAAAGGTGTAGTTTAGAAGGGCACCCACATGAACACTTTGTCACAGAAGCAGCCAGGAGACAGTATTTGCCTAAGAACGGGATGGTCACCAGTGTCGTAACAAGAGGAAGACATTTGCTGACCATGGGCAAAGGATCTCCAGTGAAGTTGAGGGAGGCAGGAATCAGCCTGTGACAGGATGAGGAACAAGTATGATATTAGGAATTGGGAAGTATAATAAACATTTTTTAAGAACCTTGGTTGTGAAAGGATACAACAGATATAGAGGGAACATGAGGTTGATGACGTTAGTTTTGTTTTATTTTGTTGTAACATGAAAGGGACTTTACCATGTTAAAATATTGATGTGGGGCCCAGCATGGTAGCCTAGTGGCTAAAGTCCTCCTCTTGCACATGCTGGGATCCCATAAGGGAACCAGCTCATGTCCCAGCGGCCCTGCTCCCATCCAGCTCCCTGCTTGTGATCTGGGAAAGCAGTACAGGACAGTTCAAAGCTTTGAGGCTTGCATCCACTTGGGAGACCAGGGAGAGGCTCTGGGCTCTTGGCTTCAGACTGACTCAGCACTGACCACTTAGGGAGTTAATCAACGGGCAGAAGATCTTCCTCTTTGTCTCTCCTCCTCTCTGCAAGTCTGATTTTCCAAAAAAAATAAATATTTAAAAAATATATTGATGTGAAAGCAGCAGTTCTCCCTCACAGAGCATGTATATAAATAAAGTCTATCATTTCTTTGTTCATTCTCTTAAGCCCTGGCAGTCACACGAGTTGGAAAAGGATCTTTAAACAACGTTTTTTTTGAGAGGCTGATGTTGTTTCCTATCTGGGGAAAGAGAAGCACTGAGAGGGAGAAAGACACTTAATCTGTGGCCACATGGTATGTTATGTTCTAGTCATGCTGGAATCCGAAGCATATGACTGGGAGCTAATGTCTTACAATAGGGTGCCACAAGTCCTGGGTTCCCTCATAGTCATCATTTCTGAGGCATGGCTTTTGTTTTTACCAGAATCTTCTTATTTGCATCTATCACATTGCAAATGATCTCTTCCCTTGTCCATCTTTTCCCAGGATCATTGGACCATCCTAAAGACAGGGACATGTATCTCCAGCATTTTGGAGACAAAGGCAGGTAAGAGGTCAATGTTACTCAGAAAATGTTAGGCTAGAGTCAGGGATTATGAGAGTTCAAGGAAGGGGCCAGCAACAAGGCATATTGGCTAGGCCTCTAACTGTAGTGCCAGCATCCTATGTGGAGTCCATTTGAGTCCCTTTGTCTCTGCTTCTCAACCAGCTTGCTGCTGGTGGCTTGGAAAGGTAGTAGAGGATGGTTCAAGTGCTTGGGTCCTTGCACCCAATGGGGGAGAGGACAGAAGAAGCTCCTGGTTTATGGTTCTGGCCATTGTGGGTATTTGGGGATGGTGAACCAGTGGCTAGAAGATCTCTTTCTCTTCTCTCTGAAACTCTGCCTTTCAAATAAAAAATTGAAAGGAGTTCAGGAAAAATGCATATTACGAAAAAAATGCATAGATTTATTTTAAATGAAATCTCACTTTGTAAAAATATTTTTATTTGAAAGATCTCGGAGTAAGGAGAGAGAGAGAGGTTCCCCATCTGCTGGCGCACTCCTCAAATGACTGCAACGTCTGGAGCTGAGCCCTTCAAAGTCAGGATCCAAGAGCCTTCCTCTGGTCTCCCACATGAGAGAGACCCAGGCCATCCTCAACTGCTTTTCCAGACCACAAGTAGGAGCTGGATGGGAAGAGAAGCAGCTTGGACAGGAACAGGTGCCCATATGGGATGTTGGCACTTGCAAGTGGAGGATGAGTCAGGAGAACCATCACTCCGGCCTCAAACCAAAACACATTTCTACAATTTCATTTCACCATGAACTTTCTGAAGGGCCCTCAGTGCTTCTCCCTGCAAGGTGAACATCACAATTTTAAAGCACGAAATCTCTGACACCACCACCCAAAACAATTAAATGAGATTCTGGGGGAGGGTTACATTTTTCAAACATTTCCAGGTGATTCTAAGTCACAATAAGGTTTGAAAATCATTGTTTTATATTATCTTACTTAATATTCTTAATATTCATTGGAATAGGTAACATTATTTCCCAGTATATAAGCTCAAAGAGGGTATTGATGCACAGAAACTCTATGAAAGTATGAAAGGGCCAGGGTTCAAGTGCTGGCTTACCTGACCAGCAGTCTATTGAACTAAGCTGGTGTAAATCCTTGTTATACCACCTACTCCATGTACCTTTCTATGTTTAAATATGCCCCAGGTCTTGATTCAGAAAAAAATGTCACCAAACTGGGAATTATAGTTGGGAAATGTGTCCATAAATGGTGGAGATCAAACATCCTATGCTATAAGCATCAATACAAATTTGGTGTCCAGTTTGGCAACTGGTTCAAAGACTTCAATGGCACTCTACACCTGTGTTTCTGGGATGTTTCTAATTGATCATACTCTTTGCAATCTTATTTATGTTAGCAAAGTTTTAGAAAATTCAATGTTTTACAAGTAGTAAGTTATTAAGCCAGTGAAAGCTACAATGATATAGACTGTGGTCACAAATAATGAAAACAAGCTAGAGTCACTTGCCCAAATGTAGGGAAATTGTGCCTTAATTCACAACCATGTGCATTAAAAATAGCTAAGCAATACATTGGGCTTCTTCTCATACTATCTTAATTCTCAAGATAGTTTTCTGAAGTACATTTTTATATAAATAAATGTTGTGCAAATCAAGGAATGACATCTTAGCCAAATTAAGTGACTTTCTCATGGTCACAAAGACCCAGGTCAGACTGACTCCAAATCCTAATGCACAACTCCATGCTGCAGTCTTCAGTGTGAATCAGACGCAAGTGATGCCCTTCTGGTCCTGAAGCCCGTCCATTGCAGAAACGCAGAAGCTCACGTGGTGGCTGCAGTGATTATCTCACTAAATGCTTTTAAAAGATTTTCCTTTGCACAAGGAGAATGTTACTGTTCTGAACATCAAGAAAATATGTGGTTTTCCTTTTCTTTTTTTCCTTTCTTTTCCCTTTCTCTCTCCCTTCCTTTCTCTCTCTCTCTCTCTCTCTCTCTCTCTCTCTCTCTCTCTCTCTCTCTCTTTCTCGTGTGTGTGTGTGTGGGGGGGGAGGGATAAACAGCATGCCAAAGGTTATATTACCTGATTGCCAGTTTGGGGGGATGGGAGAATATTGTTGATTATTACCGAAGCTATCAGATCTCCATCTATAATCCAAATGAATGCCTCTGAGCTTTTCTAACAGCTTTTTGATTGAAAAAGAAAGACAGGTATTTCACGTTGAGTGACTGTATTTCCTTAAAACTAAGGTAAACCTGCAATGTCCTTTCCCTGTCTTCTCTGCACACCGTTGCTGACATTCACCTGTTTCTCTTACTGTTTTGCACTGTTTCCTTCACTAAACTTGGGGACTGCCTAGATGGGAACTCTGTCATGTCAGTGTTCCTGGCTACAAACCCCTGCTGAGTAAATATGCTTGAATGAGAATGAATATAAATATATTCTTCTTCTTTGAAGAGTATTTGCTAAATATTGAAATATATATATATATATAAATTTGGCCTTGGCCTATGCTGTTGATCTTTTCTATTTCTCATGTATCCCCAATCCTCCTTCAAGGTCAGCTCAAATAGCACTACCTTTGGAAGTGTTTGATCTTCTCAACTCAATAGGGATTGTTAACTACGTGCTTATTTTGAGGTTCTGGAAACCCCACACACTCCTGTTGCTCCTCTGTTAATCTTTCCTGTCCTCAGCTTATGCTGGCCATAACTGAAATTGTTTTAATCACTGTGACAGAACCACTATATAATATTGTACATGGTACTAGTTAGTACTCAATAACCACTAAAATGGATAGTTTTATTGTGTGATCCTCAGGCCGACAGAATCAGCATCCTCTGGGAACCTTTTAGAAAAGCATATTTTTAAGTTACATCTTAGATCTACTAAGCTGGCAATGTTGGGAGTGAGATCCAGTCTTTTAGGTGATTCGGATACATATTTCCGTTTGGGAAGAGATGGTGGCGCTGCGTTGCAGTGGATTAACTCACCACTTAAAATGCTGGCATCTTGTATGAGTGTCAGCTCTTCTACTTCCGATCCATTGCTTACCTAATTTTCCTGGAAAGTATGCTGGCCCAGGGGCTTGAACCCTTGATATTTATGTGGGAGAGCTGGATGGAATTCCAGACTCATGGCTTTGGACTTCCTACCACGACTTTTGTAGCCATTTGAGCAGGGAACAAGAGGATAGAAAATTCATTCTCGTGCTCTCTCTCACTCCCTCTCTAACTCTGCCTTTCAAACTAAGTGACTAAATCTTAAGAAAATAAAGTTTGGGAAATATTGTACAAAGCGACTATCAGAATCAAAAGGGAGATCTCGGTGTTATAAAAAGCTTCTGGTGATGTGAGGAATTGTTTGAAATGGGCCTGATAGAGGTTAAGATTTAGATATCAAGAAAAAAATACAGAAAAAAGAAAAGGATCTTCCTGAGAGAAGAGGATGCAAGAAGAAAGGAAAGGCGATAGAGAAGCAGAGGATATGGTCAGGCAGTGATGTTGAGCCCGGTTGCTTGGAGTCAGAACAGGTGACGGAAGGAAAAGGACACCGGTTTGCCAGCGATCTCTCTCATACATCAGCTCACAAGCTTCTCCATAGCAGAAACTGTTTAATTCAGTAAGTGCTCCACTACATGGCTCAAATAGGAGCTTTGTGAATGTTTGACGAATGATTGATGGAGGGCAGCTCCCCTGAAGAACAGTCACAGAGAAATAACTTTTCTGCAAGATCAGCCATATCGTACAACTCTTCCTGAAAGGGAAAGTGGAGGGAAAATGGTTCCACTGCAGTGAGAGCCTGGACTTTCCCATCTGGCTCCATCTAGTGTCCTGAAGGGCAGCTTTCTGGTCCAGGACCTCTCTGACTACACAGGAAACAGCCTGCTTACTCTGATTGTTAAGCAGCAGGAACAGGGCTATGAGGGAGGGCAAGACTACTGGGGACTGTGGTTGTGTGCTTGCTTCTCACTTGGACTCCAAACTGAACATTCTAGCTCTGAGATTTCTTGACATTCCTTCTTTTGTTTTTCATTTAAATTTTTGGTAGCTTTGTTTTGCTTGCAAGTACATATGCACCCATGTGCACATCACACACCAATGCCTTTCTTGCAGTTCATGTTTTCTTCTCCAAAAACAAGTGTGAGGTGATGAGAGACAAAACTTATACGTGGCACACCCATACCCTGAAGGTTGAGCACTCGGCATCTTTGGATTTACTTATCAAGGATTATGTGACCAATTTAGCCATGTTCTATAACCTCCACCAGGGGGTATCCCAGTCTCTAGCAAAGTAGCATGAAACCTATGACTGAGGAGGGGCTCAGTTTTCCTTAAAAGCAATGAATAAATTATTATCCATGTCTTTATAAGGATTGAATTGTGCTATTTCAAGCAAATAACCAGATATGCAAACATATTTGCAAAATGTCTCTGGAATTATGAAAGTAAAAATTGAAAGCTACCTAAAAGTTGAATGAAGTATAGGACTAAATAAATAATGCTCACACAAACTATAAATAATATGCACTTCTTCAAAGTATATATTTTGAAGGTTATTTACATGAGAAAAATTATAATAAATACTGTATGGACACCCATTTTAATGGAAATTATCTAGATATCTACAAACGCTTAGCAAGAATCATAGTGCAATGTTGACTTGTGGAATTATAAGTACTTTAAATTCTCCAGCTTTTATATATTTTCCTTTTTTTTTAAGATTTTATTATTATTGGAAAGCCGGATATACAGAGAGGAGGAGAGACAGAGAGGGAGATCTTCCATCCGATGATTCACTCCCCAGGTGAGCCGCAATGGCTGGTGCTGTGCCGATCCGAAGCCGGAACCAGGGTCTCCCATGTGGGTGCAGTGTCCCAAAGCATTGGGCCATCCTCGACTGCTTTCCCAAGCCACAAGCAGGGAGCTGGATGGGAAGTGGAGCTGCCGGGATTAGAACCTGTGCCCATATGGGATCCCAGCGCGTTCAAGGCGAGGACTTTACCGCTAGACCACACCGCCGGGCCCGTTTTATATATTTTCTATCATGAGTATGTATTTTAAATATTATATTTAATGAAGAATTCAGCAATAACAGAAAAAAAAAACAAGATAAATGTTAGAAGATGAAAAGAGGGATATTACTCAATCTGGAAATAGGTAATCAGAAATGATGTAGTTCTAATAGCTTGGACAAAGGTACTTTGTCAATATTACCTATTTTAACACAGGTCCCATTATTAATATTGACCAAGAAGTCACATGTTTGGTGATTTAACTATTTTCTGTTTGTAGCAGAATGAAACACAACCCATTTATAGTATGTAGGCAATTTAGTTTTCAGGAGTGAGATGCTACCTATGAGGCAATAATTATGGAGGCTGATTAAAGAGTTTAATTGGCTACGTTCACATTAGAAAAATCATATGTTAGGGCAAAAAAGGGAAAATCACGTTCTGGACAATGAAGCGCATTATTTACACAACTGTAGTATTGCAGATATTTTCACACACATCACACAAAAATCCCTATGACCAAATCTCATCTTTCACCTTAGAAAACTGTGCCTTGGAAATGGCAGGTTAAGATTTGCTGAGGCTGGGCCTGGCGGCGTGGCCTAGAGGCTAAAGTCCTCGCCTTGAACGCCCGAGGATCCCATATGGGCACCGGTTCTAATCCCGGCAGCTCCACTTCCCATCCAGCTCCCTGCTTGTGGCCTGGGAAAGCAGTCGAGGACGGCCCAAAGCATTGGGACCCTGTACCCGCGTGGGAGACCTGGAAGAGGTTCCTGGTTCCTGGCTTTGGATAGGCACAGCACCGGCCCGTTGCGGCTCACTTGGGGAGTGAAACATCGGATGGAAGATCTTCCTCTCTGTCTCTCCTCCTCTGTGCATATCCGGCTTTCCAATAATAATAAAATCTTTTAAAAAAGATTTGCTGAGGCTTCATGTGTGCCCAGCACTGAGCTAACAGATTATTCCTGTCTTTCCAAGGATTTGTCTATCACAAGGAATCTTCACAATGATTTTATAATATAAGTCCTCTGACTTTTGTTCTGTAAATAAAGAAATTAGGACTCAGAAAGGGGAAGTGACTTCTCCAAGGACACACAAATAGCCAAATGGGATTTAAACCAAGATTTGTCCATGTGTTAAACTCAGGCACTTCCTACTGCATTCTTCGTTTCCATGAGGGTGGATCTAGGGCCCAATGAACAAGATGGAGGAGCTGTGTTACTGTGGCGATGGAAGCTCTCAGAATGCCCTGCTGTGACCTCACTCCTGCATGCACTCCAGTGGCATTGAGGTTGAAAGGGACAAAGAAGCAGATTCCCCTGATGCTGAGTGATGAGTCAAGAGCAAAGGCAGCTCTCAGGAAACAGCTGGTCTTTCTCCAGCAGCATGGCCTGGGAGATAAACAGATCAATGCGCACACTTGCCTCTACCTAATGAGTTAATGGCACAGTCGGGGCACTGCATTATTGGATTGCTGGTTGGGCTGACAGGGCCTCAGTAAAGCAGCCCTGCTTTGGGGGTGGGGAATTGATTTCTCACTTCCTAGAGAATCTAGACCTTGGTAGGAAAGCTGAGAATAGCTTATCCCTTTACCTCTCTGTTCATTCGTTCATTTGGATGCATTTTTCTCATTTGCCTATGGCAATACTGAGATTTGATCAAATGATATCAGTGACCTTTTGCTCTGTGCACAGAATGCCATCATAAAGGAAACGCCATCCTCCCCAGAGGCAGTCTGGCATGTTACTGTAGCAGACTGAATATTTATACTTTCTCCCAAATTCACATGCTGGAATTCTTAATGGGATGGACCTGGGAGGAATGTGGGGGCTTTGAGAGATAATGAAGTTATGAGGGTAGAGTCCACATGAATAGGATTGTACCTTTATATTAAAAAAAAGAGAGAAACCAAAGAGAGTTAGCTGTGCATGTGAGGATACAGCATGGAGACAGCAATCTATGACCTAGAAGTTTTACCACAACCACAACCCAACCAGCACAATGTCTTGAAACTATGAGGAACCACTTTCTATTGTTTGTAAGTTACCTGGTTTGGGGTACTTTCCTAAGACAGTGGCTAGGGGTCCTTCTGTGGGCATTGGCACAGTTGCATTTTGATTTGCCAGGGATGCATGAACCCAGGGCACATCGTGTCTCTCCCTGTATCTTCTATGTGAACATGTAAGCATGAGAGTGATCTAGAGTAAAAGGTGTTTCTGTGACAGACCATAAGTAAAAGCAACTGACACTGGCAACTCTATTAAGCCACTGACTTGACCCCGTTTTTGCCTTTGTAAGCTCACACAAATTGCTATTAATGACAACACTACTACTAATAAATGCTTGTTAACTTGGAATCTACTTACCAAATGACAAACACTAGGAAAATGATCTTTCAATAACATTGTAAAGATAGTGTTATCAACCTTGTTTCAGTCATGTCAATTGAGACTTAGCACAAGGATTGTTCAAGATCACATAGCATGACAATAATAGAGCAGAGATTTATTTAATTTAATTCCTATCAACAGGGTTTAAGTGTTTGTTTTTTTCCCCAGGAACTTTCTTTCCTCTTCTCCCCATACCAGAGGTCCACTCTCCCTCATCACCAATAGCCATGTCTTGCTCTGTGTCTCTAACTGTGTCTCTTACTTCTACTCATCACCTTCAGCTGTAGTTCCTCTGCTTTGCTGCTGTTAGCAGGAAGCAACCGGATGCTGGATGATCTCACAGAGTCATCTCTAAGGGAGCTTCTGCCCCTGCTTGGAGTCACTGTAAGCAGATGCAGGCTTAGACATGGCAAGGACAGAGGCCTCTTACTGCTGGCACATGACCCGTGTCCCCTTGAATTGCCAGGAAAGGCTATCTAGGGCTGGAGGTTAGAGCAGGACTCTCTCCCAATCTTCCACTCTGAGCACTTAGATACTGGAAGACAGACCCAGAGCTTGCTGTACAGGCACAAAAGATCAAGAAGCTGGAAAGCCCCCATGCTAGAAGGAGATCAGACAGGCCCCAAGACTGAAGAAAAGATTAGTCACTGAGGTATTCTATGAGCCTATTTAGAATAGACTATATATACATCCATTTTGGAAACGTCTTGGCGGAGATGGGGGTGTGGAGGTTAGTCTCAAAGAGTCTCTAAAGCTGAACTAATTCAGTGAAGTATAAATTCTTTAAACTGTGGAACCCTCTGTACAGAATAAATCACATTAAAACCCCAGAGTAGAAAACAGATGCAGGAGGTGGCAATATTCTTCAGCTTCTATCATGAATTGAGACCAATTCTCATATTTACTCTGCTGCCTACGAAGCTTTGATCAAACCTGGTCTGCTGAATCATAGCCCAGTGCTCCTTCTCCTGCAACGTGTTACCTAATTGATAAACTCATAAACTTATTTCCCACCAATGCAATGTTTATTGAGATTGGACCAGGTTGCTCTACTAAGTGAATCATCAGAAAGACATCATTTTATCAAGCCCACAGGCAGAGCTCAGGGACTACTGATGCACAGACCAAAGGACAAAAATCAGATCCCTATGAACAGGTAAGATCAAAACCTCTCAGCATCAGCAATACTGACAATCTGGGCCAAGATGACTTCACCATAGGAAGCTGTCTTGTAAGATTTTCCAGCCTGTATGGTCACTAACTTACTTGATGCTAGTAATATCTTCTCTCAAGTATTGACAATCAAAATGTCTCAGATACTACCAAGTGCCCCTTCTCAGGGGAAGAGAGAAAGTTAAAATTGTCTCCAATTGAGATTCGCCCATTGCAAGCATATACCAAACATAGAGTGCAGCATCTTATTGTCTAGTCAAGTTCAATGGCTTCTTAGGTATACCCTCTCTGGTCTGAAGACAGAGCCAGCAGAGTATCATCCCAATCAATTAAAAGCTTTTTTTTTTTTTAATACTACAATACTTTATAACAGAAAGCAACTGGAAATGCTAGACACCAACACGGACGCTACGACACAACCTGGGGCATCGTGGTGTGGGGGATCCTGGGCCTCACACCAGGAGCCTCTCAATAGACTACTGGATGCACTGGATCTGCTGCTTCAGCTGGGAGCCCTCTTTGATGGTGACGGAGCAGGCGATGACGGGTCTGGAGACCCCGCAGGCCCGGCCCAGGGCCTGCTTGGAGCGCACGAACACGTAGGGCACGTTCTTGTCTTCACACAGCAGCGGGAGGTGCAGGATGATCTCCAGGGGCTCGGCGTCCACTGCCATCACAATGAACTCTGAGATGCCCCTGTTGAGGGTCTTGGTGGCCTCGTTGGATCCTTTCCGAAGCTGCTTGTAGTTATACGACTGCTGGACCAGGTCCAGGAGCTTCTTGGTGAGGTGGGCGTCCGCAAGGGGGTAGGCTTTTGGAGTTACATCAGCCTCAGTCATGGCTGCGTCCCTCCAGCTTCGCCACTCGCCACCCGCCACCCGCCACCAGCAGCGCCTCCGAACTAAGGCGGAGAAGCCTTAGTTCAGCTGAACTTGAACTGTAGTTATGCAACAAGGTGGAGGAATCCACCATGGTGGGAGGGTTTGGGGAGGGGTGGGGAGAACCCAAGTACCTATGAAACTGTGTCACATAATACAATGTAATTAATGAATTAAAAATTAAAAAAAGAAATTACATAGTAAAGCAAATTGCACAGATACCTAAAAAAAAAATTGTCTCCAATTGAAAAACCCTGGGCTAGGGAACAGCAAAGAGCAACCTATAGGTTCTTATGAGATTAGACAACATTTAGATTTGACTAAGTTATGAAAACAAATGTCATAAAAAAGTGTGAAAAGAAGGGTGTTCCCTCCGCCTATATGTACCCAGAGATCCGGGTTCCCTCATCTCCTAGAAGGAGAATGGTCATCATCCATGAGATGCTATGAGCACAGTGTGTGGGTCAAGGTTGGGGTGTAGAGACTCTGCTGAAGATAAGATTGGCTCTGATACGTGAGCGCCATTATTCTCTCATTGTCGCTCTATGTTGTGCTAAAGATTTTCTGTCCTGGAAACTGCATGGAATGTCTACCAGGCCAACACAAGGCCATTAGTCTGCATTCCTCACTGTGTAACTGATTCACACTATGACACTGGTTAAATGTTTCTCTTTCTTGGACCTTGGTTTCCTCATCTTTAACAAGCATAGAGTGAGAATTGTTTGAGCAATGAGTCATATATTCTTTATTGGCTCCCCATATTTTATTTTCTAATGTTTTCCACTGTCCTAGAAAGAGTTAAGCCAAGTCAGGCTGATCTTAGGCTTTCTCTCACACAGCAGCAAATCCAATTTCTCAGGCAAATTTCAAACGAAAGTAGAAGAAGTACATGCTCCTACCCATGCCTTGGAATAACAATGATCAGGATAGTGATATCTCTGCTTAAGTGATTTAATAACTTACAAAGCATCTTCACATTTAAGATTCATATGTAAGATATTCAAAACAACAATTCCCTCCCTGTGGGGAGGGAATAATTATTGCCACTTCATACAAAAAGAAACAGAGAGAGAGAGGGAGAAATCGATGTTCAGAAAGGTTGAGTGCTTTGCCTAAGGTAACACCAAGATTTCCTGACTCCAGATGCTTTGCAGCCTGAGCTGCACCCAGTTGCCAGTGTTTCTCGAAGCATAGCCCCAAACCTCTTTCCAGGACTCCTGAAGACAGTGTGGAAAAGCCAAGTAGCTGGGTGAGACATTTACACTGAATAGGAAGGGCAGAGGTAGCTTGGGGAGGAAATCTTGCTGACTGATCATGGCCAGAAAACCGGCTTAACAAGTGCTGAACCATGTGCTTTTACAAAGACTGAAAAAAAAAGGAGGGGGGCCCACATCTTCTCACTGTTTGCCTGCCAAGGCCCTGCATTGGGACATGGATACAAAGCTCTGCTTAAGGCTTAATTCTATTGATTACACATTCCATTTTCCAAAGTGCCATTTGCCTGAAGGAGCAGGTGGTGTTTTCGGCATCCATTTAGCTGATGTATTAGCCATGTGGCTCAGTGCATCAGCAGGCCCGAGTCATCAATTTACGGTGAGATGACAGAGGGAGTCACTCACTGCAGGACTGTAATGGGGAGGGGGGTGGGGAGTGGAACAGAAACCCTGGGATAGTGGTCCTGAGTAGAAAAGCCAGAAAAGCTGAAAAAGCCGGAAGCTAGAAGGGCCAACATAGGATCTTTGGTTGAATAAAGCAAGGTTTTTATGATAGCTTTTGCTGAGACCTGTAATGGGCAAAGACACAACAGGGAGTCACTAGAACTCAGTTTCGTGGGGAAGACAGACAAACAATAAGGGTGACATAGGACACAGGCTGCAATAAGGGGATCGAGTAGGTAACAGTAAAACATTACAATTCTGAGTCACATCTTAGCCGCAACATTTTCTAGCTATGCTGTTGGGGCCAAGTCAGACTAGAAGCTCCTGGATACAGACAGGCAATCTGCTCTAGGTGTTTCTGGATGCACATTGCCCTAGTCTAGAGTCTGGTGCTACGGTCATAATCATCGAAGAACAGTAATAGTATATTCCCAATAAAGATAAAAGCAGAGCAATGAAATCACATTTACAGTAATCCCTCTTTATCTGACTTGGCTTACCATCTATCTGTAGGCAATTATGTTCCAAAAACATTACATGGAAAATTCCAGAAATGATCAGTTTTTGAGTTTTAAATTACATGCTGTTCTGAGTAGTGTGATGAAATCTAACAGCATCTCATTCTAGCCTTCTCAGGGAGTGGGCCGTTACTGTATCTCTTGTACCCATGCAGCATACATTACTCACCCATTAATCACTGAGTAGTCATTCTGGTTATCAGACTGCTATGGCACCACAGTAATTGTGTGCAGATCACCTTTATTTTACTTCATAACAGGCAGAATGATAGTGATGCTGGAAATGGTATTGAAATTTTTTTTTATGATTCCAATATGTCTTGCTTGTTATTATTAATAACTTTCTATGCCCAGGTTAGAAATAAAACTTTTTCATAGGTAAGTGTAGCAGAATACCCATAATGTATATAGTATTTGGTAACATTTGTGGTTTTCGGGATCCAGTGGGGGCCTTGCAGCATTCCTCAGGGAAAAGGAGAAGACTAATGCATTGAGCTCTTGCTCTGTACCTTATTGCCTGTGTGACATGCAGCTTCTAAGCCTCATCACAAACATATAAATTATTATTATATAAACTATGTGAGCATATATATTAGGTGTTATTATCATCTCCATTTCACCAATGAGCAGATGGAGTCTTTAGGGGTTTAAATGACTCTCCTATACTCATCCAGCTTGCATGTGGTAGTAGACCCAAGACTCAATCGTTGGCTGTACAGTTAGCTAACCATTCTACGTTGTAAAGTTCAATTATTATTATTGCTGTATGTAATTCTTGTACTCAACTGTCATTTAACCTTGCAGAGACAGATGTGATTTCCTGATAAGTAAATGAAATACTCTTTTCAATTCATCATAGGCTGTCAAAACAAGATAACATATGTGAAACATTTAGTTAGTATAGTATTTTACAGTTGGCACATATTATTCAGGGTGTATCTCTGAGAGGCAGAGTCCATCAAAGTGAAAGAAGTTGTTGATGGTGTTGGTGTGATTATCTGCTCATTTCCATTGAAACTATGGCAACTGCTCTGGTTCCTCTTCGTCCTAGTGTTCCAGTGGGTTTCTTTTAAATTACACGATAAAGTATCAATTATGACTTTTCTCATTTAACAAGCCCAGTTAGGCAGGTGATAACAAATGCACAACATGAACAAAGCTAAAAATGGTTTTGGCAATGGTGTTCCAACGAAAGGCTCATTAGCGTCTGAGTTGCGCCTAAGAAACTGATCTGACAGAAGTTTAGAGGTCAACATGAGCAGCTGATGCTGAGCAGTTGCCTTGGAAGACAATCCAACAACAGTCTGTCTTTCTTTGGCCTGGGTAGGGAACATTCCACCACACCTCCCTGAGAAGGCAGTGACCTCGAAGAAAGGACAGTTCACTGACATCCACTCTAATTCACTCACTCATTTATTCAAACCACACTTCCAGAGGACTTAGCACCATTCTGGGCAACAGTCTTGGAAACATGAGTAAAATTTCACTATTACTCATAATTTTTAAGGGCAATAATTGCATAACTATAAGATAATGTCACTATATAAGGACAATGTTTGTGTAACTATAAGACAATGTCGCCACTCATTTTTGTGTTATTTAAAATATTGACACTTTAAAGCCATCTAAGCTATCTATGAATACAGAGACTTTTTAGTAATTTCAAACAGTTACTCACATCACTTCAAAGGAATATTATTCAATCATTTAAAATATCTATAATACAATCTTAGTGATATAAAACTGGATAGATAACAGGGGACTTGTGTTGTGATGTGGTGGGTTAAGCCACCAACTACGATGCCAACATCCCACAAGGCACTGGTTCAAGTCCTGGATGCTCTGCTTCCAATCCAGTTCCCTAGGCGTGGGCTCCTGAACCCAAACAGGGGATGCAGATAAAGCTGCATCCCCTGTTTTTAGCACCTGCCATTGCAGCCTTATTGAGTAAACCACAGAATGGAAGATATCTGTCTCTTCCTCTCTCCCTGTAACTCTGCCCTTCGAATAAATAAATTTTTAGTATGTTCTCAAATACATGTTCAAATACACACAAAAGGATACTTTTTAAAGTTCATGGGAAATGGAATGAAATTAAGAGACATTCATTTTGATGCAAATTTTTCTTAAAGTTAAAAAAAAATTCTGGTGTAGAGAAAAAGTTAACATTTCAACATTTTCATTTTACAGAGGAATAAATTGACCTCTGAGAGATTAGGTAACTTTCCTGAGACTTCCCAGCCCAGAAAAGCACCACTCAAACCTGTACCATCTGTTTCCAAACCAAGAAATCTTTCTGCTGAACTCCAGGAATTTTCAGAGCATTAGCAGATTATCTGGCTAAAATGTGTGAGCTTGGCTTTCTTAAAAGTTCTGAAGGTATGGCAGGTTTATTGTTTTGGCTGTTCCAGAAAAACCTAGAAATCAAAAGGAAAGCTTGGGAATTATTCAGTGATAGATCTGTGAAATCCAGGCTAGCGGTGGGCTTGGAGGAAGTGCACAGCATTTTAAAAATAGCTTTGAGTGTTTGCATTTCAACCTTCCAGGATGTACGGTAGTTGACTTATAAGAATAATGTAGATCTATGCTTGTGTTTGGCATTTACATTTAGATTAGAACATACAATCCCAGCACTGGACTAATTTTAAATATTTGAAAATTTTAATATCACTGTATTGGGAGGTCAGCACATATGATTAAATATACTTCTTCATGTTCAGTTTACTTTCGGCTTCATTATGCCTGTTACATCTGGCAGTTACTGAGTTCTGTATTTGCCCACACAGTCCAGCATCAATATTTTTGCAATTGTACATTTGTGTGCTTACATCTGCAAGCATGGAAAACTCTACTCTCCCATATAAAGACGTCTCTAAACACAAGAGTTTGCTGTGAGGGGTCTGTTGTCCAAGTTATCAGCAGATGTTAGAACATGAAAGAACATAGATGCCAGTGACTCCAGCTCTAAGATCTGGGGCAGAGAGGCCCTAACCCAGGCGCTAGGCATTACTAACGCAAACTGCCAGCCATCTCTTGGCCAAGAGAATATATCCAGATTGATAAGATAAGAATGAAACTCAGACTTTTTGATGTTTTGCCAATTTCTACTCATATAAAACTATTGGTTTATTAAGCTGGTATTACAACCTATTTGTCAAGATAGGGGAATGAGTATAAAGTTAACACATTGTCCGCTAGGTTTTCCTAACTTTGGAGCACGTGTTTGATAATGTTGTTGAGGACACCGGCACTCCACACTGCAGTGTTTGGGTTAGGATTCTGTCTTTTTGCTGTGTTCTGCTTCCTGCTGGTATGCACCCTGGCATGTAGCACATGACTGCTCAAGTAGCTGAGTCCCTTATGTGGAAGGCTGGATTGAGCTCCTGGCTCCCAGTTTCAGCCCGACTCAGGTCTCATGTGGAGAACATTTTAAGGAGGGAAACCAGTGGATGGGAAAATTTTTCTCTCACTCCTTCTCTCTCATTTTCCCTCTCCATCTTGTATCTCTGCCTCCCAAATAAATTAAAATTAAATATTCATGCTTTGTGGGATTTCACTTATTTGTTCTCTCACCTGAGTCCTACAAATGCAAAAACTTCTTGCAGCTCCTAATTTACCCTCAGGGTCTCCTGAGTAAAAGACTCACACATCATCTCTGAATGCCAAGTGTAGAAGTTACAGCTTTGCACATGACATAACCTCAGTGAACAGAAGCAACTAATTTCAAGGGTTTTTTTCCTTCCTTTTTTGTTTTGCATTCTAGATTGAAGATTTTACAAGCGCAATAAAAATAATAAATTCAAGAGACATAAAGCCAATAGAGTTTAACAAATACCTTGGACATTTTAAAGTACCCATCAAGGTACAATCAGTGCGAATATCCATTTATGAAATGAATCTGTAGCCTGAGAGGAAGGACTATGCTGATGGACTAACATATGAGGAGAACACAGTTCCCACTCCTGACTGTAGCAGTGCCTGTGCCTTTCAAATCACATGTCTGGAATTTATTCTTCCAAGCATGATCTATATCATGCTTATCAAAAGAAGAGGAAATAATTGCTGCAAAGCACAATATTTGATGCATTTTGAGATTAAAACGGTCACATATGTGTCCCTATTTATGCATGTATTCAGCAGCATGTATGGACGAATTGATATTCATATCTTATAAATTTATATCCAGTGAGTCATCGGGCCATGTTACAATGTAACAGGCATCTGTAACTGCATGAAGACTATGGAATCTGTACTATCTCCACTCATCTCTTAGAATTCATGCCTGCACTCCTCCATCCAGAGAGACATTCTCATTATGAGATAATAATTGTCGAAAAGAACTCTGCCACTGCATAATGATCTCCTGTGGCTAGATGAATGAGGACAACAGACTCGGACACCTTCGGAAACCAAACAGCAAGGAGCTACCAAAATGTTGATTAGAAAAAAAAAGAAAAGAAAGAAAGAAAAACAAAAAAACCCAAGGTTTTGGTTGTCACAATATTCCAATCAAGACTGAAACATTTTATTATGCAGAAGCCAGCCATATTTGGAAGAACAAGCCTTTTTTTAAGACTGAGATAAGACGTAGAAAATTGGTTGACCATTCCATGACCTGGAAGAGTTTAACATCTCTATTGGGTAGCCTTTTGTTGTAGGTAGCTGAATTGTTTGATAGCTAGAGACAGGAAGCTGGTAACATGTATGTTCTTTCAAAGTCAGTTTGGGCTCCAAAAGGCCAAAGTTTGCAGACAGATGACTTAAATGGTCTCAGGACAGAGGAGCTCTTACCCCTGCCCCTGTGTGACTGCCGTGTATCAGTCCTCTGATCTAGGCAATGCTTCAGGTGCCCGATGACCTCTTAAGGCTCAGATGGCTCTTAGCCTTACAATCTTATTTTAGTATCAATGTAACCCACTCCTATTTATTTTGTAAGAGGTTCAAGAACAACACATCTAGAATGTGAGGGGAGAGTCTGTCCAACAGCCACCCATACTTCTCAAATAATTATCTTTATCATGGAGGAATTTCCGAATGTCATTTAGTTCACACCTCCCTCCAGGACCCAACAGGCTCAGCTGGGACATCTCTAGCTGGTGAGGACTCACCAACTTCCCAGGGATCCCTTTCATTGCCAAAAACCATTCAGTTGTTGCTTTATTGTGTGGTTTACAGAGACCTTAAAGAGAGGTGACTGAGGGCCAATGAGCAGTGAGGAACCATTCTAGCTAAACAAGTAGAGGGAAAGAAACTAACCTTTGGCAAATGTATCAAGAACATTGATTATTTTCCTTAGTACTGACAAAGGAACGTACAGGGGATGGAATGCATGTGAATTCATATAAGTATCTCAGATATTCACAGTTTAGTGTGAAGAATGAAACTCAGGTTGGCCTGCTCAAAGTCCATGATCTTCTGAAATTCAAGTTATCTCTTAATATACACTAGGAATACCTAACATGTATTTCTTACATGGCTAATGATGTGGCGCCATGGTTGAGAACCAGATATCATCCTTGGTGATCAGCTGTCAAAATAGTATTGTTTTAAAGATTTATTTTATTTTTATCTGAAAGGCAGAATTTCAGAGAGAAGAAGAGGCAAAGAGAGAGGGAAAGAGGTCTTTCATCCACTGGTTCACTCCCAAAATGGCTCTAACAGTCATAGGAAGATAGGAGCCAGGAACTTCTTCCAGGTCTCCCATTGGGTGCAGGGATCCAAGGATGTGGGCCATCCTCTGCCACTTTCCCAGACCATAAGCAAGGAGCCATATTGAAAGAGGAACAGCCAGGACTCAGACCAGTGTCCATATGGAATCCCGGTGCCATATGCAGAAGCTTAACGTACTATGCCACGGCACCATACCCTGTCATCAAGACAATATTTTAAAATATACATTTATTTATTTAATAAAGCTTTGAAAATGCCCAGCTCAAGGTTTTAAATACTTGGGAAGCCATGAGTTCATCTGGGCTAAGAGTTTTAGGAAGTGAATCAAGAATGCTACCTCACTCTTCCTCTTCTCCTCTCTGCTAGTTTTTCCTGAAAAGCACCCACTGACTGCAGGGAGGAATCAGAATACTGATTATTAATACTCCATCATTGGAGCTCAAAATTAGAGACCCATCTGTCCAGAAACTAGAATGAAAGCTTAATCATTCTAATTAGCGCATCCCCATTTACAGGGCTTTGAACTCAATAAAAACTTTCAACTGGAATCTTGACACAGATGCTTTGAGATAGAGTCTGACTGTTTGGGGTTCTCACTGTGATTTTAATATATATTCCTAGAGAGAGGTTGTTAGGTCAGATAGACCTGGGACCCAATTTAGATCCTTGGAATAAAAATGTAATAGTTTTGTTTGGAATTCCATGACAACTTACTTATGCTACAGAATTAGCTGCTTTCAGATTCCTTTTACCTTCAGGTTTGTTACTTAAATTTGATACCAGTTTTTTAAAGATTTATTATATTGTTATTGCAAAGTTAGATAATAAAGGAGAGACCAAGGGGAAGATCTTCTGTCTGCTGATTCACTCCCCAAGCAATTGCAATGTCCGGAGCTGAGCCAATCCAAAGCCAAGAGCCAGGAGCTCTTCCAGGTCTCCTACTTGGGTGCAGGGCTCCAAGGCTTTGGGCCCTCAACTGCTTTCCCATTCCACAAGCAGGGAGCTGGATGGGAAGTGGGGCCACTGGAATTAGAACTGGTGCCCATCTGGGATCCCAACATGTGCAAGGCGAGAACTTTAGGTTCTAGGCTTCATGCTGCACCCTGATACCTTTTTAAATGGCAACTCCATAAGAACTCCGGATTTGGAATCCAACGTACTTTACCTAACTCCTGGCTCCACTTACGAGCTGGATGCTCTTAGTCAAGTAACCAAACCTCTCCGAGTCACCCAGCCCTGCCCCTCGTAAAATTGAAATAGTAATAGTCTTTCCTGAAATGGTGGCCATGGAAATTTAAGTGCAGTACTAGATAATGTTGTCCTGTACATGGAATTGCTGAACTAACTTATTTTCATGCCTGCAAACCCTCTCACTTCTGATGATTATAGTAGATTATGCAGTATGGCATCTCAGTTCTTTACCCTCGGTTCAGGCCTGTCCTTCAACAGCTGCTTTAATGACCAGAGCTCAGCACTACACCCTGGGCTTGCAGATGAGCTCAGCTCTCTACCTCACAGTCATCACCAACTTTCTCCAGGCCTGAATCCTTGTCCTGTCTTTGGCTGGTGTGTCTCCAAGACCACACAGGTAGCATACCTCTAATCCATTGTACAGGACATCCATTTAAAATGCAAATCTGATCCCTAATCACATACTAAATTGCTTCTAGGTGCACCAGGGGTGAATCATTAAAATGGGTGCTCAGCATAATCTGGTCACACTTATTTCCTGGCCCGCATCTTCTCCTCAGGATCTCTGTTTCAACTGTACTTTAAAGCTTCTAGCTCAAGAGCAAGCCCCCACTGCTTTCTGCTCCTCCTCCTCTGACCCATTGCTCTTCTTGACTGGAGCAATGTTCTCTCCCAGTCCTCCCCTTTCCCCCGCTGCAACACGTTTAGAATCTAAAGTATCTGCTTCGTATCTAAAGTCATTTCCCTGGGAGAAAAAGTCACTCTTCAATTTGTAAATAATAGCAGGGTATCCTAGTATATTCTTTGATAAGATAATTGGCAGCAAGTTTTATGGCTTCTAATCGCGTATTTGATTAATGCCTGTGTTTTAATTATAAATAGCATGAAGGCAGAAATCACGTATGTTTCTTCATCACAGTACTCTCAACGTCCAATAAATTCTGTAAAATTGGTGGTAACAAGTGGCTCCCCAATACGCTGTCTTTTATGGGTTGTGCCAGAACCACTTGTCTTGATCTTATTCTGCAACCCAGCCTCTTGGAGGCCCCAAGCTTTTCTAGGTTTCTAAAATTCAAGAGTTACTTCCTTCTTCTATCAGTCAGGTCTGATATATTTTGCATATGAGAAGGACATGAGTTTAGGGAGACCAGGGGAAGAATGCCATATGCTCTTCTCTATGCTCTTCTCTGATTTTATCTTTGTGGGTTATCTCAAGGAAAGCCAGCAAGTGTGGTCTTGGTTCCCCTAGTCCCCTGGGAGGGGCTCCCATGCACGTCCCAAACTTACTGAGCAGCACTTGCTTCTCATCCAGTTTAGACACAATGAGTCACACCTGGTGTCTGGAATCACCAAGTACCAGTGACACTAGACTGAGAGGCCCCCAAAAACCAAGTCGACCTCTTTATTTCCCTGTTAGCTAGTTTGCTGTATTTCAGTCCAAGGTTGATCACACAGAGGAAGAAGCTTTGTAAACTTGAAAAGACTAGACATGTGTAAGGGATTAAAGGTTTAGTTCAGGCTCCTCTTCAATTCACATGCCAGGTGTTTGTTTGGCACACTCTGCCATCTGGAGATATTTCTGACTTCTGTCGTTCAATCTTCTTTCTGCCCTCTCTTACTTCACTGGCATAGATAAAATAATATTGTTTTTTTCTTTTAAATGACATATCTTTTGTCAATAAATCATTAAGATATAAGTTTTTGCTGACTCTCTATTTGTCAAAACAGAATTGTACAATAGAAACTTAAATAGAATAATTTCAACAAGTTAGAACTTAATATAAGTTAAATAATTTATGCCCACAGTTTGTTTAGGATGAGGAATGTAACATTTGCTCTATAACCTTAAACACACCTTTTTTCATCTTGTGCCTCAAATTCCTCATTTGTAAGGTAAGGAGTTACATGGGTAAATGTTCACATTATAGTCATTATGATTAAAATGGACCACACACATGGAAAGTCGGTGTCTGTTTTTTGTTATTGTAGCAGAATATCCAAGACTAGGCAATTTACAAAGAAAAAAAGTTTATTTTCTCATGGATCTTGAAGTTGGGAAGGTGCTAGCACCTCCTCAGCTTCTGGTGAGGATAATGTGGTTATTTTATGCAGAGTGAAAAAGTAGTAGGGAAAATTAATGCATGTAAGAGAAGAAAGGGCACAAAGAGACCCACTTTAAAGCAACTGCCTCTCATGATAGCTGACCTATGACTAGAAGAATTACATTAATTCATTCATGAAGATGGATCCTTCAAACATCACGTGAAGGCTCCAACGCTTCTCCACACATCTACAGCGAGGACTAAGCTTCAAAAGAGTTTTGGTGGGAATAAATCATATTCAAACCATGGCATTCTTCACCTGGTCTCCCCCAGATCATGTCCTTCTCATGTGCAAAACATACTCATTTTATTATAAGAGTCTTTAAAGTCTTGTTCCACATCAACTCAAGCATTTAAAGTTCCATCTGGGACCTGAGGCACGCTTCTTCCAGCTGTGGCCTTGTAAAAGTGTCAGTAAATGATCTGTTTTCAAGATGTGACAGTGAAACAGGCATAGGGTAAACATTCCTATCCCCAAAGTGAAAAATCATGCAAAAAAAATCTAGTAGAGCAGATAGCACATCTTAAATCTCCCAAGAACTTTTTTCACTTCACTTGAAATCTCCTAGGCACACTGGGAGGATATCGGTGCCCAAAATGTCAGGGAGCCCTGCTCCTGCACCTTTGGAGGGCTCAGAACTCACGGGGATTCTCATCCTTGGCCTCACTCCCTGGTGCCTATGGCTTTCCCAGGTGGACAGTGCATACTGCTGGATGCATGACTTGCCCAGATCTCAGTGGCGATGCCACTCTGACAGCCCCACTAAGCACTGCCCTCCTAGGTGGGGCATCTATCCTCTTGTCAGATCTCTGTTGGGACTTCCACACAGTTCAGTACCTGCTTTGAAATCCAGGTGGAGGCTGACATGCTGTGGTTCTCTTGCATTGTCTATGCCTACAGAACGAACAACACATGGACATGGTCTTAGCTTCAGTCCTCTCAGAAGTGGTCTAGCACAAGCTGCATAGGGTCCCACTTGAGTCTCAAATGAGGTTGCCAACTGTTGCATCGTGATGTGAGGATCAGAGTTGTGAAATGACCCTGGGCAGTGGCACTCTGGCACTATTCCCTGAAGTCATTCTATCATCCTGGGTCACAGAGCCCTTAATAGGAAAGGCAAATTGCCTGTAAGGCTTCTTGAAATGCTTCTGAAACTTAATTTTCTATTTTCTAAATGCATAGCACCTGGCTGCTTTCACCTGTGCTAATCTCTTCGCAATTGCTGGGCCACATCTTCAGCATTCATTGTCAATCACATTTTAACATTCTTTACAGGACAAGTTTTAGCTTTTCCAATTTTTTAATGCTCTGTTTATTCTTTTTTTTTTTAAAAAAGATTTTATTATTATTGGAAAGCCGGATATACAGAGAGGAGGAGAGACAAAGAGGAAGATCTTCCATCCGATGATTCACTCCCCAAGTGAGCCGCAACGGGCCAGGTATGCGCCGATCCAAAGCCGGGAACCAGAAACCTCTTCCAGGTCTCTCACGCGGGCGCAGGGTCCCAAGGCATTGGACTGTCCTTGACTGCTTTCCCAGGCCACAAGCAGGGAGCTGGATGGAAAGTGGAGCTGCCGGGATTAGAACCGGTGCCCATATGGGATCCCGGGGCATTCAAGGCGAGGACTTTAGCCGCTAGGCCACGCCGCCGGGCCCTGTTTATTCTTTAACTATAAATTCCATCTTTAGATAATTTCTTTGCTCTTGAGCCTCCACATAAACAGTTAAAAGTAACAATGCAGCCATGTCTATATTTTGCTTACAAATTTCTTCTACCAAAAAAAAAAATCTTACCTCATTGCTCTTTAATTCTGACCTCCATAAAGCCCCATGGTTTATATACAATGCAGCCAAGTTCTGTGCTACTTCATGGGAAGGATGACCCTGATTGCAATCCCCAATAAAATAATCCTCATTTCCATCTGAGATCTCATCTGAATGGGTCATATTATCCATATTGCTCTTGGCATTATGTTCACCACCATTTATTTCATTTCTAAAATTTTTAAACTTTTTCCAGTCATCTTGTCTGAGCCTTTACCAGAATTTATAAAGCATAAAAAGTGGGGCAGGCATTGTAGCACAGTGATTTGAGCTGTTTTGACTTCCAATCCAGCTACCGGCTAATGTACTGGAAAAGTATCAGAAGACACTTGCTACTCCTGTGGGAAACCCTGGTGCAATTCCTGGCTCCTGGCTTCAGCTTGTCCCAAGCCTGGCTGTTGTGGCCATTTTGGAGTAAACCAGTAAATGGAAGATTCTCTTTTTCTCTCACCAATGGATGAAAGACTCTCTCTCCCTCCTCTCTCCATTCTCTTTCTCTTCCTGTCTCTCTCCCTATCACTCTACCTTTTGAATAAATAAATAAATCTGAATAGATGTGATTTGGCAGTAGAGAGTATCAGGACACAGCCATAACCACAGAAGAACAAGTCTCTGGCCAGCGATAAGGATGAGGTTCAGAATCGGAACAACTAGGCAGAGAGCTTAGAGCCACAAGATGGAAGTCACACCTTTCCTGCTCATTATCATTTTTACCTTCCTACCACTCAAGTAATACCCATTAGGACTTTCTTCCTCCTCACCGGGGTCTCTGATGTATCATCAAGAGGCCACCTCTGTCCTTTGGCGCTAGTCTGGCAGTAAGAATGGCACACCTTCCCCCCTGACCCTCCCCACCATTCCCCATGGATACAGGAGGGAAAATGAAAACATTTCTTCACTCACTTTTCTACCCCCTCTCTGACAATAAATAAAAAATAAAGGGTTATTTTGCTTCTTGGTTTCCAGGCCAGGAAACTACTGGCATCTGCCCGACTTTTAGTGATGGTCATATGCTGTTCCACACATTAAGAGGAGCAGAAGGGGAAGTGGATTTCTGCAGAAACAAGGGAAAGTGAGGACAAAGGAGCTGTCTCTCTTTACTCCAACTTTTTTTGTGAGAACAGATTCGTTCTTGTGAGAACTACACTGACTGAATCATGAGGCCTGGGCTAAGCCATGGCTAGAGAGAAGAGGCAGCAATGCAACCCAACTCTACCAGTTGGGTCTCAGGAATCCAATCAATTGAATAATCATTATTACCTCTTATGGTCTGCATTAGTAGGAAATTGAGTCAGAAACTGGGAACAGGGTACTGGGTATTCTACCCAGGTACTTTGATATAAGATTACCATCCACCCCTCAAACACTTCTTAGAGCCCTAGGACCTCTCAACATGATTACATTGGGGACCAAGCCTCAGCATGAATTTTAGTGGGAAAAAATCATACTAAATTGTACATGATATGTTGCAAATATTTTGTCAATACCAATTCTGAAACTAATTCCTTCACTCTCAAAGACAAAAACTGAAGTTTATTCATTCACTCGGGCATTCATACTATAAGTATTCATTAAATTCCTGTTGAGGGCCAGTACTATGCCAGAGGTTCAGTTACTTAAAGTTTTACATAAATTTCATGGCAGATCTAGGAACTCAGCAATAGCAACAGCTTTTATTTGCTGTAGGCTTATGACATAGCTAGAATTTGCTAAGTGCTTTAAATTACATAGCTAATTATATTATCACAATGACCCACTGAGGGAGATATCATTACCCAAGTGTTTTGGAAAGTGAAGCTTAGAAAACTTAAATGTTGGAAAACTTAAGTGTTGGTTCAATGACTGTTACTCAGATCTATCTCCAAATGGTTGCATGGGGACCAGAAGATGTCCCTGAGCTATAGAGGTCAATGTGTGATGGGCTATGAATGATCATGGATATCAGCTTAAAGCATAAAGTAAAATTCAAGCAAAGGCATTTAGCGCTACTTTTTAAACATCTACAAGGTTTGTAGACAATAACATGACAGCCACGGGAGCTGCACAGAGCCACTCACCCATAAAAGCGAGGACAATTATTTCTCCTTTGCAGGGCTATCCTGCAGACACATCAGTTGCTAATCAGACACTGAGTACTCTTCCTCTCTATGTCCACTGTCGAATTCTCTTTTCATTCATGCCTCTGGTAAGATTCCATTTACCTAGGGAGCACTTCCTGTCAACCTAACGGAGTCCTTACTCAACTTGTACCCTGGTGGATTTTTCTTTACAACATCTGATATCACATTCTATGTGTGCTGGTTTGTTGACTTAGCTATTTGAATGGATACCTTTCTCCCTCCTGCTACCTGATCCAATATTGGTATGCTTCTCCCAGCCTATTAAATCAGCTCATTCTACCACAAGAAAAAATTAAAAAGCACAAGAATTAGTCTAAGGAAAACTTGGGTTTCCTAACCAACTTGTTAGAGTGGCACTAGGGGATGGGCTGCACCAGCCCTTCCATTTACCTGAGGAAGCTTCCATTTGCCTGAGCCACACGCAGAGGAAATCTTGCAGTGCAAGATCAGACTGCCTGTCACTGTTTTGCCCTGTTTCTTGATTACCCTAGTACGGAGATGAGAGACAGGTATGTGGGACGGTATGCTATGATTTCCTCAAATGAAAACTTTTGCCAGTTCAATTAAACTCTGGTAATTTCACAGACCACAGGGTTGAAGAAAAAACAAACAAAACCACTCTGTTCCCAAAGCTTTTCTGACCTTTTCAAAATGCATTCCTTCAGTCTAACTTTGATTTTCCACGTAAAAGAATCATGAAGCGAAAGGTGTTGTTACTCATTGAACTCGTAAGAATAGGAATAATATTTCTGAACATTTCTTCAGCTGTCAAAAGACCACAGATGCTCTTTCGATGTTATGAAGACAAAAACTTTTTCTTGTTGTATGCTTGCCGGAAATGAGGCCCAGGAGAAAGACATTATTTCCTGCAATTACACAGTTGCCAGGGAAACGGTGCGTAGAAGTTACCCTAAGAGCAAGTTAAGAAAGGAAGCATCTTGTAAATTGGTATAAGATTATTTCAAAAAATCTGGGCCAATCATGGCATACAGTAATCATTGTAGCACTATTAGAATTTCTTAGCTTGTAGCAGGAAATGACACTTAAAGTTTATCTTTCTGGGTTTTTTTTGCCATAAGCATTTTTAATGAGTGTTTTTCTAGGAGTGAAAGTTTTTTGGAATTTCTTAATTCTTGCAATTCCTTCACCAAAACAGAAAAAAACAAAGCACAACACAAAAATAATAAAAAATAATAAACAAGCAAAAACACTGCTTGATTGCAATTTAGAGAACTACACAGACACACAGACACACTAAGAGAATTTTGGAAGCAGTATTTGATCATCTTACATATCAGAAAAAGATTCAGGTTTCTTCCCTTTACTTCTTTACCCAAAGGTTATTACATGCAGATTGCATTAGGGAAAGGTCTAAATTAGTATCACATTATGTCAAGTGTGTGACCATCAATGGACCTCAGTTCTGACTTCTATACATATTCCACAGTTGCTATACATATGCTTATTTGTGTGTCTGTCTTTACATATATGTGTGCATGCATATGTGTATATAAATGAGCATACTTGTAAATGGTATTGGTCACAAGGCAGATATCGAATAAACATCCAGAAATTGGAAATTTTTTACTTAAAAAAATTTTAAAATTTTTCATGATGGTTCCACAGACACAGGGATTTTTCCTCCTACCCTTTCCCCATTGCTGCCCCTCCCCACTATTTTCTCCATATTATTACAATAGTATAATCATTCAGCAAAAGTCACATTCTGTTATTTAAGTGTATCATGCATTGCAGGTATAGACAATGTTAGAAACGCCACAATCCTATTGTCAAGATATATTTCACAGTTTCATTGCAGATCCTCTTTTATTTGGGAATAGAAATGCATGTTGCAATACATCTTCAGTTCCCAAGGTGCTAGTCTCCATTACGTTCATGTATGAGAATGCATGCACCTGCATGTTTACCTGCGTACATCTACTTAACTTCTATTTTGCATGAAGGTTGTTCTATATCTGAGAGAACATATAATATTTGCACTTTTGGGATTGGACCATTTTTCTTGCAAATAATAGGATTTTATCCTTTTTAATGGCTGTATAGTATTCCATAGAGTAACTGTATCAGTTTCTTTATCCATTTCTCTTTCAACAGGCGTCTGGGTTCTTTCCATGTCTTTGCTATTGTAGATGGTGCTACCATAAATATAGGATTGCAGGTCATTTTCTCATATGCAGAGTTCAATCCATTTACATGTATTTCCAGGGGTGGGATAGCTGGGTCATAAGGTAGATCAATTTTTAGTTATCTGAGCACTCTTCATACTGACTTCCATAGCAGTTCTACTAGCCTATACTCCCACAAACAGTGGAGTAGGGTACCTTTTTCCCCTCATCCTCTCCCAACAGGTGTTGCTAATACAGTTCTGAATATAGGCCAATCTTACTGGAATTAGGTGGAATCTTAATGTGGTTTTTTATGTTATTTCTCTGACAAGGAGCTTGAGCATTTTTCATACGTCTATTAGCCATTTGAATTTCTTCTTTTGTAGAATGTCTCTTCATTTCCTTCATTCATTTCTTTACAACACTGCTTATTTTACTGTGGTTGAGTTTCCGGAACTCTTTGTAAATCAGGATATTAGTCCCTATCTGCTGTGTAATGTGGAAATATTTCCTCTCATTCTGTTAGCTGCTTTTCACTTCGTTGCTTGTTTGCTGCGGAGAAGCTTTTTAGCTTGATATAGTCCCATTTATTTATTTTGGCTTTGACTGCTTGTGCTTTGGGTGACTTTTTTCAAGAAGTTTTTACCAGTGGCTGTGTCCTATAGAGTGTTTCCTATGTTTTCTCTAAAGTTTGACGGTCTCTCGGTACAGATGTAGGTCCTTTATCAATTTAGATCTGCATATTTTCTGAGGTATTTTGACTTTTTGGCTTCCAGTTTCATTTCATGATAGTCTGAGAAAATGCATGGTATGATTTTGATTTTTTTTTTAATTTGCTGAGGCTTGTTTTGTGTCCTATAATGTGATAAATCCTGGGGTAAATAATGTGATAATTCCAGGTACTGATAAAAAAGTTGTATTCTGTGTCTGTACGATGAAAGGTTCCTTGACATCAATTAAGTCCAATTACTCTACTGTCTGGGTGAGCTCTGTTGTTTCCTTGCTGAGTTTCCTTCTTGTTGATGTCCATTGAGGTTAGTCGGGCATTAAGATCCACCAAACGATATTATATTGAAGTTTATTTCTCCCTTTAAATCCATTAATATTTGTTTTATCTCACTGGTTGCCCTGAAATTTGGTACATATATATTTATTATGGTGATTTCTTCTTGCTCAATGGATCTCTTGATCATTATGGGTATCCTTCTTCATCCTAAATGCTTTTACATTGGAATCTATTATTATCTGATATTAGAATGGCTACATTCTAATTACCCTAGAATATCCCTTTCATTCACTTTCAGGTCCCACGTACCTTTGTTGATGAGATGTGTCTCATGTAGGCAATAGATAGATGGATCCTGTGTTTTGATCCAGTCTGTAAGTCAATGCTGTTTGCTTTGCTAATTTAATCGATTTATATTCAGGGTGAATATCAATGGGTAGTGATTTCATTCTGTCGGTTATTAATAGTTTCTCATTGTGTGATTTAGGTTTCTTTAATCATTTTATTTGGATGCTATCCATGTTTGCCTTTGGATTTGGTAGTTGTTATTCTTTTGCTCTGTAGCCCATCTTTAAGCAATATTTGTAGGGTAGGTTGCCAGAGGCAAAGTCTTTCAGCTTTTGGTTGCTCCGGAAGTATTTTATTTCATTTACAAATACAAAGGAAAGTTTTGCTGGGTATGTTATTCTGGGATGATTTTTTTTTTCTTTCAGGATGTGGAATACATCACTCCATTCACTTCTAGCCTGTAGGGTTTCCTCTGAGTAAGCTGTGTGTCTTATCAGGGTTTTCTATAAGCTAACAATTTTCCTCACACGCATATTTAAGTGTGATTTTATTTATATTCAACCAAAAAGAGATTGATTATTACATGGCATGACCAGGATCTCTTTTGACAACTCTATTTAGGGTTCTGTGCACCTCCTTTACTTTCCTTCCCAATTCTTTCTCCATGTTAAGGGAGTTCTTAATTACTATTTCACTAAATACATCTTTTATCCCAACTTCTCTTTCTGTGTCTTCAGGAATGTCTGTAGCTGTTATGTTTGGCCTTTTGATGGTGTCCCTTAATTCTTTCAGGTAATATCTCCTTTCTACTGGATTCTTGTTAGAGCTCTGATCGTTGCAGGAGTTTCTGTTCGCTATTGCACTGTTCCGCTCTCTCTGCTGTTTCTCCATGTTCTCAGGTCTCCATGGGTCTGCTGTTGGTCTGTCTTCTCCTGTTTCCTGGGATTGCGCCATTTCTGTTTCTCCTTCGCTAATCCTCTAGCCATCTTAACTTGTCCACATTCCATTTTACATTCCTTCTGGAAAATTTTTGAAATAATTTAATTCAACATTCTATTTAGTGCAGCAAATTCCTTCTGAAATGTAACTGTCACCCACATTTACTTAAGTTCATCCAGGGACAAGAAACTTACTATCTTACAAAGCAGCCCAAATCATCAATTGATAGTTGATTTTTACTCTTTCTTGTTAAGCTCCTTACAGCTTCTACCCCTCAGATATGTGTGTTCCAAATGAACACACAGAGTAAATCTATTCTCTTTCCTCCAATACATCAAAATCTCATCATAAATTAATTTTATTTATTTGAAAGGAAGAGTTACAAAGGAACACACACACACACATACACACACACACACACGAGAGAGAGAGAAAGAGAGAGAGAAATTTCCCATCTGCAATCAGGCTTGGGCCATATGAAAGTCAAGGTCAGGGTTTCTCTTAAGTCTCCTGGGGGTTGGGGGTGGGGGGTACCAGGCATTTGAACCATTCTCCACTGATTTCCCAGAAACATTATCAGGAGCTGAGTACCTATGAAACTGTGTCACATAATACAATGTAATTAATGACTAAATAAAAAAAACGTATCCCTTTTGTATACCAAGGGACAAATGCATTTATCTATTAAACTAATATGGAGACAAAAAAAAAGAAGTAAGTAGCCGGGGCATGAATAAATACCTACCTATACGGATGTCAGTGTCACAGATAGTAGTGTTATCCTGCAATGCCCCAATGCCAGCTCCAAGAATCCTAACCCTAAAAAATGCAGCCCTGCATGACCACAGGTAAGTTGCTTCAATCTCTGACCTTCAGTGTCCAGTAACATGACGTAGGAATAGCAATTTTGTCTCTCTTTTCTTGTCAGGTTTTTGCTAAAGATCAAAAGGAAATGCTAGATAGGAAATAATTCTGGAAATTGTTTGCATCATAAACATAAACTATTACTATAGTTTTCCCCAATCACCTCCACTTATGCTTGCAGGGGACATTGTTTAGGGGATTGGAGGAAGGTGGCCTTTCTTGGTTAAGCTCTGCTTTCTGCAGTCCCAAGGATGGAAAAGCTGATTTGTGTCTGCCTGGTTCCCCTAGCTGCCTTCTCAGCATGAGCTCTTGCCTCTCTCCCCAGGTTCCCTTGTTGATGTTGCTCACCCATTTAGTTAAATGCTGCTTTGACAAGGTAGCCTATTTTGGTAAGTGCCCCTGGGGAGCTACAGAAAGGTTTAATTCCCTTTCTTTCCCCTAATGTTTATCTAATAGTAAAGGATTGAGAATAGGTTCTATATCCCTGGAGACCCTAGGCTGAATGATTCCATAATGTATGTGTCTGGTTCGAAATAGAGGAGAGAGTGGGTTGAAGACATCCAATCATCATGCCAGGTGTGTCACTCATCAGGAGGTATCCTGGGAGCTTAGCCAGGTGCAGCAATAAGGCACCAGAACACTAGGTGCTCAGGACAGCAAGGTGAGGTGGCCACATGTCTATGCATGTATATGCGCTGTCTCAGTGTAGTTACTAACAGTACCATTTTATATTCACAAAAGTAAAGCTTGGGCCCGGAGGCGTGGCCTAGCGGCTAAAGTCCTCGCCTTGAAAGCCCCGGGATCCCATATGGGCGCCGGTTCTAATCCCGGCAGCTCCACTTCCCATCCAGCTCCCTGTTTGTGGCCTGGGAAAGCAGTTGAGGACGGCCCAATGCATTGGGACCCTGCACCCGCGTGGGAGACCCGGAAGAGGTTCCAGGTTTCCGGCTTCAGATCGGCACGCATCAGCCCGTTGCGGCTCACTTGGGGAGTGAAACATCGGACAGAAGATCTTCCTCTCTGTCTCTCCTCCTCTCTGTATATCTGACTTTGTAACAAAATAAATAAATCTTTAAAAAAAAAAAAGTAAAGCTAAAGGGGAGATTACATTTTTACTTTGGAAACCCCACAGAGTGAGTTTGTCTGAAAAGAATATAGGTCCCTTTTTCTTGAGCTTCAGACCTCGACATACAATTGTTTGTTGTACATCATCATCCAGATATCTCACAGTGACTTCAAAATCAAAATGTCTTGCTGTGCTGGCACTATGGCCCAGTTGGCTAATCCTGTCTGCAAGTGCCAGCATGAGTGCTGGTTCATGCCTTGGTTGCTCCACTTATCATCCAGCTCCCTGCTTATGTTATGGGAAAGCAATGGAGGATGGCCCACAGCCTTGGAATTCTGTACCCACATGAAGTCCCAGAAGAGGCTCCCGACTGCGGATTAACTCGGCTCTTCTCCTGGCATTGAGGTCCTTTGGAGGAGTGAACCAGTGGATCCGGAAAATCTTTCTCTTAATTTCCCCTCCCGTCTGTAAATCTATCTTCCCCAAAGTAAACAAACAAACAAACAAACAAACAAATAAATAAGTCTTTCTTTAAAAACTCAAAATTCCTTGAAGTGAACTGTTGTTATCTATCCCCCACATGCTATTCTTCCAAAATTCCCTATCCCAGCAAAGCTAATCACTACTTAGGAAATCTAGGAATCCTATGAGACAGTTTAATTACCTCATCTCTGAAAGTAGTCCCTTGATTTAAAAGAAATATTTACTTTTATTGGAAAGGTAGATTTAAAGAAAGAAAAGAGAGAAGAAGAGACAAAGATCTTCTGTTCACTAGTTCACGCCCCAATGGGTCACATCGGCTGGAGCTGAGCCATTCTGAAGGTAGGAGCCAGGAGCTTCTTCTGGGTCTCCCACACAAATACAGGATCCCCAGGCTTCAGACCATCCTCTACTCTTTCCTAGGCTACGGTTGTGGAAGTTGAAGAGGAAGTGGAGCAACTAAGTCACAAACTAGTGCCCAAACGAGATCCCAGCACACACAAAGTGAAGATTTTAGCTACTGAGCTATCGCACCAGGTCCTAAAAGTAGTCTTCAATGAACCTTAGTTCATCTCTCTTTTCATTTTCTTCTTAAGTCTATAATTCTTCTATTTCAGTTTATCCTGGCATTGTATGTAGAGACAACAGTAGAAAATTCAGCATCCTGTTGTCAAGACATATTTAACAGTTTCATTGGGAGTCCATCTTTTATTTGGGAGTAGAGACACATTATGCTCAATGAAATAAGCCAATCTTAAAAGGACAAATAGCATATGTTCTCTCTTATATACAGCAACCTTCATGCAGAATACAAGATCTCTTTCTATTTCTATAGCCAGCCCTGAGTTCTGTATCTCATCCTTTCTCTAGCACCCCTGAAACTTTTAATTGGTTCTGTTCATTCCTTGGCTCCAAGTGTTTTGAGATTCAAACTATTCCCCTATTCCATTATTGGACACTAAGTTCCCATTGATGATCATACTTTGGTGTGTTAATCTAAATGAGGAAATTCTGTGTGTTGCTTCTAGAACCCAACCTTCTAGTTCATATTTTTAAATATTCATTCAGTCATCCGACATGTTGAATATACTAACTTCTAAGAGTTCAACTGAGCTAATATAATTGAACTAATTACTTGATGTTGGTTATAGCCTGTTGAGCAGTTAGGAAGCCATGAATTTATTCCAATACCTCTTGTGCCTTGGATTCAAACCCTTCATCTACTAATTTCTTATAGTGTTGTTTCCACAGCATAAATTTCTCTACATCTTTACCTTGCATAAAACAATCCAATTCCTCTATGACTGTGGATGGATTTCAATATGGAGAAACCCACACTAGAGCAAAATCCTGTCCCCATCTCACCCCTCTCTTGCTATCGTCTCTTCAGGGAACAGCAATAACACCTAATTGCAGCAGTGAGGGAACTGAGAAGTTACTGTTACGCTCTATCTGGAATAGGCTCCCCTTTGACAGCATATTGCTTGGTTCTGCCCCTGGGGTCTGTTTGGCTGCTGTCTGTGGCTAGGGAATGCAGGAAGTTTCCAGAGTTCAGAATTTGTGCCCCATAGATCAGCCTTGCTCTCCAATCTCTTTTAAGTGGAATGTATTTGACTTCATGTCTCAGTTGATTTTCAGCTCGGATAGGGACCAGAGGAATAAATCATTGAGCTTGACAAACCTAAACATCTAGGACTAAAGTCAAGTTTCCTGGTAATTGTGAAAGAGCAAAGGTCTACCTCTTTCTCTTTCTGTAAAGAGAGAATCTCTGCTTTTCTGCAGTTGCTCAGGATCTATGTTCTCTGTAGCATGCTCTTTTGGGAAGTCGCCCTCTGTGTTGACAAGCCAGGCACAGCTTCACAGAGAGCTTATCAGAGCCCAAAAGAGACAGGAGGAGCCAGCTGGAAGCAGGTTTCTTAGCGGAGTGCTGTTTAGGTGGCAGGCTCAATGGGCCCACACATTCCTCACAACTCCACGTGGCTCTGGGTGTCTGATTCTGATCTGGAAGAAGCTTTGAGTCTTTGAGAAGAGCTTAAGCACTCGCTGCTACTGAAGTAGCCACTCCAAATCAGGTTACAATATTGTGATACTGCATAGGTGAGAATGTTATTGGCAAATTGTAGTGAAAGGACATTTTGCAATGTGTTTGCAAAGAGCTTCTTCCATTATTCATCTCACATTCCCAGAAAATCATACAAATGGGCAAAAAATTGGGAAACACATGAAACGCAGTCTTAGGGCAAGTGATTTTCCTAAGATTTCTCAGCAAGCTCAAGAACAACTTAAGAAATCCCCTCAGAATTAGTCAGAGTCACAAAGGAATCTTCCTTCATGATGACTGCAAAATGTACATTTTACATATAGGTAGAGCTTTGTACTGTTGAGGACACAGCACAATTAGGAGGGTCCTTAGCATGCAGTCTCTCTCCTTGATAAACAAATAAAGCAAGACCCAGAGAGAACACAATTTTCCTGAAGACCCACAGTGAATTTGGTTGAACCTAAGCCTCTAATTCTCAATAGAGATTCTTGGTATTAGAGCTGCTTGTATAAGGAATAATCTCATTTTGCAGATGAGAATAGTAAACTCAAAGAGGTAAAACATACCCTGCAAGGTGCCATGAAGAGAGAAAAAGGCAGTCACATGGTCTTGAAATAGTGTATGTGACAGGGTTAACTATTATTTTGAAGATTATCTTTAGCAAGTCTATCTTTGTGTTGTAGGTTTAGCTAGCATCAATCCTGACTTCTGGTGACTCGCTTTCATTGTTATTCCATCAGTTTTAAAGATTTGCTTTCTTTTATGACCAGTGCTTACATTTTGTGGCATTCCTTGAAAAAATCAGGTATTCGTAGACCACAGGTTCTGAGTATGCATATCCTGTATATATTGTCTCTCTAGTACATCCACTGACTGCTGTCCCAATGCTCAGCATACATTCAGTTGCCTGCAAACATTCGACATTTGAAAGTGTGTTTTTCCCCCTCTCTTTCTCTCTTTTTTTCCCTTTCATAATCAATAAATCACTTTTGCTGAATTTCATGGAAATTAAATAAGCAAAGCAAATCAGTTACCACCTTATTATTGCCAGATTATGAATTTTACATTTTCAACAGTAAAATGGGGGCTTGTTTGCCTCACAGAGCAAGCAACTGTTGGAAAGGTTTAACCATGTGACTGTGGATGGAGCTTAGGTCTTCAGAAGGTAATTGCTACAGGTTTCCATAGGTCCAACCACTCTGCCGTCTTGGTCTCTTGGGGTCATTTCTAAGCTCATAGGTGCTTCCAGGGCACTACTGTGGTGGCCAGACAGACTTATTTTAATTGTAGTTCTACTGTTCAGTAAGGTGCTTTTCCTAAGTAACCTGACTTGTATGAGGCTCAATTTCCTCTCCTGCAAAACTGGAACTATAATATCTACCTTCTTGGATTATTGAAAAGATTGTGAATAAAGCACTTAAAAAGGCATTTAACAAGTAGTAGCTGTTGATTCCCCTTCTAAATTGTGTGTGTGTATACATGATACTGACCAAAATGAGTGTTAGGCAAACAAAAACATTTATGCCTGTCTGCCTACTTTTGCTACATCAAACATCTGTGCAACAACTAATGCCTACGGTATGTCAGGACCTGTGTCACAGCGGGGACTGATTGTCCAGAAGTAGCAACACAAACTCATCCACCTGGTATAATGCCCTCTGCCATTATGGAGTTACAGCTTAGAGAAAGAGGTGGAGATTAAATCAGTAAATAGTAGATAAAATGTTAAATTATAAATTGCAACAAGTAAAGGAGGAAATAGAGTTTCATTAGGAAATAGGAATGAACTTGCTTTAGAATAGATCGCTGGAGATGACATGTGTAAAGGGCGACATTTAAGCTGAGGATGAGATAGAGTCAGCAGGCAGATGCAGGGAAGACTGTTTCAGGTATGGAATCAGCAGCTATGAATGCCTGAAGTGATAATGAAATTAGTGTACACTCCAAACCCAGCCCTCTGGCGATCTTCACATCTTTCTAGCATCCAATCACAAACTAGACATTTATGTAGGTTCATAACTTTGCACTCTTTACCTCTAAACCCCTTTTCCTATTTTTCCATCTGGAATGCCAACTCCAAATGTCACATTTCAAATACTCGTTAATCAATCTCCCCAAAGCAGATCTAATCTCTGTTTCCTCCAGGGATCACCCAAATGTTTGTTCACTGTTATGTGTGTTAGTAAGTATACAGTTGACTGGTACTGAACATTTACCCTGTATCATGGACTCTGTTAAACAATTTATCTAAATTGGTTCATTTAGTCTTAGAGCAGGCCTATGAAATGGGTACCATTATTAGCATCCCTGTTTTACCAAAAAAGAAAGAAAGAAAGAAAGAAAGAAAGAAAGAAAGAAAGAAAGAAAGAAAGAAAGAAAGAAAGAAAGAAAGAAAGAAAAAAGAAAGAAAAAAGAAACTGAAAGCATAGTGACTGACCCTGTCAGTTGCCAAGTCGGGATTTGAAACTCCACCTGACAGTGGGGTCTGGTGTGATTTACCAGTATATCAGTATATCCTAGTGCACAGAATAAAATCTGGTACCAAGGAGTTTACTTTTGCTGAAAGAATGTCTTGGCAATTGCAGATCCTACTGATAAATACAAAATCATGCAACATGTAAACAGGTCTGTGCCTTCAGCCTTCAGGCATAGCCTGTTCTGCGGCCTCTGCTGATCTGATCTGATCTGTGCAGCGATTGACAACCTGGGTCCTTCTCCTTCAGTCACATTAATGGCATTAGCATCTAGTCAATAAGGCTCAGGATTTCATTTTACCACTTTAATTAACAAATTCAATTTGCTCAAACCGCTGTGAAAACAAATTAAAAGCTCAAGAATGGGGCCTCTAAGAGGTGGTTGGGGGGAGGCAGGAGCTCCACACAGAGTGGGCTGAGTGTTAATCTGCTCTTTGGCGCTTACTGGGTGAGGGGAACCGTCTGCCTTCCCATCACCTTCCTATTCTTGGCCCATGAGTATACCTGAGGGATAGAGCCACAGTTAGGCAGATCAGTCTCTACATTCTGTGTTTCTCCTTTCTCCCTTATTCCTCAAAGAGAGCATTCTACTTCTGATTTGGATTCAAAATAACAATAACAACAACGTTAAATGCAGACAAACCTGGACTCCTGATCATTTTAGCCTGCAGGGAATATTTGAGGCTATACAGACATATATGTGGTCATCACAGTAAAAGAAAGGTACTCCTGGCACCTTGTCAGAGGCCTTGGTGCTGCTAACCATTCTACAATGTTTAGGTCAGCTCACATGACCAGTGAATTATCCAGCCCTAAATGTCGATAGTGAAATTCTGTTTTAATACCACTATAGCCTTCCAAACAACTTCTTTAATCATCACAATGTTCTGGTGAGATGGGCAGTATGAAGATTGTTGTTCCTGACTTAAAGAAAACTTTCAGAGTTCAAGTGGTGTGTTGCAAGTAAGTATTTTGGTAGTAATGGCATCAGAATGAGGCCCTTTGATCAACTCTGACTGACCGGAAAGAATGGATACCACATTTTAAGGAATCCAAGTAGTTTTTTTGTGTGTGTGAGATGAGAAGCAGTTACAGATACTTACTTGTTGCCTACACCTCTATTAGGTGACAAACACCATCATGCTACGTTCTAAACTTTATGGAAGAGGATCTTGAACATTAGGGGCAAGTGGTGGCTCTTACAACAGCAACTGTCACACACTGGCAGTCTAGTTGTGATCTCAACTGAGCTCCACATGTGTCGGTGAATCACTAAATCTTGCAACATTTTGGAGCCCAAGGTATTTCCTACAGGAAACTCCTGAAATCACTTTATGGGAGTGCTGGTTCCATGGTGAGTTAGCTTCTGACACTGAGGTATGAGTTTAGCATTTCATTTCCACAGGGCACAGTTTGTCAGTTCTGAAGGTGACGTCAGTAGTAAGACCAGTGCCGTGGGAACAAGGTCCCAGCCTGGAAGATGTTGCCAGGGGATTAGTTTGTGTAGTCTTATTTTATCTTCATAACCAGACTTTTGTTTTATCCTGTCCATTTTTGAAACAAAACTCAGAAGTTTTAAGTCACTTGCTCAAAGTCATTGGCCTAGAATGTCAGGTGTCAGGATTAGAATCTAAATTGGAATCTGCCTGATACATGGCAAGCCGTATCTAGCCCATACTGGCAGGGACCCTTATAAACAAAGGGTCAAACTGCCTGTTCTAGGTTCAACTCACATTCTAATGCCTTTTTGTCTTGACCGTGTAAACCAGTTAGGCCTCTGGAGTCAAGATTATTGTTTTACCCTAATGGGTGCTGTTGTAGAACACTGAACTGATTTTCAAACTTAGAAATCATAAACCTATTCACACAGGGAAGCATGGCATTTAATATCACGAAATCAAAGGGTAGTATATTCTCTTCCTTTTTTCCCAGTTTAAAAAAATAGATCTTTTTATCCAGAGAAAAGACATTAAGGAAGATGATGGAATAAGGTGAGGACACGTTTAAACAGATGGAGAAACATTAGCCAGGGTGAAGCAGAGGGCACATTCCAGGAAAATAGGAGAGGACAGACCAATGGCAAAAGGGCACCTGGAGACTGATGGACACAGGAAAGCAGTGCAGACAATGGTGCAGTGTTGCAGTGACCAGATAACCCAGTGGCATTTAGCAAGCAGTGATCTGAAATGCACCGGCGGCCAGACCTCCATCAGCAACCAGGTGAAAAGAGGAGTTCACCAGGATCATGAAAGGTGAACCTAAACAAAAACTGATTATTCTGCTGGTTTGTTTGATCTGACCAGGGTAAGAGACAGAGTTGCAGATCCCAAACAGGCGGTTTGGGAACAGGAGAGATTTCACAGCCCTAACCCCCCAGTAAAGCCAAATCAGGTGCCGTGTTGTGTCGGGGGACAAAGAAATAGTGGGACAGGATTGCTCATGCACTAAGTTGGGAGCAAACTCACTTGAGACTTAGTGAATTGCAATGACTTAGCATCCTACAGGTTCCACCCAAAATAGGTATGGGTAGCACCAAGACCTAACTGCTAGCAAAACAAGAACCCCACCAGTGGCACACCAGGCTCCAATTGGTACAATGTGGCAAAGGCTTTGAGACTCCAGAGACAAAAAGGATCTGAGCATATGCTGGACTGGGAACAAACTTACTGAGATCAGTACATTGCACTGGTCTCACATGAAAAACAATAGAGATTTTGGCATCTTACAACTCAAACTGTGCATGTGACCCTCAGACCTAATAGCCAACAGGTTCCAGTAAGAACAGTACTACCAACAGCCTAGTCATTTAGGATACCCAGTGGCTCCCTATTCCTGGGATCTATTCACAACGGAAGTGGAGGAAACGTTGTACAAACAATGGTGCAACAACAGAATGGTATCACTGGAGGTAGAATGCTGAGCCAAGGAGCTAGGGCTACGGAGACCATGGTGGAAATCTAACATAAGAGTCAGATCTGAAACACGCTGGAGGGAGTGGCACAAGTGACTGCAAAGAACTGAATATCAAACAGAATAAGTAAAATCGAAGTGTAGACCTGCAGGTGACACAGCTTAGATATTTACAAATGATATTTAAAGATGTTCTCTTGACAGAGAAAAGGAATAGCACCCACCAAAACCAAAGGCAGATGTGAAGAACATTCCAGTAAAACAACAACAGAAGGTTAAATCAATGAACAACCCATTGCTAAATGACAGGAACAAATTACCACCTATTTATATTAATCCTGAATGCAAATGGCTTAAACTCATCAATCAAATGTCACAGATTAGTAGACTCGATTAAAAACACAAAACCTATGTAATTTTTGTCTACAGGAGATACATCTCACCAGCAAAGATCAGCAGAAACTATATCTCATGGATTTTGGTGTTTTTGTTTTTAGTTTCATTTCTTCAAAACACCTTTTTCTCTTATTAAATCCTTCAGTGACTCATAGACCACACAGTAGCATTATTTTCTTCAAGAAGGTTCTTGATTCCATTTTTTATTTCTTCAGCAACACGTTCGCCATTCAGTAGCATGTTATTTAACTTCCTGTTGTTGATATTGTTTTGTGGCTTTTCATTTAACAGAATGTATAGTAACTGTCTAATGGAGACTATTATATCCAGTGTCACGTTGTTTAACTCCATGGCACTGTAAATTTCTGTTTTTCTTCCTGTTGTTTATTTTGCTTTGTGGCTTTTCACTTGGGGGTATTTATAGTGATGGTGTAGTGGAAACTGATGTGCCTAGATGTGGGATACAGTACAATGTGCATCTCTTTCTGGATCGAGGATGGACTCCCAAAGAACCTGCAAAATGGGACTCTGGACTCTTCATTGTCCATTGCAAAGATGCTCTTATGACTGTGTATGAGGAACTATGCTGTAATAATGATATGGGAGAACTCAGTTGGGGGGTTGGCATAGGAGGACTAGGGGAGGGAGTATGGGAAATCCCAGAGCCTATGGAGTTGTATCATAAAATGACAATAATAATGAAAACAAGAAAAAAAAGAAAAGAAAAAAACAATAAGGATGTTAAGACTCAAGGACTATCACAGGAACTTCTCTTCACTTACGGTATACCAAAACCAGATGCTGAATCAGTTAGTGGTGGAGTGGGATGTGGTAGGAGAGTACAGTTTTAGAACCATTATGGACTTAGATTTTAATTTTGAACTCACAGTTCACTGGCTGAATAATCCTAGGCATATAAACTTGTTCTCTCAAAATTTTAGCTTCAATGGGTAACAATAAAGCTATTAAAATATTCTTGTAAAAATGAGATAATTTTGGTAAGGAACCCAGGATAGTGTTTGGTATAGGAGTAAACGCTAAAAAATATCAGTTCCATTTCCCACCTTCCTTTCTTCCTTCTACACTGAAAGCTGTGTCCCAATTCAATGTTGCATCCCAGAGTTTAGAACAAACCCTGTGCCAGAGTAAGTGCTCTGGGTGATTCCTTTTACACGCACTTGGTGCCAGACTCTGGTAAAAGACACCAACTCTCTATCTGTGAAAATTCCCAGCAGAGTGGATAATGCAGGCTTTTTAAGAGGAGAGGACGAGACAAAAGCACAGAGGAGGGAGAATTTGATAGTCCTAGCACAGTGGAGGTCAGGGCACGGTGGAGAAAGTGATAGTGATGAGACTCTGTTGACTTTCTCTCTGGAGAAATCCCCACATGAGCAGTGCAGAGGAGGAAGATACAGGCGGATGCTTGGAGCCCGTGACATGCATAAGGTACTTGGAGAGGTCCTCCAGCTCCTAGTCTGAGGCTTACAGCTCCCCCAGAACACTTTTGCTTCTGGTCTCCTCATCTTTTCTCCTTCTTATGAGCACTTCTCCCATCCACTTCTCCCTCCCTCCATCCTATGCAGGCAGCTCTTACATGGTCTCTGCTCATGCCTCTGCTCAGAAGTTATGTTCTCAGAAAAGCCTTCCCCAAGAATCCAGGTGAGGTCAGGCCTTTTTATTGTATGTTTTATCACAACTTCATGCTTCTCATTAACTACGTTGTAAAATAACTAACTGTAAATTCTCTATTTTTCTTTCTGTTGTTGATTTGGTTTTATGGCTTTTCATTTAACGGGATGTATAGTAACTGTGTAATGGAGACTATCATATCCAGATGTGAGGATACAATATAGTACACATTTCTACTTCCAGACAAAGATGAACTCTCAAAGAAACCGTTAAATATGTCTTGACAATAGAATGCTAGACTTGCTGCCACTGTCCATACCTACAATGTCATGATACATTTAGATAGCAGAATGATGGGCTTATGACTATACTATTGTGAAAACATGAGAGAACTAGTAGGCGAGAAGGGATTTGAGGAGGGATTAAGGGAAAGTCCAGAGCTTATGGAATTACATCATGAGATAATTTTAATAAGCAAACAAACACATAAAGAAATTTAAAATAATGAACTGTGTACCTAGTGGCTTCGTGTTTGTGGACTTGGTTGGAAGGAAGACCTCGCAAGGCAGAGGACTCTTGCTAATCTGAGGCTTCATCCCCAGCACTGAGTCTGACCAACTTGGGTCTCAGCAGTGTACTGGGTACAGTGATGCTATTTTTAGTTAGGTCTCAAGAAATGAATTAACAGAGAGTCAAATATGAAGCAGAGAATGCAGAACAGCAACGTTCAGCTTTTTCTTTGATCACATTGTCCTGCTATTATTCCTTTGTCATGAAATTAAAATCCATGAGGCCTCTGTGGTTAGAGCTTTTCGGCTAGTCCTACCTCTCCCATTTTTCTGCACTACTCTCAACCAAACCATTGCAGCTTTCAAGTGTCCAAAGTTTGTGAAATGAAAGGATAAATGAATATCATCTTAAGCTTCTCAATATATTAACCCACCAAGCCCTTCCTATTCCTCAAAGTGTAACACGCACCAGTTATCTACAGAATACTTACTCTAAGCAGACAACTCGATCCCTCGTTGTTACTTACTTGAGGCAAATGCTGATAGGAAAGCAATATGTTGGAATAATCGAGCACTGCTGCAGTCATGACTGATTGTCCTTTACATTTGTTTATGTCTGCAGCAAAGTGATGCCAAAGATGAGACCAGAATAGATCCTTCCTAGTGCTTTTCCTCTCTGCAGGTTTGCCTGACGCTTGATCAGCAGTTGGTAAACCAAGCCCTCCTGCCCTCCCTTTGCTCTTGTCCCAGCGACAGCCTGCCTGCCACAGCTGTCTGTGCTGAGCACTGCCACTCTGTAGATAGTTTTGCTGCCTTTCCCTGATTCATCCACTTGCCATCTGCTTTCAGTATGAAAACCCTAGTATTTCTGCTGTTCCCTGCATTTTGTCACAGCCTCCTCCTCCAGCTACCAGGCCCGATAGACAGCTGTTTTAATTTACTCTTCATCCATCTCCAAGCCACCATTTTCTGAAATTTGCATCCTCTATTGTGTTTTGATACACCAGTTTCAGTCAATTCAGAGGTCTGAAAGAGCTGAGGTAAGGAAATGTTGCCTTTTCAGAGGACTGCCAGTGATAGCATTCACTCTTTATTTGAATGATATTTAGTTCAATTATTGTTTTTAGCGCTAAGGAGAAAGACATCACAAGAATTTCCTGGAACATGAAATTAAAAGATTTATTTTGTTGCAAAACATTTTAAATCCCATGAATTCTTGGTTTTTTTTTCATAATGGGCATTTCCATGAACTCTTTGAAGATCCCTTGTATGTGCAGAACAAGTAAAGGGGGATAACTAAAGAAGGGCAAGGTATGCCGGCACTCCTTGCCTCCAACATAAGAGATACCACAATAAAAGATTTTAAAAATTAAATGAATGTAGAATCCCAGCACATGACTTGGCATGCTTGGGGATCCCGGCACATGACTGTGGCATGTATCAAATACTCTGCCAGAGGACACTAAGTTTCATATTTCACCCAAGGCCTCAGGAAATGTGAACATGTTATATTCTAAGGGAATGTCACAATTCATGCACAATGTTTAAGTAAAAATCTGGAAATCGAGTGCAATATTCTTGAAACTCTTTAACCACATAAAAGAAAAAAAGTCTAAAGGAAAGGAAGGTTGGAAGTTAAATAAAATGCTTTGTAAGATGAATTTTGGTGCCCGGAGTTCTATATGCCATATCCTTCAAGGACAGCCTAAGGTATGTTTTTCCCCTTGCTTCTGCATGGGAAATGAAAGCAGAGTGGACTGGATTCTGATTCCACTGAGAAATCTCAGGAGCAGGAGGCTGAGACGGGCTGATGATTCCGATGCTTACCAAAGTGACAGATGCTGAGCAGATGTGGTATGCATGGCAGACAGAATCAGTCTGATGACTTTTGGACACCTGTAGAGACTCAACCGGCAGTGGGCTATAAGAAAAGCAGGAAATAAAGGGCAGTGATGCAGGAGGGGCAAGATATACTGCCCAAGCGATGGTTGCCTTTGAGCAGAAGGATCTTCCCAAGAATCCACGAAAATAACAGAGGGTGAGAGTGAAGGCGAGAGAGGTAAGAGGGAGCTGCAAGCATCTTCCAGGCAAAGAAAGTCTAAAACCAAAGCCAGCAGAGGAGAGAGTGAGGCAAGTGCAGTCCTGATGTTGTCTTCATGCATTCTTGCTTCCATATCCACCTTGGAGAGCTGGTAGAAGGGAAAAAAGAGAAGTACCAATGCCCTACGAGCTCGCAGCTGATAGGAAAAGAAGGATCAGAGAAAAATGCAAAGTCAAGTTGAGTTTTGTTTCAGTCATTGTCTGGTATTGGATATGTATAATAATTTAATTGAGGCTGTACATTAATTGAGAGAGGGGAGGGTCTTTCTGTTGCCTAGAAGGGATACTTTCAGTTAAGCAGGGTAAGGATTACCCTCTTGGTACAGCTCTAGAACATTTGTTGTAGACAAAAGGCCGATTGTTCTTTAGGTGGTATCTTGTATATTATATCAATGAATTATGTACACACATATTTGCACAATTCTGAAAACAGTCCTGGGGAAAAGTAATGTTATTGGTCCCACTTTACTAGGAGGGAAAATTGAAACACGAGGACATTGACTAGCATCCCCACAGCCATCAGTCCATTCTAAGTGCTTGTAAGCACCATCGGTTTTGGACATCCTGCTGAACTCCTAGCTCCTCAGTCAGCCAATAGTGCATGTTGCCTAACAAACAGTTTGAGGGTCTGATTTTGGAACATTATGCTGGAAATATGAGGGGGTTTCTGAAAGTTCTTGAAAAAGTAGAATTAAAATAAAAATTGAGTTCAGAAGAATTTTGAAATCCATATATAACTTTTCCATGATACACATTTTTTGCGTGTGTGAATGTTTAAAGACTTCATTCTAGGTGTATTAGAGAAGCTTTAGGCCTTCAAATGCAGCTAGCCTGAACCCAACAAGAGCAGTGTGGATTCATCAGGGCCACCTCAGAGGTTCCCTGCTCTTTTTTCTGGTCTCCTGGCACAGTCACTCTAGAAATTTGTATTATTTAGACAAATTTTTACAATCTGCCAGAACTTGCTATTGATTTTATATTGCATTTGCTTTTGGTCCTTCCCACTTTTCTCTGCCTTATTTCAGTCTTCCTCTTTCACTCCCATTCCCATGATTTTAAACTCCTCTAACCACATCTTGGTATTTATAGCTCAGAGTTATAGCATTGTCCAAATGCCTTTTTTTGAGAAACCTGAAAAATTCAAAAAGAAACATTTATCATGTCAAAGTCATACCGAATAAAATCTGAAGTTATTGGGGTCTGAACTTTCCATTTTATAGATTTCAGAAAGTTTAGGTCCACAGAGGAAAGTAATTGAATGCAGGTAACGCAGATGTCAGCCTCAGAACTAAAAACGGATTTAGCTCTTGTATCTCTTTTTTACAAGACTTTAGAGAAAGTCTGGTATCATTGGCAAGATCAGTGCGGGGGATGGGGTTCAGGGAGGGGGATAGGGAAATCTCAGAGCTTATGGAACTGTATCATAAAGAAAAAAGCATACGAAGAAGGAGTACTATGTGTCCTATTGTATCTCAGTGTCTGGGAAGGAAATTGTCTCTGATGAGCACCCTGGGCTTTGGGCAAATGGAAGCAATACTATCCACATGTGAAGACAGATGAAGTGGAAGCTACAATATTTTACTCCAGCCACTGGTGAGAAACACATAACAGGACAAGTTCTTTACAAGGGACTGGATGTTTGTGACCCCTCCTCTCGCCAAATTCTTTTTGAAATCCTAGCTACTGATGAGATGGTATTAAGAACAAGCATTTTGGTAAACAGACCATGAGAGTGGAACCCCCACAAATGGGATTAGTGCCCTTGTAAGTGGGACCAATGAATTTCTCTCATCTTTTTTTCTACGAATTGAGGATATAACAAGGAGGAAGCAGTTTGAAATGCAGAAGAGGGCGCTCACCATTAACCCATATATGCTGGCAACCTGTCCTCAGACTCCCAGTCTCCAACACTGTGAGAAATGCATTTGTTTTGTTTATAAGTTAGTGATCTAAAATGTTAGCTAATTGTGGTCAGTGTTATTAGAATTGTTGAAATAGGACAAGATAATGTGGAGTGCAAGGAGAAGCATTTTACTGAATTTGTCCTGCAATGGCCTTATAGAGGAGCATTATTATTTATATGACATCATGAGACAATAAAAGCTCAAAGAAAAGAGATAATTGCCATGATCACATAATTAACAAATGGATGGATCTAGACTCTATGCTAAGTGTTATCCAATTACAAAACTTCCATTGTTTCTTCTCTGTTTCACACAAAAAAATATTTATTGAATAACTATTAACTGCTATATACTGTTAGGCACAAATGACAAAAGATTGGGCAAAATTGACTTTGTCCTTTACATTCTTTATTATTATTGCTGTTATTTTTCATGACATGGTTACATAGGCAGAGTGATTTCCCACTCCATTTCCAGTGATTCAATACAAAGGATAGTGGTGTGAGAAGGTATAATTACATCACAGGATGTAAAAACGATCAGTAAAATCCTCTTGTGCAAGCTATGGTTGAGGCCAAAGTGCTACAGTGTGAATGAATACAATGCCTATTCATATTATTAGAAAATCTACAGGGCAGATACAGACAGAGAAAGGGCATTTTCCCCTCTCCCCCGAGACTTCCTTTCCAACTCTTCAGTGTTGTCTTTCAAGTCTTTGAGAATCAATGCAGTAGATAGCTCCAGAGCAGAGGAGTTTGATGTAGATGGGAGACTATGGGGTTTGGACTAGACAGGAATCAAGTTGTGGAACCTTGCATGAGTATTTTAGCTGCTTTGAGACTGCTTTCATCTGGGAAAGTGACTCCTCTCTACGAAGGCATGTGAAGGCAGATAATGAATCGAGTTTTAGTTCTTATTGGCTAGCAAAAGAAGCTGACTAGCTTATTAAATACAAAGAGAACCTATTCAAGGAATTTCTATTGCTTACATCATGATTCAAAGTTCCAAAGAACCAGGTTTGAGACTAAGCTCAACGCTCAAAACCACCACAGTCTGATGGCAAAAGTATAGTTGCTAGGCTTATCACCAAGTACAAGGTGCTGCAGTTAATACTACTTACCACTTCAGTGCCACCAATTCCATTTTATCATGCCTACTAAGCTGCCTGCCCTGATGGGTAGCTTTCCTTGACTAAAAAAAACCAGGGTGCTTCTTTCACCTTGGCCTTCTAGTTGCTTGCCTCACACTGATTTCTTGTATGGGTGCTTCTGACTGAAGCAGCTTAGACCACATACCTGCATCCTAGCTGCAAGAGAGGCTGAGGAACTGGAAAGACTCAGGAAGAGTATTCAAAATGGATTGAGAGCTCGGAAACTATGAGAAATATCCACTAGGATGCAAGATAGCTAGCAGTGTCTTCCTGCGCCTGGTAACCAACAGATGCTCAGTGAAGGTGAGTTTCCTTTCTTCCTTCAGATGCACAGACTTCCATCCATCTGATCTTAAGCTCTCAGGAGGTATTAATAATGCTGCATGGGTAGACGGAAAGGCCACAGTGTACTATTTAAGACTCCCAGAAAGGAATCATAAATTTAGCCTGTTCTGTAGACACCTTCTAAAGAGGCGGGCTGCTGACTGGGACTTGGCTCCAAGCTGGAACAACGTGCTTGGCATTTGCGTAAATCCAGCTTAGCTCAGAGGTAAAGAAGCCTGATGTAAGGAGGTGAGTTGGGGATCAGCCCTCATTAGAATTGCTGATTATTGTCTTTGGGGTCAGTGACCTAGAAAGATAGACTAAGGCTTTTCAGTTGGCAAATGATGGGGACAGTAACAACTTGTCCTGATTTCTCAAGCTGAAAACTTAGGGAACTCAAGACAGAGAAGTGTCCACAGGCCACATTCTTCCTTCTCTATCTGTGCTCGATCTATTACTGAGTTTCCTGATTTGCACCTTTCAATTCCCTCTTCCTGCTACTTTTTCTTCTGTCCTTGGGAACCAGCCATTAACCCCAAAATAGTTTTTAAAATGGTCAGGATCTTAGCAAAACTGCTTTCTATGTCAGACTTCCTCAACCCAGACAAGCTCATCCAGAAATAATAAACGATATCCTAGATGGAAGTCAGTATGATACTAGAATTTATGAGGGAAATACAGTTTACCAAGCACTTTCTTATACATTAGGAAGTTTGATTCCAGTAGCATCTCTGTGGATTTTACATTACTACATTAACTCTGCATTTATTGAATGCTAATGCATATGGATCATGCCAGGCACTGTGCAGCACAGAAAGGGGAAATTACCTGCCCACGAATACATTGTCACATTTTGTGTTCCTCCATCTTTATTCTATGTTGTCAAGATGAAATAAAATAAAACAGAGGAAACCTGCCACAGAAAAGCATGAGGTTTCTACAGTAGAGCACTTATAATAAGGTTTTTTTTTTAAATCCTTGCTCTAAAATATCTGGGTAATATAACCCAAGAATGAAACTCCATGTGATGTGAACTTGCCTGTGCTTTGATTTCTCCCCGATCACAGTGGTTTTTTTTAATTGTATCTGACTACCCTCTCATGCTCGCTGTGTCACTGCTCCTCTCTGCTCACATCATTATCAGGCAGAAGCCAAGCATTGTTGCTGTGAGACATAGTACTACAGATCTTGGAGGGAAAGGCATTTAAGAGAGTTAAAATAGCACTGAAATTGCTGAAGGGATTTGTGAGAATTGCATCAGATCATATATATGTGGCATTCGGTAAGCATGTTATTAGTACCTTCGCTTTGAAATAAGGAAATCAGGAATCCTGTGTACTGGAATGGCATGCACAGGGGTGCCTATCTGCTCAAGACGGGAGGGAGGGTTCCGACTGAGGTCTGTGCTTCCTCTGTGGTCCTTGCACACTTCAAACTTCCTTCCTCTCTTTCCAGCCTCCCAGGTCCCTGCACACAGCACAAATGCTGCCTTCCTATCTTGCCCTTGCCCTAGATTTGGAAGAATTCTTGAGCTAAGAGGAGTACCAAAACCATTTAGATATTTTACAACACAGTTGCAATTGAGCTTTGTACTCAAATCTTCCCTTTTTAGCTCTGTTGATCTCACAGAATAGCGATGGATGAGACAGGAGGCTGATGAATGTGCTCAAGCCTGATATGCTGTGAGGAATTTCTCCTCTCTGTCCACTTCCTTTGATTAGCTGTTCATCACAGGCTACTAAACAGCTTTATATGTCAGTTTAACATGATGTAATTGAAAACACAGGGAGCTAGGCATTCCAGATTTAAATTTTATATTTTGATTTTGCCCCTTAGCTGTGTGACCCTAGGAAATGGCTTTGACCTTTTGAGTCTGATTCCTCATCAGTGAAATGGAGAGAATACCATGAGGAATTTGAGATAGCAGGTGTAAAACACCCAGCAAATCATGCGGCAAATTCAGAGTATTTGTACTCAGTAAGCAGCAGCTATGAATCATTAATCATCAACTATTATTACTACCTTGCCAGATTGTACCCTCACAGGTGTATGTCTGCTTTGACCCTAGCTCTTTAATTGGAGCTGACCATCCCTTGTTTCCTGAAATGGAAAGAAAAAAAGACTGGCCTTGGCCAGTAGCTCTGTCATATTTGCCTGGATAGCCCTTCTTTCCTTTCCTGTTCTTGTCTTCCTCCTGAGAACAAGCTTCCTGGATTTTTTTAAAAAGTCCACAACATGGCCAACCCATAACTGTACATTTAAGGTGGCATGCATCTGCATGTGGACTTCTGTGCCATTAGTAATGCTTGCTAACACACAGCTACACCAACTGTGGACCTCAGTCTCAAGGTGATTCAAATTCCTTTCTTGGAAGACAGAAGCAATGAATTCTGATGTATTAAACACTACAATGCTAGTAACAACTAACAAAATTGCTTTGTTTTAGATAACCACTATCCCACAAATACCTCAGGCATACAGAGAACAAGCAGGAACTATATGCCAATAAATCAGAAGATCTAGAAGAAATGGATAGATTCTGGACACATGCAATTTACCAAAATTTAATCACGAGGCAATTAAAAATCTAAATAGACCTATAACCAGAGACAGAATCAGTAATTAAATCCCTCCCAAAAAAGAAAAGGCCAGGACACAAAGGCTTCACTGCTGAATTCAAGAAGAATTTACATTAATCCTTCACAAGCTATTCAAAACAACAGAAAGGAAGGCAATCCTTTAAACCTTTCTATGAAGCCAAATCACCTTAATAACAAAGCCAGATAGAGACACAATACAGAAAGCGAACCACAGACTGATATTTCTGATGAATAGTTGGGAAAAAATCCTCAGAAAATATTAGCCAACAGAACACAATACATCAATCGATATATTCACTAAGATCAGGTGGTATTCATCCCAGGCATGCAGGGATGGTGCAACATACATAAATCAATAAATGTGATACATCATATCAACAAATGAAGAATAAAGACCATATAGTCATTTCCATAGATCCAGATGAGGCATCTGGTAAAATCCAACACTACTTAATCCTAAAAAACCCTAAAACAGCTGGGAATAGAAGGAGCATTCCACAACACAAGCCATGTATGAAAAATCGGCATCATACTGGAAGTTTTTCCATTAAGATCTGGAACTAGATAAGGTGGTCCATTTTCACCACTGCTATTCAATATACTATTGGAAGACCTTACTAGGGCTACTTGGCAAGAAAAAGAAATTAGAGGAATTCAAATTGGAAACTAGGAATTAAAATTATCTCTGTTTGCAAATTACACAATTACATAAACAGGAGAACCAAAAGGCTCCATAAAGATGGTATTGAAACTCATAAGAGAGATTGGCAGGGTATCAGGGTACAAAACAAGTAAACATAAATCAGTGGCTGAGAAAGAAATTGTAAGTAGAGTCCCCTTTAAAAAGGTAGAGGAGTATTTTTAATACTTCAGAATAAAACTAACCAAAGACGTGGAAGATCTCTATGATGAACATTATAAAACATTGAAAAAAGAAATAGAAGACATTAAAGGGTGGAAAGAATTTACCATGTTTCTGGATTGGCAGGATGAATATCTCAGGTCTTCTTTTAAAATGTCGCTATTAAAAATTAACTCCTGCTGTGTAATGAGGAGGGAAAAGAAGCCAAGGAAAAGGAGATCTTAAAGAATAAAAAAAAATAATTCAGGAAAAGGGGGCAAAGAAGTATGCAACAATTCCTAGGAAAATTAAGGTGATTAACTCATTCAGTCACCCAACCAACACTTACTAATGCTTACTCAACTAATTCTGATTTAGGTTCTGATTAGGGGATACAGACATGTAAAAAAGGTGGACATGGTTGTTGCTCTCAAAGAGTTTTGCAGAATGGCAAAGCAGGCAGATAAAGCAAAGAAACAGTAAGTTGTGGTCTGGCGTGGTAGCCTAGTGACTAAAGTCCTTGCGTTGTACTTACCAGGATCCCATGTGGGTGCCAGTTCTAATCCTGGAAGCTCCACTTCCCATCCAGATCCCTGCTTCTGGCCTGGGAAAGCAGTCGAGGATGACCCAAGGCCTTAGGACCTGGAACCCACATGGGAGACCCAGAAGAGGCTCCTGGCTTCTGACTTAGGACTGGCACAGATCTGACCGTTGCAGCCACTTGGGAATGAAGATCTTCCTCTCTGTCTCTCCTCTCTGTGTATCTGACTCCAAAAACCAATTAAATCTTAAAAAAAAAAAAAAGAAAAAGTAAATTGACATAAGTTTGCCAGCATGTACAGTGACAATATTCACACACCAATTTTTTCTTTGTAGGACTGAAGCTTTATAGACAAGATGGATTGTCTTATTTAAATTTGTAAATATTAATTTTTCATGATCCCAGGTACACCAAAAGAACATTCATAATGAGTATGACAATACTCTATCCGTTCCTAACATTTTGCCAGATCCTTTATGCATTTTAAGGAAATAAAACACTGAAGAAAGGCGCAAACATGTCCATGTTATAACCTAATCCCTCCCTTCCATAACAGAGGTAAACAATTCCCTGAAAATGTGGATTTACTATGATTGTTAGGTTTTTATTTGCTATTAGTACATATATGTGTGTCTGTAAGCAAAACAGAAACATTAACACATTCAAATTGTATGTAAGTGGCATCATATAAAACTAAAGCATACTTTCTTCCCTTTATGTACCTTTTAGAATCGGGTCATGTTGATAGGTATAATGCTATCTCATAGATTTCAACTCCAAGCCATGTGTATGATGTATTATCTACTGTTCGTATGCATGACATACAGAAATGGAACGGATGCCTGGAATGATTTAAAGATCTTTGGCTTTATTGGATAATCCACACACCAAAGTGGTTGTGACCATTTACCTGCTCTCCAGAAATGGAAAATGTCTCTTCATCCTAATGGTTGCTTTTGTGTGTGTCCACAAGGCTATTTCAGTTACTTCCCTAACTTTTACTTTTCAGGACCTACTTTGGTTGTATTTTGAGAATATCAAGGGTGTTTTCTGTTCTGAATTGGCCCCAGCTAATGCAGTATCTCATATCAGGATCACACCAGAGGTTTCTTTACTAAAGCATTCATTTTTTTCCAATTATCACCCTCAATTCATCATAGTCAGAGATCTTCCTAAAACATAGCTCCCAATCCTATCATTCTTACTGCTAAACATCCTTGAGTTACTCTATTTTTTTCCCCTAGATAAGCTACACGTCTTTGGCATGACAATCTCAACAGAACGACCTCTGCACCAATCTTGCTATTCTCTTCCTCTTTCTTTGTGTTCTGGTAACACCTGTCTTTAGTTCTGGGAACAAGCCATGTTGCCTACAGCTTAACAGTCTTCTCTCACGCTACTTTCTCCCTGAACATCCTTCTACTCCCTAATTCTACTTGCGATCTAGGCTAACTTTCCAACAAATGCGCTTATTTTTTCTTTTCTTCTGTCATCACAAAACAGAGCTGTCATTCGGAAGTACCTGCTTATGCAAGAACTGTACTCCTATGTCCTTGTAACAGTTAGATGCTGTCTTCTCAGTGAGTTAGAAATAATGGACTATCAGTGAAATTGATGTACATTACTTTCAAGGGCACCAATACTGTCCTTTCATTATGGCCTCTTCATGATTTGTTTCACCTCTGAGCAGGATATAAAGGTCTCCAAGACCCTAGGAAATAGCAAAAGCCCCAAATAGAAGAAGCTTAGGTTCATGAATTCTTTTTTTAAAATATTTATTTATTTTTATAAACATAGAGGAGAAAAGACAGAAAGGAAGATCTGTCCGATGACTCACTCCACAAGTGACTGCAATGGCCGGTGCTGCGCCAATCTGAAGCCAGGAGCCAGGAATCCCCTCCAGGTCTCCCACGCAGGTGCAGGGTCCCAAAGCTTTGGGCCATCCTCGACTGCTTTCCCAGGCCACAAGCAGGGAGCTGGATGGGAAGTGGGGCTGCTGGGATTAGAACTGGCGCCCATATGGGATCCCGACACAGTCAGGGTGAGGACTTTAGCCGCTATGCCACGCTGCCAGGCCCAGGTATATAGTTAGCACTATAATATCTGCAAGCAGCAAGAATGGGCCCTCATTTGGGGACCCGACATCAGAGGCGTTGAAATTTTCTAGGGGCACTAGGTGCTTGGGATTGACCAGAGCTGGAAGTATTGTCTGGGTAGAGTGTGGAGTAAAAATAAGTTCCAGTTTTCCCTATGGAGTGTCCCTGATCCTCTATCTAGAGCTAGCATTATGGTCATAGGGCCTCAGATCCTATTTTAGTTTAATGTTCCATTTTGTTCCTTTGGACTTTTAATGATTTCTTTTAAACAAGGGAGACCCATGCTTTTTTCACTTGTCCCTACAAATTACAGAGTTTGTCATTAGTTTGCTCGCCATGTATAAAAATATACCAGATATCCAGAGTACTTAGGGCTTCATCCTGTAAGGGCATTCTGTGAAATTGTAAAGAGGCTTTGTGGTGGTTTTTCTTTCCCCTAAGTGAATTAAGAAACTACTGAAAAGTTTTGAGCAGAAGATTGTCATAATATGATTTTTATTTCAGGAGGATCATTCTGGATGTCAGGTGGAGAGTAAACTGTAGTAAGAGTATATGGGGAAGAGCCAGAGAAGTCAGGACAGAATCAGGGCCGTCCGTTAGGAAGCTACTTAGGAATCCAGGGGAGATATAACAGAAGATTCAAAAATGGGGAGAAGAGGATGAGAATGATTAGGAATTTAGGATATAGTGTGAACATAGAACATGTAAAATATACCAGGTGGGTAGGTTGTTGGGTAAGAAACAGAATAATGAAAGATGATTCCAAAGTTTACAGACGGTGTTGTCGTTTAAACAAATGAGAGATGACTGATGAAGTAGCTTGAGAGTTTAGAAGTTATGAAGATTGCTTTTGACAAATTGTACTTCCTATTTCTGTTAGCTGTTGAGTAAACAATTGGTTATACAATTCTAGAGTTCAGGAAGAAGTTTGAAGAGAGGTAACTGCTGATATAAAAGGATATCAATAGTAATCAGTTGAAAAAGATTATTTTAAGCCATGAGGCCGAAATCCTTAGGGATGTAATATTGATAGAGAAAGGAGGCTCTCTGGAGACAAGTTCCGAGATGCTTCAGTGTTCTAAGATTAAGGAACTCAGAGGAAACCAGCAAAGGATGAGCTAGGAAGAGATTTAAGAACAGCATATCTTTTTTTTTAAAAGATTTATTTTATTTTTATTACAAAGTCAGATATACTTGGAGGAGGAGAGATAGAGAGGAAGTGGAGCTGCCGGGATAAGAACCAGCGGCCATATGGGATCAAGGCGAGGACCTTAGCCACTAGGCATGCTGCCGAACCCAAGAACAGAATATCTTAAAGTCATAGGAAGAATGAAACGAAGTTGGGAATGGGGTCATCACTTAACATAAAATGTATTCTGCTATAGTATGAATGGATATAGTCTAAAGATTTTTTTGGTAATTTCTCAATTAAATGTGGTTATGAATTTCTGAACACTATTTTCTCAACTTCCTGTGGCTTATACACAAAATAATGGTGGTGGAAAACATTAGATGAAAGGTTTTAATTTCAAATATATATTACCTACATTCCTACATTCACTGAGAACAGATGTATGCCAGAGCCTGCTCTGATAAGTGGAAGAAAGACAATACAACATACTGATGTTCAAAGCCCATGTGTATGTGCATGTGTGTGTGTGTGTGTGTGTGTGTAAAAGAGAGAGAAAGAGAGAGAGAGAGAGAGAGAGAGAGAATATGCCAATAGTATACAATTTGCAGTTCTGGAGGAAGGCCACTGCACTGTAATAGCTCAGAGGAGGGACAGTGTAAGAGAAATTGGTAATAAAATGGAAGTCCCAAGAGTTCACAAAAGCCGGACAGGCAAGAAGATTCTAAGGAACTCATTTTTTGAGCATGAAGCATGAAAGTGACAGAATCAGTTCCAGAAATGCCAGTCATTTTGATCTCTGTTACCTTCGGACTCACTTAGAATATCAGCATTGTTCACTGAATCAATACTTTCTCCTTGACCCAAGCAATTGATTTTCACAACACCTTTCCTTGCCACAGACAGAAAACCAAGAAGCGAAAATGTGGAAACACTTTCTCGGAGGGAGCCAGGGAAAGCTGTTTGTTGGCAGAAGTGAACTTCAGGGTGACAGTGAGTTCAATGCTGGAGATTCTTGGAGCTGAATTCAGGAAGGAGAAATTGAGGCAAGCATCCATGGAGGGGCCGGGTATCACTGGGTGGTGCCATCACCCACAAGAGGAAAGGGAAGTGCAGCCCATGGAAACTAGCTGGGTCGGAATGTGAAGCAATGAAAGCAGCTACAATCCCAGCAGGCCGACTAGAAGGCAGAGAAGCAGCAGTCCTGGCAGTACAGATAGCATCAAGAAGCCAAGGACGACTGAGCCTCATCCCCACAGTCCACTTCAGCTGATAGCAGCCACTTAGCAGCCACTTAGAAAGCTTCACATCCGGCCCAAAAAGGGAAACTCCAGTCCTCTCGAGACCCATGATCCTCACCTCTGGCTGTACAGGAGAATAAATACCAAATTTAAATACTAATTGGTTTTGATGTAGATTCTTACCAGAGGAGGCAGCAGGCATTTGGTATTTCTAAAGGCTCTCTAAGTATTTGTTGTAAGCGTCAAGAGCTACAACTGAAGACTACCATAACGTTGTTTTAGTATTTTCTTTTCCCTCTACTTGCTAGGTATGTGACCTCTATCTATTGGACCGTTAAGCTTGTACTGTGAGGCAAATCAATATGCTGTGCGAAAAAAATAATAAGGTGGGAGAGGGAAACAGGGAAGGAGCAGAGAGAGTGAGGAGGAGGAGAAATCCAGGTTTCTAAATCTGTATCATGAAAAGTGTGAAATTTACTCATATTAATAAATTAAAATAAGTGCAAAAAAATTTTAAAAAGGCAACCCAGTTGCAAATAAGCACTTGTCAATACTCTTGAGAAACAGAGGTTTGTTTCTGTTTACTATTTGCTGTATTATTTACCTAGGGGAAGTTAAGCCTGTGATTATAAAATAAACTGAAAATATGTCACTGTAAAAAATGAAAAGAAAAGGGACCAGTGCCATGGCTTACTAGGTTAAGCCTCTGCCTGCTGTTCCAGCTCCCACATGGGCACCCAACTGCTCCACTTCTGATATAGCTCCCTGCTAAGGCTTGGGAAGGCAGCAGAGGATCCTGGCTCCTGGCTTTAGATCTGCTCAGCTCTGGCTCATGTGACCAATTGGGGGTGAGTGGTGAACTAGTGAATGTAAGATCTTGGTCTCTCCTTCTATTTGTAACTTTAACTTTCAAATAAAAATAATCTTTTTAAAATTAAAAAAAAATCTTTTTTAAAATTTTAAATATAAAATGAGAAAGGAAGGTGGGAATGAGGCTAGAATGGGAAGCATCACCCTGCTTCTAAACCTGTATATCTCAAATCCATGAAATTTGTTCACCTCCTATAATTAAAATAATTTTGATAAGTCATTTTTAGAATTTAAAAAATCCTAGTACATTAGAGAGATCCCTGACCTAATAATTCATTCAACAAGCAGTTACTGAGGGTTACCAAATACCACAGACTTTGGTTAAAATCACGGCTCATATTTTTAGGAGCTGTGCGAATTGAGAGACATTGAAATTGCAATTTCTTTAAAATTAGAGTAATGATGCTGACTGTTTCACAGGGTTGATTAATAAGATGTTAAAATGCTTTCAAATAATAACCAATCGCTGTACATCTTTCTATGTATTATAAATGCACTGGTAAAGGGAAGGGCTGGGGGCGGAGGAAGCAGAATGTAAATGATATTTGTTGAAGGAGTCGTGATGACTCAGAACAAGCAAGACCAAGTCAGATTTTTGGTGGCTGTTGTGTTTCTGTTCAATGAGCAACAACAATGAGGACTCTGCTTGGCTCTGATGGCTAAACCTCAACCAGCAACCGTGCCTTGTGCACGGCTTTCCTTTCTTCCAGAAGTCACACAGGACACGGATTGCTCAGGCCCTTCTATCCACACAGGCACAGACCTGCACTTGGCAGGACTGAGGCACGCTGGCTGTAACAGGCTTGACCGACGCTTAAAATGCTTCAATCATTTATGAGCAAACTATTTAACACCTAAGCTTATGTTTGTTCATTTCTGTGTTGGGCATATAATAACTATTAAGCTCACAGACTCTGGAGCAAAGTATTCTTTGTTTGAGTCTTAATTCTAACATGTTTTCTTCTTTTTTATATATGTTTTTTTAAATTTTGGTTTTGGTGATGTTTACATAGTGGAGAAGGAAGCATGCCCATGTGGGCCTCTGTTCAGGGTGGGGAAGGTTGAGGAATAGGGGAAGGAAGACATGACAATTGTTTCCAATTTTCTATTTTTTTCCTTCTTCTATCTGAGGGAAAGGGGAAGAGGAAGGGAGAGAACTGCTCAAAGCAGCCTAATTGCATCAGTTCCTGGGGATGAGGGATGGCCACTTGATGCCATCCTAAGGTCCCTGATGTGGGATATGGAGCGTGTTCTGAGGGTACTGCTTAAGTGATTTTGATAGTTCTGAGATGCTGTTTGTTTTAAAATAACTTTTTAAAAAAAATTATTCTTATTGGAAAGGCTGATCATTTTTTTGGAGAGAAGAAGAGACAGAGAAAACGATCATTCATCTGCTTGGTCACTCCCCAAGTGGCTGTAACGGCCAGAGCTGAGCTGATCCGAACCCAGGAGCCAGGTGATTCTTCCAAGTCTCCCATGCAGCTTCTGGGTGCCAAAGCTTACCCAATAACTCTCACTAAACCTGCTCCAAGCCTTGGCTCCTGTGCGTGCTGGTATGTGCCATAGACTGGTCCAGTCTGTCCCACATCCCATTCTGCTCTCATACTCATCAAAGGGTTCTGGACCCTTTCTCAGCCTGCCTGTTCCCACTATCTAGCCCAGCCCACACGTATGCCAGTTGGTGCGACCACCTGTCTAGCCCGTCCTGCCCCAAGCCCTGATTCTCATGCTTTCCAATGGGAGATGCAGTCAATCAGAGGGGTCATTTTCCACCCTTGAAAAATGGAGATAATAACAGTGCACACGTTACAAATCTGTTTGATAATAAAACAGCTCATTTAAGAGACTGAAAACCTTCTGTAGGATGTGATAGACTGTCAATTAATATCGTCTGATATTCTACTATTATCATTTCTATTATTATTATAATTATCATCTGAATGCTCATGGAAGTAAGTCTAGGATCAGCTCAGCACCAAAACACAGAGAACTAATTAATCCATTAAGCAGCAGCCTAGATGACAGCTGGGGATGTCAACAAATCATGTCTTTTTTTCAGGCCTGTCATTTCACATAGGATAATGGCTTCCCAGAGGGACCCCTATTCTGTATGATGTTCCTGAGAACTCCCACAGGGGTTTCAGGTGGCAGGAAAGATGAGATTTTTACCAGGGGTTTCCAGAGGAGGGGAAATAAATGGCTTCAAAAGTGTTCCTTCTGACTCAGCCTGTGCCTCTGTGGCTCACATGACTACTCAGTGCCCTGAACGCCTAACTGCTGAGAGCTGAACAATACACTAAGGTCTCCGGGAGCTTGCTAGCTTACCAGCTGGTATAATACTGATCACTGCTGACATACACACTCTTTAAAAACATGTTACAGGCACAGCGTGATAGCCTAGCAGCTAAAGTCCTAGCCTAGAACACACTGGGATTCCTTATGGGTGCTGGTTCTAATCTCAGCAGGCCCTGACTCCCATCCAGCTCCCTGCTTCTGGCCTGGGAAAGCAGTAGAGGACAGCCCAAAGCCTTGGGACCCTGCACCCGCTTGGGAGATCTGGAAGAAGCTCCTGGCTCCTGGCTCCTGGCTTCTGGCTTCAGATTGGCTCAGCTCTGGTTCATGAGGCCATTTTGGGAGTGAACCATTAGACAGAAGATCTTACTCTCTGTCTCTGTCTCCTCCTCTCTGTATATCTGCCTTTCCAATAAAAAAATAAATAAATCTATTAAAAAAAAGTTACAAGTTCTTTCATATTCATCATTGCATTGCATTCATTCATTCACTCATTCATCAACTGAACACTCTTCATTTACTATATGCCAGGTTTTATGTATGTAATAACCACACCTTATTTGTAAATGCTGAAGGTAAAGTAATAAACAAGAACCCTGAGAATCACAAAGACTCCAAATTGATGAAAGTTAGAGCAAATGTAACAGGCTAGCAACAATTCCTGGATTGGAATCAGGATATCTTAGGGCAGGGTACAAACAAGAGAGTGACTGTTCTCTTCAGATTGAGTTGTACAAGAAAATCTTCATTCTTGAGTCTGTGTCTTAGATCCAACATTTGAGAGAGAGAGAGAGAGAGAGAGAGAGAGAGAGAGAGAGAGAGAGAGAGAGAGATCTGATTTTCTGATTTGCTGGCTCATTCCCCACATGGCTGCCATGACCAAGGCTAGGACAGGCTTGTCAGGAGTCAGGAGCTTCCTGGTTCCACACATGGGTAGCAGGTACTTGAGCCACCTTCTACTGCTTTTCCAAGCACATTAGCAGGAGGCTAAATCAAAGGTGAGATGCTGAAACCCAACATTACACCCATACTGGATGTTAGGATTGCAGGTGGCAGGTTAACCCAGTAATTTCTATTCTTTGAAAAACACAAAATTGTTATGAGCATTAAATAAGACCATGTACTTAGAAAGAATGCCAATGATATAAAAGACCCTTTATTGAAAGGTTGGTACATACAAAATATCAAATAGTTTATGGAAAGTTTTACTTTTCATGCATTTTTTCCTCTACAAACAGATGTAAAGGATTGCATTTTACAGAACAAATTCAGTGAATTTCCCATGTTCATATAAGTAGTAAATAGTAGAGTTTAATCTACTGCAAAAGCCCTTTATGATTAGTGTGTGACTCAATCCTTTTTCACTAAACTGCCTCTCCAAAAGTGGAAACACTCACATAAATAACAAATACACACAACTAATGAAGCATCTACCATTTGTTAGGCTTCAATATCGGTCTTTTCTGTGAAATGGAATTTACAGCACTGGTATCACTTTAAAATTAAACAGATAAGGCAACTGATGCTCAGAAAGGATAAAAGTCAACAGCTTATGAAATGCAGAGCCAGGGTTGGAACCTGAATTTATTTGACTTAAAAGCCGTGGCCTTTCCACTGTGCCATCCTACCACTCAAGATCGTCATCTGCCTCTCACAACTAAGTGCCTTTCATTTTGCCTTATTTGGGACTCAGTTTCTCCAGCTGTAAAATTGCAAACTATAAAAGCTCTCTGTAACTCTGATATTCTTAGGTTATAAGATGTAAAAATGTGGAGATGAAAAGCAGAAAGGCATTCATACTGAGTCAGGCAGGGATGTCGAATCGTTTTATTGAAGCTTATAAAACATATTCATCTCATAGCACCCAAAATGCACCATCATCTACATCTTAACTAAATGAACAGAACATCTTTCCCCTTCATCCTACAGAAATTATTTCACAGAATTCTTCATAATTATTGCCTCCACTTCCTTAACCTAAATGGTTTCCACTTTCACATTATTGAAATCATTGTTACCAATCTTAGAACTGGTATCACAAAAGCTTCAAAAAACCTCTCAGTCCTTATTTTATTTATTCAATACTATTTTGGCATTTGACACTTTTTGAAAAAAAGATTTATTTATTTTAATTGCAAAGTCAGATATATGAAGAGGTGGAGAGACAGAAAGGAAGATCTTCCATCCTTTGATTCACTCCCCATGCAGCTGCAATGGCTGGAGCTGAGCCAGTCTGATGCTAGGAGCCCGAAGCCTCTTCTAGGTCTCCCAAGTGGGTGGAGAATCCTAAGGCTTTGGACTGTCCTCTACTGCTTTTCAGGCCACAAGCAGGGAGCTGGATGGGAAGCGGATCACTGGGATTAGAAATGGAGCCTATATGGGATCCCGAAGCATTTAAGCTGAGGACTTTAGCTGGTAGGCTATTTTCTGGGCCTAGCATTTGATACTTTTAACCCATTCCCTCATTAAAAATCTCTATAGGGCCTGGCGGCGTGGCCTAGCGCTAAAGTCCTCGCCTTGAACGCACCAGGATTCCATACGGGCGCCGGTTCTATTCCCGGCAGCTCCACTTCCCATCCAGCTTCCTGCTTGTGGCCTGGGAAAGCAGTTGAGGATGGCCCAGAGCACTGGGACCCTGCACCCGTGTGGGAGACCCTGAAGAGGTTCCTGGTTTCCGGCTTCAGATCAACGCAGCAGCCGGCCGTTGCTCTCACTTGGGGAGTGAACCATCGGACGGAAGATCTTCCTCTCTGTCTCTCCTCCTCTCTGTATATCTGACTTTGTAATAAAATAAATAAATCTTTAAAAAAAATCTCTATAAGGATTGGTATGTGACATAGTGCATAAAGTCACTGCCTGCAGTGCCAGTCCAATCTAGCTGCTCTATTTCTGAATCAGCTCCATGCTAATGCACCTGGGAAAGCAGCAGAGGCTGGCCCAAGTGCCTGAGTCCTGTCACTCAAGTGGAGACCTGGAGGAAGCTCCTAGCCATACTTTGGCTATTGTTACCATTTGGGGAGTGAACCAACGGCTGGAAGATCTCTGTCTCCATCACTGTCTCTCTCTGCGTATCTTTTTAACTCTGCCTTTTAAATAAATGACATCTTATAAAAATTCTCTGTATTTGTCTCCACTCACATGCCTGTCTCCTGGTTTTTTTCTTCCATTGCTGACTACTCTTTCAATCTTAACAGATTCTTCTTAATTTGCTAAACACTTAAATTCTGGTGTTCTCTCAAAGTTCCAGTCTCTCAATCTACCACACCAATTATCAATCCATCCATCCCTCCATCCAAAAAACATCCCTCCATCCCTCCATCCATCCATCCATCTCTCCATCTCTCCACCCATCCATCCATCCAACCATCCAACCATCCATCCATCCATCCATCCATCCATCCATCCACGCACCCTTTCCCTTCTGTCCATCCCTCCCTCCACCCAGCCATTCATCCAGCCAGCCAGCCAGCCAGCCAGCATATATCCAATGAAGACCTAATAGAAAGGAATATGATTAGATCTCTATGCTCAAAGATCTCATTGTGTAGTAGCAAGACTGATATGTAAAGAGACAAAACCACACAGTGTTAGGCACTGTTTTGCCTTTGCTTTGCTGGCTGGAGCTAATGCAGTAAGGACAAAGGCAGTGTTAGCATGGGCTTTCTGCTTCTTTCATTGCAGGCTTTGGGCAAAGACAACTTACATCTGCTTCCTGACTAACATCCATCTAGGGAGTCTACAAATGCTATGCCTCTCATGTCACACTTGAGTATTTCAAAGAACAATTACTTCAAGATTTGAAAAGGTGTCTATTAGTTGTGACCTCTTGGGTCATGACATTGCATACTGGGGAAATAGTATCCTGTCGAAGAAAGAACACAGCTTTTAGGAGAAAAAAAAACAACACAAATAGATGAATTGTAACTCTGGTTTCACTCTCATAACTCTGGTTTCACTCTCAACTAGCTGTGTATCTCAGGCAACATACTCAAATGCTCTGGCCCTCATTTTCCTCATCTGTAAGTTGAGCATGATGTGTTTTTTTTTAAAGAATTGCTGCAACGCTTTGATATATGGAGGATATTACTTAACATTTTAGAGTGGACATTAACCTATGTCCTCTTCTATTCCAAAAGAGAGACTGATTCAGAAAAAAGTCAGGGTGTAGGCAATCCCATGTACGTCTCTGTTCAGGGAACAAGGCATGATGCATTTGGAACGGGGCTTAAAATAGCATTGTTTTAAATAAAAGTCCTAAATTCCCTTTCAATTTCCTTGTTCAAATCATTTAAGAGGAGCTTTCTGTGGTTCTGCTAATGAAGTCATCTTGAAAATCACTTTCAGACAGACTACTGCTCAATAATAAACTAACTGCATGATAATACACACATCCAGGCTCCCATGTCGGGTGATTTTTTTAAGATCAGAATCCATGCAAACAGTCATTGAGAGTCTTAAGGGGGTCATTTGTGGAGATTGGATTTCTCCAACAGAAAAGAATATACCCATTTTATTCTCCTTATTTTGCCAGCTCATCAAGAAGAAAATGATGAAAAAACTCTAATGCCTATGGTAGAATTCATCATGGGGAATTTTACAATAGAAAATGTTTTCAATTTATAATGGCAGGAATAGGTGACATTGGGAAAAATCTGAAAGAGCTTTCTTTTCTCCTACTACAAGTCAGTTAGGAATACAAGAGGGATGTTATCATTATTCATCCTTGGATATGAATGCTTAAAGGCATCATACACAACTCTTATTTTGTTACTTTGATATGCATTGGTTGGAAATTTTTCTAGTGAAACTATAATTTGTATGCCTAAGTCCAACTAAGGTCATACAGTGGATAAAGGGGAGGGTGTGCTCTGAAAGAATGCTAAAGCTTGCTCTGAGAAGTTCAGTCAAAAGATCTGTCTTGAGAAGGGAGCCATTTCACAATGCTTTGTTTATGAAATGTGACTTTTCAAAAATGATTATAATACTAAAGAGAACACACACACACACACCATTTCACTGGTAGCGTTTCCTAAAAAATAGACTGCAGTGGTAGAAAACTGAGCACTATTGCCAGAATTCACTATGGCTTCTTAAACTTCATGGTATTTGATTCTCTTTATTGATTTCACATGGTCAAGGCATGTGTCCCTGTTCTGATTCACTCTCTTGTATGGAGAAGGGAAGTCACCATGGCCACCATTATCACCTTGATTCTCTTGACCCTCATCTTCATCACCTTCACTTGTCACTTATTTATTGATTCATTCTATTCTTACTCAAAAATTTAAATCAATGAATATTTATTACATGACAATGTGTTGAGCGTTAAAAATAAATCAGTGATTATTTTTGGACCCTCTCTTTTAAAGGAAAAAGACTCTTAGCTGAACAAACAACTACTCTGCTCATGCATTACCGGTATTCTCTGAAAAGCTGGGGTTGAGAAAACATCTCTTGGTGCAGATGTCCATTTAAAAGGTGAGCTCTGATGGATGAGTGGGCATTTTCCATTAGGGAATAAAGGAAAATAAGGCAGAAGGAGTAGGATGTGCAACAGTGAAAAGGAACAGTGTAGAATAGAAATTCATCAAGTGTAGCTGAAGGGCAAAGCCCAAAGCCAACGGTTAACTTGCTATAGGTAGGGTGTTGGGCCATATGGTCTGGCATAATAGATATGGGACAAAAAGAGGGTATTAATCATTGCTACTTAGGAAAATTTCTTCACCAGAAGGGATCCCTTGCTAGCCAAGCTAACCTTTTATCACATTTGTTATTTTTGTTGTTTTTTATTGCTTTTGGGAGTTTTGGTTCTCATCCTCTTTGGTAGTCTCTGCTTGCTTGCTTATTTATTTATTTATGTAGTTAGTTATTTGCCAGACCTACATGAAGACAAAGAGCAAGACATACGAAAATGTAAGATCAGATATTTCCCTTTTATAATGAACAGGAAAACACACACACACACACATACACACACACATGGGAAATACGTTGCTTACCAGTCAGACAGGAGTAGCAAGAAGGCTGTGGGAAATCTCCCCTGGATCTCCACCTGCCTAGTCCACATGGGAGACCATAGGCACATGGCCCTCTGTGCCCTTGGCTAACAGACTCCAACATGTCCTGTTCACTGGGCATGCAACAAGAGCAATGGACTGTACCCCAGTCTCTCTTCCCTACTCTGCTAGGACTTCCTTGTAAACAACTCTAGGAAGTCAAATGTTACTTTCATCCTGCTTTTTCAGCAGGTAAGGAGTCTGCACTGAGACACAATGTCCTATGCTTCCTGTGCTTCCTGACCCTTAACTTTATTGGAGGGTCCAGAGAAATGGACATATCTGTTAGCCAGTCACAATGTAGTTGCAATGTTGAGACCACCTTTCTGCCTGCCCACTTCTCCTATAAGAGCTTGTGATGCCTCTCAAATAAATGGACATTCTTCACCACTGGTTTGTCTCCAGTGTTTCTGCTGCCCCTTGTTAGTCTCGGGCCTGCTGGACAGAAGGTCCCGGAGAGAAGACCAACACACTGGAGTGGAGTGAGGAAAAGCAATGCTAGTCAATACAGAGAAAGAACAATTTAGAATCGGATCCCTTGAAGCCTCATGAGAGAGACTGCAAAAGCTTTGAATTTCATTGTAACATTAGTTGTAAGCCACTGATGGATTGAGAATAGGACAGTGAATTAATCTGACTTTAGTTTTTAAGAAAAAGAAATCTGGTTTCTCTGTGGCACATATATGTCATGGGGTAGATGTGAAGGAGTTGCTTGGAGAAGAGTACCTGTTTGGGTTGGAGGTGACTGGAGCTAAGTGTGTGGGCCTTTGCATCACTTTAGAAACCTGGAAACTCCTGGTGCTTGGCTCAGCCTCAGTAACTGTGGCCACCTGGGGGAGTGAAACAGTGGAGGATATATCTCTTTATCAATCTCTCCTTCTTTCCTTCTGTAACTCTGCCTTTCAAATACATACTTACATCTTTTTTTAAAAAGAGAATTGATGGCCTAGAGGGTAGGATCTTCTCTAAGGCAATACAATGTGTCCATGGCTGGGACCTAGATTTGCTGCTCATTCATTGGTCCCCAAATTTTCCGCCAACTTTTTCCAGTCCAAATAAATTCACTACTTCTCATAAGCCTGCAGCCCATGCTCCTGGTGGCATTTTGAGAAAACCAGACGGCATTTAGCAGAAAGCCTGCCCAGCATCAAGAGAAACCAGGACTTTGGTGTGCTCCAATTGGAGCAGAGAAGATGTGTGGAAAATACCAAGCAAATGTTTGGACTCAGAATCTAAAATAACATGTACTTAACTTTGCAATTGAAAAAGCTAAATTCAAACATGTGTCTTGTTGGTTTTCCAGAAAATATAGAATCTTGTAGCATAAAATTAAATAAACACCAGCCACAACTAGAGTTTTCTTTCTCCCTCTCATTCTCCCTCCTCCCTCCAGAATTTTTCTTGAATCTTTTCAAACTAATTCTTTCACAAATTTAGGAGCTTTCCATATGCTTGGTCTGCATGACGTAACTATTCACGCTGGTCAATACCAGAACCTGCAGTGGAGACTCCTTCTTTCCTAATGACAGCATACAGGTTGTATTCCCTGGGTCTTTGCTCATGCTAATTTTCTGCCTGATACACCTTTCCAAAGCCCTCTGACATATAATTGCTGAACCACTCCCCCCCCCCCTTTTTTTAAAGACTAATCGACAATTTTCATTGCTTGGCCACTTCAGACCTTTTAAATCTCATTTTGAAGTTTTCTATGAAATTCTCAATTTCTTCATCCTTACAATGGAAATGAAATCCTTGTCTCACAGAAATGTGTAAAAGTTGAATGAATACTCATGAACTAGCATGGAAAGACTGAAGTGATCAACTGTTAGTATTGGTTTTCCTTTTCTCTTCCTCCCTGGCTTCCTTCATCCCTCCCTCTGCCCCTTACTTGAAGTTCATAGCTAAATAAATTCTTCCTTTTGGAGGGATCAGAGATTCCTCCAAACATATAAAAGCCCCAAATAAGTGTCATCGATTGCTTCATGTCCTAGATAAGCAAACCCTGAGCACTGAGGGTCCTGTGTGCCAGGCTGAGTCACCCTATATCATTCCTTAAGTTTTGCTTAGTTAGTCCACCATTCAATCAAGTACAAATAACCAAAGTAAACGAAATCTTACAAATAACTCTGTACTACTTCCATAAAAGAATCTAGGTCTTCAACCCTCAACTTCAACCTGGATATAGTCATTCTTTGACTAATTTCATCACTTATATGAAATTTATATTTTGTTTGAGGAATGGATACTTCTGCCTAAAAAAAATAATAAAAGCTTTAAAATAACTGATATGGTTTAAGATTCTCATTTTAGAGATGTAGAAGCTAACGTTCAAAAATGAAGAGCGCTACCATAGGAATATGTATATTGTGGATTCGCTTTCTAAACTAGCTGAGATAACTTCCTTTCTTAACCTCAACCTCGTTTGGGATATTTCTTTATCCTATTGGCCTATTAAACCTGTGTGTTAATACATTTAACATTCCAGATAACTGTTTGAGGATTATTTTGCCCATTTTTTTAATTGGAAAGTCAGATATACAGAGAGGAGGAGAGACAGAGAGGAAGATCTTCCGTCCGATGATTCACTCCCCAAGCGGCTGCAAGAGCCAGTGCTATGCCAATCTGAAGCCAGGATCCAGAAATTTCTTCCAGGTCTCCCACACGGGTGCAGAGTCCTAAAGCTTTGTGCCGTCCTCCATTGCTTTCCCAGGCCACAAGCAGGGAGCTGAATGGGAAGTGGAGCTGCCGGGATTGGAATCGGCGCCCATATGGGATCCTGACGTGTTCAAGGTGAGGACTTTAGCCGGTATGCCATGATGCCAGGCCCTATTTTGCCCATTTTAAAGATATGGACACTGGCACGAACTGTTTAAATTACTTCCCTAAGATCATACAGCATAAATTAATAGACAGGATTTGATCCAGATAGTCTGTCTATATCCTGTGCACTTAACCACAATAGTGAACAAACTTTACACAGTAGGTTTAATTGCTTCTGTTAATGAGATCAGTACCAGAAAGGAAACAAATGCCATTTCTTGGAAACGCTCACAAATTCATCCATCGCATATCAGTTCTTCCAAACTGATCCAGAACATATGAGTGGCCCACTCCTATGTTTGGAAAGTGGTTGCTTTCCAAATGGCTCCTGCTGACAGAATGTCAGATCCCCCACACTTCACTCTTTCGGCATTAATTAAAACAAAGGAGCTAATCAAGATAAACTTCCACACCTGCCTGGCACCAGCCTGGAAGTTTATCATGTCTAAATATGTTTCTCATGCATTTACTGCAAATTAGTTTCTGAAAGTGAATTTCAGGGTCTAGTGACTCTGAGGTTCCCTAACTCCGTTTTCATTAAGTTTTCCCAAATGATCTACTGTTGCATTATTCTTTTATAGTACAGATTTAAGGCCCCACTGTGAAAAGCAATTATGCTGTCAGAAAAGTGTATTTTGACTTATTAAAAATCTGAAAGGTTTCAGAAAACTATTTATTTAGGTTTTCGTTGGGAGGGTATTTTGACAGTCCTCAGAAAGAAAGTGCTATTCAGTTGCACATTCTTTGGAGTAGCCGAGAAAGGCCTTTCCATGACAGCTATAAGGAGCAGTGAGACCAACACAATGCAGGGCATTAAGAGGCACCAAGTGCTATTCCTTGGGCTTTTCTGTCCTCAAATGAAAAATGAAGGGGTGACACAGTAATCTCATATTAAGCATACAGCTCTCTATAATGACAGGTGTCATTATGTCCCAGATACTATGCTAATTGGTATATATTCAGCTTTGAGAAACAGACTTTATTATTCCCATATTACAGATGAGAAAACAGAACCTTCAAAGGTTAGATGACTTGTCTATCCTCATTCAGTAATGCTTGATTTGGGATGTGACCTCTGTTATGTATTCTGTAATTTATACACACAATGGAATGCTAGTCAGGAAATGGACATAGATGAACTATTGATATATTTAACAAAATAGATCTTTGGAAGAAGTTAGATACAAAAGAGTTTAAATTCTATGATTGCATTCATATGAAGTACAAGAACAGACCAATGTATGGTTACAAAATGATGACTGGTAGCCACCCTGCTCCCATACCTGACTTGCTGAGATTTGCCACACTACTTCTTCTGCCCATGGTAAGCTCAAACAAATAAGCAGGACCCGTTGTTCTGTGCTGGGTTCACTTCTTGCCGAGTTCTTGGTAAATGCCCCTCCACACCTGGCTGCTGGTGGAGCTCTTCTTACTGGCAACTACTAGCAGCTAGGTCAGGGTTCAACCCAGACCTATTTCAGGTGGAACTTGTGGGCTGCTAAGTTGGTATTGTTTTCCTGGTGGGAGCAGTGCAATGTGTTAAGCCAGAAGTGAGTTTCCTCCTAGCTTAGCACATAGGCAGCTCACTGTTGTCCCTTCTCCAGTGCCTTTGCCCCAGTTGACAATATGTGGCACTGGTGGGAGGCGGGGTCTGGATTGTGAAATTTATGCTGTTTCCATATCTGATTGCTTAGGCTCTCACACTCTGCTTCTGCTCTTGGTTGGATTAAACAAGTCTTCAGGACCCACAGTTCTATGGGTAGTTTCACCATCTGAGTTTCTGGTGAATGCCACTTCCCACTTGGCTGCTGAGGGAGCTCAAATCCTGGTGGAGCTCCAGTTGCTGATAGCTGATTGCTGATCACCTGATAACGAGTCACTGCAGCACTGCTCTGCTGTATCTGCCACTTCCCTGCGTCCACAGGTCTCCAGGTGACCATCTGCCATCACCCTGTCCTCTCCTATTTTCTGAGTTTGCACCCTCTGCACTTCACCTCAGCTAATCTTCTTCTGTCTGCTAAAGCCTGCCTTCCTCCTCCCATTTTGCCCAAGCCCAGAGCCACATTTTTTTTTTTTTTTTGGTAAGCACTCAGTTATTTTATTTATAGAAATTAAGGCTGGATGTATGAGAGGCAGGATAGCTGGTGGGGGATTATCAGTGGTGAAAATGAATTTAGTGCATCTATAATTTCTTACATGATTGCTAAAAGGAAAATAATGAAATGGCATCAAGGGTGAAATAATCAGAATAGGATAAGGGCTCAAATATGATCCCCGGTTAGTTCTCAGTCCATGACCAGAACCAGGGACTAACTGTGTCTTATTTTTAGTTTATTTTTGTATTTCCTACTCTGTCCTATATGGTACCCCTTATAGATGGTCTTTCCTCTCATTCTCAACAATCCTATAGAGTAAGCATCATTATACCATTTTAGAAGTGAGGAAAGGTTAAGTTACTTGCCTGAGGTTATGTGACTTTTTTCCAGAGTTTGAATCTGATTCATAAATCTCTACTTTGAATCTCTATCTTAATTGACTGTTGGCCTCAAGTTATCCCATGGGTCAGGACTCAACATGAAGCCAAGTTTAAGAGGCTCAGTCCATGGCAAGATCAATGATCAATATGAAACAGGAGCTAGAAAGGCTTGCTTATTTTTTGGCACACATTATTCTTGCAACTTAAACACTATGATTCAAAAGAAAAATAAATTCTAGCTTGTAAGAAGAGAACTAATTGGAAGGTGGACAACTTCCTATTATTTGTCAAACTGTAAGAAACGAGGCTACAACAGAAACTATGATTCTCTTATTTCATATAACCCTAAAATATAACATTTAATATGGGTATTACCAACTTTGTATAGAAGAAATAATGGGCCACAAATTGTCTAATTTAAAACATCCCCCTAAGCATCAAATTTCTGACTCTAGCTGAGAGAGAGAGAGAGAGAGAGAGAGAGAGAGAGAAAGCGAGAGCGAGCGAGCTAGACAGAGCTATGGGGTTATGCATAGCAAAATAAGTTATGATATGGTGTTTGAGAAGTACTCCAGGAAATTACTTTAGTTTTATTCTATCTAAATGTTTTTAAATTTTATTTTATTTATTTATTTATTTATTTTTGCTTTTCATGTGATTTAAAATGGGAGAGAGAGAAAGAGAGATAGAGAGATTGCTTGCTATAATCAGAATTGACCCAGGTCAAATCCCAGAACCAAGGTTTCATTCTGGATCTTCCATGTGAGTGGCAAGACCCTAATCAGAACCATCACTTGCTGCTTCCCAAAGCACTTTATCAGAAAGCTGCATCAGACATGAAAGAAGGACTTGATATGGGTGCACTGCATATACCCCAATAACTGACTCAGGCAGTCACAACTTTTTCCTTTAGTAACTGATATAGATGGAATAAAAAATGTAAAACCTCATGGTGATAGTCTCATAATTGTTTATGGCTGTAATGTTAAGATATCAGGCTATCAATATGAAATATGGCATAGAAAATAAAACAAATGAAATAATCTTTCTAATATATTTGGATCTATTTCCCAACCAACTAATTGTAAAACCTCAAATTTTAAGCAAATATCCATATATTAGCTTCTACCGAAGTTCTAATAAAATTTACACAGGAAAGATAAGAAAATAATAAACGTGGGATGGTAATCAATCACTAGAAAGTGTGAGTGGACTCTAATACCATTAGAAGAGGGTTAAAGAAAAGAGTTAGTGGCCTCTTTATGCTTTGTAACAAAAAAATCAAATCAAACAGGTACCCCCTACATAAAAGAAGGTCAGAAAAAGCCCCATCTGGGACTCAGGGATGCTAAGAACCAGAAAACTGGCAACCATTTCTCCACTTCATGGTCATTACTGATAGGGACCACCAAAGCTCACCTTTCCTCAATCCCTTCCTGTCATCTCCTTACAGATACATTTTATTTCACCATTCAATTTCTACCTCCACAAACACACTAGAAAATATCAAAGAAAAAAAGCAGGGGCAATTGGGAATGTCATGCACTGTCTTATGAGCTGTCATGTTCATATGGAAAATAATGTGGCCAGCATACAAACTAGGCATCTGGTAGCAGAACTCTTAGAGATAGCAGCTTGGGTTCCTGTGTTCTTGTTTGTTCATTCACTGTGACCCAGAGAATAAAGCAATACAAGGAAGAGAAAATTCCAGTTACGCACATCACAAACTGGGTATGTGGATTCAGGCAATCTGAAAGTCTGACATCAAAAGAATATATGTGTACAATAAATTTACCAGCAAAGTTATTCCTAGAGAAAATAGGGGAAGATGTTGTGGGAGGCTGGGAGTACTGTCATACATAACAGAAGTATTCAAGGTGCAAAGTTTAAAGGAGGGTCAAGGGCAAGAAGTAGGTAGATAGTTTTCATACACGATGCAGTTTCCCAGAAAGAGTGACAGGATCAACAGAAGAGCTTGAGCCTGACAGAGGGATACCTTATCATCCAAGAACAAACAGTCTTAACAGCACAGTTGAACTCAATCTTTCGTGGGAGCAACACATTGCAAACACTGCAATGGCGTTCTGTTCTACGCAGCAGCCAGGACCCTCACCTAGCTACAGCTGCTGCATAACTGAAGGTGGACTCTTACGATCACCTTTCTGGGAACTGGTCTGGCAAGAGCTCAGAACTTAGCCTCTTATTGTAGATTGAAAAGAAGATACAAACATAGAAATATCCCATCCTACATTTGATCAATCATGCAGGCTAGACAGTGAGCAGTAAATCTTATTTTTAAAAACTTTGGTAGGGAAATTGATCAATCAAAATGAAATTTAGTCTGTGGACATTCTTATCATTTTCCCAATTAACTCACCTTTTGGATGACTCACCTTTGGATCAGGGGGAGTAGAATCTTTGAGAATGACTACAAATCTATCTATCTATATATTAAAATATGGTGACATAATAACAGTTGCTATGTTAGCTGAAATATATTTATTGGATATTTATCCATTTGTAATATAGTTTTATTTATAATACATGTATCCATTTATAATATGTAATATATAATAAATACATATTTATTGGATAAATATATTTATTGGATAATATTAATATAGCTCCCAGAATCTTGCACAAACTATTGATCTGGGATATCTTTCTCTTTTTCAGTTTTCAAGGAGCACAAGAAGAAGCTAACAGAAACATTCATATACTTTTCCACCTTTTTGCAGGGCTATCTCAATTTTCCTATTTTTTTTTGTTATCATATTTCAGTCTTGGGAGGTCTCAGTCATTTTGACAGACCATTCTAATGGTATAGTCCTTTCATAACTATATAATTCAGAGGATGACATTACAAGTACTATAAGTGCTTTAGAAAAACAGATGGTGAGAGATAAATATCTCAACAAATCTAGGAGCTTCATATTTCAAGTGAAATGTCGGGATGTCTAGGGCACTGGAATATGTTGGAATATCTTCTTCCAAGAGAAAGAAATTTTCACATTCTGGGAGATTCCGAATGACTGAAGCTGCAATGACTTCAGTCAACCGCATAAGGACAAGAGGAAAACAAAGCAAAGGACATGATTCCAGGGGGACAACCTGACAAAATTTGCAGTGGAGAAGTGGCTGCACGGTACAAAGATTCCATGGGACAGTGAGGAAGGAGGACAGAAATGCTGCTGTGGGCAATCATATGACATATCCAGCTGCCTTTGGGTAGACACCATCTTCCCAAGTTGCTACACACCCTGCCATTGTCAGCTTGTTGAGCAGGAATGGCACATTACCCTATAGGCTACACCCTAACATGGAAGAGCTGACTGGGTCTGAGTGACTTCGCTTGGAGAAATCGCACTGCTTTCTTTCTCTCTGCCTCCCAACCCTACCTCTTCACCAGCAGAGTGCTGGACTTTGCTGTAAAAGTTGCATAGCTGATTTCTATTTCAATGCTGCCAGAAGTGACAGCCAGGAGAAACAGCGCAGTGTTTGTTTTTTTTTTACATGCAGGTGAAAGAGTGTCTGCCATTTTGGAACTATGGAAGTTTTGAAAACAAGTCCTGGAGCTGTACTTACTTTCTGTGATCTGGCTGGGGGTTCCCCTAAACAACTTGGGGCTAGATCTAGCATCTGCCCATAATATATCCAGAGCTGACACGGGGAAATTCCCTCCAGACACCTAAGTTACAGTTCTGAAAGTCCTGGGCACAAACTCCAGAAATACCCTTGCCTGCCTTGTGAGAACCAGAGGTGTGGGAGGGTGTTTCAGCTGTAGCTTGTGGAACTGGGAATGTTGATGTTGGTATTATTACCTTTTCAGGAAACTGCACTGACATGTACCCTGTCCACTCTGCTTCAGAAAGGTGGCTACCACTCTCCCCAACACCTGGCTTCTATCCTGAGCGATCTAGGTAATGACCCCACTGTACCCAGAAACACAAGAGCCATAACAATCAGTACTAATTTCTTCAACCCGCTGGAATCTACACAGTTGACCCAGATGGTGAAGGGGTGGGGGTGGGAGGGCAGAGAGGAAGGAAGCAGTGTGATTTCTCTTCTCCAAGCGAAGTCACTCAGACCCAGTCAGCTCCTCCATGTTAGGGTATAGCTGTGCCTCAGCTCTTTGCCCAGGTATTTGCAATTTTAAAATCTCCTGTGTAGTCCTTGAGTAGGACTAGAAGAGGGTTGACACCCCCCAGTTTGGAACGAGGGCTGTTAGTGTTCAAAGCCTCAACCCTAATTGCATTCTCCTAGTAGAACCTGTGGAAAGGGCCCGTTCATATCACACTGTCCTAGAGCCACAGCTATTGATGCAACAAGCCCCAGCATCCCTCAAGTTTGCCAGTGGGACAAGGGGAATGCTATCTTTTTCTCCTTTGGCACAGAGAATAAGACATTGTTCATCATAATCCCCCATATAACTCACATTGAACTGAAGAACCCCACATTCATATCAAAGTCACATGTCTATCCCTAAAAACAGGAAAAGATACTCAACAAAAGGAGTCACTCAGAGGCTACCCTTCTGGGCTCATTTAAACCAAAGCCAAAGCAGCAAGCCAAGAAATACTCTATATCCCATCTGTGATGAATAGGGATGCTGTATGAAGCCTGTAGTGTTTCTCTAGGGAAACCACAGAGAAATTCCACAACAGAAAACATCTTCTGATGAGAAATAGTAATTTGCGTGGTCATGTTGCCTGAGTTGCCCATCAAGAACTGGGGATAATGTGACCCATTAACCCTTAAACTTAATCCACCAGACAAATGCAGGTGGTATGTAGGATTAAATGGAATATAAGGTTCTGGTACATACCAAAAGCATGAAAAGGTTTCAATAGCAGTTGTCTTAAATTTCTGTAAAATCTCTTCTTCAGTGTTGGTTTCCACCTTCAATTCACAATACAGTCTCACAGGAAATTTTGAGTAACTGACTGAATATTAGAACATTTCGGTCTGGTTTACAAATGATTGTGTGTGATGTACTGACATCTACCAAAAGGAAATTTAATACAACTTTACAAATCCAGGATCAGAGGTAATTATGATGGACAGTGTTAGAAGAAATTTCCTTTAGCATTTTGTATTTAGAAGGGTTAGAACTTCAAGTAGCACTTTGGTGGTCTTCTTTGAACAGACATCCAGAATGTCCTCACCGATTCATAGTCCACCAATTTAGCTAGATAATAAGGGACTTGGAATGAACAAATTGCAATTTATTGTTAAAAAGAGCAGATCAATATGTCTGAGAATGGGACATTTTGGATGGGGATACTGTGAACATTTCATTTTCCATGTGAATAAGAGCCAAAGAGCCTTCACTGTAGATAAGTTTACCAATAATAACAATAATAAGATGATGTGTTGTTTGGATATCTATCAGTCTCTTTATCTAACCTGATGGGCTGATATACAAAGAGCCCACAGTAGCCACAATGAAGGCTGTATATAGAAGGGTTCTACCACACCAACTTCTCCCTGATTTCTAGTTTTCCAGTAGCATCATGGACTTGTATTTGTTTTCTCTATAGCTATGTTTTGTTTAGCACCGTTATCTATGGGCTTAAAGTATTACCTTATTCACCTTATAATTTTTCATGCAAGATTAATTCAGGCTAAGAAAATAATTTTTCCACAAAGATATGACAACGGAAGGCTCATAACATATAAGGTTCACTGGTCTTGGTACAAATCTCATGTTCCAGAAGTATTTAGCCTTAACTATTTTTGTGATGATCTAATAAATGATCAGTTCTAGTTTCAAAAAGATTATGTTTTGAATGTTATATGTTGTGTATAAACTAAAATTGAAGTATAGGGGAGGTGGTCACAGTAGGTGGCTGGGAACTCGCATTTACTTTTAACATATTGGTTACTCATTACTATGTCAATTAATTCCATAATGATGTAAATTTTTGCTGATGGTATGTTGGAGCTTTCAATTGACTGGGATGATACTCTGCTGGCTCTGTCTTCAGGCCAGAGAGGATATACCTAAGAAGCTGTTGAACTTGACTGGACAATAAGATGCTGGACTCTATGTTTGGTATACGCTTGCAATGGGGGAATCTCAACTGAACTTGAGCTGTGGTTATGCAACAAGGTGGAGGAATCCACCATGGTGGGAGGGTTTGGGGAGGGGTGGGGAGAACCCAAGTATCTATGTAACTGTGTCACATAATACAATGTAATTAATGAAGTTAAATAATAAATAATTAAAAAAAAGATTATGGGTTTCTCTTATGAGACATCGTATATGCTTTGAACAGTGATCAACCATGAGAGTAGCACTGTTTCTCACATTGTCAGAATACAAGTTTCTCAGTCAAGGGTAGAAATAAGATTGGCCCCTCTCATAATTCACCTAATAATCCACTTTCAGAAATTTGTTTTTCAGTCCAACAACTTTGAGCTCTGCTGGATTAGGAATTCTTTGTTTCCATAAAACACAACAGTGACTAAACTGCAATAGAAGCTAGGGCTATCATTGGCCATTTTGAGTTCCTCATGCTAATAAACCAAGAAGCAAAAAAATTATATTGTGTTGGTTAGTGCGACTGATCCCAATTACTAAGGCATTATTGGGGTTGCTGTGACATAGGAGCAAGATGGACTAATCTAGAACCCAGATGTTTTGCTGGGGTATTATTTAGCATGCCTATACCCCGAAATTAAACTTATTGAAAGTTTAATTGAAAGTACATAAGCTTCAGGAATAAAGGTTTAGATCACCACACATGGTAAAGAATATCCAAAAGCAGAGATATGTGTTTAAGACAAAGGGGAGCTATAATGACTAATGGAAAAAGAAGTTGCAACTACCATTATATGCTGTAGTCAGTTCAGAAAAAAAACATACTGTAGCAAATATACATTGCTTCCTCTTCGTGTTGTGTTGTGTATGTGTGTGTTTAGTCCTGCCTTCCTCCCTCTGCCTTTGACCTTAGTAATTATTTCAGTTTATGGCCTATATTTACCTTTATAAGTTCACCTTTACGTGACATATTAGTCAATCAGATGGTGGCCAAGACATTGCTTAGAGATGGATAACCTGACCTTATCTACAGAAGCATACAATAACCATTGGAAATTGTGTATTTCCCTTTGGAGGAGATTGCAAAAAAGTCTTTATGCAGATGAAATCTCATTACATCTTTTAAGGTGAAAAAACATTATTGACAAATTTTAGAACAGAGATGGTCAAATATGTATGAAGGAGATTGGGTAGAGATGATATCAGAGATATTAACTGTGTTACCTATTTTTCCTCTGTTCCAAATACACTCTTTAATATTCTGCTCTGTGACACTGAAAATCACATTTTCTATACGTCCTGTCTATTTGACTTCCTGTTAAGTTCCGCCAACAACTTAATGGAAATTGAAAGGCAGCTGGAGGAGAGAAGTGACTGATAATTTTTTTGTCAGTGTAACCACAGAAATACCTGCTGGCTTCAGCTTACAGCTTCTTTTGATACTCACAGAACCAGTCTTTTCACAGACTCTCAGAGGTGCCAGTCACAGGCACGTGTTTCCCCCTCAGAGATGTGAATCACACTAGGAAGTCCAAGAATTTCATAACTCCAACCTGGTCCCTGTTTCCTAACCCTACTGGAGGTAGCAGCTGCCTTCAATTATTGTCCGTTTTTGCTCTGTTAGCCCCTAACATGGCGATAACTTCCATATACTAAGTCACTTCTGTCAAAATACTTGGTGCAATTTTGGTTTTCTAAAACAATGCAACTGGCCCAGTCACACAGAAATATGTCCTTATGAGCAAGACCTCAAAGGACAAACCAAAAGTGAAGTGGTGCTAATTCATAGCTCCGATGTTTTTAGTCTCACAAATAAGCTTGTTTTTGCTTTTAGGATAAAGAGTAAAAGAACCGGTCTCAGCGCGGTGGCCTAATAGCTAAAGTCCTCGCCTTGAACTCGCTGGAATCCAATAGGGGCGCCGGTTCTAATCCCGGCGGTTCCACTTCCCATCCAGCTCCCTGCTTGTGGCCTGGAAAAGCAGTCGAGGACGGACCAAAGCTTTGGGACCCTGCATCAGTGTGGAAGACCCAGAAGAGCTCCTGGTTCCTATTTCGGATTGGCACAGCACCAGCCGTTGCGCTCATTTGGGAGTGAATTGTTGGACAGAAGATCTTCCTCTCTCTTCCTCTCTGTATATCTGACTTTGAAATAAAAATAAAATAAATCTTTAAAAGAAGAAAAAGAGTGAAAGAACCAGATATCCATCTAAGTGGTCAAGACAAGAAAAATAGTTAATTACCTGCTACTAAAAGACAGCTGACAGCAAAACTGTACTCTTTATAAATGGCAATCTCAGTATAAGATCTGTTTAGTATACCATAAATATGATTTACTCTAACTTGTCAAATATGGAAAACATATATTTTTTTCTTCCCCCTGTTAGTTATGCCCTGATTGCTTCCAAATCCATTTCCTTATCAAGATGTGACGTACTGTGCATGCCCTCTGTGTGTATAATTGTACATATACCTTTAAATAAGTACTTCTACTTTCCTCAAATCACTGCCCTGTAACCCAAAACTATTCTTTTTATCTAAAATACCACAGTATACCTAAAATATACTTAATTAATTTAATACACTTTTTAAAATGAAAATTGCAATGTCTCTCCTGTGTTTATGGCATTCTGCTAGGATTGTGGTTATATAGAAGGAGAAAAACCAGACAACCCCACTGTTTCCAAAAACTTACTGTCTATTGGAAACATAGTCATTAATAAAAAAAAAGTCACACATATAAAGTTGAAAAAGCACACAGTGCTAACAGCTAAGATCTACAGAGATAAGAGATAAGGCCTAAATATATATATAGAAATCCATTAGAGATTTGGTTAGAAGAAAGAGAAGTAGAAAAATACACCAAAGTGTTTAAAAAGAATGGGAATCTATACAAGAGTTTTAATTTTTAGAAACTATAACTGCTCAAGCGTACATTTGATTAACTGAAGAGGGAAAGTTTTACAAAATTGTATAGGCATGGAGCACAATATAAGGAACTACCTGGAGTTGTGGTTTAATAATTGTTATTTAATCAGTCATGAAGATTTGAATGAGAATTATAAAGACTGTTCATGGTACTTATCAACTTTATTTTTTATAGAGTGCTAATCAGTTTTATATGCAATAATCTGATGTGTATAACTGGAGTACTATTAAATACTTGTTACGAATGTGATAAAAATACTGTTATTTTTCCATGTCTTCAACAAGGCTGAATTTCACTGTCAGATGGTCCCTAGGTAGATTCTAAATATAAGTGCAGCAGTGGGCAGCTGTTTCTCTCCACCCCACATATTCCTTGCAAAATGCTGAGATGGTACTTTTTTGCTTTAACTTTTGTTTTCCTCTAATTATGTTCAACATAAATGGCTGTGGAGCTAAAAATATACTCATGGAGAGGAGCTGTGCGAGCATTTAGTAAAGGTTCTGAATGGATGCCTCCCTCAGAAATCACCTTCCAAATTGGCTTGATGCTAAATGTAGAAAAATTCCCATCAGCTTTCACAACTATTGTCATAAAATGAATAGTCAGATTGCTACCAAACATTCATGGATCTAACTGTTAATCCAATGGAACCATGGAATCACAGAGTAACATTTTCAGGGAAATACAGAAACTTTGAATTTTATAGTTATAAAATAAAGCATATTTTTAAAAATACAGAAGCAATTAACTATAATTTTAAAGTCTATATGCCTTAATGATCCACTCTGTACTTGAATATGCCATAATATCTGATCCCCCAAGCAGCTACTAATTTTGTTTTGATACATAGATCTATGGGAACTCATTATCTCACTTGAAGCCTGGGATATTAAAAAGATTGTATCAAACCTGATACACAATTTGATCCTGCATAGTGACTACACATTGGCACTAAACCTGTAACAATGCTATCAGCATTAAGGAGAGAGAACATAGATAAGATGGGTCACTGAAGAGGGTATTGTACTCTCACTGAGGCCTGACAGATCTTTTGTGTGATTCATGTGCCTGTAGGTTGTGTGGCCAACGTGGGCTCACCATAAGCATTGATCACCATGACAGAGAGCAGGTGAGGCTGGGATCATGCCAGCCAAGACAATCGTGCCCTCCTTCCTACTGACAATAGAGGAGATGTATCATGCCCATCGTGGTTGTCATCCTTGACTTAAGATGCACCTTGAGCACTGATGAGAACTCCTTGGCCTCATCTGTAAATGTATGAGAACAGCCAAGAAATGTGCAGATGCTTGACTAAGCCACAAAGGGATATTTCAATAACAATTATTTCCAAAAGCCTAAAAAATAAACATAGTCTTAAAAAAAGACAAGGTTATGATAAAGGAAGACAATATGACTCCCCAAAGTAACACAATAATACTTCAATACTAGAATGAAAAGTTGAGGAAATCGATGAAATATCTGAAAGGTAACTCAAAAGAACAATCACAAAATGACTGAAAAATACAGAGAAGCACATGCATATATTAAAGAAATCCACACATAGCATCCCTTGAGGTGGAGTGATGAAGAAATAATAGATGGATTTTTTTTCCAGACAGGATGATAAAAATCAAGCTGATAACCTAAGAAATTCAAGGATCCCCAAGCACAAGGAACTGAAGAAAATGTGTATCGCATCAAACTGTTTAAATTCAAAGATAAATTGACATAGTAATGAGTAACCAATATGTTAAAAGTAAATGCGAGTTCTTAACCACCTTCTCTGACCACCTCATTGACATTTCAATTTTAGTTTATACACAACATATAACATACATATCATAACATGTTATACATAACATCATATCATCTTAAATTAAGGCAAACATGTGGTATTTAACCTTTTGGGATTGGCTCATTTCCCTTAGCATTATGGTTTCCAGTTTGGCCCATTTGACCACAAAGAACTGCATTTTTTTTTTAATAGCTGAGTAGTATTCCATGGAGTAGATGAACCATAGCTTTCTTATCCAATCCTCTGCTGATGGGCATTTTGGCTGCTTCCATGTTTTTGCAATTACTGATTGTGCTGCTATGAGCATAGGAGTGCATGTTGGTTTCTCATAAAACAAGTGTTACAGATATATTCCTAGGAGTGCTATTGCTGGATCATATGGTATGTTGATTTTGAGTTGTTTGAATGTTCTCCATACTGATTTCCATAGAGGCTGTACCAGCCTGCAGCCCCACCAGCAGTGGAGTAGGGTTCCCTTTTCCCCCGCAACCTCGCCAACAAGTGTTGTTGGTGCTTTTATTCATGTGGGCCAGTCTTACTGGCGTTAGGTGGTACCTCATTGATGTTTTAATTTGGATTTCCCTTATTGCCAGGGAACTTGAGCATTTTTTCATATGTCAATTAATTCCATAATGATGTAAATTTTTGCTGATGGTATGTTGGAGCTTTTAATTGACTGGGATGATACTCTGCTGGCTCTGTCTTCAGACCAGAGAGGGTATACCTAAGAAGCCGTTGAACTTGACTGGACAATAAGATGCTGGACTCTATGTTTGGTATATGCTTGCAATGGGGGAATCTCAACTGAACTTGAACTGTGGTTATGCAACAAGGTGGAGGAATCCACCATGGTGGGAGGGCTTGGGGAGGGGTGGGGAGAATCCAAGTACCTATGAAACTGTGTCACATAATACAATGTAACTAATGAATTAAAAATAATAAATAAAAAATAAATAAATTCAATGATAAAGTAAAAACTTGAAAGCAGCCACAAGAATAAAACATGTTAATAAGATTCAGAGCAACAGGTTACGGATAAAAACACTTGGAAACAACACAAAGGAGAAGATGATGGAGTAACATCTTTGAAATACTTATAGGAAGAAAGAAGTTCAAGCTAGAGTCAGAGTCCTAGCAAAAACATCAACTGAAAGACAAAATTAAGGTCCCTCTGACACAAAGAGCCAAAAATATAATTTCTAGTAGATCTTCATTCCAAAAACCACTAAAGGGAGTCCTTCAGGTTGAAGAAAAATAATCATAGTAAAAAATTTGAATCTCCCAAAAGAACTTACAGCAGCAAAAACTATGAGCATTGTGTAATCTTATAAATAAGTATGAACCTGAATAATCAAAGCGTATCTTGCTGTTAGGCATCTTTAAAAAAATAATTCATCATTTAAATAAAATAATAAAAATGTAGTGTGAGGTTGATGTGACCTGTAAAACTAAAACATATGTCAACAATAGTGCAAAGGCTGAGAGGGAGAGATAGAAATATAATATGAAAATGCTTTTAGGGAAGGCCAACCTGTTCCTTGGGCTGCCTGCAAGCCCTATCGAGGTAGCTGGTTGGAGTCTCCAGTACTCTCTCTACCTCTAATTCAGCTCTCTGGTCATGTGTTTGATGCAGTGTGGCTGATGGTCCAAGCACTTGGAGGGTCCTACCACCCCTCCACACAAGAAAAAACCAAACGCCCAAATAACAAAAAAAGCCCACTGCTCTGGCTTTAAATCAAAAGGACAATGCTATTTCTAAACAATATACTTGCATCTCAGAACAACATTTTAGAAAAATGTATAGGAAATAAAGACATAATTAGCACTGAGGAATGAAAGTATAATTCTGATGAAATTACTGGTTTCTGCCTACATTTTGGCTCAGCCCTGGCTTTTGGGCAGCATCCACTGGTCCAATCTCTCTGTGTCGCTATTTTAAATAAATAAATCAATCGTAAATATTTTTAGAGCAAGTTCTCATACTGTATTTAAAGCAGTATAATGTCATTTGAAGATAGACTATAATAGTTAAAAATGTATACCACAAACCATACAGAAATAGTATAACCAAAGGAAATAATGGAGAAAGTTAAAAAGCCCAGCAAAAGGCAGAAAACAGGTTTATTTGAAAAAAAGGAGAAAGATAAGTGGTACTAACAGAAAACACTGAAACAGATGAATTTAGCCATATCAACAATCATATTAAATACTGTAAATTTAAATAATAATATTTAATTTAAAAAGGATAGAAATAAAACTACATGTTTTTTATAAGAAGTACCCTAAAAACATAGATACAAATGAGTTAAAAAATATGGAAAAATATGACATCTTGACGCAGATTATAAAAGTTTACATAGCTATATTAATATCTTACTCATTCATATTCAGAGGAAAGAATATTGCCTAGATAAAAATCATTTGTGATGATAAAAGGGTAAATTAATTAAGAAGACACAAAAATCCTGGATGTTTGTGTTATCTAACACCAGCACTTGACGCATGAAGCAAAAACTGACAGAGCTGGACAAATTTACTATTGTAATTAGAGACTCCAGTACTCTGACCTCAATGATTTACTATATTAAAATAATAAGGGATATATAAGATTCAAGGAACACTATTAGCCAATGTGATTGAATTGACATTTCTGGAACATTCACACTCAACAACAGAGGTATCTATATTTTTTTTTCAACTGTATATAGAATTCTTGTTACAACAGGCTTATTCTGGACCAGGAAACAAGTCTTACAGGAATCTACAGAAAAGCAGCTAGAGCTAGTAAGTGAGTTCAGGAGTTTGGGCTGCAGGAAAACATCAGGGTATTTCCTGCATCTGGGTTTTTGTCCTGCTGGGAATTGGTAGGATTACCTTGCTTTCCTTCTCTTGCCTCGATTTCCCCATAATGCGTCAAGACAGTTTTGTGTACAAGTCTGCTTATTTTAGATTTAACAACAAAAGAACTCTGCTTTGCTATAAAGCCTATCCTGACATACCCCCTTAATTCTCTATCCTGGGAGATAATAATTGTACATCTTGTAAGATGGAGCTTACCTGTATCATTTAAAATATATTCTATGAACTACTTGAGAACTGTATTTTTCCTCCCTGTTCATTTTATAAGGTTTAGGGGATAAAGGAATATCTTTTACACTACATTGACTAATGAAAAAACTGATATCTAATTCTCCATTTAAGTTCCTAATTCCTTAAGGAAAAAGGAGGCTCTTTGAGGGTGGTGATTATCTCTGCTTTCTCTATCATGTCCTTCATGTGAAGAAGGCTTGAGATTTCTCCCACTGCTGATAACAGTATTTCAAGGATGACAGGATGAGTTCCATAACAATTGAATCCATGAAAAAAAAAAAAAGACAATTTTCTTTTACAGCAAAACAAGTGACCTTGGTGATCTCCTGATGACTGAGCAAATATTCTACCTTTGCTACCAATCTCTGATCAATACCGGAGCCTATGGCTCGGACAAAAGATACTACATGATCCTTTGTTAGCAAACTAAGAAATCTCCCTCACTTCAATATAGTGTGACATGAGTGAGAGAGGAATTCAATGTACATAACTTCGTAACTCATGGAGACACTACCAGGCACAAGACCACAGGTGCAGAAGAGGAGCTCAGCCAGCTTCAACATTTCATTATCCCTAGCCGGAGAAGTCAGTACAGAAATGAATGTTCTGGGGGAAATTTAGCTTGAGGGCAGAGCTCCTATCTTTTAGTGCGTTGATGAAGGAAATTTTTAGAAATAATTTGGTCCAATCCCCTGTTGGGCAAACATGGGGATTGAGGCCACAAGGCAGATTTTGGTTACTTTTCATTAGGCCTCACCAGAGCTCTGTAAATTCTTTGGATCACACTGACCACAGCATGGTCTAAATATTTGGACATGCTTAACTCTTGTTCCTAACTCACCTTTCTGCTCATTTTCTGACTGCTCATCAGCATTCATGACTTTGGATCTTTGGCTATACCATCCCAGCTCCCTCAATGGCAGGAGCCAGGTCTTACAGAGTCTTGCAGGCCATGGCAGGGTCCCTAGAGTTTATCTGAGTTAGAATGAAAGCACCTGAAAGGCTTTAAACAGGCAGTTACATGACCTGGATGCCAAGGGGAGAGCAGACTCTGAGGGCATGAAACAAGGAGACCACAGCTGTTTTGGGCATCTACACAAGTATGATGGTTACTTAGACTAGGATTATAGCAGAGGATGGGAAAGAAAGTGATAGAATTAGTAACTGTATTAGAGACAGACCTGGCAAGACTTATTAACAGATTAGATGTGAGATTAACAAAAGAGAAATTTATGATATCCCAGATTTTTGTTTTAATCCAAGGTCTTTTACTATCACAGAGAAGGCCTGGGTTTCTGTTTTGGATGTATTCATTTTCGAATGCTAAGACATTCCAGATGCTATTTATGTTGTTTGACTGTACTAGTTGAGGGTTTAAAGGAAGGTTGAAAATGTAAATGCAGAAACTCATTAGTATATAGTTGACGTGATAGTTGCATTAACTAGAGAGAGTAAGTATAGCTGAAAAAGGCAAAACAGAGGAGAAGATGGGATGACTGGGAAATTCCGAAGTTCAATGTGTGATGGTGAAGGAGCCATTAGGGCGTCCTGAGAAGGACTGACTGCTGAAGAGAAGGAGAACAGTGGGCAGAAGAGTGGGGAAGAGGAAAAGAGAAGGGAATAAGTTAAGGGAGAGCAGGTAGAGGAAGAGGAGAAGAACTACAACGACTAAAGGAGTATGGTGACTTGCAAGTATAGGAAGTTTTTCTAAGAAGGTTTTGGAGGCCAGCACATGTGGTATAGCAGGTAAAACCACCACCTATGCTGCTAACAACCCATATGGGCACTGGTTCAATTCCTGGCTGCTCCCTGATATTGGCCTGGGAAAGCAGCAGAGAATGGCCAAGTGCTTGTACCCCTGAACCTGTGTGGGAAGTCAGGGAAGACGTTCCTGGCCTGTGGCTTCAGCCCAGCCCCAACCTGGCTATTGCAGCCAACTGAGGAGTGAAGCACTGAAGTGGTGGATAGGATTTCTCTCTCTCTTTTTCTGGCTCACTATAACTATGACTTTAATATAAATAAATAAATAAATAAATAAATAAATAAATAAATAAATAAATAATTTTAAAATAGGGTTTGATTTAGCTTTATAAAGTGCTGTTTGAAAATTCAGCAACACGAAAAAAAGGACAATGAAACAGAATTGGCAGGATGTTGATGCACAGACATTTTAATGAAAACTTTCTCAACAATGTTGGAATAAAAATAAACCACTATGAACTGAAACAATACATGGGGAAGAATGGAAAGAATGAGCATAGATAATTTAGCTAAGCTTTGCTATAAAGCAAGGACGAGATATGGGATATAAAGATGTGTGAAGCCAAGAAAGGTTATTTTTCTTTTTCCCTTTATTTTTTACAAAGATTTGAAAAGCAGAGTGACAGTGACAGCAATAGTAGACATACACATACATACAGAGAGAGAGAGAGAGAGAGAGAGAGAGAGAGAAACAATTTTATATTGGTCTGCTGCCCCCAAATGCCAGGGTAAAGCCAGACTAATGTCAGAAGTCAGGAGCCAGTAACTCCAGCCTGTTCCCTACCTTAACAGCAGCCACATGGGAGACCTGCAGGAAGCTCCTGGCTCCTGGATCTTGGATTTGAACCAGCTGAGCTTTGAATGTTGTGGACATTTGGGTGGTGAACCAGTGAATGAAAGCTCTCTCATCTTTCTGTCTCTTTCTCTCTGCAACCCTGACTTTCAAGTAAAAATAAATAAGTTTTTAAACAAAAGATGTGAAATGAGTTGTAAAGAGTTCAGTTAATAGATATGAGATATTGCATCTACGTGCTATGTGCTTTTTTGCTACACTCACATTTGAAATACTTCACAGGAGGAGACAAAGAGAGAATAGCAATAAAAAAGAGAGTCTATCCGACCTGCCCATCTGATCTGATAGGTTATAGTGGAGGCTGGTGAATAAATCTCTTTCCCTCTTTTCCTCTTTTCCTGGGCATGCAACATGCTACATTTACTGTGAATATCCCCATTGCACTGAACTCCAAGTGTGATGTGAATCACTTCCTGCCAAAGCTATAAGGCAAGGGGGCTTTCATTCTTTTTTCCCATTTTCCTTTTCCTATAAGGTGGGACCTGATGGGACCTGAACTGGATTGTACAAACTATAAAATGCCCATAGGGGATTATGCATCATGGCACTGCAAGGAAAGGGGGTCCTAAGTAAACAGAGAAAAAAGAGCGAGCTGCCTCACGCAGAATCATTTTGTGAAAGAGAGTAAATGTCATTGTTCTTTAAGTCACTGAGCTGTTGTATCTTTGTAAACATTACTCATATGCAGGGACATAGGTCTGAGATGATTGCTAAGAATATGGAACTTGCTTGAAGATGTTTCCATGGCTTTCCCAGGGCAGAAGGTGCATATTAAGTCCAGCGTGCCTCCAGAAGCATAGAAAGAACACATTCATGATTGAGATCCTAAGATGAACTGTCATAAAACGAGGAATTTCCTTTCTGAGTTGTTTGCAATGGTGAGGATATCTTTAAAGGTAATGAGTTCCCTGTCAGCTCAGGTGCGGCAGCAGGGATTGGATAACCCACTGGTAAAAAGCGCTATCGCTAGGGTTCAAGCTTTGCTGTGCGCTTGAACTAGATGACCTTTAAGGTCTCCTCTATTCCTGAGAGTCTAGACTACATAGAAAAACAAATCTCATCCAATTAAGAACCTCAGCAAAGCAAGAGATGACTCACTGATGTTGAAACTGACTGTGCCTGGAGTTCAATTGCCCTAATAATCATCATCATCACAGAAGTTCTATCGGCTTTTTCCCCCTTTGATTAAAGTCCTCAGAAATACCTTCAGGCTCCCTTCCAAACAAATGGCCCATTAAAGAAACTCAATTTTAATCTGATCTCTCCTTCGGTAATTACATTCTTGGTCAGAGGAACAGGACATCCATTTAATGACGGGGATGCAGCTCAAAGGGTAAGCACTACAAATGTTTAGAAGTGAAGAGAATGCATTTGGCATGATACACCTCCATCAAAGCACATTAGAAAATGCTGCACGGCATGGAAAAAAATCACCAGCTAAGAAGCAGAAATCCTGCATCCTATTTTGTCCCTGACACTTTCACTAGTCCCTGCGAGGCATCCTACCTCAATCCAATCCATATTCTACAAAGCAATCTGAGGGACCTCTAAAAAGCTCAATTATAATTAATACACTGTGCTTTAATTCTTTCAATGAATTTCCACACATTATTTTGGATCAACTCTAATGTCATCTACAAGTTCCCTATTACCTAGACTCTGAATGCCTCTTTGCAACATCACCAGGGTACATTTTATTTTAGCCATATATGGTTTCTTCCAATTCCCAGAAATAGACTTCTTGCTTCAGTCTCAGTACTTGGTGTTCTTGTCAGGAACACCTCTCTCCCTTGCTGTTTGTCTAGCTCTACCCATCCTTCAGATCCCAGACTCTTCAACTTAATTTTAAAATTCCTTACATGGTTTCATGTGTCAAATGTTATGTCCTGCTCAGTACCAGATGGGAAGATTTGAGTGCAAGTGTTGGAAATTATAACCACTCTGGGACTGAGTAGGAACATTTTTTTAAAAAGATTTATTTTCTTTTATGTGAAAGGAAGCATTAAAAAGGAGAGGAGAGGAGAGGAGAGGAGAGGAGAGGAGAGGAGAGGAGAGGAGAGGAGAGGACTGGATTTTCTTCCATCTGCTGGTTCACTCCCCAGATGGCAAAGACTCCTGGAGCTTAGCCTGTCAAAATTCAGGAGCTGGGTACAGGAGCCCAAGGACTTGAAACATTATCCACTTCTTTCTTAAGGCTTTAGTTGGGAGCTGGATTGGAAATGGAGCTGCCAGGACTCAAACCAGCATCCATATTAGATGTTGGTGCTGCAGACAGAGGCTTAGCTCGCTATACCACAGGGCTGACTCTGATCGTAACTTTCTGACTGATCTAGTTTTGGTGGAAAGATCCTTTCAATAAGCATCTTTGCAGTGATAATGTGCTTGCTAGTACTGCAGGTGGCATCATACCATGCTTAGGCTTCCAAACAACTAATAAGCCCTCTCTGATTCCAAATTTAATCCTTTGTTTTCACAAAGCAGTAGTCATCAATCCCTGTCCATTCTAACTGCTGAATATTTCTTTAACATCATCATTATAATGTGGTGCTTCTTACATGCCTAGCCAAGATTGCTCTAACAGTCTCTCATACCAGGTTTTCTTGCCACAAAGAAGGTGCTTAACTTTAAATTTGATCATAGTAACTCTTTCACTTTAACAAATTATGGATGTCCATTGTCTTCAGGATAAACTCAAATCTCTGGGGTATGATATATAAGAATATTAACCATGTTTGTCTTGGTATATATAGAAATAATTTGGCTTTATCACTATCCTACCATTGGGATGTGGGGACAGATTAGCTAGCCATCTTAATTTCCGTTTCTTCATCTGGGATAACGATCTCTACCATAGAAAGCTGTGGTCAAGATTGCACTAAACATTGGAATTCAAGCGCTTAGTAAAGTATTTGGCACACAAATGGAGTGCAATAGGGATACTTCTTTTCATCTCCAAGAAACTCAAGTCCCGTGTATAATTGGGAAAGTTGTAACAAGCATTGTAAAGATGAGGGAAAAAATCCAGATGTGTAAGCAGGCTTCTCTGTAATCCAGAGGCAATGGGTTGTACATATTCACCGAGAAAGAACAGGAGCCTTTTCAATGGTGGTAGCATTTAATGTAAGTTTTGAATGGTCACCCAACGTGACAACTTTAGACAGTTCATTGGCTCACTTTGATGTCTGACCTTCTCTGTTCCTTCTGGGGCCTGCTCACTGAAAATTGAAATAATTAGTATGGAATTTTTTCCCCAGGCTAGGATGATATACTTATTCCACCTATAAAACTAAGGGCTTATTTTCCAATATAATTGATCCCTTAACCTTCAGAGACACAAACATTCTCTCACTTTCAAAACGATAGAAAATTAAAAGAACAATTATTCTTTAGCTTCTAAATCTTGGCAACCTAAAATAGGAGAATGAGGGAGAGAACATTAAGGCCTTATTGGTGTCAGCTCTCAACAATGTAATGTGTAATTTTTCTCATTGGAATTTCAAGAACTCTTATTATTTAATCTGTTATTTATTTTGTTAAAGTACAGTCTTCCTTAAGAGCAAAAGGATTAATGGTTTCAAATTCCAGCACGTTGACCTTTATTCTACATTAAAATGCTGATTTAAAACCACTCTTCCAGGGTTCCCATAAGCCATCTGGTATTGAACATCGAAGAAATATAAAGTTTAACTCCCACTCTAGTCAGGAAGCAGGATTTTAAAAATAAAAATAGGCTTTTGTAGCATGCATAGCTGGGTGCATGGAAAAGGCTTGTACAATTTGCACAGAACATGTAAGCAAGGGGTTGGTTGGATTAGCACTCATCTCCTCAGCTCAGCCTTGACCTGAGTTCATAATTAAGTGAAACAAAGCCAGTTTCTGCATATTTCTGAATGGATAAAAGCAAATACCTTAACCTACAGCCTAAAATAGGGGGAAGAAAAAAAAACAGAAAGAATGAGTCAATGAACATGAAAAGTTTAAAGACTTACTAAAAGAAAAGAAGAAAGATGAGAATACTGGCTACCTACTATCCTTTGAGCATTGTAGTAAGAGCTTTTATACGGTTTTATCTGCAGACAACCCTTAAGTTCAGTCAGAAGCAACTCTCCATCCTGAATTGCACAGCACATACTAATGAGTTTCTTCCTGCATCCTTCCAGCCCTTTGTCATACTTACTCATGTGTGAGTCTTGTCTCCTGCACTAGACTGGAGGGTAGATACATCTGTTCTTTTAACCACTTCTTTTTGCCCTGAGAGCCCTGCCCATATTTAGTTACTAGTACTGCTGAGTGTTATGGTAGTATTCACTGGGAATCACCCCTTTCTTGCCTGTCCAAAATTTCTTGCCCATCAATTATGACATAGCCCAAAGAGAATGTGTCACCTACTTGCCTACAAGGCTCTGGGAGCCAGATGCAGCAGACATCCATCTCTGCAGATCCTTAAGCAACTTTGGCTTTTCATTTAATTTCATAAAGTTCTGGAGTTTCTGCATAGTTAGAATCCCTCTTGCTGTTATTTAAAATATATCCCATCAGGTAGAAAATCAAGAAACCAACCAGTGTCTTCCATTCAGGTTACCGCTCTCATTCACAATGGAATTCTTTCAAATGAAAGAATAGTTTTCCTGGAAAAATTCTTATTATCTAGTGTCTGGGGGAATAATGTGGGCTGAGCAAATCCAAGTGGTAGGAAGACTGAAGTGATGGGTATTTCATATGTCCTATGATGCAGTCAGAACACAGACCCTCAAGAGTTGAACTACTGATGAAAGGTACCCTCATGACATCAAAGTTCTGATGGGCATAAGTGGGGGATAGAATTTTGGGCAGAACACAAGACTGAGTGGCCTGAATGAAATAAGATGACATACACATGTCTTTCAGGGCTGGCCCAGAGCAGGCTCAATGGATGAGTGCTAGCTCCTAATATGCCATTCCACCAAATCACAGAAAAAATGGCAGCTATGTAAGGCCCTGAAATGGGAACTGAGGGCAAAGTGATGAATCAGATCCAGCCTTTGCCCACAATTAGTTCACAATCTACCAGTGCCAGGATGGTATACCAGACACAGAACAATGAATTAGTGGGAAACAAAAGGCACTTAAGAAATGAAATCAAAGAGGAAGGAGGAATTAAAGCTGCCTGAGCAATGATTGCAGACTTCATGTGATAAGGACATTTGATCTGGATTGTTAAAGTTCTTAGAATTGTTGCCTGAGTAAACAAAGGTATAAGGACACTTGTACAAATGTGCACAATATACACATAAATTACATATTTTTTCTTTGAGTAGTGAGTGATTTGGAGCAGAGTAGACCTGGTGAAAATGAGAAGTGGCAGATAAAACTCAAAGATTTTAGAACACAACGATGAGAATTGCCTTTTATTTTGTACTACATACTACCTGTTATGGTAATTTAAGAAAGATGGAAATAGTTTAGGCAATGCTGAGGTTTGAATGCAAGTCCTGGGCTTGAAATATGCGTTTCCTATGATGAATAGCATTGCAAAAAAAAAAAAAAAACAGAGGATATTTAGTCTAAAAAATATCACAAAACTATTGATACATACAGACTGTGCGTCAGAAACACAAAATTAAAAATGATATTCAACACATGACTCTGAATTATCACAAAAATAAAATTTCACATTAGAACAGAGGGTAATTATGTAAAGAGATACTAGGTGATCTTTAAAGGTTACCTAGCCTCCTCTAGTGACCCCAACATAGAGGTCATTAACAGTACAAAGTTTTCTTGATTTTTCCCCCTAAACTCTAAGAATGGTAGAGACAGCAATGTGTTGGATCATCATTTCAATTGCTTACTCTCTCAAAGAGGTGCTAGGCACAGGAAAAGAAAGAGGGGGAGGGAGTAGGAACATGTGAGAGAGGCAGGAAAAGCAAAAAAAAAAACAAGGAAAAGAAGAAGCTATTAAAATTTATTAAAAGTTTCTTAAGTGTTAGACATGAAATAGCTGAATAGTAATCTGTAGCCATTTTAAGGTGTATAGACCCAGTTGCATATAAACTAATAATTGAAATGTCAATGTGAAGTCACAGGATGTGGTTCAGAACTTGCATTCTTTTTTTTTTCTCTTTTAACATATTGGTTACTCAATACCATGTCAACTAATTCCATAACATTATAAATTGCTACTGATGTAATGTCTGGGCTTTTAATTGATTGGGATGATACTCTGCCGGCTCTACCTTCAGACCAGAGATGGTCTCTCTAAGAAACCGTTGAATTACCTGGACAATAAGATGCTGGACTTCATGCTTGGTAGATGCTTGCAATGAAAGAATCTCAACTGTATTTGAACTGTGGTAATGCAATAAGGTGGAGGAATTCACCATGGGGGGAGGGTTTGGAGAGGGGTTGGGGGGGATCCCAGTGCCTATAAAACTGTGTCACATAATGCAATGTAATCTATTAAAAAAAAAAAGAAGAAGAAGAAAAAAGGTTTCTTAGGTATTAGGCACCATGTCAGGCACTTATCATAAGAGCATGTCATTCTTACCAAATGGAAAAAGACAGCTGTGGGTTCTACTTGTAGGATAATACAAACCTAGAGCTCTAGAAAATAGGCCCATTCTCAAAGAGGACTGTTGTGATTTCTCGTGCCACTGAGGAAGTACCATCTTAACCCATCAGCAGCAACTATTCTGATCTGTCTGCAATTCCACTAGCCCTTTTGCTCTTCTAGTTTCAGCTTTGTCCTCAGTGTCAGAGCAAATCTCTGAGTGAAGACCTAGGAGGCCCTTTGACTGACTTGGGGACAGTAAGCGTGGCAGCAGAAAAACAAAACAAAAAAAAAAAACAACAAACAAAACAAAAAACCAACAAATGAATATTGAAGGACGGCATGCGAGTGATGTGACTGACTTGGTTGTTGGTGACATGGAGAAGCCCAGGAAACCTTCTCAGAATGGACTGCGACAGGCTTGGTCTTTTTCTGCACTCGCTTTGACTTCATTACAGAGCACTTAGCAACCCTGAGCAACGTCCAGGAATTCTAATGAGAAACTGGTTGTGGCAGAGGCGAGAGCTTCTGTAAAGGTCACCGAGAATCTTGATGATCCAGAAAATAATGAAAGAACAGACACTATTTGGGGAGCTCTTTATTTTACACAGTTAAAAGGTAGTTAGCTTCAAAATACCCAGGCAACTTTCCGATTTCAAAAGGTTATAGATTCTCTCCCACAGACAAAAACACTTCTCTGAGCTCCCTCGGTGAATTCTCCATACTGTATGCTTTGTCTACCCTTGGATCTTCCGAGCTTGTTTGCTTCTCCAAGATTGCTACCCCACTGCAAGTTTCTTGCCTTTTCTAGAAACTCCCCATGTCCTAATTGGTTACATCAAGAGGCAGAACAGAGCACATTGCTGGGAACTAGGGCACTCAGTCCCACCACTTTCCAGCTGGGAGACCTTCCTCTTTCCAAGCCTCAGTTTCATGATTTGGAAGCGTACGAGGCAGAAAGAAGAATTAAAAGATTATGAAACTAATCTGTGAGCTTCCTAATTCCTTTCAGAGTTATCTGCCTACAAATTTTATTTCCAAACCTACCCTCCTTTAGTCTATAGCCTCAGAAATGCCCTCTCTTTGATGCCTTCTAGAGCTCTAGTTGCCTCGCCAGCCCACTCACAGCTGCACTCTACAGGGAAATACCTTTACTATGGTGTCTCATCCTTTGCTTAGGCAACTGCCTAATCATAGCTGACCATTTTCTCAGGTGGCCATAAAACCTATCAGCCAAATCAGGGCATTGTTGGGAAAAAAGAGAATGGATGCTATTGCTGATGATTCTGCATATGTATCTTTGCCTTGCTAGACATACATAGGGACTACCTTAGACAAAGTGAAACATGGTTATCCTACCCATACACTCAGTGTTGTGGAGACACTGCTTCTTGCTGTCTTTCCATTGGTGTTTTTCTCATTTATCTGCATTGTACTTTTCAGCTTACAAAAAAACCTCTTCTCAGTGATCCTCACCCCAGTCTTCTGAGTACACTGGGCAGCAACTCTTCCACCAAACTGGTTGTCCTCAGACTCCCCAGCTAATTTCATGGATTGAAACTTCTAATCCACTCTGATTCCTGCTTCAACTCCTAATTATGTTGGGGTTTTATAGGAATCTATTTCATTTTCTCCATTTGGCAGTGGAAGAAAGAATCACATCATAGTTTTTCTTTCCCTATTTAAAGTTGGTGATGACAGAGTTTGGAAAGTTACAACGATAAGTTAATAGAGTATCAGAATGTTTCAAGTAGCAATTAATAAATGGAATCATTCAAAGTATAATATTAGCAGTTTTCTAGATGGTAGGGTTTCAAGTGATTTTAATTTTCCCTTATTCATTTGTAAATTGCTTCAACTGGTGTATACTTTCATATAAAATTATAGTAACATAATTTTACTGATATTTTATTATTATCTCGTTTTACAAAACAAAAAAGTGGCTAATGTCTGTGGAAACAATGAATGCCCAAAGCAGAGTTTTTAAAAAATTATCCATGGATTTTCATCTTAAACATATTTTAGAATTTAGCTGTTTCTATGATTTATTTACTTGAAGTGCAGGGTGGCAGAGACAGATGGAAGACAATGGAAGGAAAGAGATACAAAGAGAGGGAGAGAAGGAGGGAGGAGGAAAGGGAAGGTAAAGAGTGAGAAATAGAAATAGAGATTTTTTTATCTGCTGGTTCATTGTCCAGATTGTTGCAATGGCCAGGGTTGAGCCAGGAACTCCATCCTGGTCTCCAATGTGGGTAGCAGAGGCCCAGGCATCTAGGCTATCTTCTTCATCTTCCCAACTACATTCACAGAGAGCAGAATCATAAATGCAGTGACAAAGCCTTGAGACAGTGCTCTGATTCAGGGTGCTGCCATGGGTCTCGCCCATTGCGCACAGTGCCAGGCCCTTGAACTGAGACCTTGGTAAAATAACACAGAACTCTGAACCTCAGTTTCCTAATAAGTACAGTAGAAGCCACCTCACATGGCTATCTGGAAGATTCCATAAGACTCCATACATGAGAAATCAAGATGATCGCCTGGCTTGTGACAGAACCTCAATCACATTTATTACCTTTGTGGACATTTTTTGGTGGAGTTCCCTAAACTCTAAAAATCCTTGCCACCTCTTCTGCTTGAAGAGTGGAGGGGCAGCCATGACAGCTGTGCCCCTCAGCACACAGTGGGGGCTGTCTAGAGACGCTGGGAGCCTAATGCAGGGAGGCAGTCCTGTCCTAATCACTGGAGGTGATTCATCTTGCCTTCAGGGTTCCTGAAAGAATGTTTTGATAAAATAAATCTATTTTAAGTGATTGTAATGAAACACTAACCAGTTTCTGAAGGGCTTTCAAGATGTTTTAAGAAGTTTCAGATCAAAGATCCTGGGAAAGCACATTCCATGCATTAAATATTTAGTACTGATTCACTCACTTGAGAGCCCAGGCACTTTGACATTGCAGGAGGGAGAAAGCACATTCTAATCAGGGCCACACTGGAGTTAAGACACAGATAAAGGGACTCAGCACCGTGAGGGCTTGCCTTCTGCCTCCTATTGGCTGGAAGGTTGGAGGATATGACCTCCAAAAGATGCCCACCTATGGATCTGGAGTCTAAGAAAATTATTCATGCCTTGTAGTGGTCAGGCAAGAAGGCCCTCACCGAGTCTTACATGCAGGTATCTGCCTCCTCAGCTGCCACCTTCCGTCTCAGTTCCTTTCAATTGTGTACACTGCCACAGAGAGCATACTGAGTCCTTGACACTTGCACCAAATCCAACTGAAGGACACTGTCATTGAGGTCACATGTGGACTCCCTGACTGCTGGCGGGTAAGGCGCAGTGTAAGCAAAAGATCTGCACGAGGCTAGTTTGTGACAGGGCTGGGTTCAGTGTCAAGTGTTCCTTCAGTTTCAAAGTCTTTCCATTACTTCATTGGCAAACATCCACCACAGGTATGGGCAGAGAAGGATATTAAGAAGCTGCAGTAGGGTGTGAGATAGATATTTTATTTATTTCATGTCATAGCCACCAATGAAAATGTGGTAGAACTATGCATTCTCCCCTCTCAAATGTACATATACTACCATCTAGCATCTAGGGTTGAAGAATCTGAGCATTTTGGTCAACACATTCTTGAACTTAAGGTTGTAACATCTTGTTCTAAAGTAACATACACCCATCAACTAAAATTTTTTAGCGTAGAATTTCCGGACTGACTGTTAGATAAGCATTGAAACAGTACAAGCATCACAGGGTTTGGCGTTAAACATGTCTGAGTGATGGAAGTATTCAGCAACTGGATGACATTTAGAGATTGCTTTTCTTGAAACCTTAGTCTCCTATTTTTAGTGTAGGATACTACTACCTCAATTCTATTTGGAGTTCAAGTGAGATAATATGTGCACATCATTTTCAGCACCTGATACACTTTCTGCAGATGCAAAGTTTCTGGCTTCTATCTGTTTCCAGAAGAATTCTATTGGATGCCTCCAGCATCCAGGCTGGTCCAGCCCTGGTCCAGCCTTGGTCCACTATCTCCACTTAGAGCTGTGCTCAGGTTCTATAAAAGTCCTGACAGGGCAGGAAGCACAGCAGCAGTGTTGTTTCCTCCCCATGTATGGTTGTTGTCTTAGCTGAGAATGCCACCTCCATCTCCATGACCCAGATCTTCACACGTCAATGGAGTCAGAGTTCACCATGGTTACTTCCTACTAACAGAAACTCAGTCACTGCCCACCACCTGTAAAGCTCCACGTTAGTCCCTGGCTATCTCTTCACCTAGACACTGAGGGATGCTACCAGGCTCCAGTAGGTGGTGACAGACAGTGAGGAGAAGTACTAGGCCAACTTGCACCAGATTTTCAACACCAACTATTACCTGGAAGTCCTTCCTGACACACCTGAAATCCCTTATACACATGTATGCCAGACATTTCCAGATGTGGAACATCATACTTGAATTTAACACTTTCCCCATAATTTCCTTCTTTGCTACTTGGGTGGTTCTACCAGTCACTAGTTCAAGCATGCTGAGAGCCTAGAAGTGATCCTACATTCCTCTCCTTTCTTCAACTGCAAAAGTCTATTAATTACAGATCCTATCAATTTAAGTCTTTATATTTCCAGATTTCCATATTAGTAGTATGAGAAAACCTAAAGCTCTATTTAGGGACACAAATCCAAAGTATGGCGTTGTTGTTACTAGAGTATTCTCTAGTAGTGCTCTCTGCTGCTTAATTCATATTCCACATAGCCATCCAAGTATACTTCATACAGAATAAATTTGGCTTTGTCACATCCTTGTCAACCCTACCACACAGTAAACAACAAACAAAACCTTAGGCCTTGCCTTGCTTCCCTGCTTCTCTGTATCATTCCTAGGACCCTCTCTTGTGGTTTCAAAACCTTGCTGATGACTTCTTATCAGGGCCAGCAGAAAAAGAATGGGAAGTATGAGCTGATATCTGTTGGAATAAGTAGCTGGGGGAGGTAGTGAGTTGTCCAAGCACACAGGAGTATCTCAGAGTCTGGATAAATTCTCATTGTGATGCTGTTGCAAAGTTGTGCTCTTAAATAAGAGACAGGTTATACGCCTGGTAAGAAGAAATTCTGACCAGAAGAGACTTCCAGGACATTCAGAATACTGTGTTTCTTGGGGACAAAGACACTCCCTCTCTATCCTCCTTACATGGACATCTGTATCAGGCCTGGCCTCTTGGAAAGCTACTTTTCTACTGAGACCAGTCTGATTCACAGCCAGCACAAAAGGGAGGCTGTTTTTGGCATTTATTTCTCTGATCAATGTAATCAGTGTAGACATTTCAAATGAATAATTCAGGTTTCCTAAAATAAATCAACTAAGCTAAGATTTTTCAAATGTAGTTGTCTTCCTTGATCAAGGTAACTAGGTAAACAGCAGTCCTCATTCCTTTCTCCTATAAAGATAGCTTTCTTGGAATTCCTTACTAAGCTATGAGAAAGAGACAAAGTCTTAACAAAAACAAACCCTTTGTATAGATCTTTAGAAACCTAATATGCAGTTAAACCATGGTTGCCAATGGACAATCTAAATTATGCTAGGTAATATAACATTTTTAGACAATATCGTTTAGAACCTCCGATTTTTTTTAGACAAATTGTCCAGGTTTGATCCCGAATAACACTCTATTGTCTATATGCTTATAGGTAGATTGTTTAATTTCTGTCTACAGCAATGGACAGAGTAATACAACTTTTTCATAGACTATGCAAGAAAATATGTATGAAGAGCTTCACTGGTACCATGTGTGGCTCCGTAAATAGTAGCAGAGTGCATATGATATAGGAGACTCCAATATCAACAAAGTTCACGGATGAAAACAGACTTTATCATTTTTCCCTAGTCTTCACAAAGGAAGCTTCCTAGACCTAAGTGAAGATAGGCCTGAGAATACCTAACCAGAAGTCTCCGAGGAAGAACCAACCCTGACCGAACAAAGTCTTCACTCTGCTTGGTACCTTCAGCTGCTATTTAGCTCCACAACTGTAGGGCATGAAAGGAAATCCTGAACAAATATGAGGGTCTATGGCTTTGTATTGTGGGGCAAAGATGTGGAGAAGGAAGGTAGGAAAACTGAATCACTTTTCTCAGCTAAACTAATGGAAAGAAGTCCAGGAAAGTAAGGGTGTGAGGGAGGCTGGGTTTTGGGGCAAGCGATTAAAAGGCAAAATAGAGCAGAAGAGGATTATTGCCTTGTCCTGTAAACTCAGGAAGATAAAGACCCCTACCTCATCCCTATCAGTGAACACTTGCATTACTCTGATTCCCACAGCAACATAAATACAGTCATAAAAAGGATTCAGGTGAAATAGACAGAAAATATTTTGAAGTTAGACCGATCTGGATGTAAAGTCCGATTCTACCACTTACTAGAGATGTGCTCTTAAGCAAGTCAGCAAACCTGTTACAGAATAATAATAGCAACATATATTGTTAATTGCACAGATAGAATGATTACATGTTTATCACATGTAAAAACAGAACTCAGCTTATATTGTGCTGTGATCTTAATGTTTGGGTTCCCTGCCTCCATTTCTTATTTTGAAGCCAAAATTCCCAATCTAATGACATTTGAAGATAGAGCCTTTGAGAGGTATCTGAGTCATGAAGTGGCACTCTAAGGAATGGCTTTGTGCTCTTGTTGGAGGCTATAAAACACTAAGCTATCTCGTTCTGTTATGTGAGGGTGCTAACTATAGAAAGTCAGCAGTCCGTACCCTGGAAGACGATCCTCAACAGAATCCATTCACACTGGGAACTGGATCTCAGGCTTTCCTCTCCAGAACTGTGAGAAGTAAACATTTGTTGTTTATAAGCCACCGAGTATTTGATACCAATCAATTCAGTCAAAATTGACTAAAGCATAGATTTGGGAGGAAATGGTAGATAACACGATTAAAATGACTTTCCTTTATTGCAATGTAGATTATGAAATTCTCAATCAACTAACAAAGGTCAGGAATGTATGGAATATAGACCCATCTATTCTGTCTTTGGGCCTGAGCTTCTCAGCTGGGAAAGGGTAATATTTCAGCCTATATCTGGGTCTAAACTTTAATGACTTCAACTGTCTGTAATGTGACTTCATGAATGGGAGAAAGAGATGAATATTCCCAGTCGTATGACTTCTCTGCCCTTGTGAAATGGCAGCTGAGACAAACATTATCTAGATTGGGTAATATCCTGTTGACCTAGTTAGCAGAGTTAGGATACTTTTAAATATGTATGAATATTATTGAATGAAAACGGGGAGGCTGACTCAAATGGTTGTCGTGCATATTAATATCTTATTATCCACTTTTATGTAGGACAGACACTGGAAACCTCTGTTCTCTTCTTAGCAAAATAATTGTCTTTTAATGTCATGCTATGATAAATAAGCCACAGAAATATAATGATATTGGGAGAATTAAGGAATTTTGAAAGAAAGGGAGTTCAGCATTTAATAAATTATTCCAATCCTAGGTGCTATTAAACCAAAGAGCAAGGGGCAAGGCATGGTTCCCTAGTGACTGAAGTCTTTGCCTTGCATCTTCCAGAATCCAGTTCATGTCCCAGCTTCTCCACTTCGCTTCTGTCTCCCTCTTTGTGGCCTGAGAAAGCAGTAGAAGACAGCCCAAGGCCTTAAGACTCTGCACCTGTGTGGGAGGTCCGGAGGAGGCTCCTGGGTCCTGACTTTGGATTGGCTCAGCTCTAGCCATTGTGATCACTTGGGGAAAGGACCAGCATACAGAAGATCTTTTTCTCTGTCTCTCCCTCTCTGTAAGTTTGACTTTCCAACAAAAACAAAGAAATTTTTTTAAAAAGAGCAGAATTTCTATATTTTATTACCTAAATGATATCCCTTTGGAAAGGAAAATAAGGAATATGAACATTCTTAGTAGTTTGCCTTTGAGAAGTATTATCTATGTGACAAATATGATTTGAGAAACTGTTAGGCACCCAGCAGTTACACTCACTTGTTTGCAGCCACAAAGAGGAATAAAATCCAGGCATGCCTCTTGAGGACCTCTGTAGCTAATGGGAGGACTCATCTCCAGCACTGAACTAATCATAGCTTCTTTCCCCTCTTCTCTTCAGTGGCCCCTCTGGCACTGCTCCGAGCCTGCATTACTCCCTCGGGATTTAGGAAGCAGAGTTCTGAAACTCCAGAACTAGAGGAGTTCAAGATTCTTCCTGGTTTTAACATTCATGACTCACATAAAAAAAAAATGACCTATACCCGAATGTTATACACATTAAGATTCAACAAAAAGGAAATGTGGCTTCAGAGGAAGTGACAAATGGAGATCATACCCAAAAGTACCAAGAAGTGATTACAGCTCCAAGAGTGTGACTCATCTATTTGTCCTATTCATGGACATATCCTATATAAAAAAATGTATTCCATAAAACTGTGCACATTCCAGCCACAGCATAAAAATTGTCAATGAAAAAAAATGGTATGTGGGTCCTGGATTCTCTGGATTTATTTCCATATTCAACTTTGTTTTCTGTAATTCCTAGACTAATAAAATATTGTTAAAGGTGGCTCACGCTTGGCATTTAGTCATGGCACTGGATAGTTTTTCAACTTTACTGCAGTATATTTTACATATGACGTAAGTTGTGTTTTGATTGTAAAGCTAAAAAAAATAGTAAACTTGTTAAATATGTCACTATCACCATAAGTTAGTTTTGAAAGGTTGCTATTGCTCCAGCAGTATCTGCCCTAAGATGGTTTTATCTGTTTGTAAGGAAAAAGATACACACACACACACAAGAACAGAAAGTGATTCTCAGAAAACCTTAGGTTTAAAAGAGGTACATTGCATGAATAGTCAACTATTGAACTTGGATGCATGTAGCCCAATATCCCATCATAGTCAGTGTCTACTGCTTTTGTAGTAATGAGGAAAAAAATAGTCTCAGGTCTTGCTTGTTCTTTCAAGACATTTAAAATAAAATTTACTGAGCCTCCCTACTAAGACACTCTGAAGGGAATTCAAGGATAAATCAGGCCCAGTGTCAAGGCACCAAAAGCAACCAGTTTAGAAAAAAGAAGCTTTGTATACATTACAGAGTGTTGATATGGTGCAGGGAATGATAGAAGTCTAAAGATGGGAAGAGAAATTTCTGACAAGTTCACTTATAGTTAAGGGGAATCTGGGATAACACGTGGAAGCAGGACACTGATCCGTACCCAATTTCATCTAATTCTGACACTGATGTAGTTGGTCACTACCAGTTGGGTATTCCTTACCTGAAATTTCTGGGACCAGACATATTTCAGATTATTTCAGAGTTGGGAATATTTGTATGAACCAGTTGACCAACATCTATTCAAAAATCTAACCTTGAAGTTTTTAAAGTGTCTAGATCTTCAGACTGAGGATGTTCAACTTGTATGGCATCACTGAACACCCCTTTGAAAGCAGATCTGCACATAAATTAGGCATGACTCCTGTCCTCACAGTCTGTGCAATTGAATGTATCGACTTATTTTAGTAGCTGGTCAGAAATCTTGATTTCTGTTGTAAAATAATCATCTTCTTATTGCATTTTCTTCTCTGTTAGGCAGTGATATCATAAAAGATTATTTCCTAATAACATTTATATCCTTAGTTGCAAGAATTTCCCAAATCCATATGTGATTGATAAGTGTTTGTTTAGCAAGGTAGGCATCTGGTGCAGTAGTGACAACATCATCTGGGGTACTCACATCCCATGGAGGAGTTCCTGATCTGATGCTTGGCTCATTTCATGCCCAGTTTACTGTTAATGCTTAGGAAGCTTTAATACTTAGGTGCCTGACACTCATGGTGGAAATTTAGCCTGGCCCAGCTTTTGACAGTTGAATCATTCGGGGAGTACGCCAGTGTACAGAATATCTGTGTCTGTGTATTTCTGTGTTCTTTCATTTTGCCTCTTTGCTTTAAAATAAAATGAAATAATTTAAAAAACCCATTACAGGACTCAGAGTGATAGTCTAGTGGCTAAAGTCCTCTCCTTGTATGTGCTGGTTCCATATGGGTTCCAGTTTATGTCCTGGCTTCTCCGCTTCTTTTCCAGCACTCTGTGGCCTGGTAAAGCAATAGAGGATGGCCTAAAGTCTTGGGACCTTGCACTCATATGGGAGACCTGGAAGAAACTCCTGGCTCCTGGCTTCAGATCAGCTCAGCTTTGGCTACTGTGACCACTTGGGTAATACACTATGGATGGATGGAAAATCATTCTCTCTGTCGCTCCTTTTCTCTGTAAGTCTGACTTTCCCAAAACAAACGAATCACAATATTTGGTAATCAACTTTTCCCATTACACAGACCCCACCATATTATTATTTGTTGGTTTTAAAGGATCAGGAACATTATTTCACTCCAATGCAACTACTGGATTTTACTGTGTTTGTAATGACAGGTCAAGAGAAGGCTTAACTCAAGAGAATCAATGGAAAGGCTCTTCTAACAGCAGAAACTGGTTTACTGAGAGATTGTATATGGAATACTCTTTCCAAAACAAAACAGTAAGTGGTAAAATTATTTTTAAAAACATTAAAATCTGCTGGGATTATAAAGAAAATGGATGCCTATCTAGTCAAGAAAAAAAACAACCTACTACATCATTAACAATGAAACTCTAGAGTATTTGAGTCACAATCTACTCAAATCCCTACCTGTCAACTTAGTATGGCTCAGAGTTCTCCAAGAGTGTGCCATCAAGGAGATGGGCTTCCTCCACCTACCCCAGTCTCAAGCTTTGATTTCATCTTGGAAGGGGTAGTGAACTTCAAGACACATTGACAGAATATACTGAATCTTAAGAACAGAGAGAAGAATGAAGAAAATGAATAGAATTTCAAAGAATGTGAGGCACAATTAAGAGCACTGGAATACACGTAATTGGAGTAACAAAAAAAGAGGGAAGGAGAGAGAAACAGAGAGACACAAGATTCTTGAAAAAATGATGGCAAAAAAACTTTACAAGTCTGATGAAAAATACTACTTACATATCTAAGTAGATCAATTTATATCCAAGCATAGCAGTCAAAATAACAGATGCTAACATAAAGAGAACTATCTGGAAAGCACTAGGAGGAAAATGAACAAGAGGAAAACAATTATATTGACTTGTGATTAGAAATAATACAATGCTGAAAACAGATAACAAAGTGTTGAAAGAAAAAGAGAGAGAGATAGAGAAGCCCTGTTAATCCCATTAAATGATGCCAGATCTACTTGATATTATAATCAGAGGCCAGCATTGCAGTGCACCAAGTTAAGCCATCCCTTGTGTCAACTTCATCCTATATCACAGTGTCAGTTCAAGCGCCAACTTCTCTGTTTCTTCCTGGGCCTCTTTTAAAAAGATATTTATCAATGCTTTAAATTCTGAAATATAAGAAAAACTTCACAAGAAAATTAAACTACATGTAATTATTCCTTCTGAATATGTATACAAAAACTCTGGACAAAATACTAACAAATAGAATCTACCAATATACAAAAAGAATTATATACACAACCAAACAAGATTAATCCCATAAAAGTGATGTTAACATCTGAAAATCAATGAGTATATCATACAATTTTGATAAATGAAAGGACAGAAACTATATGATCTTCTCGGTAGATGCAAAAGTAACTTGACAGAATCCAATACACAATCAAAATATTAAACAACCAAGGAATAGAAGAAAACTTCCTTACCATGATAAAGGGTGTCAATGAAACACCACAAATTAATATTATTCCAATGATCAAATACCAGATATTTTACCTGTTAACATCTGGAAAAAGCCAAATTAATCTGTTCTTGCCATTTAAATTTAAAATTGCATTGGATTGTTTTTAATAACCCGGGGCATTACACACGAAAAGAAATAGAAGAATCAAATAAAAAGAAGTAACACTACCTGTTTTTGCAAATGATATTATCTTAAGTACATGAAATCCTTAGGAATCCACGAAAAAACATTAGAAATGATAAATAAGTTTAGAGTGGGCATTATGATGCCATGGATAAGCAGTCATTTGGGGCACATGCATCCTATTTCAAAATGCAGATTTGAGTGTTGGTTTCTCTGCTTCTGTTGCAGCTTCCTGTTAATGCAGCCTGGGCATTCGCAGCGGAAGAATTCAGTGCTTGTTCCTTACTAATCCAACATCAAAGCTGGTAGAGCTCCTGGCTGCAGGCTCTGGCCTGTCCCAGCCCCGGTGGTTATGGATATTTGGAGAGTAAAAGTAAAATTCTCTCTTCACCTCTCCCTTTCAGTTACATGGAAAACATATATTAAATAAATTAGTGAAAGTGAAATAAAATGAATTCACCCAGTTCCAACGAAACTGTATCACATAATACAATGTAATCAATGACTAAAAAAATAAAATAAAAATAAATAATAATAAAAAAATGAATTCAGCAAGGTTTGCCAAGTGAAGATCAAAATACAAAAATTCAATTAGTATTTAAATTCAAAAATAAAATTAAGAAAATTTTTATTTGTAGTAGTAGCTATAGAATAAAACATGCATGAGTGAATTTAACAAAAATATGTACAAACTTTGCATATCAAAATCAACAAAATAGTGCCAAAAGACAGTAAAGAAGACCCAAATAAAAGGAGATCAATATGTTCAGACACTAGAAGACTTAGTGTTGTTAATATGACGATACTTCTAAATTGAGCCATAAACTCAATGCAATAACTACCGAAGCTGTAGCTGTAATTTTTGCAGAATTTGGCAAGGTGATTTTAAAAGTCACACAGAAGTGCAAGTGACCCACTACAGTTAAATCAATCTTGAAAAATAACAGAAATGGATCACATTTCCTGACTTCAAAACTCAGTCAATAAAAACATAAAAACAGCATTGTACTAACATAAGGATAGACACACATAAATGGACTATAACTGAAAGTCAAGGAATAAACTCTTATATGTTAATTTGATGTTTTTGTATAATGGTGCTAAGACAACAAAATTGAAGGCAAGCAAGCTTCAAAGAACAGTGCTACAACATCTGAAAGTCAGATCTTTCCTCATACCATGCACGAAAATGAATTCAAAATAGATCATATACCTCAATGCATATAACTGTTAGGGGAAGGCACTGGAGTAAATCTTTGCGACCTTGGGTGAAGTAACGGCTTCCTAGACACATGTTACTCTTATGGACAGAATGTATATGCTCTCCCCTAATGTCCTAGGTTGAAATCCTAACCGTCAGGTGATACCTTATCTCCTAATGGTAAGGAAGAAGCTCTCAAGAATGAGATCAGTGTCCTTTCAGAGCTTGCTTTTTTTTTTTTTCTCCCTGCTGCCTTCCATGTAAGGACACAAAAAGGCATCACTTAGAAATCAGCAATGAGTCTTCATCAAATATTTTATGTGCCAGGATCTCGAAACAGAATATATTATAAAAGTCTGTGGAATTAGTCTATGGAATAGTGCTTCAAAGAAGAATCCCCTGATAGGGGATGTTTAACTAGGATCTTGGAAGTGGAATAACAATATTGTTAGGTAGGGGAAGTAATATAAACAGAAAGTATATCCATGTAAGGGAGAAAATCCATGTGATTGGGCCAGAGAAAGACTGAAGTAGCCAACAGCCAGATTATAAAAGTCCTTATGTACAATATGAAGCAGTGGGTATTTCGTCTTAAGCTACCATCAGGCTGTTAAACGGGCCACTTATTCATTATGCTGGCTGCAGTGGAGTTCAAAGACAGGAATGAGCCAAAGTCCTTCACGGTAGAGGAAAGTATACAGAAATCAAGCAGAAGACAGAAATAAGGAATGGCAGAAAGCTATACAGACACGAAGCTCAAAACATGTTTTCCAGGATGATTTTGATGACAGAATAGGGGAGGAGAGCTGAAAAGGAAAAGCAAAATGGGACAGGTCTTTGGCATGATCACCTGGAGTGCTGATGATACTAACTGAACTAGGGAATCCAGGATGAGGCAGGGGTCTGCTAAGCCTAGGTTGGCCCATGCAGGCATATGCCTCATGTGCTTGGTGGGGAATAGGGAAGTGGTAGTGGCAGGGGGTGGGAAGGTGTCACAATTTTTAGCATATTCTTTACAAGGTCACATTCACCAAGGACTGATGTTGGAAGAGGGTATACTTATATCAGTAGTGTAAACTGGGAATCCTTCAGTAAGATGCTGAGGGGACATATCTGTCTTCAATTAAATTTGGACTGTTCTTGGAAAGAAGAACAAAAACTATACCAGGAGAATGTTGACCTGTGAAGTGGCCTGTGGGGAGAGAGGAAAAAGCTCTAAGTTTTGCTTGGTTGTGAGTCTATTTCAAAGGGAAAGAAAACAGAAGGGGAAGGAACGGAAAGAACAGATTGCTTGATTTCAAGTTGTCCTGCTGGTCAGACTCTGCTGGCCCTCTCCAGCCTCTTCTCCTTGACTTTCCTGCCCACAAGGTCACGAGTCATCTTCCAGCTCTTTTTGGAGATTGTTTTTTCCACGCCAAGTTCACACAAAGAGGGCAATGGAATCAGCCAAGTACATATTTTAAATTCTTATGCATCTTCTTATATTTTTCCATTTGACCCCTCTTTCTCCTTATTCTAGCTCCCTGACTTCCTCTGATTATACCACATTCTCCGTTCTATCACTTTGCTTTCATCACTCAGCACTTTCCTATGCCGGCTAACAAATGTAACTGTGACTTCATGTAAATTACTTCCTCCATCCCCATCCCAGAAGCCCAAGGATTGCTAATGGCGGCCAATCTCACAACAGGAGTTCGGGTTCTCAGTGTGGATTCCTACAACTGATGGTCTTCACTGAAGTCTCCCATCTAATCTGATGCTTTCCTACCAAACATTCCCTTTTGTACATTTTCCATTCTGTAATTTGATTTTCTCTCACTCATTGTGGAATCCAACTAACTGCTAGTTGAAAAAAAATCTTTGTTTATAATCCTTACGGGAAAATGGAATAACGCAGGCAGTAATTAATCTTGCTTATTTGTATATTATTATTTTATACAGTGCAGAAGAGATATTAAAATAAGTTGCATGTAGACTCTTGGCTTCAATTAGGCACCTTATACTATTATAACTGAGAGAAGGGAGAGATGGAGAAGAAAAGAATGGAGAAGATAAGAAACACGATGGGATGTGTGGTCAAGGTCTTGGTATATTTGCAGGCCGGTTCAGGAACTAAAACAGCAAAGTGGCCAGAGAGTGGAGCTAGAACCAATGAGAGAGTTACAGGCAGGCAGCTATTTGGAGGGTTTTTCACTTGAGATGAGTCCTTGTTTGCCTTCAAGACCTCTATAAATAGTGGTTGAAAATCAAATTTCTGGAAGATTAAGAAATGCTTATTTTACCCACAGGGGATGATCAATATACTTTCTAAATTTGAGTGAGACTCCCAAATAGTTTTTTTTAGCATTTCTAGAGATTTTAGTGATATGTCAAGATCTTAGAGGCTAGCTTTCCTACAAGTTTCCATTACATTGTCATTATGATACGATACAACTTTTTCTTCCTGGTGTTACTGGCTAACAAATATCTTTGCCCGTGGGAAGGAAGGGATACTGGACATATAGGCAGAATTAGTTAAGCTACTTAAGTCAGGAAAATTAGCTACTACCAGTAATGGCACTCTGAAGACTTTAGAGCTGAGTGCCATGTGGATTTTGCCCTCTTCTCCTTGGTTCCTCAAGGCTGTCAAGATACAATGCTTGGCATTCATCGCACATTTGACTTGGTTTCTACCTGACCCTGCTACTTCCTATATCACTACCCCGAGATTGACTTTGTGCCTTTTTCACATGGAGTCACGCATCATTTTATCCCTGGCTTGGTGAATGCAGGCTTCTGTAAGAGTATGTGCATGGAAGGCAGCAGCTTCTTTCCCAAAGTGGAAGGATTTCATTAGATTTGGGGAGTGTCTACAGCCAGCAACAATATCTGTGGACATGTTCATCAAAGAGGTGAAAACATCATGGTACAGAGTTGAGACAAGCATATTCCTGGCTGAGACTCAGCAGAGATCATGGACAACTGCAACTACCTAAATACTAAGGGCCAAACTTGAGGTTGCACATATGTGCACAGGAAGAGAAGTAAAAGACAAGGCAGGCTTGAAAACGTCAAAAACTTTGAATATGCTGGCCTTAGACAGAGATCCACTGCCACATGGAAGCCTCACAGTGATGGTTAGTCCAATCATAGCTAACCATCAACTTAGGCAAACACAGGGCTATGTCCTCAGAAAACTGGCTTAAAATAAGAAAGGAAAAACAAAACTGAGTAAGATCAAACAGTACAAAATATAAACATACCAGGTTTTAATGAGACAAAGAACCTAACAAGCAACTCATGAAGAAAATTCAAAGACAGTAAGCAAGCCTATATAAAGACACTCCCCCTTAGTTGTTATCAGAGGAATGTGACCTGGAGCATCAGGTAGATGCCACTGCACACCTAAACGGAAGGACCAAAATGCAGACCACTGACAACTACAGTGTTGGTGGCAATGTGGATCAGCAGGAATGTTGTTCATTCATCACTTCCAGAATTCAAAAATGTTTATCACCACTTTGGAAAAGAGTTGGAGAATTTCTTGTAAAACTAAGTACATTATTATCATATGATCCAGCAATAATACTCTTTGCTATTTCACCTGAAACAAGCTGAAAATATATGCCCATATGGAAACCTGATTACTGAATGTTTTAATTTTTAAAATTTATTTATTTTTATAGAAACGTCAGATATAGAGAGGAGGTGAGATAGAGAGGAATAACTTCCATCTGATGATTCACTCCCCAAGTGGCCACAATAGCCAGAGCCAAGCTGAAGCCAGGAGCCTGGATTTTCTACCAGGTCTTCCATGAGGGTGCAGGGTCCCAAGTCTCTGTAACATCCTTGACTGCTTTCCCAGGCCACAAGCAGGGAGCTGGATGGGAAGCAGGGCTACCTGGATTAGAACTGGTGCTCACATGGTATCCTGGTGCATGTAAGGAGAAAACCTTAGCTACTAGGCTACCACTCTGGGCCTGCTCATTGATTTTTTTTTTTAGTAGCTTAATCTTTAATTACTAAAACTTAGAAGCAAAGAAGATGTCCTTCAGGAGGTAAATAAGCTGTGTTATGTCCAGACAATGGAATAATGCATAGTTCAAAGAAGAAATGAACTATTAAACCACAAGTAGATAAGGCAGAAACTTAAATCCATATTAAGTGAAAAAACGAATCTTACATACCTATACAAATTCTAACTACGTGACTTTCTGGAATAGACAAAATTATAAACATAAGAAAATATTAGTGGTTTCCAGGTGTTGGTCATAGAGAGAGAGATGAATAGGTAAATCATAGGATGTTTAACAGCAGTAGAAATATATGCTAAAATGGTGGATATATATTATCATAAATTTATACCCACAAAATGAACAGCAATAATGAATCTTAACTTAAATGATGGATTCTAGGTAATAATGATGTGTGTCAATACAGCCACTGGTGGAGGATGCTGATAACAGGCCACACGCATGCCACAGGAGGGCAGAGAATATACAAGAAATCTCTGTATCTGCTCTCAAACTTGCAGTGAGCCTAAAACATCCCTGAAAATATTATAGTGAAAAGCATCCAGAGGTATCAGAGTGCTGCTAAGACAAATTATGCACGAAAGTTAGTCTTTTCAACAAGTGTCACTACAATGATTGGATATACATATGCAAATAAATGAACTTATGCCCTAACTTTATGCCATACACAGAAGTTAATTAAAAATGGTCTACAGACTTAAATCCAAGCTAAAACAAATTTTAACAGAATAACAAAAGAAGACCTTTATGGCTTTCAGCTGTGTAAAGTTCTTTGCACTACAAAAGCATGATTTATAAACGAATAAACTGATAAATGAAAGAACAAAATTAGAAACTTTTGTTCTATAAAGGACATGGGTGAGAAAATGCATAAAAAGGCAGGCTGAGATTGCTGAAAAATATTTGCAAAGCATACAGCAGCCAAACATTGTTTACCAGAATATAGGAAGAGCCCTCAAAGTTCAATTTTAAGAATGCAAACGAGACACTTCATACAATGAGAGTGAAACCGTTTTTGGTTTACCAGGTTGGGAATGAAGGAGGGATGGAGGCATCATTATACTCTTAAAACTGGATACATGAAATACATGATTTTTTTTTTAGGATGCCCACATTCCATATTCAAGCTCCTGGGTTTGAGTGCCAGCTTCATTCCCAATCCTGGCGTTCTAATACTGTGTACTCTGGGAGGACGCAGGTGCTGGATCCAGTAGTTGAATTCCTTCCACTCATGTGGAAGACCCAGATGGAGTTTCTATCTGCTATCTTGGGTCTGACCCTGTCTTCCCCCGCCATCGATCTGTTTTCCATCCCAAATAACTAACTAAACAAAAATAAAATGAGCACAATATTTGAAGTGACACTTCACCCAAGATTTTTGAATAGAAAATGAGGTTTATTATGGATGATGATTTTTGTGACAATTTCTGAATAATACATGATAAAATCATCAAGATAATTGGTCGGTAAGGCAACACAAATTAAAGCTATATATATGTGTATATATATATATATGTATATATATATATACATATATATATATATATACACATATGTACATATGTATCAAGTGTTGGAAAGCACGTTGACCTATTTATCTTGCCAATGAGAATATAACCCAGAGGGATGGAATTGTGGCACAATGGATTTAACTGCAACTTGTGAGTCCAGCATCTCATATTGGACTACTGGTTTGAATCATCCCAGCTACTCAGTTTCCAAATCAGTTTTCTGCTAATGTGCTGGGAAAGCAATGGAAGAGGGCACACATTCCTGGACCCTGCCAACTGTACTAGTGAGTTCCTGGCTGCTAACTTTGGCCTGGCTCAGATGTGGTTATTTCAGCCATTTGAAGAGTGAATGAGTAAATGCAATTAATCTCTTGCTGCCACTCTTAGCTTTTCTCTCAACCTCCCTCTCTGTCACTTTGCTTTCAAATAAATAAATGATACTTTAAAAAGCAAAAATACAAAATGGAACAACTACTTTGAAACACAGTGTAATATATATATATATTTAAAAGCTGAACATAAATTTACCATATAACCCAATTTCCACTTCTGGAAGTCTACCCAAGAGGATGTAATTACATGTCTGCTCAAAGATAGACACATAAGTGTTGATAGAAGCAGTATTCTTAGCAGCCTCAAACTGAAACTAATCCAAATGTCCATGAACTGGGCAATGAATAAAACGTCATAGGTTTTTTCAACTGAGTACTACTGAACACTAAATGTAAATCAGTTATTAATATGTGATCCAGAATTGGTAAAGTCCAAGAATGTAATGTTAAGAGAAAGATGCAAGATGCAAATGTGACTTCGTATTATATAGTACCATTTATATAAAATGTTCAGTAATAGAAAATACATTGCGCTAGCAAGCAATAAAGAAGTAGCTACTTCTCCAGGACCTAAGGTGGAAGTGGGAGTTAAAAAGGACTTTAAGGGTTGACAGAAATGTTACATAACTGGGCTGTGATGATAGTTGCACAACAATCAAAATTTACTGAAAAATTGTAGACTTGTACCATAATAATTGGTGAATTATATGTCATGTAAATTGTACATTAGTAAAGCTAACGCAATTAAAAAGATGTTTTCCCAATATATCTTTATTTTAAATATTAGATCACAATTTTATCACGTGTTCAAATAATTTTGATTGGTAGGGTTAGAATGGACTACTGGTGAATAATTACATAATATACCATTTGGGATGACATAATTAGTATCAATTACAGCTATGACCACGGTGATGAATAGTTTCAGCACTAAAAATTCAAAATCTCGCTTCTTGCATGCACTCCCTAAGATCTGGATGCTGGCATGTTTAGCATCACCACTTGTAATTATCTTCCCTCCAAATTGGAAGAAAGATTAACTAATTATAGGGGTGGCTTCGGGAAAAAGCTGCATGCAAAGCCCTGGTAACTGAGCATTGTCCTGTCTGCAAAAGCATGCCAGAGCACTTAAAATCTCAGGTGTCTGCTCTGAGGTCCAAAACAGGAACTGAGTCAGCCACAGAACTTTCCCTGTCTGGTTTGTTCAACACAGGTACATTTTGTCTTTCCATTAAGTTGATTTTCTTAAGGTACTGCTTCGGATAACATGAACCTATTTATCAAAAGATTTATTCAACACAATGCAGTGATTTGGCTCATGATGGTGCATATTACTGTACATGAGGAACTGGGTTCTGAACACAGGTTCAGAATGAACAAAGTAGAAAAATAGTAGAATGAACAAAGAAATGGACAGGCTAGCTGCAAGGTCCATCTCATATGTTGTTGCTCTATGATTGTGTGCTGAAAAGTTGCATTGTATCCTTTTAAAATCTGCAATTATTACATATGAATACAAAATAAAAAGATAAATTATAAAAACACAAACATGGGCCTGGCACCATGGCCTAGCAGCTAAAGTCCTCGCCTTGAACGCACCAGGATTCCATATGGGCGCCGGTTCTAATCCCGGCAGCTCCACTTCTGAGCCAGCTCCCTGCTTGTGGCCTGGGAAAGCAGTCGAGGACAGCCCAAAGCTTTGGGACCCTGCACCCGCGTGGGAGAGCCGGAAGAGGTTCCAGGTTCCTGGCTTCGGATCGGCGCAGCACTGGCCGTTGCGGCTCACTTGGGGAGTGAATCATCAGACGGAAGATCTTCCCCTCTGTCTCTCCTCCTCTCTGTATATCTGACTTTGTAATAAAAATAAATAAATCTTTAAAAAAAAAACACACAAACATGCCCACAGGAACAGAGTAAAAAACTGCATATTTTCTCTTACATATGAGAGTTAAATATATTGATACGTATATATAATTAATTTGAACCTAAAATAGAGATTACTGGATGGGAAGAAGACAAGTTTTCGACAGCAGATAACAAAATACCTTCAGGTGAAGGTAATATATTCTGGTGTTACACAGAACAATAATGTAAGTACAATCTGTGATAAAAGAAAATGAAGGGATAATGTTGGGGATGATTGGCTTATACCACAAACATCTGTTGAAATATTTTACTATATCCACAAAATATACAGATTATTCATGTTAACTTAAAATATAAGTTAATTTAAACATGTACACACATATACTTCTGTTTAGGCCTCAGTGTGCTTATCAAAGTAACAGGTTTAAATCTTGGCCTTGATGTGATCTAGTCACATAAACTTAGTGAAGTAACTAATATATTAAGCCTTAGATTTTTCTTGCAAACTGGAAAATTCTGCCTAATTCATAACTTTTTAAATAAATAAACAGCATAGCCTATAAAGTAATGGACACAATGTTATGTGCTGAATCAAGCGCTAAGCTGGGAGCTAAATCACTTACAGCTCAGTTCATTGCATGGTCCTACAGGGTAAACAGTGCCAACTTGATATCTTACAGGTTTCACTCAAAATAGATCTAGGTGGCCCCCAGACCTAGCCACCAGAAAGCCCAGAGCCCCACTAGTGCCACATAAGTTGCCAGTTTGTTTATCGGGGAAGAGGCAGTGGCACTGGAGGCACAATAGTGAGCTGTGGCTGTGCTAAGCTGGAGCAAAATCACCTACAGCCCAGCACATTGCACATGTCCCACAAGGAAAACAGTACTGACTTGCCATCTGATGGGTTCCACCAACCCAACAATCTGATGGGCTGTCCATGTGGCCAACAGATGTAACGGGCAGCAGGTTCCAATAAGATCAGCACCATCAAAACCTGGTGATTCAAGAAAGCTGGTATCTTCCTAGTTAAGGGTACTGCTCAAACCAAGAACGAGAGAAAGGGGGTACAGATAATGGTGCAGCCACAGACTGGAATCACAGGAAATGGAGAGTGGTGAGCCAGGAGCTGGACCTATGGAGACTGTGGTAGAAGCACAGCACAACAGCCTGGGTCTGAAATTCACTGGAGGGAGTGGCACAAGTGACTACAAACAAAGAACTGTGTACCAACTGTAAGAAGTAAAATCAAACTGTAGGCCTTTGGATGACACAGTTTGGAAACCTGCCCTAAGGAGCAGAAGTTTCTAAATAAAAATGCAATGACCAAGAGGAAAAGAAGAGACAGAGACACAATGAATATTACTAAAGACTCCGCTGCAAAGGAGCAAACATCTTTGCCAACCTCAGAATTAACTGGGGAATATATTGAAAAAATGTGGAATAAAGAATTTTTTTAAACTTATTATAAAGCTTCTTATCAACAATGAGAAGCACATATATGAGTTCAAGGAATATGTCACACAGGAAATAACAACACTAAAAAATCAAGCAGAATCATTAGAACTGAAGGATAAAACAGAATTAATTAAAAATTCAGTGGAAAGCCTCAATATAGAATAAATGAGGCAAAAGAAATAATATCAGAATTAGAAGATATTTCTTGCCACAATGAGAAAACAATCGAAAACCTGGAAATGGAGTTGGGTCAAGCTAAAAGAAGTATCTAAGAATTAAGGAACACTATTAAAACGCCAAATATAAGAGTTATGGGAGTTCCAAATAACACAGAAAGAGAAGCTGGGTTTGAAGACATATTTAACGAAATAATAAGGAAAAACATCCTTAGGATGGGAATGGGAAACAATGGGAATGGGAAACAATGCATAGGAGGGACACAGAACTCCCAATAGGGTTAAAAAAAATAAAGCAATGTTCACCATGACACATGATAATCACGCTCTGTTCAGCTGAATGTAAGGAAAAGATTCTTAAATATGCCCATGAAAAAAATCAACTAACATAAACAGGAACCACAACCAGGCTCATAGCTGACTTCTCAATGGAAGCTCTACAGGCCAGAAGAGAATGGAGTGACATATTACAAAAATTAATGGAAAAATTGTCAACCCAAAATAACTTACCCAGCAAAGCTTTCCTTGTCTTTGAAAATGAAATAAATTTCTTCAACAGTAAATTTCTTAAGCAGTATATATATATGTATATATATATATATATACATATATATACATATAAATCAAAGGATTTGCTTCTTCCAGACATGTTCAATGATACTTAAAACTGTTCTCATGACAGAGAAAAGGAATAGCACCTACCAAAACCAAAGGCATAAGTTGAGAACACCTCAATAAAATTACAACAGAAGACTAAATAAAAATGAACAACCCATTGCTAAAATGACAGAACCAGACTACTACTTACCCATATTAACCCTGTATGTAAAAGGCTTAACTAATCAAACAAATGTTATAGATTAGGGGACTGGATCGAAAACCAAAACCCAACTATCTGTTGCCTACAGGAGACACATCTCAACAACAAAGATATACAGAAACTAAAAGTGAAAGGATGAAAAAAGATATTCTAGGTTACTGGAAAGAAAAAAAAAGAGCTGGTGTAGCCATTCTTATATCAGATATAAAATATAGAATTTCACATGAATAACATTAAAAGAGATGAAGAAAGATACCACATAATGATCTAAGGGTCCATTCATAAGAAGAGATCATCATAATATATGTATGTGCATCAAATGCCAGAGCACCTAACTATATGACACAAATATTAATGAATTTCAAGGGAGAAATAGACTCCAAAACAATAATAGTGGGGGACTTTAATACCCCATTAACATCATTGGACAGATTGACAAGACTGAAACTCAGCAAGTAAACACCAGAGCTCACCCAGACAATAATGCAAATGGATTTACTTAATATCTATAGGACCTTTCATTTTACAGAGAATACACCTTTTTTCATCAATACATGGAACTTTTTCCAGGACTGACAATGTTATAGGCCACCAAACAAGTCTCAGTAAATTTTTATTTTTATTACATTGCATTATGTGACACAGTTTTATAGATACAGGGATTCCCCCACCCCTATCCAAACCCTCCCCCCCCCGCCTATGGTGGATTCCTCCACCTTGCTGCATTGCCAAAGTTCAAGTTCAGTTGAGATTCTTTCATTGCAAGCACATACCAAACATAGAGTCCAGCATCTTATTGCCCAGATAAGTTCAATGGCCGCCTGGGGAGACCATCTCTGGTCTGAAGGTAGAGCCGGCAGAATGTCATCCTGATCAACTAAAACCCTCAACATAATATCAGCAACAATTTATAACATTATGGAATCAGTGGACACAGCATTGAGTAACCAATATGTTAAAAAAAATGCAAGTTCTTAACCACATGAGGTTGAGATAATATTACATTTTACAGGTACTATTTTCCATATTGACATCATTTCATCTTAAATTAAGGCAAACATGTGGTATTTAACCTTTTGGGATTGGCTCATTTCCCTTAGCATTATGGTTTCCAGTTGGGCCCATTTGAAAGAAAGAAAGAAACCACAAAGAACTGCATTTTGTTTTTTTTAATAGCTGAGTAGTATTCCATGGAATAGATGAACCATAGCTTTCTTATCCAGTCTTCTGCTGATGGGCATTTCGGTTGCTTCCATGTTTTTGCAATTACTGATGGTGCTGCTATAAACATAAGGGTGCATGTTGGTTTCTTTTGAAACAGGTGTTTTGGATATATTCCTAGGAGTGCTATTGTTGGATCATATGACATGCAGATTTTGAGTTGTTTGAGTGTTCTCCATACTGATTTCGATAGAGGCTGTACCAACCTGCAGCCCCACCAGCAGTGGAGTAGGGTTCCCTTTTCCCCGCAACCTCGCCAACAAGTGTTGTTGGTGGTTTTTTTTTGTTTGTTTGTTTGTTTGTTTGTTTTTTATGTGGGCCAATCTTACTTGCGTTAGGTGGTAACTCATCAATGTCTTAATTTGGATTTCCCTTATTGCCAGGGAACTTGAGCATTTTTTCATATGTTTGTTTTAAAAGTCAAAATTACATCACATATCTTCTCAACAATTATGAAGTGAAACTGGAGACAAGTATCTCAAAATAGCCAGAAGACATGCAAATACCTGGATACTAAATAATATGCTACTAAATTAACAATTGATTATATGGGAAATCTTTGAAAATTGCTTGAAGAAAATGAAGCCATCAACACAACATATCAAAACTTACAGGACACGATCAAGGCAGTGTTAAGAGGAAAGCTGAGGTCAATCAATGCTTATGTTAAGAAATCAGAAAAGCATCAAGTAAATTAGTTAACTGTCTAAAAGCAAAGCAACACCAAGATTAGCAGGAAAAAAGACGTAACCAAGGGAGAAAACAAACAAAATAACAGAGAAAGAATATATAAACCAATCGAATCAAAGACAAAAAGGAAACACAACAGACACCTTAGACATACATAGGGCAATCAGGAACTACTGCAAGCAAACTGTTACAAGACATCAATATATTTTTACAACCTATCAAAATTAAATAATAATTAAATTAATAACTTAGACATATAAAAAGATTGAGATTGAATCAGTAATTAAATCCCTTCTAATCAGGATAAGCCCTGGACCAGATGGCTTCACTGTAGAATTATATCAAATGTTTCAAGAACTTTCATCAATCCTTCACAAGCTATTCAAAACAATAGAAAGGGAGGCAATCCTTCCAAATTCTTTCTCTGAAGCCAATATCATCTTGATACAGGAACCTGATATAAATACAGCCAAAAAAGAGAACTACAGAAAAATAGTTAATGAACATAGACGCAAAAATTGTCAACAGATACTAGCCAACAGAATCCAACAGCACATCAGACAGAAACCAGGTGGGATTTATCCTTGGCATTCAGGGATGACTTAACATACACAAATTAATAAACATAATACACCACATCAGAAAACTAACGGACTGCTGGACTCAGAACCCTAGCCAGGAGAGGACAGAGGACAGAGGACAGAACGAATCAATCAACCACCTCAGCTCAATGTTGGGCAGCGAAATACTGGGCAAATGAAGACTCTATGATGGACTGTGACAATCAGTGGATTCTTCAATGACCTCATCGAGCTGGGAGTGGTGAGACTGGCAGCGATCCCTAACTAGAGAAATATTAAAACCACTTGAGCAAGTATCTCAGAGCATGCCCCACATCTGGGACTTTGGGCGGGTGGGAAACTGGGTGGGGCTTCTCCCTCAATATCCCCCTTCACCTCAGATACATAAATAGTATAATAAAATATATAAAAATAAATAATAAATAAATAAATAAAAAATAAAATAAAAAAATAAAAAACATACAATATTCTCAATAGATGCAGAGAAGGCATTTGACAGAATCCAACACCACTTCATACTAAAAACCCTAAACAAGATGGCAATAGAAGAAACATTCTACAACACAACCATGGTAATTTACAAAACAAAAATAATAAAAATAAAAAACCAACACCAGCATCACACTAAATGGAGAAAGGCTGGATACATTTCCATTAAGATTTGGAACTAGACAAGGTTGTCCACTTTCACCTGCTGTTCAATATACTATTGAAAATCTTGCTAGAGCTATAAGGCAAGAAAAATAAATTAAAGGAATTCAAATTGTAAATGAGTAATTAAAATTACCCCTGTTTGCAGATGACATGATTCTCTACACAGGAGAACCAGAAGATTCAATCAACAGACTACTGGAATTCATAAGAGAATTTAGCAGGGTAGCAGGATACAAAAGTAATGAACATAAACCATTGGCACTAGTAATACTATGTAAATAACTCCAAGGCCAAGAAAGAACATGGCAGTCCAGTCCCGGTTTAAACAGTTTAGAGGAACCTTAAATTCCTTGGAATTAATCTGGCTAAAGATATGGAAGACCTCTATGATGAAAATTACAGATGATTGAAAAAAAAATAGATGGAGACTAAAAGATGGAGAAACAGCATATTTCTAAATCAGCAGGATCAATATCATTAAAATATCCATATTATTGAAAGTATTATACAGATTCAACATGATCCCAATCAAAATCCCAACAATCTTCTCAGAATCAGAAAACATGATACAAAAGTTCATCTGAAGACACAAGAGACCATGAATAGCCAAAGCTATCCTGAAGCGAAAAAAAAAAAAAAAGCTGGAGGAATGACAATCCCAGACCTTAAAACATATTACAGGACAGTGGTTATCAAAACAGTGTGATATACAGAAATAGATAAGAAAATCAATGGAACAGAATAGAAATCTCAGAAGGGAGTCCACATATGCACAGCCAACTATTCTTCCACAAGAAAAGTGAAAGTAATCCAGGGAAAAAGGTTTGTCTCTTTAGCAAATGCTTTTGGGACAACTGGATAGCAGTATCTAGAAGTATGACACAAGATCGCTATCTTTCACCTAAACAAAATAAGCTCTAAAATGGAGCATGGACCTAAATCTGCAACCAGAAACCATCAAACTGTTAAAGGAAAACATAGGAGGCACTCTTCAAGATATAGGAATTTCAAAAGGCTTCTTAGAAGTCACCCAAAGCACAGACAGTCAAAGCCAAATCAAATAAATGGGACTACATCAAACTAATAAGTTTCTATACAGCAAAGCAAACGGTCAACAAGGTGAAGAAGCAAATAACAGAATGGGAGAAAATATCTGCACACTGCACAGCCAATAAGGGACTAATGTCCAGAATTTACTAAGAGCTTTAGAAATCAATGGCAGAAAAACAAAGAATTTTATGAAGAAATGGGTGAGAGAAATGAATAGACATTTTCAAAAGAACAAATTTGAATGGCTAATAGACATATGAAAAAATTTTCAGGCTCCTTAGCCATCAGGGAGATACAAATGAAAACAACATTGAAGTATTAGCTAACTCCAGTGAGGTTGGTCTACATTCAGGACTCTACTAACAACAACCGCTGGTATGGATGAAGCAAGAAAGGTACCTTCCTTTACTGTTGGTGGAATTGTAGGCTAGTACAACCCCTATGAAAGTCAGTGTGGAGAGTGCTAAGACAATTGAATATTGAACTGTTGTATGACCAACTATCCCACTATGGGAATATACACAATGGAAATCTGCCAATGAGAAAGGAATCTGTAATCCTATATTTATAGCAGCACAGTCTACAATAGCAACGACATGGAAACAACCCAGATGCCCTTCAAAACAGTAATGAATAAAAAATGCTGTGGTACAGCTACTCCATGGAATACCATTCAGTCTTTAAAAACAACAAAATTCTACCATTTGCAACAAAATGGTCTCATCTAGAGTCCATTATGCTCAATGAAATAAACCAATCCCAAAAGAAGAAATATCATACGTTCTTTCAGATGAAAGGCAATTTGCACACAAAATGTAAGATCAATAGCCTTTTTAATACCAATTTTAATATATCACATTGATTTTGATAATTATTTAAATGTTTATTTCTTCAAGTTTTATTAACTTCTTCACTGACTCAAGAAGGTTTTTGATTTTCTTTTTCATTTCTTCAGTGAAACATTAGTCATTCAGCAGTATGTTATTTAACTTCATGCTGTTGTAAATTTCTATTTTTTTCCTGTTATTGATTTTCTTTTAGGGATTTTCATTTATGGGACTATATAGTAACTGTGTAATAGGGACTATCACATACAAATGTGAAGATACAATGCAGCATGTATCTCTAGTTCCAAATCAAAGGTGGATTCTCAATGGCACCATTAAACATATCTTGACAATAGGATGCTGGCCTCTCTTTCATTGTCCATGCCTACAATGTCAGGATACACTTAAAGAACGCAATGATGGACTTACAAATGCTTGTGAAGGTCTATACTGTTGTAATAAAATGGAAGGAATCAGTGGAGGAAGGGGACTTGGGGAGAGGAAGGGGAAATCCCAGAGGCTATGAAACCATATCATAAAATAACTTTTTTAAAAAGAAAGACAAGATAAAAAGGAAAAACAATAATAATTTCAAAGGAATTTAAATATTAATTTTGCATGCAGTTAATGAAGCAAGGAAAGAATGTAAAGATTACTTTGTAAGTAGATTGGCTTATGGTAAAAATGAGGCTGCTGGTGATATTTTTTCTATCAGGAAGAAACTTAAAAACAAGTGTAATGAAAAGTGTTGTTTTATCACTTGTAAATAAAGTTGTATATTTTAAAAAAGAGAATCATATAGAAAAATGTTTATATGTTGAATCTAAATAAGGAATATAGTAATAAGATAATCAAGGCTTTCCAGAGTTTGGCCCCAATCTTCATGCCTATCTTCATCTACTAATACTTCTCTACATGAATTTCGTATCCCAATTAAGCCAGATTTCTGACAGCTCCCATTTAATGATACAAACTGTTCTTGAGTTACAAACTATCTTATCCACAGTCCTATATGCAGCAATCCTATCCATGTTTCAAGTAAAGTCCAACTTTTCCGTGATGTTTATTCTGACCACTAACTCTGTAAATAACTCAGAAGACCATCAGTTTTATTTTTTCGGAAATATTATAGCTATTTGAACCTGTCAGAAGTCCTCTGATACAAAACACATGTGTGCAAGTATACATAGACTTGTCTAACCATGTTATATATACCCCCACAGTGCCTCTCAGAGGATCTGATTCAGAACAGAGGCTTCAAGTTGTTGTTTTTTTTTCCTCCCTGAGGGATTCCTCAGAAAATAATTTGAAAATTCTATTTCCCTAGAAAGGGGATGCTGCATCCAAGGTCATTTATGTTGTTTATTGTCAGACCTGGGAGCAAAATTTAGGTTTTCCATGGAAGGGAATGTAGGGTATACCTAATACACACCAACTATCCACCATAGCTAAGATCTACCACATTTTAGCTGGCTTGTGGGCCACTCAGAATAAAGATTTAATTTTTTTTTCCCTCTGGTCAAGTGAGACATGAGTTCTACGAACTGATAACATCAAATTAATGGTTATCTTCGTTTATCCTCCACTTACTTCAGCTTGCTTCCTGGAACGTGAATGTGATGATAGAATTCTATATTGGAAAACAAGATTGAGGGCCACATTCCATGGACGGCAGAGTAGAAAGCTGAAAGAATGTGATTCCCTAAAGCTTAAAAGAGCAAAGCTATAATGATAGCCATGGATTTCCTACTCTAGCTTCGCACAGAAAGTGAACTTTTTTCTTGCTCAAGTTGCTTTTACCGGAGGATTAATTTATCTTGTAATCCTTTTTACCTGCTATCTGCTGTTCTCAACTCTCTACATTTCCTCCAGCTGTACATCTTCCTGCCTTCCTTGACTCATTATCCATTCAATGTGCACCTGCTGCCTGGAATAAATCTAAGAACAGATTAGTGTAGACACGGAGTGAAATGTAGATTTTGCCCTTAAAAGCCACAAGCATTTAATGATTTTCTTGATTCTATTGAACAATATAAGAATCCATATGTTAATCCATGTTTATTCATCATTCATCTCAAAATTTTTCTGCCACTGCCATATCAAACAACCCCACTATTCCCAGCAACGTACTATTGATTAGACCCTGTATACATAATATGTTCATTGTGTTTTATTTGCCCCTCTACATTTTCTGCCCTCTTTCACTCTTCTTTCCCTGGGAGGCTCATCTGTATGGATTACATCAACGAGTCCCCTTTTCTTCTGCCTCCTAGTTGAGTTGGTTAATAGAGAAGTTTAGCAGATCAAAGAAAGGTTAGGAAATGAAGGACAGGAATTTACTTTTTCTAATCTTCTTTTGTGTATGTTCACTTCAGGCTATTTGCATTTTTCAATTGAAGGTTATTATTTCTTTCAATGTGGCTCCATAAATGACTTTCAACTCTTGGGCTGTAGTAACTATTATTCCCTTCACATCCTTTGAACTGTTATCACCTCCAGGGAACTTCACTACACCTTATGATTTACCTATATAATGCCTACTTTGTAAATAGCATGTTTATTAACTCTCATCAAACTATCCGAATTTGAGACCACCTTGTTTCCTGCTACCATGCTTACTCATACACCATGTGTCCCAAATTTCACTTCAAGATATATAGGCACTAGATACAAATAATACCCACCAGAAGCACTGTTAGGATGAAGAATGGAGTAGAAGATAGTTAGCAAAATCATTCTGTGTAGAGAATCTCAGACTATAAGAATATCTTTGGGCTCAGTACAGTGGCCGAGTGGCTTAATCTTCACCTTGTGTGTGCTAGGATCCCATTTGGTTGCCATTTTGTGTCCTGGCTGCTCCACTTCCCATCCAGTTCCCTGCTTATGGCATGGGAAAGCAGTACAAGATGGCCAAAAGCCTTGGGACCCTGCATCGGTGTGGGAGACCTGGAAGAAAATCCTGGTTCCTCGCTTCGGATCGGCACCGCTCCAGCCATTGTGGCCACTTAGGAAGTGAACTGGTAGACAGAAAATCTTTCTTTCTGTCTCTCCTTCTCTCTGCATATCTGCCTTTCCAGTAAAAATAAATTCCTATTTTAAAAAATCATCATGTAACATACATAACATAACATGTTATACATAATATCATATCATCTTAAATTAAGGCAAACATGTGGTATTTAACCTTTTGGGATTGGCTCATTTCCCTTAGCATTATGGTTTCCAGTTTGGCCCATTTGGCCACAAAGAACTGCATTTTGTTTTTTTTAATAGCTGAAGTATTCCATGGAGTAGATGAACCATAGCTTTCTTATCCAATCCTCTGCTGATGGGCATTTTGGCTGCTTCCATGTTGTGTATAAATTAAAATTGAAATGTCAATGAGGTGGTCATAGAAGGTGGTTAAGAACTCGCATTTACTTTTAACATATTGGTTACTCATTACTATGTCAATTAATTCCATAATGATCTAAATTTTTGCTGATGGTATGTTGGAGCTTTTAATTGACTGGGATGATACTCTGCTGGCTCTGTCTTCAGACCAGAGAGGGTATACCTAAGAAGCCGTTGAACTTGACTGGACAACAAGATGCCAGACTCTATGTTTGGTATATGCTTGCAATGGGGGAATCTCAACTGAACTTGAACTGTGGTTATGCAACAAGGTGGAGGAATCCACCATGGTGGGAGGGTTTGGGGAGGGGTGGGGAGAACCCAAGTACCCATGAAACTGTGTCACATAATACAATGTAATTAATGAATTAAAAATAATAAATAATAAAAAAATTTTAAAAAAAAGAAAAAAAAATCATCATGACAGATTTGCTTCCCAGATACTGAATACATTTAAATGTGGAAACGACAGTCATTGCATCAAGTCCACATCTCCACTAAAGCACATATGATGTACAGCATCCTCTGCCAGCTCTACCAGAATCTTCAGTCGGAATCTTTAGATACACTCATTATACATATTTTAGGGACAGCCCACCCTTCTTGGACAGTGAAACATGAAACTCAATTATCATCTGATTATTCCTTATTTTCTGACAATAGAGAGTAAAATTTATGAGTCCGTTGAAAAGAATAACTTCAGATCCTACTTTGGGCAGATGAGCAACACAGGACAGAGAAAAGATGTGGTATGCAAAGTGATGCATGATCTCCTTCCAAAATGTCTGAGGTCGGATTCACAGTCCTTATGAATATGTTACCTGGAAGAAGATCTACAGACATGATTAAAATTTAAATGTTTTATTTATTTGAAAGGGAGAGTTAGAGGAAGGGAATGAGATAGAAAGAGCAAGAAAGATCTTCCATTCACTGGTTCATTCCCCAAATGGTAGCAATGGCCAGTGCTGGGCCAGGCTGAAACCAGGAACCTGGAACTTTATCTGGTTTTCCAGTGTTGGTACAGAGGCCCGTGAACTTATTCTGAACTATATTCTGAACCATATTCTGCTGCTACCTCTGCTTTTTGCAGGGAACTAGATTGGAAGGGAAGCAGCTGGTACTCAAAACTGATGCTCATGTAGGATGCCAGTGTGCAGGAGGTAGTCTAACCCACTATGCCACAACTCCAGCCCCCAAATTAAAGATTTTGAGGTAGGGAGGTTATTTTAGGATATACAATGGACCTAATATAATCCATTACAAAGATCCTTATAAGTGAAAGAGGAAGTCAGGAGAATCAGTATCAAAGTAATGTAAAATGATGATAGGTATCTTTCATGTTACGAGGAATCACAAACCAAGAAATACAAGCAGTTACAAGAAACTGGAAAAGGCAGTCGAATGAATTTTTTGTCACAGCCTCCAGAAGAATTGCCTGTCTATTGATAATCTTGACTTAGCTGGCTGAAACCCATTTTGAGTTCCACCTGCCAGAATTACAAGATAAGTTTATGTTAATTTAAACCAACAACTGTGGGTAATTTTCATATGTGGATCAATAAGGCATCAGTGCTGAAATCTCCAAGCCCACAGAAAGAAACAAAGCTAGAGACAGGAAAGAATAGGGAGCCATTGGTGGAATAGACAAAGTTCATTTATGAACCAAATTGCACACCATTTGCCAACCTGTACTGCAGGCAAGTTGGGTAGGAGAAAAATATATTTTTCCTCTCAGAGGCTCATAAGCATAAACTTCTTTCACATATTTCATGTAATATCCAGGAAAACTTTCTTTTTGTCCCTCAGTTTTGGGGATTTATCAAAATCTGTATTACTTTGGAAAAATCTAGCAGCGAACAGTATTAAAAGTTAACACTAAATATTTAATTATACTACGTAAGAGATGAATAATTATTGAATTATAATTTTATCCAACCATTATTTGCTGACTAAAATTACTGCATTAATATAACATAGTAATATAATTAAATAGTTAATAGAACATTATATCCCTACAAATAATCTATAATGGCACAGGAATATTTACTTCATGCTAAAAGAATTCGTTGGAAAATTCCCATCCCAAGAATGTCCAAACTAGGCACAGATCTTACCACGCTCTGACCCAATTGCTCTCGAAAGAAGTAATCCATGTTTCTCTTCTGCAGGCTGTCAAGGTAATGCTGGAAGCGGGTGTAGGTGTACGGGTAGCAGTAAGCAAACTGGTAAATATCCTCTTCTCGGTCAAAACAAAATGCAAAGGACATCACATAATTTCTTCTATGGTCTGGGCAGCGGTAGTAGTAAACATTTTTTGGCGGAAGTCTCTGCCTGAAAGATACGAAGAAATTTGGGTGTATCAGATAACTATTCAAACCTCAGAATTCAATACAGGGGAATGAAGGCCTAGGAACAGAACTAGCAAGGACCATGGGTGGTGGTAGCAGTAATCCCCAGCAAATCAGCTACAGACAAAATCAGACTTGACTTCGAGCATTTTCTTCAAAATCCAGCACCATTATATTCAATTTATTTATCAAATATAAAATTGAATGAAAAGGAACAACTTTCATTTTTGTTTTGTTTGTTTTTAATTTCAACACTTTAGTGTATGCATACCAGCTACAATAGGGTTTTAATAAAAAATGAGACAGGCAAGGTCTCAATTCTCACAGATTATAAATTCTAGTGGAGACATAGTCAATAAAATATTAAAAATAAACAGTTTAGTTACAGATTTCAAAAGTGCTTTGAGTAAAAATAAAAGGTATAATATTATGGAGACATAAACAGGAGAGTTCCACTTTTCCCAGGGAAGTCAGATTTTTCTTTGTTATGAGACTAATTCAGAGCTTTTAAAATAAACAAATGTGCATTGTGACCATCCAAAGAAGGGACATATATTCAACAAGCTACTATTTTTCTGTAGAGAGTTACATGAGATTAATTTTCGACAGAAGCACTTTGGGAAGTACGGCTTTCACACATGCTGTGTGGATAGTTTGCTAAGCCATTGTGCTCATTTTTCAGTAAGGTGCACTGAGATAGACACATGAGAAAAAGAAGATGTTTCAGTCAGAGTCCACTTAACTTCTTCTCATTTACCCCTGCACAGTTACTCTCCCTCTCATACTTGATGTTCAAACACTTCACACTGTTTCCCTGCATGTTCTTTCACTTAAAAGTCTTCTTAATCCTCAACACTCCATCCCTGATTATGCCTTTCCATGATCCTATGTTGATGTCGGACAGCTTACATATTTTGTAGGATCTCTTGCTTCCTCATCAGCTACTTCGTAAGTCTTCTTTACACCTCAGGACTGGTTTGAAAGGTGCTTTAGGACAAAGATGCTTTGGGGGAAGTTGGCTCAGTGGATGGGGAATGAAGCCTCATCTCTAATGACTGGACACACTCAACTGAAAGCCAACAGGGCACAGAGGAATAGAGAGGAAACCACAAGGAAGAGATATGAGAGGTAGTTGAGGAAATTAGAATGGTGCTAGCCCTAGGCAGAGCAGCCTGCAAAAAATTGCTAAGTGCTAGATCTAACAGCTTTGTAAGAGATTAGTGTTCATTATGGACTACCTTAACATCTTTTCAAGGCACTAAGTAGCCAAGATGGGAGGCAAGGCTGTGAGACTCCTGTGGGGCAGCAGGGAATCGAATTTTGTACAAATAATTGGGTTGAACTAAAAAGTCACTTGATTGATTATATTAGAAAGAAGTGACAGAAGTGGCAGGCCGTGTTGTCTAACATGGAGTACAGACTGAAAGTGCTGAGAACAGGATGGCAGACACTTGGTGCAAGCCACAGAAGAACAGGACTTTTCACATGAGAATCAGTGGCAGTATTAAAAGCTATGGAGTGGCATCTTTAGGGCCAACAAAAAGTCCATTTACCCCCTGCTCCCAAAGGCAATGTGAATGAACACATAAGTAACAAAAATCTCACAATGCATGTGTAGCTTTAAAACAAATCCCTTAGGCACGTTTTGCTTCCCATCTTGAAATTCTAGAGTTAACAGTGATGAGACACATAAATAGTGGCTTGAAAGATGCATAAATGAGAAGAAAAATCATCTTCCCCTTATCATCCTGTATGTGGATTATAAGAAAGTCCTCCTGAAAGGGGCATGTGGGAAGCAGCTGACTCTATAGAAGTCAGTTGTTGAGCCTGGCATGGTAGGCTTGCAGCTAAAGTCATCATTTTGCATGCCAGGTTCCCATATGGACTCCGGTTCGTGTTCCAGTGGCCCCACTTTGCATACAGCTCCCTGCTTATGGCCTGGGAAAGGAGTCAAGGAAGGCCCAAAGCCTTGACACCCTGCACCCATGTGGGAAATCCAGAGGGGGCTCCAGGCTCCTGGCTTCGGATCGGTGTTTCTCTGGCCATTCTGGCCACTTGGGGAATGAATCAACAGATGGAAGATCTTCCTCTCTGTCTCTCTTCCTCTCTGTACATCTGACTTTCCAATAAAAATAAAATTAAATTTAAAAAGAAGTCAGTTGTCAATTCATTTGTTAATTCAGAATTCAGCAAATGTCAAATCCATGTACCAAGCAGATTCTGGTTGAAGTGAGAAGTGAAGGAAGAAGTAGACTAAAAGGGTGAACTGTCCAATGTGAGATTATTAACTGTGGAGTGAGTCCCTGAGGGAAAATTTATCAATTTGATAGGCAATCAGTGGAGAGCCAAGCTAGGAGATAGAAGAACAGTGGCAGGGATGAGCATACAAGAAGAATATGTAATGTTCTTCATTTGTGGTGAGACTGAAGACCTGGGGATGAGAAGCTCTTGGTTCAAAGTAGTCTCGGGTTCCAAATTCCCAAGTAAGGAAGATTTCCAGTGATTGTGGATCTGTGGTCTGCAGCCAAAGGTCTGTGATGGTTGCTCCTGCTTCTGGCTTTGATGCTGAGCTCTGACTTTCCTGAAGTGCTGGTTGAGCACGTCTTCACAAGTATATCCAATCAAAGTCCATGCTTCAAATTCAATCACTCCAGTTCTTTCTTCTCATGGTCAAGTTCAGCAGCTTGGTTCTCTGAGCCTGCCGTCTCCACTGATCTGATTATGTGCTATCACGAGAATTTATGTACTGCCTGCAGCTGCCCTAGCTGCTCTCCTGAGCGGTCAGGATGCCTAACCTGATTAGTAGACAGAGTGGAGCTAATGGAGCCTGGTGTAATGATTCAAGGATGCTAAGATGCCACTCAGGGTTTAGGGTTTCTACACTTTGCAAAAGATACAAACAGAAAGCTGTTAGAGTGGTGCTCTGCAGGCCAAATTGACCAGGACTTTCAAGTAATACAAAAGCAAATCACAAGGGAGGATAAATATCTCATTTGAAATGCACTTCTGATTTTTCTCTTATTTTTCATATTGTAGATTCATTATATATCTCAGGCATGGTATTAAGTGTTTTATATGTGTTATTTAATCCCCATAATGACCTTATAAGCTAGGAGGCTTTTAACATCCCCTTTACACAGAGAGGAAAAAAAATCAAAGCTCAGCAAAGTAAAAACAAACAAAAACTTCCAAGTTTGCAAGATTAGTGAACCTCAGAGCCTGTACTGCAGCTAGCCCCCATGAACTCAAAGCCTCTTCCCACAGCCCCTTTTCCCATTGCCTCCCACTACACAGCCTTCAACCTCCAGAAATATCTGTTCTCTAATCAGTACTTTTTTGCTTAAAAAACTTTAAAACAACTTGCTATCCAGTTTGGCCCAAAAGGCCCCTTGTTATCTTTCCATGTTTTTGGCATTGTTATCCAGTTCTCCATTCTCGAACCTTATCCTTTCTTCATATTGAACAATTCATAACTCCCTAACACAACACCTCCATGTCTTTGTACTTGATCTTCCCTTGACCTGGACTGTCCCCTTGTCATAGTGCCTGCTTGGTAAACCACTGCTCACAGATGCAGCTTACAACAGTTCTAATATTTTACAGTGAAGTAATCAACAAGCAAAAAGACAGGAGTAAATTTCTATTCTTTAACATACTTCCTCTCTAAAACTTTTTTACCATTCAATCTTTGTTAATTTTTCTCTATTTTGAAAAATGACAATAGGTTTTCTTTAAGAACATGAACTTTTAAAAATGTATTTACTTGAAAAGCAGGGTAAAAGAAATAGAGGTAACAACAGTGAGAGATCTTCCATCCAATTGTTCACTTCCCAAACAGGCAGCTGGAGTTGACAGGTGGAAACCAGAAGCCAGGAGCTTCATTCAGGTCTCCTGTGTGTGTGGCAGGACCACAGGCCCTTGAGAGGATCTTCTGTTGTTTTCTCAGTCTCATGTGCAGGTAGCTGAATCAAAAGTGGAGCAGCTAGAAGTTGAACTGGTACTCATATGGGATGCTGGTGCTATGGGTAGAGGCTTAACTCACTGTGCCACAGCACTGACTCCTAAATAAAGTGCAATAACCTGGTTTGTGTCTAAACAATGAACAAGAGAGCTAAATGGATGTTTGCACAATGTTTTGAAGATAATATAGACTTCTTGAAAATCAAGATTGTGCTGCTTCTTCCCTCAGAGAGATCTCAAACAATATCTGCTAATTTATTTTTTTAAAGCCATAAAAAATAAAAAGATTCATCCCAGAAATCCAATGCAAGTATCATTAGATTGATTTTGGCTCAAAATAAAGACTAATATTCAGCTGAAGGAAAAGCACAGGCCTGATGTCTAGGGGAATATGAGCTTGTGGAATGTTAAGGAATGCTAAAGAAAGTTCCCGCACTTGACATCAGTTTATACAAGGCAGCCTCTGATTCTATTTAACATGGATTATCTGAGATGACCATGGGACCAATGTAACAAAAAAATATAATAGTTGCTATAGTACTATTTACCAGGCCATTCTAAGTGTTTTGTGATATATTAATTCATTGCTGTTCTTATTTATGTATTTATTTATTATTTATTTATTTATTTATTTATTTATTCATTCATTTATTTAAAGGCAGAGTCTCACTCACACATATACAGATATCTTGCATCAGCTAGTTCATTCCCTAAATGACTGCAATATCCCAGGATGAACAGGCTGAAGCCACAAGTCAGGAACTTCCCCTAGTTTTCCCATGGGTAAAAGGAACTGAAGTACTTTAGCCATCATAACTTCCAACCAAGGAGCATTAGTGCGGAGCTGAATCAGAAACATGGGTATCAAGATTCAAAGAATCACTCTAACATGGGTTGCAGTCATCGCAAGCAATGGCATAATTCAGTGTGCCACACAGCCACTCCTAAATTAACTCTTAATCCTTACAAAGATTTCTTCATGTTACTTCTATTATGCAAACAATGTGATGAAAAGTAAGGCACAATCAGAATTGTTTTAAAATGTTATTTATTTGGAAGTCAGAGTTAGAGAGAGAGAGAGGTCTTCTATTTGCTGGATCACCTCCTTCCTCACCAACCCCAGAAGACTGTAGTACCCAGGGCTTCATTTGGGTGTTTCACATGAATGCAGGCCATCTTTGCTGGTTTTCCCAGGCCATTAGCAGGGAGCTGAATCAGCAGTGAAGCAACTGGGACCCAGTAAGCACCCATATGGAAAGCCAGTGTCACAGATATTGGCCTTATCTGCTAGACCACAACACCAGCACACCAGGAACTCTTCTTAAAAGATCACTCATGATTTCCTGGAAGGAAATACTTGATCGTGCTGAGACCATGAAGGATTCAAGGTGTATGCTTTCAAGACTCAGAGATTCAAGGCTGATCCAGTTTTTGGAGAAAACCATTGCCTTAGGTTCCTTCTGCTAAGTGAAGAGGACATCCGCGTGTGTGAGGAAGCCCTGTAAGTCATGTCCTCAGATCTCCCCACACAGGCAGACGCACCTGTGGAAGCATATGCGTGCACACATCTCTCTGTGTGTGCATTCACAAACGGATTGCTCATACCTCTCTGTTACAGTCTCCACCTCATTGTGTCAGTCTGAGTAATTGTCTTTCTCCACATTTTGAGCACTCTATGAGCCCTGAAACCACGTATCAGTTACCTACGGCATGCCAAGGCCCATGCAGTGCCTTGTACAGATGAAGGCACTCAAAAAATATTTATGAATTGGATAAATGAATGTGTATTTAGTAAATACTCTCACAGCAATGTTCATAGTGCTTTCTATGTTAAAATCTTTGTATCATGTTCTAAACACACACTTTCAGAAACCTCCTTGACTTTTTAAACACTATTCCTTCGGCTTATAATTGCTTTTTTTTATACACTTTTCTACCAAGTGCATCCTGTGAAGTAGCTAAAATAATCTCTTCTTTGAAGTTTTGTTGTCAATTCCAGGGTGAATTAATTGTTTTAAATACTAATTGTGATACTTCTATGCTTCTGACTCATATCAATATCCACAGCATTTAGCCCAGAGTTTGGTGTTAAAAAGGAGCTTATGCATGTTTGTTGAATGAATGAGTAAGTTTGTGATTCAATTAGTATAGAAATGATTTCTGTCTCACTATTTTACCTGCCTTCTCTCCAAACTATTAGCTAAATTCTCTTTTTTCTTTAAAGATGTATTTATTTTTATTTGAAAGGCAGATTTAGAAAGAGAGAAGAAGAGCCAGAGAGAAAAAGGTCTTCCATTGCTGGTTCACTTCCCAAATGGCTGCAACAGCTGGAACTAAGATGATCTGAAACCAGGAACCAGGAGCTTCTTCTGGATTTCCCACATGGGTGCAGGGTGACAAGAACCTGGAGCCTCATCCTATGGCATCCCAAGCGAATAGCTGGATCAGGAGTGGAGCAGCCGGGACGTGAACCTGTGCTCATATGGATGCTGACACCTCAGGGAGAGATCTAACTTGCTTCAACATGGGGCTGTCTCCTAAATTCTTAAAATATGATTTTGGAGATTATCATTACGCAGGAAAGATGAAGAAGTGACCATTACATAACAGTATAAAAGCTTCTCTAAAGCCAAATTTTGAGACCTCTTTGGGAGCCCACAAAGGCTGGAGCCCTGACTAATCAAGACAAAGATTTGGATGAGAAGAGCTGACTTCTAACCCAATTTGTCCTCACTAGAATTTACTTTTCCCTCAGATTAATAGTTAATGAGAATAGCATATAATTAATCTATTCAGGCTGGAAGTCCTTTTCAGGCTGCAGAACAAGGACGTGGCATTCATTCAGATATATCCCCAAGTAAATGACATATTATAATCACTTCTTATATGCCATTAATGTGCTACCTATTCAGTGTACCTTACTGTCTGACTGACTAAGCACATATTCTCCCCTCTCTGCCAAGGCTGTGCTACCTGGAATTTATCCACCAACTGTGATTGCAGCCTTTTGGTTCCCCTGTGTTATCTATCTAGGAATTGGAAGCAAGCCGTTATCCACTTTCTCAGGTATATTTGATATAAGATCTCTTTCTTATATCTTATATCTTTCATTGCCAGCAATGCAAGCATATAGCCTTGTTTGCTTTTGGCTGGAACAGCCAAGACCATGACCTGGCTTGAGCCAGTTGGCCCTGTCCTGTTCCTCTCCTGGCATCTAGCACAGCCAGATGCCTGGCATTGATGCCCATATTACAAATATTCCCTTCTTAGGCCAACAGGACCCACTTCTCATTCCAATCCTATCTCCCTCCAAATAATTATAATAGTGCTCCTGTCACCAGTACATTTATTCTTACCGCTCTCTCTGCACTTCATCACAGCTAATCTCTTGGTGAGTCCCAGGGAGGGGAAAGAGAGTGAGAGAGTGCTGGGCTACAGGCATCACATTTTAACACCCGAGTGTCTAAGCAGATTACCATCTTATCAGGAACTGATGGGAACCAAAGGTGGGAGGAGAGAGACAGTGTAACATGCTGGCAGCCAAGTTTTTGATAGCAAGAAGACACTGGTCGATTCTTGAATTAACCTTTTTGTCCTACACACTGCATTGCTTATTTTTTAAAGTTCACTTTACACGTAGGTTTTTTTCTTTTCCTCTCTCTGTGCCTTCTGGAGAAGGACACCCACACACTGGGCCATTAATGGTATTAATTCCAAGCCATTAAAAATTAAAATTACACTCAATTAGTTTGGCTGATTGGAGCTGCGAAATAGCTGAGACTGATTCTTCTCCTTGATCATGGTCAGAAGCAATGTCCCCAGAAATGGGTGGCTGCTGACCAAATGCCTGTAGAGCCAGAAACTCCAAGGAGAGACTCTAGATCACCAGCTCTGTCTTCTCTGATCCAAATTCCTAAGGTATGGCAAGACAAAAACATCAGACAAGGATCTGCAAGTTGAACTCTTCCCTTGTATGTGTCTCTGTAAAATGTGGCTGCTAAAAGTGTCCTGTGTCCCTTTTAGGATTATTGAGAAATTACAAAGAAAAGAAAATGGATTGTATTTCAAAACTGCCATTTTCAAGAGTAAGGGATGATAGCTGAGGCAGTATCTGATATCTGGGTGCTTTGGGATGGGCCGATATGCCTGAATCAGTGGCAGCAACAGAAAAGATGGAAAATTCTACTGTAGGTGAATGTGAACTATGCTTGGGAAATAGAGACGGAGATGTCTGAATGATCATGAAATAGTTATTTTTCCCTTTATTACTATTATTGTTATTTGAAAGGTAATTAAACAGAAAAGGAGAGAGATATTCCAACTGTTGGTTGACTCCTTAAATGTCTGTACAGCTGGAGCTGGGCTGACCCAAAGCCACGAATCAGGAGCCTCCTCCAGGTCTGCCACTTGGGTACAGAGAGGAGACCGATCATAAGGGCCCTCTTTGAATGCTTTCCCGGCCCTTCAGGGAGTAAGGAGTAGCTAGGACATGTACTGCTGCCCATATGGAATACTGGAGCCACAGGTGGAGGGTTAGCCTACTAACCAGTGCCCTTAACCTATTTATTGTAAGGTATAAATCTAAAATTATGTGGTTTTAAAAAATTTGGTCATACTTTAATAATTCTTCTTACCCTTTCACCAACAATATCGTAAAAATATAAAAGTACATATTTTAGGAAAATTACTAAACTTTTGTTTCTCTTGAAATAGAATGATGGAGATGCAACTTGCATAAAATGCTTGTTGGTAATTATGATCAGTAGATAGTACATAGAATATGTACTGAAAACATAACCACATAAAAACTAGGAGGCATTAATCTGCTTACATCTACTTTTATAGCTAACATTTATTTTCAAAAAATTCTGTAACCATGTAAAACAGACACATAGGAAAAGAGATTTGAATTAGTTTATGACAGCCATGCACTGTACTGTAAATGAAAAGCAACATTTCAGAAGTGATATGTAGTACAGTTTATTATTTAGAATACATGACTGTTCTTCTAGAATGTTTTATATAATTCCCAAAGTTTCTTCTGTATAAAGTGGTAGTTGTCAACGTCTCTGCTAAATTAGCAGCAGAACTCAAACAGATTTATATCAGTGTGATCAGATATTTCAATCACTTAATTCAACTACAACACGATTCAATTATTTTCAAACATTCACAGAATCAAGCTAAAGCTTTTGGAAAATTTTTCTATTGAAGGTAAAATGCTGTCTTAGCGATAATGATAATGTAATAAAAGTTTAATAATAATAATAATGATCATTTTGTGTAGGACTATAATATGCATAAAAATTTTAGTGAAAGCAATGCCTGGCACATCAACCAACTTATGAGGTATAAATTTATTTTGAAATGGTATCAGGTATCCACATAACTCATACTTGTATTAAAATCATAATTGTCAAAACATAAGAAAACTGAGCTGCACAATGTATGTATTAAGCAAAGGTTAAATCCCACATATACATACCAATATTCTAGTAAATCTTGAGGAAAGTAGATAGGTGTCCATTGATGATTTTTTTTACAAATTATGAGGCCTCAATAATTTACTGTGTTAATAAATGTTAATTTTGAATTTTTGTAGTTGTTAATGAGAACTCTAAATTTTGTTTATGTCTTGTTCACACATTAATAAGAAATCTTAAATATTGAATCAAGTATTAAATAAATTAAGTACTCCAGTATTCTAGATTCTAAAGATTTTATCACATTGCAATGATTGAAAAGAACTCTTGGGAACAAAGAATCTTGACATGTGTCTTTACAATTGCAAAGGTGGAACTACACACACATGAAACAATGAAAGAACAATTAGAATACAAAACTTGACTTCAAAGTTCAAAGATTATATTTTGGGATATGTCATTAAAGCAGCCACTCTTTTGATGCAGCTCATATTTCTAACTGGAGAGTTCCATGCTGTACTAGAGTAGAAAGAAAGTCTTTCATAGCAAAGCAGATGCAATGGGAAACTCTTCTGCTTAGTGAAACAAGCCAGTCCAACAAAGGACAACTACCACAGATCTTTTCTGATATGGAGTAGCTAATATGTAATACAAAAAACCTCCCCACACACACACATAGGAACGGACATCATGTGATCTGATTGTTTTTAGCTTTTTGTTTATATACTTTTGTCAAACTGTGCTCTTTCTACATTCTGATTTTTTTAAGATTTTATTTTATTTGTATTGCAAAATCAGATATACACAGAGGAGGCGAGACAGAGGGGAAGTTCTTCAGTCAGATGATTCACTCCCCAACTGACCGCCATGGCTGGTATTGTGACCACAACAGCCAGTGCTGCGCAGATCCGAAGCCAGGAGCCAGGAACTTCCTCCAGGTCTCCCATATGGGTGCAGGGTCCCAAGCCTCTGGGTTGTCCTCAACTGCTTTCCCAGACCACAAGCAGAGAGCTGGATTAGAAGTAGGGCTTCCAGGATTAGAACCGGTGCCCATATGGGATCCTGGTGTGTTCAAGGTGAGAACTTTAGCCGCTAGGCCACGCCGCTGGGCCCTCTACTTTCTAATTCTTTACTGTTACAGCAAAGGCTGCATTAAGCCTGTGACTATAGAGTGGACAGAAATTATGTTTTCACAAAAATTAAAAAAAAAATGAAGGAAGAAGGGGAACTGAAGGATGTGGAATAGGGAAGGAGAGTTGTATGGTTACTTTTTCAGAATTTTATCTAAGAAATAAGTGAAATCTATTAATATTGGAGAAGTCAGGGGCCAGGTGCAGTAGCCTAGTAGCTAAAGTCCTCATTTTTCACTCAAAGGATACCATATGGATGTTGGTTCATATCCTGGCTGCCCCACTTCCCATCCAGCTCCTTGCTTGTGGCCTGGGAAAACAGTCGAAGACAGCCCAAAGCCTTGGGACCCTGCACCCATGTGGGAGACTCGGAAGAAGTTCCTGGTTCCTGGTTCCTGGTTCCTGGCTTTGGATCAGCTGAGCTCCAGCTGTGGCCACTTGGGGAATGAACCAGCAGACGGAAGATCATTCTCTCTCCTTTACTCTGTAAAAATCTGACTTTCAATAAAAATAAATCATTAAAAAAAGACAGAGAAGGCCTACATTTTACAACATGTTGCAGAAAATGAAAAAGAATCAAGAAAAGATATCTTACTTGATAAGTTTTATATTATAAAACATTTGATTTGTGGCACTCCATGTTAAGCTACTGCTTGAGATGTCAGCATTCTATAGTGGAGCGCCTGGTTCATGTTCGAGCTACTCCAGCGCTCAGATTCAGCTTCCTCTTATTGCAACTGGGAGACAATGGATGATGAACACAGTACTTGGGTTTCTTGCGATCCACTTAAGAGCCCGCGATTGGGGTATCTGGCTCCTGGCTTTCGTCTTACCTCATCTTGGCTTTTGCAGACATCTTAGGGGAAGTAATGAAAGCTCTCTTTCTCTCTCACTCTTCTCTATCTCTGTCCCTTTGTCTTTAAAATGCAAAGATAGGGCCCGGCGGTGTGGCCTAGTGGCTGAAGTCCTCGCCTTGAACGCACCAGGATCCGTTTTGTGCACCGGTTCTAATCCCGGCAGCTCCACTTCTGAGCCAGCTCTCTGCTTGTGGCCTGGGAAAGCAGTTGAGGACAGCCCAAAGCTTTGGGACCCTGCACCCACATGGGAGACCAGGAAGAGGTTCCTGGTTCCCAGCTTCTGATCAGCACAGCACCAGCCGTTGAGCTCACTTGTGGAGTGAATCGTCGGATGGAAGATCTTCCTCCTCTCTGTCTCTCCTCCTCTCTGTATATCTGACTTTGTAATAAAAATAAATAAATCTTTTAAAAAAATGCAAAGATACATTTTTGAAAAATCCTCAATGAAAATTTCTCTGAGGGGAGCAAACAAGATGGTAACAACAGAAGCATTAAATACGTTTATATTTAACACTAAAAACCTTATATTGTAAAATACTCTATGTGGTGGATGGTGTGGTGGCTTAATGTGTAAATCCACCCACTGTGACACCAGCATCCCATATGAGCAATAATTGTTATCCTGTATGCCCCATTTCAAATCCTGCTCTGTTAAGGAACTTGAGAAAAGCATCAGGAGGGCATTCAGGTGTTTAGGTCTCTGCATCCAGCTGGGAAACCCAAATGAGGCCCCTGCCTCCTGACTTTGACCTGGTCTAGGACTAGCCACTGTGGCTATCTGGGCAGTCAATTAGTGAATGAAAAATGCTTTCCCATTCTTTCACAATAAACACATCTTTAAAAAGAATTCTGTTTAGCCAGTGTTCTGGCATAGCATGTTAAGAATGTAGCAATAATTTCTAACTTGTCAACCATAAAATTTAAATCTAAGAAGACTGAAGACAATGTTAACAAAAACTACAAATAAAGAACACTTATGAGAAAAAGAAAAAAAATCACTTCCTTAAAAATACACGAACAATTGGAGTCGGCTTTGTGGGCCAGTGGGTTAGGCTACTGTCTATAATGCCAGCATTGTGTATGAGTATCTATTTAAGTCTCAGCTATTCTGTTGAGAATATGGTATTACACAAATGGAAGGAAAACAAAGAGAACAAAATAAAAAGTAGCACTGAGGGAGGAAGGTAAATACCGTTGTTTTCTTAGAATTTCAATATGTAATAAATGAAATATATTTCACTTGTATTAATAACTTTTAAAGGGGAAAAAAGGAAGGACATTTTTAGCTGGCAAGTTCAGAGGGGTAATCTGTAGTAGAAACTGAATAAAGTAAGGAAATAATCATAGATTCAACCAGGAATGGAATGAACTAAAGGCAATGGCAGGCACCAAGGTCCAAGCGCAGGAAGAAGCATCACACAGCACCAGCAACAGGGGAAGTCAGTGTGATTGAGTAGCATTTAGTGAGATTGGAGAAGGAGTTAAGAAGTCGGGGGAGGGGACCAGATCACACTGCCTTGTAGGCTTCCATAAGAGTTTCAGTGTGGGCTGAGGAAGTGACAGCAGATCAGCAGTTAGTTAAGCAAGATACAATGTTTGGTTACAAAAGCTATAGAGATGGTTTTGGAAGCTACAGATTTGGAATTTGTTTTGAAGCGAGACCCAGCCCAGGTTCCTCTTTCCCACTCCTTCCCTTTCCATCCCCTTCAACACCTATCTTTGTCAAAGCTTCATTGGATCATGTCACTTCCAGGATTAAAATTATTTCAATATTTCCAATTATGCTCAAATAAAATTCAAGTTCTTTAATAGCACAATGTGACTTCCTCGGAGCCCTGAGTTTCCAGATCATTTCAGGACTTTTTAATCTACCTCCACACCAACTCAACCCCTTGCCTAGCTGCTTTCTACCCTTTTCTGTAGTTGTAGTTCAAATGTTAATCTTTCCCATCACCACCTAAATTAGATTGTATCATCTTCCTCAGAGCTAGTAAGTCTTTCTGTCAAAGCATTCTTAGACTTATAAATGTGGTATGCCTGTCCGTTTGTAGTTTACACACCTAACTATGTTGCAATTTCTTTGTAAGTACAGGCATTTTTTCTTTGGCTCACCAGTGATTCATTTAGTACCCCATAGTATTCCTGCACATGGCAAATTCACAGGGGATATTTGTTAATTGAATATATATTGATGAGGAAATAAAGTAGAAAAGCTGATTGTCAGTGGCTCACACAGGACAGGAAGTTTTGAACCCATAGTCAGCTAATGAGTTCCCAGAAGTTCATGGTAAGGGCAGACATTGTGGTGGAGGAAAGTCTAAGCTAGTCTATGAGGTAGATATCACTAATTTTCACACAATTCTTCTCTCAGAGAAACGCTTATCCAAAGGCTTGCTCCTTCTCTCCTTCAGTGATAGGGGCCTGTAGAATGCACAACTGTGGCTTGTTTTTGGATTCTTCCCATTCTCCAATTTCCCCTGGTAAGAGCCATGAATAGAAATATTTGATACCAGCCTTACGCTGTGAAGAACCACTGTGAGAAACGTAACGCACGCCCAGAGTTCAGCTTAGTTCTCCGAGCTAGGGGTGCTTAGCAGCAGACAAAGAAATGTAGGCAAAGAGGAATAAGCAGCACCCTGTTTGATTTACCTCCAGGCTCCTTGTCCAGCACAGGGAGCACTTCCTGAGAAAACTGAGCCTCCAATCTACCAGGGAATAGACCATGAGAACAGATTCAAGTGACCTGGAGGACAAACAAGCCTGGAAATGGCCCAGATGCCAAACTGCCAAGGTTGAGAAGCTTAACCAGAAAGCAACATGAAAACTGAATTGATCCAAAATTTACACTTCCAAGATCAGGGGAATAGGCCATGAGAGACAATGAAATTAAATCCAAAACTGTATTAGCTGCTAAGGAAGTACATGCCAAGGAGGAAAATGAGGACATAGAAAGCACACTTGTGGCAAGTGCCTTTCAGTGCAACCACAGGCTCCAGTGGGAAGAAGGCAAGGAGACCTACTTCACAGAGATGATAATGTGTATCAGGTTATAGGCAAGGCTGTGTGAGAATTATTCTTTAATTTCCACGATGCAGGGGAACCAGAGTGAGAGCTATCTTACCAGCAATGCACAGCTGACAGGTTTATGCTGGAAACATGAAAATCTCAAGGAGGTACTCTCTTAGGTGCTTACCTCCAGATGATGGATGAGAAAGTCAAGGCCAAGTCATTCCTCCCCATGAAAAGTGATAACAATTAGATGACTTGTGGATACGCAGGAAGGGCACTGAGGGACAGGGTTTAGGCTAACGAGATAAGCACTGCCTGGATAGTAAATACAGATATGGCTCAGTCCAGGGAATATCTGACACAAAGAAAGGATGTCCCACCTAACACTGACAGGAGAATCTAGGAGTGTGAAAGCTGTAAGACCCCAGTCAGCTTGATTCGGCAACCAATTTAGGTTATCAGAGTCAGAATAGCTGTGGGGTTTGTAATTGAGATCGACCTTGGAGTCAGAGGTATGAGCAGAACAAAGATCTGTCATGATAAGAGGAGGCTTAATTACTCAGGACATAGCTGTGATTCTGAGAAAAAAAATGCTGATGATCAGGGAACCATCATCTTTTTGCCACAGCCTCTTGCCTAGAAGGATGAGATGTAGCCTCAGACATAGCTGGAAATAAGTCCTCAGGCTGGCTGTGTTTTTAAACCACAGTGGTCGATGGACATTTAAACTACTCCTAGAAAATCTTTATATGTCACCAAGAATTCATCTTTGATTCCACTTCCTCTGAGAAGTTCTCCCTCTTCCTGCATTGATTATGTTCCATTCTCACTCCAACATGGCTCCATGATTCCTATCTGTGCATGCATTACCTATGATAATATGCATCACATTTCATTATAATTTAGCATGACTTTTCTTTATTCGATTAGACTTAATCTTTATTTGTATTTGTACACCACGAATCCCCCCTGACTACCCCAAATTTGGTGCCTAGAAATCACAAAGTAAACAACCTTCATGATTTGACTAACTGAATGAGTGAAGAAATGGATAAGAGAATAAATAACACAGGGTATACCAAAAGATGAATTTGAAAGGACAGAGGCCAGAGTATTTGGCATAATGCATAGTCCATGGTATGGAGTGAAGACCTTAGAAAAACTGGAAAACCACTAATGGATTTTTAGCATATTCTCAGTGACCTTCTAAGCAAAAAGGCTGTTTGATTCCCAATGGGGTATCAGTGACATCCCATTAGGCCATCCTCTCACATAGCAACTGGTTGAAATGCTGATTTAAAAGAGTAAACTCTACTATGTTGGCCTTCAGCACATGAAAGAACCCCTAAATCGATTTCTCCGTGTACATCATTTGCTTGTGAATGGTCCAGCTTTCTTTCTACACTACTGATCTTCACACAGTTAAAACTTCCGTGAAAATCTTTCATACTTCAGTAGTCTTATGCATCTTAGAAACTCTGCATGCATGTATTTCACAACTACCCACTTTTCGAGGCTATCATGTTAATTAATACAATGGACTCAATAAAGGGCTTTTGATAACTGAAATGAGTAAATGAACTTTGCAGGTTATGTATGAGCTTTCTGAAATTTGGGGATCTGAAATACAGGAGGTAAGAAAAAAAAATTTTTCCCAACAAGGAATGAATTACTATTTAAAAGAGTCTTTGTAACTTATTTGTTAATTCTATTAAACTCTGAAACTGACACAACTATGTGCTTTTTACAGATATGAGGCTTTATGAATCACGTAGTCTAATGTCTTTCTTTAAAAACAAAATGCTCTTGTCAGAAGAAAGCTGTGAAAGAAGCATAATGTATTAAACCAAGCAAATAGGTACATAGGACTTGGATGGAAAGAATCAGAGCAAAGGTGAGGTAGGGGTGATGTTGTTCAACCTTTGTATTTTAGGGCTGGAGCCTAGACAGTAAATCATTAGATTTGTGCACAGAGAGGGTTAAAGGCAGAGCTGAGAACTGCTCTTCCAGTGACATTTGTTCTGTTCATTTGCCAAGAGAATATCTTATCAATCACTGTTTCGATGATCTTAAAGATGAATTAGTGTATAAAGCAAGCTGGCTTTATGGGGATAATAGGCGCACAGACATATATACATATACAAATATATATATATACATAAATATGACATGTACACACATATGCATATATATGTAAGTATATATTGGGTGGTAAAAGTGCTATAAAGAAAAAAACACAAGATAAGGAGACAGAAAATAAAGGACATTAGTGGTAGGAGTGTTGTATGGGGTTCTCAAGGAAGGTCTTTCAGATAAGGTAACATCTGGAAAAGTGACAAAGTAAGCCCAGTGGATTTCTGCAAGTGCCAGATGTTTCCGTACCACTCTTGTTCATACATGGGGAACATCTGCTGGGGACCAGGAAATGCTTTTGCTCCTTTACACACAGGAAAGTTCACAGCGGTGAGAAGAACACAGATTAGAGAAGCAAAAGGATCTGGTTTTGAATGCAAATTTGTATAGATATTTAATGACACAGCTAGGGGAAAATGACTCGCCCTGTTTTTCCTCTAATTTTATGATTTTCAAAATGGAAATCACTTTTTTTTCATGGAATTATTTTCAATTATATACCAGTAATTACATAATAACAAAATTTAAAAAAGGGGGGGGGAGTGAAACACCTGACACACACCAGTGGGCTACAGTTGGAAATGTGATGATCATTTCTCTTTGTATGAAGGAAAGATTCTGGTTGTAGTGAGTATAGGTAAATTTTGGCTGCTCAGCATCTATTTCCCCTTCCCCACAGAAAAATGATTTTCTTTATGTAAATAGCCTCCTTCTCAGTGGGTATAGTTTACTTCAACCACAAGGAAGGAACGTGCTGTGCTTTGCTACGGCACATACTCCTATCCAGGCCAATCAGACATGTCCTCCCCACCCCCGCTCCCGATCCCATGCAATCTGCATCTTGAGCAGAGGGGAATAATGAAAGACTTGGTGCTCCTTCTGGTTCTACTGGAGTGTTCCACTGAAAGGCCACGCTGGTAGCTTCCTCCCCCAAATGTTAAGGCCTTAGAGAGCAGGTCTTCATCCGTGCTGATTTCACAAATTATCAGTACCATTTAATACACATTTCCTTTTGCCTAACTTAAACAAAACACATCTCTACCCCTAGGAACTATAGAAATTGTTTCTGATGCACACGTACCTAGGCATTTTAACTGGATACAATGGAAGCATGAATAAGTCATATTCACCTTTCAAAAGTATTTAATTATTTATACGAAGTAAACAAATTTCACGTATTTCACAATACAGATTTAGGAGCACTCTGCCCTCATAGCCCACCAAGCCTCCTCCTTCCTTATTTCTTTTTATTCCCCTAATTTTTACAATCGCATATTTTTCATTCCAATTGGCAATCACAGGATTAACACTCCATCTGGTAAAAGTATCAACAAAAAAGTACGAAAAAAAACCCTACTACTACTCCTCAAGAGCATACACAAGGGCTGTAAACAACAATCAAATTGAATGCTACTCTCACTCATATATATCACATCGTTTTTTATTATGTGTATTGTCATGGATCAGGGAAAATATGTGATATTTTTCTCTTTGGGACTGGCTATTTCACTAAACATAATGGTATCCAATTGCATCCATTCAGTTGCAAAAGACAGGATTTCATTCTTTTGTATGGCTGATTTGTATTCCATAATTTATATGTGCCTTTAAATGATTAGAATTATGATGCTATGTGTCAATGCTGCTAAAGAAAATTTAAAATTCCATATATGGGCTTTATATTTATTTATCTTTCTGATTAGTGATTTCTCTGACTAAAGAAACAAGCAAATTGTATCAGAAACAAAGATTACATGAACTGATCTTGAGAGAATACCTCTAGAATTAACATTACAACATTCCAATGTCTGTAAGGTTATAATTCTAGTAATTTTATTATTATAACATTGGTTTTGTAAGTTATTTTCAAAGCTTTAACAGGAAAAACTGTCAGGTCCTACAGCCCCAAATCAGACCATGTTGCAGCTGCCTCTCCCACATTTATCAAGAGGTAGTTCAGGTTTATAGGGCTTCTCTATTTCTGAATGAGAAAAGGAGCATAGTGAGGGAGCTGAGATATACCCACTGAAAGGTGTGATTTAAGATCACATAGCTGGTCAGTAGCAGCTAATGAGCTGACACTCCAAGGGCCATCACTTGAGTAGCACACTGTTTTACCTCCTCGCCATGTTAACTAATGTTGATGTTCACAGAAGACAGAGTGAAAAGAAACGACTGTTCAAGAGGGAGGCTTCCACCTGAATGTGACAATGGGGTAAAATATGATTGTCTTCAAATGGAAGGAAAGACTTCTCGGACAAGGAGTAAAATACCAAGGATCAGAGCTCAGGGTGGACACCGTGTGTTCAAGGTGATAGTTCTGCAATTGAAGCATAGGTTTTATTATGTGAGAATCACTGGTGAGGGTCCCAGAGAAGAGCTTGAACTGAGTCATGTAAATTGGGTGGGGATTCAAAGTCACAATTATGAATATAATCAAGTAAATGTATCACTCATGTGCTTTCTCCAACTCATCTTTATGGCATTCAATCTCTTTCTTGGAGGGAGATTAAGGTAATGCTATCAGGATCTGCATAGTGAAGTTTTTTGATAACCGTTAGCTAACATGTAAGAGAAGCATGAGTCCTTTTCTAGATAGGGAAATGGAACAACATCCAGCTTCGTATCGAAAATTCTTATCAACATTGGATTGTTTCTAGGAGAATTCTAGAAGGAATCCTCAGTTAAATGTAGACTCTGGGGAGAGTTTGGGGGGGGGGAATTGGTGTGAAAAGTGTGCAAAGATAGGGGCTGTCTTCACTGGATCCCTGGGGAGGTCAGGTCTCTCTCCCTTTGCTGGGCTTCTGTCTTAGACAATGAGATGCAGAAGGTGTTATTGAAGCTGTCAAGTGACCGCAATGAGGGGAAAGCAAAGAGAAGAAAAAGAAATCCCATAGAGTGAAGAACAAGGTGATGAGATCAAGGGGCAATGAAAAGACAGAAGACTTCAAAGGGAGATTTATTAGAGAGCATGTCTTGTATCTATTCCAGCAGCAGTGACCAGGAGAATAAACTTAATACTGGATTCTATTCTTTAGGGCTGAAGCTTCAGAGAATATAATATTTCTCAAGAATCAATTTCAGCCCCGACAACGCTTCTGGCTTGCTTAAGATGGTTTCTTAGATTGTGAAAGCATATTGAGAGGAGGTGGGAAGCATATAAACTTTGCTATTTTTGACTAAGTTTGGGTCAGAAATTGCACCTCTATTTATCTACAAATCATTTAGAATGTTTCTCCTCCTGTATCCTTGTCACTGGGAGCAGCACAGCCTCCTGGATCTTTAAACACATAGCAGTTCACAGACAGTCTGCAGAGGAGATGGTGACACGCCTATGAGGAGAGTTGGATCAATGTGTCCCACATAGCTACCATCAATTTCAAATAATAGTTAGTTTTCAATTTTCTGATTTAGTCAAAGCCGCTCGTTTTTATTTTAAGGACATATAAATGTCTATATATATGTGTGTGTGTGTCTATATATATATGTCTATATGTATATATATATATAAATCTATATATATATATATATATAAATTTTTTTTGAAAGGCGGTGTTACAGAGAGAGGGAGAGGGAGGAAAGGAGGAAGGGAAAGAGGGAGGGAGTCTTCTATCTGATGGTTTATTCCTCCAGTGATTACAGCAACAAAGGCTGGGCCGGGTCATACAGCAACCACCATCTAATGAGCATTTTGTGTGGCAATTAGGCTCATTCTTAGACCACTAAATTGTTTAACCTTCATAATAATTCTCTCAATATGTTTTGTCCCCACCAAAGTCCATGTGTGGCTGAATTGCCCAGTGAATCCATATTATAAGGTAGAAGGTGACTGGTTTATGAGGCAGAGCATTCACGAAGGGATTAATCGCATCTTTCAGGGACGAATGACGTTGCCACAAAGCAGAAGCAGCACCTGTATTTTGTCCACTTGTTCTCTATTTTCTGTCTGCTATGGATTAGCATAGGGCCTTCATTAGGAGCCAAGCAAATGCTGGTATCATCCTACTGGACTTCTAAAATAAATCCAGTTGTGGTATAAAGCTCCTAATCTCAAGTATCATGTAATAGCAACAGAAAGAATAATTTTACTTCCTTTAAAAAAAAAAAAGCTCCCAAATGGAGCATTTGAAAGAGTGGAAGTCAATAAAATGCTAATGTTTTGTTGATCCTGAACAAAAAAAATCTGCAACTGAAATCCAAGTTCATAGGACCCCCAAAATGAAACCTAAGTATGAAATATATGGTATGGTGTGATGACTCAATGGCTAAATTCTCACCTCCCAAAGGCTCCAATGTGGGATTCCTGTTTCACCTCCCATACTGTTTCTTGCTTGTGGCCTGGGAAAGTAGTAGAGAATGAGTCAGGTCCTTGGGACCCAGCACCCACATGACAGACCTAGAAGAAAATCCTGACTCCTGGCTTTAGATATAACCTCAGTTCTGGCTGTTGTGGCCATTTGGGGAGTAAACCAGTGGATGGAGGATCTTTCTGGTTTTCTTTCCCTTTAAATCTGATTTGCCTTTCCAATAAAAATAAATAGTTCTAAAGAGGTAGATAGATAAATAGATAGATAGATATTCAGATGGATAGATAGAAAAAGAAAGGAAGGAGGGAGGAAGGGAGGGAGAAAGAGAGAGAGAAAGAAAGAAAGAGAGAGAGAGAGAAAGAAAGAAAGAAAGAAAGAAAGAAAGAAAGAAAGAAAGAAAGAAAGAAAGAAAGAAAGAAAGAAAGAAAGAAAGAAAGAAAAAGAAAGAAAGAAAGAAAACAAACTCTGGTCATTGGAAGGATTTTTTCCTGGTTGTAGGAGGAGGAATGGTTTTCAGAACACATTATGGGAAGAGGAGAAGTCAAACTTTGAGGTAGGTCCCATATTTTGCCTTCTGTAGCTAAGGATTCTTTATATTGCTGAATTCCATGCATATTCCCCTTGGAAAATGATTTGGTCCAAATATTTCCACTTCTACACAAAAGCATCTAGAAATACCAGGAAAAAAAAATTGTTGCATTGAAGATAAAGGGACCAGTTCTATTGGTTCCCAAGATCTTTGACTTCTTTGTGGCCAAAATTGACATTGTGAATGTGTACACAGTATTTGCAGATACTCTGGGTTCAAAATATATTAGAGCAGACTTACAAAAATGTACATACTACAAGAGTAAATAAAGGAAATTATGGAACAAAGTCTGACGTACGGTTAGTAAAATAATGTCCTCATTAGAGGTGGGATTTAAGTTTGAGATTCATACTAGTAAAATTGAGTGGGGAAGTCTGAACTGTTGTATGATTCTTAGAGTTAACATAATAAAAATAAATGAGCCTATTTTCATGGGACAAGAATAACCCCAATATAATTTTGCCTGGTCAGGAAATCTGAGAAATGTTTCTCATGCCTTCATAAATGATTTATTATCACCTTTGGAGAAAATCCACCAAAAAATTTCACAGTATTACTTTTATAAAATGCTTCATTGCAGGACAGGGAAAATATACTAAGTAAAATTGAGAAAAGAAACTCTCTGAGGCATTGAGACAATACAATCCAGGTATAAAGCAGTCAGATTATTTGGTTTTATCCAAAGATAGACAAACTGTATCTCTATAAGCAGGCTTCCACTAAAACTATATTTTTTTCAAATAGATTATTTTTTAAAAAAAATAAAAAGAACTTGAGGTTCAATATAAAATCCCAGAAACAAGAAAAGTCATATTCTTAAATTCTTATACTCAACCAAGATATGATATGCTATTTTGGATATTAAGAAATCAACCAGAAGTACCTGCATAAGGAGTTAAGGAAGAAGTTATATTAAATCCAAGATTCTCCATGGAAAAATGTATAGATTTCCACCAGATACACTAAGTTTTAGGACAGAATCATGTACTTTTCAGCATTTAGTTTTAAAAAAGACAATACAATTTCTCTTTTAATAAGAATTGAATTATCTTTGAAAATGTCAAATACTGTGTCGAGCCAATGTTTTAAAGGGACAAAATCTTGGAAATAGAACTGAGCAGATCGTACATTCTACCTGAATTACACATTGTCATTTTAAGTGAAGAGGAGTCTGGAAAATCTCCCTGTTCAGTGATTGTGTTTTAATAAATAAAAAGGCAGCTGTAGTGAAGAGAAGGAAGCACATGGGAGAGGAAACCTCACAAAGAAATCGTCTGCAGAATGTTGCAGATATTCCCATGACATGCGCTTCCTAGAGAATGATGGGACGTTTGTCAACATAGGTAAAGCAAACGATGGGAAAAGACTCCCATATATAATTCATGTCTCTATCAAGTTAAATATACAAATACCTCAATTGTGGGTTGGCATGGACTAAATATTTAAAAGCTTCCCACTGTGCTCCGGGTCTGCATTGTTGCCATTTCAGAGTATATCAGAAAACAAGTATTTCCCATTCTCAGAGTCCCTGACAATCATCTCTTTCCCCTTGGTCACTGAGCACCAGGAATTTCACACTACCAGCACTCTAATGCCACAATCATGAAAGACTTTATGCTAGAGACAATGTACTCTATTATACTCAGAGTGCTTTATTTAAAAATAGATGTAAAATTTCAGTTTCCTAAAGAGATTTCCATCATAGTACACACATGATTTCAGTGAATTTGTGTTTGTGTACAGTGCATATATGTAAATGCATGTATGTTTCTTTCCCCTAGAAGAGTGTTTATATCTCTTACATATAGAAGGATGAAACCAAATCCATATTCTCCAGTATCAACAAAAATCAACTCAAGGGGAATCAAAGATCTAAACATAAGAACATAAACTACGGAAACTCTGGAACATAGGAATAAAATTCTGGAAGACACTGGTGTAGGCAATGAAATGTTGTTGTTGTTGTTGTTGGATGGACCCCAAAAGCACAGACAATAAAATCAGATGGAAGGATGATATCCAACTCAGAAGCTTCTTCATTGTAAAGGAAGCAAGTGATAGAACAGACATCAAGCACATGGGAAGAAAATAATTGCAAGCTACTAATCTGAAAAGAAATTAATATAAGAATGCATTAGGAATTCAGAACAAAAAAGCAAAACAAACAAAAACTTACAAAAAATTGTGTAAAGAAATGGCAAAAAACCTGAATAGATAATTCTCCAAAAAATATAAATGGACAAAACATATTTTAAAATGCCCAAAACCACTAGTCATTAGGTGAATGAAAATCAAAGCCACAATGAGCTATCACCTTAATGCTGTTAAAAAGGCTATTACCAAAAAGACACAGTAGAAATGCTGCTGAGGTTAGAATGCAGAGAAAGGGTAACTTAAACACTGTGGGTGGGATGCTGGATACCAAAGAACTCTTCAGTTTCTTTTAAAAGAAATTTTTACTTCTTTTTATTATTATCATTTCATGATACAGTTCCACAGGCCCTGGGATTTCCCTTATCCACTCCCAACTCCCTCCCCGCTCACTGAGTTCCCTTATATCATTATTACAGTATAGTTCTTCATACAATCATATGTCCATCATTGCGGGCATGGACAATGACAGGGAGTCCAGCATTCTAATGTCAAGACATACTAAACAGTTTCATTGGGAGTCCATCTTTGATCTGGAAATAGGGATGCCTACTGCATTATATTTTCAAATCTGGATATAATAGTCTCCATTACACAGTTACTATATATCCCCTTAAGTGAAAAGCCACAATACAAAACAACAAGCAAAAAAAACCCACAAATTTACAATGCCATGAAGTTAAATAACATGCTACTGAATGACTAATATGCCGCTGAAGAAATGAAAAAGAAAATCAAGAACCTTCTTGAAGAAAATGATGCTTCTGTATGATCTATGAGTCACTGAAGAATTTAATCAGAATAAAGTGTTTTGAAGAAATGAAACTAACAAAAAACATCAAAATCCATAAGGTTTCTGCTAATCTTTGTTGTTGAAATGTGTCTCCTGTAGGCAACAAATAGATGGGTTTTATTTTTTAATCCAGTCTACTAATCTATGACACCTGACTGATGAGTTGAAGCCATTTACATTTAATACAAATAGGTGGTAATTTGGTTCTGTTATTTTAGCAATGAGTTATTCATTGATTTAGTCTTCTGTTGTTATTTCACTGGGATGTGCTTCACATTTGCCTTTTATTTTGGTGGGTGCTATTCCTCTTTGTCAAGAGAACATCTTTAAGTATCATTTGTAGGGCAGGTTTGGAAGAGGCATATCCTTATAACTTCTCTTTACTGTGGAAGAATTTTATTCCATTTTCAAAGACAAAGGAAAGTTTTGCTGGGTATGTTATCCTGGGACATTTCTTTGCTTCTAATTTTGAGAATCCGGAATATGTCGCTACATTCTCTTCTGGTCAGTAGAGTTCCCTATGAGAGGTCTCCATTGAGCTTAATTGGCATTCCTTTTTATATGTCAGTTGATTTTTCATGTGCACATTTAAGGATCTTTTCCTTGTGTTCAATTGAAGAGAGCTTGATTATCAAGTGTCGTGGTGAAGATCACTTTTGGTCAAGACTGTTGGGAGTTCTGTGCCCCTCCTGGATGTTGTTTCCCAGTTTGTTCTCTAGATTAGGGAAATTTTCCCTTATTATTTCATTAAATACATTTGTAAACCCAGCTTCTCTTTCTGCACCTTCTGCAACTCCCATAACTCTTAAATTTGACCTTTTAATACTGTCTTTCAATTCTTGAACATCTTTTTTGGCCTGATCCAGCTCTGCTTCCAGCTTTTTGTGTGTGTCCCCCTGGTGACAGGGAATATCTTCTAATTTTGAGATTCTTTCTTCTGCCTCCTTCATTCTAGTTTGGAGACTCTCCACTGTACTTTTAATTTGTTCCACTGTATTCTTCATTTTTGATTTGTCAACTTTCGTTTGATTCATTTCCAGTGTGACATATTCTTGAATTTTTTGAATGCCTGCTTTACATGCTTCTCATTGTTGATAAGAGGTTTTATAACAAGTGCTTTGAATTCTGTATCCCCATTTTCTCTATATCCTCTTCAGTTAACTTTGAAGTGGGCAAAGGGTTTTGCTCCTTTGCAGGGGAGTCTTCAGTAATATTTGTTGTGCCTTTGACTCTTCATTTGCTTTTGGTCATTGTACTTCTGGTTAGCAGAGTCTTCTGCTTGGGGCAGGTGCCTAAAGCTTTGACACCCACAGGTTTGCAGTTTGATTTTACTTATTGTAATTGGTGCATAGCTCTTTGTTTCAGTCTGTTGTGCCACTTTCTCCAGTGAGTTCCAGGTCTGGGTTCTTATGTTAGATTTCCATCATGGTCTCCATAGCCCGAGCTGCTGGCTCACCACTCTCCACTTTCTGTGATACCGTGCTGAGGCTGCTCCCACTTCTGGTTGGAATAGTTCCCAGATTAGGGAGACACCATGTGTCCTATATAGGTAGGTTGTTGTTGGTGCTGATCTTGCTGGAACCTGTTGGCCATTGGGTCTGAGGGCCACTCAGATCTATTTTGACCCATACAATGGCATAGTCAGTATCATTTTCCTGTGGGACCAGTGCAATGCAATGAGCTCAGTGAGTTCTCATCAAGCTCAGCACATGCACAGCTCACTGGTGTCTCCCACAATCTTAAATTCTTTGGCACACTCTAAGACATGGCACCTGATATGCCACTACTAGAGTACTAGGGGTCTGAGGGCTACCTGGACCTGTCTTGGGTGCAACCTATACGATGCCATGTTGTTGCAGTTGACTGATTCAGAAATGAGTTCACTCCCAGCTTCGTGCATGCACAGTCCTGTCCCATAGCTCTTGCCTCCTTAAACAAAATGGCGCCTAATTCAGCTAGGAGGCCCACTGCACTGTGAAATCCACCCTGTTCCCGCACTGCCCATCTGGGACCTGCCACTGTGTCTCTGCTCTTAGTCAAATCAAATAGACCAACAGGATCAGCAGTTCTTTGTCTGGGTTCACCTCTGGAGCTCCCGGTAAATGTCCCTTCCCACCTTGTTGCTAGTGGAGTTCCAGCCTCCAGTGCAGTTCAGATCGCTGCTGGCTGAATGCCACTGGGTATCGTATTTCCTGGAATGTGCTCCCTGCTTCACATTGACTAATATTTCAGTCTGTTTAAACATGTCCTTACCTCTGCCATCTTGATCCTCCAACTCTTTCGTTTCAAAATAACTCTTGACCATCCATAGTTTCTCAACACCCTCCCCCCCCAATTTTTTTTTTTTTTTTACAATTGCCCATGGGAACCTGGAGCTCCATCTGGGCCTCCAATGCTGTTGGCCTGGACCCAAGCCATTAAAACTTCTCCAACAGTTTTGCCAAGCATGTTAGTGGGAAGCTGGATCAGAATCAGAGTAGCTATTGCTCATATTTGACACCAGTCAGCATTATACGTGGCAGATTAAACAGTCATGCCATAACACACACAAAAAAGAAAAAAGAATAAAATAAAAAATGTAAAATATTATATAAAATGAAGATGAGATCTATGTAAATAAATAGCAAACAAAGAAAACATGATTTCAAACTAAAATTTCTGTCTTTATAGAGTGAGATCTTTTTCAAGAGTTATAGACCAATCCTTTTGCTTCAATATTCACTCACCCTCAAAGATAACCACAAGGTGGAATAAGAGAAGTAAGGGGAAGGTGCTATTTCTAATATTAAGTATGATCATCATAAAATATTAACAAAGATTAACAAAAAATAAATATTAATTTATTAGGGGTATATTCCATAATGGGCATTGTTATGCTACATTCATACCCAGTATACTCTGTTCATAATTATTAACAAGTCCTTTTTGAAAATAAAAAAAACAGGCTTAAAGAGGTTAATTAATTTTCCAAGATCACATATTTGACCAGTGATTGAATTAGAACCCAAATCCTGAGGTGTCTGCCTCCAAATCTGCCCTGGTAACCAGTAAACTATACTTCATTCAGACCAATAGTCTACACTATGTAACACAAGAGCAGCAAACTCCAAAGTCTCAACAGAGTCCCTCAGAAAAACAGGATTAGGCAAAACAGGATTAGGGGCTCCTGAGAGGCCCAGAATGTGCCTGATCCCCTATTCTGTGCTCTAACCCACCTCCACAGTTTCAAACTCATTAAATGCTGCTCAGTCCTGAATTTGATCTCATGACCTACCTTTACCTGAACTTGTGACAAATCTTCAGTTTCCCCCTACACATTTTTACTTGAATGTCTACTTGGCATCTCATATCTAACATATTAAGAAACAGACTTCCTGATTTTCTTCCTATAATGGCACCAACTAGTCAATGAGCTCCCCCGCCCCAGATTTGCAGTCATCCTTGGTTAATCCTTGTCAAGAAGTTTATTAATGGATACTATGACTTCTGGTTAAAGAACACAGCCAGTGAGTGACGCTTCGGTGAAGAAAATGGAGAAAAATACAGCACAGTTTAGTTTATCCCACCCTAGGATCCAGGATGCTACCACTGACCGGGTGAACTGACAGGTCAAGGTGGATCATGGATGTGACCAGTGCAAATCTGCCTGTGAGTGAGACGCAAGGCAAAGAGAGTACCCAGGGTAGAGAGGAGAATGGAGGAGACAAAGAGAATATACTCTGCCTGTTCAAAGGCAGTCATGAAAGGCACCTGCATTGCGATGGCATTTCTTATTTAAATTGCCACATTATACATTTTAACCTGCCAACACTTGTTTTGTTCACTGTAATGCTTGAAACAAAAGATTCTTTATAAATGATAATTATTTTGTAATTACAGCCCAATGTAATAAAAACTATGTGGTTCTTTTATATCAACTTATCTGAGAAATTCTTTTTGTTACTTCCTGAATATCCCATAGTTCTTCCAGAGCACTTATATATAGCCTTTTTAATTGTTTCTCTAAAACAATTATAATTTCATTATTATATTTGAAATTTTAATATAGTCATTATAATGTCAAAAGAAACCTCTTCAAAACACATCTATATTTTCATATTAATGGATGTATGGTTGTAATGGTAATAGAAAAATGAGTTTAATCAATTATTAAATCCATTCATTAACCACATAGTACCCCCAAACTCAGGGGAATATAAAACAAACAACTCATTTAAAACAAGGAAAAAAGGGTTGTGCTTTGGAGATGCTCAAGGTATATTCAATAACTTTAACACAATTAAATATTAGAGTGACTAACACCGTAAAAATAGAAACAGCATGCCATGTGAAAAGGACACAGTTCTTGGAGCACAAAATCCAGACGAAAATCGTGATGAAAAGAAACATCTAAAAAGCATTTCAAAATGGAGTCAAGAGGCTATTAGAGGATCAGGACTTATGCCCATCTCCAGCTGCTGCCCAGGAATATGAACTCTTGAACTAAGCACAGGAATGTGAACTTTCCAATTGGGCCATGTCTGTAAAAGCCATAAACATCCTCTAATGAACGTCAAAACTATATTTTATCTTTTAAATTCATTTTTAAAGAGTTATTTTATTTTTATTGGAAAGACAGATATACAGAGAGGAGGAAAGACAGAGAGGCAGATCTTTTATCCACTGACTCACTCCCCAACCAACCGCAACGTTAGAGCCACACCGAGCTGAAGCCAGGAGCCCAGAGCTTCTTCCAGGTCTCCCACACGGGTGCAGGAACCCAAGATTTTGCATTTTCTCGGCTACTTTCTCAGGCCACAAGGAAGGAGGAGGATGGGAAGTCGGGCTGCCAGAATGAGAACCAGCACCCATCTGAGATTCTGGTGCATGCAAGGCGAGAACTTTAGCTGCAAGGCTACTGCACCGGGGCCAAATGTCACAACTATAAGTTTACAAAAGCAACTGCTATACTTAGAGCTAGCTCTACCGATCAACTGTGCATGGCCCAGTGTTGCACAGTCTAACATTAGGATAACTGGTCTACACCAAACACTTTTGGCAGACAATTTGTAGAAGCAGCTTGGTGTTATTTCTCCTCCTATTGAAAATCCCTGAATAATATGAGCTTCCTGAGAACACTCACTGACTACCAGATATCTGACTCTGTTTCCTGAGTTGCAAATCTTTCCTGGATTTCCTAAATCTTCCAATAATGCTTGTTTACTTTGAGAGTTTCTGAGTTTGGATTGATTAGCAAAGTTAGTCATAGTTGCGGAAAAATTCCAACTCAACAAATTTCTATCTGTTCTAAAAATTCACTATGTGTTAGTTTCTTTGTAGAATGGGTGAATTACTGATTATCTCATTTTTTGGTAAATAAAATATGTAAGAATTCTACAGTGAAGGCTTGGCACATTGAAGATGTTCAGGCAATAGAAAAAATATTCAATTTTTATTCTTGGATACAGAATCTTTAAAGGCACTTGCCTCTCCTCTCACTTAAGAACATGTTTCACTTCATCTTTCATATTTAGAGTCTAAAACTAGGCCAAATCAAGAAGTACTTTTCTTCTTCTCTTTTGGGTCTTACTTTCCCATTATTCTTTATTCCCCAGAATAAAAAAGGCACTTGCCAAGCCAAAGTCATTTATTCCCCCAAATTCATTTTTGCAGGTCTAATACCAAAAAGGAGATGGAGCTTAAAGTTTACTTATACCTCCATTAGAAAGGAAATTGCTGCTCCCGATTCTGATTTACTTGATAAAACCATGGAAGGATAGAAGAGTTAAAGATTTATAACTTGAAAACTTCAATCCACACAGGGCAATGACCTTTTATATTGGGCCCATATATTTGGGATAGTCCTTCTCACGGGGATTTGGCAGTAAAGGAGAAGGCTGGATTTAGGGGCAACACTTTGTATTACTACTCCAGTTGTAGGCATTAGAAAGGAGATAAAAGTCAAACATTTTGAATACAAAGAGGTCCACAGGGGTGGCTGTCAGTGATGCCACTGTTTAATATCTATTCAACACAGATCAAGGTTAGTGACACAGCAGAAAACATCCCGTGGAGCAAAACTATCCAGGTGTGCGGCTGGAATGGATGTCTTAACAAGCTGTTTAAGTAGGTAGATACGTGGAGAACAGAAGACGCTCCAAGTATATACTCAAAAGATTTCCACTAATTCACTAGAGAAAGAAATCATGTTCTGAGCTTCTGGCTTTGACTTTGCTGGGGTGTGTGTGTGTGGGTGGGGGAGGTGTTTCACTTATAGGGTTGATGCTGAGTTTTACAAGATAACAGAGCAGAGGCCATGTCCTGCATACTCTGTTTTCCATTCGCCCTTCTTATCATGTGCAGCATTCAGAATTGTTCCAAGATAAAAAAAAAACAATAACAACTAATTACAGGATGAAAAATTAGAGGTTTTCCAAATCATCGATTCATTTGAGACACTTTCAAATTTTGTTTACCAGCTACTAAGTAGGAGATTTAAGGTCCTTATTTTGTCCTGTCCTTTTACTGTACATCAAAGTTTCTTTTGCCAACCTGCTTCTGGTTCGTGTGATGGCTAATTTTATCAAATTGATTGGGCTAAGCCATACTCAGTCAAGAAAACATTATTTTTCTCTGCAAAGATGCCACCAGAATAAATCAGCATTTGACATAATAGACTAAGTAAAAGAGATACATCTTCGCCAATGCATCATTCAATTTCCCAGTCTGAGCAGAGTGAAAAAAAATTAGAGGAAGGAGAAATTTGCCCTTTGTGCTAATACAGGGAAGTCTATCTTCTCTTGCTCTTGGGTAGCAGAGTTCCTGGTCTTGGCCTTTGGAGTCAGGCCTGGAATTAAGTTCCTTGGATCTCAGGCCGCTAGCTGGGACTGAGTTTTACCATCAACATTTCTGATTCTCTAGCTTGCATATGAATGATCACGAGCTTTCTTGAACTCCATAATAATCAAGTAAGTTAATTACTATATCTATCTAGCTAGTTGGCTAGCCTAACAAAGAGAGTTCCAAAACCATTTTTTAAAAGATTTATTTATTTTTATTGCAAAGCAGATATACACAGAGGAGGAGAGACAGAAAGGAAGATATTTTGTACGATGGTTCACTTCCCAAGTGACCACAACGGCTGGAGCTGAGCCAATCAGAAGCCAGAAGCCAGGAATTTTCTCTAGGTCTCCCACGCAGATGCAGGGTCCCAAAGCTTTGAGCCGTCCTCGACTGCTTTCCCAGGCCACAAGCAGGAAGCTGGATGGGAAGTGGAACTGCTGGGATTAGAACTGGCTCCCGTATGGGATCCCGGCATATTCAAGGTGAGGACTTTAGCCACTAGGCCACCGCGCCGGGCCCGAGAGTTCCAAAATATTAAGATTAAAAAATCATATTCGGGAGTGTGTGAACTAAGGATATGAGCAGAAAAAGACTTAAGATGCAAGTACAGGATAGGTATAATTTTTAAGTTTACACTGTGGTTTCAGGCAAACAACATAGCAATCTGTCTTTCCAAATATTCTATCCTAGGCTTGAAAGATATTAAGATTCTCCCTAACTTCATTGGCTACTACAAACTCACTTGTTTACAATTTCTATATTAAACTTCACTTTTCTTATTTGAAAACAATGATCATATTTTAATGTTATTATAAAAAATCACTGGAAACAGGCATAAAATATCTGGATTAGTACTCGTGCAACAATTAATGACTGCCATTACCAACTTCATTCTTATCTTGCTAGCAATAGAATTCCTTGAAATCATTTATTATTTTATCTATCTCACCCCACTAGACTGTGACCAACCCCCATGGGATGGTGTCTATTTCTGTTCAATGAGCATTGAGAGTTTTATAACATTTAAGAATGAACCTTTTCTGAACATTGTTCTGCCAGACCAATCTGTTAGCGAATTTAATGACACTTGAAACTATTTTTTAGCAAGGATAGTGGTAGAGAGGACCCTCTGGATAGAACACCTTTAATCTTTGACCCCCATCATGTACTGTGGCCTTCTGTTCTTTCATAGGCAGAGAGGCTGGATGAGGCATTCAGGGAAAGAAGATCAGGTGCTGGAGAGATGCATCCAATTTGCACCTCCATAGATTGCCCTGTGGACCTTAAATTGCAACTAATTATCACCAGTAATTAGAGCTTCTCTTTGGAGAGGCAGGAACAGTCCCCTGTAGAGAGCACACCTTGTCCCTCAAAGAAAGATTCAGATGGGCCTATGTCAGTCTCCCCTCATCATCTTTCCCTAAGAAGGGGATCTAGTCCACTTGAGTGATTTCCTGCTGAGACTAACAAGACAATAATAAGAAAAATACAATGCATCTTGACAATGCCTTGAGATTTAAAAACAGATGAAAACAATTCTTCAATCACCAGTATCTTACTAGAGTCTCTCACAGTTTTAAAACAGAAATATAATCCATTCATTCATTATATACCTTTCAAATGTTTGATTTAGTCAGCTGAGCACCGAACGCAAGTAGTGCACATACTACATGAAATTCATGTCTTTATAGAATCTGAAAATGTGTACAAGAGACAGTAAGTTAGTATGTTGTTAGAATGCAATGTAAGGGGCCCGGCGGCGTGGCCTAGCGGCTAAAGTCCTCGCCTTCAACGCCCCGGGATCCCATATGGGCACCGGTTCTAATCCCGGCCGCTCCACTTCCCATTCAGCTCCCTGCTTGTGGCCTGGGAAAGCAGTTGAGGACGGCCCAATGCATTGGGACCCTGCACCCGCGTGGGAGACCTGGAAGAGGTTCCTGGTTCCCGGCTTTGGATCGGCGCGCACCGGCCCGTTGCGGCTCACTTGGGGAGTGAAACATCGGATGGAAGATCTTCCTGTCTCTCCTCCTCTCTGTATATCCGGCTTTCCAATAAAAATGAATAAATCTTTAAAAAAAAAATAAAAAAAAACAATACAATGTAAGCAGAACTATAATAGTAAGTATAGGAGGCTAAGTTTTAACGTTATCATCTCCAACTGGTAAAAATTGTTACGTCGTTAAAGAACTTGGGAATAGTAGCATCGGACAATTATGCTAAGTGCATGAAATTGTTAATATCTCTAATATAAAAGTAAAGAAAGTTGAAAATAGTTTAGGTAAATTGCTCATAGTTACATAGTAAAAAGAAAAAAATCAAACTTTAGTCCAACTTCAAATCCTTTGGTTGTTATACAAAAGGATCTATATTTTTAAACTACAATTAGCCTCTACAGCTTGCAAATTTTTTTTTATCCTTTATTGAATATCTTTACAGATGAAGAGCTTACCAGTTCTCTAGGCAGCCCATTTCATCTTAGAATAGATAACACAAACAGCAATGGGTGCTTAGTGAGAAAAGGAACTTAAGTATTTGGTAGTTATAGATACAGAAAGTGTGACCTTTCAGATAGATTTGAGCTAGATTAAAAAAGTTAAAATGCTGGCTAAAGTGAATGAATGAGACCAAAATGTTCACGGATGCAGAACAACCAGAATCCTCAAACGTTTCTGTGATGCATGTCATGGGAGTACCAGTTCAAACTATAAACTGAAAGGCAGGTGGTGTAAACTGAAGGATGGTCTTTCTCTACCTGACACATTCTAATACCTGGAACATGAAAATGTTACTTTATGTAAAAAAAATTGTATGAAAGTTTCATCCAGGAATGTCATCAGGAGGGGGAAAAAGATTTATTATGTCTGCTACTTTACGGTCTGGTCACACTGGACACAGAAGATGAAAGACCGGACTAGGAATAGTCCCAGAGGCTGAACCGGTTTAGTCCAAGACTGGAACATCCTGAGAGGTGAGAAGAGATGAGATCTGAGGACATCCCAATGCTAGAAGAGTAATGTTAAGTATCTATTTAAAGGGCAAGTGTGGTGCAGCTACAGAAATTAGGGATTCTAAGATGCCTGTAAGGAATTGAGCCTACAGAGGCCAACATAAAGGTTTCAAAACAGAGACAGTGAGCAGGTCTCCACGGTTAGGAGCTCACTTCAATGTGGCACTGGTTTAATGACATGAAGGTGGTCAGAGAATTTTCAGGGGCACAGCTGGCCTTGGGTAACTGAGTATTGAGGAAATTCAGCAGGGAAGCTTCTGTTCAGCTAAACCCTTCTCAGGTGAAGCTGGGGCTCAGGGCACTCTGCCTCTCTCCCACGGATCGCTCTAGGCATTTGCAGATTAAAGAAAAGTTCAAAGATCTATTTTGATACCTGGCAGTATGCTGTCCAATGGTTTTCTGTTGTTTTCTATGACCTTTATGCTGTGTGTCTGTTTCACTATTGATTTTAATTATGGCATATAACTTCCGGCAATGAGGGCTCAAGGCAGCTTCCTCTGGCAACCAGGCTCTTACCAGAGCCTCCCAGAGGAAGGCAAATGGGAAAACAGTATGGCTCAGAGCTATGTGTTGCTCCTTACAAAGAATACAATGGGTTCTTTTCATGTAAATGTCACTGCTGCAGTTTGATACTTCTTTGGCATCCCACAAAGCATGAAGGGGGATGGAAGCATAAACAGAAACACTTCCCAGTGGCTGGGCTCAATCCAACTATGAACAAAGAACGTGCAAAGCAACAGCCTGAAAACAGATAACAGCGTGTCCAAATTGTGAGGGAGGCAGTTTCCCAAAATTCAGATGTGAAGCACCCGCCCCCACACACACTATTTGTTTGTTTGTTCATTCCATGATACATTCCATAGGCTCCAGGATTTTCACTTACCCTCCACAAATCACACACACACACACACACACACACACACACACACACACACATTGTTTTCCCCCTATCATTATAATAGTGTAGTCCTTTACAATCAGTCATAACTCCGCCATTCTGCTATTTAGGTATATCCTGACACTGGATGGGCAATGGCAAAGTGAAGAATCCTATTGTCAAGATACATTCAATAGTTTCATTGGGAATTCATCTTTCATTTGAAAGTAGAGATGTACACTGCATTGTATCTTCACATCTGTGTATAATAGTCTCTACTACAGTAACTATAAATGAAAGTCAGAAAATAAAATCAACAACAGAGAAAAGATAGAACATTTACAACAATATGAAGTTAAATAACATACTACTGAATGAACAATGTGTTGCTGCAGAAATGAAAAAAAAAAAATCAAAGACTTTCCTGAAGCAAATGCTGCTACTGTGCAACCTATGCTTTAGGGAAGAATTTAATAAGAAAAACAAGAACTTTTTTGAAGAAATGAAGATAAAAACAAAAATATCAACCCCTTGAGATTTAGCAAAAACAGTACTGAAAGGGATATTAATCTTGTATTTTGCATGAAGGTTGCCCTGTATCAGAGAGAACATATGATGTTTGTCCTTTTGAAAATGATTTGTTTCACTGAATATAATGATCTCTAGTAGGGACCATTTGGTTGCAAATGGTAGAATTTTATTCTTTTTAATGGCTGAGAAGTATTTCATGAATAGATGTACCACAACTTCCTTATCCATTCCTCTTTGGATGGGCATCTTAGTTGTTTCCGTGTCTTTGCTATTGTAGATTGTGTTGCTGAAAATATAGGATTATAGATCCCTTTCTCATATGTAGATTTCTTTTCTTTTGGATATATTCCCAGGAGCGGGATAGGTGGGTCACATAGCAGTTCAATTTTCAGTTTTCTTAGCACCCTCCATACTGACTTCCATTTTGGTTGTACTAGCCTACACTCCCACCAGCAGTGAAGGAGGGTACCTTTCTTGCTTCATCCACGCCAGCAGGTGTTGTTAGTAGAGTTCTGAATGTAGGCCAATCTCACACACTCATTTTTACATCATTTCTAGGGAAATGGCTAATGAAAAAATTCATAGAGAGTTAAGTCTGATGATTGGAGTGTTAATTCCATCTTTGCCACTAACTATCCATGAGACTTCATATAAATCACTTAATGTTTCATAGTTTCCGTCTCCTACCTAGAAAAAGCAAGGTGATTTGATTCAAGAACCGCCTCCTCTCTGCTGGGCATTGTGGTATATGACTTCAATTAATCAAAAATTGGTGATGAAAACATAATCCAGGTTACTCTATTATTGCACATACCTCTATTATATAATTAACTTGTGTAATGCTTGCCTCCAGCCCCATGATATCTACAGGGAAAAAGTGGGTCTCATTTAAGCTGATGTTCCTGAGATACAGAACCCATGGGAGTAAACACAGGCAAAAAGAAGAGACTGCTAGAGACTGAAATCTAGCTGACAGTTGGGTCTCCCTGGAATACAATAATCTAGGAGAAAAAAGTCAAAAGATGACACAATCGATTCATTACCAGAACATCAGGATCTATATTTCTCTCTCTCTCTCTCTCTCTCTCTCTCTCTCTCTCTCTTTCTTTCTCTCACGTTCTTACTCCTTCTGTCTCTTGCTTTTTTTTTCTTTTTAGGCTATAGTCAGTATTAGTCAAGGACATGTCAGATAAGGTCAGAACAAATAATGGTGGGCACTAGAGATAACTTGGAACATTTTTACAACCTATGTTCCTCATGAAGCTGAAGCCAAATGTAGTTTAGTATTTAGAATATTTAAGGAATACGTTGGGGTTAATATCTGAAGGGAACAGAAAGGAAGTAGGATTGGACAGGAATGAAACTTAGACTGTGTTGCAAATCCAGGCATAAACTCACTGCAACCTTGGGAAATTCTGGCATTACATAGTTAATCCAAGTTGCATCGTGATGACCAGGGCTTCAGAGTACTTCCTTAAAGAAGCAACCATTTGGTGAGGATGCCCTTGGAGGGCTTGACTTTGAGTGTATGGCTTTTTGTGAAGCTTGAGGGGCTGACAGTTGCAGGCTGTCTGTCTGATGAATGCACACTCAAGAACTGGGGCAATACACCTTCGTTGAAGGAGAATGTAGGCTGATGCCCCAGTGTCCACCACCAGCATGGAGATCATTAAATTTAGCCTGGCGGTGGGTCAAGCGGCATAAAGACTTGGCGGTTTTGGACATCTGTTGAAGGGGAATAGAAGAACATATTCCAAGGTAGAATTCAGGTCAGGTTGCCTGGGGTCCTGTATGCGGCACAACTTGGCCTGGGATCATAAATCAAAGCTGGCAATGCCTCAAATCCATGGAATCAGGCAATGGTCACAGGATCAGGAATGGCTTGATCGACACAACAGACAAAATTTCAAAACCAGTAGCTAGCTATAGAGTCCCATTAAGGAAGGAAGGGACACGAAGGAATTTGGGCGGCAAGGAGTAAACAACATTTTTAATCAAGTTCTTACTCTGTGCTGGGCATTTTATTTATCTCATATATTTTTGGTAACTACAAATTGAGATGTTACTTTTTACCACATTACACATTAGGATGCTTTTGTGTTTTTGCAACAAAATGGATTCACATAGAAACCATTACGTTTACTGAAATAAGCCAGTCTCCAAAAGACAAGTGTCGTATGTTTTCTCTGATATGTAGAAGTTCATATATAATGTAAAAAATGTACAGGAATGAAATGGACCATACTGAATATTACAGTTAATACTGCATTAAGCCTATAAGTATAGAGTAGAAATAAAGTTTCTGCAAAAATTATAGAGAAAAAAAAGGAAGGGAGAAGGAAGGGGATTGAGAAAGGGAGGAAAGAAAGTATTTTTGTCTTTTTTTTAAAGATTTATTTTTTATTACAAAGTCAGATATGCAGAGAGGAGGAGAGACAGAGAGGAAGATCTTCCATCCGATGTTTCACTCCCCAAGTGAGCCGCAACGGGCCGGTGCTGTGCCTATCCGGAGCCAGGAACCAGGAACCTCTTCCAGGTCTCCCACGCAGGTGCAGGGTCCCAATTATCTGGGCCATCCTCGACTGCTTTCCCAGGCCACAAGCAGGGAGCTGGATGGGAAGTGGAGCGGCCGAGATTAGAACCGGCGCCCATATGGGATCCCGGGGCGTTGAAGGCGAGGACTTTAGCCACTAGGCCACGCCGCTGGGCCCTTTTGTCTTCTTAGAAAAGCACTTATGAAACACCTAAAATAAGTTCTCTTTAATGAAAATTTTGAACATAGTAAAAGGGTTCCACAACATGTCTTAATCAGTAAGTGGTACAGTTTATATTCAAATCCAAACAATGTTTAAGGGGAAGAATAATTCAATAAGACTAAGCAATTGTCTGTGATTGATGTCCAAGGCATTGCTGAAGAGGACACAGAGACCTGCAACTTCTGTGTGACCTTGGGTAAATCATCCGTTATGTGCCTGGTTTTCTCATTCTTCAAATGCAGAATGAAATGAATGATCTTCAGATCATATGAATCTAAATAACAGCACTATATAAGCAGGATTATTCTATGTAAGAAAATGGCTATCTATGGTTGGTTTTGGAGTTAGTGTGTTCAAATCTGAATATACTAACAATTCTAAATTTAGTGTGTGTGATATGGTGTATGAGTATATGCATGTGTGCTAATATGTGTCTATGTCTGAGGTGTGATATATTAGAAATATTCAGAAAAGGGTACCAAAAGTAATGCCCTGAAGGCATTCTGTTCAAATTTCAATGTAGAACTTTCAAACCAAAATGTCTCTTGTCTGTCCCTATGTAGGATGCGCGGAGAAGAATTAGGAATTGTCATGTGTGACCATGAAAGGGCTTAGAGATTAGGAAAGAGTCCGGATCAGAACTTGCTAGTAAGCATTCATAATGTTAAGGCCAGAGTAACTGAGATGGGCCATGGAGGAGGGGAAATACATGACTAGAAAGGACTTTCAAGTCACAGCCAACTAGAGAGACAGAGGCATTAGCAAAAGTCTCCGGCCACAGATGCCCTCAGAAGACCAAAGAGAGGGCTAATCCACCTCCAGGATCTCTTGCACAGCCAAGACCAAAAAGAATTCAGAGACCGTATTACAGAATTTATAATCTGAGTTAAATTTATTGCTATTGCTATCCATATTCAAGCTTCCTTGCACAATAGGAACTCCTAAGGAGTACCAGTCAGAGATTAAGTTCAGAAAAGAAGACATCACACTTTGTCTATGGCATAAATAAAATTACTGAATTTACCACCCTAATATGAAAATTAACATTTGATGTTCACATGACAATTATGCAGTGTTACACTTGGGGGCCAAACAACTACTGTGTCTTTTCTTAAATTAATTAATTTATTTTATGATACAGTTCTTTAGCCTTCACAATTTTTCCTCACCCCTCTCCCCAGATCACCTGCCCCACTGATGTCCGCTATTTTATTGCAATAGCATAGTCTTCCAAAACAGTTTATCATTCTGCTATTTAAGTGCATCCTGGCATTGTTGTTATGGACAACGGCAGAGTCCATCAGCTAATTGTCAAGATATATTGAACGATTTCACTGGAAGTCCATCTTTGCTTTGGAAGTAGAGATGCATACTGCACTGTATCTTCAGATCTTGGTGTGATAGTCTCTATTATTCTGTTTCTCTAGATGACTGTATCTGTTTTGCATGAAGGTTGCCTTATATCAGAGAGAACATATATGGTATTTGTCCTTCAGGGATTGGTTTATTTCACTGAACATAATGCTCTCTAGCTGGAACCATTTTCTGCAATTGGTAGGATTTCATTCTTTTTAACAGCTGAGTAGTATTTCATAGAGTAGATATACCACCATTTCTTTATCCACTCCTCTTTTTATGTTTCCATGTCTTTCTAAGGTAGATTGTGTTGCTGTAATCATAGGAGCACAGGTTACTTGCTCATAAGCAGATTTTTTTCCTTTGGATTTATTTCCAAAAGCGGGATAGCTGAGTTTTAATGCCAGTATAATTATTGAATCAGAATATGGTTTCAATATTTGATGAATTAACTTCATGAATAAATGAATAATTTAATTTTAAAAATGCAATCTCAAAATATCCCTCTGACGTGTATATTATCATGCCCATTATACCAATAAAAACATCATATCTCAGAAGGCCTGAGGTGCTACAGAGTATAAACAACTTCAAGTGATTGAACCTAGGTCTCCTGACTCCACAGCCATTTCCTGTTTTCATTACCACTTGTTTTCACTTCAGCACTTTGCACACAAACCCAACACTAAATTGATAGAGGAACTGAAGATTCATCCATCAAAAGCAATAAAATCCTATTGTTTTCAGCAAAAAAGATGGACCTGGAAGACATCGCAGTGAGTAAAATAAGCTAGACCCAGAAAGACATAAACTCATACATGGGAGATTTTAAAAAAAAAAAGCTAACTATGAACACATAATGTTGATTACTATTGATTTTGAGTTGGGGGTGGGATAGAAAGAACTTAAGGTAAACAGGAGAATCAGAACTCCAATCAAGCACTGCAATGTGGGATACAAACAAGCAGTGCCATTTCTCACATACTCATATCTGATATAGATTTAACATGGATCAGTTCAAGAATGCACAAGGCATCTCTTCCACCTTGACTATTTATCCATATATTCAAAGCCAGGGTCCCTCAGCATTTTCCACTGCTTTGAGTTCTTATACACAGTTTACATCTTTAGGATCCTTTACTGAGGATTCACAAATGTAGGACCACACTGTTGGGAGCTTAGGATTTTATCTTCTTGTTTACAGCAATGTTCACTGCAGAGCAGGAAGAGACCCTTTAGCCCTGGCCTCCTGGGATGACACATGCACAATTCTGTAAATATTTTCAGGTAGGTCAAGAAGGTCAAATTCTGAAACTCAGTTTGAAAGACTGGACTTTGACTAAAATACCTACAGGTCAAATCTGAGGAACAGTTTTCAAAGATAAAAATCTAGAATATTACAGCAAATAAAAACCTCAAAAGTCACCTGGCCCAACTGGGCAGTCAAGGAAACACTAGTCCAAAATGTAGAACTGCCTCTCCTAATATTACACAGCCTAAAGTTCCAAGGCATGCTGTCTCAGCCTTTCAATAGAAGCTTACCTCCTCTTCATATCCCCATTCCCTCACTTTCATGTTTCTTTCGAGTGCTCTTACTCTAGGAGGATCCCATGAAATCTCTGTGTAATTAAGAGGCATTTGCTTTATTTAAAAGATTCTACTTGTTCTATGTCAAAGCCTAGGGTAACTCAGAAATAAAGAGCTTACAAAAGTCACTTGTCACAGGTCACCTAGCAAAACGTATTATCTTTGACTAATGTTTTGTTGACTTATAATCTCTGAAATTTCTGCCATTCACCTATCGGATGATACATATCAATTATAATCATCTTGCCAAGTCTCTCTATTGCTTATCAGAGGAAGTCTGAATCGACCTTCAGATGCCTTAATAATATGGCCCCAAGATAGCCTGCATTTCCAATCACTCCATGGATTCACCTTCAGCCTGCAGGAGCCTCATCACCATGCCATGACCCCGACAGGGCCTGGAACACCTGCATCACACTGCTCAGACTCAGCCTTCCAGCCCCTTTTGTAAACATCTTTTTCTTGTCTTAATAGTTCGAATTCTTCAAAGCTCACCTCCAAGGATTCTTCCTCCAGGATTCATTTTCTGAATCCCTGTGATGGAATCCACTTTTAATTCCTTTCTGTCTCCCTGCTACTTTGTACCTGGATTATGACATTTCAAATCCCATTTGAAGTATTTAGCAATGAATTTAATATCTACACTTGGCTGGATCTCCTTAAAGGAAGGGCATGATTCCTGCTTATAAAAGGAATGAATATTATTATATGTTAACTAGAGAAGTATATATAATTATTCTATTTCATAAACCAGTAAGGTTTAAAAAAGCAGCAGGATTGGGCCCAGTGGCTAAAATCCTTGCCTTCAACGCCCCGGGATCCCATATGGGCGCCGGTTCTAATCCCGGAAACTCCACTTCTGAGCCAGCTCTCTGCTTGTGGCCTGGGAAAGCAGTTGAGGACGGCCCAAGGCTTTGGGGCCCTGCACCCGCGTGGGAGACCCGGAAGAGGTTCCTGGTTTCCGGCTTCGGATCGGCGCATACCGGCCCGTTGTGGCTCACTTGGGGAGTGAATCATCAGATGTAAGATCTTCCTCTCTGTCTCTCCTCCTCTCTGTATATCCGGCTTTCCAATAATAATAAATCTTTAAAAAAAAAAAGCAGCAGGATACAGAAGAGGTCTAATAAATGTTTATTTTTCTTTCTCCTTCAATTAATGTTGACATTAACTCCTTGGATCTTTGTCTCTCCTTTTACAAGAAAGGGGATCAGAAATCTAAATAATATGTACAAGATAACAGAGCTTAACATTAGCAAAGCTGAGATTCTACCAAGGGGTTCTGAATTGAAGTTCAAAGCAATTTCATTGTTTCTTATGCACTCAGTCCCAATCTGCAAGCTACAGAAGGAAATCACAAGAAACCCAAACATTCCTTGCTATATATGACTGGCCAATTTAGTCTGACAGAGTTCCAGAGGAATACAGGGCTAAGAATAATTTTTATAGTTAGTGAGTGATCAAACATAGCTGAGATTTTTTCTTCTATTGTCTGCATAACAAAAGTTACTGCTGACTGCCTGGTTTGCCAATTCTTCCGTGCCACACAAGAGTCTTCCTGGAGCCGAAGAACAATATCACAATTCTTATGTGGAAAATGGGCTGTCTGCCAACAACCTGAATTTCAATCTCCTACCTAGACCTTCTGCCCCCAACAAGCATTAAATATTTTGCTGATATTGATATGTTATTTTAAGTTGAATGCTCTTTATCAGACCCAGAAAAGACACAGTACATTTATTTATTCTAAGCACTGGCATTAAGAGTGTATCTGCCTACTTGCTTGAAGTAAGCAAGTGCTACCAGGTGGCAAGATTGCAGTAGCTTTTGCAAAGTTGCTCTGGATGGTCAGAGTGCAATGAAACACAACTGCAGAATCATGTTTCCAATAATCGGTACCAAATATTTCTCTAAAGTAGTGTTTGTAAACAGTGTTTGTAAACAGTTGTAAAGAGTGTTTGTAAACAGCAAGAATCCACAGAATACAGGGCTTATTTAAGAGGCCTCTGAGAGCTTTTAGGATCCTGAAAACTTGCCACTGGAAGAATTTTTACAGCTTTGTCTATGGTCTGTTGATCACAGGTGGGAAAGTGAGTTACAGAGGCCAGGAATGCTCACCGAAGGACACCCAGAAAGCTGTATGAGAGCTGGGTCTGGAACGCAGATATCCTAACACCTTGGTCCCAATGACCTTCATCATTGCACTGCTGTTTGGAGAAGAATATGGGAACACCTTAGCCTAACGCTAGATGAAGCTTTAGCTCTTTAGCTGTGTGATATGAAATGCTTTCCACCACCTCTGACCTTCAGTTTCCTCAATTGTAAAGTGAGGCATCATTAACATCTACTACCTAAGAGTACTTGATTCACAGAATTACTATGAGGCATGGGTAGTGTCTGGCACAGCAAGTTCTCAATAAATATTCCTTTAATCCTAGAGCTACTACCTAATTTTTTATTTGGTTTACTGAATAATTCCAAAGGCAAGATTAGAAGTGCTGGCTAGCAGATCTGGTGCGATGGCCTAGTGGTTAAATCCTCGCCTTGTACACGCTAGGATGTCATATGGGCAGCAGTTTGTGTCCTGGCTGCTATGCTTCCCATGCAGGTGTCTGCTTGCAGCCTGGGAAAGCACTAGAGGATGTCTCAAAGCGTTGGGACCCTGCACCCACATGGGAGACCCAGAAGAAACTCCAGGCTCCTGGCTTTGGATCAGCTCAGATCTTGCCGTTTCAGCCACTTGAGGAGTGAACCAACAGATGGAAGATCTTTCTGTATCTCTTCCTCTTTGTTGATTTGCCTTTCCAATCAAAATAAAATAAACCTTAGAAAAAATTACTGGCTAGCTCTCCTTTCTATAGAAAAATAAGTCAATAATAAAACTAAAATTGAAAATGGAGAAACAAGACTAGTCTTGTTGACAGTGGCTGGTATTCAAGTTAGAGCCGTAGAAGACATTCAAACTGCTACTGAAATCTCCTGGAGTGATTGGGGGTTTCCCTAAAGCTTTGCTTGTCAGCTTCCCTGTAATTTCTCTGAAAATATTTACTACCCTTCTAATAATACATTTTATTTAGCTGTTTTCTTCGACAGAACAACATAAGCAAAGGCGTGATAGGGAATTAACATTTTTTTTTTTCTCAGAAGAGACCTGGAAAAATTGTGTGATGCGTTAGTTGGAACTTCAATGATGACAAGGAAACAAAAGATATAACTTGGAATTCCTAAGGAATGAATAGGAATTTAAGAATGAATAAAAAAGAAAAGAAAGGAAAGTGTGAGAGAGGAATGTTATGATTTGAACATAATTTATATGTCTTCCCAAACCCTATGTATTAAAATCTTGGCCCCCAAAGTCTCACACTAAGGGATTAAGGATGGAACTTCATTCAAGTACTGTGTCTGACAGTGGGCTTTGGAAAGTGACTAAATTGGAGCCCCGAAGATGGCATCACTGTAGCTATTTAAAGCAATACATGAGTAAGGCAGATTATGCCCCCGAATCTGTCTCTGCTTCCTCACTCCATGTTTGATGGTCGCTGCACAAGCACACACATTTGCAGCCTCTTTGATGTTTGGGTGAGAACTTCCGAAGTTATAAGCAAAAAAAGAAACTTTCCCTAGAAGCTGCTCTGTGTTATTTTAAAGTAACACAAATCTGACCAATATAGGACACATACTCCACTCCCACCCACGCACACAAACTAAGATATGATAAAGTGAAAATTACTAGAAATAGTTAAAAATTATTTAAGAACAGCCAGAGGTGATGTTGCAGCTTCTGCAAGAATGTTTATTCCAAATACAGAAGCTGTATACAGTAAGGACATTTTGCCTGCATGTGTGTATATACTGTGCATATGTATGAATGTGCATTATGAATTTAGTTATATCTTGGAGAGGGGTTGAGTTCTTTGTCAATAAATAAGCCAGATGCAGGACAGCAAAGGTGATCCATCAACTGAAATCATTGAGGGAGCTTCAAAGCAGCAGTAGCTCCGTGCAACAAAATTCATCCAGAAAACAAATTTCCGGGATTGTTTGGGAAAGGAAAAGAGCCCCTGTTGTACACGGAGTAGGAGCATCAAGCTAATTACATTTGAATTTCAAACAAAAGGACACTTCAGATAGCATCTAATTTGCATACACTATTTGGACAGGCGACCTTGGCAAGTCACCTCCTTCTCTGCTCCAAGCCCATAGTTAGGCCAGGACTAACACGCAGAATTCTTGACTCTCAGACCTCTGAGCTAAGAGAATCTGGAGCAGATTGTCTATTCCAAAGACACCTCCCTGATATCAACATTTTAGGAGTAATTTTTCCAGTTTTTAATTCATCACTTGTTCATCTATTTGCTTATTAAAAATGAATATTTACTAGTTATCTCTTACATGTCATCCAATATTCTAGATACCTGAGATGCATCTCTGAGCAAACAGGAAAATTTCTGGCTTTTCATTTGAGAAAACATAGATTTTTTTAGAAACAGGGAATTTTCTGCATACTTCAAACACGCGTGAGAGTAGGAAACAGAGAGGTAAACAAAAGGAAGGGGGAGAGTGAGGAAGTTCTGCTTGACGTGAAGAGTGACTTTTCTGCCTTTCTGCCTTACCTAGTGTTTCCAAGCCATCGGAGACACTACTTCTTGCAAGTAGTTTTGGAAGTGAGCACAGCACACTGGGAGGCCTCATCTTTGTACTGTCAGGAGAGGACATCCAGGGTTACTGGCAAAAGATTGAATGATTTCTTAATAGAATGCCATCAGCAGGGACGGGGTTATGACATCATTAACATAACGTGAATTTTTAAACATCCCAGGTGTGGGCTGCCAATGGGAGACAGAACATACACAGAGAAGGTGTGGGAGTGAGGCAGGCAGCTGCTCGCTGCACTCTTTCTTGCACAGCATTTGTTAAGGCTTGAAGCCCTGGTCCAGTAGGTATGGTGCAGAGCACCCCACAGGGAGTCAGGAGAACTCTAGTTCGCTCATGAACTCACTGTGTGACCCTCAGCAAGTCCCACCCTCCTCCCTGGCTCCTTGTTTCAGTTCCTGTGGAAAAAGAAAGAGCATGTTCGACGGAATATTTTTAATATAAATGATCTTCCAGACGAAGGATTTTTGAACATATCCTTATAAATTTTAAGATGAAATTGTTCCCTTCCTCAAAAAATCTACAAGATACAATGGATTGAACAGGACCAGGCTCCCCCAAACATGAAAACATTGAAATCCCCCAGTCTTGTGTTAAGGAATGATTAAGGGTGGAGATTGAATTTATTCAAGGCAACTGAAGGTAGGCTGCCAGGAGTCTTAGGTCAATGGGGACCTCTCTGGATTGATTTTATCTATATGTAGTCTCTTTGCTTTCTGGTTCATTACGTGATTTTCTTTTCCCCCTCTGCATCCACCAATCTCTACCAGCCTCCACCAGAATATGGAGCCATCCAATCTTCAACTGACAATCTCCAAACTGAAGGCCAAACGAACCTTTCCTTTATCAATGAACTTTTCTCAGACATTTCAGTTTAGTTATATTTGTAAAGTACAAAAATATAACTAATAATAGGGGAAGATGAGAACTTACTTTCTCTTCTTTCTTTGGCAAAGTATCATTTGTTCCCTGGCTGGGAGGAGAGTCCCTGTCACTTAGCTCTATCCCTGCTATTGCCCTGGAAACTCTCATCGCCTGGTGAATCAAGCATTACAACTCACTGACCCCCTCAACTGAAGTCTGTTAGGACTCATCTATAGCTCACTTTTCAATATCCATCAGTTCTGGGTAGGAGTCTGGATTTCCTCTGGCATCTGTCCTTACTTGAACTCTTCTCTCTCTTACCTCAAACCCAATTTAATTTCTCATCTTGTCCCTCCCTTCTTCCCATTTTTTCACCATAGAGAATGGATTAGTATGTAATACTCAGTGAGGCAGGTTTCTGAGTGGAATGCCTGTCGGTATTCACCACAGTGTTAATAGTAGTACGTAGATGTCACTGGTATTATTGCTTACACTTTGTGACTCACCAGGTTCACCTATCTTGACTTCTCTATTCAAAGCTTTAATCTCTTGCCTCATTCATCTCTTGCTCAACCCACTTGATATCTTCCATCTCATTGACCTCCATTTTCAGGTAGATTATTTATCCAACAGTCTGATTTTTTACTTCAATAATATTTAGCAAACAGAGAAGTGCCTACCGGGTGGTAAGTAAGTAGTCCATAAACACCTACTTCCAATAATCTTTATTTTATTTCTGCTGTCTTCCCCACTGCCCCACCCAGCAATATCCCCCTCTCTCTTTCCTTCTCTTCAACACATACTTTGCACATTGTATTTTCCAACTGCAACTTTGAAATGAATTGGAAGAATTTTTATCACAACAGATCTTTCAAGTTCAACCATTTGGCAGTCATCCTTCTATTTTTGTCTCCTTTCCAATGTCCAGCATCACAATAACTCCCTCATAAACACCTACCATTCCCCCATCTCCACCATTTTTCCAAAAGTAGAAAAACACAGTCAGACTGAATTCTTCTATTTATTTTATCCAGATCTCAAATAACTGAAGAAAATTAGATATTTAAGTAGAATGAGTTCTCAGTTCATTACATCAGTCCTCAGGCAGACTGTTATCACTGTTAATCAATGTTGTACAGTTATTCTGTAAGCAAGTGTCTCATTTTTGTTCTCTGAAAGAAAATGTAGTGTTTCCCTTCTTCTATATCTTCAGCTGTTTTTCTTTTCTCTTCACCTATTACTTAGAGAATAACCTTATTTAATGTTTTCTATTTTAGAAACCATCAGATAGAAGTGTCCCACAACTAATATTAATAACATGTAAATGGCTCTACCTGTAATTCTTTGACCATGGAGGGTGTCCTTTTCCCCAGCAAATTCCCGTTACTGTATTCTCTGGTCCCCTGCCTCTCACTTGTTCAACTACTACACCCTTACCTACTGTGTTTCTTTCATCAATAGTCCTGATCTCTTTTTGGGTCATTACCACAAGAAAAGAGCTTTTATCCCACAACTTAACACTGCCCACCATCAGTTACTGTTTTTTCTCTGGCTTCTTTGTTGGCCAAATTTCTGAATATGTATTCTTCTTGCATTTGTTATTCTTCAATTATCACTTAGTTCACTCTATTCTTACAATTTTCCTACTACCTCTGGTCACGTATTTTTTTTTTTGTCCAATTTCTAACTATTGCTATTTCTCAAGATTTGATCATGCCATCCATTCTTATTTACTCCAAAATTCCTCCTAGGTCTTCTTGTTTAAATAGAGGCATAAAATATGTACTATTTACAGGTAAGCTTAAACTGATTTTAGCGTAAACTTCTCTGAGCTACAGACCTTTAATATACATCAGACTGTTACATGTCTTAGAGATATGACAAGTATCTAAAAATTGGCATTTTCAAAACAGAAGCATCCACACTCCTATTGCTTCTTAATTTCCAGTCTTTTAAAATGTCATATTAATGGAAACAATATTCAACCAGTTGCCCAAGCTTGGACTTAAACTTGTACTTAAACTAGATTCCTGGAGCCAGCTTGTGGGTTCATCAACTGGCTAATCCTCCACCTATACGCACTGAGATTCCATATGGGCACCAGTTCATGTCCCGGGTGCACCAGTCCCCATTGAGCTACCTGCTTTTGGCCCAGGAAAGCAGCGGAGGATGGCCCAAAGACTTGGAATCCTCCACATGTGTGGGAGACCTGGAAGAAGCTTTTGGCTTCTGGCTTCAGATGGGCTCCTCTCTGGCTATTGTGGCCACCTGGGGAGTGAACCAGCAGAAGGAAGATCTTTCTCCCTGTCTCTCCTTCTCTCTCTGTAAATCTGCCTTCCTAACATAAATGAATAAATGTAAAAAGTAAATAAATAAACTATATTCCTTTTTGTTCCTTATTTCCAAATTCAATTAACCAGTCAAATAATTCATACATTCCTCAACCCTTCAACATATTTTCCTTTCTACTGTAATCCATGCTAATCTTAGTCATGTTAACTTGCTAGTGCAATAACCTTTTTAATAATTCTCTCTCTTCTACAAATATTTGTGTACCAAGCACAAAGTTGAGTATAAATATCTCTGCTAGGGATGCAAAAAACTGTACTTTTAAAGAATTCTTAATTGTGATCTTTTAAGAACCTAAATTAGGTGCATTTATTTTTCAACATGGGCAGAATAGATTCTCAATGGAGGTTTGCAGGAAAAAAATGGGGTATTTTCTTTTAGTTTACCATTTGAAAGAATATAATCTATTGGTTTAACTGGGTTAAAGATGTGACTACTGAAAAAGGAAAAAAAAAGTGTGTGTCTGTGGGGGGGGGGGTGATTTGGGATTTGAATTTCTTAAGGTATACTGTGAAATCCAGCCTTGGCTTCATCGTAGTCAGTACTTGGGGTAACTGGTTAATATGTGAGGGTCTGTTTCCTGGACTACAGCATGGCTATGGAAGTAGAGATCTTTTTTTTTTTTTTAAAGATTTATTCATTTTTTATTACAGCCAGATACACACAGAGGAGGAGAGACAGAGAGAAAGATCTTCCGTCCCATGATTCACTCCCCAAGTGAGCCGCAACGGGCCGATGCGCGCCGATCCGATGCCAGGAACCAGGAACATCCTCCGGGTCTCCCACGCGGGTGCAGGGTCCCAATGCATTGGGCCGTCCTCAACTGCTTTCCCAGGCCACAAGCAGGGAGCTGGATGGGAAGTGGAGCTGCCGGGATTAGAACCGGCGCCCATATGGGATCCCGGGGCTTTCAAGGCGAGGACTTTAGCCGCTAGGCCACGCCGCCGGGCCCGGAAGTAGAGATCTTATGAAACTTAAAAGAACACATCTGAAATGACAAGCTCATACTTGGTTTAAAATGAAAATTAACTCCTTGGTTAATATTTAATACAAATCCTGATGAGCCTGGGAGGCCTCTTGGTGATCACACAGGTAATTTCTGATTTTGCAGATGGGGACCAGCTTATGCAAAAATCACTTGTAGGCTTGTGTGCCTTTTTTTATTTCACTTTTTATTGATAATGGGATATTACAAAATTCTTGATACAGTTTTAAGAAGTAAAAGTATTATTGCATTATAATACTGCACTTGCTTGAGAAAACAACATTGAAAACCTGTGCGCAAGCAGAAAGTTCTATGGCAGCAGCCCACATCCCAAAGCTATTATTTATCCCACATCCCAAAGCTATTATTTATCCCATTTTAAGTATATATTTAATAGTTAATGTTCTTGGGCTAAAATAAATGAAATGATACTTCTAATGAAATTCTTTGCAAATTGTTGTGGTTTAAGCCAAGCAAAATACATGTGTTTATGTAACACATATCTAATTGTTAATTTTAAGATACTTCTATAACTTCTGCCCCATTTTACAACCTTGAAATTCTGACGCATTTTATAGTTTCTGCAACAGTCATGTCTCTTTGACATTGTCTGAGTACACATATCAAAACTTTTTCCTGTATCAGTGACTTGAGAGAAAATAGCAAGACAACAGCAGACACTTCAAAGGTGGCACCACCATGTTCCCAAAGGCCCGGAGGATGCTGTGGTGTGGGAACATGTGCCTTCCTGACAGCTCTGAGTCAGAAAAAACTGATTCCATAGAGTTGAATCCTGAAAGTTTTCAAAATTCTTTCACACCTCATGTAATATGAATTTTACTGGGTTATTCTGGGCCAACATTTTTTTTTCCTTTTAGAATCTGGAATATGTCACTCCATCCTCTTCTGCCCTATACAGTTTGCTATGAGAAGTCAGCTGTGAATCTGATTGCCATTCCTCTATATGTCAATTGATTTCTTTCATTTAAGTATCTTTTCCTTATGTTTGAAGAGAGCTTGATTACCACGTGTCATGTGAAGATCGCATTTGGTCAACCTTGTTGGGAGTTCTGTGCCCCTCCTGGATGTTTCCACGTTCTTTCTTTAGATTACGGAAATTTTCCTTTATTATTTCATTGAATACATTTTTAAATCTAGCTTCTCTTTCTGTGCCTTTGGGAACTCTCATAACTCTTATATTTGGCCTTTTAATTCTTTGGTCTCTTAATTCTTCAATATTTCTTTTAGTTTGACCCAGCTCCACTTCCAGGTTTTTGATAGTTTCCACATTTTGGCAAGAAATATCTTCCAATTTTGAGATTATTTCTTCTGCCTCATTCATTCTATTATTGGAAATTTCCACTGAATTTTTTTGTATTGTTAACAATCTTACATAGTTAATTACAGAGTAAAGGTTTAGGGGCTATATAGGATGTGGGTAAGATTTTTATGTCCATATTGTTTCCTTCATGTATCTGAGGTAAAGGGGGATATTGAGGGAGAAACCCCACCCAGTTTCCCACCCGCCCAAAGTCCTGGATTTGGGGCATACTCTGAGATACCTGCTCAAGTGGTTGTAATAGTTCTCCAGTTGTGAATCGCTGCCAGTCTCACCACTTCCAGCTCGATGAGGTCATTGAAGAATCCATTGATTGTCATAGTCCATCATAGAGTCTTTATCCGCCCAGTATTTCGCTGCCAACATATAGTTGAGGTGGTTGATTGACTTGTTCTGTCCTCTGTTTTTTCTTGGCTAGGGTTCTGAGTCTAGCAGTTCGGTTGGGGAGATCTTCAAAGAAAGTTTGAGGTATTCCCAGATCAGATTCCCGTATGTTCTAGTAAGCACAGGGCCCGGCACAGTCCATCTCCATGATCAGCTGGTGGTTGCAATTGCTGGGTTGGTTCTGCTCTCATTCCCAACTTGCACTGGAACCAATGGGTGTTGTAGTCCAACCTGGTTCTGCCCAGCATGTACTCGGTCCTTTTATCAACTAGTGGGAGCTGTAGCCTAGTGGGGGCGACCCACAATAACCCCCTCCAGCCACACCTCCAACCCTGGCCTGCCAATGTGCATAGCCAACTAGTCCAGTCTGTCCCGCCTCCCATTTGGCTCCTATACCTATCAATGGAATGGGTATTAAAGCTTAGTTCCTTCTAACCAACTCAACCATCTAGCCCTCACGGATGTGGCTGAGTGCCTCTCCATCTAGCCACCCCAGCCTTCGTCCTAGTTCTGATGTCCTCCCGCGGGAGTAGTGACCCAAGGGGGGGAACCCACCACTTCCTTAGTCTGGTCTGTCCCCATCCCTGCCCATGCTATCTAGTGGGAGTAGCTGTCCGGCGAGGGGACCAGCCCCTCAATCCCTCCGCTGGCTCTGCCCTCTCCCTTCCTGGTTCTCACGTGTGCTGGTTGAGTGCTGCATTCAAATCTAGTACAGGTAACCTCACCTTGGCTTTCTGTCTTGTGTACTAGTTCTTGTCGCGACCAAACCCAGCCCGACCCACACCCCGTTCTGGTGCCTGGGTTTGCCAGTGTATGACATGAACCGTTTCAGCTTGGTCCACCCCTGACCCATGCCAAATGTATGTCGGTGGGAAACTTTCCATGGCCTATTTTGGGCAGTTTCCTGTCCTGCTTCTTGTGCTTATTTTGCACAAACCAGGGGGTCCATGAGCCAGCCATACTCAGTGCACCTTCTGTCCTAGCAGGGACAGTGGTTTTTCTGGCCGGCTTTCACCCTGTTCTGGTTCTTGTTGGATGTATCGGTCTGGCCATGGCTCGTCCACACTCATGTATAGCTCACAGATGGCTCAGTAGGGGATTGAGACCTTGCCTAGTCAGTCCCACGTCTACCCTGGTTCCCCAGGACACCAGTTGGTGTTGGTGTTTGGCCCGGCCTGGTGCAACCAATCCCAGCCACACTAGTGCCACGGGAGAGTACAACTGTTGCCTAGCCAGAATGCAGCCCCCATTCCAGCAAACTTGCTCCTTAGTGGGAACCTCATCCCATTTAGGGTGTCCCCCCAGCTCCCCAAATTGGCCTGTTCCTAACTGCAGAACCTGCGTCTGACAGTGGCTGCTCTGACTCAGCTTATCTCATTCCAACACTTGTCCTGGCCTCTGCCCAAGACACTGTGGCCCAGCATCCCTGACTAAAGTAGACCTGCTGGTGTAAGCACAAAGTTACATGCCCCTATCACTGGCAATCGCCTTGAATTCATGTTTCACCTATACAAAAGTTGGTCTAATTCATGAGTGTCCCTGAGTAGCTTTTACAATTTAAAAAGACCCAGAGCTTGCCGCCGGGTGGCCAGCAGGCAGAGCCTGGCACCACATGGTGCACTGGCCGCCCAAAACCAAGGGCTCATCCACCTCCTTGTGGGGTGTTTTTGGCTAGAGCCCTTAGCTGGATCCCGCTTAGCCAAGACGCCACTGCGCAGCTGCCAACCTGCAGAGTGGTTCAGTCCGTCCCAGCCCTAAGAAAGGAATCCGCCCTGATTGGTCCTGCCGCCGTGGCGGCAGAACGGAGCTAGTTTAGTCCAGCTCCCGGTTCGCCCTCATGGCTGCGTCTACTGAATTTTTAATTTGCTTTGTTGTGTCCTTCATTTCAAATAATTCTGCTTTATTTTGTTTCAGTGTTGCTATTTCCTGTGTGACATATTCCTTAAATTCCTTCAACTCCTCTATATGCTTCTCAATGTTGATAAGAAACTTTATAATAAGATTTATAAATTGTATATTCCCCATTTTGTCAATGTATTCCTCAGTGAACTCTGAAGTTGGCAAAGGCTTTTGCTCCTTTGTAGGGAAGTCTTTAATAATATTCATTGTGCTTTTGTCTCTTCTTTAGCTCCTGGTCATTGTGCTTCTAATTAGCAGATTCTTCTCCTAAGAGCAGGTTCCTAAGCTGTGTCACCCACAAGTCTACCATATAATTTTACACAGTTCTTTGCAGTTACTTGTGCTATTCCCTCCAGCGAGTGTCAGGCCTGGACTCTTTTGTTAGATTTCCACCAAGGTGTCTGCAGCCCCAGTTCCTGGCTTACCACTCTTTACTCTCTGTGATACCATGCTGAAGCTGCACAGTTTTCTGTACAGTCTTTCTCCCACTTTCTGTTTAAAAATGCCCCAGTATTAGGGAGACACCACTAAATAACTATGTTGTTGGTAGTGCTGTTCATGTGGAAGCTGCTAGCTGTTAAGTCTGAAGGCAAACTGGACCCATTTAACCTGTAGGATGCCAAAGTTGGTATTATTTCTGATGTGGTACCAGTTCAGTGCACTGAACTGGAAGTAAAGTTACTACCAGATCAGCACATGCACAGTTCACTGTAGTCCTTTCAGTCTCACAGCCTTTGCCACATTCTACAAAATGGTGCCTGATGTGCCACTTGTAGAGTTTTGGACCTGATGGTCATTAGGTCTTTGGGCTACCTGGACCTCTTTTTGGGTGGAACCTGTTGGATTCCACCTCAGTGCAATGTACGAAGCCAGAAATGAGTTTACTCCCAAGTCAGAGCATGTATAGTTTTGTCCCACTTTGCCTTTGCCTCTATACACAAAATGGTGCCCCATTCGGCACCCATTGGAGGTCTGGGCTGTGAAATCCACCCTGTTCCCACACTGCCTGTTTTGGATCTACTTCTTTCTCTCTCTCTCTCTCCCTCTCTCTCTCTGCTTCTGGTCAAATCAAACAAATCATCTGGATTGGCATTTTTTTTGTCTGGATTCACTTCCTGAGTTCCTGGTGAACTCCTTTTCCCACCTGGCTGCTGGTGGAGCTCAGATTGCTACTCACTGATTTCCGCTATGGTATCTGGTCACTGAAACATCACACCATTGTCTTTGCCCTGCTTTCCCATGTCCACCAGCCTCCAGGTACCCCTCTGCTGTCAAACTGTCCTGTCCTGCTTCCTAGAATGTGACCTCTCTTCTTCACCCTAGCTATGAGTCTCCTTCTGTTTAAAAGTGTCCTAACCCTATTCTACCATCTTGATTCTTCCAAACACCTTTCTTATACATTAAAAAAAAACCAGCCTTATTTTGTGAATATGTCTGTCTCCAAGTACTTTGTGGGAACAGATATTATTGATCAATGATAGCTGACCAAAACAGATTCTACAAGATTTAAGGAACCCCACCTAAACATGGCACATATCCTTTGTTATTGTAAAAAGTAAAAACAGACCTCCTGTTACACTCTGATAAATTTCAGGTAAAGCCACTTCCTGCAAAGCCAGTATGGCTTATAGGAAATGGTTTGAATGCCATGTGCTTCATTTCCAATCTATCTCCCTTTTGATGACCTGAGAAAAGCAGTGGAAGATGGCTCAAGTACCTGAGCCCCTGCCACTCACACGGGAGATCCAGACAAAGCTCCTGAATCTTCACTTCAGCCTGCCCTGCCCCCATTATTGCAGGGATATGGAGAGTAAAGCAGCAAATAGATTTCTCTCTCTCTCTTTCTGTCTCTCTCTCCTTCTCTACCTCTCCTCCCTATTCCTCCCTGTCTCCCTGCTTCTCTCCCTTACTTCCTCCCCTTCTCTCTTCATCTCTCTCTGTATCTCTATAATGCGAACTTTCAAATAAATTAAGAAAGAAATGATTTGAAAATCTATTACAACTATAAGTTCTGGGAAGGACGCCCACCCCAACATCCATATATAGAGTCAAAAATCAGTCAGCTTAGCAATTATGAAAGGAATGAGGTTTAAGCAACTTGTCCAGGAAGCTGTTAAGATTTTTTTTTTTAAAGTGTCAAGGGCCTAAGCATTCCTTAGTGATCTACAGACTCTACAGTACTGAGAAGCTCATAATCTCTGATCTTGGCAATAGTTCTTCAACTGAAGAAAGAGACAGGATACTATTCCAAATACATGAGTAAAGAAACCCAGTGGTGAAGATGTGAATCAAACTAAACTGAGCACCTGATACAGGACAGGCACTTATATACACAATCTACATGATCACTTTAATAGCTATTAAAGGTGTAGGTACAACGTTGAAAAAAAAACTTTATTAATCTGTCCAAGGTTACACAGACACTAAGTGGTGTAATCTAATAATAATCCTGGCATATTGTGTACAGTTTAATCAAACTCTGTCTTGGGGTACTGATAGTAATGGCATCTAGCTCACCCTTAATTACAGCCAAGTGTCTTTTTTGATAGATAGAAACTAACTTGTTCAAGATAACTTACTCATAGGTCTTCCCTAAATAGGCACAGTTCCCTAGTAATGAGATTTTCTCCATTTTATCTTTACATCCCAGAATATAATATAGAATTTGGGATATTAGAAGTGATTATCAGTGTAGCACAAGCAACTGAAATCTGGTTTTGCCTACTGAGCTGTCACCAAAGATCTTGGATTTAGACAATCTTTGCCATAGTATAACACATTAAAAAACACTTTTTAAGAGCTATGATGTAAGCCATAATACAATAGCAAGCAAATATATATATATATATTTTTTAATTTGAGTAACATGAACAGATTTTTTATGTGTAGATTTAATAACAATGATATTTATTGTTTAAACAACTAGAAAACAGCAAAATGTATGAATGCATTATTTTTGAATAATGGATGTATAAAATGTACATCTTTAAATAAAGTGGAGAAACGTGGTGAGCACTTAGTTTACTTTGAATTTTTGTCTGGAATCCTTTATTGGTTGTAGAAGAGAGGTGACCCCAAGCATAACTTAATGGGTTAACTTAATTGAAAAAAAGTACAGTTAAAAGTCCAATTATTCTCAGGTGATAATGGATAGCTCTTCATAGGAAATAACATTACAAAAAATAGCTTTAGAAACTTGCAAAGTTTTGCCCTTGAGTCTTTGCTATCTCTAAATAGGCATGTAAGGGTAAAATTCCACAAGGTCAAGACAAGAGCTGCTAGGGAGAACTTTGGGTTGAATAATTCCTAGAGATCACAGATGGGGTAAGAATTAGTTGTTCAAGTTCTACCAATGAGAGAGTTCTCACTGATCCCATTGGATCATTCACTTATACTGCAAAAGGGCCAGGCTGCATAAGCTAGGCTAAATTGTCCCTAAAGTAAATGATACTCCAGATACAAATAAACTATCTCCAAAACAAGATTTCAAATGGATAACACCAAACTATGACTAATTCAAGTTTCAGTAAAGATAAAATGCAAGACTCCTTAAAGAAAGAAAATTCAAACACTCAACAATGTGAAGTTCACAAATTCCAGAAGTTAATAAAAACAAACAGTGAATTCAACATGGTCAAATGAACTGAATAGGTTATATCAAAAGAAAATATACAAATGCATAAAAAATTATACATGCAAGCATGTAAAAATGGCTCAATATCATTAATCATTAGGGGTGTATAATTCAAACCACAATGGGATATTATCACATAAGCTGCAATGGTTATCATTCAAAGGCCAAAAATTCATAAATGCTGGCAAAGCTGAAGAGACATGTAACTCTTACACACTGTTGATAGGAATGTTGATAGTTCAGAAATTATGGAAAACAAAAAATTAAGAATATAACTAATTTATGACTCAGCAACCCCAACACTGCTGGTTATATATCCAAAGGACAGGAAATCAATATGCTGAACTGATGAAAATACTCTCATATTTATAATATTTGTGTCAGTAATATTTTACCCCAATGTGAATATTGTCTGCAGCACTGCTAAGTACAGTCAAGAGGCAGAATCAACTCAGATTTCCATGAATCAGTGAATGGATAAAGAAAATGTATAGACATATATATATATATAATTGGGTTGACAGAATCAAGATGGCTGCTGTAAGGATGCTCTGGCAATCATCTCCCCTAAGAGATATCTGTGGGAATAGTGATACAGACATTAATTCACACAGTGTAATGACGATTTTTAAAAGTCACACTGGAGAAGGCAAAAAGAAAAGCATTGTCTGAGGTACCAGCTCCAAGAAGTAAGGCGTGAACTGATTCCCACTGCCTGAGGGAAAGATTGCAAACTCATGCTCAATACAAGGACCACTGCAAAAAAAATTCAGTTTGTGTGAGCCCCTGTATCCTTGCTTCCAGGTCCATACCTGTGGAGCTGCCAAAGACAGGCAGGCTCTGTCATTCTTCTCAATTGCCAGCAGAAAGCAAATATCTCAGCATACTTACAGGTCAGGAAAGGGAATGTAGAATGAAGCCATAGAGCTCAGAGCTGGACCTATTGTACATACACATATCACCAGATAAAGCCAAGAGTCCTCTACATCCTGGCCTGTACTCATAGTCTGAGCCTCTAATATTGCCTGCCATCAAACAGAAACCTGAGTTTAGTGGGCCTCACTCCTTTTGACATGTGTCACTACCTGCCTTGGTGAGCATGATGGTGGATATCCCTGGAATTGTGTGGGACCTCATGACTATGTGAACCAGTTATGAGCATCTTAGTACTAATAATCTAGTGCAAAGAATGTACCTTTATCACCCAACTCCATTCTCTGGTAAACTGCAACAGGTCACAGAGCTGAGAAGATTTAATGATTTCCATCCCTGGGCCAGCAACTGTGGACACAATTGATGGATATGCCCAGTATAAGGTGGATATGCCCAGTATAAGGTGGATACCTATACACTGGTTACACAGACATGATTTGGAGTACATCAGCCCCAGTCTCAAGCAGGTCTAGTGTACACCTCTAAGATTAAATATGATCCAGCGACAGTTAAATCAAAGAGTAAGCCATCTAATCCCCGCTTGAGTAGCTGGGAGGCTTCTGCATGATCCCTCCAACAATCTTATGCACAAAGAAAAGAAGCACAGGACTATTTCAGATCTCAGTACCAGGCTGACAGATCCTAGAATTGTGCAGATCTTGATGATTCCCAACTCCAGGGCATGTCTACAGAGTATCTGGGCCTTCTCTGGTGCCAGCAGAATCTCATGGTTTGATTTAGTGGTATAATATCCCAGCCAGCCAGCAGCTGGGCTTTAGAACAGTACTGGCTATTGACTCACCTCAGAAGCAGATGGGTCACACTAGGGTTGGTTTCAGTCCTACACTAGGATGAACTGCTTTGGTGGAACATTAGCTCTTGATGTGATCTGACATAATCATGGAATCTGACATCACATGGAATCTGAGCCAACCTTAGGCATAGGGGGGTAAATACCTAATGATGGACTACTTCTTTTTAGGTATAATTCCTGCTGCTATTGAACAATATAGTAGCTACAGACTTTAGTTTGAGGAGTACTCAGGATTCGAATAATAAAAACATACCAACAGTGGATCACAAGCAAATGTCAACACAGGCTGTTATCTGTAGCCAACACAGCAAAGGTATCCATAGGCTCAGAGAAAATGTATGGAAAGAAGGAAACTCATAGATAAGGCCAGATCACTAAAATTTACACTTCAGTACTCTGACCATCAGGAAACACAAACATCAAGAATTTCCAAGGTACCATTAATTTACCTAGAGAAAAAATAAGCTGCCAGAAATCAATCACCTAGGAACTGGAATTTCCAAATGATCACATGAATTACAAAACAGCAATCATCATGGAAATTCAGAAAATTTCAAGAGAACAGAGAGAAATGCTTCAATATTCCAACAGAAGAATTTGACAGAAACATGGATGTAATTAAACAAAGCCAAGCAGAAATCCTTGAACTAAAAAAGTTTCATCCTTGAGTGAAAATTCTATCAAATGCATCAATAACAGGATGGGACCAATAGAAAGATATAATTTGTAAGGTAAAAGACAGGTTATTTAAGAATATACAGCTGGAGGAGAAAAAGAAATAATAGAAAATGAGAAATGGCTAAAGCTTACAGAATATATGGGATAGCATAAAAACAGCAAGTGTTGGAGATGTCTGGATACCAAAGGGACATGAGAATGTCACAGAAGTAAGATACATATTCAAGGAAACAATGACAGAAAGGTTCACAAACCAAGAGAAGATACAACTATCAGGTATGGGAAGGTCGCAGGCAACCAAATAGAAGGAACACAACCATGACTCCCCCCACACATATTATAGTCAAGCATGCCAAGGTTAAAGACTTTACAAATCTGTAGGAACAAAGAAGCAAGTAATACACAAATGGGTCCCAATTTACTAAACTGAACACTTCTGAACAGAAATGCAATAGGCCAAGTGAATGTGGAATGAGGCCTTTACAATAGTGAAGGTAAAAAAAAATGCTAAATCCAATAAAAAAATATTCTTCAGATTTGAAAGAGAGATAAATACATTCTCAGATAAAAGTTAAAAGAATTTATCACTATCATACATTGAAACAAAGAGATACTAACAAGGAAGAATATCAAAAGATAGAGCCTTGAAGGAGAGTAACTACACAAATTCGGAATGCTTTCATATTATAAACAAGGTATGCAAACAACTGATATCTTTACTACCAGGAATAAAAATATTAGGATTAGTACATTAAAATAATAAGAGGTAGGAAATACAGCAAAATGTCAGATGTAACGTCAAATATTAAAAAGGTGGGGAGAAATGTAGCACAAATAAAAGATGTTTTATTAGGATTTATCATTTTCTTGTGTGTTGTTTCTCTCTTTCCCTATATTTATATTCAATGTTAAGTTGTCATCCCAGAATAGAATGATAAAACAAGTAAACTGACAAAAAGATTTTTTTGTAAGCCTCATGGTAGTTACGAAGTATATGAAAAAAATAAAACGTTCAACATCAATAATCATCAAGGAAGTGCAATTCAAAACCATAATGGGATATTAGTTCACTCCAGTAAATTGGTTTTTATCAAATAATCAAAAGATAACAAGTGTTGGCAAGGATGTGGAGAAAAGGGAACCCTTGTGCATTGTTGGTGAGCATGTGAGAATGTTAATTTGTACAGTCACTGTGGAAACAGAATGGAGGCTGTTCAAACAAATAAAACACAACTGAAGTATCATCTAGATATACCACTTCTGGGTATATACCCAAGAAAAAGGAAATCCATCTGTCAAAGGGAAATTTGCATACTCATGGTTATTGAAGGATTATTCACACAGTCAAGAAATGCAAATAACCTGTCTAGCCACTGATAGATGGATAACAAAGATATGACACAATGGAATATTGCTCAACCCTACAAAGGATGGAATGTTGTCAATTATAACAGCATAATGGAACTGAAAGTTATTAAAACTGAAATTGCAAAGTAGAGTCACTATGGGTCACATTAATGATTTGCATATTTCTCTATCTTTAAAAAAAACAGAAGATAGGATTTCACATGTTTTCACTATAAAGAAATGTTAAATGCCTGAGAGGACAAATATACTTACCTTGATTAGATATTACACAATGTATAAATATTTATGAAATATCATGTCATCCCCTAAAGGGGCACAATTTTTATATACCTTTTATTTTTTTAATAAAAATAAATATTTTAAGCAAAAGCTGATATGTGTCCTGTACTCATGCCAGGTAATCCTTTCTACAAAGTTTCTCTTCCTCAAACCAATGTGGACACTTTAGAGAGATCTCAAGTTCATTTGTGTCCAAACTCATTAAAAGCAACTGGCAAATAGTCCAGACTAAACATTTTGTCTGAAAACATGCCTGTATGGAATGAATGAATGTATTTATGCTTAAGTTTGCTCAATATCCTTCATGTTCTTTCTGGAGACACCCATAGGAACACTGTTTCTACTTGTTTACCCGGCACTATTTCCTCTTCCCTGAACATTCATTTTTTCTTTTGAAAAACATTTCTGACACAAGCCACGTAGATCGACATACAGATTTGTGAAGGTTGTACATATGCAGGCAGGAATTAGCATGTTAACTAAGATACGTAGCACAAGAATAACTGACCCAGATAGTTGTATTTTTAATGTAAATTGGCAATTAATCCATGCAACTTACTGCAACAAGTTCCTGTTTTATGATTACTGAAATTTGATTATTCTGCTTTTCTTCAAGATTTTGGTTAACTATCTGTACCTCAAGGTACATCGCAGCACACACAAGTCAGACATCCATCAACTGATGAATGGATAATGAAAATGTGGCATATGCAACCTGTGGAATAGTATTCAGTCATAAAAAGATGAAAATATTGTCTTGCAACAAATAGATGAAACTGAAAACCATTATACTTAGTGATATTAGCTAGTTTCAAAAAGACAAATATGTGTTTCTTCCCCCAATATGCGGTAGTTACTATAGAAAACAAAAAAGCACAGGAATGAAATGGGACAATGTCAGCTCTATTCAGACTGATTTCTGAAGTCTCTTCATATTATCAACCATAATGATGAAAGTTTTTTTTGCACTGCAGAAGCTTTTTAGCTTGATGTAATTCCATCTATTTTTGCCTTAATCACCTACACTTCTGGAGTATTCTCCAGGAAATTTCTGCCTCTACCGATATCTCCCAGATGTTTCCCTCTAACAGTTTGATGGTAACAGGTTCTGGACCATTGATCCATGTATATAATATAGTGATTTCTGTGTGGAGTAGGGATTTTGTTAGATACCATTGTAAGTGGAGATCCCAAACAGCCTGTATCTCATGCAATAAGACATTGTGAAGTAACCAATGAACCAACAAATGATATGAGTCAGATTGCTTGATCTACATCAAAGAATTGTAAAACCTAATATACTTGTAAGGCCCTATGCTACTCGGAAATGGGGAGGGAGAGCAGAGAAATCTTACATCACCCTAGAAGGTGTGAGGAAGATGGGAAGTATAACCTATTAGGATTATAACTGGAAACTCATAGACAACAGACTCGAATCAGCATTAGACAATAGCAAAACTACAAAGGCATATGGGGGGAATCAGGCCCAATCCTAACAACCTCTTAACAGGAAGTCATATGCATAGGGTAGGGGGGGACCCCAGAGTGGAGCAGGCGGACAGGAGGAGGCTCGTATCCCAGCCCTGAAGACTCCCAGTCCCTCACCAAGAACTATCAGTACAAGCACCAAGGACTACATCCCAACTGCCAAGGAGACCACGGGGAAATGCAATGCCTTCGGAGGCCAAGAACTCTGAGGTCACCCAGCCCCATTTGGATCTACCACATGGGATGGAAGAAGCCCAAATCCTGCCTTGCAGGATCCAAGGTCATCAGAATGACAACCAGGAGCACTGAGCGGTCCGCAGAAACAGAAGAACATCAAACTTCCTTCGGGACTAGGGAGAGGAGCTTTCTCTGGTCCTTGCCTGGTTCTGACTTTGGGTCACCATCCTCTCTCATAATGACCATCAGGATCGCTCCAAAACCCCTCATAACAAACAAACAAAAAAACTAGACAGAGAACAACAAGGAAAGCTTAGAAACAGACAGGAAGCGGTCAGTCGGGATGCACTTATAACTCACTGGGTGGGACACAAAGATTAGTTACTCCTCACTGGGGTATTGAAGATTTCTCTGCACACCCCTCCTAAAACTGTTCACCTAAACTGTTGACATATGTCTTGTTAGAGTTATAGAGTTAGACTACCCGAAAAACAGCCAGGTGCAGCGAAATCATGCTTCAACGCTATGAACTGCTAAATACTAAAATAAAAATAGACATGAGACAGCTGAATAGTAATCTATAGCCATTTTAAGGTGTATAGAACCTGGTTGCATATAAACTAATAGTTGAAATGTCAATGTAGAAGTCACAGGAGGTGGTTCAGAACTTGCATTATTTTTTTTTCTCTTTTAACATATTGGTTACTCAATAACATGTCAACTAATTCCATAACGTTATAAATTGTTACTGCTGTAATGTCGGGGCTTTTACTTGATCGGGATGATACTCTACCTTCAGACCAGAGATGGTCTCCCCAAGAAACCGTTGAACTTATCTGGACAATAAGATGCTGGACTTTATGCTTGGTAGATGCTTGCAATGAAAGAATCTCAACTGAATTTGAACTGTGGTAATACAACATGGTGGAGGAATCCACTATGGGGGGGCAGTTTGAAGGGGGGGGATCCCAGTGCCTGTAAAACTTTGCACATAATGCAATGTAATCAATAAAAAAAAAAAAAGAGAGATCCCATTTTCACAGCACCATTTTTTTTATAAGATTGTCACCTTGCAAGTGATTAATTTTCACTAGTTTGTCCAAGATTAGTTATTTCTATAATTGTTGATTGACTTCTGGGGGGGGTTTACTTTGTTTCATTAGACTATATAATTATTTTTGTGCAAGTAATAGACTTGTTAAATTATTACTTCAAGGCAGTTTGTCCTGAAATTTGATATTATGTTATCTCCAGCTATATTTTTGTTGTTGATGGCTGCTTTAGCTATTCAGGGACTCTCCTCTTTCCATAATAACTTTAATATTTTTTTTCTGAATTTGAGAAGAATGTTGCTGGTATTTTGATTTGGTATTTCCATAGTAAATCACTTTGGTTAGAAGAAACATTTTGAAAATTCTTCTTTTCATGGACATGAAAAAATCTTCCATTTTTTGTGTCTTATATTTTTAATGGTTTGCAATTATTCATTGAAAAACTCTTTTACATTTTTATTAGATTTATTGAGTATATTTGAACTTTTTGCAGCTATTGTGTTTGGTAAAGATCTGTAGCTATTGGAGGTCATGTGCGTGGAGCAGGAGGGCACTCCAGGGTGGAGGAGGTGGTAAGGAGGAAGCTTGGATCCCAACCATGAAGACTCCCAGACCTTCACCACAAACTATTAATACGAGCAACAAGGACTACATCCCAACTGCCTAGGGGACCACAGGGAATTGGATGCCCTCAGAGACCGAGTACTCTGAGGTCACCCACCCTCAACCGGAGCTTCCACAGGGGATGGAAGAAGTCCAAACACTACCGTGCGGAGGCCAACGTCATCGGAAAGACAACCAGAAGCCCTGAGAGGTTCGCAGAAACAGAAGAACGATAAATGTCCTTCGGGACCAGGGAGGAGAGCTTTCTCTGGACCAAGCCTGGCTCCACCTCTGGACCCCTACCCTCTCCCTCGCAATGACCATCGGGATCGCTCCAAAAACCCTTCATAGCAAACAAACAATCATACAAACTAAAAAAACCTAAAATAAATAGACAAACAACAAAAAGTAGAGCCTGGAATCTGACAGGAAAGAGCTGGAGTGGATTGGCTCATGCCTCGCTGGGTGGGACACAAAGATTAGTCACTCCTCACCATGGTGTTGGGGATTTCCCTGCACACCCCCCAAAAACAAACAAACAAAAAAAAATGCTCAGCACCTTAATTGTCGACAAATGTCTTGTTAGAGTTACAAGCCAGTCTAGATTACCCTAAAATCTGCCAAGATCAGCAAAATTATACTTCAACACAACAAATGGCTAAATACTAAAATGAAATAGGCACGAGACTGCTGAATGGTACCTTATAGCCATTTTAAGGTATATAGCAGTCGGTTCTGTATATAAAACTAAAACTGAAATGTCAATGGGCTAATCAGAGGTTGTGGTTAAGAACTTGCTTTCTTTCTTTCTTTTTTTTTTTTTTTGTAACACACTGGTTACTCACAACCATGTCAATTCCATAATGTTGCAAATTGCTGTTGATGTTATGTCGGGACTCTTGGTTCAATGGGATGATATTCTGCCAGCTCTAACAACGGACCAGAAATGGTCTCCCCAAGAGACTGTTCAATCCATCTGGACAATAAATAGCTGGACTTTATACTTGGTATATGTTTACAAGGAAAGAATCTTGCTTGAATTTGAACTGTAATACTGCATCAAGGTGGAGGAATCCACCAGGGGGGAGGGGCATGGGGGGGATTCCCAGAGCCTATGAAACTGTAACATAATGCAAAATAATTAATAAAAAAAAAAGATCTGTAGCTATTGTGTTTGGTATAGATCTTACAAGTTATGTCTCAGCCATGTCATTATCTATGTACAAAGGCTACTGGAATTTTTTGTGGAATTTATGTCTTGTAGCTTTACTAAACTCTCTCATGAGTTATAATTTGCTCTTACTGGATTTTTGGTTCCCCCCTATGCAAGATCATGCCATCGACAAACAGAGATCATTTGATTTCTTCCTTTCCAGTTTATATCCATTTTATCTTTTTCTTGCCTAATGGCTTTAGTGAAAAATTACATTACTATATCAAATAGCAGTGGTGAAAACAGATATCCTCTGGTCCTGAATCTCAATGTAAATAATTCCAATTTTTCTGCCTTCTATATGTTGTTGCCTGTGGGTTTGTCATATAATTCCTTGATTTTGTTAAGCAGCATTCAAGTATTTTTCATCGAAGCATGTAACATTTTATCGAATGTTTCTCTGTATTTTTGAGATAATAATATGGTTTTCATTCTTCAACTTATTAATGTCATATTTATTGATTTTTGTATGTTGGACCATCTGTGCATGCCAGTGATAAATCTCCCTTGAACTGTATGAAAGATATATATGACACGTTGCTTGATTACATTATCTAGTAATTTATTGAGGATTTCTGCATCTATGTTAATCATGGAAATTGGTATGTTTCCTCTTTGTTGTGTTTTTTCTGGTTTGGGGATAAAGGTGATGTTTACTTCCTAGAAAAAATTTGTGAGAATTCTCCCCTTTTCTATTGTTTTGTGTAGTTTCAGACAAACTGGAACTAGTTCTTTCTTAAAGGTTTGGTAGGATTCAGCATTAAAGCCCTTAGTCATGAGGTTTTCTTTGTGTGGGAATAGGGGGCTGGAGAGGCAAGGGGGTGCTTATTATTAGCTAAATCTCTGTCTTGATAATTGGTCGATTTAGGTTTTATATGTGTTTGTGCCTCAGCTTTGGTAATTTGTATATGTTCCAATATTCATCCATTTCTTCTAGATTTTCTTATTTGTTGACATATGGTTGTTTGTACTAATTTCTGATGATTCTATTTCCTGAATATTCATTGTAATATCTGCTCTTTCATCTCTGACTTCATTCATTTAGATCTTCTCCCTCTTTTGATCAAACACTGTATCAATTTTGTTTTTGCCTTTTCAAAAAGTTCTTCATGTCATTAAGTTTTTATAAAGATTTATATATTTTTTGGAAAGTCAGATATACAGAGAGGAAGATCTTCCACCTGCAGATTTACTCCCCAAGTGACTGCAACTGCTAGAGCTGAGCCAATTGGAAGCCAGGAACCAGGAGCTTCTTCTGGATCTTCAACACAGGTTCAGTGTTCAAATGCTTTGGACCATCCTCGACGGTTTTCCCAGGCCACAAGCAGCGAGTTGGATGGGAAGCAGGGCTGCCAGGATTAGATCCCGCAGCCATATGGGATTCCAGCGTGTGCAAGACGAGGACTTTTGCTACTAGGTTACTGCACAGGGTCCAATTTCACTAATCTTTTGTCCAGTGTTTTTGGTCTGAATTTTGCTTACATTTCTAATTTAAAATTTCTTTTCTTTGCTCCTACCTTTGAACTTGGACTGTTGTTTTTGCATGTCCTTGAGATGAATTGTTAGATTATCTTTCAGTGCTTTCCAAGTTTCTTCCAATAGGCAAGAACCACTCTGGACAACTAGCAATAAGGGATTAATGTTGCTTTTGCTGTATCCAATAAGCTTTCATAGATTGTGTTGTCATTTGTGTTCAATTTTGGGGATGTTTTTGATTTCTCTTGTGATTTTTTTCTATGACCCACTGTACATTCAGGACAATATTGTTCCATATCCATGTATTTAATTAGTTTGTAAAGCTCAAGTTTTTGATTTCCAGCTTGATTCCATTGTGGTCAAAAAAGATACACATTATGATTTCACTTTTCTAATTGGCAGAGACTTGCTCTGTGGCCAAGCCTATGGCCGATCTTAGAAAATTCCCATGCATTCATGAAGAATGTGTACTCTTTTGCTGTGTGATAAAATGTTTTGTAGATATAATTAGGTTCCTGTTGTCTGTAGTATAGATTGGCATTGTTGTCTCTTTGTTGATCTTTTGCCTATTTGATCTGTATTGTTTTTGTTTTGGAGTCTGTGTCTCCCTTTAGATCCATTAATGTTTGCTGTAAATGTCCTCAGTGCCCTGGCATTGGGTTGATACACATTGACTACAGCCAGTTCTTCTGGTGAAATGATCATCTAATCATCACATACTCCCCTTCTTTGTCTCTGCTAACAATTTTTCTGTTATGGCCTGTTTTGTCTGCTGTTTGGACGGCAACTTGTGCTCTTTTTTACATTTTTAGCATGATATATTTTTTTCCATCCATTCACTTTCAGACTGACCTTTTTTAATTTTTGGTGAGGTGTGTTTCTAATAAGCAGTAAGATGATAGATACCACTTTTTAGCCCTTTCAGCTAGTCTGTGTCTTTTAGTTGGAGAATTCCATCCATTAACATGGAAAGCTATTATTCGTTAGCAACAATGTGTCTCTTCCATCTTTCCATAGATTTTTCCTGTATTTTGCTTTGGATTTCCTCTGTCCTTATAGTAGGAGCTTTTCAGCCTTCACATTACATTTCTCTCTCGCGCTTTTTAAAAGATTTATTTATTTATTTATTTATTTATTTGGAGAGGCATGTTTATAGAGAGAAGAAGAGACAAAAAGAAAGATCGTATATCTGCTGGTTCACTCCCCAAATGGCCATCGTGGCCGGAGCTGAGCTGATACAAAGCAAGGATCCAAGGGATTCTTCCAGGTCTCCCACAGGGTTGTAGAGTTCCAAGGCTTTGGACCATCCTCAACTGCTTTCCCAGGCCACAAGCAAGTAGCTGGATTGGAGCCGGAGCAACTGGGGCGTAGAGAATGTCCATATGGGATCCTGGCACATGCAAGGCAAAAATTTAGCCACTAGGCTATCACTCCAGGTACCACATTGTTTCATTATTATGGCTATCATCTCTGTTTTCTTGTATGGCACGTCCCCAGGCATCATTTATTGTTGTTTTTCTTTTAATTTAATTTTTTTAAAAATTTTTTCATGATATGGTTACTTAGGCTCAGGAGTTTTCCTGCCACCCTCCCCAACCTTCCTCACCTAACACTGTTTTCTCCAAATTATAACAATAGTATAGTCCTTCCACAACAGTCACAGGTCCATCATTCCTCTACTTAAGTTTATAATGATACTGTAGGTACAGACAATGGTAGAAAGCCCAGCATTCTGTTGTCAACATATATTTAACAATTTCATTGGGAGTCCATTTTTTATTCAGAAGTAGAGAGATGCCTATTGCAACGTATCTTCAATTCATGGTATACTTGCTTCCATTATATAGCTCCTCTTATAAACATGTGTATATGAATGCTTGCCTACATATCTATTGATCTTGTATTTTGCATGAAGGCTGCTTTATATCGGAGAGAACATATAATATTTGTCCTTTGGGTACTGGCTTATTTTTACTGAGCATAATGGTGTCTAGTTGGGACCATTTATTGCAAATGGTAGTAGCCACTGCTTCTGGAGGTTTTTTTCTTAGATATTCCTGCCTATGCCAATGTCTTACAGAGTTTTCTCAACTCTGCAAGTTGGAAAATTCTAATAATTTGATGATGTCAGGTTTTAGATTTAGATTCTTGAACCACTGTAATTTTTTAGTAAGGTGTAGGGTGGGGATCTTGTTCCATATCTCTGTTGAAATTCAATCAATACTTTTATAGCATCAAGAAGTAGAAATTTTAACACAGTAATAAATTAATGCCATGTTTGTGAGAGTGTGTTCTTGATGATGACTTTGATCTAATGTTCTATGTCCATGTCACATGCTCATTTGCATTTCTCATGCATAATAAAGCATGATGACCATTGCCAGATATGGACACTAAGCTTTTGTCCTTCTAGCCTGAAGAAGTATAAGCCAAATTACTTCTACTGTTTATAACTTACCAAAATTTGGTATTGCTACAACAGCAAAACAAAACGAAGAAGAAGATGCAAAGAAACGATGTTCTAAGGCACTAGGTGCCAGGCACTTCTCACGCTTCAAGCATCTTGACAGGATTTTCCTGGAAACCAAATCTCATTTTCTACATTTTAGAACTGGACAATATGCTCAAAGAGAAAAAGGAACATGCCTAAGGCAGGAATTAAAACATAGACCTTTCTAACCTTCAAGCTTTACCTGCCCATTCTATGTTGTTGTTCACATGGTTGACAGACATTTAGCTACTCCAAAATTTATGAAATATCAAACACCAACTTTAAATCTCTAAAATAATACAGCAGGAAAAACAGGGCTGTAAATATTATTTTAAATTTTGTGCCAGAAAACAGCAACTACACACTTTTACTAAGAAAATGAAATCAAATTACAAACTCTCTTCAATAAGCTGTTTTTTAAATTTCTGTAACCCCCAGATATTTAACTTGAATTTTATTGGGAGTGACAAATACCACAAATTAACTTGTGGAATTAATCATTTTGTTTTTAATGGAAAAATATGAATAGAGAAGCTTTGCCATCTCTGCATATGGGGCTGACAGGGATAATGATTTATGTTGAAAAATCTCATGTTGCAGGAATTCCTACTGCTATTTACACTGTAATCCATTTTGCCTTATTTAATACAAAACTATGCTAGTTTTTCATACAATCAGTCCATTACTGAGACTCGCAGCAGGCTAAGACTACAACCTTTTCTACTTACTAAAAATAAAATCAATGGTTTAATGTTTGTCCCCTTAATATTTTGTAGCATTAGAGACAGAGGAAATGCTTTATAACATAAATCAAGTCAATGAAACCAAATTGGCAAATATTTACTGAGTAAGTTGACATTTTGCCAGATGTTTTGTAGTTTTATCACATCATTTTTTCTAGTGAAGTTCACATTTTATAAATCATGAAACTAAGAATCTGAGTCATTTGCTGATTTTAGCCGGTCACAGAACTGAGAAATAGCAGCATGGGAATTTGAACCCAGACATATCTGAATCTAAAACCATTCTATTTACACATTCAGCCACTGCTGATATTAACCATATGACGTAAGACTGAATTATGCTGAATGATATAGGTAATGACAGAAGTTTAAAATGAGTCTTGTTGAAACACAGAAGTGGGGGAGGCTAGTATGAGAACACCAATAAAATTTCCTAGAGAGGATGAAATTCAAGTAGTCTGATTAATCTTTGGTTCAAGAGAACTGTAGTGCATAATTGGAGACTATGATCCTCATTTGGGATAGGTGACTGATACTCCGGTTAACACTCCTGATCTTGATACTGAGAATGGTACTTACAATCTGACAATTAACTAAGAACCAGAGACAGTTTTCATTCTTGTGTGTGGGTTGGGGAAACACTTTGGACAACTAAGTAGTTAAATCACATACTGAGTAAGTGAGTGAGTGAGTGAGGCAGGGTGGGAGTGAATAACATCAGAACTGGGCATCTTTGGATTGAGCAGTAATACTAGAATCACATAGAATCTCAATGCTCCACAAATTACTTAGAACTTCTTTGCTAAGAGATCACTCAATTTATTATTGGATGTTTATATCGGCACCTATAAAATCACTTATTAGCATATACTAGCTTTTGTAGAAGCTGAAAATAATGATTATTTTGAGTACAGGAATAGCTACAGGTAAGGGGGAGGAATTTCAGGATATCTGGAAATTCTGGTTCAAGTCACCAGATATGGAAACAGCACACCCCAACCTTTTCCTCAGTTACAACTTCACAGTCTGTTCTCAACATATCAGTCAGAGTAATCTGGCCAAAAGGAAAACTTTCTGAGATACACTCAGGCAAACTAGAGTAAGAATAGAGGGAGAAAATATGGCTGTTCGCACTGGATAGAGCTCAGGTGCAGCCATATTTGTTGGCTTGTCATTTATAAAAGCAACTTTTAAAAGCTCTATAATAGCTGCAAGCTACACAACCACCATGGAAATCAGAAGTCATTTCCATTTTATAGGTGAAGAAAGTGAGGCTGAGGTGGGTAGGGTGGCATCATTCATCTATAGTATTTAATGAGAATGTGTTATTTGCCAATTCCTACAACTTATCTGAAGTTTTCTGATAAGTTCTGGTAAAGTGGGGATTCAAACATCAGGCTACTCCTAAATTTCAAGGGTCTCTTTCTTTACACAGTGCTATGCAGGGAATATCCAATTATGATCTTTCTATATTTTGTTTGAGAATAAAAAGTATGTGGGAAACAACACATTTACAGTTGGGTAGTAATTGCAGCACTTAATACACAATGAATCATACTCAATAAATGTGCTAAATGAATAAATGAATGGGTGAATGTGAGGGGAGTACAAATGTTGTTCTTCCTACCCCTAGGACTACTGTGAGGATCAGATAACATTGTGCTGACAAACAGTTTTTATAGCGTCTCTTTTCACATTGTTTTTTATTATTTGTTCCCTCAAATTCTGTTTTGAGCCAGGCAGTTACACTCTGCTTTGGTAGATCTACTTCTATATAGAGTATCAGCATTTGGTTTTAAGTTATGATTGTATGTTTCCATTTACTGACTCCTTCACAAAACCCCAGCACCTACAATTTCCACCTTCATAGATTGCAAGGTCTACAAAACAGGTTCAAATCTGTTTCTTGAATGTATCAGTGGATTTGCATTCTACAAATTGGAAAACTACAGTTCAGAAAGCTAAATTAATAGCAAAAAAAAAAATCCAGCTTTAAGGAGAGGAAATGAAATCTGCACTTATTCTGACCTTAATAACTTTTCCAACATTCTGCTTCTTGACTATTTACCCTCAAGAGTAATTTCTGTAATAATACAACAGTAGGTTACATAGAACTCGACCACCTAGGTGGTACATTCCCATATTTTCCCCTCATACTCTCAAAACAATACTGAGAGAGCAAATTATAGGTGAGAAAATTTAGACTCAGGGATCTCAGATGTGAAATGGCCTGGGGATGTAGAGACAGGTCCTTTTTCTCCATAATCAATATGTCTGGTTCCTTCATTTTCATTTCCAGTCCTTTCTGCTCTCTCCCTGCCCCCAGGAAAGCTACACAATCCTCTTAACACGGGGCATACATAGGCAAGCACAGAATACAACCTTTCAACTTGTGAAGATTCCCAAAAGTGGCTTTTTTTGTCATTTAAAAAAATCTGTGACGGTTCTAAGGACATAATTTGTGAGGAAATAAGCCACCTGCCAAAGTGTTTGACAAACTTCCAACTGTTGCTGACTCCATAATTAGAGGAAACAAAGACTTTTTGGATTTGCCCATCGGTATGCATGCAAGGTAAATGAAATCAAATCTGTAGGTGCTGTCAGCATGATATTACTTGCATTCAGATATTTTTTTTCTACTCTTTATCGTTTTAGGCTGAATTTTAGTTCTCTTCAGTACATGTTGGAGTCATGTGACTGTCATATTTCTGGCAAGGGCTATACATGTGATGGAATTGTGCCAGAAGGAAAGTTGTGATTTTATGCAAATAAGACTAAATATTTACACTCCTTCTCAGGACTCTTAAAGGTGAATGGCGTTTCATTTTTTTAAAAGAGTTTATTTATTTGAAAGGCAGGGCTTTAGAGAGATGGAAGACTGGGGGAGGGAAAGAGACAGAGGGAGATTAACTGGCTGAAACTACCATGGCTTGAACAGGCTGAACCCAAGACCAGAAGCTTCCTCTAGGTTTCTCACGTGAGTTCAGGGGCCTAACAACTTGATTCATCAGGAGTATTAGCAGGGAGCTGGATAAGAAGTAATGAATGCGGCAAGGACTCAAACTAGCACCTATATGCATTTCTTCTCAAGCATAAATACCATCCAATCAAATGAAAACTGAGAAGTCATGCTTAAACTTTCCATTCTTTTATTTATTCATAAATTCAAAAATGATTCAATGTCCAAGGACAATGATACCAAAGTCTAGATATATTTAAAATATCTTCCACTTAATATTGCCAAGCTATTATTTTTAGCATTTTTATTATTTCTAGTACTACCACATTACCAGATAGTTTTCCAGAAACTGGGAAACACATAAGGAAGTAACAGTCCACACTATCACAGTTTGTTTCTATCTACTGCTTTGCTGTCACAGAGTCAGAGGCAACTGCCCATTTCAGACTATGATAATGCTTTAAAAGAAACAGAGTTTTGTGGGGGGGATGATGCATTGATTTATTTACCAAAAAATAATGAGTGTGTTGAGCACTGACTATGCCTCAGTCATTGTATTAAGTGTAGGTCATACAAAAATAATCCAAGAATCAAGATTCTTGGGTTCCCTTTAAGCTTACATTCAAGCAAGGTAAGACAGAGTATTTCAATAGTAAAAATAAAATATATAAGTGCAAGAAGTGAGAAACACTATTAAGTAAAATGAGCCACAGAAATTTAGATGTGATTCTCCTGGGGGTGGAGAGAGTGATGGTGGTTATGCTTCTTTTGATGGAACAGTCAGGGAGAGTGTGTGAAAAGCTGAGAACACATGACAGGAAGCCATCTGAATACCCGGTCAAGAATGGTAGAGGCTGCTTCTGCAGATTATACTCTTCACCTTTCACAGCTATGTTTCTGCTGCAGAAGGCTGATGTACATGCACTGAATTGAATGTTATGGAGCTGCCGTTATTAACAACTGGCTCAAGTTAGTAAATAATGGTCCCCTTGCTGTCTTAACTGCCAGGTTGAGTTTAGACAAAAAAAAAAAAAGAGCCTTGGGAAGAAATAAGAAGGAAAGGAACCAGTGTTGTGGTACAGCATCCTGTATCAGAGTGCCTGATGAGAGCCCCAGCTAATCTATGCTTCTGCTCTGGGTCTCTCCTAAAACACTGGGAAGACTCGCATGAAAGACACAGATGGAGCTAAAGATTTCTGACTTACACCTAGCCTAGTCCTTGCCACTGCAAGACATTTGAGGAGTGAACCAGAGATTGAAAGGAATCTATCTCAAATAATATACGAAGTGCATAACAAGGGAAGAGAGAGTCTGTATGTTCTTCCTTGGCTCCTTCCGTGGGAGATCACTCTAAACTAGCTCTGTGCTTCCATCCGGGATTCCCAGCTTCTGTCAGTTTACTCTCTCAACAGAACTATCTGGTTTCAGGATCTGTTAACCACTCCTGTCCTTCCCTCTGCCTCTTCCATTCCAATATCACTACCTCCAGGCATCACAGTATACCTTCTTTCTTTTTTTTTATGGTTGGATATATTTTATTTAGCAATATTTAAATGTTTTTTTATTAATTATTATGCATTATGTGACAGTTTCATAGGGTTATATTGGGACTCTTAATTGACTGGGATGATATTCTACCAGCTCTAACTTTGGACCAGAAATGGTCTCCCCAAGAAACTGTTCAACCCAGCTGGACAATAAGTAGCTGGACTCTATGTTTGGTATATGTTTGCAGAGTATACCTTCTTTCTATACATCCTGACAACACCTTCCCAAATTTTCTTCCTATTGAGGTCTCTTCACATTCATGCCATGAATTATGCTTTGAACATTCATGAAAACAGAAGAGGCTAATGTGGCTAGAGTTTAACAAGGAATGGGAAGTGGAAAGTATATGATATTGAAAAACATGAAGAGATCAAATTATGCATGACCACGAAGATTATGGTGATAAGTTTGAACCTCACAAGTCAAAAATGAGGTTGTTGAACTCTAAAATGACTAAAATTTCTGCCAGATACAAACTCTAGGAATTTTGCATATTATAACATTAAAAACAGGATTATAAAGTATCTTTAGATTTTTTTTATCAAACTGATCATTAAAGCTATTAATATATTGCCTTCTCTTTTATAAGAAGTGATCATTTGATCTAATCTTTCCATATTAAACAGATTTATTATTACATTCCAGTTGCTCACACTTAAAATCCAAGAACTAAATAAAACTGCAGCATGGTATTTAAGACTTAATAGCTAAAATGTATCAGTGATCCTAAACTCCTCATTCCCGAGGGAGATGTATTCCTCATTCTCTCAAACACAGGCTGTATTCATCCCAACTGCAAACATTTCCCATCTCTTCTACATCACATTCCTACTCCAAAAACTCATCACAAAGAAAAGAATGTAGGATATGGACTAATATAACTGGCTTCCAACTCTGGGGCTGCCACTCATTACTTGAGCTACTTTGGATAGGTTACTACAACTCTTAGAGTTTATAATAATACTGAATGGGGGTGTAATAATACTTAATGGGAGTACTGGGAGAATGGCTTACATGTAAGCAAAGAAGTTAGAACAGCTTTCATCACCCCCAAATGCCCCTTTAAAAATACCATTTTCTCTTTTGTATAGGCCTTCAATAGTCAAAGTGCCATGAAATTTAGTATTAAATAATATTCTTACACAGTAATCAAATTGTTTGATTGAGGATGCTAGTTCTATGACCTACAGCAATCAAAATATCTACTGGGAAAATAAACATAACAGTAGAAATTATAAATAATCATGGCAAAGGCTTCATAAATCATGAGTTATTTTTGAATCACAGTCTTTTTCTCAAAATACCCTGTATAATGGGCATGTAAAGCATTATTTCAATTTTATAGGTGATAAAACAGAAATGAAGTTATTTAAAAATTTAAATATGTCCACTATATGTGTAAGAGATGACAACATTAGCAGAATCCAGGTCTCCTAGTTTCTTTATAAGTCTGTTTCCCCCTACTCCATTACTAACAGATAGGAATGCTCACTAAGTGGGAAACTTCACTCCATCCTGAGACTTCCCATGGCCCTCAGGACAAGCATTCCAGATAGTCTGAGATGTACCTCGTCAGCCTTGCCTCCTATCTAGTCTATGTCCTACTCATAAGTTGAAAGAAAAGCCACAGTCAATGTGTTGCTTGTACATCTTGAAATACATTAACCTTAATGCTTAGCACATGTTGCTTCCCTTTGCCTGCTATACACTTTCTACTTCTGAACGCCCAGGTAATACCTTCCTGAATACTTTAGGACTCAACTCAAGATGGTTGCAGAGGCTCAAAGGATTTGCTTGACATTCCATGTGAAGTGACCCTTGCCACAACTTTGTAACAAGCAATCATGCCTTGCATTTGGCGTGCAGGCATCTCTTTCCATCCACTGCATTTTTGCAATTATGTCTATTTCTGCTACTGAATTGTCAGTTCAGTGAAAGTCTGGCTTAGAGCAAGTGCTAAAGAAATATTTAATAACATGAGATAACGAATTAAGTTTCCTAGGGTATCCTCGGGTCCAACCTATAAGCCTTACAGATAAAAAGAAACCAGCAATTTACACACTTCTTCAGGAAAGAATCAGTCGAAACAATATACATACACTAACACATAGGGAGCAAAGTGGAAAAACAAAAACATAGACAAAAGTCAGAAATTACTGGAATTACTGCTCTTTGAGACACAACATTGAACTTGCCATTTTCCCAGCAGCAACTCTCTCACTATTTTATCTCTATATGTCATTTGCCAATCTAGGTTGAGCTGGTTCTCTGGTATAAAATACCGTTAATGCTATTGAAAAATGTTTCTTCTAGTGAAAAAGCTAGGGCTTCTGTGGAAATACATTTTACCAAGGCCATGTTCAGATTTGCAGTGGGTCTCCTAAGTTCTTTGAGTCCAGATTTCTCTCATTGTTTGGAACAGATTATGCCCTGTGCTAACTGACCATGGCATAAGATGACTAACACGAAATTGCTCTGAATACCCTCAACCTGTCCTATCCTATACCCACAGAAAGGATATTGGGAAACAAGATTTGAGGCAATGTTTTGTCTCCTGCTAATAACTGTCAGTGGCCAGTAAAGGCTAAGTGAGAACTCGGAAAAACACGGAGGGAGATGATGTGAGGGATGTATTAGGCGGCTTGGGAGGCTGAGTGCCTTTGAGCGCCCCCACTGAGCCCATCATTGAGTAAGACATGCGAAAGAGTAATATGGGGTAAAGAGCAGGGATTTTTCTTCTACGCTCTAATACCAAACACAAAATAGGCATTTTATTATTTTTGTGAGATTGGAAAAAAAAGAAGGAGTGTAAGGAGAGAGAGAGAAAGCAACAAAGAAGGAAAGGGAGGCCAGAAGGTAGGTGAGGAGTTCAGGTCTAAATATGTATGTTGTTTTAATAGCAGCCTGAACCTAGCTATCATGGGATTAATACATATTAAGCTCTTACTACCTCTCGCACTTCACAGTCATGCACAAAGACCCAACTCACTTCAGTGTAATTCTATTCAGTTTACCTAACCCATATACTTAGGCTAATCCCTTAGTTTAAAGCTGTATGCTATGGAATCTGATGTGAAAAACACATGGTCTTTGACCTTCCAGACTAAGATGAAGCAGACTGAAGGACAGACACTGAATACTTGGTGATGAATGCTACAAGAGAAGTGCTGAGGAGGAAGGGAAGCACACAGAGAGGGGATTAGCTCTGGTTGTAGATCCCTGGAAGACATCAAGAGGGGAAGATGCTTAGGTCATGCCTTAAAGGAACAAGTGTGGTCCAACTAGAGTGACAGAGAAAGAATTCTAGGCTAGGGTTACGCTGAGAGCACAGGGCATTGGTCTGGAGAACAACATGATGTGGAAGTTCAAGAGAAAGTGTCTCATAGCTATACAGAAGATATGCAAGTCAGCATGGTTAGAGCCAAGGCAAGTTACACAGGATGGAAGCAGTCCATACTCATCAAAAAGCAAGCAGAAATTGTGTTCCAGGTAATGAAAGCACCAGCAGCAAGGCAAGAGAAACCTGAGGACTATCTGGAGAAAGCCAAAGGTTGCAAAGATTTATTTCAGTAACACTGGAATATAGATAGAAGGTATGAAAAGTAAAGAATAATCAATAAACATCTGAGGCAGGCAGCTTATTCTGACTCTTATCTTGCTTTGTGTAATTTCATGTCATCCTATCCTCACCACCCTGGCTGCTATACCTTGTCACATATTTCTGAGGTATAAAGTAAAGATCACAGATCATAGTCTCAACTATATTAGTTTTTTGAACTTGGAATTTTTACCAATTCTTTTTAGCCTTAATTCTTCTATATCCACCAGTGGGAACAATAATGGAATAATAATAACATAGTGTAGCTATGTGCTTTAGCAGGAATAGCTAATTTCTATTGAGCATTTTCTTTGTGTCAACTTTTCTTCTAAGCATGTTGTGGGTGTCATCCCATCTATGCCTGTGACAACTGTTACACTTTGGTTGTAGGTTGAAGATTCAGGATTTGAACACAGGTGTTTTACCTGCAGAGCCTGTGTTCCTAACCACAGTAAGATCATCTATTTAATGTATATAGCATTGTGAGCTTACTGAGTAAGCAGTAAGCAAATGTTGGTTGAAAGGAGAAGTATCCAGCTGAAAAAAGAACTGTCCCTCTCCAAATTATTGGCCAGGAAAGTGACAAGCTGGTAGCAGTAAGGGGAGGATGTTAACAGTAAGTGTGCTACTTCATTAGATATTCTTGGCTCATGGGTACCATTGCTTCAAGCTCATGAATGGTACCTCAGTGTGCCACCAGTGGACATAATGAGGCTGGCGGGGATGGAAGGCTCTCTTCTGCCCTACTCTTCAGCATTACAACCAACTTAAATTGTTGATTAGGAAGGCATAACCTAGCCTTGGTGATCATCCAGGGAACCCAGCACATCTAAGTCTGGAGTAAAAATATGGAGATGGAGGAAGTTATAATTTACCAGCTTCAGCAAGCTTAGGGTGCTGAAGACAGCACTAGGCTGTCGGTACTGAAGTGAAAGAGGAACTGCAAACGCAAGGGAGTAGCCTCAGTGAGGAACGGAACATAAGAAGTGGAGCAAGGGCTGAGGGCATTGTTCTGTCTGCAGATGTGTACCAGGAGAAGACTATCACAGAAGCATCTGCTAGCTTCAGCCATCCATGCAGGATGATGTCTGGATATGTGCTGGACATTCGGGGAAGAACATGGTTGCCACGGTGGTCAGTTTAAATGTGTTTCCCTAGGTTAAACATATGAAAGTAGGAAACTAATCAAGTCATGGGTTCTATGACTGCCAAGTCTATGCTCTTCTTATCTTACACCACACCATGATCACACAGGAGGGAATCTTCAGGTATGTATGCCTATTTTGGTGTTCCTGCTGCACATCAGTTTGATAATAAAAAATAGGCAAACAAGTTGCCACTGGATCTCATCAATGCAAAATTTCCTATTATCATCCTCATTTCGTACAGGAGACAGTTCAGATAAAGAAACATGCAGTGACCTCATCAAGGTCACACGATACGTGGCATCCAATTTTTCTATTTTAATTTTATGTTAAGGAAGAAGAGACCATTGTGCTCAGTGAAATAAGTCAATCCTAAAAAGAAAATTGCTACACATTCCCTCTGATATAAGGCAACACTCATGCAGAATACAAAACAAATAGAAGCATAGGTAAACATGTATACACATATATTCTCTTAGGTGAACTGTATAATGCAGACCAGCATACTGGATAGTGAAGATACATTGCAGTATGCGTCTCACTCCCCGCAAAAAGGAGAACTCACAAAGAAACTGGTAAATATACCTTGACAATATGACACTAGATTTTCTATCATTGCCTGTAACTACAATGCCATGATAAATTTACACAGCAGAATGTTGGGCTTGTGACTGTTGCTGAAGGACTATACTGTTGTAATAATATGGGGGGAAATACTGGGGAGGGGTTATAGGAAGGAAGGAAGGAAGTAGAGGTGGAGGGGGGAATCGCTATACCTACAATACTATATCATAGAAAATAATAATAGAATCTGCCACCTCCATGTTTCCAGGTAAAACTGTACATTCAAAACCAATAACCACTTGAAGGTCATTTACTAAGAGCTTTCACATGCCTAATAAAAGGGAGAATGCCTAATTATAGCTCACTGAGGAATTAAATGCTGATGTGTAAATGCAATTAGAAAAATCTGAGGGAATGCTTAAGAACAGAGGAAGCTGAAAAGCCTTAAGGATGCATAGCTCTTCAAGAGAGGAAGAGAGCGAGAGCAGTATCCCGATGAGATCATAGACTTAGGTCATGAGAGCTGCTTTTAAGACACCCCCTTCTCCCCATGGACACTGTCCCGAGTCTCCGTCCCAAATAAGGAAACCATTTTTTTAAACCTTTAGAGAATACTTAGAGACAGTAAAATGCAACACAATGAACCTGGCCTATAAAATCCCAAGTTTGGCTCTGTCACGTGTGAGCTGAAAGTCCTTGGATAAATCATCTCAGTTTAGGAGTGCCATTTCATATCAGCTATTGAGGCAATAACTACTTGTAAGGCTATTGTGGAATTAAAGTTAACATACACAGCAGGTGTGTGATTCTTCAATACACCAGATAATCAACAAGCTTTACTGCTACTGTTTATGTTTATTATTTATTATAAATATTGTTATTATTGCTGCTACTTTATGTCACAAAATGAGAAGCATGTCCCTGGAATGCTTACACAGAAGTTTCTAGATTATTTTCTGTTGAAAACAGTGAAAATTGCTTGGTTGTTTTTTTTTAAAGCTTTATTTATTTTCATTGAAAGGCAGATATACAGAGAGGACGAGAGACAGAGAGGAAGATCTTCCATCAGATGGTCCACTTCCCAAGTGACCACAATGGCTGGAACTGAGCCAATCCGAAGCCAAGAGACAGGAAACTTCTCTGGGTCTCCCACGTGGGTGCAGGATCCCAAGGCTTTGGGCTGTCCTCAACTGCTTTCCCAGGCCACAAGCAGGGAGCTGGATGGGAAGCAGGGCTGCCAGGATTAGAACTGCGACCATTCGGGATCCTGGCCAATTAAAGGCAAGCACTTTAACCACTACGCTATCACACCAGGCCCCAAAATTGCTTGTTTTTCTAATGCATATATATTCAGCTCCTACTTATCTTTCTACCTATTACAAACATTTTTTTTTGATTATCTATCTATCTAAATTTTCATTTTATGAGAGAGAGAGAAAAAATCTTTGATTTTCTGGTTCTCCCCAAATGCCCACGATAGTGAATACTAGGCCAGGTTGAATGAAGTTAGGAACCAGGAAATCTCATTCCTAAATCAATAGCAGGAACCCAAGAACTCCAGCCATCCTTTGCTCCCTCTCAGGGTGCATATTAGCAGGAAGCTGGACCATAAGTTAGGGCTCAACAATAGGGGATGCAGGTGTACTGCCTGGCAACTTGACCACTGAGCCAAATATCTGCCTCTGTGGATACACTTCTGAGAAGAAGCTGGGAATCTAGTCAGGGTCAGGTTCAGTAATACTTTCTAACTTAGTAAGTAGGATCTCTGTCTTTGGCCACACATTTTGGAATATTTGGGGGGAGGAAGAAAGTGTAAGCCATTCTCCAGTCCATTGTCTGGCTATAATCTTCAAGCTGGACATCTTGAGCCAGAACATGCTCTGGACAATAGAAGCACCCACACTGATATTAGAATTTTAAGTCCCTCTCTGGGGTATAAAACGAGCCATGACTAGCTGAGCCATGTACCCAGCCCTGCTTTCCTATCTCCAGTGTGCTCTTCATCCTTTTTCATCTGCACCCCAAAAGCAGAGTCAGCAAAAACACTGTGAGTGTTGTTTGACTTCTGACACCGTGACTTTCCCAGGCCCTAAGAGATCAGGGAACGCAGGATAAGGGACCAGGGCAGTAGCTGGTATTCTATATGCTCTGTGGGGTCATGCAGGATAGGTACACCAGAATGGTGCCAATGAAAATATTTGGGGAAATTCATTCACGTAGAGTCCAGGTCAATTTTAGGGTTCTGGCCTAATGACAGATCTCCACTCTCCCCTGGACTTGAGAGATCAAGCATTGGATCTTGTCCTATTTTCAAAACATGCCACTTGCCTTTTGTTTCATGGACAGGAAGGACACTAGGAGTGGCAGCAGGAATCCTTTACTTTGTGTCACCTACCCCAGGAGGTTATCACTCTGTCTACAGTATGAAGGTGTCTTCAGAAATGGCTGCTGCTATCACATGCCAAGCTTCTTACAAGTCTTTTAAGGCTGGTATACTGTTTCCCCCACAAGCCCTTCTAATGGCTTCCAATCCATGTGTCAATATTACACTCTCCT